>NC_141693.1:446989794-448200794 GCF_964263255.1 Lissotriton vulgaris | reverse complement strand
CTCCCTGATAACTAGCTCTGGATTTCGGTGGATCCAAACCCCTAAATATTTAACTGGGTCCGTCTGCCACTTCAGTGGAAAGTCCAGTTCAGGTTCTGATGTGACTGTGATGAGTGGTATCACTACAGATTTATCCCAATTTATATGGAGGCCGGCATAATGTTCATATCTAACATATTCTCTAATGAGCGGGTTTAGATTCCTAGCCGGATATGTGGTGTAGAGGACCATGTCGTCAGCATACAATGCAATTCCAATTGGGCGAAGGCCAAATTGTAGGGCCGAGTCGGAATGTGTCGGATGTATTTTACAGGCCAGCGGTTCTAGGATTATATCAAAAAGCATTGGTGATAGTGGGCACCCCTGCCTAGTGTCTCGTGTAACCTCTATGGGGTTGGATGTGTAGCCATTTATCCTGACTCGTGCCTTGGGCGCTATATAAAGTAAGGAAATCCATTTTAAAAACGGTTAGGGGAATCCCATCTTGCGAAGGGTGACAAACAGAAAGTCCCACTCCACCGAGTCAAATGCCTTGGCGGCATCTAAATGAGCCGCAGCCGCTGACACATCCTGATCTATCTGGTGAAACAATGAGAAAATGGTTCGTATATTGTGAGTGGTAGACCGTGTCGGCATGAACCCTGCTTGGTCCGGTAGTATCAGATTGCAAAGTAGTGGTTGTAGTCTGTTTGCAACTATTTTTGCTAGGATCATAGCATCCATGTGGTATACACCTGTTACAACGCAACTTTTACAACTACCTACTTTTACAACGCAACTTTTACAACGCATACCATTACAACGCATTGCGCTGGGGGGCGCTCTAGGATAGGGAATAAGTATAATTTACTATCCAACACCTTCCCTAGTGTCCACGGGGACTGGAGTTAGAATAGTAAATTATACTTACCACTATCCAGCACCTCAAAGCGCTATGCGTTGTAATGGTATGCGTTGTAATGGTCGCGTTGTAATAGTAGGTAGTTGTAATGGTATGCGTTGTAACATGGTACATCCCATCCATGTTTATCAGGGATAAGGGCTGATATGAGTCCCATTCGTTTGGGTCATTTCCTGGTTTCGGGATTGCTATCAGTAGTGCCTCGCTAAGTGTGGTCCGCAGCGTACCTTCCTTGTAAGCTTCTTCAAGCATTTCTGCGAAGTGTGGGACTAGTATATCACAGAACTCTTTATAGAACTCACCCAGGAGCCCGTTGAGCCCTGGGGCTTTGTTATTAGGGAGGGAGTTGATGGCATCTATTATCTCATCTTTTGAGACAGGGAGACAGAGGTACTTTTGGTAGGTGTCCGACAACCACGCCAACGCTATGTCGTCTAGATAGTCTCTTATGTCTGATGTGGAGGTCTTTGCCTGGGCAGTGTATAACTGGGTAAAGTATTTGGTGAAGCATTACAAAATAGTTGGGGTGTCATATACTGTGTTGTGCTGTGCATCATGGATCTGCACAATATATGTCGTGGTATGATTGGGTCTGAGTTTATATGACAGTGCTCTGCCAGGTCTACCCTTTCTCCATATTTCCTGGCTATATATTTGCGTGACATGTATTTCACCTCATCATCTGCAAATTTGTTATATTTGTCTATTTGAGTTCTAATGTCGGCCAGCAACGTGTCATTTTGGGTATCAGCAAATTTAAGCTCCAATCTTTTAAGGTCAGCCTCTATTCTTTCCAGCTGTCCCTGTATATCCTGTAGTATGCCTGCATGTTTGCTTATGCAGTGTCCCCGTATGGTGACTTTGAAAGCCTCCCAGAGGGTCCTCGTATTCTGGACTGATCCGGAATTGGACTCAAATTAGTTTAGTATTGCCTGGCAGAGCTCCTCTCGAAACACCTGATCTTTCAGTGCCGTCTGTCTTAGTCTCCATGTGAACTGTCTTGGAGTATGCGTCGGGATTTCTAGGTGAATTCGAACTGGGGCATGATCAGATAGTGTTTTAGAGAAGTGCGCTACATCAACGTTCCACTTGCCTACATCACGCGAGACCAGCCAATAGTCAAGTCTGGACCACGTGAGGTGTGTTGCGGAAAAGCATGTGCCTTCCCTCCTGTCCGGATGCCTTTGCCTCCATATGTCCACCATGTTCCAGTCTGTCATCCCTTACCTGAGCACTTTTGCCGAATATTTACCAAATCTGTATGTTCCAGTTGGTCTGTCCAATGTGGGGTCTAGGCAGGTGTTAAAGTCCCCCCCCCCCCCAGAGTATGGCACCAGTTTGGGGGTCGTTTAACTGTGCCCAGATTTGTGCATTGAAGGATGGGTCATCCGTGTTCGGGCCGTACACATTTAAATTGTCAACATCGTACCCCGAAGCATCCCTGTAATATCGCATACCGTCCTTGATCAACTCGCACAGATTTTATAAGCGTGAAGGGCACTGTGCATTTTACCCATATCAGGACACCCTAGGCGTAGGAGGAGTAGGACAATGCCAGCCTGAAAGAGGCCCACTTGGTCCCTATTTGTTTCTCTCTAGTGTCAGTGAGGTGTGTCTCCTGTAAGCAAGCCACATCTATCTTATGTCTCTCTAAGTACACCACTACCTTGCGTATCTTTTGGGAGTTGTGCAACCCTCTGATGTTCCAGGATAGGAGCGCCAGTGGTCTACTGTGTCTCAAGGCGTCATTCATCTGTCGGTGTTCCGACAACTATCAAATGTATGTGTCTATGTTGCTTGAAAGTAACTGCTTTAAGTCTGGTCGTAAGATCGCAGCTGGTCGGAATTTTTTGTTTACCCCCCATGCCCGCCCCCTCCCACTCCACTTCCCCGGTACTAGTGGAGACACTCCCCATGGTAACAATCAACATTTACCCAACAAATAGAAAAGGAATCAAAAGTATAAAATTGGTGTGGTTCACACGTGGGGGTCAGAGCTGCCCTCCCGTTGCTTGCAGCGTAAGTCACATGGGACAACGCCCTACCAAACATGAAACAACTTCACTACCTGATATAAATATTGCTTAAAATTAAAGGAGAGCCGCGTATCTAACAATAGGTGCCGGCCCCTTAAGTACAAGGTATTCACAGTTATTGTTCCGCAATAAAATGAGAAACTATACATATTAACTGGTGACTTATCTGGATCAGCACATCGTAGTCCTTCCAGTGTTCAAGTTTTATAGTCCAGCGCCACCCAGAGGATGGCACTCCCAACAGCACGTGCACTGATCTCTGCGGTGTCACACATGTGTCCATGTTATACAGTTATTCAACATTCGACGTGTTGGACTGCTCCCCATGCGCACTCCTTGGTGATCTTCTCCGTGCGCCCAACTGGCCCCGTTGCTGCAAAAACTTCATTATTTCCGATGGTTCAATAAAGGTACGTGCCCAGTCATCAATAGTGATTTTAAGCTTGGCCGGGTATAGCATGGCGTATGGAATTTCTAGTTCCCGCAGTTTATGTTTTGCTGCGATGAATTTCTTCCACTCCTCTTGTACCGAAGACATGAAATCTGGATACAAGGAAATGCCCATGCCTTCGTGTGACAGTTTACCCATTTCTCTGGCTTTCCTAAACCCCGCATCATGGTCCCTGTAATTCAGTAGTTTGGCAATAACCGGTCTCGGTCTGGACCCAGTCGGTGGTTTCGGCGCTAATGATCTGTGGGCCCGCTCGACGCTAAACACATCCGAAAAAGTGTCCTTCCCCAGCATGGAGACCAATAGCTTTTCACATATTGTTCCATTGGGCCCATGTTGGTCGTCTCCGAAATTCCCATCAGGCGAATGTTGCTTCTGCGGGACCGGGCTTCCAAATCCTCCTTCTTTGCCGTCATTGCCGCCAGTTGATTCTCCATCTTCGTTTGCTTTGCGTCCAGTTGCACTTGGCATTTCTTCTGCCTCTGATATTCTTCGCTCCACCATGTCTATTCTTTCTGTGTGTTTGTCAAGTCTTTCAGACATCCTGCCCACCCTGTATGTCAGGGAGTCGATTTTCCCGTCGATGTGGGACAGGGCGGCTTGGATTGTAGTAAACATGGATTGGATGTCGTCATTTTTCACCCCTCCAGTTGCTGCCGCTGAATGTTGCGACGCAGATTGGACCTCCGTGCTTTGTTCTTGTTGTTTTTTAGACTGATAAAAATTGAGTTTTGGTTGGGTACGATGCGGCTTCCCCATAATGTAATGGTATGTGTACGGCTCCTCTGGTGTAACTATTCCAGCTCCACCCGATAGCCAATTTCACGGGACAGCTCACTCTAGTAAGGACAGTACTCCAAATGATATCTCCCTCGCCACCACTGACCTAGCTGCACTTGAGTCTCTATGTTGTGGATATAGAATGTTCCTAAGCTCCTGATACAGGTTATCAGACTTGCAACCAGACCGGTGATTCAGTAGGGGGACTGCGCTGCGACGCTCTCACCATTCACTTGCCCTGTATCCAAGCATCCCCCTTCAGAGTAACAGGTCTGTGGATCCCGCCGCGTCCTATGCCTCACAACGTCTCACCACTGCAATTTAGTGGTGTGATTGTCCTACAGATGTCTGGCCCCAATACGCCACCCAGTCACCACCACGTGGACCAGGCAAAGGCGCAGTGACATCAAAACGGGTGGCGAGACACGCACACGGAAGGTCCCAACAGTTGCATCCAGGCCACACACTTTTATACACTGGCAATTGGTTCAACTCTGGGGGATGACGTGCAGCCCAAAGGGTCCCTCCGCAATATAAGCCCAAGGCTGTGTCGGTATTTCCAGCAGATTATACCGACGTGTCTCTAATGGCCCAGATGCGATGCGCAGCACAATATGACCGCCCAGTCCGGTCCAGCTCCACAGCCCGCCAAGCGCTCATGCGGGACCCGTAGCTCCTCTACCGATGCGCCCTCGCCCCCGTACCTGATCCTCAAGGGCATGGCACATCTGCAGCGGAGGCGCAAAGGCTCACACAGCAACACCTCGGCCAGCCCGCACAGGCCAAGGGGTCGCCGGGCCGCCTGTGCCGTGCTCCGAGCGCCCCCCGCACTCCAATGCACTCAGGATCGCATGCGGGAAGGTGGGGGCCCATGATGTCCGCAGCCCCGGTCCCGATCCCGGGGTCTCCGCCGCGCAGGCACAGCGGGCACCCACAGCCAGCCCGGTGGCATTACGCAGCCTGCATCGCAGTCCGGCTCTCCACTGTGGGTCGCGGATCCACTTTCACTTTCGCCGCCCAGGCCCCAGCCTCACGTTCCTCCGTCTGGCACTCGGTATCAGCTACGGGGTCCCGCTGGTGGCACTACAACTGGTTCGCTGCCACTCCTCATGCTCTTCTCGACATTTCGAGGTAGTTTGGATTGTTTTGCAAGGATAATCATGAAGGATATTTGGGCGTTTTGCGAGGAGCTCGACTAGCAAGCGGGCATCTTAATCGTCAGCTAGCTCCGCCCCCGAAGATTCTTTATATTTATAAGATGAAAAGTAGTCCCTCAAGCATTGAAATATAATAAGAGGTGAAATGATACATGAGACAGTAAACAGAATGATCAAATACAGAAATATTCCTCTGAATTGAGCCAAAGGCTCTCTGTATATTTTAAAAGATTTGTATCAATAGATCTTACAGACAGCTTTAAAAAGATTAGTAATTGCATAAACGTAGTGACAGAGGTTGCAGAACAATCCTCAGGGTTACATGTAGCAACCTGAGGGTTTCATTTTCTAGCCCTGATACACTGAAGGGAAATGCTTCTGTATCCCAGAATTATTTGGGTTGTTTCTAAGTGCTATTGACAACTGTGTTGAGCTATTTTTCCTGGACAGGTGAGCTGGAAGAAGATCACTAAGATCTCAAAGAGATGGTGGCTTGGTGACTAAAGTGTGCCCCCTTAGACTCAAGATAAAGCTTAAGGACTCCAGTAAAATGTTTGCATTCCTATTCTACACCAACAAGACACCTCTGTTTCAGGGTGACTCAAAATGACATGCTTTCCACTAATGTTGTGAGTTATGCAAGCAGGTTTATTAGAGATATAAAGTGTTCCTAACTAGACATGTGTAGCCCACACCGAGGGTGTAGGCCATCCATCTTAGACGTGACTTAAAATATTTAAATGGGGTATTTTATTCTTTATAATATGTGGTCCACCAAATACTATACACATAGGCGGAAAGAAATACCATAAATTAATTTCCTGTTTCTTCATGCCAAACCACTCACATGGGTACAGAATATGAATAGTAAGAAAACATTATTTGAGAAATGAAATAGGCACACTGGTAAGCTTACAATTTGAACAGACCAGTGAAGGCCTCTCGCTTGTATGTAGCATGTGCTGTCACATCTGAGGACAGAGTGAACCAGCACATTCGGTTTATGCTGGCACGCTTTAAATTAGTAGATGGCCTTTGGCTCCATAGAAAGCTTAAACGCTATGAAACACCCCATATCGTTTATCTAACAGCCTTTAGCATGCTTGTTCATGACAGTCTACATTTGTTTTCAATGGGAGAAGGCAGTGACACAGTTAATTATTAACTGGTTTGAAGTGGCTCAAGGAGTCTTACATGGCAATGGACAGCCACCGCACAAGTACAAATGTCAGGGACAGTCATACATGCCAACATTTGAGAGTGCACTCTGACCTTAGTGCGCTCACACTGCGAATGCAGCTCATCTCATTGTTGTTCAGAGCCACAAAGCATGAACGTGTGAAGACTTGGAGCCAGCTGGAAGCCCTGCCACAGTTCTGTACCAGAACTACCTTCCCGCTGGTATGCAGACACCCATGGCATGCACCGGACAGAACTGTCGCAGTGGCCTTGCTACTGCTGCACAGACTCTGGCCTCTGTCTGTCACTACCCCCATATTGACTCACAGTGAGAGTATCGGGCCATGCTGAAGTGTACTGCACTAGCAGCACCGTGGTATTTTCCAACTACAAGTTTTTAGTCCACCAAGGCTCAGCGCGGTAAAAAAAGTGTGAGGATGCTTTTTAATGAGGCAATGCAGGCTAGAACATTAAAATGCGTTACTGGAGCACTACAAATTATAGTTAGTTTAGATGATGGCCACTATGCTGTTACTGGACCATATGTAACCCCGGGCGGACAACTATGCTCCAACCGCTGAGTGTACGGAGATTTACCTTCTCTGCGTTCCGCGGAGAACGCGGAGAAGCAAATCTCCGCACACTCCACAGCAAAATAAAGTTCTCCAGCCCCGGCCTCCACCCCCTATTATAACAAGTAAATAAACATTAATTAAAAATAAATTTAAAACCACTTAAAAGGTACTGCAGCGTCCCCGGGCTGCCCTCCTCCTCTTCCTCGCCGTCTCGGTAATCCTTGAGACAACTGTGCATGCGCATGCGCACATGTATGCGCATTTCAAGAAATGTTTGAATATTCAGACATGTGGATTAAGTTATGACGAGACTTAAGGTGTCAAGACTGTATTAAATATGTGTCTCTAAAAACAACTTGCATGTGTGTTATGTTTGAGGTACTTCAGTGTAAAACCGGTGACTTTGTCAATTCTAGGGATGACCATGGTGACACAAGATATAATTTGTGACACACATGTTGATTCAGTTGAACATAGAAATTATTCAACATGGACAACTGAATGTGTGCTAAGTGTATTTATCTTAGTGGGTTTAGTGATTTATTTTCAGGACATTCACGATGCAATATTAACCACACACAGAACATGTTGTTAGTGTTGGTGTCTGATATAATTGTGGTAGCAGCCAAGGTGTCTGGAGTCCAGAGAGTAACAAAATACTGCCTTCCATGATGCAATGTGGACAGGAAAGTAAAAAATGTCTGTGTGTATCACACAGAGGAGACATTAGGGACAACTCTTCTTCCTGGGGTGGGTTGGGGCCTTGCCAGATGAATATCCTGCATCCTTTTTGGGCCGTCCTGGCTTACGTTTGGGGGGATGACCACTGCTGCAGGCTCTGGGGTGTCAGAGTCCTCCTCCTCCTCTACAAGGGACTCTGTTCCTGTGGCAGGTGCTGATGATGACGGGCCAGATGTAGTTTGCCCACCGGAGTGGGTAGATGTTTGGAGGAAAGCCTTCCATCAACACCACAGTGTTTTCCCTCAACACACCAAATAGCTGGCCCATATGTCATTGTGGCTCTTCAGCTGCTGGTCTAAGGACCAGTGCAGCTCTTTCACTTCCTCCAGGATCTGCCCGATCTGTCCTTGATTTTCTTTGTATGCCTCAATGACTCTGCTAATGTTATCATGGGCTACAGTGGGACTGGTGGCCTCACTTTCATGGGCCACAGTTACCCTCATACCACCCCGCCACGACAACCCTATGACCTAGCGCTCAGGCAGCACCCATCTACTGGTCCCCAACATCCTCAGTGTGAGCTTGTCCTGGGCTTGAGGTGCAGGTGGTGCTGGTGCTGGGGGCACATGTTGTTGTACCAGTGGCCATCTGTGTGCTTGACAAGGAGGTAGTAGGCATGGTAGTCGGCCCTGTAGAACTCACTGGAGCTGTCCCACAAGGAAGTTAGAGGTTGGTCCTCCATGTCCGGGTGTCCAGGAGAATCAGCATCACTTGAGTCTTGATCCTGGAGTGAAGATGGATTCTGGTCATCATCTTGTGCCACTGCAGATGTTGAGCGAGATCCACCTGTTTAAATAAAGTAGATTGTCAATGTTGTAGTTCAGGTATGTTGATTCATCATCCTTTGTTGTATAGTGGCTTGAGAAATGGATGTGAACTAAACAATATTGACTGTAGCCATTATTTGTTACATGGTATCGATATTTTGGGAAACTTTGTTTTCATGGAGCGTGTTTTGTATGAACATAATGTTAGATTTTACACTTCATGTGAACACTAGGGATGGACATCACATATCACAATTACTCTTTCGGAAGAATCCTACAGATGACCATGGTAATGGATTACATTTTAATCATTGTTGTATCCAGGGCATACCTCTTGCCATATTTCGCACAGTTTGCCCTTGCTACTATTTCTGTGTGAATCAACTATGGATCAACAGCCATGTAGGATATGTTTCCTTCAGACATTGTTGATGAGGCTTACAATATTAGTTGGGTATCTGTGTTTTACTATTGATTTACTTGCATGGAGCCTTTGGAGGTTGCTGTCTGAGGAGGAGGACAAGTGCATGAGCAGAAGTCTGTGTGTAATTTGTGAAAAACATTATACTGGGGATCTGTAGGGTGATGGCTGACAAGTGACTATCAGAGAGGAGAGGGGGTGATGGTGTTTGAAGTCTCTCTCCCAGGCCACACTAGTGAAATAACTACCTACCTGTGAGATGCAGGAGAAGGCTGCCATGTGGCTATGGGGGAGGAGAGGAGGAGATGAGGAGTGGTGGAAAGACCAGAGATAGGGGATGATGAGGTTTAGAGTTCTGAGTTCCTCTCCCAGGCCACACTAGTGAAATGGCTACCTACCTGTGAGCTGCAGGAGATGGCTGCAATGTGGCTCTGGGGGAGGCATGGTGGAGATGGGGGATTCAAAGACCAGAGAGAAGGATGATGGTGTTTGGAATCCTGGGTTCCTCTCTCGGGCCACGCTGGTACAATGGCTATCTACCTGTGAGCTGCAGGAGATGTCTGCCATGCTGCTATGGTGAACCAACACTGTTGGCTTTTGTTAGGTGTTGAGTGTACAGGGCATTATGGTAGTTGTGGCCTTGCCAGTTTCCCTTTGGCAACAAAAGTAAAGCCGCATGGTGTTATGTACTGGTTGACAAGTTGCTGTAGTTACCTTATACCCTTGTACATTTTCACAGAATGAGTCTCATATAATTGGATTTTGATGTGCACCCACTTGATATCAACATTCCCACCTGTTTAATGGTATGGGTAGGGAAAAATTTGTGATGATGTGCAGGACTGCTGACTGTGCCTGAGAATGACACACATCAGATACATTAGCTACTATGTACGTGAGAATTGAATGTGGGGGATAGTGGCAAAGCTGACTTTAGTACAAACAATACATTGCAATGTTGTCCCACTTGGAGGGCTAATACTTGCCAGTATCCACTCCTCAGGTACATCAAGCAGGCTCTCAGTGTGTATGATGGAAAGCACCTTCTTTTCCCATTCAGTGAGTTGCAATGGGCGCATGGAAGGCCCATTACCACTCATCTGAGTCTCCTTGTGGTGTCTGCTGACAAGGTCCTTTACCCTGACCTTCTTGCCATGCCACTGCTTTCTGGTGTCCTCCTTGTTGTGAAGGATTAAACCTACTCAGAGTATTTTGTTTACCATCACAGACAACTCATTGTCAGAGAATCTATCTTTTTTGTTTACCATGTTTGACAAGAGGAAATGAGATGTGAGTGTGAGTATGGTTGTGAGGGTAAATGTGTTGTGCCTAGATTAGATTAGTAAAAGTGTGTGAACAAACATGTTTGTGTGTGTGTGCGTATATGCGTGATGAGGTGTTGTCTACCTTCTCTCTTGCACCCTCTCACTAACTTTGAAAGGTGAAGGCCGTACTCTGCAAGGTAGTAGCAAAGGATCATTGTCAGGGAAGGTGGGAGTTTTATACTTTGAAATGTGGGCATGTTCAGCTGTGTGCTGACCATCAGCTGTGTCCTTTTTGCTAAGCCTCCATTGGACCATGTGATTTTTCTCAGCGAAAGCTGCTGTGCAGCAGGTGTGCATAACAGTGTGACTCCTGAATCAGAACACTGGCACATGGTTATGTTTGTAATTTGGTGGTCGCTTTGACCACAGTGTTTCTGGGATCGGAAGACCTATTGGTAGTCTTTCCGACCACGGAGAACCCTTCGGAGAGCGTTACGATAGCAGCAGTCAGAACACAGCATTGCATGGTAAACATCGTTTACCTCAAATCCTTTTCCCCGAAGGCAATTACAATGCAGTTGTTACAACAACCGCGTTACAACAACTGCATTGTAACAACGCATACAATTACTCCGCAATTCAGAACAACGACTTGCGGAGGGGGCAGAAGGTGTTGGATTAAAAATCCAACACCTTCCCTACGGTTGCACTAGTTGGAATAATACATTTTATTATTCCAACATCCAACTCCCCCCCTAGAGCAAGTTGTTGTTACGACTTGCGGGGTAATGGTATGCGTTGTTACAACGACTGCATTGTAATAGCATGCGGGGAAAAAGCATGCCGAATAAAGTGGCATATTCGCATTGCATGCATCGCAATAGGGTGGATCTTGGTGGGCAGAAATTATCTGAAGCCATGGCAGTCGGATGCACAGTCCGACCAGCATCGCAATCGACCCCTTATTCTGTGAGTCAGATATACTGAAATATTACATCTGGGTCCTGAAATTGATTGGCAACTCATTAAAGTCCAGCCTGAAAGGTGTATTTGAGATCCCCTGGTGCCAGCAACTGCAAAAAGCCACTGTGTCCTTCAAATTAAATAGTCAGCTTTTAAGTTAGGGGATGTTTCCTATACGGCTTGGAAAAAGGTAATCAACAGACAACTGAAACTAATTTCTTATTACCAGGATACATCTATTGTAAAGAACTCTGCCATCTTCCTTCCCCTGAATAACTGGTACCTGGTAGGGAAGCCACAACCACATCTATCAGAAGCCATTAACAGAGGGGCGCACAGAGAAATCTTGGACATGCGCCTTTTAGGCCAGTGTCTGACTGCAATCCAGCATGTGCCGACCAGGGTGAGGGTGGAGCATGCAGGCTATGAAGTTATAGGTGTGAATCTTGGTTGCATGGTCAGTGTTGCTATCCCATGCTAGATGCTGCTAGGAGGTTGCTGTTGAAGCCAACCTTCTTGCCCCAATCAGTTCGCACCTGTTTGGAAGCATCATCACTATGTTTCACCCATTTGGGTTAAAGAGCCTTATCTAGGTGTGGAGGATTTGTCAAGGAACTAAGGGCTCAGCTGTGGCATGTTCACATTGTACCCTGGCTTCCCAAAAGTTGATAATGGATTACTGCACTTAGAATGTCTGAATCTTGTTTGCCATGCAGACAGAGGGGCCTTGGGCTAATAGAGGCAATGTAACTGGGGAAGAGGGTCTGCCTATCTCGAAAACCACTTGTGGGGCCACTTTTGCAAGACATCAGTCCTGTTCTCCCACAACACATTGCTTGGGCACGGCTAACAGTATTTTTCTCTTTAAACCACCTTTTCCACCCTCTGCATTCCCCATGCATGCCAACTCCCCTTACAGCAAATGTGTTGATGGTATTCAGACAAAATATCAAAACTAAAATATTGTTCTACCAAAATATTGTGTAAAAAATATTGTGATATGGAAATATTGTCTGTAAGAATATTGTTGTTAAGAATATCGATTTACAGTAAGTAATATTGATTTTGAAAATATTGAAGACATTAATATCGTTTACAAAAATATAGTTGTTTATAATGTCATTGTGCAATTATTGCTACGGATTTTAGTACATATTTTAAATGTATACATTATGAATGTTTGCATAATTATTGTTTATGTTTTTAAAGTTGTAACATTTTTAGTAGTTTTTATATTTATTTTAGTTATTTTTTGCGATTTTTTGAACTGTAGTGGATTGTGGGTTTATAGGGTTTCAGGGCTGGAAGTAAGTTAATTATAATTATTTAACAAATATTTTTTAAAGAATCCCTATTACTTACTTTATAATTAATTGTGCTTATTGTGCAACTTTTTTATTTGTATTTAAAGTTTTAGTTCCCAGTTGTGGTGTTTATAGGGGTACAGGGTGGAAAGTAAATTAATTATAATTAATAAATAGTTGGTTGCTAATTAATATTAATTATTCAATTGATAATGAATGATGCTAATTGTGTAATTAATATTTATTTTTTATTTTAATTTTAGGTGCGAGTTGTGGGGTATATAGTGGTACAGCGTGAGAAGTAAATGAATTAGAATGAATTATTAATTAGTTGTTAATTACTATTAATTATTTAATTGAAAATTAAAGACGTTAATTATGTAATTAACATTTTTTTCATTTCAATTTTAGGTGTGGTTGTGGGGTTATTAGGGATAAAGGTTGGAAGTAAATTAATTATAAGTAATACATTTCTCTTTTTTAACCCCTCCCATGCAGCCATGGTGCTCGTGTTCTGATGACGAGCTGAGCTTGTCATGGCCGTTAGAACGCTCACACACAGGGATAATTTCCCCGCTGTGCTGAGCGTTCTAAGGAAATGGGTGTGGCCGTGAAGAGCTCAGCTCATCTTCAGCACATGAGCACCATGTCTGATGATGAGCTGAGCTCGTCATCAGCACCGGGGCGCTGTGCATGCCGCCGCCCCTTAGCACAGTGGGGAAATAACCCCCGCAGCCAAAGGGTGAATGAATAATAATTATTTAATTATTAATTATGTTAATTGTGCAATTACAATTTTATACTTATAATTTAGTTGTGGGTTTTTGGTTTGGTAGGGGAATAGGCTTGAAAGTAAATTAATTTAAAAGTAGTAACAATTTTAATTGATATTAACTATTACATTGTGAATTAATTATGTTAATTGTGTAATTAATGTTTTGTTAATTTATATTTTAGGAGCATGTAAAAAAATTATTTTTTAATTAACGCTGATTTTGAAATAATAGTCTAAGCATGTTTTTTTCAAAGTTAAGCTTTAGTTGAGGGTTGTGAGTTTTGTAGGTATACTGGGTTGGAATCAACTACATTAACATTACACCATGAACATATTTTTGATAACTAACAATTTTTAAATAATGTTTTTTGTAAATGAAAAATATTTATGTAAATTGTGCAATATAGTAAATTTTTTTGTTTGGGATGTGTGTTGTAGTTTTTATATGTGCTGAGAGTGTATAGGAAATTATTTATAGTAAATAATAAATAAAGTACATTTATAATAATTATAGAAAGGAAAAATATTTATGTAAAATATGTACATACATATTTTTGATTTTATATATTAGGTGTGAGTTGTAGAAGTTGTAGGAGTAAATGGTGGGCAATTAATTAAATATTATTAATGTATTAATAATTATGTGTTAATACTAAATATTTTAATTACGATGTAATTATGAAAATGTTGAAAGCTATAATCTTTTAATTTATTTGTTTGGAGAGCATTGTTGTTTTGTGTAAGGATAAATGATAGGTTGGTAACTAACTACAAATGTTTCAGGAATACCTCTATATATATTTTTTAAAGTTATAATTAAAAGAGTAACAAGTGTAAATGATATTATTTAAAATAAATTTTTTAGATATGTGTTATATTCTTTGTTGAAGTTTAAGTTAAAATGTAACGTAAGTTATAACACATGTAACTTTAAGTAATTAATATATATATTTATGTTATTTATTATTGTATATAATAATTGTGTTGACTGTTTTAAATTTAAATAATATTTTACTTGTTAGTTGTTGAGAATGTATTTTTGTATTTTATTTGTAATACTCTCGGTAGTTATTTATGACATATATTTAACATAGTAATATGTTTTTATGCTATTTAATTTTTGATATAAAATATATTTGCATTTTTGTTTTTTACATATTTATATTTTTAATTGTTTATTATGTTTTTAAAATTATTTTATTATGTTAAAGAGAATTTGTTTGTTTCTAATGTTGCATTGACTGAAGTGGGATAGTCAATTTTACCCCTTCACAACACAACACAACACTACAGTCATTGGAGTCATTGGAGTTAGAAGTGTAAATTTTACCCATCCGCAATCCAACGCTTTGCCTACTGTTGCACTTATTCAAGTTGAAAAAGTACATTTTACCCCTCTGCAATCCAACACTTTCCCTAAGGTTGCACTGACTGGAGTGTGGATAGTAAGTTTTTCAACACCGCAATCCAACAGAATTCCTCCTGCTGCAGTGAATGGTGTGGAAATAGTAAGCCCGGGTGGAGCTGGCGTAGTGCCTCTATGTGGAGTTCAATGGAGTTGGAAAAAAACTCAGTGTAATTCCGCTTCGCTTCCCCCCCCAATTAATTACAATGTAAAAAGAGGCACTTACCTGCTGTGGCTGCCTCCTCCTCGCCATGGCCACTCTCCTTCCTCATCCTCGGTGTCCGTTTCTATTGGAAACCCCTACGTTGTACGTCTTGCACTTGCGCATTCGCATGCGCAAGATGTACACATAGGGGTTTCCAATAGAAACGGACGACGAGGATGAGGAAGAAGAGAGGGCATGGTGAGGAAAAGGCAGCCATAGCAGCCATAGCAGCCATAGTAGTGCCTTTTAAAAAAATGATAATTAATTAGGGAGAGTGGAGGGGCCGGCTTACTCCGCTACCCCAATGAGTACGAGTTTTGCCTAAACTCCGCGTTCACAAAGGAGCATGAGGAGTAGGCAATGCACCGTAAACTTTACTGGCGGAGCAGAGTTACCCGCTCTGGGTTAGGAAATTTTTCATTTTACCTGTCGCTTACTGTTAAATTGACTGTAGTGGGGATAGTCAATTTTACCCCTGTTTGATGTAACAGTTTTCCTACTGTTGCATTGGATAGTGGGAGGAGTGAATTTTATACATCCTTAGTCCAACACTTTGGGGCTTTGACACTGTCTCGGACTCGGGACCGACTGGCCTTCAGTTGCTGGTTCCGACCGCCTGATTATGATGCGACCGAACACTGTGCGCCTTAAACTGTGTGTAATACAGGCTCCTGTAGAGAAATGCGGATGTGTGTAAAACCCTGCAGGCTCCTGTAGAGAAATTTGAATGTGTGTAAAACCCTGCACTCTGTGGCAGTCACCTCATGGTGCCTAACACACAAGGCAGGGTTTTACAGTGGAGTACTATAGGTACCTAGTACAACAAGAGGTATCCAGGAGTCGCAACAGAGTGTTTTTGCTCTAGACTGACCACCATATGACTTACAGGTTAGATTGTGTATTATTCATATGTGAAAACCATTCAACTACTCACATGCATAACATGCAACTAGGATAGGAATTTTTCCCATCAGTTGCCGTTCTATACCACCACTATCACATCATTTGGGTCCTCCTTACCCAGGAGTTGGTGCACATAATCAATCACACTATGTCGAGTGCGAAGAATGTGTGAGTGAGGAGACCGATGTCTTATGTCTTAAGGGTGGTATCGATATGGTGTTGAAATGATCATTACAACTGAAAGAAAGCAGTGCAGTGAAAAAAGAGTGGAACTGAGTAAAATTAGGTGGAACTGAGTAGAATGAGTGCTTTATTAGTTTCCCTCAGACCCCTAAGTTTAAAAACAAGTGAAAAGTAGATTTAACAAAATATCTACTGGCAAGTGGTTGACATGTTTCTGCATATAAACTGAGGTTTCCTATGCATTCCTCAGGACCTCGATGTTGCTACTGCTTGCATAATTGAGTGATAAAGAACAAAAAGATAAAAGGGAAAAATTTCACCTGAATGTCAGGTGTTGATTCTCCACCACAATCCAGTAGTTGTGGGGATGGCGCCTCACCTCACCTGGCTGCAGCTCAGGTAAATAAGGAGCACCGCTCTCTCCGTCGGTGTCTCCAAACGTCCCTCTGGGCTGTTCTGGGGAGGCATACTCACTTTTCTTTATGGGAGCCTGCGTCACAGCCTTAAACTGTGTGTAATACAGGCTCCTGTAGAGAAATGCGGATGTGTGTAAAACCCTGCAGGCTCCTGTAGAGAAATTTGAATGTGTGTAAAACCCTGCACTCTGTGGCAGTCACCTCATGGTGCCTGCCACACAAGGCAGGGTTTTACAGTGGAGTACTATAGGTACCCCCTAGACCACCAACAGTAGACCTTGGAGGCAGGGGTGCCCTGCTAGGGGCCCCCGAAGTCGCTTTCTGTCAGCTTTTCAGTATCGGAAAGGCCGTCATGGAAAGGCTGTGAGAAACAGACATCGTAATTTCGACGGCAGAAACACCATCCATAGGGGAACACAGTGTGGTTCTGACCAACAGGAAGAGTCTGAGAGCCAGTGAGAACTGAATCGGAATAACCAGCCGGTTTACCTTTCAACCGCCGATATTGTAAACGGGCGGTCGGCCTGCAAACCAGCTGTGGCAGTGTGAAAGCTTTCGACTAGGAGGCTTTCTGACCGACATCATAATCAGCCCCTTTGTCTACTTTTGTATAAACTGTAGTGGGTAAGGTAAATTCATTAAATGTTAGATTTTATAATTCAATTTGTATTGTCATAATTTATATTATTATGTTTTTTGTTTTTCTAAAATTATATTACAATTATTAATATTTTTAATGATTTTAATACAGTGCAAGATATTGTTTACTTTGTTATTTAAATTAAAATGGCTTGTTTTTAAAAATATTTTATTTTATTGCTATATATATTTATATTAACACCTTCGCTGCGGTAGCTATACCGCCGCAGCGCTAAGAGGGCGGGGGGCCGCGCGCGCCCATACTGGTGACGGAACCGCTCCGTCACCAGCCTCGGTTGAGCTGTGCTCATGACAGAGCGGTTCCGTCATGGCCCCGCCCGCTCAATAGAATGCGCCGCACAGGCGCAAAATCAGCGCTGCGCAGGTGCGTCGGGCAGGTTCCGTCATCAGCACAGCGCTACCGCGGCTGATGACGGAGCGGTTCCGTCATCAGCACGGAAGTGGTTATAATATCTGAATTTTAAAATAATGTAATAATATAACAAATAAATATATATATTTATTTGTTATATTATTACATTAGTTTAAATATTCTGATATAATATAAATTAAAGTTATTAGTTTAATTCTAGTTATTTTAACTAGATATATGTAAATATATATTTACTAGTATATATGTATGTTTAACGTTTTAAAGTTTTAAAAATATGTTTAATTGTTATAGTTTTTTTAATATACATTAATACTACTATTTAATATATTCAGGGGCTTATTACAATGTCAGTCAGAGTTGCCTCTGACCGACACTGTCTCAGACTCGGACCGACTGACGTGAGGTGGGGGTTGCGACCGACTGATTGTGATGCGACAGGACACTGTTTGTCTGGATTCCCAGTGTTCTCTATGAGAGCTTGTGTTATGGCTGTAAACTGGCCATAATACAGGCTCCTATAGAAAAATGGGTGTGTGTGTAAAACCCTGCACCTTGTAGCAGGCACCCCATGGTGCCTGCCACACAGTGCAGGGCTTTACCCTAGATACCGCCTCGAACACCAACCGTAGACCATGGAGGCAAGGGTGTGACAGCCTTTCAGTGTCGGAAAGGCAGGCATGAAAAGGCTGTGAGAAACAACATTGTAATCACAATGGCAGAAACGCTGTCCATAGGGGATTACGGTGCGGTTCTGACCGACAGGAAGACTCTGAGAGCTGGTCGGAACCGAGTCGTAATGACTGGCTGGCTTACATTCCAACCGCCGACATCGTAATCGGTCGGTTGGACCGTAAACAGACTGAGTCGGCGGAAAGCCTCTGACCGTGGTTGGAAAGCCTCTGACTAGCAGTAGGAGGCTTTCTGACCGACATCGTAATCAGATCCTTAGCATTTAATATTTAAATTTACATATATTTTAAAACACAATATTTAACACAACGATTTTAATGACATCGATATTTTTTCAGAATTTGTATACTTACCATTATAAGTATAGGATAACGATATTTTTGAAAATGATATTTTGGTAGGATTATGGTTTGAATGGGGATATTTTGTCAGTGAACCATATTGATAAAGGTTTGGATGACTTTGCAGCTACATAATCTACAGCGAACACCGTAATGTGTTAGCCTATGTGTGTTACATATTTCTGCACTATGTGAAGCACGTTCGTATTTGCCTTGTTTGCAATAGATGAAGCATTTTGTCTTGCTCTTTTTGCTGCTCTTGTCTTCTAGTCTAAGAGGTCCCCTTCGCATGAGGGGGGAGGTGCAGAGATTAGAAAAGTCCTTTCAGAGGTTTTTGACCAGGAGCAAAATTACATTTTTCCTCCACTCTCTTTGCAGTGGAATTAGCTTTTTAACAAAAATGTTATTGTAATATTTAATCATGGTTGTTCTTGTACTGTGTGGATTTACTTCTAATATTGTATAGTATATATTGTTATGGCTTTTATTAACTAAAACTAACATTGACATTTGGTATTGTGTCGTAGAGTGGAGTAAAATGAAGTGTTGTAGAATGTAATATGGTACAGTGGAGTGCCATACAGTCGAATAGGGTACTGTGGAGAGGTGCATAGTGGGGTGACGTGCAGTGGAGTATGGTACAGTGGAGTGGTGTACAGTGGAGTGGAATAGAGTGGAGAAGTGTAGACTGGGGTGGTGCAGAGTGAGGTGGCGTAGAGTGGAGTGGCATACAGTAGAATAGCATTTAGTGGAGTCCAGAAGACTGGAGTGGCGAAAGAATGTTGTATGGTACAGTGCAATAGCGTACATTGGAGAAGGGCAGAGTTCAGTGGCATCGAGTGGAGTGGCATACAGTGGAGGGAGGTACAGTGTAGTGGCATACAGTACAATAGCATTGAGTTGAGTTTCGTAGAGGTTACTGGCATAGACTGGAATAGGGAATAGAGGAGTGACATTCAGTGGAATGGAGTAGAGTGGAGTGGTGTGTTGTGGAATAGCATAGAGTGGAGTGTAAAGAGTGGAGTTGCATACAGTTGAATAGTGTAGAGGGAAGTAGCATATAGAGCAGTGGCATAGACTAGTGGCATAGAATAAAGTGGTGAATACTAAAGTGACATAGAGTTAAGAGGCATAAAGTGTAGTGGGGTAAACTAGAGTATTGTAGAATGCAGTGACGTACAATAGAGTTTGCGTACAATGGAATACCGTATATTAGAGTAGTGTACAGTGGAGTGTTGTACAGTGTAGTTGCATTGAGTGTAATAATAGATTGGACTGCCATACAGTGGAGTTGTGTGCACTGGAATAGGATAGAGTGGATTGACGGACTGTATAGTGGTGTACAGTTTAGTGACGTACACTGGTGTGTGTTAGAGTGGAGTGGGGTAAAGTGGAATAGGTGAGTGGAGTTTGGTATAGTGGGCTGGCATAGAATGGAGAGAGGTACAGTGTAGTGGCGTACAGTGAACTTGTGTAGAGTGGAGTGGCATAGAGTGGTGTCACGTACATTGGAGTAGCATATAGTGGAATAATGTAGACTATAATGGGCTAGAGTGGAGTGGCGTACAGGATGGAATGATGCAGAAGGAAGTAGCATAAAGTGGAGTGACTTACAGTAGAGTAGTGTAAAGTACAGTCGCATAGAGTGGAGTGAGGTACAGTGTAGTGACATGCAGTGGAATTGCATAGACAGGAGTAGCGTACAGTGGAGTGGCATACAGTGGAGTGACATAGTGGAGTTCTGTAGAATGAAATACCGTGGAATAGAGTGTTGTAGACTGCAGCAGGGTAGACTGTAGTGGGGTAGACTGTAAAAGCGCAAAGTGTAATAGCGTACTGTGCAGTGGTACAGAGTGTAGAGTTTTACATTGTAGTGGAGAACAGTGGATTAGCTTGGAGTGTAGAGGCATACAGTGGAGTAGCATACAGTGGAGTGGTGTAGAGTGCAACAGTGTTGAGAATTACTGGTGCACAGTGTAGTGATGTAGAGTGGAGTGGCTTATTGTGGAATGGCGTACGGTACAGTGGCAAAGAATGGAGTGTTGTACAATAGAATAGGGTGCTGTATAGTAGGGTACATTGGAATAGTCTACAGAGTAGTGACATAGAACGACGTTGGATACAGTGGAGTAGCTAACTCTGAAACAGGGTACAGTGCAGTAAATTGGAGTGACATAGAGTAAAATACTGTAGGCTTGAGTTGTGTAAAGAGTACTTGCATACAGTGGGATACTGTATAATGGAGTGGTGTACATTGGAGTGGGGTACTGTGGAGTGGCTTAGAGTGTAGTGGCTTACAGTGGATTGGAATAGCGTATGTTGGAGTGTTGCATAGTGTGGTGGCATAGAGTGGAGTGGCCTACATTAGAATACCGTACAGTGGAGTAGCAAAGAGTGGAGTAGCATACAATGGAGTTTGTTATAGTGTAATAGCATACAGTGGAGTAGGGTAGACTGCAGGGGCATAGAGTGGAGTGGCGTACAGTGAAGTGAGGTACAGTATAGTGGTATACAGTAGAATAGCATAGGCTAGAGTGTCATATTGTGGAGTGGCATAGAGTGTAACAGCATATAATTGAGTGGCACACACTGGAATGGTGTAGAGTCGCGTATAGTTGAATAGCATACATTAGACTACCATACATGGAAATAGCATAAGGTGGAGTACAGTAGACTAGAGTGGCATACAGTGGAGTGGTGGACACTGGATTGGAGTATGCTGGAGTAGCGTAGATTGGAACAGCACAGAGTGGAGTAGCATAGAGAGCAGTGATATAGAATGGAGCGGCATGGACTGGTGTAGATTAGAATAGTGTAGAACGGAGTGGCTTAGAGTGCAGAGGAATTGAGTGAAAAAACATATAGGGGCATATAATGAGTCTGGCGGTCTGTGGACCACCAGACCCATGGTGGCGCCGCGCTACTGGTCTTGCGACTGCCCCATTATTACCCTAATGGTCGTGCCACCCTAAGACCGCCGACTCCCCCAGAGCACTGCTGTTCCCTGGTGGTGGTGCGGCAGTCCAGAGGCACCTATATGTTTGGCGGGACTGCTGCGGTCACACCAAGCATTATATGACTTTCATCACTGCAACTGTTTTCATGGAGGTCGTTCCTCAATGACTGTTTTCATGGAGGTCTTTCCTCCATGAAAACAGTGGCGGTGAGGAAAGAAAGGGGGCATAGCTTTGGGTAAGGGGTATCATCTCACCTATCCAGACATGAAGGATGCCCTTCTCACTAAGTATGATCTCACTTCTGAAAAGTACAGGGATCAATTTAGGTCCAGTAAGAAGTCCGAAGCCAACACTTGGTTGGAATGTGTAGATATGTTTTGCAGGACACTGGATGGCTGGGTGAAGGGCAGTAATATGACATATTTTCAGGGGCTCTATAATTTGATTGCATGGGAGCACGTGTCTATTCTATGTTTTGCAGATCTGCGCCAGCAGTTGATAGTAAGCTGACTGACCCCAGGAAGCTTGCTATGGAGGCGGACCGCTGGGTGAGTACCAGGGTCCACAGGAAAGCATATGGGGGAGACTCAGCCAAAGGTGGACAGGGTCCCCAGCAGAAAGGAGGGGGTACAAGGGTAAAACTCAGGAGTTCTCTAAACGGTCCCAAACCAACACCCAGAGTAAAGGTTCCCATCCCCCAGGAGATAAGAAACAAGGGATCTCATCAGGAAAGCCTGCTGAGACCGCCCCGCAAGTGTTTTACATGTGACCAGGTGGGTCACATGAAGGGGGACCCCAAGTGTCCTAAGGGGGCACAGCCACCCACCGGTGGGCAGTCTAAGGAGTTGGCTAGTGTAGCACTTGGGTAGGAGGAGTACCCAAAGGAGGGTGGGGAACCCGCAGAAATTACCCTTGTCTCACTAGGGGACAGTTATGTTGTGTTATGTTATGTTATAGGCGTTTGTATAGCGCACGGCTGCCCTAGCAAAGGGGCGTCCCGGCGCTTTCTACCAGCGGAGGAGAAACACCACTGCAGATGGAGCGTGCAATGACAGAACAGTTTAACAAAAGAGATGAGTTTTGATGGCTTTCCTAAAGGATAACAAATCGCTCAGGCCGCGATGCTGTGGTGCAAAGCATTCCAGAGTTTGGCCGCAAGGTACCGAAAGGAGCGGCCCCCCTTCCGGGCTAACTTGATGCGGGGGACAACTGTCAGATTCTGACCCTCTGAGCGCAGAGTGCGCCGGGGGACATATGCTGTAAGGAGAGGACTTAGCATAGGTGGTCCCAAGAAACCCGGTGCCCCTAAGACAAAGAAATACAGCACCAGAGTGACCATCAATGAGAAAAGGGTAGAGGCTCTCAGAGATACTGGAGCCAGTGTGACCTCAGCCAGTGTCACCTGGTCTCTGAGAAGCAGGTAGTCCCAGGGGCATTCCACCAAGTATTGCAGGGACAATTCAGAGCGCCAGTGTCTGGTGGCACAGGTACCCTTCAAGTGGGGGGTCTCAGGTCCCTTGAGGGTGGTTGTGAGCCCTTCCACGCCTGTAGATTGTCTGCCAGGCAACAACCTGGAGCAGTCCTTATGGAAGGATGTTGAGCTCAGGTATCACTTGGAGATGCTGTGGTTACCAGAGTAGGCATGCATGTCCACTCGGTCAATGGTGGCCAGAGAGGGAGATCAAGAGGACTTTCAGCCTGAAACAGTGGCCCAAATCCCTGCCAAGAGAAAAGGGAATGGGCATGGGAAACCGGCCCCTGAAGTTCCCACAGACCGGGAGGAGGCAGACCTTGAGGGGGACGCCCCAGTGCCTACAGGGGAGCAGGTAGCTAAACTGGGGGACATCTCTGAGCTGACCCATTGGCAGCAAGAAGTGGGTCCACCATGTAGGAATTCTGCAAAGAGCAGAAGGAGTGCCCTTCTCTGGATGGCCTGTGGTGGCAGGCTGCAGACCAGGCAGCTGGTGATCAGTCTGCATCACATTGGATCTACTGGGAGAAAGATCCCCTGTACAGTGAGCCTAAGGTTGCTGAGCCTCGGTCAGCCCGTGTGCTGGTGGTACCCCAGCGCTTCAGGACGTTCCTACTGGGTCTGGCTCATGACGTGCCTTTGGCAGGACATTTGGGGCAGGACAAGACCTTTGACATGCTTGTCACCCACTTCTTCTGGCCCCAAAAGCAAAGGCAGTCAGATGGACATTGCAGGTCTTGCCAAACTTGCCAGGCAAGTGGTAAGAGTGGGAGGAAGGTCAAAGTTCCTCTCCAACCTTTTCCAGTGGTTGGAACACCATTTGTGGGGCCAAGACAGTCATGGGCAACAGGTACCCCGGTCTTGGTGGACCATGCCAGCCGGTACCCAGAGGCAGTCCCTCTGAGGAGAACGATGGTGCCAATGGTGGGCCGGGCGTTAATGGGGATCTTTTTCCGAGTGGGGTTCCCCAGAGAGGTGGTTTTTTATATGGGGCCGATTTCATATCCAAGTATATGACATCCCTGTGGAAGGAGTGTGGAGTATCCTACAAGTTCACCACCCCTTACCAACCCCAAGGTAGCGGTCTGGTGGAGAGATTCAACCAGAACCTTGAAAGGCATGATTAACGGTCTAACATAACCCATAAGGCATAAGTGGGACGCCCTCTTGCCATGCCTTCTCTTTGCATACAGGGAGAAACCACCAAAATCTCTTGGGTTCAGTCCCTTTGAGCTTTAGCATGGACCTCTGAGTTTGGTGAAGGAAGGCTGGGAGGCAGATCCTAGGAAAACTCCCCAGGATGTGTTACGTTAAATGCTGGCCTTCAGAAACCAAACTGCCCACTTCAAGAAACTCGCTCAGGAAAATCTAGAAGCGAACTAGTAAGAAATGAGGAAGTGGTATGACAAGAATGCCACTCTGGTCGATTTTCAACCGTGGCAAAAAGTGTGGGTCATGGCCCCAGTGGAACCTCATGCCTTGCAGGATGAGTGGACCCGGCCATTTGAGTTGGTGGAGCGCTAAAGTGATGTCACCTACCTGGTGGATTTGTGGGCTCCAAGGAACCATTTGAGGGTCCTCCACGTGAACCACCTCAAGCCCCACTTCGAGAGGTCCGAATAGAGCATGCTCTTGGTGACAGAATATGGGGTGGAAGAGGAGAGTGAACCTCTCTCTGACCTCCTGTCTACCAAGGAACGCAATGGGTCAGTGATCCTCTTCTCTACACTGACTCCAGAGAAGCAGAGTGACTGTCACCAGTTGTTGGGACAGTGTGCCCCACTCTTCTCCCTGACCTCAGGTGTTACTCAGTGGTGTACCCATGATGTGGACACCGGTGACAGCTCTTCTGTGAAACACAATATTTACAGATTGACTGACCCGGTCAAGGCCAGCATTAAAGAGGAGGTATCTAAGATGTTGGCGTTAGGGGTGATCAAGCTTTCCAACAGTCCTTGGGCCAGCCCAGTGGTCTTGGTCCCAAAGACTACTGCACCCAGTGCCAGTCCAGAACTGCTGTTTTGTGTGGACTACTGTGGGCTCAATGCCGTCACCAGAACTGACGTGCACCCCATCCCCAGAGTTGATGAGCTCATTGATCAGTTGGGAGCTGCCAAGTTCCCCAGCACTTTTGATTTAACGATTGGGTACTGGCAGATTGCCTTGACCGATGGGGCCACGGAGAGGTCAGCATTTTCAACCCAGAGGGACATGCCTGGCTGATGAAGGGTGTTACCCAGAAGCCAGTCCCAGGATGCTTGTTACTGGTAAAGGGAAGACCTGGCTTGGCTGTTCAGGCTGGGCTGTTCCCATGAGGCGCAGGGTCAAGACTGATTTGCATATAGCTGAGTTTCTTTTTCACATTTCGATAGTTGTATTTATATAGGGCTTACTATCCCTGACGGGCAGTTAAAGCGCTCTTCTGGTAGTAGCACCATACTCCGGAAACGAAAAGGATTAGTTATGGATTCGTTTAGGGATATATGAGGTTAGTATTAGAATAGGGAGGCACGAGTAAATTAGAGCGGAGGACATGTGAGCCTGTTCGATTGAATGGAGACACTCGGCGGAAAGGCGGTAAGGGGCGTGAGGCACCAGCGGGGCTGCGAGTGTGCAGGGACTTCATCTCCCAGAAGTCCCTGCGAGACCACGGAAGAGCTTCCGGTCCGCTCTCCCTGCTGGCCCGCCCCCGCCCATCTAAACTCATCAAAAGTGCACCGGCAATCCCTGTCCAGTGGGACACTTACTGTTTGTGAAGAGGCCACCGACTGCACAGCGCACTTTCTGCTACGACCTGTGAGGCTCCCTGCTGACGACTCGCCGCACCCGCTTCGCGGGCGCCGCTTCGCAGGGGAGCCCCAGTCTCGGCTGCTGTCTGCGTGCACAAGTGAGGACCTCGGTGGAAAGGCGGTAAGGGGCGTGAGGCACCAGCGGGGCTGCGAGTGTGCAGGGACTTCATCTCCCAGAAGTCCCTGCGAGACCACGGAAGAGCTTCCGGTCCGCTCTCCCTGCTGGCCCGCCCCCCACCCAAACCGCCACCTACTTAATAGCGTTTCACTCCCGCAGCGCGGGACGCAGCCCGGGCTAAGACTGGGCAAAGACAGGGCCGTTCGAGGCCGTTAGAGTACGGAAGAGTCCGGTCCGGCCCCCCCTCTAACAGCTACACCCCGGCCTCCCCAACACAGGTATTCATAATCATTCCGATTCCCCTGACAATCCATCAACGTAGTAATTCTTTATCTAGCTGATCATTCACTGCAAAATGAATACTAGATCCACAAGGCAGAAAAAAACAAAAAAGAATGGTATAGGCGATCAACTACTAGGTCCCATGGACGATTTTCTGTCCAAAGCTAATACTTTTATAGACCAGAGTATTAGTCTAATTGAGAGTAGAGTCTCCACCGATTTGGCGATTGCACGTCGTTCATCAATGGGACTAATTGCAAAAGCAAAAACTCCAGAAATACAGTCAACCTCAACCCTAACGGCGGCGACTACGAATAGACTTAGTCTACCCAATAACGTTGATTTGTCAGCATCTCAAATATCTGTAACCCTCTCAGAATCTGACCTGGAGAATACCCCTGACATATTTCCCGATCCAACACCCGAAGAAACCAGACAAATGAGAGGAAAACGGGAGGGGGCGGTAAAAAAAAGGACTGCAAAGAGTAATTCAAATCACACCACAACCTCTTTAACGTCTAAACCACCGACAACGGTCATTACCGCAAATGAGTTGGTTATTCCTAACCACCCCGCTCCCCCATCTAATAACGTGGTAACAATCCACCACGTACCGCGTGACCTCTGTGATACTTTAATGCCTGATTCAATCTTCACATCAAACATTGGCAGACAAAGAGAATCAGCAAGATTGACCACAGAGGTAGCCTTTCTTCTAAATTCTCATATTCGCCCTCTAGAAGCAAGACTCAGTAATATAGAGAGGCAGTTAGTAAAAATCATTGGTTTCTTACAACCCACACCTCCCCAATCCCATACCAAGCCTCCGTCAAACCCAGAGCCTTTTCCTCCTACATCTAAGAAAACCGTTACTGTACCCCCCCCAAAGTCTAAAAAGCAAATCACACTAAACCTTCCGGCAAATAATCCCATTCCACAAAATGTAGCTCCCACGCCCCTGGTTATTCCCTCACAAGCTAGTTCCCAACCATCATCAACCGCAAACTCTATTCCTCCGAAAACCCCTGCTCC
This sequence comes from Lissotriton vulgaris, assembly GCF_964263255.1. Lineage (NCBI taxonomy): Eukaryota > Metazoa > Chordata > Amphibia > Caudata > Salamandridae > Lissotriton > Lissotriton vulgaris. The sequence goes on along the minus strand of NC_141693.1, from coordinate 448,173,654 downwards.
AAAAACACCTACAACAACAAGTACCAAGCCACCCCAAACAAAAAACACTCCGAGGGGGACAACCGATCAACCACCCACCTTTAACCTACCACCTGAGGCCACTCCCTACGTGGTGGTTATGACGGGGGTTCCCGAACTCACAGGTGACGGAACTGAACCAAACTGGTCATTAAAGAACAAGGTCCAGTTTTGGCTGAATACAAACCGTCCCGTCCCGCCACCTTGGAAAAGTAAAATAGCCTCAGTTTCTCGGACCCCGTGGGTGGGATATAGAAAAAAAACAATACGAGGAGACTGCATAGTCATCACATTTGAGGATCCCACCATAGCTGAATATATATGCTCCTGGGAATGTAACAACTTTCCCGGGGGTATTGTAACAAGACCCCTGTCTTACTTCTATCCGAAAAGGTATAATAACAGTAGCCACCAACGTAAGTTTGACAACATCTGGAAGAATCCAATTCCCCAACCATGGGAGCTAGAATCAGCTACCACTAATACTATAATGCGACCCACCGAACCTACCAACTTTCGGTATCCACCTAATCGGAGTTTTCATCAAAGAGAAGTCCCCTGGCAGATCGTGGGCCCCCAAAACAGACTTCGAAGTTGGGAGCATTGGGAGAGACCACCCTACCAAACGCTTGGTCCTAACTACGAAGCCACTAGTAATGGGCAACACTGGTTAGGTTTTCCGACCATGAACAGGTTCAGCGGCCTGGAAATGGTCGATTGACAAACAGCTAAACCCCCAGAACCCTTGCTAACTACGGCAGTATCCTCACATCCAAATCTAACGCCCATCCCATCCATACCGCACAAGCATAAGGATGCACATGATCGCGGACCCACTCAGCTTCCCATGGTTTTCTGGAACGTTGCCGGCCTCCGTAATAAGATCGAGGATGGTTCGGCAGCGGTTTTTCTGAAGGGCTTTCAATCTATTTTTCTCCAAGAAACATGGTCAACGGCAGCGCTCCACCTACTGGGATACAGAACTTTCACTTCTCCTGCCCTTCCTAGCACTTCAGGCAGATCGAAGGGGGGTCTGGTAATTTACATGGCAAACACTATTGTAGATTTAAAGATCATCAAGACAGACCTCCTTCCGAATTTTCAAATTCTTACTTTCTCTGTAGGGAAAAAAATCCGTGTTACAGCAGTAAACACATACAACAACCTGGATCTAGTAAATTTTGTGAATGTTCTCGACCAAATTCAAAACAAAATAACGGAACACATTCACTATAAACAGAAAGGAGATACCGCTCACATAATTTGGGGCGGTGATTTCAATCTGCACCCCTGCCCCAATATCGATACCTGTGGAATAGTAGATGACTCTGACAGTCCTCTAACGCACTTTATCCATTCAGAAGCAGGATCCGCCATGAACAAAGTAATTGCAGACTTGGACCTGCAAATTCTGAATCCCACACTACAATCAACTGATATGTTAGAGCCTACCTACAGAGGAAGGGGCTACGAAACAACAGTGGATTATATATTAGTTACAGAAGCCCTAAAACCGCAACTCGGATCATTTAAAATCTTAGAAAATTGCCTCAGCGATCACTCAGCGCTAAGCCTAAACCTCCAAATACATTTCTCAAACTCTCCGATGGTAACTATTGCCAACACCTTATCTCAGAATAGGCTCGAGCTGAACAAGACCAATGGCTTTACAATCAAATGGGAGAAAGTGGATCCCAATATTCTAACGAAGAAACTAGTTACTCTTGCTTACAAAAACATTTTGGTCTGTCTAGATCCTCAAGCAGAGGCTAATCAAATACTGGAAAACTTCACCGTCATCATAGAACTTGTCAAAAGCCTATTAACCAGAACTCTCAAACAAAACAATAGAAAGACCACAGGCTTGTTTAGTCGAGACTGCACGAAAGCACAGTCCAATCTGAGGAAAGCTCTTAGGGAACCCAACAGAGATGCAAGAAAGATCCAAAAACTCAGAAGAGAATACTCTACTATTAGAAAGACGAGGAAAAAAGACCTAAAAACATCCCTGTGGAAGGCCTTACACGAGAGTGCACTCTCGAAGAACTCCCAGGCTTTCTGGAAAATAGTCAAATCGCCTTTTCTATCTAACTCAACTGGACCAAAAATAGACGTGGCCATAGACGAGGCTACATGGACGAGACATTTTTCGAAAATCTTCCAAACTACATCTAACAGAGGTCTGCATCAGCTTAGCTGCAACCCAGTCACTTTCCCAATTCACCTGGAAGTTGACCTTCAAGATTTCGAAAAAGCGTTATCCTTAAGTAGACCCGGAAAAGCCCCTGGTCCTGACGGGGTCCCCGTCGACCCATTTAAATTCCTTCCCGACTTGTGGACTCCAATAATCACGAGGGTCTGTTTCGCAACCATGGAACTTGGACTGCTGGACTCATGGTCTTCGTCAATAATGGTCCCCATTTTTAAGAAGGGGGATAGGCAAGATGTCAAGTGCTACCGCCCAATCTCCCTTCTTGACTCTCTGGGCAAAGTAGTTGACAGAGTCCTCCTTGGCAAGCTGCAACAGTGGGTGGCTGACGAAAACATCCTCTCAGACCTACAGTTCGGCTTCAGGGAGGGCTTTGGAACCACCGAGCAAGCTTTAAACCTCTCTTTGCTCATTTCTAAGTACACACTGGCAAAATCAGGTTCTATTTTTATGACATATGTGGATCTCTCCTCCGCATTTGACTGTGTCTCACATACCAAGCTCTGGTCATTGCTAAGTAAGATGGGAGTAGACCCTCCTCTCCTAGACTTTTTAAGAGAACTCTACAGCGGGGCCACAGCGAGAGTGAGGTTCGGGACAGGAGGAGAACTGACAGCACCATTCAGGGTAGAGCGGGGAGTGAGGCAAGGCTGCGTCCTCGCCCCCTTTCTTTTTTCCTTATACACCAACGGTCTGGAAGAGTGTATGTTGAAGGGGGGAAGAGACCTCCCAAAAGTAAAAGATCGCCCAATCCCCGCCCTGCTCTACGCGGACGATGCTGTCATTTTAGCCCGAACTCCAATTGAACTACAGAAATCTTTAACCAAATATGCAGACTTCATGGCAGCTCTGGATCTGCATATTAATGTTAAAAAAACCTTCACTATGGTAGTCGGTGGCTCAAAAAAACCCGCAAAATCCATCTTTTTAAAAGACCAAAAAATTGAGAGAACCTCGCAATACCCCTACTTGGGTATCATGATTGATGATGCCCAAAATTGGAAGCCGGCGGTAGAAGCCAGGAGGCATCTTTTTAAAAGAGCGAACATGGCCCTAATGAAATTCTCCAACAAACTAGGGAAAAAACCCCCAGTGGAATTGTTGCAAATATATGCGGCGAAGTGCCAATCCACAGCTTTATATGGTGCTGGAATCTGGGGTCATACAAACACCGTCCCAATCCAAAAAGAGGAAAACATCTTCACGAGATTCCTTCTGTCAACACCACGAGGCACTTCCACCTATGCCTCGCACATAGAATTGGGAATCCCATTTATCGAAGACCTGATAAAAATCCAACCTCTAATGCTTTGGAGAAGAGTTTGGTTATCTGATGAAAATAACCTGACAAAAAACATTATACAAGACATCATGGAGTTGGATCATGCTAAAAAAATTCCTTGGATTTCTTACATCAGAAATTTTCTACAAGATCTGGGATTTGAGAAATACTATTACAATCCAGAACTAATGAAAGAAATCTCTAAAAAAGATCTAAAACAGGTAGCATTGACCCACTTGGATTCCCTGAGATTAACAACGCTGACTACAAAAAAATCTGTAATGCATGCAATTACCATTCAGCAGACCATGAAAATTCAGCCATATCTCACCCTAGGGATTTCCACCTACGAGATGATGCTCCTAACAACGTTCAGGTTGAACTTATTTTTCAGACTGGTGACCTTCCCTGAAAAGAATAATTGGAGTACTGATATGGCACTGTGTCCTTGTGACGAACACTCCCAACAGTCCACTATTCATACAGTACTTTTTTGTAAGTTCTATCAACCGCACCGAAAAACTTGGCTCATTCCCCTATTAAAAAAATGGGGCCATAGACAATGCCGCCCAGCGATGTTAACTCTTCAATTTTTGGATTCAGAATGTACGGTATATCATGTATTAAATTTTTTAAAGTGCATCATGAGACACAGAAACAATCTGTAAAACCATACCCTTCCATCTTTTGCTATTTTTTGCCAAACTGAAAAAAAAGTATTTGTCCGAGCTAAGAAATCAAATGTCTAATTCACTTTTTTTTTAAAAATTGTAATTTTAATGTTTTTTAAAATTGTTATCTTTTATGGCTTTTCGAATTGTAAAAACCGAATAAAGATTATTATTATTATTATTATATAGCTGAGTATGAACTGAGGTGGAGAAGTGAGCTAAAGAATGATGATGAATTTAACCCAGATCTGTGACTGGGGGTGAATGTCTGAAGAGTTTCAGCGCTCCGTCCATCATCTCCTTGTGTTTGTATTTTTCCCAGGCACCATGGCTTTCAGAATGCTTAGGATTTCAAACATGTATAATCATTTTAGGCTTTTTCACAGTATAAGGACTATAAGGCTTTTCAAGTTATTTTTTAACCTTTTATTCCATTTATGGTATGCTGTCTTTTTAGATAGCTTTTATATATCGTCCCTTAGTATGAGAAGTGGGTGTTATATAAGCCTGGGCGGAGTTTGCGGATATCCAATTTATTCTAAAGTTGAGCAGAACTTGACAAAATATTTTCCAGGCTTAGTCATAGTAGTACATTAGGTATGAGAGTCTACTACTTATTTAATCTGCCCGTTTATTTTTTTCGATATTCAAAAAGCATCTTTTGCTATGGTTAAAGTTATGTGTCTTATTTATCAAATTTTAAAGAAACCTTTTCCATGTTTTCTTTTTTCTCTTTTACAGAAATGAAAATTTAGACTTTACCAGTCGTACGGGTTGCCCATCTGCAAAGGTTTCAGAGCAGGGCTTGGCCAAAGATAACCCACAGCTGTCAGTGCCCTTCGTTGCTTCCTCTGCTTCCTCTGCTCCCTCCTTCATGCCATCATAACCTCACTTAAAAACAAAAAAAGCATGTAAATTGTAATACACATATTAAATCATTCCTCATCAAACTTTCTAATGGGCAATGAGGCATCAAAGTTTGATTGAGAGTGCTAGCCCCACCATCCAACCTCACCTATGACTTACAGCATAAGAATAAGGTGCTCCTGTTTCACATGACCACAGCAGACCTTTACTTCTGGAGGTACGGTGAAGATAGATGACAATTGATGATTTTATTAACCAAAGCAAAACTGGTGTTATACAATAAAAATAGAGCATATCAGGGAAAATGTTTTAAGTAGCAGTGCAAATTCCATCTTTACTGCTTAAATTGGAAGGGCACGTGTGATGACAGAACATAAGAAAAACTGGAGTACATACAAGGGACCTCATTTACAAGGCCATTGCGCCACCAGTGCGTTACATTTTTCAGTGCACCAGCAGTGCAGTGTGCCTGCCCATATTTACAAGGCCACGTAAAGTCGCCCTCTGTGACTTTTCATGGCCTTGCAAATATGTCACCCTTTCACGCATTACTCTGCATGAAAGGGGCAACATTGGTGTTGTTGTGGGTGTTCCCACATAACATCTATTGAACCTGACACATTCCCATATTAATAAAGTTTGTAGGAGTGGCACAACAAAGAGATGCACTTTTATTTCTCTTTGTTTTTTCCTCTTTCTATGCGAACTGCATTCTGCAGCACCTATAGAAAGAAGAAAGATTGCTTTTGTAGAGAAATGTGTCCCTTGCTGCACAAAAACAATCATCCCCACAATACAGGCCCCCTTGCAACATGACACCAGGGTGCCTGTGCTGGCGCATGGCAGCCAATTGTGTGCCAGCACAGGCGAAATCACACTGACGCATAGTATTGTTAATGATTCATCCCTGTGCTTTTAAAATGACGCAGCTCAAATAGCAAAATGGCTTGCTGTGCCACTCTGCATCATTTTTGGGTTAATTGAGGCCCATGGTTTACATTGTCATGATCAAGTATGTATGCAGACAATAAGTCATTCAGCCTAAGGTGATACTGCATTCAACGGTTAATTCCTAAAACTGTAAAAGGTTTTGTAAAAATGGAGATATTAACCTGATGACATATTCATAAAGAGTAATTTTGAGTGTAAGAGGCAGAAAGGGATCCAAATCACATTTTTTTACACAAAAACTCCATACAAGTTCAAGAGTTATATAATAAATTCATATAGTTTAAAACGGTTCCCATTGTCTATTAAAAACTTCAACATAATTTGTATAACTTTGTAATTTTAGCATTTGTTAAAAAGAAATCATATACAACTATTATACTGATTTAGCAAACCATAACAGCTTTTTAAAAGAGAAAACATGTACAAACATTTAGCCAGCAATTGAGACCTTTTGACATTCTAAATAGCTTTCAGAACTGTGAAGAAGTTGACCTGCTTGCTATACATTCCAAATAAAGTTTTAAACTTCTAGAAACCATTGAAAAATGAAAAATGTTCTAGAGGACATACCCTTCGCACCGAAACAAAATGTTGATTGGTGTAGTGCTTGCAAAAAGAAAGCCTTTCACATTTGATTGGGCTGCTTTCCAGTCCATCATTATTTCACCCTCTATTCTACTACAGACACCGACCATCCATCCATGTGTAAACAAGACTCGGCCTGCACAATCTTCTATAGCGGAATCAGCGACTGTGTGCACAAGATTGACAGAAAGATTGAATCCATACACATCAGCAACCACCGTGCTGATTATTATATTTTTCACCACTCATACATTGCGGTTTATAGACTTTGAATGAAGTGAATGATGGCATTCTTGCCAATCTTTACTTCGCTTTAAGAAACTCTAAAAATGATTGTATGTGAAAACTCACTCCATACTAAATGTAGTTCTTTTAATAAAATTCCCTTGAAACACATATGCTGTTGCACATTTTTCCGGTCTGGAACAGAAAAACTAGCAGAAATACAAATCAGCATTTCTTGGGCCCTAGTAGCCTTACCCTAGGTACACGATGTGTCCCTGCTGCCTCTTGTAGCCAAGGGTGGTGCTAAAATCAGGGGCGTTACAGGCAGTCAGCTCTAAATTCACTCAACAACTTGAAGACTGGGGATCTTTCTGGACTAAAAAACAACAATTTCTTTGACGTTCTGTAGATTGTCATGGAGACACGTTTTTGACTCCTAATTGTTAGAAATTCCAGCAACATAAAGTACACTTGGCATGTCTGTAGAAAGAGTTAATCACCATATGGCAGTCATGCACAAATAATCCACAGGCACTCTGTTTTGAAAAGCTTGGATAACATTTTTTGTCTATGAGAAACTATTTAGAAAGCAGGGCCCCTAACACTGCAGCATCTCCCACCTATCATAAATTCGGAGGCCCTGGGACATCCCTACATTACTAAAATTCCATTTATTTCACAAGAAAGCGATTTTTTCAGGGCTGATATGGAATCTCATTCGAAGTTAAATTATGTTTCTGGAAAAGGCTCGTTTTTAATCTGTTAATCGTTGCTCGCTGCCAAATCGACAGTCGAAATAGCCAGGGGGGGCTGCTGTGCATCTGCGGACAGGAGGGAAAAGCCACCCACGTGCTTTTCATGTTTCTAGACGTCGGCGTCAAGCGTTGACGGGCGGTAAGTCCTGAGGTCAAATGAGCCAGACAGTGCACATCACTGGCTGAGCGCTTGTCAGGCGGCAGGTGAAACGGGTGAGAGGTAAGCACCTGAAATAAACACAGACTCCAGGGATAATGTTCCATGCGAACAGTGGGGCATATTATCAAGCCTGTGCGCTAAAATTATCGCCGCTTTATCGGCCGTTTTCGGCCGATAAAGCGGCGATAATTTTAGCGCACAGGCTTGATATATGCCCCACTGTTCTTTGCTACGAATGGCCATATAGGTGTCTGAACCGAAAAACAGTTCGTCCATGTACATTTGTGAGACTGGTACAGTGTGAAAAGCGACATAGATTTGCGTATATGTGCAGTCACAAGTAAAAATGCTGGTCATTCGCTCTGTCCTTTAACCTTCCAAGGTCGATAAACTATCATGAAGTTATCAATATTGATATTAAAGACATTAATTCCTTTTAAGATGTATCCGTACTCTTATGTCAAAATAATAATAATTGTAGAACACATTTCGAGGGTTCTTCATGTATTACCAACTTAAAGCCGCTAATACAGTTTGGCCAGCAGCATAAACACATTTATTTGTACTATAGATATGTACCTATATATGTTTATTGCTTTGCATAAACATGTAGAATAATTATGTTAAAAAAAATACATAACTAAATACATTTTTAAATACAACACTTGAAAACCAGAGTTTATCGAATGCATCTTTAATCTACTTATACTTACTTCCTTTATGCATCTATATACCTTCAATGTACTTGGATCTATATATTTATTACTCCCCCATCCCCAAAAAAGTATATTCAATGCACTACCCTATTTCTCACCCAAAACCTCTATCAAAATCTTTAATCTACATATACTTACTTTGTTTATGCATCTATAAACGTTCCATGTACTTACGGATCATATGGATCTATATATTTATTACTTTCTTCTACTTCAGCATATCTAATGCACTACCCTATTTCTCACCATATACCTCTCTTAATATATCTTCTACCTCAGCTCTGACTCATCTCAAACCTCTTTCTACTACTCTTTCCAATGCACTACCTTATTTCTCACCCATACCTCTATCAATATATCCTCTACATCCACTCTCTTATTCATCTCAAACCTAATACCATACTATGATCCCCAAAATAGCCCTTTCTAGATTCTCCCTTACTCTACCACTCCTTGCACCATCTGACACCTCTTTTACTATACTGATACTCCAAAACAAGCCTTTCTAAACTCTTCCCTCTGAACTCCCCCTACATCCCTTTTTACTCATCCCAATCCTCCAACTACCACTAGGACCCCCCCAAAAAAAATCTAAATCCTTCACTCTTCTATCCCTCCACTATACTTTTCAATAAAAATACCAGACTAACATGTCCACTTTCCAAATTTCATATTTCACTATACTAATTCACCACTAATCCTTTATGGGTTACAGAGTAGCATGCTACTCGCCGAAAAAAGCACTTCAACACCTCATTAGAGGTAGCAAGCACCATATAAATGCAAACCTTTTTCCTCTCTTCTTTTCCTCCGCTATCCTTCTCAATCAAAATAACCGCCTAATTTCCACCACTCAAATTACTTTCTTATTTCACCATACTAATTCACCACTAATCCTTATGGGTTCTAGAGTAGTGTGCTACAAGTCTAAAAAATGCTTTGACGCCTTGTCAGGGGTATTAATCCAGATTCCCTTGGAGTCAACATTCTGGGCACACATCACCGGCCCAAGTAGGCTGTCATCACCACAAGATTCCCATCTAGATCTTACCCTTCTGCCAATGGGGAGAGCTATTACCAGATGCTGGAAATCCTCTGTAACTCCCCGTGTCCTGGCAAAAGGACCTTCAACAGTGTCCGCAATCTGGAAGCACCTCGTTGTGCATAGAGGAAAAAGTGGCCTCCATTATATTCTGATTGCTGACCTTTGGGATGCCCTAGACTTGTACATAAAATTCTGCTTTCTAATGGCGATCACCTGCCTTGAATAGATACTACATAATAGTTTGTGATCCCCCTTCTCAGCCTCATCCATCTAAAGCCAGGGCATATACAGAAAGGTGCAGAACTACATCCTTTGTAGCATTTGAACACCTGTCTCTAGTTTCCCTGGGACATTATTATGCCTAGTGTATAATGATGATATGAAGGGGTAGCACCTTGAATCACATAGCACTGCATAGTTGATTTTGAGTGAAAAGCGTATCCTCTTCTCTGCTGTTCAGTGAGCATGTAACATTGTAAGGCAATGTAGTGCCTAGGGTTTAGGAAGTAAGAACTCTACTGTTTCCAACTATGTAATTTTAGAGCAGCTTCTCTCAATAATGGTGTTAACCTACATTCCTGATGATGCCCAATTGGCATGCTAAACATTCATTTGCTGAGTTTAAGATAGCTTTGTGACGTCTCTCAGTATTTTTGTCCAAGGTCTGTTTCCAAGTTGTTTATGTTTGAGAAATGGATGCACCTATCTATCCCTTCTGAAATCATTCTTGCTCCACATATGTCAGTGGGTTAAGAGCCCTGTTTGGATCTTCCTTTTGTTCCTTATTATTTTCGTCCTCTCCAAGTCTGTCACCTGTAATAAAAACATGCTAGTTCATGTAATGATTTACATTGTTGTATTGTTATACATGTTACATTGTGTAACTGATATGCTGTGCATGAATTACTTCATCCCACTATGTCTTCTACTTGTGTCCATTTCATATATTTCTATCACTGATGAGATGTCCATCATATTTAAGGCCATCATTTTCCAAGGTATCAGTCCCAAGACAGGTGCTGGTCCTCCATCTTTTGTACTACAGATCATCCTGTGTTCTGCAGTGACTACACAACCATACCTTCTAGGGTCGGCCAATTTCTCCTTGTAGATCTCTGTGTCCCTTAATACTTTGACTTAACTGCCTAATTTTTCTACTAGCTAAGTGAAAAATGGATTGTGGTGGATGAGTGGCAATAGTCAAATAAAATGTCTGTACATGCTGAAAATATATTGTGTTCATCAAAATCAGCACTTCTTGTTCTCTCCTTATGTTGGTGATGGTGAGATTTTGAGGATAATTTATGGACTTCTACAATTCACTATTGGATCATAATAATCAAATTCTTATATTTCGTCACTTTAATATTTGTATTTACTCCAAGATAAGCATTTAGGGCCTGATGTAGAGTTTGTCGTAGAGATTACTGTGTCACAAATTTTACAGATAACCCATTCGCCATATTACAAGTACATTTTAGCCTACGGCAATTGTAATACGGCAGGTGGGAAATTCATCACTTCTGTGACAGAGTTATTCCATCCTTCAAACTCTAAATTAGGCCTTGAGTGTCTTCCTTTGTAAGATATCTGGGGTGTTCACTCATAAGCAATGGCTTACTTTATCTACTCATGACCGTGGCCATTCCTTGGAATGGGGTCTGACTTTTTTGTGTGGAACACCAACCTCTGTATATATTACCAGTCCACCACTTTCAAATGTGATAATATTTAACCTATGGGATGGAGTGTTAAAAACAATAGCGGCCGGTGGTGGGAGTAGCTGCCAGGCAGTGACGTTGGGCGGGGGATGGGCAGGGTGGGGGGTAGTAAACTATGGATTACGGCAGAGTACAGGTAAGTAAACATATAAATAAATAAAACAAATTACGTTTCTCACACTGCATCGCATTTGGGGATGCAGTGCGTGCAATGAAATTTGTTTTTGCTACTCCCCCCACCGACCGCCACTTGTTAAAAATTACTTCAAACTTCGAATAGTGCCCTTGCTCGTGCAAAATGGAAACGCTTCTGTAGCTCCATAATGCCAAATCTCTGTAAAAGCGTGCTCCATTAAAAGCGTGTCTATCAAAGAACAAAACAGAAAAGGTATACGAGTGAGTTATCCCACATCAAAAGAATTACTAGGGAAGTCACAGCTAAGTTCATAAGATTAAGATGGAGAGTGCTAATGGTATGGGTAAGTAAAGTAAGGATCCATAGGCCAGGCCATTTTAATTCAAGTTGGTATTTGCAAGGAATAGAAAGATATATGTATAAACAGCTGATATTCTAACGGATAATCGAGGGATAAAGGACACTATAATGTACAGGGCATACTTTGGGTCTCCAAGCGTAACCATTACCATTAAGTGGGAGAAAAATGACGTCAGTTTAGAAAAACCTTCTTTATGAAAAAGACGTTGCTGCTGAAGAAGTTGAATTGATCGTAGGAGACATGAACAAAAATCAGTGCTTAGGTGACCATTCTCTACCTCTGAAGTTAAGAAATGTAGGGCATATTACCAACAACTAGCGATAATTATCGCTATGTTGGCTTAGCAGCAATATTTTTATCGCTGAGCTGCGGCGATTTTTATCTCTTAGGAACCTTGCTATTATCAAGGTTTATCTCCTAAGCGATAAAAATTGGCTAAAATGCATGAATATCGCTGAAAAGTCAGCGATATTCATGCATTACCGAGCTAATGCTCTTAGCCATGTTATCCACCTACCATTGGATAACATGGCTAAGAACTGCTCAGGGGCAGATAGATGTTAGCTTTTGGAGATATTCGCGCTTAGCGCGAATATCTCCAAAAGTTGGTAATAGGAGATAGCGATGTTAGCGACTGTTTCCATTCGCTAACATCTTGGCATGCCCACTTTGCATGTCATTAGTGATAAATTTCACTGACATGCAAAGCGGGGCCCAAGATGGTCGCTATCTCCTACTAGCTGTTGCTAACTGGTGTTAGCAACAGCTAGGTAATAGGGAGATACTTTTATCTCTGCTTTCTTGGCTATTAAAGCCCAAAAAGCGGAGATAAACCCCCTTGATAATATGCCCCTGTGTTCCTACAATCTTGGCATTTCCCTCCTAAAAAGGCAGGCCCTATGGTGTGTAAAATAATCACATTATCTCCATTGATCAAAAACAAAACTTGATCACATATTGAGTGATGTAATATCTGTGGTCATAAGCATTGTATTGCAGGGCCATAAGTTATAGTTAGCTCAGGTAACTATAACTGCTAAATTTCAATGGTTTTGCCCATGTGAAATCTGAGCCTAACTTTAACATGCCTGTAACCTTTGGCTTTTTAAATTGAATTTCTAAGTTAAAAAGAAATTATATTTCCTAACTATAATTTCCCTGTAACCTTTGGATTTGTAAGTGAATTTCTAAGGATTTTTTAATTGTATTACCTAACTACATTGTCCCTTGAACCTTGGTTAATTTCCTAACTGTAACCTGCAACGTTTGAGAGTGGGCGTGTGAGTGACTGTATAGGTCAGTGAGTGGGTATGTGATTGTCTGTGTGGGTGTATGAGTAGGTGTGTGAGTAGTTTTGAGGGTATGAGTTGGTGTGTGAGTGCATTTGTGAGTCAGTGAGTGGGTGTGTGAGTTGTGGCATCGGTCTGTGAGTAGGTGTGTGAGTGGTTATGTGGGTGTTTGAGTGGATGTTTGAGTGACTGTATGGGTCTGTGAGTGGATGTATGAGTGGTTTTGTGGGTAGCTGTATCGGTCTGTGAGTGGCTGTATGTGTCTCTGAGTGGGAGTGGCTGTATGAATCTGTAAGTGGGTATGTGAGTGGCTGTATCCGTGTGTGAGTCATTTTGTGGGTGTGTGAGTGTGTGAGTGGCGCATTGGTTTGTGAGTGGGTGTATGAGTGGATGAGTGGATATTTGAGTGACCGCATGGTGCTGTGAGTGGATGAATGAGTGGTTTTGTGGGTATGTGAATGGGTGTGTGAGTGACTATTTGGGTGTATAAGTGACTAAATGGGTCTGTGAGCTGATGTGAGAGTGACTGAATGGGTGTGTGAGTGGGTGTCTGTGTGAGTGTGTCAGTAGCTGTGTGAGTGACTGGGCCAAAACAGAATCTCACCTGTCCATTTATCCAAAAAGAGTTCACAGTTTTGCACAAAATGTCTACTCAACTGCAGTACTTTCTACTGGTAATTAGTAAGTGTTACCTTGTTGGGTAAATGCCGAGTGGTTACTCTACACTACAGCTGTGCAATAAACCCCAAGGAAGTGTCTCTAGCGGCCTTGTGTGTTTAATTTCAGCACTGTGATTGTTCCACGTGTGTCTTCATCTGGAAATCTGTGATAACATGAATCCTCCTATACAGAAGATAACAAGACTACAAATATATCAATCTCCAACGAACACAGGTACTTCCTCTTAACTATATAAAATAAGTGCTTCTTTGTTTGGGGAAGATGTTCTCATATTCTTTGGCATCAAGACTGTATCACCAATATCAACGGGAAAGGGAAATGTAAGCTGTCCATCATTCTGGCAAAAGGCAGGAAGACCTTCTCATACTAGTAAGGTGGATGGGGCGGGGCCAACAGGGTGGTACTTCCAGTTGATTTGCATATTTGTATTCATGTAGTAATTTAATGGGAGAACCATGGACTCTGCTCTCACCAGTACAGGACAAGAAAAAACTAATGCATCACAGTCACTACAGATTGCGCACCAATAGATCATAATTGAGGGTAGGAGGCACACCATTTTCTTAAATGCTTCATCCAGGTTTTTCCATTATATTTCAGAGTGCATGCAGATCGGTTGTGTGCCATGGCGAATTGGCACTGAAGTGAAGAATCCAACATGAAATGGGGCGTCATTTACAACCCCCCCAATCACACAGCTAAATTGTCTTTCTGGCAATATTTTGTTCTAAGTTCACCTTAATACTCCAAGTAATTACATTTTTAAACCATCTCTTTTAATTTAACTTTTTTCAATCATTCACACACGGAGTGGTATGCCACTTTTCAAGTTTCTAATATTCAAGCTGTGCCCTCCGGGCCTATTTATCAAGAATACAAATGACGCAAATTCATCAAAGACATTGTTTAATTAAGAGCCCAATGCATTTCGGACAACTGGTGCCCTTCATCAGGGGTCACTATAAATGACAGAAATAGAATAAAAATTAAAAACCATTGCTGTTTACATCATAATTTGTCATCTTGCAATATAAACACTTCCAAAAGCATCTTTTTATCAGAGTGCAGCATTGCCGTGCAATTTACACATATACCCCCACATCTCCCCCTTTAACCAGCTAAACTAGTAATAACCAACCATAAACCCATCAAGTCAGTCCCTACATCAAGTCCTTTCTTGTCCTCCTTCTTGTACATTAAAACAAGCATCCCTCACATCTTGCTCTTATTAAACATTCATACTCTCCCCCTTGAACATCCCACTCTGCATACTGCCAACTATGGCTTCCGGGGAGGTCACTTGGCTCACCTCCTTACAGATCTGTAGGGCCTGCCCCAGGGAGGAGGTGGCCCCAGGGGCCAAGACTGGCTCAGGAGTGGGACCATGCGCCCCCTCCCAATTATTGTAAAGGAAGATGGCCCCAGGTAGGTGGTAGTGCCTGGGGCCTGGGCGGTCCCTGAGGCCCATGCTACAAATTAATTTTGGCTTTAGGGAGGTGGGGTCCCTGAGGCCAGGGGACCAAGAGCTCCCCCCCATAAAAATACACCAGCCTGGGAAGGTGGGGGTCCCCAGGGCACAGAGGGTCCAAGAGGCCCCCAATTATTTTTTTGGAATATGGCTCTGGAGAGGTGGTTGTCTGGGGGATTCTGAGAGGCCCCGTCTAAACTACAATAAGCCCGGGGGAGTTGGTGGCCCCCGGGCAATAATAAGCCTCAGGAGAGGGGTCCTGTGTGCACCCCCTTATTTCCAAAATGACCCCAGGACTTTGTTAGTGATAACTAACGAAACGTGGGAGCCAACTCTTCATTTTAGTGTTACATTTTAACTGGGAAAAGGCCTTTTGTCTCTGCGGGATCCCTGTGGTGCCCAACAAGCAGTCTAGGGGGTCAGAGTATTTCTACCCTGCCCCCTATTTCTTTCTTAATGTTTTTTCTGGGACTTTGCTCAAGCTGAGTAGCAAGACGGCTGCCAACCCTTCCTGGTTTGAAATGTTGACAGCCAATCAGATCTCAGCATGAGGTCGGGGAGGGGTCACAGTTCCAAGTCGTCCCTATATTAGATTTTGGTTAGCATCTCTAAAACTACTAAATGGATTTTCACCCAAAGAAAAAAGGCCTCTCACTGGAGAAACCTTTACCTACCTGCCAAATTATGGTGTAATTCTATTATGCAGGACTGTAGCTGTTTCTAAAGGTCCTTTTGGAATTAACATGGAGAAAACGTGTTTTGGGACTCCCCTTTTTTCCGGCCCCTTCATGACGGATCACCATGAAACTTACAAGACAGCAGCTGAAGTGAGCGTTGTATCGTAGTGTTGAAAATTAGGTTAGGATTTGGCAAATGGTGCCAAAGTTATTGTCAAATGAAAAAACATTCTTCCCATGGCAACTAGGTCATAACTATAACTACCTACTGGCGATATATATATAGATATATATTTTCAAAAATAGTATAAAGCTCACTTCAGAAGCAGTCTTGAACGTTTCAGGGTGATTAGTCAAGCAAGGCTGAGAAAAGGGGGTTTTGCCAATGCAATTTCCCATAAGGATTTTAGACTTGATTATAGCTCGAACCACTAAACAGAATTACACCAAATTTGGCAGAAAGAGGGAAGTTGGTCCAGAAAGAGAATGTTTTGTAAATTGGTGTAAATCCATTCAGTAGTTTGGAATATTTAAACGAAAAAATACATTTGGATATTAACAGATGCAAAGGCTCTGCAAACCCTGTGCTGCCAACACTACAACCAGCAAGTGTTGGCATCCGAGTCCCTGAATTTTTTTAAAAAAAGAAAGGGGCAGCTTAGGAATACCCTGACTCCTTAGTTCTGGTCCTGGGATCCTAGAGCCACAAAGCATTTTTTATTATTTGCGGCCTCCCACACCTATTTTGAAAAGGGCCCCTTGGTGGGCCAGGTCTTTGGGCCATTTTATAAGGAAAAAGGTGGGTGGCACATAGGGCCCCCTCCTGAGGCTCTTTTAGCCCTGATGATCGACACTTCCCCGGGGCTTTATTTACAAAATAGAGGGGGGCCCATGGACCACCTCCATGGGCTCTCTTGAGGCACGGGGACCACAACCCCCCTGGCGGTTTGCTGCAATAATTAATAAGGCCATGAAGACCCCCGCACTCATGAGACCATCCCCTCACTGACACCAGCTAATAAAAATCATGTGGGAGAGGGGCCACACTATGTGGCCCTGGGGACCACCACCTCCTTGGTCTATGAAATAGAATGAGGGGGAAATGCATCACCCCTCCTGGAGCCATTAACAGCCCTGGGGACCACCACCCCCAAAGGCCTGCTCCTGCTATGTCCCAGGGTGCCATTCCCTGGGACATAGATGTTTGCTTTTGCTTGGCGGGAGCTGACAGCTCCAGCCAAGCAAAAGCAAACATTCTTCTTCCAGCAAGCAGGAGCTGTGAAAGTAGTCCCACTTGTTGGAAGCAGAAGATTAATATTTTTCCTTACTCGCAGACATACAGGCAGGGAAAGAGATGAAAGATTGGTCTCACATGCAGGGAGTGGCATTTCCAGGAGCTCCCTCCATGCAAGAGCAATGCTGGTTCCCACAGGAGGTGGGGAGCAGGCTGGGACTATGTGGGCCTTGACGATCTCCCCGCAGTCCCCATAATGCACACTGGGTGCCCTGGGTGGGACCAGGGCACACAGGTACACATGGCCTGGCCCCAGGGTATGGGGTCCCAGGGCCAAAATCGGCCCATAGACGGGGGTTGTGTGGCACCCCAGCCCAATTCAGTTAAGGTTAGGCCCTGGGGGATATGGTCCCCTGGGCTGAAATCAACCCGGGGAGGGGGACGTGCCGCCCCCTCCCCATTATGGAATAGTCAAAATAGAGAGCAAAAGAATGAACAGAAAAGCAAAACGGAGCAGAAGTGGGTAAAACAGAGGGCAGAAAAATTAGCAGTAAAGGCAAAACAGAGCAAAAGAGGTAAAAACAAAGAGCACTCGGACACTCAAACGCCTATTCACAGACCCACTGAGACACTCACACACTCACTCACAGACCTGCTGAGATACTCATACACTCACTCACAAACCCACACAGAGACTCATGTACCAACTCACAGACCCACTCAGAAACTCATGCACCCACTCAAAGACCCACTTAGATACTCATGCATCTACTCACCGACCCAATCAAAGATTCACACATCTACTCACAGACCCATACAGACTTACACACCCACTAATAGACCCACTCAGAAACTTATGCACTCACTCACAAACTCACTCAGAGACTCATTCATAGACTCACAGATCTACTCAGACACTCATGCACCTACTCAAAAACCTACTAAGATGCTCACACACCCACTCACAGACTCACTCAGAGACACACACACACTCACAAAATCCTGCACCCACTCACAGACCCACCTGGAGACTCACACACTCACTCACAGACCCACTCAGACTCATGTACTCACTCTCAGACCCATTCAGGGTACTATGCGCTCACTCACAGACCCATACCGGATCTACTGCCTTTCAGAAGAGCTGTCAAAACCTTTCTATTCCCACTAGTCTAAATCTGTTCCTTTAGCTTTGTCTGGTATTCCATCTGGTTGTGTTATTCAGTTCCAACATAGCGCCGGGACGCCACTTTGCAGTGGCAGCTGAGCGCTTTACAAATTATATAACATAACATAACACATAACTTAGATACTCATGCGCACACTCACAGACCCACTGAGAGACTAATGTGCACACTCACAGACCTACTCACTGACACACTCTGAGACTCACATACCCACTTATGGACCCACTTAGAAACTCATGAACTTACTCACAGATTGACTCACACATTTATGGATATATTTGAAAACCTACCTAAAGACTCTGACACCCACTTACAGACCCACTCAGACACTCATGCACCCACTCAGACACCTACTCAGGGGCTCACACACCCACTCAGGCACACTTGTACCCAAACACAGACCCACTCAGACACTCACGCACCTACTCACATACCCAGTGAGACACTTATGAAGTCACTCCCAGACCCACTCAGACACTCCCACACCCACTGACAGATTCACTCAGACACTCTCACACCAACTCACAGACCTAATGAGACACTCAAGCACTTACTCACACACTCACTGTGAAAGGTTGCTGGTTACACATTTGGGAAATAACATAAAAAAACCTTAGAAATTAACTTAAAAAAACAAAGGTAATAGTGTTGTTATAGTTAGGAAACAAAACAAATGTAGGAGATCAGAAAAAAAACAAAGGTTACAGTTACATTATAGTTGGGAAATAGAATTAAAAATATGTTACAAATTGACTGAAAAAACCAAAGGGTAAAGGAAAGTTATAGTTAGGCTCAGATTTCACTTGTACAGAACCATAGAAAATCAGCAGTGTAGTTACCTGAGCCAACTATAACTAATGCCCGCGTAATGCACTGCTTATGACCTCCCATATTACATCACTCATGACCTGGTAGGTAACATCACTGATTAAATCACTCATGACATCTCAAATGATATCACTCATGGCATCATCAACAGAACCACTCTCAAACCCATGGCCCCCACAAAATCTCTCATACACCCAATCCCACTCCCACTCCCATACAACCACTCGCATACCATTCATGGGCCCATAAAAGTACTCCCACTCCCACTTAAAGACCCATATTGCCACTCACAGACCCACTCATAGACCCACAAAGGCATTCACACACCCACTCACAGACCCACTCAGGCACTTATACCCAGAACCATACTGCCACTCATACATTCAGTCATACAAATATATAGACACTTACACACCCACTCATGCATCTATACAGCCACTCAAACACTGAGTCAGTAACCCATGCGGCTACTCATACAACTGCTCCCTCACCCTTACAGTTAAATATATCCACTCACTTAGTCATAGAGATACTAACACATGTGCTCACTCACCTAAACACCCACTGGCACAAGAACAGCACTCCCCATACAGGGACTGTCACGTTCACATACCCCATCACATACCTATACAGCCTCTCACATACCTACTCACCCATACACCACTGACATACCCACTCACTCACTCATACACACAGCCACTCATTCACACATGTAACAACTCACATACCCATAGAGCCACTCAGACACCTACTCACACATGGATACAAACAGTCACACAGTGGCTCATATAATATGTGTTTCAAATAGTATCTCTCATTTGTAGTACACAAAGTATACTCAGGTAACATTTGTGGTACCATAGTATATGTCTCTAACATTAATAACTTTTTTAAAACACTCACACAATCACTGGATGATATAATCTGTGATGACATTTCAGATGTCATCAGTTATGGCATTTGAGATGTCATGAGTGATGTCACTGACCTTGTCATGAGTGATGAAAAATGTGAGGTTGTAAGCAGTGCATTGTGGGGAAAGAATTTATAATTAACTCAAAAAACTATAACTGCTGTATTTCTATGGTTTGTATGAGTGACATCTAAGTCTAACTGTGACATCCCTGTAACCTTTGGTTTTTCAGTGAACATATATATATATATATATATATATATACATTACCTACTGGCAGTCGCCAGTAGGTAGTTATAGTTAGGACCTAGTTTCCCTAGGGAAAGCGTTTTTTTCTTTTCCCAATAACTTTGGCGCCGCTTGATGAATCTTCACAACATTTTCAAAACTAGTCGCCTGCTCCGGTTAGCTCTTGTCTGGAAAGTTTTGGGGTGATTCGTCAAGCAGGGGGCCAAGAAAAAAGGGGAGTCCCAAAACGTGTGTTTCCCATGTAGGTTTCCATAGGGAACTTTAGACACAGCTGCAGCCCGAACTGCTGAACGGAATTACACCAAATTTGGCAAAAGGGTAGAGCTTGGTTCAGAAAAAGACCTTTTTTTAAATGGTGTAAATCTGTTCAGTAGTACCTGAGAAATTTGAAAAATAAAAGTTTCTATATCTAGGGACGCAGTGGAGTCGCAGCCCCTCCTGAGCACTAGCTGCACTGTGATTGGCTGCCAACTCTCCAAACCAGGAAGTGTTGGCAGCTATCTTGAGAAAACAGGGAAACAAAGGTGAAATAGAAGAAAAGGGGGCAGGGTAGAAACACCTGACTGCCCAGGCCTGCTCAGGGGGTCCCACAAGGACTCCCTGGGCCCAAAAAAAGCATTTTTAAAATAATTTCTGCAGAATTCGCGCTGAGGTCATGAATCCCACCAAAATTATTTAAAAAAATGAAGCGCAGACTCCTGCGCTTCATTTGAGGCCCCGACTGGGCCAGGTCCATGGGGCATTACCCAATTCCTAATTTGAAAATCGCTGGGCCCTGCAGGGGCCCCCACAGCCCTGTGGACCACCACCTCCCCGGGGCTATGATAATAAGACTATGCAGGGGGGCATTCGGCCTTCCCGCAGCCCCGGGGACCGCCACCCTGGGGCTATGTTAATTAAAGTATGTTAAATAGAGGTCAGGCCCTGGGGATGGGGTCCCCAGGACCCAGAAAAAGGAAAGGAAGAGGGGCCACATAGCCCTCCGTCTAAAAAATAAGTTTTAGAAAAGCAGGCATTGCGCCGGAGGCCATGCCCCTCCCAGCAACACTATGCAAACGTGCCCTGTGGCGAGTTTTGAGTTGGGGAATTAGCCCCCGTGCAATCCCGAGGGTCCCTGTGGGCCAACTAGTCCACCAGTTACCTACAGTAAGTGCCACAGGGTTGCGTGGCAGAGAGGTGGTCCGATGCCATGCCCCTTACAACTCTCTGCAACGCAGCTCTGTGGCACCTACTGGGGGTACCTGGTGGGCTAATTGGACCCCAGGTATCCTCAGGATTCAAGGGGACTTAATCTCCCCAACTTAAAACAAGCCATGTGGCATGTTTGTACAGTGGTGAAGGCAAGGGGCGGGGCCTGATGTGACAAGTGTGCAAATGCTCTTTTATGGTTGTTTTAAACTAAAGGATTTTTAGTAGGTTTATTTAAGGTATTTAAACCAGTATTTTAAAACATGTTTACCAATATGCTAAAGTCTATACATATGATGATATATATATATGTATGTATATGTAATGATATATTTATGTATTATTTAACTTCACAGTTATTTATTTATTTATTTATTTATACATATACTTGGATACACATGCATATTCAAGAAACCTCTAGAGCCTTTGAATTAGAAAAGTAATCTTTGAAATGGCAACCATTACTTTAAAAAGATTACATTTAAGATCCTCACAGATGCTTTAAAAATCTGGAAAAGAACTACCAAAACACTGACAATATCAAGGTATACCAAATATACACCCTTATGGCAGAGCTCAATAATTCCACTCTATCTCAACGATAATACATCTAGGTGGTGGGAGAGATCAGGCCTTGTAACAGTGGGAGATTTCCTAGGCAGAGAACGTAAAACTACTTTCGAAGAACTCTCTGTTAAATATCAAATCCCCTGCACGGATTACTTGAAATTCATACAAATCTCTACATCCCTCAGACAGTCGATATCAAATATAGACTTAAAAACCATACCACTTCTAGATCTCATAGGCAAACAGACAACTAGAATAGGCAATATCTACGATTTATTTATAAGCAATCATCCTGATGATCTCGAATATATCGAAACAAACTGGGTCAACAAGCTGAATAATGTAAATATTGATATAGATATGTCTCTACACTTATCATCTAAAGTTTTGCTGGCCTCTAACTTAAAAGCTCAAACCTACAAAACAATATATGATCTATACTTTACCCCTTCTAAACTATTCACCTGGGGTAAAAGGGCACATGACCAATGCCCAAGATGCTCACTAGGACCAGCTAATCTTATCCACATGTTCGCGGAATGCCCAAAGTTAGATGAGATTAAAAAATCCATTGTTAAGTATTGGGCCGAAATCTTCGGACATGAAGTAAGAGCATCATCAATTCTTTTTATCCTAGGATACAACAACTCCCTAGGTCATAACAATAAGGAAACCTTGGCTATTTATGTAGGTACGGCAGTCTTTAGAATTATCCTGGCAGCACGGTGGAAAGACCCAGACACCCCTACTTTTCAGGGATGGTTGAACAGACTGTTAGGTATATACAAACAAGAAACAGCAATCTATAGAACCAGAGGCAAAAAATCGAGATCACTAGGCAAACAGATATGGGCCCCAATTGCCACCTGGTATGAGAGTCATAGAAATTAATAACTTTCCTAACTGGAAATCACTATACAAAAGCGCTTTCTGTAGATTTTTTTTCCTAAAAATTCTCTAGATACCAGAGAGTTTATATGAAATGACTGTGAAATGAGCTAGGTAATTTAGCATTATTTATTTTTTTATATACCTATTTAGAACGAATAATGTATTATAAGCTCTCATTTCTGTTGTCCAAATCATTTTTCATTTGTTATTCGATCTCATTTTTGTAAAATTCTTGCATATTTTATGTCTTTTTTCATGTAAGAAACATTATTTTGCTTCTTTTGTTTATGTACCCTTTGAACTTGCTCAAATAAAAATATTTTTAAAAAAAATGAAAATGGCAACCATAAGGATAGGACACATAATTGTATGTTTTCCATGTCTATGGTCAAAAGAGTTAAATGTAATGCACATGTCACTTTAAGAAATTCACGAGGGAAAAGTTTGAAAAAAGTGTTTAAGTAAACCATCCTGCTGAAAGCCCGTCATGGGATCAATCCCCTGCGAGGGACGAAACGTGTCATGGCTGCAATGATCTGTTGGGAGCAAAAATAAAATAGCCAGCAGAACAACACTACGTGGTCCGTGCTCTCAGTGATGTCATCAGTGATGTCATTTGAGATGTCAACAGTGATGTCATCAGTGATGTCACTGACCATGTCATGAATGATGTAATATGTGACATCATCAGCAGTGGATTGCGGGTGCGTGAAATATAGTTAGTACAACTAACTATATAGGAGCAATTTCAATGGTTTTTTAAATGCTAATTCCTAACTATATAAGGCCTGAAACCTATGGTTTTTTAAGTGAATTTGCAAGGTTTTTAAAATGCTAATTCCTAACTATATAAGGCCTGAAACCTATGTTTTTTAAGTGAACTTGCAAGGTTTTTTAAATGCTAATTCCTAACTATATAAGTCCTGACACCTATGGGTTTTTCAGTGAATATATACATATATATATTCACTGAAAAAACCATAGGTTTTAGGGGTGTTATAGTTAGCTAGACATTTCACTCGTATAAAACCATTGAAATTCCCTCATTATAGTTAGTTCTATTAACTATAACTCGCGTGCCCTCAATCCACTGCTGATGATGTCCGATATTACATCATTCATGACATGGTCAGTGACATCACTGATGACATCATCCAGTGAATGTGGTTTGGTTCGATATTTAAATAAGTATTACACACACATATATATATATATATATATATATATATATATATATATATATATATATATATATATATATATATATATATATCAATCTGCCTTGAAGACTGAATGGATGTATAAGTGTGTGAATGGAGGATTTAGTAGCAATGTGATTGACTGTCTAAGTGATTAATTTAAAGTGTCTCACTAAATATATGGGATAGTGATTAAACTGTGTGAATACCTGTATCACTCTATCTCTTATTGTGTAAAATACTACATAAGTTGGTTACTAACTATGTGAAAGTCTATATTAGTTATTGATTACTTAAGTGAGTATTTGTATGGGATAGTCAATGAATGTGTGTGTGGTTGGGTGGGACATGTGTGACTGTCAAAAACAGATGAGTAAATTGTTGATCGTTGATATAGTAGGTATATGAGGTTAAGACTGTATGTGGAAACAGTAGTTTGGGTAAGTGAATCTCTTTATGGGAGTGGTGATGAGTGGTGATGAGTAAATATATGTATGATATATGTGCAACAAACTAAAAATATAAAAGGCAGTGTATGTGACAGTTGTATATAAAAAAGTATACATAAGACTCAGTGATTGTATGATTGATGTATGGATAACTGTATACTTGTAATAGTGATTTTATAACACACTAAGTATGATTTGCTATCTATATTAATAAATAAAGTGGTGTTTGTGTAAGCGTGTAGCTTAGAAAATATAAGTATGATCAATTGTTTGCAAAAGTGAGTAGGATGTCTGCATAAGTGAATAGGATATTCCTGGTGTGTAATGTTTATGTAGGTGTATAAGTATATTTAATAGTCTTCTATTGATCTTTGTTAGCATGTATGAGTAAATCTATAGGGAAGTGTTCAGATGTGTGTGTAGATGTAGGAATCACTGAGTGGGTTTTTAGAAAGTTGTATTGGTGTGTCAATGGTTTCAAATATGGTACTTCATATTTTATAATGAGTGTTGAAAGGTTATGCAACTGTATGATGAGGTGTATCAATTTGTCAAATGGATGTAATCAGTGATGTCATTTGAGATGTCATCAGTGATGTCACTGATCATGTCATGAATGATGTAATATGTGACATCATCAGCAGTCGATTGTAGGCGCGCGAGTTATAGTTAGTAGAACTAACTATAACGGGAGAATTTCAATAGTTTTATACGAGTGAAATGTCTAGCTAACTATGACAACCCTAAAACCTATGTCTTTTTCAGTGAATTTCAAAGGTTTTTTTAAAGCTAATTCCTAACTATAACATGTCTGAAACCTATGTTTTTTTCAGTGAATTTCAAAGGTTTTGTAAATGACAATTTTTAAATGTATTAATTGTTATTTTTATTTTTTTTCATACTGATTTTCTACATTTTTTCATAAATTTTCTTTTTAGATATTTTATTTTTTAAATTACATTATAGTTACATTATACATTACATTACAAAATATACTTTCTCAGAATGCATTACTTTAGTTTAAATACTGTGCAAATAGTCAATACTCTTCTAAGTACAGTGGTTACAGTTGTTGTAATGCGCAACACAATTTCAGTCACAATGCAACATTGAGGTCAATGTGAATTTCTAGTTAAATGCAATTAGTTACTTTTTGGATTACTTTTCTAACCACAGGACTGGATCCTAGATTCAGTCCTGGGAAATCTCCTGTAAACAGTTGAGTAAAAGCGTTTTGGTTATAGTAGTGATTTTTAGGGAATATTATTGTATTTTAAAAGTTGACAGAAACTTTTTCACATAGATTCACCAATGTTTTCCTACTGGAGGAAATTCACTTAGCAGGTAAGTAGTGTAAACGTTACTTTTTCTTACTCAGTGGTGGCTCCTGGATCCAGCACGGGTGCATCTCCTGTAAACATTTGAAAGAATGCGTTTAAGTCATACAGGCAATTTTTAAGGAATATTTTTAGTTTGTGAAAATAGACACGTATAAACTTTTCTGGTGAAAACCAGACAATGGATTCCTATGGAAGGAAATACACGTTACTGGTAAGTACAGTTAGAATTACTTTTCAGGATCAGTACTGGGCTCAAAGAAGCAGCACTGAGGTCACTCCTGATAACAGGTGAGTAAATTGGACTCGTAGTTCTGCTGATTTTTTAGGAATTTTATAAAGTTCAAAAACTCCACACACAGAAGAATTTCCAAGTGAAACCAGTCAATGATAGCCTATGGAATGAAATTCAAGTTGCTCATAAGAATTGTTAGAATTACTTTTCAGGATCAGTACTGGGCTCATAGACGCAGCACTGAGGTCTCTCCTGATAACAGGTGAGTAAATCGGAATTTGCTGTTCGGCTGATTTTAGCGGAATATTTTAAAATTCCAAAACTCCAAACACAAGAATTTCCAAGTGAAACCACTCTATGTTACCCTATGGAAGGAAATTCACTTAGCAGGTAAGTAATCGTTACTTTTTCTTACTCAGTGGTGTATCCTGGATCCAGCACTGGTACATCTCCTGCAAACAGTAGAAAGAATGCGTTTATGTCATACAGGTGATTTTGTATGAATATTTGTAATTTGTGAAAATAGACACTTAGAAACTTTTCTGGTGAAAACCAGACAATGGATTCCTATGGAAGGAAATACAAGTTACTGGTAAGTATGGTTAGAATTACTTTTCAGGGTTAGTGCTGGGCTAAAACAAGCAGCACTGAGGTCACTCCAGATAACAGGTGAGTAAATCAAAATTTTTAGTACGGCTGATTTTAGAGGAATATTTGTATGTTTCAAAAATAAACACAGAAACTTTTCTGCTGAAAACCACACAATGGATTCCTATGGAACGAAATACAAGTTACTGTAAGTATGCTTAGAATTACTTTTCAGGGTCAGTGCTGGGCTTAAAGATGCCGCACTAGATTGTCTCCTGATAACAAGTGAGTAAATCGGAATTTGTAGTTCAGCTGATTTTAGAGGAATATTTGTACAATGGTGAAGGAAGGGGGTGGGCCTGAGGTGACATGTGTGCAAACTCGCCCTGTGGTGAATTTTAAGTTGCGTAATTAAGTGCCCTTGAATCCTGAGGTCCCCTGGGGGCCAACTAGCCCACCAGGTACCTCCAGTATACGCCAGGAGGCTGCGTTGCAGAGAGGTGTTCAGAGGCCATGCCCCTTTTTACATCACTCTGCAATGCAGCTCAGTGGTGCTTACTGGAGGTAGCTGGTGGGCTAGTTGGTCCCCAGGTTTCCTCAGTATTGACAAGGAATTAATTCCCCAACTGAAACTGTGCAACAGGGCGTATTTGCACACATGTGAATTTCTGCCCCGCCCCCTCCCTTCACCACTGTGCAAACGCACCCTGTGGCGCATTTTAAGTTGGGGGATTAACTCCCCTTGAATACTGAAGGTCCCTGGGGTGCAACTAGCCCACCATCTACCTCCAGTAAGCGCCACAGAGCTGGGTTGCAGAGAGGTGGAAATAGGGGCGTGGCCTCAGAACACCTCTCTGCAACCTAGCTCCCTGGCGCATACTGGAGGTTCCTGGTGGGCTAGTTGCATTTCTCCCTGGGGACTCCTCCTCCAAACACACACTGCTGGTCTCACTCCAGCATCCCATTGTTAAATTGAGGGGATCTTCAGATATCTGCAAAGATTCATCCCCAGAGGAGCTAGAGTGATCTGATAGTGAATAAAAGGGGCCTTCAGCATCTAGTTCCAGGGCACTAACCGCCTCAGCATCAGATCCCTCCCTAGAGCCATCATTCTTCTTCGGGAGTGCTACCCCATCAGGTATTGTCACTGTTTCTATTTCCAAATTAACTGAGACCTCCGCGGCCTTCATTGTTCTCGGACATTCTCTACTTAACTCCAGGTTTGTTTGCTCTCTATTTGCTATACCATCAAAAAGTCCCTCAGGGGATTCCCCCCCCCACTGCTTTCACCGTCACAGTCTCGGCCCCACTCTGTCCTGCAGCCCATCCTTCTACCCCCAGTATTCAAGGGGAATTTGTTCCCCCTATGCAAACGCGCCCCCTGGAGCAATAAGGGGGCGTGACCTCCGGCCTGATTCCGTTTTTTATTTTATTTTTTATTTTGTGAAGGGGTTGTGTAGCCCCCCTTCCTTTTTCTTTTTTGGGGCCCTTTTTTGGGGCCCTGTTGACCCCATCCCCAAGGGCCTCACCCCCAAATTGAAATTAAAAAAAAATATTTACGGGAAGGGGGCAACCCTCCCGTGGCCAATTCCGGGCCCCGGGTACCCCATCCCCTGGATCATGGCCACATTTTTTTTATATATTTTTATGGAAGGGGGCTGCATGGCCCCCCTCCTCAGGCCACTTAAGGTCCCTGGGACCCCATTCCCCGGGGTCGGCCATTCTTTTATTTATTTTTTTTTTTTTTTATGGGGGAGGGAGGCCGTGTGGCCCCCCTCCCAGGCCACTTGTAGCCCCAAGGACCCCATTCCCCGGGGCTGGCCCTCACCATTGGGGACCTTGGGCGGGTCCCCAATACCCCCATGGTCCCACCAGCTCCCCACCTCCTGCGGGAGCCGGAATTGCTTTTCCATATGGGGAGCAGCTAACATGCTGCTCCCCATATGGAAAAGCAATCTGCTTTGCTTCATTGAAGAGAGAGCAGGTTTTCCTGCTCTCGCTTCAATGAAGCAAAGCAGTTTGCAATGGCAGGGTGGGAGCCTCGTGGCTCCCACCCTGCTATTGCAAACAGCAGTGTCCTGTAGGTGGGCACCCCGGGACACAGCAGGAGCCGGCCCTGTAGGGTGGCGGTCCCCTGGGCCCGTACAAGGCTCCAGGAGGGGGGCCCCATGGCCCCCTCCCACATTTGTTTGAAGCCCCGGGGGTGGCAGTCCCTGGGGCTGGGGGGCCTCAGAGCGCCCCCACACCCAATTTCTTGTAGCCCCGAGGGGTGGTGGTGCCCGGGGCTAGCGGGCCTGAGAGCCCCCCACATTGAATAAGCCCCAGGGGGTGGCGGGCCCCATGGTTGGGGGAGCCTTAGATCCCCCCCACCCAAATTGAATAGGCCCTGGGGGGAGGTGGTCCCTGGGGTTGGGGGCCCCTTTGGGCCCCCCATAACAATTAAAACATTGCCCCCGGGATTTGGCCCACCCGGGGGCTAAATAGCAATGAAGCGAGGGAACTCGCACTTCATTTTTTTTAATTTCGTCCGAAATTTGCGCTGGGTGCGCAAATCTCGCCGATTTTTGTTACCGAGGCACAAGATGGCTGCCAACACTTCCTGATTTTGACAGTTGTCAACTAATTAGCATTCAGCTCGTGCACGGCAGGGTGCTTGTAGGCTGCGCTTAGGGTACGCGGATAGATGAGCGGATCCACCGCGCCCATAGATATATAAATGACTTTAACTGTCATTTTCTCAGGAACTACTGAACGTATTTACACCAAATAAGCAAAAGGCACGAGTCTGAACCAAGGACAACATATTTGCCAAATTTGGTGTAATTCCGTTCAGCCGTCGGGCTGTAGCCGTGGCTAAAGTTCGTACGGGAAATTGCATGGGGAAAGATGTTTTGGGACCCCCCTTTTATTTTGGGCCCCCGCTTGACGAATCACCCCCAAAGCTGGCCAAAAGTTTGGAAAATTTCACCCACATTCATCAACCGGCGCCAAAGTTATTGCAAATACAATGTTGTGAATTTCCTGTGGATAATAGGTCCTAAATATAACTATATACCGGCGACCGCCAGAAGATAAAATATATTTACATATATATATATATATATACACACTCCAACTTGCCTCCAATGCGCATGCTGCGCCGACAGGTACGCGGTCCACTCAATTAAACGCCAGAGCCAGTCTTGGAATAAAAAAAGTGATTTATTTCATTTGTGGTAAAAGGGTACTACTATTATAAAGGAAGAACTTTGAACCTTTGAGGCGAGTAAACTCGGGAACCACAGCACCAATCCACACACGAGATACATCGTTGTAATCGTCAGGGTATGCAGATGGACATAGGCTATATAAACGTAATAAATATACGTTATTTAAAAAATGTACCGAAAAAAAGTAGTCCCTTGGAAGAAGCAATTGGCCGGGACGTGCGTGCTGACGTGAGGAGCACGGGAAGGAGCGACGTCCAGGAGCGCGAGGAGGACCGTTGGACATGGCGTGGGGAGAGCGGCGTACAGGCGGTGAGGAGTGGCGGACAGGTGGTGAGGAGCGGCGGACAGGCAGGGAGGAGCGGTGAGCGGCGGATGAGGTAGGTTATTTATTTATTTAGTTAGGAGCGGTGAGCGGCGGAAAAATTAAGCAAAAATCAATCGTGAGCAAGAGAAAGTAAATGGAGCATTACAAAAGGGAGCCAAACAGTGCATTACAGGAGGAAAAAGTTACGTGTGCAGGTTTCAAAAGCGTACATCGTGAGCAAGAGGAAGCAAACAGAGCATTACAAAAGTGAGCCAAACGGTGCATTACAGGAGGAAAAAGTTACGTGTGCAGGTTACAAAAGCGTAGAAAGTAAACATAGAGGTATAGGAGGAAAAAGTGACGTGTGCAGGTTACAAAAGCGTACAAAGTAAACATAGAGGTATAATACTGCAATATATGGAGGAAGGCTCCGGGGGACCCACGGACAACGTCGGGGCAGGCGGGGGCCCTGAAGCCTAATTGCTCCCGGACAACGTCGGGAAGGGCTGCTAGTATATACATATAACTATAACTGCTGAATTTCTGTGATTTTGTATGTGTACAGTCTGAGCCTAAGTATAATGTCCCTGTAACCCTTGGTTTTTTGAGTGGATTGCTAAGGTTTTTTAAATTCTTTTTCCTAACTTTAATGTCCCTGAAACCTTTGGATTTCAAGGGAATTTCTAAGGGTTTCTATTGTTATTTCCAAACTAAAACTTCCCTGTAACCTTTGGAACTTTTAGGGAATATTTAATTTTAGTTTTTTCAACTATAACCTGTAACCTTAGAGGATGGGTGTGTGAGTGGCTGTACGGGTCATTGAGTGGGTGTGAGTGGCTATATGAGTGTTTAAGTGAGTGTGTGATTGGCTGTATGGGTCTATGAATGGGTGTGCAGTGGTTTTGTGGGTGTGTGACTTGGTGTGTGAATGGCTCTATTGGTAAGTGTAAGTGGGTTTGTGAGTGTCTGTATCGGTCTGTGAGTGGGTTTACAAGTGTTTTGTGAGTGCCTGAGTGGGTGTACGAGAGATTGTATAGGTTTGTGAGTGGTTCTGTGCATGATCTCATTGGTGCATTAGTAGGTGTGTGAGTGCCTGAGTAGGTCTTTGACTGGGTGTGTGAGTGGCTATGTGAGTGTGTGGGTGAGTGTCTGTTTGGGTGTGTTAGTAGGTGGCTGAATGTCTGAATGGGGCTATGATTGGGTGCAGGAGTATCTGAGTGGTCTGTGAGTGGGTGTGTAAGGATCTGTGTGGGTCTGTCAGTTGGTTTGAAGGTATCTGAGTGGGTTCGAGAATGGGTGCATCAGTGTGAGTGGATGTGTGAGTCGGTGATCGAGTGCCTGAGTGGGTCTGTGAGTGGGTGCATGAGTATCTGAGTAGGTGTGTGAGTGAGTGTTTGAGTGTCTGAGTGGGTGTTTGGGTGCTTGAGTGTCTGAGTAGGTCTGTGAGTTGGTATGAGAGTGTCTGAGTGGGTCTGTGAATGGGTATGTGAGTGTCTATATAAGTCTGTCAGTGGGCATGAGAGGGCTAAGTGGCCTTGAGAGTAGGTGCATCAGTGTCTGAGTGGGTCAATCTTGCATCAGACATAAACAGGCTCATCTCAAGTACAGTACAGAGACTGCTCTTCCAGCAGTAGTGGAAGAGGCAAAAAAGAGTATGGAACAGGGGGCAACAGTTTGTATTGTGCTCCTTGATCTTAGTGTGGCCTTTGATACACTTGACCACTCTATACTTTTAGATAGAGTTAGTAAGGCTGGTATCACAGGGAAAGCCCTGGAGTGGGTTGGTTCCTATTTAAAGGAAAAAATATTCCATGTTTTTGACAGAGACTGCCTCTCGGATATCTTGGTTGTGGCATGTGGGGAACTGCAGGGGTGCTCACTTAGCACCACGCTCTTCAATATATACCTTCAGCCTTTGGCAGAAAGTGTGGCTCCTTTTGGGATCTATATAGTCTTGTGTGCAGACAATACCCAACTACTGTTCTCTTTTGCCCCAGACTTGAATACTTTAATATCTAATCTTGGACACTGTTTGAAGCAGGTAAGCAGCTGGATGAACAAGTGTTGCTTGAAACTTGTTGGATCAACAACAGAATTAATGATCCTTGGGAATAATTCTAACACCCAACAAGGTCTGGGCTGGCCTACTGGCATTGGTCCCTCTCGAACCCCTAAAGCTGTCATGTAAAGCTTAGGTATGTGGCTTGAAGATACTCTGACCGTGGAAGCCCAAGCCATAAAAGCAGCTGCCAGTTGTTTTGGAATGCTATGATTGCTATGCAAGATCTCACTATTGCTCCCCCAGAGCTTGAGAAAAGTGGTGGATCAAGCCTTGGCCCTATCTCGTCTGGACTATGATAACTTCCTATATTTTTAATCCCCAAAAGGAGTTCACTGGAAACTGCAGGTTGTACAGAATGAGGCAGTATGTACATTGTTTGGACTTCACAGATCTGTCAGTCAGTCAGGCAGGGCATGAGAGACCTCCACTGGCTTCCCATTGCCCAAAGAATGACATTTAAATCATTGTGCATTGCACACCAGGCTTTGCAAGGCCTTGGCCTGCTGATGCTACAACAACTGGGTACTCCATACACTGAATAGATCACTTGGGTCCTCCAATCTACACCTGGCTTCCACCCCAGTTATTAAAAAAGCAAGAGGAGGTGGTCACTCCTTCAGCTTTAATGTAGTAAAGGTTTGGACTCTTTGCCATTAGCTAGTCAAGTGATAGAAAATGAGCTACATTTCAAGAAAAAGATCAAAATTTGGCTCTTTAAATAATTTTGTCTTTAAGGTGCTATCCCCGTTCTGTCATGATGCTACCTCTTGCTCAGCACTGGGATGCCTCTGGATCGCTATACACTCTACAAGTGATGAAAATAGAAATAGTGAATGTGTGAGTGGGTACACAAGTGTCTGGATGGGTCTATGAGTGAGTGCGTAAGTGTCTGAGTTGATTTAGATTCGGTGTGTGAGTGTCTGAGTAAGTCTGTCAGTGGTTGTGAGAGTGTCTGAGGGAGTTTGTGAATGGGCCATTAGTCTCTGAGTAAGTGTATATTTTTGAATTTTTGGGTGGTGAACTCCCCAATCTGCTGCAGTTGTGTGCGGGGGCATGCTTAGCTTCATGGAGAATTCATGAATCTCGCATGTGAAAAAAAGTATTGGGGGGCATTTTCTTCCTATTGTGGGTTCCTCACAGACCCCTATATTACACCTATAGGGTCAGGGTACCCCGAATCTGACCCCCTCTATGATATTTCTCTCCAAATTTCACTCCCCAGGACTATTCCCCTATATATATATTGGTGACTGCGTGTTACTGCGCATCCTCGAAGTCACGCATGTCACGCCAGCTGCACAAAGTTGCACATGAGTGGAAAATATTGTTTGGGGACATTTTCATCCCATCAATGGTTCCTCAAAGGGCCCTAAATTGTACCCATTGGGTCAGGCACCCTCTACCCTGCCCTATTCTACTACATTATATAATTATTTTCACAGCCGGGGACAGTTCGCCTATTTCTAGCATGGCAGCTGCTACTTTGTACTCAGGTTGTGGACAGCCAATCAAAGGATTGCTGATGTTTCATGGATTTGCGAACCGCTGCAGAGGATTCATAAAGGGTCCTCGTCCCTAGATATACAAATTTGTTTTTCCTTTAATATCTCAGAAACTACTGAATGGATTTTCACCAAATGACAGAAAAGCACGCTTTCAGGGCCAAGATCAAGCATTATGAAAAATTAGGTGTAATTCCGTTCAGCAGTTCGGGCTGTAGTTTTGTCTTAAATCCCTATTGAAATGAACATGGGAACTTTTTTATCTCCCACATTTTCTTGGACCCCGCTTAACAGATCACCCCGAATTTTTGAAGCACAACCGGAAACAGTAGGGCACATAAAAAACAAAATTAGGGATGATTTGCAAAATAGCGCCAAAGTTATAAGCATGTCAAATGTGAATGTGAGTATAGTGCAAAAACGTGTGTGGGGAATATATATATATATATATATATATATATATATATATGAATCCCAAATGCCCTTAAGCTTTTCCAGGACACACTCGTGTTCAGCCTGCCATCCGGCCTGTCTGGATACTTCTCCCCACTTCCTCTCAGGTAAGCTGTGGTGCCTGACACGTTTCGGGGCCAGCTGCCCCTTAATCATAGGCGGCTCGATAAGTGCACTTCAGAGGCTCAATTTTATTTAGAACATTTGTAAGCATGCTCATCATTGGTTCACAGTTCATTTTTAGATCATGTTGCATGCTGGGAATTGTATTTTTCAGTTCGAGTCTCCGGGTCACGTACTGGTTTAGAGACTCGAACTGAAAAATACAATTCCCAGCATGCAACATGATCTAAAAATGAACTATGAACCAATGATGAGCATGCTTACAAATGTTCTAAATAAAATTGAGCCTCTGAAGTGCACTTATCGAGCCGCCTATGATTAAGGGGCAGCTGGCCCCGAAACGCGTCAGGCACCACAGCTTACCTGAGAGGAAGTGGGGAGAAGTATCCAGACAGGCCGGATGGCAGGCTGAACACGAGTGTGTCCTGGAAAAGCTTAAGGGCATTTGGGATTCATTTTGCAGCGCGGAGCTCTTACCGCGTCAGGATGCACCATCTTCTGTCACCGGCAGCGGGAAACTGACAGGAGAGGCTGCGGATCGAAAAATGTTCGTCTGCTAAAGTGTGTGAAGCCGGATCAAATTGAACCTCCACAACTCAAAGGTATCCCACTTAGGGACATTAATAACTGCTCTAAACCAGTACGTGACCCGGAGACTCGAACTGAAAAATACAATTCCCAGCATGCAACATGATCTAAAAATGAACTGTGAACCAATGATGAGCATGCTTACAAATGTTCTAAATAAAATTGAGCCTCTGAAGTGCACTTATCGAGCCGCCTATGATTAAGGGGCAGCTGGCCCCGAAACGCGTCAGGCACCACAGCTTACCTGAGAGGAAGTGGGGAGAAGTATCCAGACAGGCCGGATGGCAGGCTGAACACGAGTGTGTCCTGGAAAAGCTTAAGGGCATTTGAAGCTCCGCAACTCTGCGACCGGAGACCGGCAGCAGAAAGCAACAAGACGGCACTCACAGCAGATATAAACCAAGTCCGGTTTATTAGCGCAAAGAAATGAAATCAGACGCGTTTCAGCACTTGCCTTCGTCAGTGTATATATATATTCCAACAATCATCCCCCCCTCGAGAGATGCACGAGTCGCACAAGAGACTTGCCTTCATAACTTTATTTCGTGCAGAGCAACGGGATACAGCATTTCAAACCAACATGTTTCCTTTCTGCTTGAAACTTTCTCAAAGGTATGCCTGCTCCAAAAACCCAAATGTTGATGTGCCACAGGTGAGCTTTTAGTGTTCTTTTTTTTGTGTTCCGATGGTCCCGCCCAGTTTAGGATAACTTCCTTTTTAGTGTTGTTGCTATATGGGACCTGTAGTTCATCAGCGCTTCTCGTCATTTTAACCCTCCAGTGGGTGGTGTAAAGTTTATCTCGTTGTAGTCACAGACCATTTACCATCTGCTACGTTAAGTCTGCAAGCTCCCTCACTATCAGCCAGCTTTCAGGGCTGATGGAGGGCCAATACCGGAGTCCAGTTTCCGGGAGCACCGCAATCCCCTTCAGTCCGTTGACACGGTTCCAACAATTTTGGTTCGGTGCGGGGACGCCTGGCGCTTCGTCTGGCTGTGCGTTTGCTCCTCGGCAGAACCAAGCCAACCTACATTCCAACAATCATCCCCCTCGAGAGATGCACGAGTCGCACAAGAGACTTGCCTTCATAACTTTATTTCGTGCAGAGCAACGGGATACGGCATTTCAAGCCAACATGTTTCGTTTCTGCTTGAAACTTTCTCAAAGGTATGCCTGTTCCAAAAACCCAAACGTTGATGTGCCACAGGTGAGCTTTTAGTGTTCTTTTTTGGGTTCCGATGGCTCCCGCCCAGTTTAGGATAACTTCCTTTTTAGTGTTGTTGCTATATGGGACCTGTAGTTCATCAGCGCTTCTCGTCATTTTAACCCTCCAGTGGGTGGTGCTAAGTTTATCTCGTTGTAGTCACAGACCATTTACCATCTGCTACGTTAAGTCTGCAAGCTCCCTCACTATCAGCCAGCTTTCAGGGCTGATGGAGGGCCAATACCGGAGTCCAGTTTCCGGGAGCACCGCAATCCCCTTCAGTCCGTTGACACGGTTCCAACAATTTTGGTTCGGTGCGGGGACGCCTGGCGCTTCGTCTGGCTGTGCGGTTGCTCCTCTGCAGAACCAAGCCGACCTACATTCCAACAGTCATCCCCCTCGAGAGATGCACGAGTTGCACAAGAGACTTGCCTTCATAACTTTATTTCGTGCAGAGCAACGGGATACGGCATTTCAAACCAACATGTTTCGTTTCTGCTTGAAACTTTCTCAAAGGTATGCCTGCTCCAAAAACCCAAACGTTGATGTGCCACTGGTGAGCTTTTAGTGTTCTTTTTTTTGTTCCGATGGTCCCGCCCAGTTTAGGATAAATTCCTTTTTAGTGTTGTTGCTATATGGGACTTGTAGTTCATCAGCGCTTCTCGTCATTTTAACCCTCCAGTGGGTGGTGCAAAGTTTATCTCGTTGTAGTCACAGACCATTTACCATCTGCTACGTTAAGTCTGCAAGCTCCCTCACTATCAGCCAGCTTTCAGGGCTGATGGAGGGCCAATACCGGAGTCCAGTCCCCGGGAGCACCGCAATCCCCTTCAGTCCGTTGACACGGTTCCAACAATTTTGGTTCGGTGCGGGGACGCCTGGCGCTTCGTCTGGCTGTGCGTTTGCTCCTCGGCAGAACCAAGCCGACCTACATTCCAACAATCATCCCCCTCGAGAGATCCACGAGTCGCACAAGAGACTTGCCTTCATAACTTTATTTCGTGCAGAGCAACGGGATACGGCATTTCAAACCAACATGTTTGGTTTCTGCTTGAAACTTTCTCAAAGGTATGCCTGCTCCAAAAACCCAAACGTTGATGTGCCACAGGTGAGCTTTTAGTGTTCTTTTTTTTTTCCGATGGTCCCGCCCAGTTTAGGATAACTTCCTTTTTAGTGTTGTTGCTATATGGGACCTGTAGTTCATCAGCACTTCTCGTCATTTTAACCCTCCAGTGAGTGGTGCAAAGTTTATCTTGTTGTAGTCACAGACCATTTACCATCTGCTACGTTAAGTCTGCAAGCTCCCTTACTATCAGCCAGCTTTCAGGGCTGATGGAGGGCCAATACCAGAGTCCAGTCCCCGGGAGCACCGCAATCCCCTTCAGTCCGTTGACACGGTTCCAACAATTTTGGTTCGGTGCGGGGACGCCTGGCGCTTCGTCTGGCTGTGCGTTTGCTCCTCGGCAGAACCAAGCCGACCTACATTCCAACAATCATCCCCCTCGAGAGATGCACGAGTCGCACAAGAGACTTGCCTTCATAACTTTATTTCGTGCAGAGCAACGGGATACGGCATTTCAAACCAACATGTTTCGTTTCTGCTTGAAACTTTCTCAAAGGTATGCCTGCTCCAAAAACCCAAACGTTGATGTGCCACAGGTGACCTTTTAGTGTTCTTTTTTTTGTTCCGATGGTCCCGCCCAGTTTAGGAGAAATTCCTTTTTAGTGTTGTTGCTATATGGGACCTGTAGTTCATCAGCGCTTCTCGTCATTTTAACCCTCCAGTGGGTGGTGCAAAGTTTATCTTGTTGTAGTCACAGACCATTTACCATCTGCTACGTTAAGTCTGCAAGCTCCCTCACTATCAGCCAGCTTTCAGGGCTGATGGAGGGCCAATACCGGAGTCCAGTCCCCGGGAGCACCGCAATCCCCTTCAGTCCGTTGACACGGTTCCAACAATTTTGGTTTGGTGCGGGGACGCCTGGCGCTTCGTCTGGCTCTGCGTTTGCTCCTCGGCAGAACCAAGCCGACCTACATTCCAACAATCATCCCCCTCGAGAGATGCACGAGTCGCACAAGAGACTTGCCTTCATAACTTTACTTCGTGCAGAACAACGGGATACGGCATTTCAAACCAACATGT
The DNA here is from genome assembly GCF_964263255.1 of Lissotriton vulgaris. Lineage (NCBI taxonomy): Eukaryota > Metazoa > Chordata > Amphibia > Caudata > Salamandridae > Lissotriton > Lissotriton vulgaris. The sequence goes on along the minus strand of NC_141693.1, from coordinate 448,135,382 downwards.
TTCGTTTCTGCTTGAAACTTTCTCAAAGGTATGCCTGCTCCAAAAACCCAAACGTTGATGTGCCACACGTGAGCTTTTAGTGTTCTTTTTTTTGTTCCGATGGTCCCGCCCAGTTTAGGATAACTTCCTTTTTAGTGTTGTTGCTATATGGGACCTGTAGTTTATCAGCGCTTCTCGTCATTTTAACCATCCAGTGGGTGGTGCAAAGTTTATCTCGTTGTAGTCACAGACCATTTACCATCTGCTACGTTAAGTCTGCAAGCTCCCTCACTATCAGCCAGCTTTCAGGGCTGATGGAGGGCCAATACCGGAGTCCAGTCCCCGGGAGCACCGCAATCCCATTCAGTCCGTTGACACGGTTCCAACAATTTTCGTTTGGTGCGGGGACGCCTGGCGCTTCGTCTGGCTCTGCGTTTGCTCCTCGGCAGAACCAAGCCGACCTACATTCCAACAATCATCCCCCTCGAGAGATGCACGAGTCGCACAAGAGACTTGCCTTCATAACTTTATTTCGTGCAGAGCAACGGTATACGGCATTTCAAACCAACATGTTTCGTTTCTGCTTGAAACTTTCTCAAAGGTATGCCTGCTCCAAAAACCCAAACGTTGATGTGCCACAGGTGAGCTTTTAGTGTTCTTTTTTTTGTTCCGATGGTCCCGCCCAGTTTAGGATAACTTCCTTTTTAGTGTTGTTGCTATATGTGACCTGTAGTTTATCAGCGCTTCTCGTCATTTTAACCCTCCAGTGGGTGGTGCAAAGTTTATCTCGTTGTAGTCACAGACCATTTACCATCTGCTATGTTAAGTCTGCAAGCTCCCTCACTATCAGCCAGCTTTCAGGGCTGATGGAGGGCCAATACCGGAGTCCAGTCCCCGGGAGCACCGCAATCCCCTTCAGTCCGTTGACACGGTTCCAACAATTTTGGTTCGGTGCGGGGACGCCTGGTGCTTCGTCTGGCTGTGCGTTTGCTCCTCGGCAGAACCAAGCCGACCTACATTCCAACAATCATCCCCCTCGAGAGATGCACGAGTCGCACAAGAGACTTGCCTTCATAACTTTATTTCGTGCAGAGCAACGGGATACGGCATTTCAAACCAACATGTTTCGTTTCTGCTTGAAACTTTCTCAAAGGTATGCCTGCTCCAAAAACCCAAACGTTGATGTGCCATAGGTGAGCTTTTAGTGTTCTTTTTTTTGTTCCGATGGTCCCGCCCAGTTTAGGATAACTTCCTTTTTAGTGTTGTTGCTATATGGGACCTGTAGTTCATCAGCACTTCTCGTCATTTTAACCCTCCAGTGGGTGGTGCAAAGTTTATCTTGTTGTAGTCACAGACCATTTACCATCTGCTACGTTAAGTCTGCAAGCTCCCTCACTATCAGCCAGCTTTCAGGGCTGACGGAGGGCCAATACCGGAGTCCAGTCCCCGGGAGCACCGCAATCCCCTTCAGTCCGTTGACACGGTTCCAACAATTTTGGTTCGGTGCGGAGACGCCTGGCGCTTCGTCTGGCTGTGTGTTTGCTCCTCTGCAGAACCAAGCCGACCTACATTCCAACAATTATCCCCCTCGAGAGATGCACGAGTCGCACAAGAGACTTGCCTTCATAACTTTATTTTGTGCAGAGCAACGGGATATGGCATTTCAAACCAACATGTTTCGTTTCTGCTTGAAACTTTCTCAAAGGTATGCCTACTCATTGAAAAAAACGTAGGTTTTAGGGGTGTTATATTTAACTGGACATTTCACTCATACAAGACCATTGAAATTCCTCCGTTATAGCTAGTTGTACAAACTGTAACTCTTGCGCCCGCAATCCACTGGTGATGATGTCACATATTACATCATTCATGACATGGTCAGTGACATCACTGATGGCATCACTGATGACATCTCAAATGACATTACATCCAACTCACACCCATATTTAAATTGCGATATGTAGGTTCTAATTATATACTTCCGACACCAAACAAAATCACAATACCCAGCGCCACCACCACCACAACCACCTCACCAGACCCTTCCCCCCTACTACCTCAGAGGCAGCGCAAAACAGGATAACGGACCTTTCCAAAATAATATATCCCCTCAACAGCACACTAGCTCAATGTACAGAGATGTGGCAACCAAGTATGTATAAGGGAAAGAACTCCACCATCAACAATAATGTACACAACGCTAAGACTACCAGTGAAATACTACACACAACTCACTATACAAACCAAAAACGTTTCCGTATGTAGATATACCATTGATACGTGTATTGTACTGAATAGTGGACGCAACCATATTATCTCAGACACTGGGGAATATTTTGGTCATGTAGCTGTGTTCACTCCCCCCTTGAAACAGAAGCGGAGTGCGCTAGTCCAACGTAAATAACATCAATGTAAAACTATAAATAATTACGCTACGTCTTGGGCGTGGTTCACTTTTGCAGAGAGAAAAGACTGCGCCGCAGCAAAGGTCCGCACCATGCCATGTGGCTGCCACCATGACCATGTGCCTCCTGGATACAGGCCCATTGCTAACTCAGGGCCACAGCACCGCAGACTTATGTCTGTATCGACTAATGTCTTCGATCTACGCTGCGGACAGCAGGGTTTACTACTTGAATTCAACTTTGGATCTAAATTTGTCGTTGGTATCTGTGCTGAGTATTGCCTTCAATCTACAATACGGTCAGTAAAATTGACAACTTGATACCACTTGCGCATCAGCACTACAGAAAACATTGAATTCAGTCTCAATTTATTTAAAGCAAAGACAATTGTACTATGTCCTTAGATTTTGTTAAAGTTTGAACAGTAGGAAATTCACCCTTCATTTATTTAATGCAGAGACAATTGTACTATATGTCTTCAGATTTTGTTTACATAAGTGACAAAAAGCATTCGTCCATGTCTGTGTCAACAACTGACTTCAATCTACACTGCGTACAACAGGGTTCACAACTTGAATTCAGCTTTCCATCTACACTACGGACAGCATTCAAGTTAGCCTCGATTTATGTGAGGCAGAGACAATTTTGTTAATGGATGCCACAAAAAACATTCCTCAATGTCTGTACAAAGTACTGCCTTCAAATGTACACTGTGATCAACAGAGTTCCTTACTTGATACCAGTAGCGCATCAGCTCTACAGACAATATTAAATTCATTCTCGATTTATTTAAGGCAGACACAATTCCACTGTGTCGTCAGATTTTGTTAACGTATGTGACAAAGAAAACATTCATTGATGTCTGTGTCAACTACTGCCTTCAATCCACACTGCGGACATGGGCAGTTTACAGATGCATCAAACACTCATTTCTTAATTTGTGTGAGCGTGAGGCCCCCTAAGGGGACAATTGGAGAATTAAAGTGGATATTGAATAAAGAAACAAGTGTTTGATGCATCTGTAAACTGCCCATGAAGAAGAGTCGTGAGGACTTGAAACGCGTTGGCAATTTCAATTATTACCGGATGATGGGACGAGTGAAAGTGTAATCCAGAAGGATGGTGAACAGTTGTGTGCCCTCCTGAGCTCTTGGGCACTTATTGAGAAATATATATATATATATATATATATATATATATATATATATATATATATATATATATATAAAACGCTCAAAATCCTTCCAAACTCGATAGAAGAACGAGACAGCACTCGAAGGGTAGAATACTTTCAACACGCTAGATTTTATTTAGCGGAGGGGGACACACAGACGCGTTTCGGCGTTCTGCCTTCGTCAATGTGTGTTTACACTGCATTTTCTCTCGACATTGTTTTTATTTAAACATTATTCTGTCACTCCCACATCCTTAGGACATAAACAGAGAAAGGGGACTCACACCATGTACAGAATAAGTGCGGCCATCTTGTAATCTTTGTTGTGATTACAAAACAAATCAACATCATACATATAAAAGATGTAAAAGACATTTAAGCCCACCGATGGGCAGGTGCCGTATTCTGACTATGGTATATATAAAATACATAATCCAAATTTGGAGAAAGTAATCTGTATATATTATACACACAAAGGTTGCCCCATAGAGAATGGCCACAGGGAACGAATCTCTCGTAAGCTGAGGATAACAGCACATGTGCCATTCAGCGTCTCTCACATCATGCGGCTCAACGCGTTTCAAACCAAAGTCCTTGTTCCCGAGCCAACAATGAAGAAAGCAACAACAGCTGCAGGGAACACCACTTTATTTTAATGATGGTCCCGCCCATGTGGGCATGTCACTCAGGCGCTTTGCTATCTGGTACTTGCAGTGCTCCCATAAGTGTTTATCCAAGTGGGTGCTGTTGCCTGCTAAACTCATATCAGTAAAACACCCCAGTGGGCTGGGGAAACACTGGATGTCACATGGGTTGCCTTGTAAGCTCCAACAGTCCGAGCTTTTACCCTTCTGAGTCGGCATACAGAAATCCAGACACCGCAGATCCGCACCGCGGCGGGCCAATCTCGCGACAGGGCTGGCCGCATTCAATTATACACACAAAGGTTGCCCCATAGAGAATGGCCACAGGGAAAGAATCTCTCGTAGGCTGAGGATAACAGCACATGTGCCATTCAGCGCCTCTCACATCATGTGGCTCAACGCGTTTCAAACCGAAGTCCTTGTTCACGAGCCAACAATGAAGAAAGCAACAACAGCTGCAGGGAACACCACTTTATTTTAATGATGATCCCGCCCATGTGGGCGTGTCACTCAGGCGCTTTGCCTTCTGGTACTTGCAGTGCTCCCATAAGTGTTGAAGAGAGAATGGCCACAGGGAAAGAATCTCTCGTAGGCTGAGGATAACAGCACATGTGCCATTCAGCGTCTCTCACATCATGTGGCTCAACGCGTTTCAAACCGAAGAAGGCCAGCGCACTACAAGTCACAGAAGGCTTTGCGAGGTAGCCACGCCCACTGTGGCAGGTGGCAGTGATTATATGAACCGACGCGGCCAGAAACTGCTCTTCCAGCCCTTCATGAACAATGCCTCTGAAGAAAGGATGACTTCCTGAAAAGCGTCAGGCTTTACATGTTCAAAGATTGCTCTGAAAGCTGTCAAGAAGCGAGCAGTGAAATGGATGCAAATAAACGTGCTGATCTGAACTTCGTGTGGCTTTGCTTCAAATTGGCTTCCTGTTTTGAATTTGATGAATATCGGCTGTTTGCCCAGTCGAGAAGCGAGGCCCACCTTATGAAGGGTTCATACAGTCTCTGTGATGGGGCGTGCAAAGACGGAACGAAGTCAAGAGCAGCTCCAATGCAGGGGGTGCTGCCTTGAGCACGAATTCACTACTGCAAAACGCAATCTGAGGGCTTACAGCGTTTTACTTTACTCCACTTGGTGAATACTTGGTTCAAATTTAAAGACTGTTGAGTGGCCCCACTGTGGGAAGAGGGCCAGCGCACTACAAGGCACAGAAGGCTTTGCGAGGTAGCCACGCCCACTGTGGCAGGTGGCAGTGATTATATGAACCGACGCGGCCAGAAACTGCTCTTCCAGCCCTTCATGAACAATGCCTCTGAAGAAAGGATGACTTCCTGAAACGCGTCAGGCTTTACATGTTCAAAGATTGCTCTGAAAGCTGTCAAGCGAGCAGTGAAATGGATGCAAATAAACGTGCTGATCTGAACTTCGTGTGGCTTTGCTTCAAATTGGCTTCCTGTTTTGAATTTGATATATATATATATATACATATATTGAATCCAACCTGTTGCCGGCGGCAGCCGTCAGCCAGCACACACGTACACAGACTTCTTCAATAATTACCGCAAACCAGACTTCTTTGCAGAAAAATTTATTTACCGATCAAATGGTAAAGGTGGCGCCAGTCATCAGACGCGTTTCGGACTTACGTCCTTGCTCACTGATGAGCGAGTGAAATGGAGGTCAACCATATATACAAGGTTAGTGCACATTTGGATTTCGCGCCTAATCCAAAAGCTAAACATAGTTGGTGGACTCACATGTAAAGTCATATACCAAGCCCTAAATAATGGGCGCCATTTTGTAATGGTATTTGGTGGAATACAAATGTGTGCTCGGACCATCACATGCATCAACAAATAAATTGCATTGTTTTTAGTAACATCGAGTGTAATCAAATAGAAACATGCCAAAAAAATGATAAGTGTTTTTTAACATATATACACATAAAAGGAGGGCATTGTGGCACATTACACAAGTGAGTATAGACATACTATGTAAGACTTTACTCGGATACGTGTAAATTCGACAATTTTATGAGTGCCTTACAGTGTAACAGTTGGAAATGTGCAATGCGCTGTTGTTATATATCTCCTCATGATATGACTATAGGATATTTCAATAATCTCATTATCCTGTTTAAGGCAATCCACTCAATGCACTGTATATCTGCAACAGCATGTTATTAAAATTAAAGACGAGAGGGCAATGTCCGTACAAATACGTTTAGAAACTCAAAGCTAAATGTGTCTACATTATTTCCTGAGAGAATAAATTTATTAGCCATAATTGTCTGGAAATTAAATCAGACAAATAGATCTAATTCGAGATATAATTCCATATCTAAACCGTACCCCTTTGTACTCGCTATGAAATGTGTTTTATTAAAAATACCTCGAACTTGATTATCTTACATCGGATGATTGCAGAAATGTGGCCAATGCTATAAGAATTAGCCAACCATTGTGTTCCCCAGTAATCAACCAATGATGAGTTTTTCAACGCATAGTTTGTTCTGCTCGTCATCAAATATGCAGGGATGGTCATATGTTAAATGGTGAACACTCCAAAAAAGTGAAGGCTTAAAAACGGTACTACTCATATAAATATCATGAGAGCCGTAATGGTGTGCGTTTTAAACTAATAAAGTGCTAAAATGTGAATATATAAATAAACAGTTGAAAAAAAGATCTATATGCCCCAGTTACTTTTTGTGTACAATTGCCTAGATTTACTGATCTAATTCAGGTTGCACTGGACATTTCTAAAACAACTGACCCATAAGGGAAATTATGGTATCTGTAGACAAACCCAATACACATTATAGACAAATGTTGAAACTCTAGTTCAGCCATATAAGTTCACATTCACCATTTTGACTGAAACCCTATATCTAATACATTCGTATTGGTGACATATAGGTAATGTAAGTATGAAATGGCCTATAAGAAATTGCGCAGATCTTCCCCTGTGTTCAAACCCCCAGGATGTTTACTGTTGAGCATAACTATGTATTTTGACTCCAGTTGGCGTAGGCGTTTCTCGTTATCACCTCCTCTTTTGTTGGGGATTATCGCATCTATCACGAAATATTTCAAGTGATTTAGGTTTTGTTTGTGAACCGACTGAAAGTGCCTAGCCACCGGGTAGGTGGGATCTGCATTTACTATAGCCCGTAAATGCTGTAGGATGCGTAAATATACCGCCCCTTTGGTGCTCCCTACATATATCAAGTTACAGCTGCATTGTAATATGTAGACTGCTAGCTCAGTGCGACAAGTGTAATGAGCCTTGAGCATGATAGGTTGTTATCAAATGGTGTTGGGAAAGATTTCATATTCACACCAAATTTACATGCCCTGCAGCTTATGCAGCGAAAGAAACCTTTACGTGGGGATAGCCAGTTATCAGGTGGTGTTTCCGGGGTATTTCTGACTAGGTTGTTGCGCATAGAGTATGCCCTCTTAAAGGTGACAGTGGGGGATTCTGGCATAATGTCTCTGAGGACATTATCGGTCAGGACGATAGGCCATTCACGCTTAATCAGTTTAGTGATAGCTTTGGCTTGACGGCTGTACCCCGTTATTAAACGTATGGTATTGCTGTCCTGTGTTTCAGATTGGGTCACATTGATTCTCGGTCTGAGGGGGTCTAACAGTGCTTGTCTATCCATTCTATTGGCTTTTGCCATACTAGATAGCAGTTTTTTATCTTCATAGCCCCTCGCTAGTAGACGGCGTCTACATTCCTCCTGATGGTAATCTCTTGTTTCTGTGGTACTGCACGATCGATGAATTCTTAAAAATTCACCATATGGGATGGCAGCTATAGTGTGACCTGGATGGAAACTATGTGCATGGAGGATGGTATTCCCTGAGGTGGTTTTCCTAAACAACTCTGTGGTGATTTTGCCCTCAATGATTTTAACATGCACATGTAGGAATGTAGCCACATCCCTACTGATATCTGCTGAAAACTGTAGGTTCAAATAATTGTCATTGATGTCTTTGACAAATGTTTCAGCTTCCATCATATTGCCCCGCCATATGATGAAAATATCATCTATATACCGCCAATATTTGACGATATTCGAGTCCCACCATGGTTTATGGGCTACTTTGAGGACATGTTCCTCCCACCACCCCACGTGGAGACCCGCGTAGGTGGGGGAAAAACATGCCCCCATCGCCACCCCTCTCTGTTGTTTGAACACTTCATTGTTAAATAGAAATACATTATTGTTCAAGCATATTTCTATCATAGATAGAAGCATCTTATTATGGCAGTGAAATTCTATAGGTCTTTGGTCAAGAAAATGCTTTACCGCTCTGATGCCGTCCTTGTGTTCAATACTTGTGTCAAGCGAGGCAATGTCCATGGTGATTAAAAGATGATCAGCAGACCAAGTGCACTGGTTAAGTTTGTGTAAAAAGTCAGTTGAGTCCTTGAGATATGCTGGTAATTTTAGAACAAAGTCTTGAAGATAAAAATCAATGTATTTTGATGAATTTTCAAAGATACCGTTGATGGCGGATACAATCGGCCTCCCAGGCACTGGGGTGGTCTGCTTGTGCACTTTCGGGATGAAATAAATGTTTGGAATCACTGGATGTAATTTGTGCAAGAATTTTAGTTCATCTTTAGAGATTAAACCCTCCCTCTTCCATTGTTGTAATTTCTTGGCATATACATCTTCTATGGTCCTGACCGTTTTCATATCAATTCTACTGTAACAGGCAGGATCATTAAGTTGATGAAATGCCTCTTGGATGTAGTCCTCTTTTGCCCAGAGAACTATATTCCCACCCTTATCCGACTGGTTGATAACAACTTTAGTTTCTTTTTGCAGTTTGTTCATAAGGGTGTGATATGCTCTCATTTTGTGGTCTTGATGTTTACGCTGTTTCATTGTCTTGATTTGTAATTTTTTAAGTTCTGCCACAAGTCTGTCTGCATAAATGTCAATAGCGTCTCTGTGCATGTTAGGAACAAAAGTGGAAGGGGGTTTAAAGGGAGTGCCGGTTGACTGTGCCATATCAATTTCTTCAAATTCCGCCATGTCCTGAGTGCTTATGGGGTCATCTATATCCAATTGCAGTTGGTGCACGGTTTTCATAAGGGTGATGTCTTTTGCCGCCAATCCACTGGGCATAGGTCCTCTTTTTTTCTCCTGGCCCAGCCTTGAGCTTGTGCTGTTTTTTTATGGCATAGTATTTCTTGAGTTTAATTTTCCTAATATACTTAAAGATATCCACCCTGGTGTTAACATAATTGAAATTACTTTCGGGACAAAATGAAAGGCCCAACGAAAGCAATTGTTTCTCAGCTTCATCCAACTGAATTCCGGATAAGTTGACAATGGTATTCTCATTCACTGATTTTTGTTCTGCCACTGTTTCTTTTTTGATGGCCTCCCTCTTGGCTTTGGCGCATCTGCGGCGTTGTTTGCGTCTCCTGTTTCGCCTTTGGGTAGAGTTGATTTTGGAGTACGTGCTCGTAGGGTCAATTTTCTCTGGAGTCTCACATATTCCATCTCCTCCCCTAATGTTAATTGGCCCAAATCCTCATCGTCTCGGGCATTCAATGCGCCATCATCGGAGCCATCACTGCTAGGGACTAGACTCAATTCTGATCCTGACAGGGTGGAGCTCATTGTCGATGTTGTTGCTTGTTGGGTCGGAAGTGCTCCTTTGTTTGATGCATTCTTTTTCTGTTTTCTTAGCTGGTCATATTTTCTAGCAAAAGTGTATATTTGCCCTAAGGTGTAGTCTTGCTCATCCCGGGCAAATTTATATGCTTTCCTTGTTTTGATTGTTGCTATATATATATATCACTCCATACCCGCCTTCACTTCGAATCCAACACGAACAGGCGAGCGTGGACCTGGTATTTCAGTGGATTTTTTATTTGGACAGTGCCGCCATAACGCGTTTCTGGAGATCCCTCCCTTGATCACATGATATATATACACACACTTACCTGCATTATACTCACATTTACACCTGACTTACCTGCGTTTTACTCGCATTTTTTTGTAAAGGCATGCATAGTAAACGTATATGCATGGTAAAGGCATTTGCGTTGTAATGCTCACACTGCAAAGGTAGTGCATGGTAATGACCAAGTTGTAATTACTATTTCTCAAATTTCATACCCCACTTACAATGAATCATTGAAATCCAAGACCCGAGTGCAAAGATAATTACAAATTATGCAGTCTTGAACATATTATGTCCTTTATCCTCAACAACAACTCAGCCAGATATTCAGAAACTTTACAATATAGATTTCTATTTTTGAAATGTGTGCAGCACTTTTTCACCCAATAAGGGCATCCTGCCATTACATAGAGACTGAACCTGCTAAAAATAAGCTTAATGGGGGTTTGGGTGTGAAAAGTTGCTTTTTTACTGCCTTCACAAAGGACAAATGGTTGAAATTTGTTGCAGGATGAGATGGACAGGTTTCATGCCTTAACCGCCAGAAAGGAAAAAGAACCACCACTAGAATGACAAAGGCAGATTTTATGAATTATACGCCAGCTTCGAGGGATAGATCTAAGTAGATGGTTGTTTTTATAATGAGCAACTTTACTTTTAAGAAAACAAGGATGTACATGATGAAAGCACAATGAGCCATACAAACAACCTTGAACTTGATTTTGGGAATAGGAAGCCAGTTTAAAGCAGCATAGTGGAAGGAGAGATGCAAAACATGTTGCAGCTGAAAGATAACCTGTATTTATGCATTCTAGATTCTAGGCAATCTATATGTAATTGAGACTGGTCTGGTCAGTTAAGGAGAGTTGTAATAATCAATCTATGAAAGAAAGACTGCTGTTGTCATACCCTGACAGGCTGGAAGTGGAAGGGATGACATTTTTTTCCAAAGCAGATGCAAGAAAAAGTGAATCTGGTAATCTGAGGAGTTAAGAGTGAGACTAGTCAAAATGGGAAGCACGATTTATTTCTTAGCAGACAGGGATGAGGATGGTATACAACTTCAAAGGCTGTTGACCCGAAGACCATATTGAAGTGTCTTTGCCAATGACAAGAATGTATGTTTTGATAGTATTAATCATCTGCGAATTCTGTTGCATCTAAACTACCACCACATAGAGATAGGAAACCAAACTTAGATAAAGCTGAGAAGAATATAGGTAGATCAAAATATGTGTATCATTGGCACATGACACAATGGAAAACCTAAATGAGCAAATAAGAGCAGCCATGAGGATGACACAAACATTAAACGATGTGGAACTCAAAGAAGAACTCTGTACAACATGAGTGGCTTGTATATAAGAGGATCTGTAGAGTGGATCTCTTTGGAACGATTAGTTAAATAGGGGGCAGTCCAGGACATGGCCTGCTCAGAGATGCCTATGTTAAAGAGATGGAAGAGGAGGATCTGATGAGTTGTCGGACACAGCAGAAAGATTGAGAAGGATCAGGGTGGCAGTACCTCCCTCATCTACAATAAGTCAAAGTTCATCAAGAATTGAGGTCAATACAGATTTAGTGCTACAAAAAGGGCAAAAGCCACACAGATGAGTGTCTGGAATATCAGTTTCTAAAAAGGTCAACAGCAGATGATTGATTTCCTTTTTACGGACTTGTAATAGTCTGAAGGAGTACAGAAATGGGCAGAAAATTACTAAGAAAAGCAGGATTGGCTGTGGAATTTTTAGGAGGGAAACAATAAATAGTTGTTTCTGTTCCAAGGGTACTTATGAATGGGAAAGGGACGAATTACGTAACATTTGTAATACCAGATACAATGCTTTAGATATTAGATCGGAAGTATTATGAAGGATGAACATCATAAAGTAAGCTGTTTATATTGGAAGATTGTTGATATTTATTTATTTTTTGAGTTTTATATAGTGCTATCTAGTTAGACTTGGGGTATCAGAGTGCTTTACAAAATGTGATCATAGGTTAATTTGAGTTATTTGTGAGGATACATGTGGGTCAAACACAGTCAAAGGAAGTACATACAAAACATCAATAAAATAGTGAAAGCAAACAAGAAAAGTACATAATAATGCATCATTAAGTTAATGCTGTTAGTGCCAAAGTAGGGACTGACTGGGTCAGAAGATCGTAACAAAAGAGTCTGTAGAGAGGGCTAGGTTTTTAGAAAAAGTTGATCAACTTCTAAGAGTGCTGAAGTAGTTGCTAAGCAGCAGAGACTTGCAGTCCCTTTTAAAGAAGGAAAAGGAGGGGTTGCAGCAGAGATCTTTGAGGAGTGAGTTGCATATCCAAGGTGCATTTTATGAGAAGGCGCAAGACTGGGTGGATTTCTTATTCCGATTAGAGGGTAGGAGAAGAGGTGAATTGGAACTTCTCAGTGCCTGGCCTCTACATCTTCCCAAAAGTTTGGGTTCAAAGTATTTGGGGGGTTTTGTATGAAGGGTTTTGTGGTGATGTAGGCTGTCTTGCAAATGCATCTTCCTTCAATGTGAAGCCAGTTGAGACTCTTAAGGGCAGGTCAGATGTGATCAAACTGCTTTATTCCTGTGAGGAGTCTGTCAGCCACATTGAGAGTGGCTTGCAGGTGGGCTAGGTACATTTTGTGAGTGCCAGTGAAAATGGTGTTGCCATATTCCAGTTTAGAGAGGACAAACGATTGCAATATAGTCTTGAGATCATTGGGGGATAAAAAGTTGGATTCTTTTTTTAAGTGTTTTAGTGTGAAAAGGGTTCCTTTGGCCGAGTTGTTGATGTGCTCCTTCATTATCATGTTTATGTCCAGGGTGATATACCCAAGGACTTTACGGAGTTGGAGACTGAAAGAGAAAAATATATTGCTCTCATATTTCTGAGCCATTCTTGGACTGATAGGGGTTTATTTTTAGGGGAGAAGAGTAGCAGTTAGCCTTACTAGGGTCCAGATTTAGGTGGCCGGTGTTTAACCAGTCTCGTATCATGTTTAGTATGACATTCAGATGGAGGATATCTCTGAGTGATGTTATTTTGTAGTAGAGTTTTGTGTCATCAGCATAAAGGTGATATTTGACCCCTGATTCTTTCAGAATGTGTTCCATGAGGAGATTAAATAGGGTTGGAGAAAGGATTGAACCTTGAGGGAAACTTTGTGGAACTGGTAACTGAGGTAAAGTCAAATGAGGGAGCTGACCTACATCATGTACTTTGTCCTGCCAAAATTAAGCACAATACTGGGCTGACATATGGTGAATAATTGGAAATATCAATGACCATCCTTTCGGACCTTAGCAAAATTGACTATTTTAAAAGGAACATGGGACATTGAATTACCCCATCATACTGGAGAAGACAGAAGTGACATAGCAAAGAAACGCATACTTAATCATTGGAGTGTGACCACTGTGTTCGTAAAATTCAAAACTCATTAGATTGGTGGCACATACATAACAAGACCATTCTCGATATATGCAAAGCAGAGCTAAGCCAACATGGGGCATATTTACAAGAAAATGTTGGAGTGCGGGGCTGCGCCATATTTGGCAGCACTGGGCTCAGACATTTCCAAAATGCTGGGATGTGGTGCATTTACAACAATGCTGTCCACTCCTATATTTTCCCTAGCTCTGGTGCTAAAATTAGCTGCCTAGCACCACCACATAAACATCAATTACAGCGTTTTAATATGCACGTAGAAGTAACAAATCATCATTATTTAATGATTTTTTTATGTGTGGGAAGGGATACCTTCCTGCACATAAACAATCATTAATGGTATTTTGCTCTTTCTATGTGTGCTGAAGAATGGTAAGTATTTCTCCTCTTTGCAACATTCTAACTCCTGTTATTACATGGCACTGCCTCAGATTTACACATCCTTGTAAATCAGGGTCTGCATTAAAATGCAATGGATGTTACATTGGAACACCCACACCAACACTCATTGTTAGCCCCTTTCACGCAAAGTGATGCCTGTAAAGGGGCTTCATTTAAAAGGCAGCGTTAAACAACCCAAAGTGGCTTAGCACCTCTTTGTTAATATGGAGAAGGACATAGCGGCATCAGAACTTCGCTAAAAGTGACCGTCTGGTGGCATTATCCCCTTGTAAATATAGCCCTTTGAGTGACTTAACATCACTTTGTAAATATGGTACCCTTTACATGTACCACTATGCAATTGTTTATGTGCAGGAATGGACACCTTCCTGGTCATAAAAAATCATTCCCTACAGCGCAGGCACCCTTGCACTACCGTGCAGGAGTCCCGTCGTTGGCGCTAGGCAGCTCATTTTAGTTCCAGCGTTAGGGAAAATATTGTTTTGTTGTAAACTAAATACGGTGCATCCCAGTGTTTTCAAAATGCCGGAGAACAGTGCAGCCAAATTTGGCGCAGCTCTGTGCTCTAACATTTTCTTGTAAATATGCCCCTGTTTTGCAGAAATCAGAAAAACACCTTAAAAATAGTTTAGCAAAAAAAACATAAACACATCTCAATACCAGGTTGATGAAATGGGGTGTGAATAGTTCATCTAGTTTTTCATTGCACTTTGTAGCTTTCGTTTTCCATTTTGATCAATAAATTACATCCAAAATCCAAAAAAAGGACTCAGTGAGCTGCACAATCTACAGGCAATTGGATATCTCCCGACTGACTTCTGGTTCGATAAATTGACAACTCTCATATGGAAAATTAGGGTATGAACAGACATCCTTGGTGGAAACAGTGTTCCCATTAAAATTAGGTAGCATTTTCCCTAATTTCTTCTTTTTCCAACTTTTAAATTTTTTTATGAAAGACAGTCTTACTCGCCACCCAACATACTAACTTTTTTTAATCATAAATTTAAAACATAAGGTTCCACGTATTGGTATTTAATTTAACAACTTACCACTGTTTAAAAAAATAACTGCCATTTCAAAAATAGCCTGTGTTCTACCTTCCGGTATTGAATAATTCTTCTCCTTTTCTCCTAATGTAGATATTATAAAGTTGTTAACAGTTGTAAAACGTTAAATACTTTAACATGGAAGTGCGGTTGTACATATTTTTCGACTGTTCATTGAAAACGGAACTGAAGCTTCTCCGCAGGTGAATACCTCTGAAAGTGCAAATAAATGGGTACATTTAACAAATTGCAGTGAATAGCACCATACAGATTTATGATGGCGAGAAAGGCACATATTTAGGGCCACTTGTCCCTTGTCCTGCAGTATGAATTAAAACTCATCTCTTGAGAAGGTTTAAAAGTTTGAGTTCGTATCCAACTATTTGTAGTAAATATATATTCAGAGAAAAGTTGACACTTTTCCCTACTTCCACTATCAATATGCATTGCTTTCACTTAACTAGCAAAACTACCAAAAAACACAAACTAGCTCACGATTAAAAGATTACAAAAAAATCACGCAGCCTTTATTATTTTAAAATGTGTTCCTTTACAATAACTTGAAGCACAGCAAACATTGAAAAAGTGGTAAATATTTTGCATTAAAATGTAGGCCTTGGTGTATCATTCTCATCCTCCTGCTTTTGCATAGTTGTTGCTGGGTTTGCTTCGTGATTAGTTTGAGATTGTTTTGTACTAATCCGTCACATTGCAAAAATGGCCATTCAGCAGGATTTGCAAGAACATTTATTTCTATTAATAGTAATAGTAATAATAATAATAATAATAATAATAATAATAATAATAATAATAATAATAATAATAATACTAATGTTGCAGGATCACATTTGATTATCTTACCAAAAGGGCTAGTTCTGCAGTGATGGCGGCCTGAGAATGACAGCAGACCTCTAATAATGCATTTACATTTGCAAAATGATGAAATAAAAACCAGGCGACCTTAGATCAACATTAGGGAGAGCTGCATTCTTTCCAGTGCCCACACCCACAATCAGAAAACGAAAGCTGTCCGTCGTGGACAGCATCCACTTTGCGAATAGCATGCCACGTTTGTGGAGCGTCAGTATGTCATCAGTAGTTTGTGACCACAACTACATTTGCAAAGGATTGAAACATTTCATTGCAATTCATAAGGAAAGGCACGCAACCTCCTCCTTCTAGATCACACGGAGTCACAATGATATTTCTGGAGTGCATTGCCCATTTGGAAAATGAATTATCATGTTTTTTGTAATAGGCTCCGGCTAGTGCTTCATTTGTAAAATAATAAGGGCCTCATTTATGAGAAATGACGCATCGCTGCGTGAAAGCAGCGATGCGTCACTTCTCAGTGCACACTCCTTGCGTCATGATTGATGTGTCATATTTATAATATGATGCATCATGTCGCAAGGAGTTACAGATACGTCAGTATTTCTGACGTATCTGTAGGCGCAAAAGTGACGCATTGCTGGAGTGTGTCACAAAAGTGACGCAATTCCAGCAATGTGTACTTTCACATGGGCAAGTTCCATGTTGTTAGTGCCTGCGTCAGTCTTACGCCTGCCATGAAGCAGGCGTAAAATTTTGACGCATTAGCGGCCAAGCAATGGCGCAGTGAAATCTTATAGATTTCACTGCGTCACTTCCATGACCCTTTCCTGCGTCAAAACGCCCCCCTTGCATACATTATACCTGGTGCAGGTATACTGTGGCGCAGGGGTTTACAAAGTGACGCATCTACCTAGATGCGTCAATTTGTAAATATGACGCAACAAGATGGGTTTTTACGCCACTGGTGCGTCACAAAAGTGACGCACCGGCGGTGTAAAAGTGACGCACAGCCTCATAAATGAGGCCCAAAGTGCCTGGGCCCTAAGTTTTGCAGCAATGGTCGGATACCAAAAAAAGGCTCGAAAGTCTCGATTCCACCCCATGCCTCTTGTTTCCACCACATACACTCCCGCAGTCTTTAGTTTCCCCTTGCAGAGTGTCTTTTTTATCGCTTCTTTCTCCATTTGTCAATGTTTTCTCTGTCTTCTCTTTCGTCTATTCTCTCTGTAACCCTAGATGAAAGTTTGATGAGTACAAATTAAGCCCCAGTCCCCAAAAATGAGTGTCGCTGGGCCCCACCCACCTGTAATTACTGTCTGAAATTAAGTACTGGGCATTCCTAATAATCCAAAACCCAGCAGGGGCTCTTGGAAATAACCTGTACAGAAACGTTTATGTCAGACCTATCAGATCACAAGGCACAAACGCAAAGCAGCAAACTGATCCAGGAGAAGTGTTGGGAAACCACAGTGGTACCTCCCCAGCCAACTCAGGATCATTGCTTTGTGTAGGGAAGAAAGGGGTTTAGATTGGAGCTTAATTTAAACCCTCTTGATTTTGTGGCGCACAATGCAAATGAAAGCAACAGTGACCTCGGTCAAGATGCAGTGAAGAGGAGCTTGGTTTAGGGATTATGTCCTTCCTTTTGCAGGTTTAATAAAGGAAAATGCTTCTCCAAGCCAAGACAAGCCTGCTACTTTTTTTAACCATTAAATGGGTGACTCATTCCTCTGCAAACACCGGCCTGTGCATGGTAATGTAAACTGATAACAAGTTCTATTTTACAAACGTATCTTTGGGTCTGTGTCTCACCGTATGTCAAACGTTACCATGAAACAAGCATTTGCAATGCAATAGGTCTCGCATTAGGAAAGTTTGAGCTATTGGTCTTGTAAATGACAACATTTTTATTAATGTGTTGGTTTTGAAAATAGCGAAATTAATAGCTTTGCCATTTACAATGCCAATACTTTTATCTTTTGCAAATGTGACACCTATAGCATTTGTAATGCAACATGTTTTGTATTTACGTGACTTAGATGTATTGATATTACAAATAACAAAGGCTTTTATTTTTTTTAAATAATTAATACTTAAATAAAAGTTATTGTAATTTATAATGGCAATAGCTTAAACTTTTGTAAATAACTTTTGTGAAGATTATGTTCAGTGTATTTTATTGTGATGAAAATCCAAGAACAGAAGTGAAATATTAACATCTTTTTATGACATTTGTAATAAAGCTTGAAACATTGAGAGAAAATATTTGAACCAGTTATTGTTGAATGGTTGCACAGATTGATACTGTGGTGGCACTGAGTGATGTTGTGGTGGCGACGAGTGATGCTGTGGCGTTCAGTGATGCTGTGGTAGCGCATAGTGATGTTGTGGTGCCCCTGAGTGATGCTGTGGTACTCCTGATTGATGCTGTGGTGGTGCGATAGATAGAGTGAGGGCGATAGATAGCTAGAGGGAGGGCCAAAGATAGCTAGAGGGAGGGCGATAGATGTAATGTAATGTAATAATCACTTATATAGCGCAAAAACTGTCATCCTACGGGTATCCTGGCGCTTTTAGAAATGTGATGGTCCGCACATTACCAGCCCGTAATAGGCAGTGAAAGAACTAGTTTTCCATCTTAGGAAACAACCAGGTTTTCAGATTCTTTCTGAAACAGGTCCATGAACTGGCCTGTCTGATGGTCTGGGGCAGCTAGAGGGAGGGCGAACGATAGATAGAGTGAGGGCGAAAGATAGATAGAGTGAGGGTGAAAGATAGATAGAGTGAGGGTGAAAGATAGATAGAGTGAGGGTGAAAGATAGATGGAGTGAGGGCGAAAGATAGATAGATAGAGTGAGGGTGAAAGTTAGATAGATAGTGTGAGGGCGATAGATAGATAGCGTGAGGGCGATAGATAGCGTGAGGGCGATAGATAGATAGCGTGAGGGCGATAGACAGATAGCGTGAGGGCAATAGACAGATAGCGTGAGGGCGATAGACAGATAGCGTGAGGGCGATAGACAGATAGCGTGAGGGCGATAGATAGATAGCGTGAGAGCGATAGATAGATAGCGTGAGGGCGATAGATAGATAGCGTGAGGGCGATAGATAGATAGCTTGAGGGCGATAGATAGATAGCTTGAGGGCGATAGATAGATAGCGTGAGGGCGATAGATTGATGTGTGTGGTTGTGTGTGTGTGGTTGTGTGTGTGGTTGTGTGTGTGGTTGTGTGTGTGGTTGTGTGTGTGGTTGTGTTTGTGGTTGTGTTTGTGTGTGGTTGTGTGTGGTGTGTGGCTGAGCGTGTGGCTGAGCCTGTGGCTGAGCGTGTGGCTGAGCGTGTGTGGGGTGATGTTTGTGTGTGGGGTGATGTTTGTGTGTGGGGTGATGTTTGTGTGTGGGGTGATGTTTGTGTGTGGTTGTATGTGTGTGTGTGTGTGTGGTTACAGAAGGATGTATGTGGAAGAGAGCTGCAGATCAGCACAGCAGAAGAGAACAGGGAGTTAAAGAAGGAGGCGGGTGGTAGAGAACAGCAGATCAGTACAGGAGAAGAGAACAGGGAGTTAAAGAAGGAGGTGGGGTGGAAGAGAGCAGCAGATCCGCACAGGAGAAGAGAACAGGGAGTTAAAGAAGGAGGCGGGTGGAAGAGAGCAGCAGATCAGCACAGGAGAAAAGAACAGAGTTAAAGAAGGAGGCGGGGTGGAAGAGAGCAGCAGATCAGCACAGGTGAAGAGAACATGGATATAAAGAAGGACGTGGGGCGATAGATAAGATAGAGGTAGGGCGGTAGAGTGGGTGAGGGCGGTAGAGTGAGTGAGGGCGGTAGAGTGGGTGAGGGGGGTAGAGTGGGTGAGGGCGGTAGAGTGAGTGAGGGCGGTAGAGTGAGTGAGGGCGGTAGAGTGAGTGAGGGCGGTAGAGTGAGTGAGGGAGGTAGAGTGAGGGCAGTAGAGTGAGGGCGGTAGAGTGGTGATGGTGTGTGAGAGGGTGTGTGGGGGTGTGTGAGGATGAGGGTGTGAGTGAGGGTGAGTGAGGGGTGTGTGGGTGTGCAGGTGTGTGAGTGAGGGCATGTAAGGGTGAGGGGGTGTGAGGGAGAGGGAGGATGAGGGCGAAGGTGTGTGCGGGAGAGGGAGGGTGGGTGTGTGAGGGTGAGAGGGTGTGTGAGGGTGAGTGAGAGGGTGTATGAGGGGGTGGGTGAGGGGGTGTGAGGGTCAGGGGGGACAGGGGTGGTGAGAGGGTGGGTGAGAGGATGCAGGGTGTGTGAGGATGAGGGGGTTGTGAGGGTGAGGAGGTGGGGGTGAGGGGGTGTGAGGGTGAGGGGGTGTGTGAGGGTGAAGGGGTGGGTGAGAAGGTGTGTGAGGGAGGGTGGGTGAGGGTGAGAGGGTGGGTGAGCGCGGGTGAGAGGGTGAGTGAGGGTGAGGGTGTGCGTGAGGGTGAGGGGGTGTGAGGGGGTGTGAGGGTGAGATGGGGTGTGAGGATGAGGTGGTGTGAGGGTGAGGTGGTGTGAGGGTGAGGTGGCGTGAGGGTGAGGGGGTGTAGGGTGTGAGGGTTGTGAGCGTGAGGGGGTGAGTGAGGGTGAGGGAGGTGAGGGTGTGTGAGGGAGTGTCGGGGGGTGTGTGAGGGTGAGGGGTGTGAGAGTGAGGGGGTGTGAGGGAGGGTGAGGGGGGGTGAGGGTGAGGGGGTGTGAGGATGAGGGGGTGCGAGGATGAGGGGGTGCGAGGGTGAGGGGGTGAGAGGGTGTGTGAGGGTGAGAGGGGGTGAGAGGGTGTGTGAGGGTGAGGGGGGGTGTGAGGGTGAGGGTGTGTGAGGGTGAGAGGGTAAGTGAGGGTGAGAGGGTGTGTGAGGGTGTGTGTGAGGGTGAGAGGGGGTGTGAGGGTGAGAGGGGGGTGAGGGTGAGAGGGGGTGTGAGGGTGAAAGGGGGGTGAGGGTGAGAGGGGGTGTGAGGATGAGAGGGGGTGAGGGTGGGGTTATGTGTGAGGGTGAGAGTGTGAGTGAGGGTGGGTGAGGGTGAGGGGGTGTGAGGGTGAGGGGGTGTGAGGTTGAGGGGGTGTGTGGGTGAGGGTATGCGAGGGTGAGGGGGTGTGAGGGTGAGGGGGTGTGAGGGAGGGTGAGGGGGGGTGAGGGTGAGGGGGTATGAGGGTGAGGGGGTGTGAGGATGAGGGGGTGCGAGGGTGAGGGGGTGAGAGGGTGTGTGAGGGTGAGAGGGGGTGAGAGGGTGTGTGAGGGTGAGAGGGGGTGTGAGGGTGAGGGGGTGTGAGGGTGAGAGGGTAAGTGAGGGTGAGAGGGTGTGTGACAGTGTGTGTGAGGGTGAGAGGGTGGGAGGGGGTGTGAGGGTGAGAGGGGGGTGAGGGTGAGAGGGGGTGTGAGGGTGGGAGGGGATGAGGGTGGGGTTGTGTGTGAGGGTGAGAGTGTGAGTGAGGGTGGGTGAGGGTGAGGGGGTGTGAGGGTGAGGGGGTGTGAGGTTGAGGGGGTGTGTGGGTGAGGGTATGCGAGGGTGAGGGGGTGTGAGGGTGAGGGGGTGTGAGGGTGAGGGGGTGTGAGGGTGAGGGGGTGTGAGGGTGAGGGAGGGTGAGGGGGTGGGAGGGTGAGGGGGTGTGTGAGGGTGAGAGATGTGTGAGGGTGTGTGAGGGTGAGAGGGTGTGTGAGGGTGAGAGGGTGTGTGAGGGTGAGAGGGTGTGTGAGGGTGTGGGGGTGTGAGGGTGAGGGAGGGTGAGGGGGTGGGAGGGTGAGGGGGCGTGTGAGGGTGAGAGATGTGTGAGAGTGTGTGAGGGTGAGAGGGTGTGTGAGGGTGAGAGGGTGTGTGAGGGTGAGAGGGTGTGTGAGGGTGGGTGAGAGGGTGGGTGTGTGTGAGAGTGAGGGGCTGTGAGGGTGAGAGGGGGTAAACCGAATGAAAGAGGAACACAAATAAAAGGAAACGCTTGAAGCTAGAAGTCAATGGAAGATCAAAGAGAGAAAACAGGCACATACGGAACCGAACGGGAATACAAATAAAATGAAACACCTGAAGCAGGTGGGCCACGGAATATCAACAAGAGAGAGCAGGCACATATAAAATGAAACAGGAATAAAAATAAAAGTAAACACCTGAAGCACGTGGCCATGAAAGATCAAAGAGAGCGAGCATGGCCATACCGAATAAATCAGGAATACAAATAAAAGGAAACACTTGAAGCCAGGAGGCCATAGAAGAACAAAGAGAGAAAACAGGCACATAGGGAATGAAACAGGAATACAAATAAGAGGAAACAGCTGAACCAGGTGGGCCACGGAAGATGAAAGAGAAGGAGCAGGCACATATAAAAAGAAACACGAATACAAATAAAAGGAAACACCTGAAGCAGGTGAGCCACGGACAATCAAAGAGAAAACAGGCACATATCTAATAAAACAGGAATACAAATAAAAAGAAACAACTTATGCAGATGTCCCACGGAAAATGAGAGAGAGAGAGAGAGCAGGCCCATACTGAATGAAATGGGAATACAAATAAAAGGAAACACCTGAAGCAGGTGGGTCACGGAAGAACAAAGAGAGAGCAGGCACATAGTAATGAAACGGGATTGCAAAAAAATCCTTTTACCAGTAACCCTTGCAGGCAAATATATGGTGAACTGCATGTGCTGAAAGATAAGACACGTTTTGGCGAACTCAGTCGCCTTGCTCACTCAACGTCAGTGCTTTGGAACCCAACCATATTTTAAAACATCACTAAACGAGTCATGTGCTAAGGTGTCACCTGACAGGTAGAGAACATGGTGAAAAGACTTTCTAAATACCAAAATCATTCTACCTTAGGCACTGGTGTCTTGCAGATTATATCACAGTAAATCATATTATGATTTTTTTTTAAATATATATATATATATATGCACATTTCTACAATTTACACTTGCTTAGCGCATAATATACCTTTGGTATGGCATTGCAACATCTTTTGCTCGTGATGTGTGTGGGGATCAGAGAATACTGGGGGGCTATGGGGATTAAGCTCCTGGTAGTGCTGATGGTATGTGGTAGGACCATAGAGGTCTGGCAGCAGGCGGAGGCTCTGAGGACAAGGAATAGCTGATAGAAAGGCTGCAAGACTTCACAGATTCACTTTTTAGCTTGTCATCATGGCGTGTCTATTCTAATTACTGGGGGCATTGATGGAGAATGGAGGGCCTTATAGTAGATAAGGTACCGGAGTAATAGCAGGAAAAGGAGTCCAGTTGTGTGAAGTGCTCATTAGCAATCGGCTGGAATTATCTCCATAACAATGTTTGCTTTGACTGCAAGACTTCCAGTTAATTGCAATTATCGCGGATTGGTATGAAGGGAAGACAGTATGTGCTCAGTTTCTCTGGTCATGTGATGGCTTCTTTGCAGAAGTACTTCAGGCATGATTACTTGCGTGTGTGCGTGCACGTGTGCTAATGGAGACCCCCCCATATACTCTCTCTGCTGGGCCTCCCGTCTCCGCATGAGACACTATGCACTGTCTTCTTCTTTGTGAATCTCCAGCTCCATTACTCTGTGTTTCTGCAACGTCACAAGGCCAGGCTACTATCCAGATACTTAGGTTTGCGCGCTGTTTCGCAGCTACCTATATCATGACGTGACAGGTTTATGATCTCATAATAAAAGACACTCACGTTTGCAAATATGTTTAAAAGGAAATAAATCACGTCTAAGCTCTGTAGACTAATATTCCACTGTAGGGAATATGTGTTTGACCCAGGGGTTCGATTCCAGCCAATACCATTCAGCCTTTCATACTTCTGAGGTCGATGAAATGACTACCATTATGCGGGGGGTACATTTAGGAAGTGATATTCCACCCCAAGATGTCATTCGGAGTGAATGTGGGCTTTATTTTACACACACACACACACACACACACACACACGTCACTCACTGTACGTTAAGGTTTCGAAATCGGGTTTACCTATCTGTTTCTGATGTCTGCATTTGTTGAATGGATTTTTGTTGGATGGTGTATATCTTTTTTTAGCGATCCGTAACGGTGTGATTAACAGATACAAATTGCTCTACAGTAGGACCCTGCAAGCAAGTGTAATAAAGAGTGCAAAGGGCGAAGTGCACGAGCCATATTCATAAGGGTCAGAGTGTCGTGCCTCGGTGACTGGACCGCTGGGCGAGGTGGATTGAGCGTGTAATTGTCACTGTGAGAGGAGCGATGACGTTGATGATGGTGGGAGGGCCGGAGTTAGACTGTCTGTGAGTGGGGCATCAGGGATGGTCAGTACTGTCAGTAGCTGCGGCTACTTTGCTGGCTGAGTGGGCTGCGGGTACACAGAAATATCACGATGTTTCCCAGGTCCACGAGTGATTTGCTAATCCAGTACACGTGTTTGATTTGCGCTCTGCTATTTATCCGGTTTACCTCATAAAAACGGGAATTCAAGTTCTAAATTGTACATTAAAAACATTGGCCTAGAGAATACACGTGTATGCAGACTCAAGAGCCTGAACGGACATGCCCGGGGCTCACAGTCACACACACACTAATGGATGTGTAAATCTATTTACATATATAAGTGGGTGAACATGAATTAGACGGGAACAGGCAAAGAAAGGTCCAGGCAGACACGGAAGTGCATGGAGTGCAAACAAAAATCTCACAGTTTTATCACATTAGATCTACGTCACTGTTGCCCGCAGGATGCCACAGACAAATTAAAAACACAACCGGAAAACTAATCTGTTGCTTTTGTGTGTAATCATCAGCTGTGTAATTGAACTCTTCACATAATTCGGCGAGACAGCCTCTGTGCCCCTTGGCGCGCGCTGCAGTGCGCACCGCGCGCTACAAACCATTAAACTGGTGCAGTGGGAGGCGGTGGCAGACGGGGACAAAGCCTCGGAGGGAACCCTGTCGGAGCTGCACTGGAACGTGCCGACCTTAACTAAAAGCAGCGTTTGCCTCGGTTCTTCAGAGGTTTCACTTGAGCATTAAATACCCAAATAAGAAACCAGATCTTGAGCGGGAACCCCGATCCAAGGCAGGAGGTCGGAGAAGAGGCTCCCCGCCTCTCAAGGCCCCCTTCTGCAAACAACCCCCTTATATCAGGAAAAATCTCTTTACCGTAAATGGCTTTTTCCCCTGGATGACGACAACGGTAATAAGCAGTGACGAGCAAGGCCGTACATTAGAACAAGCATTGCGGCACCTGTGCTCCACATCCGGGCCGGGGAGGAAACAGGGGGGGATAGGAGCGCGAGGGCTGCTTGCGCGTGCACTGTTGCTGGATCTGCGGCTCGTGCACAGTGGCGGTGATGCATACTTGAGGGGGCTCCTGTGATCCAGACGGAGTATGCCGATGAAGACAAGAGACCAGCGCAAAGTCACCACAATTGCTGGTAAGTGGGATATATCTACATTTAAAATATTTAAAGACTTGCATGTTGAATGCTGTGTTGTTTACGTGTACGCGAAAGTGAAACTGCATGCTTTTGCCTCGGGACAGGAGATGTGCACGTTGCTGGACGTGCGCGTTCACAAGCCACAATCTGCTCGTGGCCCGGTCTGTGGTCGCTTGGCAGCCATCACGATGACAATAGTTCTCGCTAGCGAGACCTAAAAAGCACCAAATTCATGTCTTATGAGAACATGCCTTTTCAAGGAGCTTTGCACATGCCGTCATACAGGTTATTATTAGGGTGTAATTCACAAAGGTAAATTACACTTGTGAGTAATTTACACGTGTAATTTACTCTTACACATTTCAGTAGCTTTGCTGCGTTGGGCTAATCACAAAATCGAAGTATAAAGCCAAGTTACTCAAAAGATTAGACTTGTCTCCACCTCCTGCAAAAATGGGTAGAGACAACTTTAGGAGCACCACACATGGCCAACCAGAAGTACTGCAATACCCTACTATAGAGAATAATGGAGAGAGGGAATTTAATTAAACCCCCTAAGAAATAATGTTAAGATTACACATAACGTTTTTAAAAGTTAAAAATATAAATATATAGAATTTAAAGTTAACAAAATCTAAAAAGAATACATATTTAATTAGAAAACATTTTAGGAACTTTTATAATTGAGAAATTAGCGTTATTAATGCAGTAACATTTTTGTCTTTTGTTCTATATTTAGAATAAATATATATATTTAATTTTCAATAATATTTTACAAGAGTATTCGATCTAACATTTTCAAAGTTTAATAAGCTTTTTATAATGTCCCCATACTTTACCATATAGTGATCTCTGCTACCGAGGTGGAGATCTCGATATGGAAGAGTATAGGGGACTTTTACCTACACTTTACAAAATGGAAATCTCTGTCCTGACTGTGGAGCGCTCCCCACGGTAAACTATAGTAAAAAAAGTTACAAAAATTATTAAACTTGCAAAAAGTGAGTAATAATATTTTTATAATGAATATGTATATATATATATATATATATATATATATATATATATATATATATATATATATATATATATATATATATATATATATATATATATCACACCATATGGCTCACTTTCTTTCCCGGTAGGCGCTACAAGCTGTGGCCGCGTTGCTCCTGCGGTTGAGCCCAACCGCTAATATATTCAAACAACGATTCCTCCCACGAGAGGAAACCGTGGAGTCGCAAAAACCCAATTGTAATTCACAGAGAAGTTAGTTCAAATTCATTTATTTTTCAAAAAAAAAATGAATTCGAACTAACTTCTCTGTGAATTACGATTTGGTTTTTGCGACTCCATGGTTTCCTCTCGTGGGAGGAATCGTTGTATATATATATATATATATATATATATATATATATATATATATATATATATATATATATATATATATATATATATATATATATATATATATATATATATTCACATATATATATTAATTTCATGCTAAAGAAAAAAATGCTATAGCATTAACAACTTATGTTTGATTTAAACTTTTAACTTTTAATTAATTTCAGGTACTGAAGTCTACATTGAAAATTAAATGTCCACCTAAAGTTAAAATCATTCTTTTTATTATGCATTTATTACTATTAAAAGTAATTCATTGCATCAATTAAAAGCAATTGAACAATATTTGATTACATTTTAATGTTATATTAATTTTCCACTTCAAAAAAGGTTGTTAAAATATTTTCTAAATAAATAATAAATATGTATTATTGTTAGATGTTTATTGCCGATAGCGTCCCAAAATGTAGATAGGTTTGGACATTCGTAAAACATATGGAT
This sequence comes from Lissotriton vulgaris, assembly GCF_964263255.1. Lineage (NCBI taxonomy): Eukaryota > Metazoa > Chordata > Amphibia > Caudata > Salamandridae > Lissotriton > Lissotriton vulgaris. Next base: position 448,108,293 of record NC_141693.1, on the reverse strand, counting down.
GTCAGATGCTGCGATGAACCCACATCTTGGGCATAAGACCGGGCCCGTTAGAGAAAACTTTGTCAGCCTCTGTGGGGAATAGTATGCCCTATGTATTGTAAAAAGGTGGTTCCTGCGAAGCCACGCAGGTTTAACTAGGTCCCAGAGTACTGTGCAAGAGGCGGTCCAGAGCTCATCCACGTCTATGCCTGGCATTGAATCAGCCCATAGTGATGTCGGTAAATAAAAGTTGCTATCCATTTCATCGATAATCTTATTATACCAACGTGATATTTCTTTCTTTGCCACAGGGCTATTTAATAGGCAAGTCACCAAATCACTATTATCGCCTATAGGTAGACTACTAATCGGGGTTGACTGCTCTTTATATGTCTGAGTCCAGCTCGAGATTTGGATGTATTTGAATCTCGATAGCCTTGGCCCGACTTTGTTGATTAAGTAGTCCCATGGAAGCAAAGACCCATCCATAAAGAGATCTTCCCAAGTGCTGATACCGGCTTCTCTTAGTGGATTAGTAAGTGCAGCTATTGTCCATGGAGGGGGAGCGGGTAAGTCCCATATTGGAGCCTTCCCTGAATAGTAGCCCACTTTGGTCGCTTGCCTCACTTTGTACCAAGTAGATGCAATCTCCTGCAAAACTTTCAATTTTATTTTTTTTAAGAATTTGGGGTCTCCAAATTTAAACAAAAATCCAACCTGGCCTACTCCTTCACAGTCCAATAGTGTAGAGAACAAACGGCCCATCCCTGTCACTGTAGGATTTTTAAGTAGCATACGTGTATGCGAGAGCTGGAACGCCCATGCGTAGACCTGAAGATCTGGTCCAGCCAGCCCTCCCTTCTCCCTGCGACGTCTAATTGTCCTTGTCATTTTTGGCCTGAGAACCAAAGCCGGCAACGCCGCTACTAATCTGCTATTTTATGCCATCCTGGCGGCACGTAGGGAGATATGCAGACATTGGAAAGATGCCCAACCGCCTACAGTGCTTGAATGGCGGTCATCGCTTCTTCAGATTTCCAAACTCGACCTGGCCAGGGTAGGAAATCCTAATAGGAGAGCTTTCTGGACTATGCTAGGGTAGTAGCGATGAGCCTGGGTTTTTTTTTTTTTTTTTTTTCCCAGGTCCTATGATTAATGCGGGCATTGCTTACCCTTGCTTCCATGACAAATTGCCATGGCGCTACAGGGGCTTCGGTATCTCGGGCACTATCTACTAAATTATAGCCCTAAGCAAGATCTTGTGGGGCCTGTGTGAATGTGCTGTTGGGAATTGGTCTCCCCCCCCCTCCTTAATAAAATCTCCCGCCAGCTATACGCTGAGATAGCACAAAAACACAACCTAACTTTTTCTATTGCTCTGTGGCAGTTTTTAGTTTTGATAGATTGGAGCCATGCACGCAAATGAGGATAAAAAAAAATAAAAATAAATAAATAAAATTATTGTTAGATGTTTTTGAACATTAAATTATTTTTATTGTTAACTATTTTAAATAATGTAATTTATTTTAACAATATTTCCTTGGGGGTATTATTTTAAGTCCCTACCTCCATAATTTTCATTGGGAGGGTGTTGCTGTACCAGTCGCCGGCCATGTGTGGTGATTGACTTAGTTGAGCTCTGAACCGAAGTAATCTACTGCTGTTTTGGATACCTTTTTTGGCTATAGAGACTTTGGATGTCCATTTGTGAATAGCATTGGTTCCCTCTTTTGTGGGTGGGTGTGTGTTCCTTTGTATACCCCTACATGCTGCTCCCTAAACCCACACATTTCGTTGGAAATATTCCCCATTTTCCCTCCTCTCTCCTTAGTCCAGCCCATATTTTCTACTAAAACGTATAGTAGTAGTAAAATACTTTATTCGGTTGTCCAAGAACCATCAAAGTATACATAAAACCACAAAAATGCACTTATGACATATATAAAACACTTTCAATTAATTAACATAATGTATACTTTAGTTGCACAGTTATACTACGCGTAATAGGTGAAACTACCTCCCCAGAAATAAGAACATTACATTGTAATAACATTAATTAAAAATACACTATAGGAAAATGCTCAAATCAAAAAGTGCAGTGCTACATATATTGTAGAACTAAGTGTAAAAGTGAAAAGTGCATGTCATATTCTAAACTCCATAGGGTTCTGTATGATTAAAAAACGTTACACAGAAACCAGGGTAATACTCATGCGTGTTAGTAATCACGAGGAAGTTCGCAGTAGAATCTTACTGCACTTGTAGCAAACATTTGCTAAAAAGTGGCTGACTGCTGACCCAATTAAGGGAGAGGTGTAACTTTTCAAAATTCTCTGGGTACTAAATATCTAGTTACCCCCAGGTTCAGAAAAATCGGTCGGTATACTTAAGTATGAGGAGACTCCATAGTCGTGGCAGAAAAGTGATACATGGAGGCATAAACTCTGCTCATAAGTTTTTGATTAGTATTTTGGAGTCATTTTGTAGTACTGCGGTTGTACTACTAAACTTACTACTAAATGCAGCCTGTGAATTGGACCCTGAGGGCCAGATTTATCATTCTTTCATGCAGCGCAATGAAGCATGACACCTTGCTGCACTGCGTTGCATGAAAGGGAAAGGGCAGTATTTACAATTTTATGGTGCATTCCTGTCCTTTCCTAACACTGGCATAATTTTGGATGCTTAGTTCCAACCCAGGCACCCTTGCATCATGGTGCATGGTTGCCTGCTTTGTAAGCAGGATTATTTTTGTGCAGAAAGGGGCACATTCCTACACAAATCATTACTGGGAGGCATTTCGTTCTTTTCTATGCCTACTGAGGAATGCAGCACACATAGAAAGAGGATCAACATTGAGGAGATAGATATTTCTCCTCCTTACACCTAACCTGGGGAGGCATTGCATTTTGACATTTTCCTAGGTCTACTCCTAATGGTAAATCTAGGAGTTCATCAAAATCCATGGGTGGGTGCGTGCGAACACCCACACTACATCCATAGACATCTCCTTGCTGCAGAGTAATGCAAGGCAGCGGTTAGCACTGCCTTGTGTTACTCTAGATTTATCAAGCCATGCAGGGTCATGCAAGGTGCCCTTGTGTGGCTTGATAAATCTTACTTAGGTTTTGCTTCGCCCTTGTGACCCCTTGTGGGTTGCAAGGTCAACGTAAAACCTTGATAAGTCCAGCCCTTAGAGTTTACCTTTTAGACAGCAAGCATGAAGTAAATGTGATTGGCTCATCCAGATATTTCTTCATGGATTCTCAACAGACGTATGGGGCTCATTGCAATGTGGTCCGGATACCAACCATGGAACTTTTAGGAGCTTTCAGGCCTTATTACGTGCTTGGCTGGGCCCAAGGAAGGTTGTTTGCTCTCAACACAAACACCTAGAGACATATTTACAATGTAAGTGATTTAGTGTGTCCCGCAAGCCATTTGGCTGCACTGCACTGAGTCACTTTCAAAGCACAGGGATGCAACATATTTACAACAACATGTTGCATCCCTGTGCCTTCCCCTGTACTGGCACACAATTGGATGCCATGTGCCGGTGCAGACATCCTTGCACAATGGTACAAGAATGCCTGCATCATGGGGAGATTGTTTTTGTTCAGGAAGGGAGACCATCCTGCACAAAAACAATGCATTGAGGTGTTTTCCTCTTTCCATACATGCTGTAGAATGCAGCACACATTGAAAGAGAAAAGAAACAAACAGAAATGTACAAATTTCTCCTTGTTGCCCCTCACTAGGCCACCCCTAGGGAGGCATAGCATTCTGACACATTTCAGAATACATGGGTGTTTGATGGGAACACCCACAGCAGCACCCATGTCACAGCCCTTACACGCAAAATGTTGCGTGAGAAGGGGCGATATTTATAAGGACACGAAAAGCCATGCAGGGTGTCTGTATGTGTCCTTGTAAATATCGGGCAGCTGGTTGGCCAGTGCATCACAAAATGTCTCCCAACCCCCAGTTTAATTACCCCACCCCAAGCATTATCTAGTATAGGAAACTCTTCTTCCCCAGTCTTTAGTCACCATCCAAGAGTTGTTAAGTGATTTCTGACCACTTTACATTTTATATGCACAGGGCTTTGCCCATGCAGCTTCATTTCAAATCTTATTTTTTACTCTAGAGTACACTGTTTGCAGTGGGTTCTACCCTACCATTCACACTGCTGTATAAGCTCTTGGTCCTGCCATTTTCTCATCCATCTGCCTGCAACTGCCCTCTAGGTATCCTCCATCTTCAAGCAACATAAATACTTAGGGCTGTGTCATATCTCCCTACATAAATACAAGGTATCCATTGGGTATTCTTTCTTTCACACCAATTGATCTCCCCACACATCTTTCTCCTAAGTGATGATAAACAATAGTTGACTAAAACCACTGACTTTCATTGGTTCCTCTTTTGGTCCATTACCTTTTGGGCCATGTGACAACAAAGCTAGGCCAAACTACATACTGGGCAGTGGGTCTCTGCTGCACTTGCTGTCGCTACTCGTCCATGCCTCAGTTTGCTTTCAGTCTACTCTCTCTTATCAGCTGTCTGTTTTCCCTGATCAGCCAGCCTTTGAAACCTATATGTGACGCCCAAAATCAGGCCTTTCCCTCAGGGGTGCTTTGTGCCAGGACAGAGTTCGTCCCAGGTCTTTTCCATCTGATAAACAGAAATTTCTCATGCAAGTTTTGCTTCTCAATAACCAAACTGTAATCCAGCCATAATTTTTGTGCATCCTGAAACTAAGCCTTTTTGGCTTACTTTTAGGTTTGTTAGTTATTAAATCCGAACCCTACCCATTTGTTCATCACCTACCTCTATTTATTTTTTGACCTGTATATTCATTATGCATTATGTCTAAAATGATCTTTCTTTCAAAATACCAGTTACCCATATTAAGCAGAAATATATTTCTTAGATATTCTGCCATCAGCTTAAATCAAACCTGAAAATGTTGCTTCAGTGAACATTCTGACTCATAGCTAACTTAGTTGAAACATTATTCATAAAAGCAAGTTTGGTTTTAAGTTTTGAGTTGACATTAATGTAGTTCTCCCTATAACCACCACCTTGCCCCTGCAACTGTAACTATGAGATACTAGAGTATTAACTGAGGGGAGAACAAGGTATGGATTTTGGCAAAGGTGGTAAACCAGTGTCTTGTTTGGCAAATTGCAAAAAACACAGTAGATGGACAGAATGCAGAACAATGTCTTACATTCACCCCAGTACAAGGATCTGGGCCTAAATCCATCATTTTTTTGCAATCCATACCACCCTAGGTCAGACAATGGCTATATGCAAATCAGCCTTGACCCTGTGCCTCATGGGAACAGTCCAGCCCGAACTACCAAGCCATGTCTTTCCTAGACTGCAATCAAGCATCCAAGGACCGGTTTCAGGCTATCAGCCTTCTTCAGCCTGGATAGCTTGACTCCAGTGATGTGGAGAGCCTGGGAATCACATCTGAGCATACCCAGCCCACTCGGGGTGAAAATTGCAAAAAACACAGTTGATGAACAGAATGCAGAACAATGTCTTACATTCACCCCAGTACAAAGATCTGGGCCTAAATCCATCGTTTTTTTTGCACTCCACACCACCCTAGGTCAGACAATGGCTATATGCAAATCAGCCTTGACCCTGTGCCTCATGGGAACAGTCCAGCCCGAACTACAAAGCCATGTCTTTCCTAGACTGGAATCAAGCATCCAAAGACCGGTTTCTAGCTATCAGCCTTCTTCAGCCTGGATAGCTTGACTCCAGTGATGTGGAAAGCCTGGGACTCACGTCTGAGCATACCCAGCCCACTCGGGGTGAAAATTGCAAAAAACACAGTTGATGGACAGAATGCAGAACAATGTCTTACATTCACCCCAGTACAAAGATCTGGGCCTAAATCCATCGTTTTTTTGCACTCCACACCACCCTAGGTCAGACAATGGCTATATGCAAATCAGCCTTGACCCTGTGCCTCATGGGAACAGTCCAGCCTGAACTACCAAGTCATGTCTTTCCTACACTGGAATCAAGCATCCAAGGACCGGTTTCTGGCTATCAGCCTTCTTCAGCCTGGATAGCTTGACTCCAGTGATGTGGAGAGCCTGGGACTCACGTCTGAGCATACCAAGCCCACTCGGGGTGAAAATTGCAAAAAACACAGTTGATGGACAGAATGCAGAACAATGTCTTACATTCACCCCAGTACAAAGATCTGGGCCTAAATCCATCGTTTTTTTGCACTCCACACCACCCCCTTTTGTACTGTTGTTTGGCAAATAGCATTTTGAGTTAGAAAACCAGGCTTAACTACTCATAGAGTTGGCACAAAGAAACAGGATTTTCCTAGAAAATAAATAAATATATATATATTTAAAAAGCACCAAACCAACATCATAGCTAAGAGAAAGATCAGTAAACTACCCAAACCAATTCAGTAACACGCACTTACAAAGCCACTTGCTTGCAGCCATGAAACAAATTGCCTTTGTCAATGCTTTTTTTGTCTTAGGCAGTCATTACAAATGTGCACACATCCACAACAGCCATGTTTAAACATTTTTTCTAAAATTTAACAAAATGAATTAAAATATGCCCACCACAGACGCGCATACATTTACAGTGGCCATTTTTAATACATTTTATTATGTAAGCAAATTTAGATGCGAGATATCTACTGTGCATGCATGCCTATCAGTGACTGCCCTCTTTTCATGCATTTTCTTGACCCATAATATATTCCAGTTAAAGGTTGCTGTTGTGGATGCCTGCTCATTTTCACTGGCCATCTTTGAATGGGGTGTGCTAAAAGAAGCAAATCCTGTATCTCTGCTGTTCATGTGTGCTCATTGTTATACGTGGACATCCATCCTAGAGTAATAGAAAAATATTTAAGATGGCCACATGCCAATAGCGAATGGCAGAAAATAAGTAAGTACAAAAAAGCAAAAGGGCCAAATGAGCCAGAGGATGATGGGTCAGGTTGAGAAGAGAGGAAACAGTGGGGCATATGTACAAGCCCCTATCGCCACCACAATATCACTTTGACCGACGTTGTGGTGGCGATAGGGGCTGCGCCTTATGTACAAGGCAGCATTAAGCCACTTAACATGGCTTAACACTGCTTTGTACATAAGGCCCCATTTCACTCTTTGGCGTACCACTGCAACACCCATCCACTTTGACGCTGCCCCCTATGTACAGGGGTGGCATACATAGGAGGCAGCGCCAACATTAAGACCAGGTAAAACCTGGTCTTAATTTGCAAAATGCCATAGTTTATTTTATGTACAGGAGGTGTCCCTTCCTGTACATAAACAAACCTTTAAAAAAACATTGTGTCATTTTAATGTGTGCTGCATGAAGCAGCACACATTTTTTTGAAGTTTGAAAAAGTAAAGTTTATTGAGGTATAACCAATGGAAGTGAAAAAGAAAAAAAAAAGAAAAGGCAACTACAGCAAACGGTATTTATACAATATGATATGAGAACATAAGATTATATATGAAATCATGGTAACAGCATCAATATAAGGGGGAAAAATAGTGAGTGGAGAAAAATACAGAATTATGAAACAGGTCTAGTTACTCATTAAAGATACACCAATATAGTACTAATAAACTTATTCATTATTGTTGATATCAGAAAATAGAATGTCAGGGAGGTTTTAAAACTTCTTGTGCAGAGCTGGCACATGCATGGGAAATTTTAGCATGACAATCAAGAAAATTCGTAATTGGGGTCCATAACTGTGAACGTTTTACAGCAAGAGGCATAGGGTATACATAGGCTGTATCTAATCTATGATTATGACAAACAGCATACCACTATGCCTGAAAGGAAATTCAGATAGGCACTTACAGTGTTTGGTAATCTGCCGAAATGCAACACCCAGAAGTAAGTCCAAAATGTGCATACTTGTATTAGAATGAGGCCACTCATCAGTAAGGGAACTCAAAAATATATTAGAAAATGAGAGAGGTATCAGAAAATTAAAGATGAAGGTAATATGTCTCCAGACATGCTTCCGAAAGTCATGTACATAAGGACAGGTAAAAAGCATATGTTTTAAATCAACATTTATGGACGAACATGACCTGCAAGAATTGGGAGTATTAGCATTTAACTTGTGAAGGAGGGCATGGGAAAAAAGTAATCTGTTGTAAATAAAATAAAAAAGTGTTTGTGTGGCGGTAGCTGCCCTAGAGGTTTTCCGTATCTTGAGCCACATTTTGTTCCATAATAAGAGGGGATAAGTTGTCTCCAAATCCCTTACCCAATCCAGTTCCACTTTAGTTTTGTCTGTAGAGGATTTTGAAATGCATAAACATGTATATGTGCTTGATGCTTTAGGACAAGTACTGGGAACTTCATGGGAAATAGTGTGAGATGAAATGAAAGTGAGTTTTATAGAGTGCATTACTACCCGAAGGCCTCGTAGCGCTGAAGTTGCTTACTTCTGGGAGACTGCAGATTTGTGTAGAAAAAAGAGTTTTAAGGGTTTTTCGAAATTTTAAAAGATTGGGCTCATTCCGGAGCGAGAAGGGTAAAGAGTTCCAAGTCACGCCCGCATTCAGGGAGAAGGAGCGTCCGCCCCACCTGGCCCGCTTGATTTTGCGTGTTGTTGCCAAAAAGGCTGTGCTTGAACGCAATGATCTTTGGGGATGGTAAGGAGTGGCTAAGGAGCAGATCATTGCGGGAGCATTTTTCCACATGGCCTTATGCATTATGCACATCGCTTTAAATTTTACTCTGGCTTGGATGGGCAACCAGTGTAAATTTCTCAGGGCAGTAGTGCCTGAGTAACTGCGAGGGAGGCCTAGCAGTAGACGTGCTGCTGCGTTCTGGGTGACTTGCAGTTTTTTGAGTGTGCTAATCGGTGCACCCAGATATAGGGCATTCCCGTAATCGAGGCGGGACAGGATAATTGCCTGGACCAATATGCTGCGGGCCTGAAAAGGGAGAAGAGGTAGAATTTTCCGCAGCATGCGCATCAGCCCAAAGCAAGTGGCAGACAGTATGGTGGCTTGCTGATTGAAAGTAAGGGTTTTGTCTAGCCACATGCCCAAGCTTTTAATTTGCTTTGTTGGTTCTGGGGGGGAGCCCATACAGGGTGGCCAAAGTAGAGTGGGGCTGGGGTGAGCTGTGTTCCCCAGGAACATCAGTTCAGTTTTATCCCCATTAAGTTTTAAATGGGAAGAGGCCATCCATTCTGTGACTGCTACTAGACAACTACTCAGGTTCGATGGAGTGTGACCTGGCTGATTCAGAGCTAGCGCCAGCTGAGTGTCATCAGCGTAGGTCACAATTTCAAAACCAAAAGGGTGAACAACCTCCGCCAGTGGTTGCATATAAACGTTAAAAAGCGTGGGACTCAGGGAGGAGCCCTGAGGCACACCTTGATTAAGAGGCCAAGTTTTGGAATGGATATCGCCCTCCACCACCTGGAAAGTTCGGTTTCCCATCACTCCGAGTTGTTTTAATCGGGAGAGGAGGATGTTACTGTTCATGGTATCAAAGGCGGCACTTAAGTCTAACAGTATAATTGCTGTGGTGCCGCCTTGATCCATGTGCCTGCGGGCTTATTCTGTCACAGTCAGTAATGCTGCTTCTGTCCCCAATTTTGGGCGAAATCCAGCTTGAGAGTCATGGAGCAGATGGTTCGCTTCCAGATAAGACATAAGACTGGTGTTGATATGTTTCTCAAGCAGCTTAGCCACCCAAGGAAGGAGTGAGATGGGACGGTAATTAGTCATTTTGCTGGGGTTAAGGTTGTTTTTTTTAGCAGAGCCTTAACTTGTGCACATTTCCAGATTTCTGGAACTCTTCCTGAGGTGATTGACCTATTTACAATGTTTAAAATTACTGGTCTAATGGTGTCCGCAATTTTCAAGAGCTATCGTGGGGGAGCAGGATCTAATGGGGAGCCTGCTGTGACTTTCAGCATAAGAGAGTTAAGCAGGTCTTCATCTAGTAATGGAAATTCAGCTAGTTGACAGCCGGTGGATGGAGGAGCAGAATCAGTTTCCACTAGATGTTGGCTGCCCTGAGCGAAAGATGAGGAGATCGCTTGAATTTTTTGATAGAAGTACTCTGCTTGAGTATCACAGCGAGTCTGGGCTTCACGGGGGTCTTGCAAAATGGAGGGGATACTAATTAAGGATTTTGCTATCCGAAATAGTTCCCTCGAGGAATTGGCGGAGTTTGTAATTTTTTCCTCATAGAATCTTAGCTTTATATTTTTTGATGGCCTCTCGATGGCTACTTCTGTCCTGTTCCTTGAGAGTGTTTCTCCAAGTTCTTTCAAGTTTCCGGCAGATGCGTTTTAACTCTTTCAACTCTGGGGTGAACCACGGAGATTTTTTGGACTTGGTTTTCTCCTTAAGGGGTTTTTGAGGTGCGACTGTATCTAAGGTGGTCTGTAACCAGTTGGCATAATGAGTGTAGAGTGTGTCTACGTCACCCCCAGTATGTCGAGGGGTAGTAGAAAGTGAGTCCACCAATAGGTCTGTGGGTAACTTCGTCCAGTCCCTACCTCTTAATGTGGCTTGAGGGGGCGCAGAGGGGGGGCTAGGTATGTGCCAAAGGAGTGGGACCAGGAGATGGTCGGTCCATGGGAGGGGAACTGGGTTGCCAGTTTTGAGTCTCTGATCGTTACTTAGAACCGCGTCCAGTAGGTGGCCTTTGTTGTGAGTAGGTTCAAAACCCTTCTGAACAATCTGAAGGGCTGCAAGACTACTCAGAAAGGTGATAGCTAGGGGGTCCTTGGGGTCATCTAGGTGAATATTCATGTCACCCAAGACTGTAAAGTGAGGCAAAGAGACAGCTGAGTTGGCGACCATAGAAGGGAGATGATTCATAAAGTCGCCCATTTGGCCCGGGGGACGGTAGATGAGTAGGCCAGAGAAAGTTAATGTGGGGATAGTGCGAAATTCATGCTTTCGCAAGAAGGGATTATCGCAGGACTGGTTCTGCATTGATAACAGTCCTTGAAAAGTATGCCTAATCCTCCTCCTCTGCCCTTATTTATTTATTTATTTATAGCATTTGTAGAGCGCTTCTGCAACCCTTCGGGCATCCTGGCGCTGTGTACATATTGCTGAAAATACTGTGCATCAGAGGAGGGGGATAGTATAAAGTTCTGGTGAGATTAAACTTTGGGGAAGAGCCATGTTTTCACCCTTTTACGGAAAGCCATCAGTTCGTCTGTTTTCCTGATGTCGATAGGCAATTTGTTCCACAGATGGGCTGCGGCTATGCTGAAAGCTCTGCCACCATAAGTGGCTTTCCTGATCCTGGGTATGCTTATCAGGTTGGAAGATGAGGAACGGAGGGGCCGTGTGGGTATATACCATTTGAATTTCTTTTGAAGTGGTCGGGGGCCCATTCCGTGTACTGCCCTAAAGACAATGCAGAGGGATTTAAAGCAGATCCTTTGATGTACAGGTAACCAGTGAAGGTCGGCCAGAGCGAGGGTGGTAGAGGATCTTCGCTATCGGGAGAGTGCCAGCTTCGCTGCTGCCGCCTGGATGCTTTGCAGTCTGGAGATCAAATAGGCCGGGGATTCCAGAAGCAGAGCATTACAGTAATCCAGGCGGCTGAGAATGGTGCTCCTAACTATGGTGGTTCTGACCTGCGCTGGTAAGAGGGGTAGCAGCTTTCGCAGTCCTCTCATTAAAGCAAAGCAGCTACTCATCTGCTTGTTGACATTGGTCTCTAAGCTCAGACAGTCGTTAAAGCTGACTCCGAGATTCTTCACTGATTTCACTGGGGTTAATGACTCCCCCGAGTCCAAGGGCCAGAAATCGGTGGGTAGACTTCTGGTAATTCTGCCAACTGCGCAGTGCATTATTTCCATTTTATCACTATTAAATTGTAGTGAGTTCTGGTTTAGCCAGAGTGTCATTTCTGCCATGCAGGTATGGAAAGCCGTGAGTGAGTTGGCCTGGGCACCATCAAGGGAAATCATCAGCTGCGTGTCGTCCGCATAGTTGATCACGCTAATACCGTGGGCCTTGATAATGCCCAACAGGGGTTGCATATATATATTAAAAAGTATCGGACTGATTGCGGACCCTTGTGGGACGCCATGTGGGACTTTAACAAATTCCGACTGATATGGGGAGATGGCTACTGCCTGCCATCTGTCTTTTAAATAGGAGTGAAACCAATCGAGCGCCACTCCGCCGATTCCAATGTTTTTTAGTCTTGTCAGCAGGATGTCGTGGCTCACCGTATCGAATGCGGCGGACAGGTCCAGCAGAATTAGGATTGCTGATTCCCCCCTGTCCGCCCTCATTCGCAGGTCATCCAGAACTGTCAGCAGAGCTGACTCGGTTCCGTGAGCTGGTCTGAAACCGAATTGCTCCTCTTCCAGGATGTTGTTGGTTTCTAGGAAGAGGGCAAGGGATCTGCTGACCCACCGCTCTATGATCTTTATAGGGTATGGCAGGAGCGATATAGGACGGTAGTTTTTTTTGCAGTTCGGGTCTAGATTAGGTTTCTTTAATAGGGGGGTAACAACCGCCAATTTCCATTCTTTTGGTACTGTGCCAGAAATGAGGGATTGATTGCAAAGCTGTTGCAATACTGGGAAAAGGTCATCCCTGAACTCCTTTACTATTTTGTGAGGCAAAGGGTCCAGAGGGGACCCTGAGGTTGTATTAAGAGCAGTTTTTGTGAAGTCTTGTTCTGTAAGGACTTTAAAATTTTCTAAGGTGGCCTTTGGGTTGGGTCGTCCTGCGTTGTCTTCGCTCTTCTCCCTATTCTCGGGGTTACTATTATCCTGCTCAGAGGAGATGGAAGCACCCTTCATTCCCTCAATGATTTTAGTGATTTTTTCCTGAAAGAAGGAAGCTAAGCCATCGCATAATTCTTGTGAGGGCTTAATTTGACTGTTCGCACAATCCGGATTGGATAACTCTCTGATTATCCTGAAAGTGTCACGGGACTTATTAGAGCTGTGGAGTAGTAAGTCGGCGAAATAGTTTGCTTTGGCTGCGATGATATCTTTTTTATATCTTACAATGGTTTGTCTCCATATCAGTTTCTCCGGCTCCGAGTAATTTTTTCTCCACATCCTTTCGGCGTTTTTACAGGCTCTTTTCAGTGCCTTCAGGTTATCCGTGTACCAGGGCGCGGAGGGTCTTCCTCTTTTCCTGATTACTTTCAGGGGTACAGTATCGTCGAGCTTTTTGGTTACTTCTTTACACAACGTGAGATAGTTAGTGGTGATGTCGTTCTCTGGGTTGAACGAATTCCCAATGTGATGGAGATTGAACTTTCCTTTCTCTTTCCTTTTTAACAGGCCTTTCCAATCGCGTCCAATAAAGGATCTGCTCTGTGTATTAGTAGGTCCTGTATTAGTCAAGGTGTGAATGTTGAAAAGTAGGAGATGATGGTCTGACCAATCTACTGGGAGCGTTGTTCTCATTGTAATAAGATCCTCTGCAGCAAATATTAGATCCAGTGTATTTCCCTGTTTATGTGTGGGGGTAGTTATCCACTGTTTCAGCCCTAAGTTTTCCCAAGAGTGGGTGATAATGTGGAAGGCCGTGTGTAGTTGGTCATTATCCCAAAGATTGAAATCTCCTAGTACCAGTAGTTTGCTGTGTGAGATTGATATGTTGTTGATGACGGCAATCAATTCCTGCTGTTGTGTTGCGTTTATATGTCCCGGAGTCCTATAGCAGATTAGGCTCGTGAGGCAGTGGCCTGAGTCATGTCTGATCGATATCCCAAGTATTTCAGCACATGAAACCGTGTCGACATCTAAGGTAGCAATATTTAGCTCCTCTTTAAAGATGATCCCTGTTCCTCCTCCTCGTCCTATGGTCCTAGGTTTATGAATGATCTTGTATCCTGGCGGGCAGGCCGGCCCTAGCTCTAGTTCCATTCCCGCAGCCGTCCATGTCTCAGTCAGAAATAGAATGTCCAAATGGTTGGACTCGACCAAAAGTTGTATTTCAGTGGCGTGTTTCGGCAGAGACCTGGCGTTTAATAGTCCACTGACTAGTTCTCCCTTAATGGTCTGTTTGGGGACGGCGTGTGTTGGCAGGAAGTGCCTATATCCTGTGTTCTGATCAGGGTTCGAATGTAAAACTAGTGGAAGGGGATTGATATGAGGCAGGCGCCCTAGGTAGTTGGGACATAGACTATTGGTCTCGGACTCAAAGTGGGGACTTAGACGAGGGCAGTTAGCTCTGCCTGCCAAAGGGTTTAGTAGCATGAGTGTTTCTCTGCTGTATCTGTTTGCCTTGTGGAGCGGGAGAGCTCGGGCAGGGGGGGATGCCCTGGGCCCGGTCTCGGCGCGGACGAGCGCAGACGAGCTTGCCTTAAGCGCGACTTCGGCGCGCATTCGTCGCGCCCGCTGCGCTCGTCCACTGCGCTTCCTGTAAGGGCACATCTTACATAGGGATGAGGTGGGGAGTGAAAAGGGGCGTGGCTACGGTTGGTGGGTGTGGCTTTCTGTTCCGGCCAATTGCGCCTCAGCAATGCAACAAACCCCCGCCCTCGGCAGCGTTTTTTCGCTGTGCGAGGAGTAAAGTACAGTGAATAAACTTTAAAAGCAATTAATAAACACACAAGTCTAAAATAGTGCTAGGGGTCCCTTCTCCCGGCTGTGCCTCAGGAGATTCAGCAGCAAAGACGCAGCGCTCGTGTTCAGCGCGCGTTTTGACGAAAAAGGGGCGTGGCTACGGTTGGTGGGCGTGGCTTTCTGTTCCGGCCAATTGCGCCTCAGCAATACAACAAACCCCCGCCCTCGGCAGCGTTTTTTCGCTGTGCGAGGAGTAAGGTACAGTGAATAAACTTTAAAAGCAATTAATAAACACACAAGTCTAAAATAGTGCTAGGGGTCCCTTCTCCCGGCTGTGCCTCAGGAGATTCAGCAGCAAAGACGCAGCGCTCGTGTTCAGCGCGCGTTTTGACGAAAAAGGGGCGTGGCTACGGTTGGTGGGCGTGGCTTTCTGTTCCGGCCAATTGCCCTCTACCCTGTCAACCCTTTGTAGTCCG
Organism: Lissotriton vulgaris; assembly: GCF_964263255.1. NCBI lineage: Eukaryota > Metazoa > Chordata > Amphibia > Caudata > Salamandridae > Lissotriton > Lissotriton vulgaris. The sequence continues at coordinate 448,093,287 of NC_141693.1, read as the reverse complement.
TACCCTTTTTGTAATATGGCGGTGATGTCAGGGTTAACTTCGTCTTTTAACCAAGTTTCCGTAAGGAAAATTGCGTCAGGGTTAATGTCCTCGAGGAGGATTGCCATTTCTACCATGTGTTTGGTCAAAGAGCGACAATTTAAAAGGAACAATTTAAAAGGGGGTCCGACAGTCTCGGATTGCTCCAAAGTAGGGCATAGTGTGTACTGACAGTGGGAACACTTTACCACAGGTTCATCCAGACACATGGAATGGCAACATAAAGTCTTTAGGTTGGGCATAAGAGATTTTAGTTGATCGGGGGCATACCTTATCTGAGTGGGCAGGTCATCCGAGAGTGGAACAGGGGGCCTGGCCCTGGGCGCTGCTGGGCGCGGACGGGCGCAGACGGGCTTGCCTTAGGCGCGCCCGCTGCGCGGACGGGATGGCCCATTGTATTTAACCATGGACAGAGTGGGAATGTGAGCAGTTTGAGCCATGAGTAGGCATAGTGAGGTGGAGAGTAATTGATATTTATTGCTAAATGAGAGAGGAAAATCAAAAATAATTTTGGCTTGGGGAAAAGAAAGGATTATATCATTGTGAATAAGTTGATTAACCCAGATAAGACCTCTTTGTCACCAAGATTTCCAATGTATGGGTTTGCCATTAATCAGTATGTGCGTATTATGCCAAATGGTGGATTATACAAATGAATCTCAGTTAACGCATTTGCCCAGTAGAAGTGTACCTAATAGCTTGTTGGTGTATTGAAAAATAGAGTTAGAAAGTTTTTGGGGTTTCCGAGAGAATGAATGATATTCCTGAGAAGAAAAGGGGGTAAGATATGAATGTTCGAGTGCAACCCATAGAGGAGAGTCAATTGAAAGGTCAAGCAGCCAGTGAGATGATTGGTGTAAAATAAGGAGGAAAGTCAGGGAAATTGACATCACCCTCCAGTTTGTGATGAATATGTTTTGATAATGACAAGGGGTGCTAGAGGGCGCCTAGCAAGATGGCCGCACCTCTGTGAGGCTCCTGCCGTTCGGGACAAGATCCAACAGCCATCCTCCTTTGATCCAGTCCTACACATCTGAAATCTGTCTGATGTACTAGTCCTAACCCTTGGCCTCCCCCTGCAGTACCCATTTTGCTGAAATTCCATAGAAAACCCCAGATATTGACCTTGTCTCTATCGCGCCCGACTACAACAAAATGGGGGATGTAGCAATTGCGGCCAATCCACCAACATGAATGCAAGAGGTATGCTCCAATGACCGCTGCCACTCACCAGGCCTGAGCGACTATGGAATAACCTCCTTCCTGCTGCCCGGGCCGGGACTTCTGCATTGCCGGCAGTATTGAGTGGGGGCCTCCGTAGCGAACTCCGAGTTCAGGCCCGCTGCCGCCTGGGAATTCCGGCAGGGTCTGACTGTGCGAGAAGCCTGTCTCGGCGCCACCCTACCCCGGAAAACCTGATCTGCTGCACAGCGGGAAACACAGAACAAGGTGAGCATGGCCGCTCCCCGAAGCTGACACGGCCTTGACAGGAAATAGTAAAGCCCGAAGAGTGCAGCGAGACATCTTCGCGCCGCTGAACGGCCCGCGCTGGAGAGGTGACGTCCTATCCCATGGCATTGGTGAGTCTGACACTGCCGCTTGTTGCCCCTGCCTGCCACCCTGCATCCCTCCACTGCTCCTTTCGGGAGTGACGCGCCATACTGGGATCCTACTTATGCGGCCTGACCATACTAGGCCACTACTGTCGGGCGCGCTCCCCTGTTGCCTCCGCCGGACACCTGCTGATTAGGCGACATTGTCTGGAACCTCCAACCAACCCCTCAGCCCCACTGCTGAGGCAGTTTTCCATGATCTTGGGATCTTCCAGAAGGAAACCCTCGAATAAATACCCATGGACGCCACTTGCCTACTGCTGGGCAGATGAAACACTGTTCAAGCACAATAGCGCACCGTACCTGGCTGATGTTCACGCTAGCGCACAGTTCCCTACCGGCTAGCCACTCCGCCACTATCATCGAGTACCCTCTTTCCAATGTGCCTACCTACAGATAATAATAAAGAACAGGGCGAGCTGACTTCTACACATTTTAGAGATTGTGGATCCACTCGACCTCCACTCAAATGTGCAATTAAACTTCACTGGCACGAAAAAGGACACAGTGCAGATCCACCAACGTCCTTTCACCGAGACAAACTTACATTTCCAGACCCCCTGTAAATGTAAATGTACATGTATTTATATAGCGCAAATCACTGACCAAGGTCGGTATCTAAGCGCTTGTTTTGGGAACCCGTCCTGGTATTCCCCTGTGAGATAACCCCGGCAGGGTATCCACAAGGTGTAAGCCAGGCATCCCGCCGCGAGGGGCCGTTGTGGAGATTAAGCAAGCTATTGCCCAGAGTGGCAGAGTGTGAACCCGTGAGTCGAGAAGGCACCGGAGCGAGACTTATCGAGTCCGTGGAACTTTTTTAGCCCAAGACCCGCCGAGGCGGGTAATTGAACCCTGGTCCAGGGCCGATCTCAGCTTCCGGGTCTGCCGCCTCTAACCCCTGAGCCACACTTCTCCACAGTGCAACGAACAGCTCGCCATGGGCCGCACTGATGCAAAACAGCCCAAACTAAACTTCGAAGCTCGGAAGTCTTCAAGGTGCCAGGCAGAAATGGAGGATGAGGGAGGGAGGTGTGGCTCACTGGTTAGAGGCGGCAGACCCGAGTGCAGAGAACGGCCCGGGACCAGGGTTCGATTCCCGACGCGGCAGGGTCTTGGACCAGGATCTGCGGACTGATAATTCTCGCATCGGTGCCCACTCCGACCAGGGAGCACACTCGGCAACTCTGGGCATTAGCTTGCCTCATCTCTACAACGGCCCCCCACAGACGCCAGGGATGCCTGGTTTCACCCTGGAGATACCCAGAAAAGGGACCATCTCACAGGGAAAACCAGGACGGGTTCCCCAGCGGTCTACAGCGCCGGGACACTCGGGTAGAGTAACTGTGCGCTATACAAGTATCCCACATTTACATTTACATTTATGAGCAATCCACAACCTCTGAACAACCCACTTCTGCAGATGACCTGAAAGCCCTCCACGCCATACAATCTAGTCTAACTTCCATTGAAACGAAAATGGACACTATGAAAACACGTATTGACCACCTGTCGCACAAAAGTGGCCAACATGAAGATCGAATACACCATGCTTTTTCCTGCGCATCTTAGGATTACCCACCTGGGAAAACAGCACTTCTTCACGAATCTTCAACACGTCTTTGATTTCCTAAAAATTCTCCCGAAGTCAGTGATGAATCGTTCATCCCCCTCCATGCGCTCGGAAGAAGAAGGCGGTACGTCAGACGTAGAGTGACCACAGTATCCTGAATTATAGTACCCATCTCCATCTTTACAAGACACACACCAAGATGGAGAAATCCTCACAAGGCTCCCTTCACACTGCATTATGGCCTTTGCACCCCGTGCTGAACTCAGCCGCATATCGAGCCACTGGTGGCCCTATCCGCTATAGACTGGAGAAGAGCACCACTCTTACCCCCCGAGCACCCTTGTTGGAACAAGGGGTAAATGGATGCCCTCTTTCTGCCACCCGTTCAGGTGAACCCTTCACTGACTTCTTTTTTTGAAATAGTTAAAATGTTGGTCCCACTATCCCCTGTTGGGTATGTGGTACAAGGGATCAACAGGGAGGGGAGGGAAATTTCACAGCGGATTTGGGCTGCTGCTATGGGAAGGGGGAGGATATGGGAAATGTTTATTACCACTTTTTATTATACCACTTTGCACATGCATACCTACGCTGAGAATCTCGAATACACAACACATATTCTCCACAATGATTAACTGGCGCAAATACTATGGAGTCCAGACCTAGCTCCCTCAATTATAACTTGCTGACATGGAATGTGCGCGGCTTGGGAGACCCTCGCAAATGTCGCCATAGCCTTTTCTATTTGGACCGCCATAATATCCATTGCGCTATGCTCCAGGAAACACACCTCGCCCCCACCGCACCAACCGCATTTGCAATGAGCTGGGCAGCCAGCAGATGCTTTTCGTCCTACTACTCATATATCAGGGGTACACTTATCCTAGTGAGATGCACGTTCCCCAACACCCCTATTGGATCTTATGGAGACCCACAAGGCTGCTACAGTATCCTGTGGGGACAACTATCCACTCAATCCATCACCCTTGTCTCTTGCTATGGACCGTACACTGATGATCCAGAATTTTTCAGGATCCTCCGGGGCAAAATACTGGATATTGGATCCATGCATCTGATATGGGGGGAGATTTTTAATGTCACATTAAACCCGACAATGGACAGATCACACTCACAACCTCATCACTACTCTAATGCTCATCACACCCTCAAAAACATTGCAGATGAACACAACCTCATAGATGCCTGGCGCACCCTCCCACAAGCTCGAGAGGGTACCTGCTATTCCACTGTCGGCTCCTCCTGGTCACGCATAGAGGGATGGCTACTTACTAAAGGGTTAGCAACCTGGATGTTGCACACGTCTCATCTCTCACACACCTATTCGGACCACAGCATGTCCTCCTCACCCTCACACTGCCCCATGAAGACTCTCCTTACATCTTCTAGCGTCTTGCTCCACGGATACTACTAGATCCCATTTTCAAAGAGGAACTAGAGCAAGAAATATCAGACTTCTGTCCCCGAAATGACAATTCAGTGCCGCAATATTTTACGGTATGGGAGGACTTTAGGGTCACCATATGCGGGGTCTACATCGCCAAAAGTGGAGGAGTCTTAAGGGATATTCGAGCCACACTTTGAAAATTAGAACTCAAGATCAAACAAACAGAACTGTCAATACAAACTACACCCACCCCAGAGTTAAAAACACACTTACGTGACCTTCTCACCGAATACCAAGAGACGGCTGAAAGGGAATGTAAATTCAGAAGGAAAAATCATCAGGCACTCGGAGAGGGAGAAAGACCGGGCAAAGCGCTGGCCTCCGTGATTCCCCCCTCCACCGCTTTTCCAATACGGACAAACACATAGAAACACGCCAGATATAGTAGATGTCTTCAAACGCTTCTACAAAAACATATACAAAACACACAGAACGCACCCTGTAGATTTTATACCCTTCTTTGAAGACACAGCCATTGCCTGGCAGGGAGACGGTCAGAGAGAATTCCTCCTTGCGCATCACGAAGACGAGGAGATTATATCCACTATAATGCAACAACAATCTGGCAAGGCCCCGGGACCGGACGGCCTCCTGGCCGAATTTTACTAAACATTCCTTCACCTGCTCATTCCTGTGCTGTGCCATGTCTTTGAAGAAGCCCGTGAATCGGGTATTTTGGCTCAAATAATGCACACAGCACTCATTATCTCCTTACCAAAACCGGGGAAACCAACTATGCAATGTGACTCGTACAGGCCCCTGTCCCTCATCAATGTTGATGACAAGATCCTAGCCACGCTGATTGCGAATCGCAATAGCCCCCTTATGCCCGTATTGGTCCTCCCTGACCAATCGGGTTTGTGCCAAGCAGAGGTACATCCCACAATCTGCGTACCCTATTTGCGATCCTTCATGACATTGACCCCAACACGAATGCTGCTGCCATTTTCCTTGACGCCACCAAGGCATTCGATTCCCTGGAATGGGATTATCTTGCCTTTGTATTACATCATATGGGCTTCCCTCCCCCATTCCTAGCCTGGATAAACCTGCTATACACTGGCCTACAGGCCACCGTGATGGTCAATGGCACGTGATCATCCCCCTTCACAATAGCTAGAGGCACTAGGCAAGGGTGCCCCCTCTCTCCCCTTTTATTTGCCCTGGCTTTTGAACCTCTCACTGCTAAGGTCCACCAACATTTTCAAGACCATGCCCTCATCTATCTAGAAAGACAAATACTAATCTTCTTATATGCCGACGACCTCACCCTTTATTTACAGAACCTGGATAAAAGTCTGAACCCAATTCTCGTATCATTTAGTCTCTTTGGTCATCTCTCAGGGGTCAACATCAATATCCCCTCACAAACTCCACCCCGCACTTTGCGCCTGACTATCCCTTAACGTGGTGCGAAGATATACTTACATCTCCCGCAACCGGGAGGAGCTGATGAGAGCCAACTACGGTTGTGCACTGGATCTAATAACTAAAAATGTTACAAGATGGATCGAGTTACCCCTATCCCTGGCCGGAAGAGCTGCTCTTATCAAAATGGCAGTATTGCCCAAGCTGCTCTACCTCTTCATTAATATCCCTTATGCCCCCAGCCAACACTTTTTCTCAACTGTCAAAACTCAGCTCATACGACTCACTTGAGGGGAAACAAGCCAGGCTGAAATGGGACACCCTCACACGACCCTTTTGCGTTGGCGATTCAAAATACCAGATCTGGAGCTATATTTAATCTGCCCTCAAGCTAATTTTGTCTCATATTGGATAAACTCCCCTTACATGCCTCATCTTGCGATCGAGGACATCTATATGGCCCGACTCCATGCACTGCCTATTTAAGTACCCCGGCAGTCCTATGGCGCTTTTCCTCAACCACTGTACAATGCACTGCTAGTGCCTGGTACGACCTACCTAATCTAACACAATGCGCCATGCTATATTCCCCCTCCTTCCTATTTCTGGAAGAAAAGATCTCCCAGTTACACAAGAAGGCGGCTGTCTCCGGCTCCTTCGTAAATTGTCCGTCAGAACCTGGGGACAACTATACATCCGGGGCAAGTTCAGCACTTGTGAATAATTTTTTGGCTCCACACATCCTACCCGTGCGGTTTTATTACGTTAGGCTGCAGCAAGATGTGAAAGCCCTCACTCCGTGTTTTCCACAAGTGCCCCATCATGTCCCCCTTACACACCCTTCTACAATAAACGGCTCCCGCACACATGGTTTCACTGCTATATCGCACAGTACAGAAGGACAGGACATATACCCCCCTCACCAGGGGTAGATGGGAGGGGGAATTGGGATACCCTCTTACTGATGATCAGTGGTCCTTCTGCTGCACACAAACGGGAGACATTTCTGCTAGCAGCAAATTTCGGATCATTCACTATAAATATATTTCTCGTCTTTACTACACACCTGCGTGATTACACCGACTACACCTTCGCGATAATGACTGATGTGATCGCTGCGGAAGAGAAGGGGTGGATTTTAGACACATAGCTTGGGACTGTCCGCCTATTTGTAGTTTCTGGATGGAGGTATGAGAGGCACTGGACCACATGACAGGCTTGCACATTCCTGATGACCCCCTAACCACACTTCTAGGATACACTGAACCACTGGCTGCCAAAATATGAAGATACGCCTCCTCAGCACTCCTCTCTAAAAGAAGGGTTGCTTGCAGATGGGGAAGGGTGCCCAAATGTAAAGATTGTTTACAAGATCTTATCTACTGCCAAGAGCAATTACATGTTTATGTGGGACTCCTACCTCCCTCCTCCCGTCCACGGGATATATGGGCCCCCCTCCAAACCTACTTATTGGAACACAACCACCACCACAGACTCAGCTGCCACCCCCGCAACAATGAAGAAGGATCCCAAATTAGAGACGTGAACTGATGCAAGAGTAACCCCACCCTGGCTGAAACACACTGTTTAAGAGAAACAATGGGTCACCATGTACTACCAATCCATACCTCAATGATCAGAATGTGTCAACACACACAGGCATGTTCCACCTACATAAAGCATATTAGTGGTATTGTTATTTTTATTGTTTGTTGTTGTTTTGAAGCTAAATGATTCAAGACTATCTACAGTTGCAAGCGCTCCATAGCCCAATCGACGCGGCAGGCCCATTGTCGTTGTAGGCGGCTTTCTGTGTACCTCTTCTCCATCATTAGTGATTCCTAAAATGCTACATTGCAATGACCGTCCACCCAGGGATGTAGGCATTATGCTGTGGTTAATGCTTCTTGCTTTTAATAAAGGTTTTTGAAAATGATTTTTAAAAAAAGTTTTGATAATGACATGCAGGCCTTCTTTTTATTCCAAGGAAAAGTTGAGAGAAGGGAGTTAATTTGTTTTAAAAACTTCGGAGGTATGGGTAATGGAATATTAGAGATGGTAAAAAGAGCAATCCGGGATAACATCATTTTTATTGTGTCCAATGTTCCCCACTAAGAAATATGTAAAGGGTGCCATTTGTCTATCAAAGAGGATATTCTCAAAGAATATTTATCAAGATTAATAGAGATTGATAATTTTATTGAAGAGAAGTACATACCTAAGTATTTGATATGATGATTATTCAAATTAAAATTGGCAACTTGGAAATCATTTTTAAAATTAAATTTAGTGAAAGGGTAAAATTTCTCACTTATCATTATTGAGTTTATAGCCGGAAACATCAGAGTAGGCCTTTGTTTCTTGAAGGAAACTGGGAAGGGAAGAATGGGGTTGTGAGAGAAATAACAGAATGTCATCTGCATAGGCTAACAATTTGAAATGAGTGTCACCTGAAACAAATCCAGAGATAGCTGGATTCTGGCGAATTTTTGATAAAAAAGGTTCTAAGGCTAAATTGAATAAAAAGGGGGATAAGGGACAACCCTGTCTAACACCTCGACTCAATTAAAATTGCCGCTTTGAGAGAGGAGTATAGAAGAGACATTGGATTAATAATTTTAGGACCAAAACCAAATCATTTAAGAGATGAAAAAGTAAAAGGCCAAGACACTCTGTCAAATTAATTTTCTGCATCTAAAGCAATAACTGCTAGAGATTCAGAGGTGTGAGGTGATTTAGAGAGAATATCAAAGAACAAACATGTGTTATCAATTAGATATCGACCTTTCACAAAACCTGATTTTTCTCTACCCAAGAGACTGGGAAGAAATGATTCTAATTGAATGGCCAGGGATTTTGAAAAGATTTTATAATCAATATTTACTTATGAAATGGGTCTGTAATTTTTACAGAAACGAGGGTCTTTATCTTCTTTGGGTTTGAGGCAAATTAGGGCTTCTAAAAAGGAACCAGAGGAATTTCTTGTTTGTGAAAAGGAAAGTAATAATTTGTGTTATTTAGGGAGAAGTAACTGGGAAAATGTTGAAAAAACTCAACAGTAAAATCATCAGGTCCTGGGGCTTTGTATTTTTTAAGCGTGAATACCGTATTATGTAAATATTTTTAAGAAATTTCAGATTCCAATGAATCAAATTCTAAGGAAGTATCAAAGGATTTGTTAATGGAGGAGAGATATTCTGAAATAGAGTTATCTGCAGCGTGGAAACAGGAGAAAATAGGGATTCGTAAAAGCTGGAAAATTCTTGCAAAATCTCAGAATATTTGTATTTAGGTAGATGTTGGTCATCAAGTATCAACTCAATGTTGAACCTATGTTTTTTATAAAATGATTTACCAGCAATTTACCAGATTCATTTTGGCCACCATAGAATTTTGCTGCGGATTTAAGCAAGTAAAAGGAAGCATTAACAGTGGATTCTTTATTGAATTAAATTTAGTGGCTATAAATTTAGCTAAGAATTTTTCTGACCTGTAAGCATAATAGGAATATTGTAATATCTTTATTATTGAAAAAAGGTCTATAGCTTTCTTGCGGGCAGCATGGCGTTTTTTGGAAACAAACTTTATGATAAAGTCACGAGCAGCAGCTTTAAAGGCATCCCAAACTGTGTGAAAAGGGTGAGTATCTGATTCATTAAATTGAAAATATTCTTTAAAAAAAACAAGGTAAAGGATGAGATAAATGCACAAATGGGGACCCCCTCTGAAAAGTATGATTAATGGTCAGTGAGAAGAGGGGAAAAAAACAAGCACAGTTTGAGAAAACTCCCTCAAGACCTATATTTCTTTTTTATCAGAACAAACCTAAGTTCAGCATGAGCTTGACAAAAGTATAATCATATTAACAAAACTAACAAAATAAACTTGATCATTATTATGTATTTGCCTTTTTTTGTACACTTTTCATATATGTATCAAATGTAAATTCATTTCTTTTCTTGTGTTTTTAAACTTTTTTTATATATTAAAAGATCAACAGTACTTCCACAATAGATTCAGGAGTACATGGAATATACTGTTGAACAAGTGAAACCCAAAAAACAAATCTGTAAATAACCAACGTACTGCATCGTAATTTTCCTGAAAGACAAGTTTGACTTAGAGAGATTTATGACACTGTGTGATTACACCATTTCACTTACCATCACCCGGGAAAAAGAAGACTTCACCAACCCAATCTCTTTTCAATTTTAGGGATTCAGATTCTGTAAGGTGTGATTCTTGAATCATTGCAATGTCTGCTTTCAATCTAGATAGGTGTGCTTATACACTTTGTGTTTTAATCTGTGAATACAAACCTCAGACATTCCAGGTAACAATATTCTGTGACATAAATGTATAATTGAAAGAACTGTATGAACAAGACCAGACAAAAGATTAACTAGATATAAAGAAGACCACAACAACATGTAAATGAGTAAAAATGTAACATCGAGAATAGAAAGAGGAAAAAGGAAGTAAAAAAGTGTAGAACTGAAGAAAAGGTAAATAGTAAGATGGGACGTCATGCAAGGAAACGAGAAGATATATAGAGGAGTAAGACAACAGAAGATAAAAGAAGTAGAGTAAAAAAAAATGAACAAACATATACCTATAAAAATCCAAAAATGAGGGTGGAGGGGGGTGAAACCACATGGAAGAACGGTGTATCCAGATCTCACGGAGGAAGGCACAGGGATGACTGGATATTACATGGTGTGGGACAAAAGGATATACTAGCAATGATGATACCTACAGGAGAAAAAAATACATATGGTTGGATTACGAAATAGTAACATAACCAATATAGGATATCAGAACAACAAGAAACAAGTGCAATTCAAGAAAACAGAACGCAGTTTTGGAAGATCTGAGAAATAGAGAGAACACCATCAGTTAAGCAAAACCGTACAACAAAACAGTATATGCAGCCACATTGGGAAGTTGAGGTGCCAGAGGTATCCATAATTTCAACGCTGCAGGTATTTAGAAAACTTTTCAGCTTAACAGGATCTTCATAGGAGGTTGTTTTGTTTCGGTACATGACCTTAAAGAGGCAGGGATGGAAGGGCACAGAGATCTGGTCTCATATTTAGAAATTCCCTGCGTCGGTCTGCAGTAGTCTTAGCATAGTCCTGTGAAAAAAACAATGTGTGACCTAACCATGTAATACGAGGAGATTTTTTAGAAGTTTTAAAGACTTTAAGAAGAACTGTATACTCCAAAAAATACAGGATGACACCACGAGGTTGGGTAGAACCAGAAGTGTCCATATGATGATGTCCTAACCGGTGAGCACGTTGAATGTTCAAAGTAGTGTCTGCAGGTAGGCTCAACACTTTAGGCAGAAAAGACTTGAAGAAGGAGAGAGGGTCTACATCTTCTGCATTTTCTGGCAGGCCATAGATGCGTAGGTTATTTCACAACATGTTTCTGTAAGGAGGTTGCTTGTGACTGGAGAACATGAACTTTCTTCTCAGTTGCAGTGTAGGAAGAAACATTCTGCTCCACTGCGACAAGACGTTCATCTAGTTGGAACCATCGGTCCGTCAGAAATTGAAGTTTGGAATTTGTCTTCTCCATAAAGGGTTTTAAGGCGCGTATTTCCTCCAAAAGCAAGTGTATTGAGACAGGAAGTCGTGATTTCGGAGGATCTTTTTTAAGACATTTAGGACTAGTCTTGACAGGGGTTGTCGAAATGGGTATTGTTTGATAATATAGACGAGGGAGTGCCAACCTTTGATTGGGAAGCAGAGGCAGCCTCCATTATAACAAGCTTTATAAAGATTGTAGAGTTATTGATAAAACTGCATGTAGGAAATAAACTGTACGAGTATGACTTGAAATGAATGCAGGTTATTTGAAAAAGACAATTGTGGGGACAAAAAGAAGCAGAGTAAAGATTGAGGAAAAATAATAAGGTACTAAGATACCTGAGGTGCACAACCTCAGCACATCAGAGGTGTCAGGAGTAGCGACCGCACTCATGGAGGAAAGAGCTGCGGTTGTTTCAAAGAAAAAAGTGTTTTATTTCAATACAGTTAGTGAGCTTGGTATCAGAATGTCTTTGCCACAGGAAGCTTTGAATGAGTTTTGGCATATTTAAAAGAAGCCCACAGTTATTCCAGGAGGTAAAATCCAGGGAGAGATATTTCCCTATAGCCTTGGGATTTTAGGTCGTTGAGACGCGTAACGTCATTCATTCGCGTCGGCAGGGAAACAACAAATAGATGTTAGCAGACCGACCCGGTACCTTCCAAAGACGGCCCAGAGGGACGTTTGGAGTACTGACGGTCAGGTAGGGATTGTCACAATTGCGGAATACCTACGGGGGTGATGTTGAACCCTTGATTCGCAGTGCTGATAGAGCTGCTTAAGTTCGGGGTAGTCGAGACTCGATATATTTCTAAGATACTTGAGGAGGGGTACGGGTGATTTTATTTTCCGATACCCTGGTTCAAAACTTTAAAACATCTCAACACACAATGTATGGCATCGTGTATAATGACACTGGTTCAGATGAGGTGCCTGAGGGAGTTGTTTACTCTGTAATTTGATGGCGATGTATGGCCAAACTCGTGGTTCCAATAGATAACTATACTAGTCGCTTAGTTTTTAATCTGATGGCAACACACAGTGACACTCGTGGTCTGTGTAGATAATCGAAGCAAAGAATGTCAATAAACGCATATTCTTGAATAGCACATAAGATAAAGATTGGGCCAGGAAAACCTTGCTTTGATTGGCGAATGTAGTTCAACTACATAATAATTAATTTCCATTCAAGTGCATTGAGTATCCTGATGAGGACTGGTTTTAATTGTCTGTGCTGTTCTCTTCTTTTTTGTATTCCTTGACTAGAGCGGTGCTCTACTTACCTGCGCCGTAGCCGGGTGAGGTGGAGCTTTTCTCTCCTACCACAAAGGTAAACAGGAGATTGAGAAATGATAAAGGCTAATAATGCTGTGATTCTGGGGAATAATTGTCAAATTTATATCCCCATTTGGTGAAAAAGTGAGATATTCCTTTCCAAATGCTAATACATGTTTGTTTGTATTCTGTTTGGCTTTCTATGTACCTGTTCGACGTGTACAACCTATCCTGATATGGGAACTAACAGCTAGGAGAATGATTACACCTAGGAATACCAGGCGAAATATTCACTTTTATGATTTTGTTCACTGTACAAGCAGTAGCGACATTGGTCCTGAAGAAAGCAGCGGACACCTGCTTGGGTCCATTAAGTCTGCAGAAACATGTCGACCTAGATATTTCACATAGTAGGTATTTATTTAAACTACTATGTCGCACTGATTTTATTGATTTGGAAGAAGAAAGGTAATAATTAAAACTTTTTTCTTTTCTCCTCTCCAATTTTAAATCACTTTTCCCTTTTTGTTACACACCTTTATTTACGCACTGCTTAACGGTTGTCATTACGCGCCTTTACACTTTTACAGTCACAGGGACACATACATTGTTGAAATAAAAGAAAATATCTTTGACAATGATTGGTGACATCTCCTTCCTGGTGTGAAGGATCCCAAATGATGATAAGGGCGCCTACGATCGACAACTGATGGGTAACTTTTCATACTCAGAAAGTACCCATGTGAGCCTTATTGTCATAGTGTCACACTTTTATATATAATCTGGGTATATATGTGTTCATATTTGAAATCCTCTTTTGTATGTCAGGTACTTAGTTAGCCATCAGTTTACTTCTGGTTCATGACCCATAGCTACTTTATGTTTTGAAAGTCTGTTATGCCTGGGGGTTGTAGCTGTGTAGGTCAATAAAATATCCCCTTGGACCCTCCCATCACTGTTTTCTTAAAGAGATATGATTCGTCATTTCAGCGTTGTGAGGCAAGTAATTAATTATCTAATGCGGCCACATTGCAAAATGGCAGCCACGACTGAGGTGGCAGCAAAGATTAAGGAAATACCGTCCTGGAGCGTTGCTGGTGTCTTGCTTGCACTACCAGTGGATCATCAGGCGGTTCATGGGTGGAGAGCTGCACTTCATGAATAAAACGGGTCTCATGACCCACGGAGAAACAGCCTTCGACTTCGCCGTTGTTCCGGAGATCATGAATTAGCCGCCATCTCCCACGGGCGTCAAGCCATGCCCCCACATGAAGCAGCACACATAAAAGTGACAGAATGGCATTTTAGGATTGTTTATGTGCAGGAAGGGACACCTTCCTACACATAAACAATCAGCCCCTGCACGCAGACACTCTTGCACTATGATGCAAAGGTGCCTGTGTTGGTGCTAAGTTGCTAGGGGGTAAACGCAAGGCTGCACCACATTCTTGTAAATATGGTGCAGCCTTGCATGTCAGAAGTGGGGGAGCACAGAGTTAAGCCATGGAGGCTAACGTCACTTCCTTGTACATATCCCCCAGAGTGTTATGAGGAGGAGGCTAAGCAGAAGAAGAGGGAAAGAAATAAGGTCCTCCAATACACTGTGTGTAAAGACTGTTATCAGAAGCAGAGAAGTGAGATAGACTGGAAAGCTTTCCAATCAGGTGCAAGAGACTGACTCACAATCTGCTCATTGTATATATATTTTGTATTGAAAGCAACCGGTCTGCTTTTAGCAGCTGAAGCTGTCTTTATCTGAGACCTAACAAGGTGACAAATGTAAAAAGAAGAATGTCACACAAACGTTCACAGTTTGATTTGGAGACCAGAGGTATGAATTGTTCAACAATTTAGGTCAAACACACCAAGAAAATTTAAATCTTCTATACTCTGAAATGGCCATGACATAGGTTAAGATCAAGGCTGACTGTGATGGAGCAGGGGGTCAGGTAAACCCTAGCAGTTCCTCTTAGCAAGGAATTTTGCATTTAGACATATTAAATTCAAGTAGCTTGAAATCATCCAGCGGTTAGGGCAGAGAGCTGTACCTGTCCAGGGCTTCACGAGGTCAGATACTGATTTTAGCACTCCCAATATAGTTTCAACCTCCTGTCGAATGGTCCAAGTTGCACAAACTAGCAAATCATGGCTGTAGAGATCACTTCTTTTCGGAGGAGCTCTGGCACCTTTCAAAAGCATGGTGCATGGCAGCTAATTTAAGCACTGGTGCTAGTGAGAGGGGGGAGAGTGCCTCATTTTAGTAACTAGGGCACTCTCCGCCTCTCTCCTTTTCACGTAGCGCAGCACAGCATTTGCGGCTGCTGAAGTGTGCCATGTGAAATGTTTGTATAGGTGCAAGAAAGGCTCAATTACTTTTCACCCAACTGGTCTGATCTTTCTTCTACCAAGATGCCCTTCTTCTACTTTTAATTTTCTCCCTGAGGCTACAGGAGGCCAGTTTATATGACCCTTAAGTGCACTACAAGAACTGAAACACATGGATGGATCAGAATCCAAGCCCTTAACTGTTCTCAAGGAGACACAACAAGTTCTTACTCTTCTGGTCTTTCCTTTTCCAGTCCAATTGTATCCTAAAGCGCTCCCAATGGGAAGATGTTTATAGACTTACTGGTAAGAAGTTGATTACTCCTAATTTAACCCTAAGGACATTCCTACAGATAAACCTGCCTTCATTTGCCGCACTTCTTCTTCTTTTACTGTAAATAGTTAAACGGAAAACTTTCTCTGGTGGTGTTTCAGAATAGCACGATCCTGGTATCAGTTTGTGAAACTCCTAATTCCTACCCAGGAGCTCATATTAAAATGAAGGAGCTCGTTTTGAAGACCAGCCATATCTGGTTCAGAGACCAGACCTCATCTTTTTGGGAGATGGCATTTTGGCTGTGAACTGGCCATTGTCAAAGGTCTTCCTTACCCATGGAGCCTGTTTGCTATCAACATGCCAAGTCCAGTCCAAACCATCCTCTCTGTACTGCCATCTGCAGTTCCTGTCCACCCCCTCTCCCACATTCCAAGATGGCCTGTAATTAACTATGTTGGAAATTGGGTTGCTGGTTGACTGGTGGTGGGAGCCCTGGTCAAGCAGCAATCACAATGCTAATTAGGTTAAGGCAACCCCCAAATTAACCTGTGATCAAACCCTTGGAAGCTCGATACAGAACAGTCAGGCTTAACTTAGAGGCAATGTATAAAGTATTTGTGCAACACTTCAAACAGTAAAACAGCAAAACACCCCCCAAAAAGGTCCCATACTAGGTTAGGAACAGAGAGCAAAATTTTATAGATAATACAAGATCAAAATGACAAAAATCCAATCAGTAGACTGGCATTATGAATTTTTAAAGAATAAACTGCAATATAGCACCTAAAAGCATGAAGCGTCAACTGCGGCTGCCAGTTTGCACTGGACCGGGTCAAAATCAAAAGTATAGGCTGACTGTGATGGAATGCGGGTCGGATACAGTCCCCGATTAGTCCTGCTGAAGTTTCACGGTCTCACATCTGGTGCCAAGAGTCCTTTTTTTGTTGGAGAGGGTCACGATGAGCAGGAAGACAATGGACGACATGGCGCGAGAAGCAGGCCAGGTTTTACGGATGTGAGAGCTGGTGCTTCACTTTGGCGGTCCTAGGCGGGTGATCACTGCTGTCCGAAGGGAGGCTGTGGTTTGTGCTGATTTTCATGCGAACAGGCTCGTTCGTGGTTGCTAAGAACCCAAAAGTTTTAATTCATGAACCAGGACCTGTGAGGCACCACCTGGGGGTCAGGGGGTCACTGAATATGGGTCCAGGAGCTGTTGGTGAGCCTTTTATGTTCCTGGCTCATATAAGGAGGTCAACAGACTAGCCCATTGAGTCAGTCACTCTGGGGTTCTGGGTTCAAGATGAAGTTGCAGGTCCAGTTGTTCTTACCCAGGCAGGAGGGCAGCAGGCAGCAGGTCTGGACAGCAGGAGCTCCTTCAGAGTAGCAGTCCAGCAGAGTGGCAGTCCTTGTAGTAGCACGGCCGTCCTTCGTTCTGGCACAGTATCCACAGGTCCAGAAGAATACAGAAGAGTTGGTGTCTGAGGTCCTTCTTTTATACAGAGTTGTGCCTTTGAAGTGGGGAGGAGCATCAAGAGGCATGCTTTTGAAGTGCACAGATGCTATGCCATCCTGGCCTTGACTCCAGACTAACTACAGGGGGTATGCATTCCATTATGTTGAAGCAGGACACAGCCTATTCGAAGGTAGGTAAGGCAGTGTCCATTTCCTCCTTCCTATCCTGCTGGTGATAGCCCATCCAGTCATACCTAAGCTCCCATTGTGTGTGGCTGTCTGGGAGGAATACACAAAGCCCAACTGTCAATTACACCCAGTCAAGACCGGAGTCAGGCTGCATGCACCAAATGGCTAGGACAAGAAAATGACAACTTTCAACAGGTGCCCGATTCAGAATTGCAATTTAAAATCCAACGTTACCATTAGTTAGCATTTTAAATTAGGATTCCAGAGACACCAAATATGAACTGGTTATCTCTTCCCATTTGGAAACTGCACTTATAAAATGTAATAAGGCAACTCCAATGCAATCCTATGGGATCGATAGACCTCGTGGCAGTTAAAAAGGAATGTACGATTTTTTCGCTACCAGGGCTTGTAAAACTTAAAAGTACTTGTCCTACTTCTTAAATTCATTGCACCCTACCCTCTGGGCTCTCCAGGGCCTACTCTAGGGGTGACATATATGAATTTAGATGGACGATTTGGCCCTGGAAAAAGGTTTCTATTACCAGGTCGAAATGGCAGCTTAAATTGCACACAATGCTTGCAATAGCAGGCCTAAGACATATTTAAAGGGTTACTTAAGTGGGTGGCACAATCAATGCTGCCAACCCACTAGTATCATTTACTTTACAGCCCTTGGCACATGTAGTTCCACTTTACTATGAACTTGTAAGTACAAAAAAAATTACAATTGGGTATAAGCCAATCCTACCATGTTTTAAGGAGAGAACAAAAACACTTCAGCGCTGGTTATCAGTGGTAAAGTGTGCAGAATCCTAAGGTCAGCAAGAATTGAGCAAAATTTAGGAGGAAGGCAAAACGTTTCGGGGTGACACCGCAGAGAGGGCCAGGTCCAACACAACCCCCTTCCAGCCTAAAGCCAGGGTGGACTAATCAATACCTTGATGGACTTCCCTGCTTAGGCGAAAAAACTTTGACAATGGCCCTCTACTGCAGGGGCACCTATCGGTTCTACCCTTCTCTGAACTTAGTTGGACCCCTCTGTCTATCCACTCCTGAGTCATGGAACTGACCCATGTGGAGCCCTTCCACTCTGTGGACCCCAACTGTGAAGTACTTAATCTTTACCTGTTCACAGATGCATCCCAGTAGACAGACGGTACTACAATGGCCAACACTGTGATGTGGCTCATTCCATCCCTTGGATCAGACTTCTATCCCCAACCCAAGAAAACCTCTGCCCAAAAGGACAGCATCCAACAGAGGCCCCTGAACGCTGTTAGTGTCAAGAGCCAGGCCACAGGCCATCAAGGGTTTGTATGACCTTGGAGATTTTTCAAAGTGTGGGGGGGGGCAGTAGATGATTTGCACCCTACTTCTACTCTACCTCCCACCAGTTAAGGGGTGGTATACTGAGACTAATCATTCAGCCCAGGGTCTGTACCCTGATGCAGAACAGAGTTCAGGGGTGAGCTTTCCCTTACCTCACCCCTCCATCTGGAGTCCTTCACTCTCCGCTTGGAAGCAGTACCCCTAGAAAACTGAACTGTTGGGTGCCCTTGAAGATGCCCCTCTCAGTTCTCCTGAAACTGAGGGCAACTCATTCACCAGAATGAAGCCTATGGGCATCTGGGGACTAATTATGTCCTTCCTCTGGGTCACTTCCCCACCCCACTTCAGGAATACCAGGGCTATAGGGCAGAAAATGTACTGCCTAAACGCCTGAGTTACCCAATACACCTGGCTGGTATCCTGTTCTGAGGAAACCAGCCTTTCCACTATCATGATCTGGTTAGCCCGGTGTCCCTCAGAGCAGTGACTGGGACCCCGTTCCATTTCACCTGGTGGAAATGAAACTCCCACCCTCAGGGATCACTAGCTCACTCTCTGAGTCTACACCCCAGCCAAGGGAGATCATGGCATGGTCTATGACCTGCCCCTGCAGACTACTTACCCCTAAGTAACCCAACTGTGGTGTTACTTAGTGGCCATCTAGTGCCTTGCAAAAGGAATCCACACCCATGTAGAGGTCCCACTAGTGGGTGGTGTCTTAGAACAGAGTCCCCCTGCTTGTGTCCTAACTGAGAGCAATCAAACCAGAGAGGGTTGGAAATGGGGCACCCTGGGCCTCCGCCCACCAGAGCCTCCCTCCTTCTTCTCAGAAGGGGCATGGGAACCCTTCCCTTCTCCATTTTTCTGGGACCTGTCTCTGTCTCCCTGGACCTCCCCCTCACTCTGCTGGAGATAACCTGAACCACTCTTCTTGGGTCACTCCCAAGTACCTTCTTTTGGACCCTGGTGCTGATCCAGCAGTCCGCCTGAGCATGTGTACCCTTGCAATCAAATTCTTCAGCCCCTGATAATCCTTAACTTCACTACCCTTCACCCAACCACCCAGTGCCTTGCAAAAGGAATTAGCATAATTTATTCAGGTCTGTGGGTCAGTTTCTGTCTGTTCCTGAAATTCTGTCTCCACTTCTCTGGGGTCTGACCATACTTCCTGACAAGGGCTTTCTTCATTGGGGGATATCTCATCCTGTCCCTCTTCTCTAGGGCCTGTAGGGTGCCCCTCCCTATGTTAGGGATATGCCTCCACAGACTAGCCCCCACTCCTCCTCAGGGATCTTGTGAATCTGTATGGCAACCTCATAAGCAGCCTCAAAGCACTTGCCAATATAGTCTTCCACAACAAAGGCAGGCACCAGACCTTAAGGAATATGGACCCTCTAGTCTCCAGAGGGCACTGATGAAATGCTGTCGCCTCCCCTGCTGAACTCTGCCTGCATGGCCTCAGGGTCCAGCTCCTTAAGACTCAGTTCATTAGCCAACATCAGTTTTCTCTCAACATTGACCAGTTTCTTTGCCTCCTTCTCCCGATCTAATTTGGCCAGTTCTATTGTGAGCTTCATTTCCTCCATCCTGTCTTCAAACTCCTCTTGTCTTAGGCTCCTGGAAGGAAGTCTGTTCTCTGAATGAGGAGCAGATGCCAACTCGGAGATCAAGTCATCCCCTCATCACAGGATGGTCCTCTCTGTACCCTCCCCCCTCTGAAGAGTTATCCAAATCCTCTTCTAGTCTGTACATCTCATTCTCTCCTTCTGTTGCTGTAGTCAAAGACTGATAGACTTCCACCCAGATCCTCAGCGCCTTTTTCAGTTCCACCTTCCTGGTCGTGCTCGTTGTTGGAAGTCCCCTCTCCTTACAGAACTCCTTGAGCTGGGCCACAGGGTAGGACTCCATGGCAGCCAGCGCAGACTCCATATTTGCAGGTGAGGCCATAGTCACAATCAGACCAGCAGAGTGGCAGTGCTTGTAGCAGCGCAGCAGTCCTTCTTCTTGGCAGAGTATCTTCCAGAAGTGTACTGAAGAGTTGGTGTCTGAAGTCCTTTTTTTATACACAGTTGTGACTTTGAAGTGGGGATAAGCTTCCAGAGGCATGACTTTCAAGTGCAGAGATGCCCAGCCTACATGGCCTTGGCTCCAGACTAGCTGCAAGGAAAATGCAACCCTTTGAGTGGATGCATGACACAGCCTATTCATGTGTAATGGGGGCTGTGCCCATTTCCTCCCACCTATTCTGCCAATGATGGCCCGTCCAGTCACACTTAAGGTCCCATTGTGTGCAGCTGTCTCAGAGGAATACGCAAAGCCCAGCTGCCAATTACACCCGGTCTTGTGACAAGACACAGGCTGCAGGCACCAAATGGCTAAGGCAAAAAAATGACATCTTTCTGAAAGTTCACAAAAAGGGGAGTGATTCTATTAAGGACCAAAGAGGCTGGAATCAGTTTAGACAAAACAATGAACATTTACCTCTTGGACCATCAATACTGTATTCTTTTAGTGCCTCAGGGAATCAATTCTCACCTGCAGGTAAGTTTCAGTTAATGAACTTCATTTAATAGATTGATGACAGTAACAGACCTAACTTCCGCAAGTGGTGCGTGCCACGTAACGAGGTCATTATTAATTTCTTGCCCAGGTCTTTATTTGTTTTTCTCCTTTGAAATGCCACATCCCGCCATTGTTTTGATTATTATTGCCGTCAATTAACTACTTTTACCATGCTGAATTAGCAATAATCAGTCTCACCCAACAAAGATTTCTTCTGTGTTAATTAATATGATGGTGTGTTAATCCGCTGTTTAAGTTTAAGTTCACTACATGGTATATTTATTCACTGTGATTCACTATATTGATACATGTGATCAAGGCCACAGCAATGGTCGATACGCGCCTCAGAAGTAAAGCGATTTCCTTATGTTACTCTGAGTGAGTGTTTTCTTTGAGGGAGCTGTTTGAGTATATATATATATATTCACTGAAAAAACCAAAGGTTTCAGATATTTTATAGTTAGGAATTAGCATTTATAAAACCTTTGAAATTCACTGAAAAACCCATAGGTTTCAGTTATTTTATAGTTAGGAATTAGCATTTAAAAAACCTTAGAAATTCACTGAAAAAAACGTTTTAGAGTTGTTATAGTTAGCTGAACATTTCACTCGTACAAAACCATTGAAATTCCTCTGTTATAGTTAGTTGAACTCACTATAACTCGCGCGCCCCCATGGTCCCTCAGGTTTGAAGTGGAATTTTTTCCCCAACTTAAAACGCGCCACAGGACATGTTTGCACACATCACGTCAGGCCCGTCCCCTCCCTTCACCACTGTGTAAACACGCCCTGTCACCGTTCTAAGTTGAGAGATTAATTTCCCTTCAATCCTAAGGGTCCCTGTGGTCAAACTAGCCCACTAGGTACCTCCAGTAAGCGCCACAGAGCTGCATTGCAGAGAGGTTTAAAAAGGGGCATGGCCTCTGAACACCTGTCTGCAACGCAATGCAAGTTAGAGAATTAATTCCTCCTCAATCCTTTGGGTCCCTGGGGGCCAACTAGCCCACCAAGTACCTCCAGTATGCGCCAGGAGGTACCAGGTAGGCTAGTTCGCCCCCAGTGACTCTCAGTTTTCACAAGGAATTAATTCCCCAACTTGAACCGCGCCACAGGGCGGGTTTGCACACATGTGAACTCAGGCCCCACACCCTCCCTTCATCACTGTGCAAACGCGCCCCGTGGTGCGTTTTAAGTTGGGGGATTAACTCCCCTTGAATACTGAGGGTCCCTGGGGTGCAACTAGCCCACCAGCGACCTCCAGTAAGCGCCACAGAGCTGCGTTGCAGAGAGGTGTAAAAAGGGGCATGGCCTCAGAACAACTCTCTGCAACACAGCTCCCTTGCACATACTGGAGGTACCTGGTGGGCTAGTTGGCCCCCAGGGACCCCAGTATTCAAGGGGAATTTGTTCCTCCTCTGCAAACATGCCAGGGGCGCGTTTGCAGAGTTGTGCAATGAGGGGGCGTGGCCTCTGTCAGCGATTCCGAAGGTGGGCTGTGTAGCCCCCCTTCTTTTTCTAATTTTTTGGCTCTGGGAACCCCATCCCCCAGGGCCAGCCCACAATTTGTTTTTAATAATAAAAACATTTGGAAGGGGCATGGGCCTTTTTAAAAAAAAATTATATTTGGACGGGGGCTGCCTTGACCCCCTCCGGTGGCCACTTATGGCCCCGGGGAGCCCTCCCCCGGGCCCAGCACTTTTTTATTTAAGAAAAAAACTTATTTTGGGGAGGGGGGCCGCGTGGCCCCCCTCCCGGGCCACTAATAGCCCCAGGGACCCCATCCCCCGGGGTTGACCCACTCCGTTGAGCACCGTGGGGGGATCCCCAATCCCCCCAGGGTCCCAGCCGGCTCCCCGCATCCTGCGGGAGCCGACATTGCTTTTCCCCATGGGGAGCAGCTAACATGCTGCTCCCCATGTGGAAAAGCAATCTGCTTTGCTATTTGGAAGAGAGAGCAGGTTTCCAGCTCTCTCTTCCAAATAGCAAAGCAGTTTGCAATGACAGGGTGGGAGCCGCGAGGCTCCTGCCCTGTCATTGCAAACGGCAGTGTCCCGGGGGTGGGCACCCCAGGACACTGCAGGAGCCGGCCCTGGGGGGTGGCAGTCTCCAGGGCCATCAAGGGCTACAGGAGGGGGGCCGCACGGCCTCCCTCCCACCTGTTTCAAAGCCCAGGGGATGGTGGTCCTCCTTGCTGGGGGTCCGTTACGGACCCCCAATTTACATATTTAGAGCCCCGCGGAGGTGGCGGTCCCCGGGATGTGTGTGGGGTCTTGAGCACACACAGGGTATACTTAAAAAAATAAAGCTCCGGGGTTGGAAGTCCCCATGGCCGCGGGGGGGGCTGTGAGCCCCCCGCCATTCATTTTTTAAGCCCCTGGGGGTGGCGGTCCCCGGGGCTGGGAGGCCTGAGAGCCCCCCAACAAAGAACTTGAAGCCCCTGGGGTGGTGGTCCCCGGGGCTGGGGGGGCCTGAGAGCCCCTCCACGAATATTAAGAAGCCCCATGGGTGGTGGTCCCCGGGGCTGGGGGGCCCCTCTGGGCCCCCTTTACATAACTACTGCCCCCGGGAATTGGCCCCCTTGGGGCCAATTACCAAAGAAACGCGGGAGGCCGCGCTTCGTTTTTTTTTTTATAGGCAAGATCCCCGCATCCTGCGCGGATTTTGCCAATTTTTTAAAAAAAATACTTTTTGGGGGGCCTTGGGGTCCTTGTGGGACCCCCTGAGCAAGCCTAGGGGGTCAGGGTGTTTCTACCCTGCCCCCCTTTAGCGTTTCTTGCATTTCTTTTGCTGATTTCTTGTTCCTCGGTTCTATCGAGGCACAAGATGGCTGCCAACACTTCCTGATTTGGAGTGTTGACAGCCAATTAGAATACAGCTTGTGACAGCAGGGTTCGCTTAGGATGCGCGGATCCTGCACGGCCATAGATATAAAATTACTTTTAAATGTAATTTTCTCAGGAACTACTGAACATATTTACACCATTTAAGCAAAAGGCATGAGTCTGAACTAAGGACTACCTCTTTGCCAAATTTGGTGTAATTCCGTTCAGCAGTTCGGGCTGTAGCTGCGGATAAAGGTCCTATGGGAAATTACATGCGGAAAACACGTTTTGGAACCCCCCTTTTTTCTCGGCCCCCACTACACGAATCATCCCGAGACTTTCAGGATAGGAGCGGACCGGAGCTGGCCAAAAGTTTTGAAAATTACGCGAAGATTTGTCAATCGGCGCCAAAGTTATTAGGAATAGAATGTTGCGGATTTCCTATGGAAAATAGGTCCTAACTATAACTACCTACTGGCAACCGCCAGTAGGTAATATACATATATGTATATCCTTTACAGATTCTCCCAGCAGGGAGAATAAAATGAAGCGCACTCAGTGGAGAGTTTTAGTAACAGTTCTTTTTTAATCCAAAAGTAAACGGGCGAATTTCTTCATTACAGCATATGATTATATAGGATTAAATGCGGTTTGGCTCAGCCAAGGTAAACCACAACCTCTACAATTGTATGCGCCACATTGGCATCAAAAATTATACACAAACATCGATCATGAAATTGGCATCTCAGCCTGCAAATTCTTTCTACAAGAAAGAAATATTCCCTACTCTCACCATAATAACATGCTGGAGGAAATGATGAGAATGTGTTTAAATCAAAATATTTTTTACTTTGGAGAAGACATCTTTGCACAAACAAAAGGAACGGCAATGGGTTTTTCCTTCAGCCCTAGTTTTGCCTGCCTCACCATGGGATGGTGGGAGCAGAAATGGGCTTGGCAAGCTGACAATGATTTGTTTCTGAATAAAATCGTACTTTGGTTGCGATTTATCGACGATCTCCTGCTAGTGTGGGATGGATCGGAAAATGATTTTAAGGAGTATTTCAAAATTCTAAACAATACACCGGCAAATTTCAAATTTACCTATGAACTGAGTGATACAAGAGTAACGTTCCTTGATACAGAAATTGCACATTAAAACAGGATGGGAAAGAGCGAACCAAAAAAACAGGGATACTCTGTTACAATCGAGAAAGGAGGAAACCATCAATAAAAAATGTGACAATGAAGTAATAAGATTTATAACAACCTTTTTGAACAAATCAAAACAAATCAGGAACATCTTGAAGAAGAATTGGAAAATTTTGAAATTAGATGCAACCATTGGGCCAATTGTAGGCAACGCACCTCAAATAACATACCGTCGAGCTCCCAATTTGAAAGATCGATTAACTCACAGCCACTTCTGCAAGGAAAAAAGACATCATGGCTGCAAAGCAAGGGCTTTAAAAAGTGTTACAACTGCAAAGTGTGTCAGATTGCTAAGAATGCACAAAATGTGATGCTGGCAAATGGAAAAATCTGGAACATACAGGAACTTATCACTTGTAAAACACAATATGCAATTTATGTAGTTGAATGCCCCTGCCAACTCAAGTATGTCGGCAGTACGAAATGCGAACTGAAAAAGAGGATTTTACAACATGTAAGGGCAACCATACATCAGGACAGAAGCAATGCAGTTGCAAAACATATGGAGACGTACCATGAGAGTAACTGGAAAAGTTTGATCTTTTATGGAATTGACACAGTGAAAAAACAGGCGAGAGGAGGGGATAGAGAAACATCACTGAGAATGAAAGAATCAAGATATATCCTCAGCTTACGATCAAGAACCCCATATGGACTCAATCAGAGCGAAGAAATGTATATACATTTGTAAATAATCATGTAGTGAGGACAGTCAACACATCATCGAGTTTTCCATTCTCGAGTTTCCTATTCTGTAGGATAATATATATGATTGTAATATAATGTATAGGATTGTAGCTTAGTCGTTTGCATCACGGGACATATCTTGTTTTTTAAACACAAATATTATCATTTATAAACAATTTTTTAGTTACTTTGCTATTTCACAATAAGGCTCACATTATCGAGATCATTAAGTCTAGCATTGCTATATCATGAGAAGGTCTCAATGCATATTTAAATAATGTAGGCCACTAGAGGCAAAATATATTTAAAAATATATGATGAATTGTTCTCACCATTGTTTAATGAATTAGGCCACCGGAGGCATTGGAAAAGCAAAGTGTGAGAAATTTGAGACTTGGATACTAATAATAAAGTTAAGTATTTACGAATGGGGAAATGCTAGCAAAAAAGCCACATAATGAATTAATGCAATGTTTGCACCTACAACAAGCTGATAATGTTAAGCACAAGGTTTTTGTTTATTATTGTTTTTTTAAAATCACGTTTTCTTTTTTAAAACACATCATTGTGCATATAGCACTACATTAACCATAATGCCCTGCTTCAAAAATAGGAAATGACATCATCAGAGCATGTTTTCTTTAAATGTAGCCGGAAACATGGGGGCGGTACCATGAACAAGATCTCAATAGGAGATCGAAACGCGTTGGTGGTTTGGATGTTTGGAATCCTATGAAATAAAATCATTTTGGAACTTTTGAAACGTATTGGTGGAGTGCGACCCAGTTCTTTCTGCAAAGAAAGGGATTTGGACATATATATATATCTTTATTGCTCGGCCATTACGCTTTTCGGTCTGTCCGGACCTTGATCACATTACAAACACTGCCTTCATTATTTTCTTTTTAAAGTGATACGTGCATAGCACCATCAATGATTAGGCATGGAGATGTCATCAGTGATGTAATATGTGAGGTCATAAACATTGCAACGCAGGGGCGTGAGGTAAAGTTAACTCAGGTAACTATAATGGCTGAATTTCTCTGGGTTATTCTGACCCTAACTATAACGTCCCTGTAACCTTTGTTTAATTAGTGGAAAAAAAATATATATATATATATATATAAAGCAGTTGAATGACAGAGACTGCTACAGGGGAACCAATATCCAGGAGGTACAACAAGCCAAAAATTAGATCTACTCCAAATTAATGGCCTGGAGAAGCAAAGGCTTGTTAACATTTGAAGAATATAAATATTTGAAAAATGACTATCCTGTGACCCCTGTGATATATTATATCCCTAAAATTCATAAGAACTGTCAACAGCGGCCTGGACGGCCAATCATTTCCGCCCGCAATAGCATCTTGGAAAATGCAAGCAGGTATATTGACTTTTTCCTGCAGGAGCATGTCAGAAACCTGCCGTCATTTATCCTTGACACAGGGGACCTATTGAAAAAACTTTCTGACTTTAAGTGGGAACCAGGCTTTCTCCTAGTGTCATTGGATGTAACCTCCCTATATACGAGCATCCATCATAGGGATGGTATCAGGGCCATTCAACATTTTCTCAACAAGAGACCTGTTAAATACCTTGAACATTCCAAGATGATTGTTGCCATGATCTCCATGTGTTTAGACAACAATGTGTTTTTATTCTCAAACCAGTTGTTCTTGCAGACTAGAGGGGTGGCTATGGGGGCTTGCTTCTCTCCCAGTTATGCCTGTCTCCACATGGGCTACTGGGAGGAGCAGGTCCTCATGCCTAACCACACCGCCATTATGAACACACAGGTAAAATGTTGGTTGAGGTATATTGATGACCTCTTTATCATATGGGATGGCTCTGCAAGTGAAGTGGCTAACTTCATTGAACAACTGAACATGAACAATCTGAACCTTCAATTCACAAGTACTATCCGTGCCCAATCTGTTGTGTTTCTGGATGTTGAAATGTTTATTGACAATGGCAAGCTACAGACCAGGCTATATAGAAAGCCCACGGCCGGCAACACTTTGTTGCATGCTGCCAGCCACCACCCAGTGCACCTGATTAAGAGCATTCCCTACGGGAAAATGCTCCGCATCAGGAGAATCTGCAGTAACAACACAGAGTGCCTAACACAAAATGAGTGTAAGATCAGATTCCTAGCCAGATGTTATAACAGGGTAACTATTGACAGTGCCATCACTAGAGCCAACAGACAGTAAAGACAGCAGCTCCTGAGTCCCTTGGATGATTGTGTTAGAATTCTCAAAACCACAACTGCCAATGAAACACGCTTAATAATTGGCTACAGCAACCAACACAAATCAATCCGCAAGATAGTTAAAGACAACTGGTCCTTAATTACTAGTGACCCAGTAGTGGGCAAGATGGTAACCAAGTCACCGAGCATAACGTACAGGAAAGCCAAATCGATGCAGGACAGTTTGGTCTCAAGCAGCCCTGAAGTAGTCACGGGCTCGTGGTTAAGTGGAAGTAGGGGCTTCTTGAGATGTGCATCTTGTAAAGCCTGTAAAAACGGTGTAAGTAGAGCTGAATACAGGACACCGCTTTCCCCCAATCCCATCAAAATCAGAGAAAAGTTGAACTGCAGGTCAGAATATGCGGTCTATGTTTTAGAATGCCCCTGCGGCCTTAGGTATGTAGGGAGCACAAGACCACAAGTGCATAAAAGGATCCTGCAACACTTAAGAGCAATCAGCAATGCAGATCCTACATACCCTGTAGCTAGGCACTTTGAAAAAGTACATGGAAAAAATGCAACTGGACTAGTTTACTTTGTAATAGACTGTGTGCCCCCACAAAGAAGAGGTGGCGATAGAGAATCCTTATTAAGTAAACTAGAAACTAGGTATATCATTATGCTCGACACCAAGATGCCAAATGGGCTCAATACTAGTGAGGACTGTCACACTTACCTGTAAATCAATAGCATTGTCAAGAGTACTGTACTGAGCTTATCAACTTGAAGCTGTATTGTTTTATATAATCATAGAACTACCCGGTTCCTCCACACTATTTTTTGAATTATGAGATATTTTATCCACTTCTTTTACATTCACACACACATTTTATTATTCACTGGTAGCACACTTATTTTACTGTTGCGTATTTTGCACATCTAGCAAATTTGCACACCAACCTTTGATATTTTGCACAAGAAGTAGGACCAGCCCACATGGGCATTATTATCGTCACGGTCTGCATCCATGAAATGTATTGCTTTCATTTGCATGTTTTGCACAAACGCCCCTGTTGCTAATCTCAGCATACGGTGGGTTCTCTTAGGTACTACCTTTTACCGTGACTTTTTTGTATTTATTATGATATTGGCACAGATTAGGAATATTTATACTTTTTAAAACATTTTAATTATTTATGTTTTATCGTGTTTATTCTGTATTGCTGATACTTATCTTATCCTCACTTGTGCAATGTATTTATTTAGTTTTAGCGTAATGGTCTGTCATTTATGTATTTATACATTTTAATAATGAACAGCAAAATAACTATGCATTATCATGAATGTATTACGCTTAACGCATTTATGCAATGATTTATATAGTGTTTTCACTATGTCTATCGCGCAACAGGCACTCTTGCACTTTAAAAATGGGTGGCCAGCCCCCTTGACGGTGTCATGTGATCAAGGCTTTTGGTAGCCGAAACGCGTCATGGCTGACTGGTGTTGGGCAAATAAATAATCTACACCAAAGATCGGGTTCGGCTGAGTATGCTGAGTTTTGGACGACAACATACCAAAAAAAATAAATAAATATATATATATATATATATATATATATATATATATATTTACTCACAAACCCTTTGCTCCAGCAGGAAAAAAGGCACGTACACGAAGCTTGGAAGATTACGGCTTCTTTTAATGAAAAGGGTCCCTCGTGACCCAGCAGATGAAAGAGAGAACGTTTTTGGCTGTTCAACAGCCTTTATCAATCGATTATATATATATATAATCGATTTCTCTTCAAAGAGTGTGTTCAATTAGATTATATTTTATGGAACTTGTAATACAGCGGACAGGATAGCCGTCACGTTTGTGATGAAGTATCCCATCTGCCAAGACTGTAATCAGGCCTTCTGATGCAATATGTGATGGATAAAATGTAGTTCAAGTGCTGGAAATTGCGAAATATAAAACAGGTTACTGTAGATAAACAGTTATTGTTGGCTGTTTATGGCTCTATAACCATAAAAATAAAGGACAAATTAGTCATTTGACCCAAGTGAGCTGCTATTATTATGTCGAAAACCAGAATGCTAAGCATATATAAATAAGCAAAGTGCAGAAAATGTGGTAAAGAAGCTTCAGTTTTCCTGAAATTCTATATACTGGAGTCAATAAATGTGCCAAATAACTATCAAGGTCAAGAAAAACACCTGAGAAAAAATAAAAAAGAAGACAAGAAAAGAAGAAACAACAGAACAACTGACAATAATTAACATACTTATGAGCTTAGCTGATTTAATTCCACATCGCCTACAAGGGCATATATGCAGAATGGGAAGAGCATTAAAAACTATCATGACCCTCACTGATCATCATGTTGCATTGCACACAAATAGTAGCCATCTTAAAAGCATAAAAACCACATCTTCTATACATTTATGTATGAAAAACACATATTTTCTATATTTGTAAGATGGATGGTCATCTCAACCAGTGTTGCCAAAGCTTGTGCAATTAAAAAGCATCTGACACTGGCAAATCCAGTAGTGGTGGTCACCATGGAGGTGGAGAAGGGCGGCAGGGGAGGCATAGAAGACTGGGCAAAGGGAGTGTCAAGCTGCACTATAAAATGCTCTTGGAAACATCCAGGGCATCAACAAGACAGCCATTCAATGCCTGCCATACTGCAGAAGGAGGGGAGGTTTCAGGGACCAAGGAAAATCATACAAAAAACTGATAAAGCAGAGAAATGAGTGGGAAATCACAAAAAAGCTGAAAAAGCTGATAAAGAAGCGGGACATGCAGATTTCCAGCAGTAGAGGGATGCACCTTATCTAATTAATTAATAGTTTAGTAAATAAGAATGCTCCAGGGGTGGGGCTAACACACAAACAGGAAGGAAAGTCTTCCACTAAGTAACAGGGTCAGGGTAAAATGTTTGGTCAACGTCTCTTCATTAAAAAATATTTGGATGAGAAGTCAATCAAGAGGGACAATGGGAGGAACTGCTCTAAGAGCTTCTGGGCAAGGGTTCACAATAACGGTGTAAACACCAGAGAAGTTCCATACAGGAATACAAACATTTAATACTTTAAAACAAAGATTTATAACAGAAATCAAGAATCAACCAAAGCGGAAAACATGTGATGGGGTGAAGCCATCTGGGGAAGGCACTGACGGGCTCACTGGACACATACCACTGAGTGCTGCTGAGATTCTGAGTCATCACATTGAAGACCTTCCACCAACCCAAACCAACCTGGCTACCTCTACCCACTCCACTCTAACCAAAACCAGAGAACGTGATGAAGAGCTGAGACCAACTACTGAGATCTCTTAGGGCAGAGAATGATAAGACATCGGGAGTGTGATGCACACTGGACATTGAATACAGTGCAGCCATCCTGATCAGTACTGGCTACAACTTCAGGCTGAGCATGACACGAGAGGACCGAGGAGAGCGCTGATGGAATCTGGAAGTAACAATCGGAAGAGGAAGTGGTGCAAATAGGGAGAAGGGCATTAAATAGAGGTGGAGGCTCTGTTATCCTGAATGAAGGTAAAGTGACCCTCTCACATGCTCATGAGATAAATGGTGAGAGAATCCTGGACCATTTTTAGCTTTTTCCTCTGCCCAGCACATAAACAGAACACTTGATCCACCAAAATGGCCAATATCTAAAGAAATAATGGTAGAAAGAGGACTGTCGACCATTAGTTTAAATCAAAAATGGAAGGAAGCATTTTGGAGAGGTATACTTCTGGCTTGCCCCATACAATTAAAACTGAGAGAGGACTGGGTTTTCTCCTACGTTTAAGATAATAGAAAGAGGCCTGTCGACCAAAAGCTTTACTCACAAATGGGGAGAAGCCATCTTGGAATAGTATTTTTCGGGCTTGTCCCTTGCAATAAAAACTGAGAGACAACTGAGTTCTCTTCTACATTCCAGATAATGTGTCTATTCAAGGCTGTCATCCTGCAATATCAAACAACAGATAAACACTCTGCTTCACTCAAGGCCTCTTGCAATAGCCAATTAAGGGTAAGACCAAGCCTCTCCCCAAAACATAATAATCAGCTCTATAGTTCATAAACACTTGTTTTCCACAAGACCCTACCCCACTGTGGCTCCTTGCAGGGAGTAGGGTGTCTCCATAGACGGCAAGTATTAGACAACAAAACAAATTTTTGCATAGTGGCACCTCAAACCTCTTTGCTGTTTGTCGCTTAAGAACAGTCTAGGCAAGGTCCTTTACCCTATTTGATAGGCAATAACATTGGCCCCACTAATATAATAAGATGTTGGGCCACAACAATGACAATGTTCCCACTCTTTCACCCTCAGGTATTAACTCTCTCAGAATCGACTACCCTCCCTGACTTATCGAAAAATAGAGCGAACAAATTCAAACACAATATTTTAAAGAGCAACTAGGAAACTCTCATTTCTGACTCCTACTTTTTCTTCTCTTACGGACCCATTAAGACTGATTTGATCTTCCATATAAGATGCACAGGAAATGGTGAAATGCATTTTACTCCCTCAATGCAGGCACAGCCACACAGAACATCTCCTATGGTCTAAATCTCATAATATCACCCTCTCCATCACTGAAAGCAAAAGCAACCATCTCAAATTATAAAAATGGCAATCCTTATCCAAGCAGTGGGCAATGGCCTACAGGTTTTCGACTTAATTTTCAGCAACCTGAAAGGGCAAGTAGCTGCCCCAGCACATCCTTCTAGTTACCCGTTTCATACCCAAACTCCTGACCACTACATTAATCCTACTAACATTGTTCAAAGAACCACACCCAATAGTAATAGTAGCCCTGCAGTCCACACAGCTTCACAAAGCTTCCAACCAGCTACAGAGAAACCTACTAGTGTCCCATATAATATCTGTACTCCTAGCCACCACCCTAAACCTACTAACACCACCCAAAAAACTACACCTCACTGCGGTCACAGCCATATAGTCTACGGATCACTGACATAATATCGAGGGACATAATATCGACTAGCAAAAATATCGGCGACAAAATATCAACAGACATAATATCGACTTTGTATCTACAAACAGGTAAGTACAAAAATATAGAGTAAAAAATATCGTTTACAAAAATATAGTTCATGAAAATATCGACTTTATTAAAAACAATGTTAAATTAAATTAATATTAAAAATTAATTACTAAAATATACTTAAAAATTCTTAAATTACCTTATATTAATTAAATAATGAATTGAAATTATAAAAAAATGTTTTACAATCATATTTGTTAAAACATTTATATATATAGTAACATAATATAATTGACAAATATCCAATATTATTACCGTAGGATAGCGGAAGTGTAAAAATTACTATTCCCACTCCAGAGAGTGCAACAGTAGATAAGGCGTTGGATAGCGTAGAGGTAAAAATTACTATTCCCACTCCAGAGAGTGCAACAGTAGGGAAAGCATTGGATAGCGTAGCGGTAAAAATTACTATTCCCACTCCAGAGAGTGCAACAGTAGAGAAAGAGTTGGATAGCATAGGGGTAAAAATTATTATTCCCACTCCAGAGAGTCAGAGAGTGCAACAGTAGGGAAAACGTTGGATAGCGTAGGGGTAAAAATGACTATTCCCTCTCCAGAGAGTGCAACAGTAGGGAAAGCGTTGGATAGCGTAGGGGTAAAAAATACTATTCCCACTCCAGAAAGTGCAACAGTAGGTAAGGCTTTGGATAGCGTAGAGGTAAAAATTAGTATTC
The DNA here is from genome assembly GCF_964263255.1 of Lissotriton vulgaris. Lineage (NCBI taxonomy): Eukaryota > Metazoa > Chordata > Amphibia > Caudata > Salamandridae > Lissotriton > Lissotriton vulgaris. The sequence continues at coordinate 448,059,546 of NC_141693.1, read as the reverse complement.
CCACTCCAGAGAGTGCAATAGTAGGGAAATCGTTGGATAGCGTAGGGGTACGAATTACTATTCCCACTCTAGAGAGTGCAACAGTAGGGAAAGCGTTGGATAGCGTAGGCGTAAAAATCACTATTCCCACTCCAAAGAGTGCAACAGTAGGGAAAGTGTTGGCTAGCGTAGGGGTAAAAATTACTATTCCCACTCCAGTGAGTGCAACAGTAGGGAAAGCGTTGGGTAGCGTAGGGGTACGAATTACTATTCCCACTCCAGAGAGTGCAACAGTAGGGAAAGCGTTGGATAGCATAGGGGTAAAAATTACTATTCCCACTCCAAAGAGTGCAACAGTAGGGAAAGGGTTGGATAGCGTAGGGGTAAAAAGTACTATTCCCACTACAGCGAGTGCAACAGTAGGGATAGCGCTGGATAGCGTAGGGGTAAAAATTACTATTACCACTCCAAAGAGTGCAACAGTAGGGAAAGCGTTGGATCGCGTAGGGGTAAAAATTACTATTCCCACTCCAGAAAGTGCAACAGTAGGTAAGGCGTTGGATAGCGTAGAGGTAAAAATTACTATTCCCACTCCAGAGAGTGCAACAGTAGGGAAAGCATTGGATAGCGTAGGGGTACAATTACTATTCCCACTCCAGAGAGTGCAACAGTAGGGAAAGCGTTGGATAGCGTAGGGGTAAAAATTACTATTCCCACTCCAGTGAGTGCAACAGTAGGGAAAGCGTTGGATAGCGTAGCGGTAAAAATTACTATTCCCACTCTAGAGAGTGCAACAGTAGAGAAAGGGTTGGATAGCGTAGGGGTAAAAATTACTATTCCCACTCCAGAGAGTGCAACAGTAGGGAAAGCGTTGGATAGCATAGGGGTAAAAATTACTATTCCTACTCCAGAGAGTACAACAGTAGGGAAAGCGTTGGATAGCGTAGGGGTAAAAATTACTATTCCCACTCCAAAGAGTGTAACAGTAGGGAAAGCGTTGGATATCGTAGGGGTAAAAAATACTATTCCCACTCCAGAAAGTGCAACAGTAGGTAAGGCTTTGGATAGCGTAGAGGTAAAAATTACTATTCCCACTCCAGAGAGTGTAACAGTAGGGAAAGCTTTGGATAGCGTAGGGGTACGAATTACTATTCTCACTCCAGAGAGTGCAACAGTAGGGAAAGCGTTGGATAGCGTAGGGGTAAAAATTACTATTCCCACTCCAAAGAGTGCAACAGTAGGGAAAGGGTTGGATAGCGTAGGGGTAAAAATTACTATTCCCACTACAGAGAGTGCAACAGTAGGGAAAGCGTTGGATAGCGTAGGGGTAAAAATTACTATTACCACTCCAAAGAGTGCAACAGTAGGGAAAGCGTTAGATAGCGTATGGGTAAAAATTACTATTCCCACTCCAGAAAGTGCAACAGTAGGTAAGGCGTTGGATAGCATAGAGGTAAAAATTACTATTCCCAATCCCGAGAGTGCAACAGTAGGGAAAGTGTTGGATAGCATAGGGGTACAAATTACTATTCCCACTCCAGTGAGTGCAACATTAGGGAAAGCGTTGGATAGCGTAGGGGTAAAAATTACTATTCCCACTCCAGAGAGTGCAACAGTAGGGAAAGCGTTGGATAGCGTAGGGGTAAAATTACTATTCCCACTCCAGTGAGTGAAACAGTAGGGAAAGTAAATACTTCATATATTTTTTAAATAAATATATATATTAATATCTATAAAAAAAAATTAAAAGTAATTACCAATTTAATATAATATAATAATTAATTAATTACAAATACTAATTTAAATTAATCATTACAATTAGTTATCTATTAACACTAATTAATTACGAATTAACAATTAATTATTTAGTAATTAAAAAGTTACTTAACAATTAAAATCTAATAAATACCCCAAAAAATTAACATATATAATTAGTTATAATTAAATTACTTCCCACCCTCTTCCCCTATAAACCCACAACCCTCTACAGATATTAAATTAGTTAAATTAACATAATTATCAATTAATCAAATAAATAAAATTAATTGGCAATTAAAATTTAATTAATTACCAAATAACAATTATTTAACAATTAATTATAAATAAATAACACTACATTAATTAACATATTTAATTAATTATAATTAAATTACTTCCCACCCTATACGCCTATAAACCCACAACCCGCTACAGAAATTAAATTTGTTAAATTAACATAATTATCAATTAATCAATTAAATAAAATTAATTGGCAATTAAAATTTAATTAATTACAAAATAAACATTAATTAACAATTAATGATAAACAAATACCAATAAATCCATTTACATATTTAATTAATTATAATTAAATTACTTCCCACCCTATTCCCCTATAAACCCACAACCCGCTACAGAATTAAATTACGCAAAATTTAAATAACATTAAATTCATTACTTAAATTACAATATAACATAAATAAACACTTTTAACACATAAAATACACTATAAAAAATTCTATATTATTAAATGTTCGATATTTCTATTAACCTATATTATGTACTTCGATATTTTGACTATCTATATTTTAAAATTCGATATTACATTACTTACCTTCAAAACGATATTTTTGATGTCTATATTCTGTCCATTCGATATTTTGTCCAGCCTATATTTTGTACTCGATATTATGTCCATTCGATATTTTTAGTCGATATTTTGTCTGTTTACCGTAATCTACACAGCTACTCAGAAACTCCATCTAGACCCTTCTATAATCAGCCCTCTAAGCCCAGGAATAAAATGATCCAACAACAGAAAATGGGTCAGTACCCAAGAAACATCCCCCTAGACAAAGAGCAGAAGATAGAATCAATAACACAGACAGTTCACAAAAATTCACAAACATCACACAGTACAATAATGTAGCACAGTACACAAACTTCACATAAACCAAATCAACGAAAACTTTCAACTACTCAGGGAAAACATAGATTGGGTCAAGAAGAGTCTTCACACTTGTACTCACACAAGAGAAGATGTACACATACCATCTGCCAAGTGCACTGACTCCCCTGCTAGCAGACAACATATTACCAGCAGCAGACTCACTACTTCCTGAGATAACAAGCTTCACCAGCAAAGAAGAACGAACAATCACCTCTCAAAAGAAGAAGAGATAAGAACTCTGCTAATATACTATCAGGGCACAGGAAAAAACTCCATCAACTCTACATTCAACATCCTAAACGTCAAGATATCCAATTACAAAAGCTGGAGACTCAGACCTCTACAAGCCAATCAAAACAACCTGATCCTGATCGTAACAAACACATTGTACACCACAATAACTCACAAAACAGTGACAAACCTTAAACGCATGTTACAAAATTGTAGATCAACTGCAAAACACACAACTATTATAGCAGAAGTGATCTCAGCACATGACTGGACATTCTCTTCCTAACTGAAACCTGGCTAAATCCAATGTCACCGCCCAATACTGGACTTCCTAAGTTCCCCAGATTTTGCTATCCTACCTCTTGACGACTGGAAATTAAAGGAGGGGGGAAAAGTTGCTATAATTTACAAAAACACCCTAATCCTAAACCCTTTCTCGCTAGAAGATACATCATCGTTTGAACTCATGGTAGCTGAAATCAAGCTTGATAAGAAATTGCTAGTATAAACACTCCTTTTATACCATCCACCAGGTGATAACACTGTCTTCCTAGAACAACTGATGGAAATGATCACAATCAATGCTACTTTGCTCTCTAATACAATATTATTAGGAGAATTCAACCTGTATTGGAACAATGACAAAGACCCCTCAGTGGTTACACTCACTAACCTGCTATATGACATCAACATGATTCAATCATGCAAGGGACCAACCCATAACAAGGGTGCCACTCTTGACCTAAACATAACTAAACCAGGATCAGTAAACATGATAGACATCACACCAACAGACTGGTCGGATTACGAACAAATTATTTTCCAAATATTAGCACAAGGAACGAAAATAAAGGGTCAAATGATAAAGGAAAAACCTGGATGAGGGATTACAGCCACGTGTAATTGGTGGGTCTGTGCCAAAACATCTTGACACCTCGGACTGACCAAAAATGAGTTTAAGAACTGATGCATCTCTACAATAGAAATATGACTAACATAGTTCAAAAGATTGCTCCGCTACGCTAAAATAAGGCTAAAGAAAAAACTGTCAATACTATGATTCAAATAATACATTAACAATGAAAGACGACAATTAAGGCATATGGAACGATTATGGAGGAAGGAACCACACACTACCCATTTCAAACATTTGAGAATGCAAAGAATCTTAGACAAAAACAGCCAAAACAATAGTGACCTGATCTCTACTTGATAGAGCAAAGCACATGCCCAGAAAACTACTGCAAATAATAAAACAACAATCAGGAAAACTCGCAGAACCTACAATTGCAAACAACACTTCAGACATCTGCAGCGCCTTCTCCTCTTTCTTCAATGATAAAATCACATAAGCAACTCTATTCCCAGCAAAACTAGTGCCCAACCTAGGGAATCCACCAACCACACTCTCACAGCACACGAGAAGTATACTGACAAACACACCTCAACTGTCCCAAGGAAAAACTAAGGGCCATATGTAGGAAGCCTAATTGCGCTCGCAAATGCTGAAATTCGCAGAATTTCAGCATTTGCGATCGCAATTAGGGCAGTGTGCTATGTAGCACACAAAACCCCATATGCAAAATAAGGAATCGCAAAATTTGAGATTCCTTATTTTGCAATTGCATTTAAGGAATCGCAAATTTTGATTCCTTAAATGCAATGTAGGAAGCACCCAAGTTGTGCAAATTTTGGCTTAAGGAATCGCAAAATACCACCAACTTCAGGTTGGTGGTAATTTGCGATTTCTTTGAAAAATTCACTTTTTGCCATTTTTCAAAGTGCCATATGGGCCACATACATGCCCTTAGGGCATGTATGTGGGTCATATGTGCAAGGATGCAAGTACAAGGTTGCAAGGGTGTCCTATTTACACCCTTGCAACCCTGAAATTGCATTCTCAATTTGCGATTCTCTAATTGAGAATCTCAAATTGAGAATGTCTTCCCATTCAGGAATGAATGAGAAGGTATTCCTTATTTGCGAATCTCAATTTGCGATTCGCAAATAAGGAATAAGTGGGATTCGCAAAAAAATGTGCTAATCTTTCCTACATTGCGTTTTGCGATTCTCTAATTGCGATTCTCTAAAAATCGCAATTTGAGAATCGCAAAACACAAATTACCTACATATGGCCCTAAGCCTTTTAAAGAGTTTCAGATCTCTATCTTAGGTAGAAATCCTGATATCCAACCAGTCTATGAAACCTACCACACATTTTGATGTGCATTCCTTCACCTGCATGTAGGTTCTAGTGCAAGATCACCCTGACCTCATGATTCCTATCTATTATGGCGTTTATGTGTTAATCTTTTTATACAATGTGGTGCTGTTTCTTGTTTTCCCTACCCAGCTACTTTGATCTAAAACATGAATTCTATGACAGTTTTATTAGATACAATTGTAAGGTGAAAGGTTTCTTTTCACGTCTGGCCACAATGTGTGCATGCTAAAGAATATAGCTTCCCTAGGCACTGGTGGTGGCAATAGTATGTGCCTCAACATATTTTGTTCAATGAATGGCAAAAATGCCCAAACTGTTATTTTTTTTAGTTATTTATAGCCCTGGAGAAGTCTTTATTCTCAACGAAACACGTGTTGGCTACTGTGAAGAATCGATTTTGAACAAGCAAAATAAATGACTTGTGGAATGTACAAATAACCAGTGCATGACAACTGGGACTATATGAATTTGTACAGTACCCCGTTTAGGGTTCCAAGTTGTGAATCAAGGGTGAACATTCTTCCCTAGTGTGCACCACATTTGTCAAACTTGAATATATTGGCCCTGATTTTGTTGTTAGTCCGAAAGCCTCCAACTGCGGTCAAAGGCTGTCGCACCAACATCTTCGATTTAAATTCTGACCGCTGTATTAAGAATACGGCAGTTGGAATTGAAAGAGGCCGGTCATTCCAGCTGACTTCCGACGGGCTCAAAGAGCCCATCAGCCATTGGGAACTGGTGTGTAATCCCTTAAGGACAGCGGTTCAGCTGTCTGGATTATGATGTCGGTTTCCCACAGGCTTGTCATGTTGGAAAGATCGACATGACAAGCCTGTCAGAAAGTGACTTTGGGGGACCGTAGCTGGCTCCCTTGCAACAGTGGCCTCCGGTTGGGGGCCTGGGTGGTACATAAGGTGCAGGGCTTATTAAAAACTCCCATTTCTCTATGGGAGATTGTGGTGCAACTGGTTTCTGACCACAGCACAAGCTCCCATAGAGAAGTGGGAGTGTGCGACCGCACCATGTGCAGTCACATCCAAATACTGCGGTTGGGACTGTCAGCCGGAGTTCAGTCAGTCCCGATTCCGCAACAGTATTGGGTGGACATGAGTCTGTCGACATCGTAAAAAGACCCATTGTGTTATTTGCCAGGTGAGCCCTGAGGGAACCCCCGTCTTTCACCTTTCCTTTTAGTTGTCTCGTAGTGCGGGATAGGAAGCTGCCTGTGGCACAAGATATATTTCTAAATACTATGGAAAAGGGATTATGACAAAACGGTTGATGAACTCTTCAAAAAAATTGATTATAGGAGCAACAGTGGGACAGGCAGGAAACAGTGGAAACTCCTTTGATCCCAACAACCTCAATCTTGGTTCCTTAATATCAAATTGCTAAACTGCACCTTAAACATCTGTGACTCCGTAAAATCTTTAGGCAATACAATAGGCTCAAATCTAAACATGCAAGCTCACATAAAAACTGCAACCAGAAGCGCTAACCTACATCTGCACCTAGAAAACTAAACCTTTCATACCGCCAGGAGACCTCAAAACAGCAGTTCAATCTCTAGTGCTCTCATGATTGGGTTTATGGGAATGCCACACTCATAGGTCTACGTAAAGTGAGCCTGGCCCCAATGAAAGCAACAATAAATGCAGCAGCAAGACTCTTAAAAGGCACACATCTGTATGATCGCATTTCACCATCAATCAGAGTCCTCAACTGGCTCCCAGATGAAGCTAGGATCCAACTGAAGGTTGCTTGCATAACAATCAAACCTCTCCATGGTTCTGGTCCTAATTACTTGGCAAATAGAATCAAGCAATCAGGAGGAAGAGTCTCTTGAAGTGCTAAATCTCTCACACTAGAACCACCCAGATTAAAAAAAAGGAAAGCATACAGCAACACTTTCGAAGAATTTGTTCCACAATGTGGAACTCCCTACCACCCTCAGCGAGAACAATGGCATCTCTCAGGATCTTAAAGAAAGAAGTTAAAGCCTTATTACTAGAATAGCATATGTCTTAAGAGAACTCTTTGGAATTGCAACTCACCCTATTGTATATTGTATCCTTTTATTTTGGAAAATGCTCTCTCCATATACTATGTACAGTGTATCATAAGTGAAAGGTGTTTTTATCTTGATGGTCATGTTCGCATGTTTGCATGCTATAATACACTAGAAAAAAAAATGCAATGATACATCTGCACAATACAGAATTCAGAAGGAAATTGGAACCGGACCTTAAAATCATTAAAAATGGAAGTACCACGATATGGATGCTTACGTTAAGACTGAGCTAAGTGCCTGCATGTATCCACTAAAAAACATAAAATATTGAAAAGGGGCCCCATCTGCAAGTGAGCCATAGTAACTCTTTTGTACTGGTTGGTATTTTGCTCATGCTTAGATTCAGAAAGAGAAAGACATTTACTTCCGGTGTTTGGAGCTGTATATGAACGGAATGCCATTTGTAATGAAATGCCAAAATGTGAGATTATGTTTTAACCTTGGAAAACATTTTCAAATAGTGGATGAAAAAGTCGATATGTTAGTAAAAAATGTTTTTTTTATATTTGGATTCAGTCGAGGGGTATCCATTGGTGTATACAATCATTAGTTTAGTAAATTGTTTTTGGTTCCTCTTTAGCAATCTTACTAGTGTTTTCACAGAAGTTGGTTCCAGCTTTTTCACAAGCATTTTAATACATTTTCTGAATCTCTTTTGAGACACAAATGTACGTGGGCCCGATTCACAGAATGAACTTAAGACTAAATCCTAAACTTACTACTATTTGGTATTCACAGAATGCACCTACTACTTTCGGGATTCACAGAGTGAACTTACTACTTTCGGGATTCACAGAATGAACTTACTACTTTCGGTATTCACAGAATAGATTTAAGGCTACTAACTTTACGTCCGAACTCGGGCCGTAAATTACGGCCCAGAGGCGGAGCTTCCGGCTTGGGGCGGAGCTTGCGGCCCAGAAGTGGAGATTTAGCCACGGCTGAAATGCAAATTTACAGTTCTCAAATTTATAGGATTTTAGCTTAGGTGTATGTGACGTTTTAATGACTGATGTTATAAAGTAATTACATGCAGTGGAAAGTTTTGTAAGTTTTCAATGATTGAATTAGAACAGCAAAACTGTATAAAGATATGCGATGGGTTATTCTTTTGCATAATTGGCATGAGATCAACGATAATTAATTTTTAAAAAAGAGCGGGGACATCAGATAGAAAAAAAGCCCATCCAATCATGACCTTGGAGCTGACACAATGCCTGTTCTATATTGTGTTGTATACAATGCTGATTGAAACAGACAGCTAAAATTGTCTCTTGCGAGACCACAAAAATAATATAGGTGTTTTCAAGCCTCCAATTTCCCTTTTTACAATAGTTTTTCACATTTCTCTTTATCCAAGTAGATGCCATACATCCATTTGGGCTGGTAATTCCAGTATATAAATGTGCAAAACTAAGAAAACGTTTGTGTTTTTTCTGTATTTGCAAAGCTTTCTCTGAGCTTTGATTGAGTGCTTCGACAAGTATTGCATTACTTCCAGCCTGCCCAAGAGATAAATACGTTTTCTTTGTCGCTTAGAGATAGGAGAGGCAGTGTTACTCTTCTCCCACACTCAAGGCATGGCACTTTGAGAAACGTGTTTGGTTTTCTTTTCAATTCCTTATTGACCTATGTGTATGTTGACTTTCCTCAGCGTCTTTAAAGTCATTTAAAATGACAGATCACCTGTCGGTTTTTCAAGCAGTAAACTAATTGGTAACCACTGGTAACTCCAAGTAACTTTCACTTCCAGTGATGAACTAATGAGAAGATTCCTTGATGGAAAAAACCTACTTGAGCAAGTTCTTTGGGATCCTTTCCTACTCCATCACTTGCTCATCAGGTAAGTGATTCGTTGTAACTGTTTAGAGATGTAGGATATTTAATGGCTCCGAGACAATGCTTAATTGCACCTGAGAAAAATGCCATGTATGAAGCTTTGAGAATGTGCATCAGTTTACCCAAGAAGCCGGTAAATAAACCTGCAAATTCTATCAATTTGCTTAAGAAAAGAATCACTTTTTCTACAAATGCATTTACCTTCATGCATTTCCCTATGAAATGGAATGATATCACCTGGTCTTGCCTACATCATCTTCAATATTCATATATACCATACAGAAGCTAAGACAGCTCAGCGAGTTAAACCCTCACTGCTGAAACAATCTGATTCATGTAGTTCAGGAATGTGGACATCTGCATAGTCACCTTAGCCTTGCATTTTCAGAGGTAGGTAAATTGAGCACCATATACTGGGGTGTAGCAATAATTAGTACACATAAAAGATGCCTGAGGAGGTTTAATGGCCATCAGGGGGCGGCGCCCCTCTAATCAAATATGTAAATGTATTGGCATTTATATAGCGCACTACTTACCCGTAGGGTCCCAAAGTGCTTCGACCGCTGCGAAACCCTTCCTGGCTTCCCTGAGAGATGGTCCCTTAATGGGTATCTCCAGGGTGAGACCAGGCATCCCCAGCGGTCTGGTGGGGCCGTTAGTGAAGATGAGGCAAGCTAATGCCCAGAGTTGCCGAGTGTGATCGCTGATCAGAGTGGGCACCGAGGCGAGAGAATTATCGAGTCCGCTGACCCTGGTCCAGAAACCTGCCGCGCCGGGAATCGAACCCTGGTCCCGGGCCGTCCTCTGCTCTCGGGTCTGCCGCCTCTAACCAGTGAGCCACACTACTTCATGGCAACACAAAAAAGCATGACACCACTACATAGAAGAGGACTGTGTGTTTAAGATGCTCTAAGTCAAAAGAGTGGGTGAATCACATAGGAGTGTTAAAACTGCCCTCACACACAGTAATCTATGTCATGCTTCATCATATGGCTGCTAACACACCTCCGTGCAGACCAACATTGGAGATGGAGCAATAGGGAGGGGGAAGACAATACAACAAATAAATAACAAATAATGTGGGGATCCCAAGTGACAATAGGTGCAGAAACAGTGATAAAAACTGGTTTCCTTTCCACACCTGGCATGTTCCTGATGACGTGGCTGTGGGTAGGGCAACCTACATGGCGCTGGGAGAGACACACGGAGGAGCCGCAGCTCACCTTGACGAAGTAAGGGGGATTTTTCGGCAATAGAGGCCCGATTTGGGCCAAGGGTAAAACACGTGCTGGGACAGAGAATCTTTTTCCAACCAGCTGTATTTGGAAATCTATCTTGCAAATGGGGCGTGTTTCGGGCCACGCACCTCATGTCGGACCCTTTGGACCCACCTTTCCATCACATTGAGGAGTGGTATGGTCTAACAATAACGCTTCCTCATTATGATTTAATCCACTGTGTTTCTCCATGCTCATTTTTATTTCCTGCATAGTCTGACTATAGGCAGCTGGCCTCGCTCCCCCACCAGTTCAAGTTTAGATTTTATATGAACTCGGTAAGCCTCACATTATGCATGATGGCGCTTCTGGTCTCCTGGCATTGATGACTGTTTTTAGACAATAATATTGGTTTTATCAGTGTTCCTAGCATGTGAATTTAGTGCACTTTCTGGGGGCGTTCAATCATACACAATCATACTGCCGGGCATCTCTAACACTTTATGATGTCCTGAGCTGGTATCATTACGACATGTTATGAGTGCTGTTTTTGTGGAGGGTTATACATCACTTCACTTGTTACTATGTAATGCACAGAGGGCACAGCGCTTTTCAGTTTACACATGTTCTTGCTGGTTCTTTTACAGGTTCCTATTGGAGAGCAAGGCGCTCTGCCATATGTTCTCAGAGTAAGTTACTCACCAATTGTTTCTTCCCTCCACTCCTGGAGCTAAGGAGGTAGGGTTAGTAACTTAGGGATCAATTAGTAGTTTGTCTTGATGAAAGATTGTGCCGGCTGAAACATGTCGACGTTTTAGATGGGACTCCCTGCAGACAATTATTATCACTGTTTCTTCACCTATTTTCATTTGTGATCCCCACATTATTTGTCATTTATTTGTTGCATTGTCTTTCCCCTCCCTATTGCTCCACCTTCAGCATTGGTATGCATGGAGGTGTGTTAGCAGCCCTATGATGAAGCATGACACAGATTACTGTGTGTGAAGGCAGTTTTAACACTCCTATGGATTCCCCCACTCTTTTGACTTACAGCATCTTATACACACAGTCCCTCTTCTGTGTAGTGGTGTCATAGTTGTTGTAGGAGGTCGAAGCAGGACTTAAACCTCCTACCCCTCTTTTGTGTGAGTTTAACACAAAAAAGCACCCCTGGGTCAAGAGTGAAAAAGGAGTGTGGGGAGATCCATTTTAAAGGACGGTTTCCCTCACACACCTGTGGGTGGCATGCTTCATCATTGGCTAACCTCCTCGCACTGCAAACCTAGTCGCAGTGCGGGCTACAACCCCCACTCGGAAGAGGAGCTATGGGATGTTTTTTAATATGGTCAAGAGGTGTTCTAAAACCTTCATATGAGCCAAGCGTGGAGGGAGTGTAGAAGGAAAGTGAAAGTGAGGTTAAAACTAACTCCCTGGTATGTCAGGACAACCTTTAATAGGACATCCAGGGGTCAGGATTAAAGAAAATATGGGTTATGCCAGGAGGATTCAACTTGTCATGGTCTCTAACCGGTGGACATGTTCCAGCCATAATTCCCTCCGTAGAGGTGCCGTGGCTTTCTTCAGGACCAATGAAAGTGCAAAATAAGGTGAGTCAAACACACATACCAAATTAATTTGGTGGTTATGAAGCATACAACCAGCTATTAGGTTTTGAAACCATCAAGAGTTCTTCTGGACAGCGTTGTCCATGAAAATTATGACAAGACCAATGATTAAACACATTACACAAACACTCCTTAAATTCAGTGTCACATGCATACATTGTCAGTGCAAATGTGGCTATAGAAAATATCTGAATTTTCAATTGTGATGTTACTCACATAGTTGGGTGAGCTAGTGGCACCTGCACCTCACCATTCTCACACACGCACTCGAGGTGGCGTAGAAACCCTATATTAGGAGGGAGAGTGGACAGAAAGGTTGACTGTAGCATACAGTCACACATATATATAGATATACAGTTGGCTGGCTGTAAAATGTGTATTCTGAGTGGAACAAGTACCAGGTGGAGAGCAGCTGGAGAACACTACACTCCGACCAACCCTAAATGAGTTGGCTGATACAGGACAAATTAAGGCACGTTCAGATAGTTCGTTGGGTAGAGCATGTCTCAAGGGGAAGACAACCGGAAGGTGAGACGAGCTATGCACTCACTACCTTGTTGTTAACATCCATTAATACGATGTCAGAAACAGGGCAGAGCAGGACATGGGGTATGGGGGCGAGTGCTGCCTTTTGGCGAGCAACGTCCCTGGTGTGCCTCCCATGTAGATGTAGTATGGGACGCTCGTGCACCAAGAGATCAACTGGGCAGTGGGGTGATGACCCTGGTGAGCAGATAGGGATAAGGCTGGTCGAGAACCACTGCAGATGCCTCAAAAGGGACATTGTAGGAAGGTATAACTATCGCACTGGACCAGATCTTCGTAGCATACCAATCACACAAATGCATGGTATTGTGTTTCAAAATAAGCTGGTCTTTCCTACTGGAGTGATTGTTTCACTTTTACTTCATTAGGAAAGGAATTGTATAAAATTGAAACCAACCAACCTAACCTAAGAACGGTGTCCTAGAGAAAGTTAAAACGAGTTCAAGTGAAAGAGTCATTTGAAAGCATGGTGGACAGAAGGTCCAACAGGGAACTAATTGCAAATCAGATTTTTGATGAACAAACTGATAACTCAGCAAATCAGTCATAAACACAAAAGTAGATGACAAGACACCACTAAAATAATAAAGGCATTAGTGTAGACATGTATTACAGAGATTATTAAATTGTGGGAAATGACAACCTGGAAGAAATATATTGAGTGTAACATGTTCCCAGAGTACTCAGCATATTGGTATTGCCCAAAGTAAATGATGTGGATGAGAATCTCCTGAAGCAGTGGCAATTGGATATAACGAAACGTTGTTTTAAACTTATGAGGAATCTAATAAAGCATGCTGAACAAAAATTGACAACAGCATTAGAAATGATCAAAGAAATTAAAGATAAATTACAAAAGTCAAGAGTATAGGGGAAGCAATTGAGGCATTGGAAATTATGGGGAAAAAAATTAGAGAAATATGAATGGGAAATGAAAGCAAGAAAAGTGGGAAAATGTAATAGAGACAGGGTGGATTATGCAACAGGATGGCATAGCAGACATGGTATGGAAAAACACTAGAAATGGGCATGGTCCCTCTCAAAGAGGAGAGCTCAGAAGTTAGCTCAGGGGATAAAGGTGCATACGGTACAACTCCGAAGTTGGACTTTTTGGGGAAATGAGATTACACCAAATAAGTACAAGCCAGTGATGAAATGCACAACAATAGGAGATCCAAGGAAAGATGCAAAAGGAAGATGAGGAAGAGGGACGAAGCAATACATAACCTCATTGAAGATAATAAACTGGTAATCAATTTATCATCTAAGAGATCACAAGAAAAACATTGGAGGTTATTGAAAAAGAGTTTGATATTTTGTCCAGACAAAAATAAATCTATCTACTGCAAGAATCGACTTATATACGTTTTCAAGAAAATTCTAACTAAAAACATATTTTGCACAAAAGAAAATACGTGCAATGTTTAGGAATGCTCTGATATCTCCACTCTGACTATGAATGATATTCAAAGATCAATCTGGAGGGAAGGAAGGAATACGGGATCCAACCAATTTCCTATAGTTATATACTCTGATCAAAAAGGGGAAGGATCACTTGTCTTGCATGACGTCGGGTATGCCGAAATGGTTCTGACTAGTCCCAATAAAAAACCCTCATGCACGTGTTGGTGAGTTTTGCGATGTTAAGCAGTATATCTTGGTTCTCCGCTGTCCCTCACACGTGTCTGCATAATCATAGGGTTTAGTTGTTTATGCAACCTCCATCCAGGAGGTGATACCCTTAGTTAAAATCAGTAGTGATCAGTGATAGTGACTGGGAAGTGATAAAGTGAATAAATGATAAAAATGTCTCTCTCATCCAGAAAAGAAAAGAAGAAAAAAGAAAAACTTCAACTTTTCAGAGGAGCACATGATTCTAGTAGGACTCGATTTAGAGAGTCTCTACACCAGTCTGCCCCAACAAAAGACACTGGAGACTCTTGAAAACCTAATCTACAATATGGATTGGGACCATAAAACACCCAGACATTTTGTTCTAGAGTGTTGCAGGTTGGCTCTTACTGAGAACTATTTCCAATACAACGACACCATGTTTCAGCAATGCCATGGAACTTCCATGGGAAGTACATTTGCGCCCAGCGTAGCCGGGCTATACGTAAGTAATTTTGAAGAGGAACACATCAACAACCCTATTAATCCCTATCAAGAACAAATACTATTTTGGCGTCGCTATATCGATGATGTCATTCTCATCTGGAAAGGAGATCTGGAAAGTCTCATCAACTTTCACACCTGGGATACCCGTGATGAATGGCTTAATTTCACCTATACAGCCAACAAAAAGCCAACACATTTTTTTCTTATACATCACCATCTATGCAGAAGGCCAGACTTTACAGACGAAAGCTTACTCCAAACCCACGTCAAAAAACAGCCTACTTTCTTTTCAGAGCTTTCACCCCAGACCATTAAGGGAGAATCTCCCTTATAGCCAATTTCTGAGGCTAGAAAGAAATTGTAGCAAACTAACAGAATACAGAGAACAAGCCAACGATCTGAGTGGAAAACTTGAAGAAAGATACTACCCTAAAAGAATCATCGATAAATGCAAAAAAGAGCTCGCAATCAACATAGGGATAGTCTCCTTGAAACTGCACAAAGGGAACCAGAACCTGATGTCACGACCTGTGTAAAAACATATGGCCCTGCAAGCAACAAACTGAAAAAGATCGTAAATAAAAATTGGAGGATCTTGACTTCAGCCAACATCCAATGGCCCAAACCAAGGTTTGCAAATAAAAGAACTCGCAACCTTAAAGATATTTTGGTCCACACTAGACCCCCCCTAAGAAACAATTGGAAATCACAAATTCACCATGGGACATGACCCCTGTAACTGGTCATTACCCATGTGGGTCCTGTTCAGTCTGCCCTCTGACAAAAGCTACAAAAGAAATACAACTACTCCCTGATTTCAAATGGAGACTCCTATACCACACGAACTGCAATACGAGTCATGTGATCTATATGATCACATGCCCATGTAACAAAAGCTACATAGGAATGACATGCAGAAAGATCAAACAACGTTTGTGTGAACATAGAAGTAACGTTAAGTGCAAAAAAGCGACAACAAAGATGTCAACCCACTATTTGGAAGCAGGGCATACTGTCAACGATCTGAAATGGATAATCTTAGAAACTCTACCAAAGAAAGACCACAATGCAGAAAGAATTCTCTTTGAAAAAGAGCAACCCTGGGTACACAAACTTGGCACCGACCAGAATGGATTAAACGATAACATACTATGGGGCAACATCTACAGATAATGGTAACACACCTGGTTGCAAACAGCAAGAAGCAAAATACAGGAGAACAATATTTGAAAGTAACAGGGATATACACCAGAACTATGTTAATCACCATGACTCTGCAATTGCTTAGAAAAAATATATACCACACGGCTGAATCGAGAAACTAACCACTGATCTAGGAGATCCATCAAGTGATCCGCATTATATACCCCACAAGTTTAAAAACCTCAAGGTTTTCCTACATGAATTGTCTACTACTAATCCAAGTTTTTTTCAAACTGGCAATAAGAGCGCAACTGACGTGTCAATAAAGAACTACTATTCAGAACACTTGGAGGAATAAGACTGACAATAAGAACTAAGCCAATTTCATCCCAACATGCTGAATTCTTTAAATTTTGTGTATGCATAAGTGGACCTAGACCACCAGCTTTAACTTTGCAAATCCATTAGGGCCAATGCGGCAATATCTATCGTAATAACAACTACACTCTTATAAATTATTTTTATTTCCATACTATTTTTTAAATAGATTAAATCGAAAAAAAAAGACTAAAACAGGACACTCAGAAGTCTTTTTCCTTCTTTTTTTCATTCAGGACAACAAATACGCAGTCCTGGAACAACAGCCTGTTTCCAGGACCAGCGTTGGCAGTGTCAGCACAACTTAATGACGGAATGGCAGAGGTAGCGCGAATACGAAGCACACGGCGAAACCGTAATGTATCTGAATTTTCTTTTGCCTCCAACTGAATCCCTACTCATTTTGGTAGTGAGCCTCCCTGACCCAGCTGGATCCAGAAGCGGTATAATATAGCCATTAACGAAGGTACGTTTGTGAATGAGAGAGTTTAATGAGTACGATGTATGCAAGGGAAACTTTCTCTATACACGCCACGTTTTCAGATACCTTTGGGGCAATATAATCATTTATGGAGACACCTTGACGAGTGACACAGATAAATAAGATGCGTAATAGGGTGTGCACCTGTTTCAACGCATTTTTTACAACGCACTACTTTTACAACGCATCCATTACAACGCGGATACTGTTACAACTCATGTTTTTACAACGCATTTTTTTACAACGCAGGTACCCTTACAACGCATACCATTACAACGTAAGTATTGGTAAGTATATGGTTATATTTTAAATGTTATATGTTTGGGGTTAAGGGGTATTTTTAGGGGTTAGGGTCAGTTTTGGGTTTTAGGGTTAAGGGGTATTTTTAGGGGTTAGGGTCAGTTTTGGGTTTTAGGGTAAAGGGGTATTTTTAGGGTTCAGGGTCAGTTTTAGGTTTCAGGGTAAAGGGGTATTTTTAGGGTTCAGGGTCAGTTTTGGGTTTTTGGGTAAAGGGGTATTTTTAGGGTTCAGGGTCAGTTTTCAGTTTTTGGGTAAAGGGGTATTTTTAGGGTTCAGGGTCAGTTTTTAGTTTTTGGGTAAAGGGGTATTTTTAGGGTTCAGGGTCAGTTTTTAGTTTTTGGGTAAAGGGGTATTTTTAGGGTTCAGGGTCAGTTTTCAGTTTTTGGGTAAAGGGGTATTTTTAGGGTTCAGGGTCAGTTTTTAGTTTTTGGGTAAAGGGGTATTTTTAGGGTTCAGGGTCAGTTTTGGGTTTTAGGGTAAAGGGGTATTTTTAGTGTTCAGGGTCAGTTTTGGGTTTTAGGGTAAAGGGGTATTTTTAGGGTTCAGGGTCAGTTTTGGGTTTTAGGGTAAAGGGGTATTTTTAGGGTTCAGGGTCAGTTTTGGGTTTTAGGGTAAAGGGGTATTTTTAGGGTTCAGGGTCAGTTTTGGGTTTTAGGGTAAAGGGGTATTTTTAGGGTTCAGGGTCAGTTTTGGGTTTTAGGGTAAAGGGGTATTTTTAGGGTTCAGGGTCAGTTTTGGGTTTTAGGGTAAAGGGGTATTTTTAGGGTTCAGGGTCAGTTTTGGGTTTTAGGGTAAAGGGGTATTTTTAGGGTTCAGGGTCAGTTTTTAGTTTTTGGGTAAAGGGGTATTTTTAGGGTTCAGGGTCAGTTTTCAGTTTTTGGGTAAAGGGGTATTTTTAGGGTTCAGGGTCAGTTTTTAGTTTTTGGGTAAAGGGGTATTTTTAGGGTTCAGGGTCAGTTTTGGGTTTTAGGGTAAAGGGGTATTTTTAGGGTTCAGGGTCAGTTTTGGGTTTTAGGGTAAAGGGGTATTTTTAGGGTTCAGGGTCAGTTTTGGGTTTTAGGGTAAAGGGGTATTTTTAGGGTTCAGGGTCAGTTTTGGGTTTTAGGGTAAAGGGGTATTTTTAGGGTTCAGGGTCAGTTTTGGGTTTTAGGGTAAAGGGGTATTTTTAGGGTTCAGGGTCAGTTTTGGGTTTTAGGGTAAAGGGGTATTTTTAGGGTTCAGGGTCAGTTTTGGGTTTTAGGGTAAAGGGGTATTTTTAGGGTTCAGGGTCAGTTTTGGGTTTTAGGGTAAAGGGGTATTTTTAGGGTTCAGGGTCAGTTTTCAGTTTTTGGGGTACAGGGTAAAAATAAATTAAATTTAATTTTAATTTAAATTATTTAATAGTAAATAAATTAAATTAAATTACTTTGCATTATTTTTGGGGTTGTGGGTCAGTTTTGAGTTTTTGGGGTACAGGGGTACAGGGTAAAAATAAAGTAACATTAATTTAAATTTAAATTAATTTACGGAAATTAAATTATTTAAAATTACATTAAATTATACTTTTAAAATTAAGTTACTATTATATTATTCTAATTAATATATACTTACCAATACTTACGTTGTAATGGTCCGCGTTGTAAAGGTACCTGCGTTGTAAAAAAATGCGTTGTAAATACATGCGTTGTTACATGACCCGCGTTGTAAAAAACGCGTTGTAACAGTATGCGGAGTAAAAGTCCGCGTTGTAACATCATACATCCGCGTAATAGCTATCCACATAAATTTCCTACAGACTATTACCCACTAAGCAAAACAAATTAATTATGAGACATAAGAAAAACGCACAATTTTGCTATTCCTTAACAGATTGATTTTCCACATTCTTGAGAGGAAATCGATTAGCCACATGAATAATAGATTGGATACTTACCTGGAACACATAATAAATTGCGTTACTTACCATCCAGTTCCAATCCACTTAATTACGACCCATAATGTTGCTACGCTAACAATGAGAGAGTTGATCCTACTCTAGGATGAGGGTAGTCAGTTCAAAATATTGCCATTTTTTACTTGCGACGCCATTGTGCGTTATATATGTTCCTGGTAATTTAAACCAGTAGACTAGTCTTTCAATGTTTTCCCATACCCTTCCCTTTGTCTAGTATGTCCTTTTTCTTTACTGGTACAATATATACCTTAATATGAGCACCATAGCGACTTGTCCCTTTAGAATCAATTCTTTTCACCTGTAGAGACGGGAGAGGTCTCTACACACTTTGCACCGTGGTCCTGATGAAAGCCCCCACGACCCTCTGGCAATTTAAGGGCTGAAACATGTCGACCTATACCACAACTATAGTGTGAAAGAGTTATAATAACTCTTACTCACCGACAACATTTTAAAAACATTGCCTCCGAAAATCAGAACGAATAAAATAAATTTTTCTGGATGAGAGACATTTTTATCATTTTTTCACTTTATCACGTCACAGTCACTATCACTGATCACTACTGATTTTAACTGAGGGTATCACCGCCTGGATGGAGGTTGCATAAACAACTAAACCCTATGATTATGCAGACACGTGTGAGGGACAGCGGAGAACCAAGATATACTGCTTAACATCGCAAAATTCACCAACACGTGCATGAGGGTTTTTTATTGTGACTAGTCAGAACCGCTCCGGCATACCGGACGTCATAGAGGACAAGTGATCCTTCGCCTTTCTGATCAGAGTATGAATGATATTCATCACTTTAAGACTTTACTAAGGGCCTCCTTAGGATTGCGGTTAATCCGCATCCTCCGGGCCGGCGGAAGCCACCGTATAGCATGAGAATTAAATGATGGGTTGGTGGGAGCCTGAAACTGTATGAATATAATGGAACCTGAAGCTGTTAGAATGGGTGAAACTCTGGGTCTGTTATATGGATGACCTCTTTATAATTTGGGAAGGAAGCAGAAAGAAACTGGAGAATGTAATTAAATCATTGAATGACAATACTTTGAATTTAAAATGTACATATGAAAATTAGTCCGTATGAGATCAACTTCCTAGATAAAAATACAAATTAGAGCTCACAAGATATGCCCAAAGATCCACAGAAAATCCACCAGCTGTAATAGTATACTACACGCGAATAGTGAACACCAAATTCTCTGAAGTGGAGCATACTGCACCCTATGGTGAATATCTGAGAGATAGACAAACTGGTATGAGGAAAAAAGATTTTGAACATCAAGCCCTGGACATGGTTGAGAGGTTCAAACAAAGAGGACATTGAACAGTTGTTTTGACTGATGAGAGCACGAGAAAGAAATATGGGGCAACCTCCTCATTCCAAAGAAGAAAAAACATACATTTGAGAAAAATGGGGATAGTATAGCATATATATTAAATCACAGTGTGTCCCAGTATGGGATGAAAAAATTAATGAGAGAAAATTGGAGAATCTTAAAGACAGATGAATATCTTGAACTAGTCTTTTCAGAAAAACCACAAATGATATATAAAAAAATGTGCCTCCTTAGGAGACATATTAGCAAGGAGCTTCATGTCAAATATAAAATTGAATACATGCAGTAGGTTGGAAGATACATAGAATGGATTTGGAACTGTTCTAAATGTAAGGCATGTAAATATGGCTACATCAAGTTGATGTTTGAACTTTAGAATGGACAAAAAAGAAAAATCAAAGAATGTTTTACATGTGAGACTACACATGTAGAATATACAATAGATGTGGAAGGGGTGCAAAATATGTTGAAAGTACTGTCAACAAGCTAAAACTAGGGATTCTACAATAGCTGCATGCAATTAATACCAATGACTTTTCTTATACTGTTACTAAACATGTTTGGATATACATAATGGGAGTAAAGTACGTCATAAATACTATGTTATCTGACATATTTCCAAAAAGCCAAGAGGAGGAAGTTTAGAACTACTGCTGAGGAGATCTGAATCACAGTTAATCATATTGATGGGTACTGAGAACACGCGTGGACTAAATGCAGATTCAGAGCTTCATGTTTATCTATGAGAAGTTTTCATTGACATTTTATAAAAACACCATTGTCTTATTACAATTCATATCTCAAAATATTAGGTGATGTATTGATGTATTTGTATTAGTAATTTGAATAGTATATGCATTTTCCATATGTAGGTACTTCACCTTAATAGCTGCATACCTAGGGTAATTTACATCTTGATTACTTGAAGTCAGTGAAAGTGTGAAACATCACAAGGAAGCACTTTAGTATAATAATTATTATAGTCTCATGTTTAAATATTGGAGTTATATACATCTCCAATACAAGCTTAAAAAACGAAAATGTTTTTCTTTATAATGAAAAGCATTTTTATAAATTTACACTTTATAAGGGCAATTCACCATAATACTAAACAATGTTTTTTAAAAATGTTTTATTTGAGAATTGTTTATTAAAAACTATATATATATATTTTTTTTTTTAAAATAAGAATGCATTGTAGTGTAGTTCCTATATTCCCAATAGGCTCTGCACATTGGAATAATATATCCTATAGATTAGACGTAGGACTGAGGTCAACTAGGTCTCTATTTAATATACTAAACTTAATAGTGAGTGTGCCAGCTAACTAAGAGGTCAATAGAAACTTTCTTGAATACACAAGAAGGGATTAGTTTCTGACAACCGCATAAACATGACAACTTTGTTTCCCAAGAATAGGAAATATATCTCTCAGAGTCGCGGAAACAATAGATAAGTATTTCACTCAGTCAATTGTGCATGCTTCGTTTCAACAGAGTTGTAGAGAAAAAGAGAGAGGGGCATTTTCAATAAAAAGGTTTATTGAACAGTCTTCTTTCTCATACATGAGAAGTGAACTGCTACAATCATTATGCAGACTGTAAAGTATAATGCGTACAGCGAGAATAGTTATATAAAATAATACTGTAAGAGCATTGTATGGTTTCTAAGACATATAAACATACATACATAAATACACAGGCTAAAATACTCAACTGGTGCTTCTAAAATACGCCTACCCCAATGTACCTAACCTAAGTCAAGTACGGGGAAGAAGTAAGTATTGTGCAGCATAGGTTTATTTTTTCTTTGCCAATAATCTACCAAAGGTTTCTCTAGGTTCTAATTATCTCTATACCTTCGTTTAGAATGAAGGAGGTCTGGTATCTCTGTCTCAGGACTCGATTTCCCAACACCCCGCAAGGGGAGCTTGGAAACACTGGAGCTGGATTCTCGGCAGCAGAAGGGCAGCCTCTTGGTCAGTGCATCAGCTGGAGAGTCGGCTTCCTTCGGCCCTTTCTGTAGTGAGCTGCGTTGGGCAAGTAGATAGTCCAACTGCTCCGAACCACTGTGTCTTGCTAGAGCAAGTGAAGGTATATTTATACCTTGAAGATGTTTAGGAATGCCATAGTTTGATGTAAAGTCGTGCATATGAAAGTCAGGAAAGAACCCCTAGGGGCTAGTTCTTCTTTGTAAAGTAACTAAGTTCTTGGACAAATCAATATTCAAGCAAGCGGAAGTTCCCTAACTGCTTCCATTTTCCAAGAAATCGTTGTGACGTTTGGTATGGGTGGAAGTAGCCATGCCTGTATTTGGGTAGAATGGGCTATGCTTAAATAAGGGATTGATTTCTATGCCTATTTAAGGGCAATGTGAATTGTACCTATATAAGGGCATGAAACGGGAAAATTCACTTGGATCTTTAAACGCCACACAACAGTATTTTCGAACATAAGCATGAGCACTTAATAAGAAACACTTTAAAACAGTGGGTCAATGAAAGTGAAGGACTCTCACAGCAATGGCTGATTGATTTGTGCAATATAAGCCGACAGAGGGCAATTTGGAAACATGGTCACACAAAGTTGGTTCAATAATGGAATATGCACAACCACTCTTACATTAAGCATCAGAGTGATCTTATTGTGTAATTTGGCCACACAAAATTGGTGTAATAATGGAATATGCATAGGCACTTTACATCAGGCAGTCGAAGGCCACAGCTTATAGAAATTTATTGTGAAATAAATATGTCTAATGTTAATGTGAATATGATAAAAAGCATATGCAAAATCAAAAAGAGAATCTAAAACATCATTAAGGATTGCAATAGTTGGGGTTGTTCATGAGTTGAGTACCTTCATTTCAGCTGAGGCCCATGCAGGTAAGCAGGGTTGGGTGGTGGGACCCGGTTGGGGTGGGGGGTTTCAATGAACGATGACAAGGGAAAATTGAATAAATAATACATTTTCCCTCATCATCGTCTGTTGAACACCCCCTCACCGGGCCCCATGGATCTTCGAAAAAAACATGACAGTAACAGAAATTTGCTTCCTTTCTATGCCATTGACAGAATATCCAAACCTAATAGAGGTGATGACAGAATACCCCATTTAAGCCCACTGGAATCAAAGTATCTTGGGTTTAGACGCCTTTCCTATGGGTCTGAAATACGATGAGGAGATGTACACACACATTTGGGTGAATGGTTTCTTTTAAGTTGGTTGTGTAGTCATCAGCCTGTTGTCCCAAAGTGGAAAAAGCTGTGTTAATATCTTGCTTTAGGTCTGACCCCCCCTTTTTTTTTAAATCAGTTGTCTCCAATGAAGGGTTTTAGGATACGTACAATGTGCATTGATTTACTGGGTCTGTTTTGTTTTATTTTTATATGCACAAAGGGTATTCCATCTTTCTGAAGTCAATGGGCAGGGTGTCTATAGAGCACTGAATGAGGAACCATGGTTTGTATATTTCTTCTACCCCTCTCTATTTGGAGGCTGGAAAGCTGATGACAGACAGTTTGAGCGTATAATTTTTCAATGTTCTTCCTTCCGTTTAACTGTATTAGCGGTATTGGGTTTTCTTCTATTTGCTATCCTTCACTCTACTCTTCTTTTCCTTTGATGTCATATGAGTACACATTAGGTATATATTTGCTTGTATTGGCCCATTATTATCTGGGTAGCAGGCGAAGATCTGTGGATAAATAATATTAGAACAATTTATATTTTTATATGATTGTTATAAAGCAGGGCAGTTCCCCTGAAGGACTTCTCATCCAAGATTGAGTTTTAATTTTGAATTGAACAGCGCACCCACTAGGATTGAATATATGTGCACTAGAAATTACCAAGAGGCTTTGCAGCCACGCCCACTGAGGCAGGTGATTAAAAGAAGGGTGCATGAGCAGCAGCGCTCTTACAGAATAATGCCACTGAAGAAAGGTGATTCCTGAATTGCGTCTGGCAGTGATTAAATGTTGTGCCTCCAGAATGGGCTTACTGGCAAACCTTCATTAAAGAAAAGCAAGCTGATTTTTTTTCCGTGTGGCCTCACCTAATGGATCCTGTCATTGATGGATATACATATATATATATATATATATATATATATATATATATATATATATATATATATATATATATATATATACATATATACACACACACACACACACACACACATATATATATATATATATATATATATATATATATATATATATATATATATATATATATATATATATATATATATATATATATATATATTGACACCAAACCAAACTTCACCATCAAAGAAGGCGCTGACTCCGTGTATCTCAGTTCAAGGGTTTTTATTTCTTACATCAGCTTCTGCTCAGACGCGTTTCGGCGGCTACTCCCGCCTTGCTCACTAACATCTGACCATTGAATGTTGCGCTTTATATACATGTTGCATAATCACATGAGTCATAATTAACATCACTAATTGGCATTGGTTTGTTACCATGGTGACTTAGGTTACACCCACATGTTTACGTGACCACTCTCATGATTTTTACATCTTTTGGCGGGTTAGTTAATTGCCAAATGTCACGTACGTTAACACGTTATCTAAACATTACCATCATGTTTTAGAAGTACTCGGATTTTTAATACATCATAATACTGTATATACCACACTCGGTTATTTTGTATCATATACATTGCTAAGCCCTGTATTGTAGAGATTACATTTCCCACTTGTGAAAGTGCTATGCATTACACCCTACGTATTAATCCTACGTCATTGAGGTTCGGGCGTATCTGAGAAATGGGTGTGTTACTCTCATGACTGGGATTGGTTTACGGAGCGGGTTAGTACAAAGGGGCTCGGTTTCGCCGGTAATCGGTTTGCTGGCCTAGTGGCAGAGTCAGAACATGTTCAGTGTTAACAGTCCCTCCTCGTGTAGCCGGTAAGCTGAAAACTGTGTTTGTCTACGTGAGCCTCTCTTTTTTTTTGTAACAAACGACCGTTTATAAACAAAGGTGGAGATGAGATACCGCGCTAGTGCGCAATTACTCTCTTTTGTGTTTATGGTAAACCCTCCTGTGGTGTGGGTAATATTATTCTTACAATACACGGGGACCGTGTATTCTGGTGTAGTGGTTGATGTGTTTTGTGGGTGTAGTCGACTGCATGTGACAGGTCGTGCAAATTATTTACAGTGATGGCGCAATCTGGTTAGTTGTTATTGGGTACTCGGGAAAGTGGAGGTAGGCTGCTCTAGATGTGGACATTTAGGGCTTCATCTGCATTAAGCCCTGAGGGGATCTTAGAATTCAGTAAAATGATGTATCTGGATTCTAGGCGGCGTAGCGCAAGCTTGCGGTTACCGCCCCTTACATTTCTTGGGATACTGTCTATGACAAAATATGTCAGACCTTTAGCATCTCCACCATGTTTCTCGTGGATATGCCTTGCTACTGGGTAGGCTGGGTCCTTATTTGTGATCGCCCTCAGATGTTGCAAGATTCTTACATGCACTGGGTGGATAGTCGACCCTACATATTGTTTACCACAAACACATGTAAGCACGTATACGGCATATTCCGTTTTACATGTGTAGTGTTCTCTGATGGAGTAGGGTTGCTTACGGAAGGGTACAGTGATGCTTGTTGTATTTTTCCCATGACTGCAGGCCTTACATTTCGTGCATTTTTTAAAACCTTTTTGTGACTGAAGCCAGTTTTTCTGTTTTGGTATAGCCGGGGCATTGCGAACCAATTGCTGACACATGGATCTGGCTTTTCTGAAGGACACTAATGGTTTGTCACCCATTATGTTCCCTATGGTTGTATCATTTCGGACCAACGGCAAGTGCCTTCTAAGTATTTTTCGAAGGTTGGCGTGGTGGCGATTAAAGCCTGTGATTAATCTGGGTGGTTGCCTTTCTTGTGCTTGGGCCCCAGACTCTGTCACCTCTGGGAATAGTAAGTCATGTCGGTTTTTCGTGCTGCACTTTAATTCCGCAGTCTTGCATGTTTTGTCAGTGTATCCCCTGTGTTTTAATCTTGTGAAGAGATTAGTTTTCGCTTCTGATAACCCTTCACTGGTGCTGCAGTTGCGTGTCATCCTGAGACATTCTGCGTATGGGATGGACTGTTTGAGTGGTGTCGGGTGGAAGCTGTTTGCGTGGAGGATTGCATTGCCCGCAGTGGGCTTGCGATAAGTGCGTGTTTGTATTTTATCATTCTCTACAAATAGTTCTACATCCAGAAACTGTATGCTCTCACTGCTTGCATTGCAGGTAAACTTGAGATTCAAAGAATTTTCATTTAGCTGTTCTGTAAAACTTCTTGCACTCTCCACACTACCCTCCCACAAAATAAAAATGTTATCAATAAAACGTTTATAAACAACAACATTTTCGTTCATTGTCTCCTCATATAGTGTCATCAGCACCTGCTCCTCCCACCAGCCCATATGCAGATTCGCATAGCTGGGGGAGAAGCAAGTACCCATCGCTGAACCTTGGATTTGTTTATAAAACAGTCTATCAAACATAAAGGTGTTGTTTGTAAGGCACCACTCAGTCATCTCAAGTAGCATTTTGGTATGTTCATACTGGTTAATAGGTCTTTTTCCCAAGAAATGTTTTATGGCATTCAGACTGTCCTTGTGCCTAATGCTGGTATATAGGGCCTGGACATCTAATGTCAAGAATACATAGTTCTCTTTCCACTTGACATCATAGATCTTTTTCAGGAAGTCTCCTGTATCCTTTATATATGCTGGCAGTTTTTTGACTTCGGGTTGGAGAAAGTGATCAATGAACACACTTGTATTTTCGAATAAGCTCCCTATTGCCGAAATTATTGGTCTTCCAGGTGGCACTTTATCATTTTTATGTATCTTTGGGATTAGATACATTTGCACTGTAACAGGACAGTCTGTTTTTAGAAATTCAAATTCATTTTTGCTAAGTAAGCCTTTTCCTCTCCATTTATACAGCTCGTTATGGTATCTTTCTTGAATGCCTACCAGGTGAGTGGGACTTATTCTCGTATAACATTCCCTGTCTTGTAGTTGACTGAGTGCCTCAGTGTTATACATTTCGAGCGGCCAGAGTACTATGTTTCCCCCTTTGTCGGACCATCTCACCACGATGTCCGACCTGGCTTTTATTTTCTCCATTAGTGCATTGTATCTCCTAGTGTGATCTTCATTTTGTTTGTATCGTTGTTTTGTGCTCAAAATGGAGAGTTCTTTCAAATCTTTTATCACATACTCCGCGAACAAGTCCAGACCGTCTTTCGGCATTATTGGCACAAATATTGATTTAGGTTTGAAACCTGTTTGACTGTTTGCCAAATGTTTATGTCTGAACTTAGGGCTGTCCCACTCGGTGTGATTTCTTCATTTACACTTTCATTTTCCATTTCCAGGTCTATAAGATTCTGTAGTGCTTCCATGTGTTCTACATTAAGCATTTCGGTTGTATCATTGTTGGTTGTTAGGTCAGCGGTGCTCATTTTCGCATTGTGGAAATATTTTTGCAGTTTTAGTTTTCTCACATATAGAAACAAATCAATCCTCGTTTGCATATAATCAAAGTTAGTGTTACTGCAGAAGGTCAAACCTAGTGATAAGATTTCCAATTCCTCTTTAGATAACTCCATGTTAGTTAGATTTATGACTGTGTTGTCTTTGTGTATATCCATCATCGGCGCCTGTTGTATCTGTATTTTTGTTTTTGTTTTTGTTTTTCTTCCTTTTGTGCTTGTTGTCCCCCATCTCCTGTCTTTTCTTCTCCTGCTTTTTGTTTTTGTTTTTGGGCCTGATTGCTCTTGCCCGGCCCTTCTCCTTCATTTAGCGTATTTCTTGGACGCAATGTTCTGAGGCGCTGTAGGCGTAAAAAAGCAAATTCCTGTGCTGGAGTTGGTTGCTGGACCAAGCATTTCTGCACCTTGATTACTTTCATTGTCTGTGTCACATTCGGAGCTGATCTCATTTTCACTCTGTTCAGTAGCCCCGGGTTGATCTCTCTGTGTTTTTTGTAGGGGTTGTTGTCTTATCTGGTCGAACTTTTTTGCAAAAGTGTATATCCTTCCGTTTAAATAGTCATTTCTGTCCCTCTGAAATTTAATGGCTTTTCTTTCTTTGATTTCCGCCTCATGTTTGTCTAATCTTGCTTGGATTTCTTTCATTTTTTCAGCAATTTCTTCCTTGTTTTCTTTCAAGTCTAGTTCCTTTAATATCTCCTCAATCCGTGTGATCATTTTAGCCCTGTCGCTTGCTGCAAACTTGATTAGTATTTTCAACATATTTTCTGACGATTTTGCACTGTTTTCTGCCCACATTTGCAGCATTTCAGGGTCGGGGTCTTCATAGGTGGGTGCTACTAGTATTCTTAGACCTCTGGGGATTCTACTTACATCCAGGTACCTGGATAATGATTTTACTTCCCACCACTTTGCGACTACTTTCTTACGCAGTTTCTCCAACTCATTCAAAAGTATTTTAGTTTCATCTTTTTCTTTGGGTTGGGTTTGAGCACTTTGTCTGGTCTTGTTGCCTTTCCCCGTGTCTGTATCAGTAAATATATCCAGTGCAGCCTCCTCTCTTTCCTTTTCCCACTCAGCAGCCATGCTGACAGATTTAAATAAATATGACGCTTGTACAGATACACTGCCCGTGTGGTTTTGAATCTTTACCACAATTGGGCTTACTCTCCCATTAGATCATTCCCTTGCGCCCGCTCCCGTTAATCGCATCGAGTCACGGCTTACCAGAAATCCCCGACTGCTCTCCAGCGATCGTCGATCTCCAGACTACCGGTCTCAGATGTTTTCACAGGTTCCTCTGGACTCTTCGCATTTCGATCCTTAGGGGGGCACTGTGTGTTTCTTTCTCCAAAAGTTTCACCACTAATTGTCCTTTATGACACAGTGCAGCCAGAACGAGGAGGGTCAGCGTAGGGCTTCCAGGACTCCAGCCCTTTGTATTGACACCAAACCAAACTTCACCATCAAAGAAGGCGCTGACTCCGTGTATCTCAGTTCAAGGGTTTTTATTTCTTACATCAGCTTCTGCTCAGATGCGTTTCGGCGGCTACTCCCGCCTTGCTCACTAACATCTGACCATTGAATGTTGCGCTTTATATACATGTTGCAAAATCACATGAGTCATAATTAACATCACTAATTGGCATTATATATATATCGCAGCTTCGAACATCCACGGACCATCTGTCCGTAAAGAAAGCAGCACACGCAGGGGGTAGTTCCACGTTAGATTTTATTCGGAAACTTCACAGCATACGACGCGTTTCGCCAGAGGGCTTCGTCAAGATATGCAAAGAGCGGAGGCGCTCAACTCATTAAAGTAAAATATCTTACTTCCGCATTTGGAGTAAAGAAAGAAAAAGGACTATACAATCGTGAAGAATGGATCGGCCATCTTGAGATGGTGTGAAGAGTTACAGTTTAGACCCAGTCTTAAATTAAACATATGTAATACTATGTACAATCCA
The DNA here is from genome assembly GCF_964263255.1 of Lissotriton vulgaris. Classification (NCBI taxonomy): domain Eukaryota; kingdom Metazoa; phylum Chordata; class Amphibia; order Caudata; family Salamandridae; genus Lissotriton; species Lissotriton vulgaris. The sequence continues at coordinate 448,029,686 of NC_141693.1, read as the reverse complement.
TAAACATAATCTCAAATCCCACAATAAGTGATACATGGGAGCTGTACTAGTAATCCCGCCCGTGATGGGCAACGATAGTCCAAATGTCCTTTTTACCCATATAACGCCCTGGATGGGCTAGCCTTCGAACAGATCTGATATGCTAGTTGTTAGGGTGCATACAATTAATATGTAAAGCTACACACTGTGCAATCTAATAAACCATATGAAAACATGATCATTGCAATAGGAGACCTGAGTAGAATCCTCAGAGCACATGTAGGTCTAACAATATAGAGACTCATGCTGTAGTGTATAGGCACACCCGAATTCAAAATTGCATACATAGCAACCCAAATATCGCCCTAGATGGGCTAGAATATAACACCTGTTCGATGGTACTCAAAATTACGTGGGATGTAAAGCCAAGTTATCAGTACAAAAGTTACAGTAAAAAATTGCTTAAAAACCAGATGTCCTGAATTCATATACAGACTATGGAAAATACCCATCAAGAATACAGTGCATACACCAACATTGTTGTCCATCATTATTAGAAGTGCATGAAACTTAACCCAAATGAACTGAGAGTTCTTCATGCATGTTGAGGCCATTCGGGTGTTTACTCTGCAAGTCTATTATGTATCTGGACTCTAGCCTTCTAAGCTTAAGAAGGCGATCACCACCCCTGATATTAGCCGGAACACTGTCGAGACAAATGTAAGATAACAGATCCCTGTTACTGTTGTGTTTCTTTTCGAAGTGCCTCGCTACTGGGTAGGTGACATCTTTTTTGGAAATAGCACGCATGTGCTCTAATATTCTCAATTTAACGGCATTGGTGGTGCTACCAATGTAATTTAGGCCACAAGGGCAGATGAGACAATAGATGACATATGCTGTGGAGCACGTCAGGAATTTGGTAATCTTTTTCGGTGTGGAAAGACCTGGTACCTTGAAAGCAAGCGTCTGCTTACTATGTTTACAGGCCTTACACCGGCCACAAGGATAGAAACCATTCAATGCAGGAAGTTTGGGGATATTGTCAGGAGCAGTGTAATGACTAGAGACCAAATGGTCCCTGAGAGATCTGGCCTTTCTAAAGGTCACTAAAGAATTGCTGGGCAAATCTACTTTAATGATGTTGTCGGACATGAGAATGTTCCAGTTCTTTTTAAGTATCTTTTTGACCTGTCCTGCATTCCGGGAAAAGGTGGTGATAAGGCGAAATGCCCCATTGTTAGATTTTAAAGTCTTCTTAGGTTCTAACAAAGCTTTTCTCTGCATCTTGATTGCTCTATCAAAAGCACTGGCTAGAACCCCCTCACTGTAACCCCTTATCCTGAATCGTTGAAGACTAGCCTCCGCTGCCTTCTTGAAATCATCCTCGTTGGAATTATTACGCCTTAGCCTCAAAAGTTCCCCGTAGGGGATACTTTCAACCAATTGGCGAGGATGACTGCTTGTGGCAAAGAGGGTGGAGTTCCCTGCCGTCTCTTTCCTGAATAATTTAGTTTGCACTGTTCCTTTGTCATCTATATATACAGTAAGATCGAGGTAGTTAACTGAGGTCCTGCTTATATGACCTGAGAATTTTAGATTCATGTCATTATTATTGAGTACGTCTATGAACACACTAGCAGTTTCTACAGGACTGTCTAAGATGATAAAAAGATCATCTATATAACGATGCCATCCTATAATTCTATTGTCCCACTCTTGATTAGTGATGTTCCAAGGAGCCTGCTCCTCCCACCAACCTACAAAGAGGTTGGCAAAACTAGGAGCAGAGCAAGCTCCCATGGCGACTCCCGAAATCTGCTTATATAGTTGTTTACTGAAAAGAAAGATATTATTATTCAGACTAAAGTTCATAAAGTCCAGCAACATCTTATTGTGTTCATAGTATCGTACAGGACGTCGATCCAGAAAACTAGCCATCGATCTCAGACCATCGTCATGTGCTATACAGGTGTATAGACTGGCGATGTCTAGCACCATCATGCAGTATGTATCTTTCCACACAATTTTGTCCATGAGTGTCAGAAAATGCTTAGTGTCTCTAAGATACGAGGGCAATGACATGACCAACGGTGAGAGGAACGAGTCCACATAGATGGAGAGATTTTCTGTGAGGCTACCATTGGAAGCAACTATGGGCCTTCCCGGTGGATTATGTATGTCTTTGTGCACCTTGAGAAGGTGATAAAAAGTGGGAATCACTGGACTAAGACAACGTAGAAACAAATATTCATCTGTGCTGAGCATGTTTATGTTGTACCATTTGGATATCATATCATGGTACTCACCCACGCTTCGATTGTAGTCTTTGTCACACACAGTTATATAGGTTTTCGTGTCTCCCAACAGTCGTATGGCCTCGCTTTCATATTGTGCAGCAGTAAGGAGCATAATGTTACCCCCTTTATCCGAGGGTTTACATACCAGACCTGAATCCTTGCACAAGGTTTGTAGAGCAATTTGCTGTTGCTTGGTGAAATTGTCATTGGACGATGTGTGTTGTTTCACTTTGCGTAGTCTGGATAGATCCCTCAAGACTGCATCCGAGAAGATGTCAATGGCGTCAGTGCCCATGATGGGCATGAACGTTGATGCCGGTTTAAATCCGCTGCACCCACCTTTTTGTTGGATGTCAAAGGTGGCCAGTGTCTGAGTGTTAGTAACTTCACCATCCTGGCCCAAGTTGATCTCTTGATTGAGGCTTTCCATTGCTCGGAGACCCCCTAGATCACGGCATCTCAATCCCTCGGTTGCACATTCACTTCCAGACCCAGCGCTCTCGATGTGCGGTTTCAATTTGAAAAATTTGTGGAGTTTTAATTTTCTCGTGAATTTAAAGATATCAATCCTGGTCTGCGCAAATTCAAAGTTCCTTTGTGGGCAAAAGGATAAGCCCAATTGAAGTATGGAATTTTCTTCGGTGGTAAGTACTTTGTCAGTTAAGTTGAGGATGGTCAGATTATCTTTATTTATGGTGTGTTCTTGGTTCAATCAAACAGCGCAAAGAAGAGAAATTTGAAATAGATGAAAATGATTATAAAATGGGAAGAGTGTTAACCTTTGCCAAAAAATACGATCATACCAGGAAACAACGGAAGAAAAAGGCAAGCGATCCAACCACTGTGGAACCTGCAACTTCCGAATCAGATACTAACGCAGACGACGTAATCAGTGAAGATGGTAGCGAAGAGGAATACAAGGTCATGCGGAACAACCAACTAGAAGGAAGCAGGGGCAAGCTCTCGGACAACCAAGGAGCAAGAGGAAGACGAGGCGGGGGGGCTGCGGGAAGAAATCCACTAGGTTCTCCACCTGTAACACGCAGCATGAAGAACTATCAATAGAAAAAGAACTAAGATTGAACCAAGAACACACCATAAATAAAGATAATCTGACCATCATCAACTTAACTGACAAAGTACTTACCACCGAAGAAAATTCCATACTTCAATTGGGCTTATCCTTTTGCCCTAAAGGGGCAAAAGTCATATTGGATTTTCATTGAGAACCACATAGTGCATAGGAGTATGATGTTATACATAGATCTATGGTTATAGATTATCTGCCAAAATGTACTGTTAATTCTTCCCCTATGTTTAATCCCATTGGATTCTTGGTTTGTAAATCTATGATGAATCTAGATTCAAGTCTACGGAGACGGAGTAATCTATCTCCTCCTCTGGGATGTAGGGGAACATGGTCAATGCCGAAATAACGTAATAGCTCCCTATTACTTCCATGTTTTTCGGCAAAGTGACGAGCAACGGGGTAGGTTGCATCTTTACTCATAATTGCCCTTTGGTGTTCCAGTATCCGGAGTTTCACGTTGTTCATTGTGCTTCCGATATAAAGGAGACCACAAGGGCAAACTAAACAGTACAACACGAAAGGTGTTGTGCATGTGATAAATTTATTTATCAATCTCGGTTTATTCAGTCCTGGGACCTTATAGGATAGTGTCCTTCTGCTGTTCTCGCAGGCTTTGCACTTTCCACAGGGAAAGAAACCGTTCATTTCTTTAAGTGTTCCTGTGGATTTGGGTGGCAATGGCGTAAGATGACTTTGTACCAAAGTGTCTTTGATCGACTTGGACTTTCTGAAAGTTATAAGGGGTTTGGCTGGGACATCTTTACCTATGATAGGATCCATTTGTAAGATGTGCCAGTTCCTCGTGAGGATACGTCTTAGGTTGGAAACCTCATCAGAGTAGGTGGTTATCAGGCGGAATTTGGTTTTAGAATTTGTATCGTCAGTGGAATGAGACGTCTGAGCAAAAAGTTGTTTTCTAGGAATTCTCAGAACTCTCCTAAAGGTGTTATCAAGGAGAGATTGTTCGTAGCCTCTTGCTAGAAATATAGCGATGCTGTCTTGTGCAGCTCTGACGAATTGGGAATCCAAAGAACAATTCTGTCGTAGTCTAAGGAGCTCCCCATGTGGGATGCTCCGGATCAAACTGGGGGGATGGCTACTCTCGTAGTGCAAAATGCTATTGCCAGCTGTTGGCTTGCGATAAAGGCTTGTCTCTAATTTGCCCTGATGTACATAGACTCTGAGATCGAGATAATGCACTTCCATTTCACTGATATCAGATGTAAATCTGAGATTCAGATTGTTAGTGTTGAGTCCTGAAACAAATTCCTCAGCCTGTGTGGAGGAGCCCCTCCATACCAGGAAGAGGTCGTCGATGTAACGACGACAGACAACAATATGACCAGCCCATTTAAGGTTTTCACCTGTCAGGGCAACCTGCTCCTCCCACCAGCCCACGAAAAGATTCGCGTAGCTGGGGGCGAAGCAGGTTCCCATCGCTGTCCCACTCAATTGCCTGAATAAATCATTCTGAAATAAAAAGATATTGTTTGTTAGGCAAACATTCAAACATTCCATCAAAAATTGTCCATGTAGGGCAAATTTAGCTGGTCTCTTCTCCAAGAAGTATTTGGCAGCCTCTATACCTTGGTCATGTTGAATACATGTATAGAGGCTGGCTATGTCTAGAGTGATTAACAGGTAAGATGGATCCCATGTAATCTGGTCAATTTGTTGAATGAAGTCTTTAGTGTCTTTCACAAAAGAAGGCAGAGCAGTGACAAAGGTGGAGAGAAAGGAATCGATGTAGATAGTTAGACTCCCCTTAGAGGAGACGATAGGTCGTCCTGGAGGATTCTTGGAGTCTTTGTGTACCTTCGGAAGTTGGTAGAAGGTCGTCAGTGTTGGTTCTGGATTACGTAAAAACAAGAACTCATCTGTGTCTAACATGGATTTATTTCGCCATTTAGTTAGCAAAGTGTGAAAAAACCATAGGTTTCACACCAGTTATAGTTAGGAATTAGCATATAAAAAACCAATTAAATTCACTGAAAAAACCATAGGTTTCACACCAGTTATAGATAGCTGAAAATTTTACTGACATAAAACCATTGAAATTCCACGTTATAGTTAGTTGGACTCACTATAACCTGTGCGTGTAATGCACTGCTGTTGACGTCACATATTACATCACTCATGACATGGTCAGTGACATCACTCATGACATCACTGATGACACCATCCAGAGAATGTGTGTCTTTCTGAAAAATAAATATGTTTTCTATATGTATATGAAAAAGGTCGATGGAAGAATAAATGTTTAAATAAGTATCTAAATGGATGTTTTTTTTATAAAAATGGATTGGTTAACTGGCTTATTAAGTGTATCTTAGTGAATACATATATTAGCGAGTAATGTTTAAATATTTGAATATATGTATCAGTGTTTCACTTTGTGTATAAGTGGCTGCATGGGTTGGTGAGTATCTACATGTGTGTGTATATGGGTTATTAGATGTTTATTTTAGTATCAGTATGAATGTCTGTATGATTTGGTGGGGGTATTACTTAGCACATAGATGCATCAATGACTGATTCACTGTTTGTATGTGTTTTGAAGACAGCATATGTGCAGGACTGTAAGGGTGGATGAGTGTCTATATGTGTATGTTAGTGAGTGAATGACTGTCTCACTAGTGTCTTTATCAGTAACAACATATGTTTTAATCTAGTATATGTGAGTATTGATGTTTATAAGTGAGTATATGTGAGAGTGAGAGATTGTAAGAGTTCCTGTTTAAATAAGTATGTGTTTCTATAAGTGTTTGTTTAAGAGAGTAAGTATGTGTAAGTTTCCTTAGAAGTAAGGTGGTAGTGTGTGTATAGTTGAATATGCAAATAAATGGATGTTCAATAGTTTATTTGCATGTGTGAGTATGTGTGTGAGTAACTTTTGGATGACTGTCGATGTGTTACAGGATGTATAGGTGTATCACTACATATGATGAGTGAGTATATGTATGAGTGACTACATAGAACTGTTGGTGAATTAGTGGATGTGTATATAAATGGTAGAATTTCTGAATTGGTTGTTGTAACTGGTATGGGTTTTTTTGAAAATTTTTAGTTTCTATTTTTGAATATGTGTTTCAAGGGTTACAGTGAAAGGAGGTCTGTCACTCTGTCACAAGGATGGTGTCATGAGTGATGTCATGAGTGATGTCACTGACCATGTCATGAGTGATGTAATATGTGACGTCATCAGCAGTGCATTACACGCGCAAGTTATAGTGAGTCCATCTAACTATAACGTGGAATTTCAATGGTTTTATGTCAGTAAAATTTTCAGCTAACTATAACTGGTATGAAACCTATGTTTTTTTCAGTGAATTTAATCGTTTTTTATATGCTAATTCCTAACCATAACTGGTGGGAAACCTATGGTTTTTTCAGTGAATTTCATAGCTTTTTTAAATGCTAATTCCTAACTATATATATAAGGCCCCAAACCTATGTTTTTTTTCTTTGAAGTTCAAAATTTGGCTAATAGCAAATGTCTATAGCTATGAAATGTATTTGTATATATTTATATATATTGTGTATGTATTTATTTCTATATTTTATTTGTATTTTAAACAAATTTTTTTTGGACCCTGGAGCGCTCCCGGGGCGTGCCCGGTGAGCGCCCCGGAGAGCGTAATCTTTTGAAGCGCCCCGGGGCGCGGTCCGGAGAGCGTCACGTTAGCGCCAATGTCACGAACAAAAACATCATTGTGACGTATCGCGTAGCCGCGTCCGCGTAAGCGCACCCGGAAGCACTCGAGCGAATACGATCGCACAATGTAAACTTCCGACGCGCTTACGCGACGCGACCCTGGGCGCGCCCGTGGGCGCGTCTCGTAAGCGCGTCGGTCATGTGACCTGAAAATAACACTTTTAATTGGTGCAGAACACTTTTACTTTCATAATGATGAAATCCCTGGTCTTGTGACCTGAAAATAAAACTTCTCATTGGTTCAGGCCTTTTTTTTTCCAAATGATGAAAGACCCCACCTTTTTTCCTTATTCTGACTTTGTCCTTTGACTGAGGAAGACCTGATTGTACCTCTCTGTACCTTTTGGATCTATAGAATGGCTTCAGTAGCAGCAGCAGCTGGTGCATCTGCACCACCACCACCAAGAGGACCACCACAACAGTACATTGGTGGTCAAGAAGAGGAGGAGGAGGAAGAGGAAGAGGAAGAGGAAGAGGAGGATAGGAGAAGATGGCTGCCTGAATAAAATACACCATACAAGCCCAAGTCACACATTGTATAGGAGTTTTTTTCACTCCCAGAGGGAAAAAAGAAAGTGAATGCGGCAAAGGTGACTTGCCTTATCTATAAGGAACAACTCTCAAGGGGCAACCCAAACAAAAAGTATTCCTTTGGTAACAATACCATAATTCGACATATGATCCGTAAGCACCCTAACAACTATTCTCGTGCAGAACTCAGGGAACTGGCCAGTAACCCCCCCCAGTCATCAAGGACCACCTCCCAAAGAAACGAACCCACTTCATCGGGCCAGAAACATCAGAGATGATGCCTTGTATTCCGCACCGATTTGCTGATTTTAAAATCACTTGTACTGCAAATGTAAATGTAAATGAATTGGCATTTATATAGCGCACTACTTACCCGTAGGGTCCCAAGGCGCTTCGACTGCTGCGAAACCCTTCCTGGCTTCCCTGAGAGATGGTCCCTTAATGGGTATCTCCAGGGTGAGACCAGGCATCCCCGGCGGTCTGGTGGGCCGTTAGTGAAGATGAGGCAAGCTAAGGCCCAGAGTTGCCGAGTGTGATCGCTGATCAGAGTGGGCACCGAGGCGAGAGAATTATCGAGTCCGCTGACCCTGGTCCAGAAACCTGCCACGCCGGGAATCGAACCCTGGTCCCGGGCCGTCCTCTGCTCTTGGGTCTGCCGCCTCTAACCAGTGAGCCACACTACTTCACATTGCATGTGGCAAGCTTATCGCCTATGGTGAAAAGAGCGTAAAGCTCATCGTCCTTGCAGGTGACAATCACAAGTGCCCAAAAAAGAAGTAATTTTTTTCTTTTTTTGTTTTTTGCTCCAGTTGAGCCAGTTTCAATTCCCTTTTTTTTGTTTCTCCCCCTAAAAAAATACTAAAAAAATATAAAACTGTTTCGAAAAGCCAAAAAAAGTACAAAATGTTCAAAAAACAGAAAAAAATATAAAACAACAAAAAGAAGAAAAAAAACAGTTCTTTTCAGAACTACCTCCAATTTATAAAAAAAAGGCTTCATTTTTAAAAAACTCTGTCATTCTTTTATCCTCATGGAACGCTCCCCGGTGCGCGTACCGGGCGCTCCCCCCGTGCAAAACGAAAAAAAAAAAAACATTTATTGCCCCGCTGGGCCCTTTTAAAGCCCCCACATCAAACCTAGGGGGTCACTGAGGGTCTACCCTGCCCCCTTATGGTAATTTCCCCCTTTGTTTTGGCCACCACTTGTGTCTCGATCCTACCAAGACACAAGATGGCGGACGCTCCGGAATGTTTCGAATGTTTACAGACACCCGAAAGCCAATCAGATTTCCATGCGCACCTCGCGTGTCGCGCCCTGGGCGCTCCCCGGTGCGCGTACCGGGACACTGCCATAGATATATATTTTTTTTTTAACCTAAATTACTCAAAATCCACTGGAGCACATATCTTGAGACATAGCAAAGGCATATCGGGCTACCAATCCCTACAATTTTGCCAAATTTGGTGGAAATCCATTCAGCCGTTCGGGCTAAAAGTGAGGTTGACCGCCCTATGTAAATTAACATGGAGAAAACGTGTTTTGGGACTCCCCTTTTATCTCGGCCCCCGCTTGACAAATCCCCCCAAACTTTCAGGGAAGGACCGGGGTGCCGCGAGGCCATTTTGAGGAAATTTTCAGATTCGGCAACCGGCGCCAAAGTTATTCCAAATAGAATGTTGAGATTAAACATTGAAAACAATCCTAACTATAACTACCTACCGGCGACCGCCAGTAGGTAAGATATATATATATATATATATATATATATATATGTATATATATATATATATATATATATATATATATATATATATATATATATATATATATATATATATATATATATATATATATATATATATATATATATTCACTGAAAAAACCATAGGTTATAGACCATATATAGTTAGGAATTCGCATTTACAAAACCTTATTTTACTCACACAAAACCATTGAAATTCCATATATAGTTAGTTGCACTAACTATATATCGCGCACCCGCAATCCACTGCTGATGATGTCACATATTACATCATTCATGACATGGTCAGTGACATCACTGATGACATCACTGATGACATCTCAAATGACATCACTGATGACATCTCAAATGACATCACTGATGACATCACTGATGACATCTCATTTGACATTACTGATCACATCACTGATGATATCATTCATGTGATAATACGATGAACCTCTTCAGACTCTAGTATAACCTTAGATACAATCAGTGTAAACAGACACTCACAGACTGTCACTCATCCATGGAGTTACTCACACACCTAGTCAGTCAATCAAAGAATCAATCACACCTCCATTTCCTCAACTATACAGTTATACAAACTTTACTTATTCAAACATATACTAACACATATTAACTCTCTTATACAATCCCTGATACAAGTTCACAATGATCCATACAGCCACTCACACATTCACTGGCTCTTATGCACAGTTATTTATATATGTCAACTCTCACATGTACTGTGTTTTACATATGTACTTACTTTGACATGTAGCACTGAGATATCCATTCACTCACCAATACACTCATGCACACAGTCAACCGCCCATACAGCTGTTTCCACATGCACTTTTGAAACCATACATCTAGTGAATCAACTGCTCACACATCTATGCACAGAGTCATACACCTCCCAGCCACCCACACACACACTCAGTCTCCCATACAAATACTTGGGCAACCAATCAATAACCCATATAGTTACTCATATAGCTACTTATCAACACATGCAACAGTTGACAGAACAACAGACATAATGATGCACAAATTAAGACAGTTTAGTCACTAACCCATGCACTCAGTGAGACACATTTAATCACTCACTCATACAGTCAGTCATGCACCTACTAAATCCTTCATCCAGACACTTATACATCCACTCATTCTTCAATATGTAAGACATATTTTAACTTTACAGAAACATACAGTCACTGGATGTTGTCATCAGTGATGTCATCAGTGATGTCATTTGAGATGTCATCAGTGATGTCATCAGTGATGTCACTGACCATGTCATGAATGATGTAATATGTGACATCATCAGCAGTGGATTGCGGGTGCGCGATATATAGTTAGTGCAACTAACTATATATGGAATTTCAATGGTTTTGTGTGAGTAAAATAAGGTTTTGTAAATGCGAATTCCTAACTATATATGGTCTATAACCTATGGTTTTTTCAGTGAATTTTCAAGGTTTTGTAAATGCTAATTCCTAACTATATATGGTCTATAACCTACGGTTTTTTCAGTGAATTTTCAAGGTTTTGTAAATGCTAATTCCTAACTATATATGGTCTATAGCCTATGGTTTTTTCAGTGAATATATATATATACATACATATATAAACATATATCATCTGTATATCTACATATAAATACAAACATAAATGCATGCATACATATACTTATATGCATTTTAGGGTTGTTAGGGCGTTTTCGTGTGTATTATGTTGCTTTTTTAGGGCTTTTGGGTCAATTAAGTAGGGTTCCCGGAGCCTAGGGCTGAGGGGCCGGTTCAGTTTCGTGCGTATTGGTGTTGGCAAGGTTTTGAGGGATTTTGGCGGTTTTTGGTCGAGATTTGGCCGTTTTATGGCTTTTTTTTGTGTTTGCGGGGGGCGCGTATTCGGGTTGAAATTCGTCCCCGTTCCAGTGGATGGATTGGGCTGATTTTTGGTGAGATGTTCGGGAATCGCTGGAACTAGTGTCCAGCCAAGTTTGAAGCGGATCGGAGCAGTGGAAGTGCTTTAAAGAGCAATTTTTGTGCGGAGTAGCGAATTGTCATGTTATTCAATGGGAGTTTTTGGTGCGCATGGAGAAGGTGAATTTGGGGTGTTCCAGTTGCGCTAGAGGGACGGGGCTTGGGTGAGCTGTAGGGAGAGTGGATCGGCAGGTGTGCCGAATTTTTGGGATTTGTTGGCCGAAGGGAAGGGTGTGCTTGGGCAAAGTCGATTTGGTGAAAACGGTGCGTTATTTACATGAAAGTTGAAAAAACACTAATAAAAGCAAAGCTAAAAAGCCACCTCATTACAAACAGAATGGCTTTAACTTAAATGAGGGCGAGATCTATTGCATTTTCAATGCTTGTTTACTTTGGTTCCATTAGGAAGGCATTCAGATGTGTCACACATTTGCCATACATTCTGAATGTTAGCACTCTAGTTGCACATTAGATCACTGTAGTAAAGCTACTGCTCACCAGGGACGTCTGCTGCTGGTATTCAAAGTGCATGTTTCAGTCTGCATGTCAGAATTTTTTTAATGAAATAGAAGAGGATTTGAGAAGTCACTCAAAATGATCCCTAATTTTTCTTTCTGAAGCACTAATCATACTTTCTATGGCAAAATTAACCCCCTCATGTTGTTCCTTTTTAAATTGAGTGTTTTCAGACTTACCACTTCATTCCAATCAAGATGGCTTCTGGTGTGCCATACTTTTGTCATAAGTAAGACTGTTAGCGCTCTAGTTGTTCTTTAGAACACTCTGGGACATTCTGTCATTGGGCTATACTTGGGGTACATCTGGGTGATATTTGGGCTACATTTAGGCTCTTTTGTCTCTGGTGGCCATCTTGCGAGACTATGTCAGAATTTTTTAATGAAATTGAAGAGGGTTTGAGAAGTCACTCAAAATGTGCCCTAATTTTTCTTTCTGCAGCACTAATCATAATTCATATGGCAAAATATACCCCCTCATTTTGTTCCTTTTTAAATTAAATGTTTTAAGAGTTACCACTTTATTCCAATCAAGATGGCTTCAGGTGTGCCATACCTTTGTAATAAGTAGGACTGTTAGCGCTCTAGTTGTTCTTTAGAACACTCTGGGACATTCTGTCATTGGGCTATACTTGGGCTACATCTGGGTGATATTTGGGCTACATTTGGGCTCTTTTGTCTCTGGTGGCCATTTTGGGAGACTGCATGTCAGAATTTTTTAATGAAATAGAAGAGGATTTGAAAAGTCACTCAAAATGTGCCCTAATTTTTCTTTCTGCAGCACTAATAATACCTTCTATTGCATAATATACCCCCTCATTTTGTTCCTTTTTAAATTAAATGTCTTAAGAGTTACCACTTTATTCCCATCACGATGGCTCCAGGTGTGCTATACCTTTGTAATAAGTAGGACTGTTAGCGCTCTAGTTGTTCTTTAGAACACTCTGGGACATTCTGTCATTGGGCTATACTTGGGCTACATCTGGGTGATATTTGGGCTATATTTGGGCTCTTTTGTCTCTGGTGGCCATTTTGGGAGACTGCATGTCAGAATGGTTTAATGAAATAGAAAAGGATTTGAGAAGTCACTCAAAATGTGCCCTAATTTTTCATTCTGCAGCACTAATCATACTTTCTATGGCAAAATATACCCCCTCATGTTGTTTCTTTTTAAATTAAATGTTTTAAGAGTTACCACTTTATTCCAATCAAGATGGCTTCAGGTGTGCCATACCTTTGTAATAAGTAGGACTGTTAGCGCTCTAGTTGTTCTTTAGAACACTCTGGGACATTCTGTCATTGGGCTATACTTGGGCTACATCTGGGTGATATTTGGGCTACATTTGGGCTCTTTTGTCTCTGGTGGCCATTTTGGGAGACTGCATGTCAGAATGTTTTAATGAAATAGAAAAGGATTTGAGAAGTCACTAAAAATGTGCCCTAATTTTTCATTCTGCAGCACTAATCATACTTTCTATGGCAAAATATACCCCTTCATGTTGTTTCTTTTTAAATTAAATGTTTTAAGAGTTACCACTTTATTCCAATCAAGATGGCTTCAGGTGTGCCATACCTTTGTAATAAGTAGGACTGTTAGCGCTCTAGTTGTTCTTTAGAACACTCTAGGAGGCTGCAGTAGAACACAAAGGAATCAACTGACAGTCTCTGTCCTTGTTGGATGTACATGTTTTACTGAGAATGTCAGACTTCATTTTCACATGACTGAGAAAGATAATGTGAATTTACAGAAAATATGCTTTCAGTTTAGCTTATAGATCCCCTTCCAAACCACTGTGGGAAAATCATGAGATATTAGTTTTCTTTCAAACAATATTCATGATATCACAGCAGAAGGTTTTTTCACATGGTAAAATCACCTTAGAACCCACCACAATTCCTAAAACGAGTATGGTACCATCAACAAATGATTGATAATGTAACTAAAGTCCTAAAACCCTCTATTAACTACAATGCTTTTTAATGAGGTGCTATCATGTATATTGGTCCCAAGATGGCTGCCAACACTTCTTGGATGAAGTGCTGACAGCCAATCAGATCAGATGTGTGGTTAGGCTCCGCCCAGATATATATATTTTTTTGAACCTAAATTACTCAAAATCCACTGGAGCACATATATTGAGACCTAGCAAAGGCACATCAGGCTAACAGTCCCTACAATTTTGCCAAGTTTCGTGCAAATCCATTCAGCCGTTCGAGCTAAAAGTGAGGCCAACCGCCCTATGGAAATTAACATGGGAAAAATGCGTTTTGGGACCCCCCTTTTTTCTCGGCCCCCCCTTGATGAAACCCCCCCAAATTGTCAGGGGCTGCTCAGAAACAAAATGTTCCATTTTCCTGAAACTTTCAGCCAATTCCGTCCACAAACGCCAAAGTTATTAGACATAGAATTTTCAAAAATCCCATAGAGAAAAAATCCTAACTATATATACCTACTGGCGACCGCCAGTAGGTAATATATATATATATATATATATATATATATATATATATATATATATATATATATATATATATATATATATATATATATATAATTCACTGAAAAAACCGTAGGTTATAGACCATATATAGTTAGGAATTAGCATTTACAAAACCTTGAAAATTCACTGAAAAAACCATAGGTTATAGACCATATATAGTTAGGAATTCGCATTTACAAAACCTTATTTTACTCACACAAAACCATTGAAATTCCATATATAGTTAGTTGCACTAACTATATATCGCGCACCCGCAATCCACTGCTGATGATGTCACATATTACATCATTCATGACATGGTCAGTGACATCACTGATGACATCACTGATGACATCTCAAATGACATCACTGATGACATCTCAAATGACATCACTGATGACATCACTGATGACATCTCATTTGACATTACTGATCACATCACTGATGATATCATTCATGTGATAATACGATGAACCTCTTCAGACTCTAGTATAACCTTAGATACAATCAGTGTAAACAGACACTCACAGACTGTCACTCATCCATGGAGTTACTCACACACCTAGTCAGTCAATCAAAGAATCAATCACACCTCCATTTCCTCAACTATACAGTTATACAAACTTTACTTATTCAAACATATACTAACACATATTAACTCTCTTATACAATCCCTGATACAAGTTCACAATGATCCATACAGCCACTCACACATTCACTGGCTCTTATGCACAGTTATTTATATATGTCAACTCTCACATGTACTGTGTTTTACATATGTACTTACTTTGACATGTAGCACTGAGATATCCATTCACTCACCAATACACTCATGCACACAGTCAACCGCCCATACAGCTGTTTCCACATGCACTTTTGAAACCATACATCTAGTGAATCAACTGCTCACACATCTATGCACAGAGTCATACACCTCCCAGCCACCCACACACACACTCAGTCTCCCATACAAATACTTGGGCAACCAATCAATAACCCATATAGTTACTCATATAGCTACTTATCAACACATGCAACAGTTGACAGAACAACAGACATAATGATGCACAAATTAAGACAGTTTAGTCACTAACCCATGCACTCAGTGAGACACATTTAATCACTCACTCATACAGTCAGTCATGCACCTACTAAATCCTTCATCCAGACACTTATACATCCACTCATTCTTCAATATGTAAGACATATTTTAACTTTACAGAAACATACAGTCACTGGATGTTGTCATCAGTGATGTCATCAGTGATGTCATTTGAGATGTCATCAGTGATGTCATCAGTGATGTCACTGACCATGTCATGAATGATGTAATATGTGACATCATCAGCAGTGGATTGCGGGTGCGCGATATATAGTTAGTGCAACTAACTATATATGGAATTTCAATGGTTTTGTGTGAGTAAAATAAGGTTTTGTAAATGCGAATTCCTAACTATATATGGTCTATAACCTATGGTTTTTTCAGTGAATTTTCAAGGTTTTGTAAATGCTAATTCCTAACTATATATGGTCTATAACCTACGGTTTTTTCAGTGAATTTTCAAGGTTTTGTAAATGCTAATTCCTAACTATATATGGTCTATAGCCTATGGTTTTTTCAGTGAATATATATATATACATACATATATAAACATATATCATCTGTATATCTACATATAAATACAAACATAAATGCATGCATACATATACTTATATGCATTTTAGGGTTGTTAGGGCGTTTTCGTGTGTATTATGTTGCTTTTTTAGGGCTTTTGGGTCAATTAAGTAGGGTTCCCGGAGCCTAGGGCTGAGGGGCCGGTTCAGTTTCGTGCGTATTGGTGTTGGCAAGGTTTTGAGGGATTTTGGCGGTTTTTGGTCGAGATTTGGCCGTTTTATGGCTTTTTTTTGTGTTTGCGGGGGGCGCGTATTCGGGTTGAAATTCGTCCCCGTTCCAGTGGATGGATTGGGCTGATTTTCGGTGAGATGTTCGGGAATCGCTGGAACTAGTGTCCAGCCAAGTTTGAAGCGGATCGGAGCAGTGGAAGTGCTTTAAAGAGCAATTTTTGTGCGGAGTAGCGAATTGTCATGTTATTCAATGGGAGTTTTTGGTGCGCATGGAGAAGGTGAATTTGGGGTGTTCCAGTTGCGCTAGAGGGACGGGGCTTGGGTGAGCTGTAGGGAGAGTGGATCGGCAGGTGTGCCGAATTTTTGGGATTTGTTGGCCGAAGGGAAGGGTGTGCTTGGGCAAAGTCGATTTGGTGAAAACGGTGCGTTATTTACATGAAAGTTGAAAAAACACTAATAAAAGCAAAGCTAAAAAGCCACCTCATTACAAACAGAATGGCTTTAACTTAAATGAGGGCGAGATCTATTGCATTTTCAATGCTTGTTTACTTTGGTTCCATTAGGAAGGCATTCAGATGTGTCACACATTTGCCATACATTCTGAATGTTAGCACTCTAGTTGCACATTAGATCACTGTAGTAAAGCTACTGCTCACCAGGGACGTCTGCTGCTGGTATTCAAAGTGCATGTTTCAGTCTGCATGTCAGAATTTTTTTAATGAAATAGAAGAGGATTTGAGAAGTCACTCAAAATGATCCCTAATTTTTCTTTCTGAAGCACTAATCATACTTTCTATGGCAAAATTAACCCCCTCATGTTGTTCCTTTTTAAATTGAGTGTTTTCAGACTTACCACTTCATTCCAATCAAGATGGCTTCTGGTGTGCCATACTTTTGTCATAAGTAAGACTGTTAGCGCTCTAGTTGTTCTTTAGAACACTCTGGGACATTCTGTCATTGGGCTATACTTGGGGTACATCTGGGTGATATTTGGGCTACATTTAGGCTCTTTTGTCTCTGGTGGCCATCTTGCGAGACTATGTCAGAATTTTTTAATGAAATTGAAGAGGGTTTGAGAAGTCACTCAAAATGTGCCCTAATTTTTCTTTCTGCAGCACTAATCATAATTCATATGGCAAAATATACCCCCTCATTTTGTTCCTTTTTAAATTAAATGTTTTAAGAGTTACCACTTTATTCCAATCAAGATGGCTTCAGGTGTGCCATACCTTTGTAATAAGTAGGACTGTTAGCGCTCTAGTTGTTCTTTAGAACACTCTGGGACATTCTGTCATTGGGCTATACTTGGGCTACATCTGGGTGATATTTGGGCTACATTTGGGCTCTTTTGTCTCTGGTGGCCATTTTGGGAGACTGCATGTCAGAATTTTTTAATGAAATAGAAGAGGATTTGAAAAGTCACTCAAAATGTGCCCTAATTTTTCTTTCTGCAGCACTAATAATACCTTCTATTGCATAATATACCCCCTCATTTTGTTCCTTTTTAAATTAAATGTCTTAAGAGTTACCACTTTATTCCCATCACGATGGCTCCAGGTGTGCTATACCTTTGTAATAAGTAGGACTGTTAGCGCTCTAGTTGTTCTTTAGAACACTCTGGGACATTCTGTCATTGGGCTATACTTGGGCTACATCTGGGTGATATTTGGGCTATATTTGGGCTCTTTTGTCTCTGGTGGCCATTTTGGGAGACTGCATGTCAGAATGGTTTAATGAAATAGAAAAGGATTTGAGAAGTCACTCAAAATGTGCCCTAATTTTTCATTCTGCAGCACTAATCATACTTTCTATGGCAAAATATACCCCCTCATGTTGTTTCTTTTTAAATTAAATGTTTTAAGAGTTACCACTTTATTCCAATCAAGATGGCTTCAGGTGTGCCATACCTTTGTAATAAGTAGGACTGTTAGCGCTCTAGTTGTTCTTTAGAACACTCTGGGACATTCTGTCATTGGGCTATACTTGGGCTACATCTGGGTGATATTTGGGCTACATTTGGGCTCTTTTGTCTCTGGTGGCCATTTTGGGAGACTGCATGTCAGAATGTTTTAATGAAATAGAAAAGGATTTGAGAAGTCACTAAAAATGTGCCCTAATTTTTCATTCTGCAGCACTAATCATACTTTCTATGGCAAAATATACCCCTTCATGTTGTTTCTTTTTAAATTAAATGTTTTAAGAGTTACCACTTTATTCCAATCAAGATGGCTTCAGGTGTGCCATACCTTTGTAATAAGTAGGACTGTTAGCGCTCTAGTTGTTCTTTAGAACACTCTAGGAGGCTGCAGTAGAACACAAAGGAATCAACTGACAGTCTCTGTCCTTGTTGGATGTACATGTTTTACTGAGAATGTCAGACTTCATTTTCACATGACTGAGAAAGATAATGTGAATTTACAGAAAATATGCTTTCAGTTTAGCTTATAGATCCCCTTCCAAACCACTGTGGGAAAATCATGAGATATTAGTTTTCTTTCAAACAATATTCATGATATCACAGCAGAAGGTTTTTTCACATGGTAAAATCACCTTAGAACCCACCACAATTCCTAAAACGAGTATGGTACCATCAACAAATGATTGATAATGTAACTAAAGTCCTAAAACCCTCTATTAACTACAATGCTTTTTAATGAGGTGCTATCATGTATATTGGTCCCAAGATGGCTGCCAACACTTCTTGGATGAAGTGCTGACAGCCAATCAGATCAGATGTGTGGTTAGGCTCCGCCCAGATATATATATTTTTTTGAACCTAAATTACTCAAAATCCACTGGAGCACATATATTGAGACCTAGCAAAGGCACATCAGGCTAACAGTCCCTACAATTTTGCCAAGTTTCGTGCAAATCCATTCAGCCGTTCGAGCTAAAAGTGAGGCCAACCGCCCTATGGAAATTAACATGGGAAAAATGCGTTTTGGGACCCCCCTTTTTTCTCGGCCCCCCCTTGATGAAACCCCCCCAAATTGTCAGGGGCTGCTCAGAAACAAAATGTTCCATTTTCCTGAAACTTTCAGCCAATTCCGTCCACAAACGCCAAAGTTATTAGACATAGAATTTTCAAAAATCCCATAGAGAAAAAATCCTAACTATATATACCTACTGGCGACCGCCAGTAGGTAATATATATATATATATATATATATATATATATATATATATATATATATATATATATATATATATATATATATATATATATAATTCACTGAAAAAAACCGTAGGTTATAGACCATATATAGTTAGGAATTAGCATTTACAAAACCTTGAAAATTCACTGAAAAAACCATAGGTTATAGACCATATATAGTTAGGAATTCGCATTTACAAAACCTTATTTTACTCACACAAAACCATTGAAATTCCATATATAGTTAGTTGCACTAACTATATATCGCGCACGACCCGCAATCCACTGCTGATGATGTCACATATTACATCATTCATGACATGGTCAGTGACATCACTGATGACATCACTGATGACATCTCAAATGACATCACTGATGACATCTCAAATGACATCACTGATGACATCACTGATGACATCTCATTTGACATTACTGATCACATCACTGATGATATCATTCATGTGATAATACGATGAACCTCTTCAGACTCTAGTATAACCTTAGATACAATCAGTGTAAACAGACACTCACAGACTGTCACTCATCCATGGAGTTACTCACACACCTAGTCAGTCAATCAAAGAATCAATCACACCTCCATTTCCTCAACTATACAGTTATACAAACTTTTACTTATTCAAACATATACTAACACATATTAACTCTCTTATACAATCCCTGATACAAGTTCACAATGATCCATACAGCCACTCACACATTCACTGGCTCTTATGCACAGTTATTTATATATGTCAACTCTCACATGTACTGTGTTTTACATATGTACTTACTTTGACATGTAGCACTGAGATATCCATTCACTCACCAATACACTCATGCACACAGTCAACCGCCCATACAGCTGTTTCCACATGCACTTTTGAAACCATTACATCTAGTGAATCAACTGCTCACACATCTATGCACAGAGTCATACACCTCCCAGCCACCCACACACACACTCAGTCTCCCATACAAATACTTGGGCAACCAATCAATAACCCATATAGTTACTCATATAGCTACTTATCAACACATGCAACAGTTGACAGAACAACAGACATAATGATGCACAAATTAAGACAGTTTAGTCACTAACCCATGCACTCAGTGAGACACATTTAATCACTCACTCATACAGTCAGTCATGCACCTACTAAATCCTTCATCCAGACACTTATACATCCACTCATTCTTCAATATGTAAGACATATTTTAACTTTACAGAAACATACAGTCACTGGATGTTGTCATCAGTGATGTCATCAGTGATGTCATTTGAGATGTCATCAGTGATGTCATCAGTGATGTCACTGACCATGTCATGAATGATGTAATATGTGACATCATCAGCAGTGGATTGCGGGTGCGCGATATATAGTTAGTGCAACTAACTATATATGGAATTTTCAATGGTTTTGTGTGAGTAAAATAAGGTTTTGTAAATGCGAATTCCTAACTATATATGGTCTATAACCTATGGTTTTTTTCAGTGAATTTTCAAGGTTTTGTAAATGCTAATTCCTAACTATATATGGTCTATAACCTACGGTTTTTTCAGTGAATTTTCAAGGTTTGGTAAATGCTAATTCCTAACTATATATGGTCTATAGCCTATGGTTTTTTTCAGTGAATATATATATATACATACATATATAAACATATATCATCTGTATATCTACATATAAATACAAACATAAATGCATGCATACATATACTTATATGCATTTTAGGGTTGTTAGGGCGTTTTCGTGTGTATTATGTTGCTTTTTTAGGGCTTTTGGGTCAATTAAGTAGGGTTCCCGGAGCCTAGGGCTGAGGGGCCGGTTCAGTTTCGTGCGTATTGGTGTTGGCAAGGTTTTGAGGGATTTTGGCGGTTTTTGGTCGAGATTTGGCCGTTTTATGGCTTTTTTTTGTGTTTGCGGGGGGCGCGTATTCGGGTTGAAATTCGTCCCCGTTCCAGTGGATGGATTGGGCTGATTTTTGGTGAGATGTTCGGAATCGCTGGAACTAGTGTCCAGCCAAGTTTGAAGCGGATCGGAGCAGTGGAAGTGCTTTAAAGAGCAATTTTTGTGCGGAGTAGCGAATTGTCATGTTATTCAATGGGAGTTTTTGGTGCGCATGGAGAAGGTGAATTTGGGGTGTTCCAGTTGCGCTAGAGGGACGGGGCTTGGGTGAGCTGTAGGGAGAGTGGATCGGCAGGTGTGCCGAATTTTTGGGATTTGTTGGCCGAAGGGAAGGGTGTGCTTGGGCAAAGTCGATTTGGTGAAAACGGTGCGTTATTTACATGAAAGTTGAAAAAACACTAATAAAAGCAAAGCTAAAAAGCCACCTCATTACAAACAGAATGGCTTTAACTTAAATGAGGGCGAGATCTATTGCATTTTCAATGCTTGTTTACTTTGGTTCCATTAGGAAGGCATTCAGATGTGTCACACATTTGCCATACATTCTGAATGTTAGCACTCTAGTTGCACATTAGATCACTGTAGTAAAGCTACTGCTCACCAGGGACGTCTGCTGCTGGTATTCAAAGTGCATGTTTCAGTCTGCATGTCAGAATTTTTTTAATGAAATAGAAGAGGATTTGAGAAGTCACTCAAAATGATCCCTAATTTTTCTTTCTGAAGCACTAATCATACTTTCTATGGCAAAATTAACCCCCTCATGTTGTTCCTTTTTAAATTGAGTGTTTTCAGACTTACCACTTCATTCCAATCAAGATGGCTTCTGGTGTGCCATACTTTTGTCATAAGTAAGACTGTTAGCGCTCTAGTTGTTCTTTAGAACACTCTGGGACATTCTGTCATTGGGCTATACTTGGGGTACATCTGGGTGATATTTGGGCTACATTTAGGCTCTTTTGTCTCTGGTGGCCATCTTGCGAGACTATGTCAGAATTTTTTAATGAAATTGAAGAGGGTTTGAGAAGTCACTCAAAATGTGCCCTAATTTTTCTTTCTGCAGCACTAATCATAATTCATATGGCAAAATATACCCCCTCATTTTGTTCCTTTTTAAATTAAATGTTTTAAGAGTTACCACTTTATTCCAATCAAGATGGCTTCAGGTGTGCCATACCTTTGTAATAAGTAGGACTGTTAGCGCTCTAGTTGTTCTTTAGAACACTCTGGGACATTCTGTCATTGGGCTATACTTGGGCTACATCTGGGTGATATTTGGGCTACATTTGGGCTCTTTTGTCTCTGGTGGCCATTTTGGGAGACTGCATGTCAGAATTTTTTAATGAAATAGAAGAGGATTTGAAAAGTCACTCAAAATGTGCCCTAATTTTTCTTTCTGCAGCACTAATAATACCTTCTATTGCATAATATACCCCCTCATTTTGTTCCTTTTTAAATTAAATGTCTTAAGAGTTACCACTTTATTCCCATCACGATGGCTCCAGGTGTGCTATACCTTTGTAATAAGTAGGACTGTTAGCGCTCTAGTTGTTCTTTAGAACACTCTGGGACATTCTGTCATTGGGCTATACTTGGGCTACATCTGGGTGATATTTGGGCTATATTTGGGCTCTTTTGTCTCTGGTGGCCATTTTGGGAGACTGCATGTCAGAATGGTTTAATGAAATAGAAAAGGATTTGAGAAGTCACTCAAAATGTGCCCTAATTTTTCATTCTGCAGCACTAATCATACTTTCTATGGCAAAATATACCCCCTCATGTTGTTTCTTTTTAAATTAAATGTTTTAAGAGTTACCACTTTATTCCAATCAAGATGGCTTCAGGTGTGCCATACCTTTGTAATAAGTAGGACTGTTAGCGCTCTAGTTGTTCTTTAGAACACTCTGGGACATTCTGTCATTGGGCTATACTTGGGCTACATCTGGGTGATATTTGGGCTACATTTGGGCTCTTTTGTCTCTGGTGGCCATTTTGGGAGACTGCATGTCAGAATGTTTTAATGAAATAGAAAAGGATTTGAGAAGTCACTAAAAATGTGCCCTAATTTTTCATTCTGCAGCACTAATCATACTTTCTATGGCAAAATATACCCCTTCATGTTGTTTCTTTTTAAATTAAATGTTTTAAGAGTTACCACTTTATTCCAATCAAGATGGCTTCAGGTGTGCCATACCTTTGTAATAAGTAGGACTGTTAGCGCTCTAGTTGTTCTTTAGAACACTCTAGGAGGCTGCAGTAGAACACAAAGGAATCAACTGACAGTCTCTGTCCTTGTTGGATGTACATGTTTTACTGAGAATGTCAGACTTCATTTTCACATGACTGAGAAAGATAATGTGAATTTACAGAAAATATGCTTTCAGTTTAGCTTATAGATCCCCTTCCAAACCACTGTGGGAAAATCATGAGATATTAGTTTTCTTTCAAACAATATTCATGATATCACAGCAGAAGGTTTTTTCACATGGTAAAATCACCTTAGAACCCACCACAATTCCTAAAACGAGTATGGTACCATCAACAAATGATTGATAATGTAACTAAAGTCCTAAAACCCTCTATTAACTACAATGCTTTTTAATGAGGTGCTATCATGTATATTGGTCCCAAGATGGCTGCCAACACTTCTTGGATGAAGTGCTGACAGCCAATCAGATCAGATGTGTGGTTAGGCTCCGCCCAGATATATATATTTTTTTGAACCTAAATTACTCAAAATCCACTGGAGCACATATATTGAGACCTAGCAAAGGCACATCAGGCTAACAGTCCCTACAATTTTGCCAAGTTTCGTGCAAATCCATTCAGCCGTTCGAGCTAAAAGTGAGGCCAACCGCCCTATGGAAATTAACATGGGAAAAATGCGTTTTGGGACCCCCCTTTTTTCTCGGCCCCCCCTTGATGAAACCCCCCCAAATTGTCAGGGGCTGCTCAGAAACAAAATGTTCCATTTTCCTGAAACTTTCAGCCAATTCCGTCCACAAACGCCAAAGTTATTAGACATAGAATTTTCAAAAATCCCATAGAGAAAAAATCCTAACTATATATACCTACTGGCGACCGCCAGTAGGTAATATATATATATATATATATATATATATATATATATATATATATATATATATATATATATATATATATATATATATATAATTCACTGAAAAAACCGTAGGTTATAGACCATATATAGTTAGGAATTAGCATTTACAAAACCTTGAAAATTCACTGAAAAAACCATAGGTTATAGACCATATATAGTTAGGAATTCGCATTTACAAAACCTTATTTTACTCACACAAAACCATTGAAATTCCATATATAGTTAGTTGCACTAACTATATATCGCGCACCCGCAATCCACTGCTGATGATGTCACATATTACATCATTCATGACATGGTCAGTGACATCACTGATGACATCACTGATGACATCTCAAATGACATCACTGATGACATCTCAAATGACATCACTGATGACATCACTGATGACATCTCATTTGACATTACTGATCACATCACTGATGATATCATTCATGTGATAATACGATGAACCTCTTCAGACTCTAGTATAACCTTAGATACAATCAGTGTAAACAGACACTCACAGACTGTCACTCATCCATGGAGTTACTCACACACCTAGTCAGTCAATCAAAGAATCAATCACACCTCCATTTCCTCAACTATACAGTTATACAAACTTTACTTATTCAAACATATACTAACACATATTAACTCTCTTATACAATCCCTGATACAAGTTCACAATGATCCATACAGCCACTCACACATTCACTGGCTCTTATGCACAGTTATTTATATATGTCAACTCTCACATGTACTGTGTTTTACATATGTACTTACTTTGACATGTAGCACTGAGATATCCATTCACTCACCAATACACTCATGCACACAGTCAACCGCCCATACAGCTGTTTCCACATGCACTTTTGAAACCATACATCTAGTGAATCAACTGCTCACACATCTATGCACAGAGTCATACACCTCCCAGCCACCCACACACACACTCAGTCTCCCATACAAATACTTGGGCAACCAATCAATAACCCATATAGTTACTCATATAGCTACTTATCAACACATGCAACAGTTGACAGAACAACAGACATAATGATGCACAAATTAAGACAGTTTAGTCACTAACCCATGCACTCAGTGAGACACATTTAATCACTCACTCATACAGTCAGTCATGCACCTACTAAATCCTTCATCCAGACACTTATACATCCACTCATTCTTCAATATGTAAGACATATTTTAACTTTACAGAAACATACAGTCACTGGATGTTGTCATCAGTGGATGTACATGTTTTACTGAGAATGTCAGACTTCATTTTCACATGACTGAGAAAGATAATGTGAATTTACAGAAAATATGCTTTCAGTTTAGCTTATAGATCCCCTTCCAAACCACTGTGGGAAAATCATGAGATATTAGTTTTCTTTCAAACAATATTCATGATATCACAGCAGAAGGTTTTTTCACATGGTAAAATCACCTTAGAACCCACCACAATTCCTAAAACGAGTATGGTACCATCAACAAATGATTGATAATGTAACTAAAGTCCTAAAACCCTCTATTAACTACAATGCTTTTTAATGAGGTGCTATCATGTATATTGGTCCCAAGATGGCTGCCAACACTTCTTGGATGAAGTGCTGACAGCCAATCAGATCAGATGTGTGGTTAGGCTCCGCCCAGATATATATATTTTTTTGAACCTAAATTACTCAAAATCCACTGGAGCACATATATTGAGACCTAGCAAAGGCACATCAGGCTAACAGTCCCTACAATTTTGCCAAGTTTCGTGCAAATCCATTCAGCCGTTCGAGCTAAAAGTGAGGCCAACCGCCCTATGGAAATTAACATGGGAAAAATGCGTTTTGGGACCCCCCTTTTTTCTCGGCCCCCCCTTGATGAAACCCCCCCAAATTGTCAGGGGCTGCTCAGAAACAAAATGTTCCATTTTCCTGAAACTTTCAGCCAATTCCGTCCACAAACGCCAAAGTTATTAGACATAGAATTTTCAAAAATCCCATAGAGAAAAAATCCTAACTATATATACCTACTGGCGACCGCCAGTAGGTAATATATATATATATATATATATATTACCTACTGGCTATCGCCAGTAGGTATATATAGTTAGGATTAATTCCCTATGGGATTTCTGAAAATTCTATGTCTAATAACTTTGGGGTTTGTGGACGGAATCGGCTGAAATTTTCAGAAAAATGGCACATTTTGTTTCTGAGCAGCCCCTGAAAATCTGGTGGGGTTTCGTCTAGGGGGGGCTGAGAAAAAAGGGGGGTCCCAAAACGCGTTTTTTACATTGAGTTTTCCATAGGGCGGTTGGACTCACTTTTAGCTCGAACGGCTGAATGGATTTGCACGAAACTTGGCAAAATTGTAGGGACTGTTAGCCCGATGTGCCTTTGCTAGGTCTCAATATATGTGCTTCAGTGGATTTTGAGAAATTAACGTTTAAATCAAGATATATATCTGTAACAGCGCTCCGGGCAGCGATCCGGTCCGCTTACTTTTCGCGTTTCGGAACTTTGCGCGCAGAAAGCTGATTGGCTCTCCGGTGTCTGTCAACATTCTAAACAGTCCGGAGCGGCCGCCATCTTGTCTCTCGGTAGGATCGAGAGAGAAGAAGAGGTGAAAAACGAAAGGGGAATTTAATGAAAGGGGGCAAGGTATCCCCCTCTTCATCCCCTAGGAATGTTGTTGGGGTTATTAAAGGGTCCCGTGGGGAAAAGAAAAAAAAAATGATTTTTCACGGAAGAAGCGCTTCACGGGCCGCGAACTTGGCCGCAAACTGGTAGCGAAACGGGAATTCGCCATTTTGTGCTTCGTTAATTAAATTACTAGGTATAAGGGGGTGCGGGAGACGTATCCTAATCCCCTATGTTTCCTGAGGGTGGCTGAGATATGTTGATACATCTCTTCCAGCGGCTGTGCGTGAGCTTTTTTTTTTTGCTGCGTGACAGTCCGGAGCGGCCGCCATCTTGTCTCTCGGTAGGATCGAGAGAGAAGAAGAGGTGAAAAACTAAGGGGGAATTTAATGAAAGGGGGCAAGGTATCCCCCTCTTGACCCCCTAGGAATGTTGTTGGGGTTATTAAAGGGTTCCGTGGGGAAAAGAAAAAAAAATGATTTTTCACGGTAGAAGCGCTTCACGGGCCGCGAACTGGTAGCGAAACGGGAATTCGCCATTTGTGCTTCGTTAATTAAATTACTAGGTATAAGGGGGTGCGGGAGACGTATCCTAATCCCCTATGTTTCCTGAGGGTGGCTGAGGAGGTTGATATATGTTGATACATCTCTTCCAGCGGCTGCGCCATCTTGCCTTTTTTCCAATGCCACAATTTTGTCGTGCACGGCAGCCATTTTAGATGCCAGGCTGGTCCCAGGCTATGACCTACCCCTGCGAATGTAGTTTATGGCCCCAGCTGTAGAGAATTCAGACATGCCAACCCTCCCGATTCAGGCGTGTGACTACTGATTTCAGTGCTAGTCTTCCGCCTCCCGATTTCTGCAAGCAAAAACCCGGGGGCATATTACGAACAACTAGCGATAATTTTTGTCTCTAACTTGTTTAGAGACAAAAATTATCGCCGCACATCGGCGATTTTTATCGCAGATAAACCTTGCTATTATCGCAGAAAAGTCAGCGATATTCATGTATTATCGAGCAAATGATCTTAGCCATGTTATCCACCTCCCATTGGATAACATGGCTAAGAACTGCTCAGGGCAGGTGTTAGATTTTGGAGATATTCGCGCTTAGCGCGAATATCTCCAAAAGTTGGTAATAGAAGATAGCGATGTTAGGGACTGTTTCCAGTCGCTAACATCTTGGCACGCCACTTTGCATGTCATTAGTGATAAGTATCACTGACATGCAAAGCGGGGCCCAAGATGGTCGCTATCTCCTTTTAGCTGTCACTAACTGGTGTTAGCGACAGCTTGGTAATAGGGAGATAGTTTTATCTCCGCTTTCATGGCTTTTAAAGCCAAAAAAGCGGAGATAAACCCCCTTGATAATATGCCCCACGATTCCTTGGGGGTTTCAGCTGACAGGGCTTGGTATTGTGCTACATGGTAATTTTTCCAGGAAACGTCAGAGGGTCGATGCAGGGGTTCTAGAAGAGGTGATAAACCATTTAAGCCTCATGAACAAGCGCATGGTCTTTTAAAGATTTGTGAAGTACTCGGGGCGGCGGTGTGTGTGTGCCCTCTTTCAGGAGCGGGCGGGGGGGCACTGCCAGCAACTTGCCAGGTCAGGTAGTGTTCAACACGTGCATCACCCTTTCTCTGCCTGCTATTGCGCTCCATGCTTCGGAAAGGTAAGAAAAAGAACGTGCATTTGAGTTTGAAATGTCAGATCCTGCAGCAGCACACTTCCAAAGCCCACACATGACAATAACCCGATTCAAGGCCCCATTCACCCGTTTTTAAAAAAATAGATAACACTCCAACAAAGTAAGATTATAAAACTTTATTAACTATTAACTTTAACGAACGGAACAAAAACTAAAAACATTTAAACATTTTTCAACACAAAAAGCAACAATGGTTAGAAGCTGTCTTTTGTGCGAATAGTCCCAAGGCAGCACAACGTGCAGAGTTCTGGACGGCACCCAGGTGATGTCGCCTGGGTGCCGCACTGGTTTAGGGATCCTACAATGCAGCACAGAAAAACAGCGTGGGGCGTCCCGGGTGGTGCGGGGGGAGGCCTCGTCAGTAGCGGTCTGTTGTGCGAATAGTCCCAAGGCAGCAGAACGCGTTGAGATGTTGATGGGACTGTGTCCAGTGTCACATGGCTGACACAACATGTACGACAGGCACCCAGGTGATGTCCAGTAAACTGCCGCACTGGTTTTGGTATCCTACAATGCTGCTCCGAAAATTGGCGTGCTGCGGCCCGGTGGTGGGGGAGGCGGCGTGAACGGGCCTCCCCAGGTGGCGGCCATCTAGCTGAGTTGCGCCCGCTCTTGCGGCTACAGCGTCTCGCTCACCATGTTGTTGAGTTGCTCCCACTCTTGCAGTGCAGCGATAGGCGGCTGCCACATGGCTGTCAAAATGGCGGACGGCTCCTCGGTTTTGGGCCTGGTCCACTGAAATGGCCCTGGGACACCTTGGAACTCGGACGCTTGCCTGCTAGGGCTTGGGCTCCATTCTCGAAAAGCGTCCCTTCAGCCGTGAAGATTCTACAAAAGTTTTGGGGGCCCCCGACTCTCGTAGGCTTCCGGTGGGGAGCGGCTGCCATGATTGCTCGCGGAATGGAAAGGGGCGACCACTCGGTCCCCCCGAACGTATGGCAGAGTACCTCGATCCCCCCGGGAAGCCATTTTTGGGCGGGAGGCGCGTCTCGGCTGGTATGCCCGAAGCGGCGTAGCCGGGGCGCGCTTTTTCCTGCCCTAGAGTGGGCTGGCCTAGACACTGACGCGGCTGGCCACGCCCCTCGGGGCAGGCAGGGGCGGGTTTACGCCCGCCCTGAAGACGGATAAAAAGGGACGCAAGACCAGAAGACATCCTCTTGTTCCTGTGCTCTGAAGCTGCACCTCCTCGCTGCACGTGAGCTCGAGACGGAACGAAGAGCCAATTTTGAGCGTTGTAATCTTTCTTTTGTCTTCCAGATACTTTGTCGGAGAGATGCCCAAGAAAGGCGCGAAGAGAATGACGACTGAACAGATGGTTCGGGTCCTCATGAAGGAGATGTCCGAGCTGAAGAAGCGGGTGGCGGAGCGAGACGGGGAGGGGGGATCGGGGCGTCCATCGGCTGGAGCAGCTCCAGGAGGGAAAGCCAAGAGGCCAAGGAGGGGACCAGCCGGGGGAGACGTCCCGGTTCCCTGTACCCCGCTCGAGGCGCCAACCCCAGTACCGGCCGAGGGGAATCCGATTCCCGTGGTGGTCACCCCGATGTCCAATGAGGACATGCCGCCCGAGCTGGCAGCACAGCTTGCAGCGTGGTTGGGCGACAGTAGCGAGGGCGCCACGGCTGCCGAGGCACAGGCGCTGATGAGACAATTGCGCGAGAAACGGGATGCAGCCAAGGTGTCCGCACCGGCTGCAGTGATAGACAAGCCACAAGGGACGATTGCGACCGCAGAGGCAGCGTCCGGTGCAGGTAAGCGGCCATTGCCGATCGCGAGGGATGAGTCAGCACCCTCTCGTAGAGAAAAGTTGGGGCAACATGTTCCTTTGGCAATTAAGGAAAAGATTTGGGCGGGGGAATATGTGAACATCTTCTCGTTGCTTGTCGATCATTATGAGGTGGAGCATGTTAAGGGTCAGAAGGATCTCATGCATCCGAGTGTTTGGCGCGCAAAAATGGCCGCCTTTAAAGTGAATGAGAATATTGGCAATTGGGGCAATGCATGGGGAATTTTTACGTCAATCCTAGGGGAACGTAGGCCAGAGTTGCTTCCCGAGTTTCCAATCTATCAGTCACGAATCATGGGGTACTCGACATCACACCAAGGTAACCATTGGTTCTGTTATGATAATCTTTTCAGAAAGGCGAAGGAGCATAACAAAAGTTTAACCTGGGATTGTTATGATTCTTTGACATGGGATAAAATGAAGGAGTCAGGAATGTTAAAAATGCCGTTGGTGGGGAGCAATGTTGGCGAATCCTCCCGCCAATATGCGGGGACGCCCTTTCGGTCAGGTACGGGTACCGACGATTACTCGAAACCTGCCGGCAATACAGGAAAAAGGGGTTTCTGCTTTAATTTCAACAGAGGTAAATGTACTAGGCCCCAGGGATCGTGTAAATTCAAACACGAATGTATTGGTTGCGGGTCGTCCCATCCTGAGTCCATGTGCAGAGCCAGAACGGGTGAGAATGGGGGTAGAGGAGGCGCCAAACAGGTCTAATGTAGTCCGAGGGGCGCCTTTACCAACCCCGATTGATACCTTGGCGATGATTCCCTGGCTCAGTGAATACCCGGATCGTACTTCTGCTGGGGTGCTGCGGAACGGATTTTCGTATGGTTTCCGCATCCCGGTAGGGGACTTTCAGGGTGTCGGGAAGTGCAAAAATCAACTTTCCGTCCTGCAGCATACGACCGTAGTACAGGATAAGATCCGGAAAGAGGTTAATCGAGGTCGGGTCGCTGGCCCGTTTAGTGTACCCCCGGTGCAGAATTTTGTTTGTTCTCCCCTAGGGGTGGTCCCCAAGAAGGACCCAGGTGAGTTTCGACTGATTCACAATTTATCAGCTCCACATGGTCTGTCTGTAAACGATGCAATCGATCCAGAAGTGTGTTCGGTGCGGTACGCATCATTCGATGAAGCCGTAGCCATTTTGAATCGCCTGGGGCCCGGGACGCTGATGGCGAAATCAGATATCGAGTCAGCGTTCCGATTGCTCCTGGTACACCCAGACGACCAGCGTCTCCTGGGATTCATGTTTCAAGGTTGTTATTACATGGATAGGTGTATGCCGATGGGGTGCTCTATATCCTGTGCCTATTTCGAGAAATTCAGTAGTTTTCTACAATGGGTCTTCACAAAGAAGACGGGTTTCCAAAATGTAATGCATTACCTTGATGATTTTCTGTTTCTTGGGGCAGCCGGGGATCTTGAATGTGGCCGGGCCTTGGCCGAATTTTGTGTGTTAATGAACCAGTTTGGTGTGCCATTGGCACCGGGTAAAACAGTGGGTCCTACGACTTGCCTCGAGTTTCTGGGGATCGAGTTGGACTCCAGTGAGGGTTGTTTTCGTTTGCCGACTGCCAAAGTGTTGAAATTCAGGGCAGCCCTGCAAGTGTGTATAAATGCATCTAAAGTTACGCTGCATCAATTGCAGCAGTTGGTGGGGAAGTTGAATTTTGCCCTGAGGGTGATACCAATGGCCCGCCCTTTTTCCCGTTCGATTGCCCAAGCGATGGTCGGCCTAAAGGAGGGTCATCATCGCACGAGACTATCGGCTGAGGTCCGCCAGGACATGCGTATTTGGTTAGCATTTTTGGCGGACTTTAATGGTCGAGTAGTCTGGAACAAGCCAGCCGTGTCCTCTGAAGAGCTGGGGCTATGGACAGATTCAGCAGGAAGCATAGGCTTTGGCGCCATCTTCGGCACGAAATGGTCGGCACAAAGATGGCCGACGTGGTGGCGCGATAATGGTCTGACAAGTAATATTGCTTTCCTGGAACTGTTTCCCATTTTGGTGGCCCTCAGAACCTGGCCCGAAGCGTTCAAAGATCACTCGGTCATATTTTGGTCTGACAATATGACCGTGGTGGAATGCATCAATAGTCAGGCAGCACGTTGTAAACTGATTTTGAGACTGCTCAAAGAAATTGTTTTACTGTGTATGCAACTGAACGTGATATTCAGAGCAAAACATGTCCCAGGGGTGATGAATCAGGCGGCTGACGCACTGTCTCGTTTTCAAATGCAGGCTTTCTCGGGTTTCCTTCCCTCAGCGGACCCAGAGCCGGCACCCTTTCCCGAAGCTCTCTGGTCTCTCGGTGCCCCGAACTTCGTCACCTCGTGGGAGAGAGTCTAGCACCACGGACGAGGAAGGCATATGAAGGGGCGTTTCGGGCCTATTTAGCCTTTTTGGGGACTGACAGAGAGGGGCTTTGGGGCCAAGAGGAATGGGTAGTGAATTTTCTGATGTCCTTACGTAGGGCTGGGAAATCGGTGGCTACGGCCCAGAGGCATCGTGCTGCCATTTCCTTTGTTGCCAGGGCTCATAATATCCAGGACCCGACAGCATCTTTCGTGGTACAGAAAGCGCTGCGTGGGTGGCAACGCCTTGAGGGTCGCAGAGTAGACGAGAGGCGCCCGATAGGTTTGGATAGGTTGTCCCAGTTGTTGGCCACACTCCCTGCCACATGCTCGTCTCAGTTTGAGACGGTATTGTTCCGAGCCGCTTTTACGCTTGCATTTCACGGGGCGATGAGGGTAAGCGAGCTGGTGGCGAGGAACAAACTGGATGTGGCTGGGGGTTTGTGCCAGGAACACGTTCAGATCAGGGGAGAGACGATGACTGTCTCCTTTGTCAGGTCCAAGACCGATCAGGGTGGGATGGGTGACTGCATAATCATACGCAGGATTCCCGGGTCCTCCATGTGTCCGGTAAAGTGTTTAGAAGATTACCTAGCACGAAGGGTGGCATCATGGGGGGGACCTTGTTGAGACACGCGGACGCCACCCCACTGACGAAATTTCAGTTTCAGCGGGTGCTTGCGATGTCAATTGCCGCAGCGGGCTTGAACCCGGGCGAGTTTGGGACCCATTCCTTTCGTATAGGGGCTGCCACAGAAGCTACAGCCAGGGGTCTTAATGTTGAACAAGTGAAACGAGTGGGGCGTTGGTCCTCCAATTGTTATAAGAGATATGTGCGGTTGCACATGTTGTGAAGCTGTAATAATATACTCACACTTCTTGTTTTTGTTTGGTTTTCAGTTACGCAAGCCTACGAGGCGGGGCGGACTATGCAGTCGACCCAACACCGGGCCAGCGGTCAGACATCACCGGCTGTGAGAAAGGAGGTGTCGGTCGTGGGCCACTCATACGTGAGGCGTGCCGCAGACGTATTCAAAGCAGGTGACATGATTCACGTAGCTGGGGAATACGGGTACAGGGTGTCCTTCTACGGAAGAGGCGGTCTCTGTATTGACCAGTTTCAAACATTTTTTGAGGATTTGTTAGGGCGGACGAGGTCACCGCCGTCTATAGTTATAGTACATTTAGGGGGCAATGATTTGGTCACCACCGGTAGACGACTTCTCCTGGAGGCAATGCTTTCCACTGTAAGTTGGTTGGCGAGGAGAGTTCCGGGGTGCACCATTGCGTGGTCCCATATGATTCCACGAAAGGTGTGGCGGGGGGCTATTTCTATTCCTGCTTTGAACCATTCTGTTAGAAAGCTTAATAACAAAGTGAGTAGGTTGTTCCGTTCCGGGACATTGCATTCTATCCCGCATGGTTGTATTAATGATGACAGTATGTATTTGGGGGATGGTGTGCATTTGTCTCGGGTGGGAAATGAGTTACTAATAGGAGACTTCTTAGCATGGTTAAAAACGTTGAAACATGACCTTTAGGTAGGAGTTTTGTGGGGGGTCCGGATAGCCGGTCAACTATCCGGCCTGTGGCGGTAAGGTCATGATCGGTGAGCACTAATTAGAAGATCCCTATGAGTGGGCGTCACCCAACACGGATGGGAGCGCTCGGGAGAGGTGGCCTTTGGCCCCTCAATGGGGAGGCGGTCCCTTCTAAGGATGGGTCGCCGAAAGTAAAGGAAAGGCGGTCAAGGCCCCTTCCTTTGTAGGAGGGGTGACAGCCCCCTCCTGGGGAATTTCCCGGGGCCAGTGACGTCTGCGACGGCAGATGTGGTAAGTTGTGTGGGGTTGGGGGGAGGTCTACGATACCTTCTAGATACCTCACACGAGTCTTCGAACGACCTTTAACTGGCGTCGAGTTTATAGGTGCCCCCGTCAAGTCAAGGGAAATTGGTAGTAGTTGCACTTGAGGTACGCCTCCGTGCTGTCGCCCCTCCCAAGTGGGGGGGGGTATGTCTGGTTAGGGATCTTGACACCGGTTACGACCTTGCCGTTGGCCCTTAAACGTTAGGATGTACAATTTCAATGTTTCAAGAAAATGTTTTTGTATGATGTTAGTTCGGCTAGGAGAACCTCTGTATTAGAGAATCTGTTAAGGTTAGCCAAACATCGCAATGTGGTAATGAAATTGTACATAATATGAACTGTTTAATGTTTTAATTTTTTGTTTTAATAAATACGGCCGGGAGGGTCACTCCCTCCCACTTCCAAAAACTTCAAGAACTGTTTCCGGTTTCCCTCCTTTGGGGATTGTGTTGAGAGGGGGTGGCGGGTATCTCAGCCATATGGAAAGGGGCGACCACTCGGTCCCCCCGAACGTATGGCAGAGTACCTCGATCCCCCCGGGAAGCCATTTTTGGGCGGGAGGCGCGTCTCGGCTGGTATGCCCGAAGCGGCGTAGCCGGGGCGCGCTTTTTCCCGCCCTAGAGTGGGCTGGCCTAGACACTGACGCGGCTGGCCACGCCCCTCGGGGCAGGCAGGGGCGGGTTTACGCCCGCCCTGAAGACGGATAAAAAGGGACGCAAGACCAGAAGACATCCTCTTGTTCCTGTGCTCTGAAGCTGCACCTCCTCGCTGCACGTGAGCTCGAGACGGAACGAAGAGCCAATTTTGACCCACCCACCAGCCCCTGAAGACAGCCAGTTGTTTGTAATAAAAGTGATCAATAATTCTGTTTCGTTTACAGGTTGTGGTAGTATCGTGTTGATTTTAGAGTGTAATAAAGAATGGTCTATCTTATGTGAATTTTGTGATTAAAGTAATTCAGATATAGTGTCGATTTATAAGCATGCTTTTTCGGTCATAGTGGCCAATGTATTTTTAGGTTTAGTAGCATTGTCGTATTTATTTTGGTCGGGCGGTAAGGTCATGATCGGTGAGCACTAATTAGAAGATCCCTATGAGTGGGCGTCACCCAACACGGATGGGAGCGCTCGGGAGAGGTGGCCTTTGGCCCCTCAATGGGGAGGCGGTCCCTTCTAAGGATGGGTCGCCGAAAGTAAAGGAAAGGCGGTCAAGGCCCCTTCCTTTGTAGGAGGGGTTACAGCCCCCTCCTGGGGAATTTCCCGGGGCCAGTGACGTCTGCGACGGCAGATGTGGTAAGTTGTGTGGGGTTGGGGGGAGGTCTACGATACCTTCTAGATACCTCACACGAGTCTTCGAACGACCTTTAACTGGCGTCGAGTTTATAGGTGCCCCCGTCAAGTCAAGGGAAATTGGTAGTAGTTGCACTTGAGGTACGCCTCCGTGCTGTCGCCCCTCCCAAGTGGGGGGGGTATGTCTGGTTAGGGATCTTGACACCGGTTACGACCTTGCCGTTGGCCCTTAAACGTTAGGATGTACAATTTCAATGTTTCAAGAAAATGTTTTTGTATGATGTTAGTTCGGCTAGGAGAACCTCTGTATTAGAGAATCTGTTAAGGTTAGCCAAACATCGCAATGTGGTAATGAAATTGTACATAATATGAACTGTTTAATGTTTTAATTTTTTGTTTTAATAAATACGGCCGGGAGGGTCACTCCCTCCCACTTCCAAAAACTTCAAGAACTGTTTCCGGTTTCCCTCCTTTGGGGATTGTGTTGAGAGGGGGTGGCGGGTATCTCAGCCATATGACCACGACGGAGCCACGAGATGGTGGTGCTCTCATGCTGACGCCAGCTTCAGTCTGAATGATCCAGAAACAAGGTGGGGCTTTCATCGTTTGGGAAAAAAAAATGTTCTAAACCAATGAAAAGTGTTAGTTTTAGGTCATATGACCAAGCCTTCCATCTTTAGGAAACCAAAAGTAAAATGAACCAATGAAAAGTTTTATAACCAAGTCACATGACCTGTTATGCGGCATAGGGCTACAAAAAGCGTAGAAAATCCCTTGGCACGTGAGGCGGCGTCAGTAGCGGACCGATGTGCGAATTGGCCGAAGGCAGCACAACGGGCCGAGATCCGGATGGTACCGAGGTGGTGTCCAGCAAATTGTCGCACTGGTGTGGCCATCCTACAATGCTGCGCCGAAAGACGGCGTGTCCAGCTGAGTTGCGGTCACTGTTGCGGTACAGTGACTCGAACGCGCCGAGATCCGGATGGCACCGAGGTGGTGTCCAGCAAATTGCCGCACTGGTGTGGCCATCCTACAATGCTGCGCCGAAAGACGGCGTGTCCAGCTGAATTGCGGTCACTGTTGCGGTACAGTGACTCGAACGCGCCGAGATCCGGATGGCACCGAGGTGGTGTCCAGCAAATTGCCGCACTGGTGTGGCCATCCTACAATGCTGCGCCGAAAGACGGCGTGTCCAGCTGAGTTGCGGTCACTGTTGCGGTACAGTGAGTCGAACGCGCTGAGATCTGGATGGCCCCGATGTTGTGTCCAGCAAGTTGCCGCACTGGTGTGGCCATCCTACAATGCTGCGCCGAAAGTCGGCGTGGGGTGCCCCGTTGGCTTATGAGGTGATGTCAGTAGTGGACCGATGTGTGAATAGGTCGGAACCAGCACAAGGCGCCAAGATCCGAATGGCAAGTCCTGGATGTTGAGTGCCTCAGTTGAGAGTTCTGAGCAGTGCTTGTAAGACTGTCTGAAGCTTATTTGCACCTGCTGCAGCTTCACTATTGCCCTGGTGTGGCCAAAGGTCGCACATGACATGGGCGGCCGGCTCCCGAGGTCCGGCGGAACTTTTTTCCTTTTCCTTTCTGCTTCTTTTCCTACAATCCGTTTCATCTGTAGACACGACCAGGTCCCTAAATGTGTGCAGGGGGACGCTATTGATTGAATGAAAATGGCGGGCTTGACACAAAGCTGACTCAAGCGTTACTGTTGATGCTATACAGACAAAAATTGATTTTCAGTTTGTACATTCTTCAGGTTTTTTTTTTCCATCCAAGTCTGATTGAGAGTTTGTAGAAAAATGGCTTCAGATTTTCCACATACTACTCTTCAACATTCTTCCTAAATGTAACAATGTGAAACTCACTAGGAGAACGGCTGTTTCTGTTTCCTTTCAAAATGCTGCCAACAATATTTTCTGAATGGAAGACACCATCTTGTAGCATAAAGGGCCGAAAGGGGTTCTGGTCTGGCCGATGGTTGGTGGAGACATTTTGACTATATCTTGGACCTGCCCGGCCTCGCCCAAAATGGCGCCGGTATAAATGGGACTCGTAACTCCTTGCCCGCAAATGTATATCTAGAAAATGTTATTGTAAGTGGCCCTGTCTTATTTTAATTACAAAATGTACGTCCACCGATACCGCAACTGTTAGACACCTTTGTTCTTGCAACCTAATGGCCCGCTCGTTACGTTCTTCTACAGTGTAAACGTCTCCTCATCATATACGATTTCAGTTTGCTCCGTGGCCGGCCCACGTGGTTATAGGCCCGTATTTGTATACTGACATTTTCACAATAAAGGTTTTTAAAACAAAACACAGTAGTAGTATTTACATTGGTAAAGTTTTTACTTTTAGTCACTGTTTTCGAATCAGTAAAAGGCAAGTGAAATAAAGCAGTCCAATTACATGACGGATAAAAGGTATAATATGTAGGAACGCAGTAAAGATAAATGGTCAAGGGCAGTTGTGTTTTTCATGTCTGCAACATAAAGTGATCGATAAGAATCTGATAATCAGGCGTATCGGCGACTAAGACAGCAGGCCGAATCTCTTTTACTCAACGGCTCCGTCATGGAAGGAAGAAACGCCCTTTTTCTCGAAAAAGGAATATATTTTACTTGCAAGACAGTTGTAAATTTTCCGGGAAAGTACATTAGCCTGGAATATTATAACATATGTTTGAAAAAAAAATATTGTTCGAAAACAATAAAAAGCGTAATTTTTAGGTCATATGACCAAGCTTTTCATCATTAAATTAACAAAAGTAAAATGAACCAATGAAAAGTTTTATTAACAAGTCACATGACCTGTTATGCTTACGTTACGCGCTGCGCGCCGCGCCTCGGATCACTTCCGGGTGCGCTAACGCGGCGTGTCATATAACGCATTACGCGACAACGTAGGTCAAGAATATAGTCAAAATGTCTCCACCAACCAGCGTTCAGAACACAACCCCTTTCAGCAGTCCAAAAAGTTCTGTTAAATGACAACAGAGGGGACAGGCAACAAGAACCATCAGTCAAAGAGGGGAGGGCAAGTTCTTCTCTTCCGGGTCATGTTGGGGCGCTACCGGAACTGATCGAATTGGTAGTCTACAGTGTTTCTGGATGTTTCAGACTAAAGCTGGCGTCAGCATGAGACCACTACCATCTCGTAGCTCCGTCGTGGCCATTCCACGAGCAATCATGGCAGCCGCTCCCCACCAGAAGCCTGCGGGAGTCGGAGGCCCCCAAGACTTTTGTAGAATCTTCACGGCTGAGGGGACGCTTTTCGAGAATGGGACCCAAGCCCTATCAGGGAAGCGTCCGAGTTCCAAGGTGTCCCAGGGCCATTTTAGTGGACCAGGCCCAAAACCGAAGAGCCGGCCGCCATTTTGAGAGTCCTGTGGCAGCCGCCTATCGCTGCACCGCAAGAGCGGGAGCAACTCAACTACATGATGAGCGAGACGCTGTAGTCGCAAGAGCGGGCGGTAAACAGCTGAATGGCGGAAGAGGCACAGTGTAGCAAAAGCGGGCGGAATGGCAACTAAAACGGTAAAGGGGCGCCCCACTACAGCTTGTCTTCAGGTCAAACGGATTGTGGGACAAGGTCCAGAATTGAAGAGTAATCAAAAGGCAAAAAGTTCCGCCGGACCCCGGGAGCCGGCCGCCTATGTCGGGGGCGATCTCAGGCTACACCAGTGCTATAAGACTTGGGGAGGGTGTCGGAGCCAAGCGTCTTCTCCGAGTCCATGGCCATCACACCGCCCCTCAGGGGCCTCCGTCAAGTTGTTTAGGAAGCTAACATATCACATTGTTTTCTAATGCAGTCAGGTCCACAAACGACACTCACTTACTTTGAGAATAGTGAAGCTGCAGTAGGTGGAAATAAGCTTCAGACAGTGTTACAAGCACTGCTCAGAACTCTTAACTATGGCACCCAACATCCAGAACTTATGCTATTTGAGAATGGCAGTGACATCGAAGCATCTCAGGGACCAAAACCATTAACGTACTTTCACGTATGAAAATCTTACTTGGGGAGGGGGCAGGAGCGAAGCGCCCCCTCCCAGTCAGCGCCACCACACCGTATGTTGAAAATTTGAAGCCATCGTTCTACAAAGTCAACCAAACTTGGATTGAAAAATCTAGAAAAATGTACAAACTGAAAACCAGTTTTGGTCTGCATAGCATCAGTAGCAACGCTTGAGTCAGCTTTGTGTCAAGCCGCCATTTTGATTAAACAAAGCACAGGCATTGAAAAAGGCTCAAATTCAGAACTCTAAACTATGGCACCCAACATCCAGGAGCTTGCCATCCGGATCTTGGAGCCTTGTGCTGCTTTCGATCTATTCACACATCGGTCCACTACTGACATCATCTTATAAACCAACGTTATGTAAATAGTTTTTTAATAAAATGTTTTACCCTGTTTCTTTGCTGGTGTGTTGTCTATATTTTTAATATTTGCATAGGGTTTGTCGTTATTTTGTGCGGGATGGGTGATGGAGCCGAGCTGTCTTGCAGCCCTCATGGTGTGGAGCTCAGTTCATCTCACTATTTTCGTATTTCTCATGAAGGGTTGTTCCTAATATTTCTATTTTAGCGAGGTCAAAAAGAGATCCAATTAGTGGCCTACTGATTTTGCTCGATTACTTTTATTTTTTTTACACGATTTTTCACTATCTGCAAAGACTAAACAGAGTATTGCGACTTTGTGCTTGTTTGTAAATAGAGAATGATCCAAAGAGAACCAATTCTAAAACAGTAAATGCTTGGACAACAATCAATCAAATGGAGAGACAAGCAGGCACGACGGATTACAACGGGGGCAAAGGCTTGCGTTAACTACCGTTCACTATCTGCAAAGAGAGAGTACTACTAAGACAAAAGAGGGGAGGGGGGGGGTGCAGCGTTCAAAGCACATCAGCGTGCATAAATACGAAAATATTTTTATCTATCACGTACTTGACATTTTAAAGCTTTTCATATTTGCTATTAAAAAACCAATGAAATTCACAGAAAAAACCATAGGTTATAGTGGATATATAGTTAGGAATTTGCATTTACAAAACCTTGAAAATTCAATGAAAAAACCATTGGTTTTAGGCCATATATAGTTAGGGATTTGCATTTACAAAACCTTATTTTACTCGCATAAAACCATTGAAATTCCATATATAGTTATAAGCGCTAACTATATATCGCGCACCCGCAATCCACTGCTGATGATGTCACATATTACATCATTCATGACATGGTTAGTGACATCACTGATGACATCACTGATGACATCTCAAATGACATCACTGATGACATCACTGAAAACATCTCATTTGACATGACTGATAACATCACTGATGATATCATTCATGTGATAATACGATGAACCTCTTCAGACTCTAATATAACCTTAGATACAATCAGTGTAAACAGACACTCACAGACTGTCACTCATCCATGGAGTTACTCACACACCTAGTCAGTCATGCAAAGAATCAATCACACCTCCATTTCCTCAACTATACAGTTATACAAACTTTACTTATTCAAACATATACTAACACATATTTACTCTATTATACAATCCCTGATACAAGTTCACAATGATCCATACAGCCACTCACACATTCACTGGCTCTTATGCACAGTTATTTATATACGTCAACTCTCACATGTACTGTGTTTTACATATGTAGTTACTTTGACATGTAGCACTGAGATATCCGTTCACTCACCAATACACTCATGCACACAGTCAACCGCCCATACAGCTGTTTCCACATGCACTTTTGAAACCATACATCTAGTGAATCAACTGCTCACACATCTATGCACAGAGTCACACACCTCCCAGCCACCCACACACACACTCAGTATCCCATACAAATACTTGGGCAACCAATCAATAACCCATATAGTTATTCATATAGCTACTTATCAACACATGCAACAGTTTACAGAACAACAGATATAATGATGCACAAATTAAGACAGTTTAGTCACTAACCCATGCACTCAGTGAGACACATTTAATCACTCACTCATACAGTCAGTCATGCACCTACTAAATCCTTCATCCAGACACTTATATATCCACTTATTCTTCAATATGTAAGAGATATTTTAACTTTACAGAAACATACAGTCACTGGATGATGTCATCAGTGATGATATCAGTGATGTCATTTGAGATGTCATCAGTGATGTCATCAGTGATGTCACTAACCATGTCATGAATGATGTAATATGTGACATCATCAGCAGTGGATTGCGGGTGCGCGATATATAGTTAGCGCTTATAACTATATATGGAATTTCAATGGTTTTATGCGAGTAAAATAAGGTTTTGTAAATGCAAATCCCTAACTATATATGGCCTAAAACCAATGGTTTTTTCATTGGATTTTCAAGGTTTTGTAAATGCAAATTCCTAACTATATATCCACTATAACCTATGGTTTTTTCTGTGAATATATATATATATATATATATATATATATATATATATATATATATATATAGATAGATAGATAGATAGATAGATAGATAGATAGATAGATAGATAGATAGATAGATAGATAGATAGATAGATAGATAGATAGATAGATATCCATCAATGACAGGATCCCATGCAGGTGAGGCCATGAGTGATGTCAACTGACCATGTCATGAGTGATGTAATATGTGGCGTCATCAGCAGTGCATTGCAGGCGCGCAAGTTATAGTGAGTCCAACTAACTATAACGTGGGAATTTCAATGGTTTTATGTCAGTAAAATTTCCAGCTAACTATAACTGGTGTCAAACCTATGGTTTTTTATGTGAATTTAATAGGTTTTTTACATGCTAATTCCTAACTATAACTGGTGTGAAACCTATGGTTTTTTCAGTTAATTTCATTGGTTTTTTAAATGCTAATTCCTAACTATAACTGGTGTGAAACCTATGTTTTTTTCAGTGAATTTCATAGGTTTTTTAAATGCTAATTCCTAACTATATATAGGGCCTCAAACCTATGTTTTCTTCAGTGAATTTCAAAGGTTTTTTAATAGAAAATTTCGATAGCTATGAAATGAAATATTTTTTATATTGAATCTTATATTGTATATTTAATAATTCTATTTTTCTTATGTATATTGTTCCTGGTTTTTTTGGTTTTGCCATGGAGCGCTCCCGGTGCGCGTCCCGGTGAGCGCACCGGTAAGCGCAGTCTTGCGGCGCGCCCCTCGGCGCGTACGGGTGAGCGTCACGTTAGCGCTATTGCCGCGAATGAAAACATCATCGTGATGTATCGCGTAGCCGCGTCCGTGTGATACGCACGGCGTAAGCGCACCCGGAAGCACTCGAGCGCATACGATCGCGCTACGTAACCATCCGACGCTCTTACGCGACTCGCCCCTGGTCGCATAGCGTAAGCGCGTCGGGTCATGTGACCTAAATATAACACTTTTTATAGGTTCAGGACAGTTTCGGTTTCCAAATGATGAAAGCCCTGGTCATGTGACCTGAAAATAACACTTTTCATTGGTTCAGGACAGTTTTTTTTCCTAATGATGAAAGCCCCCACCTTTTTTCCTCATTCTCACTTTGTACTTTGAGTGAGGAAGACCTGTTTCCAGAGCTATTACTAATTTGTACTCAGAAATGGCTCCAGTAGCAGCAGCAGCAGGAGCATCTCAGCCTCCACCACCACCACCAAGAGGACCACCACAACACCACTGTGGTGGAGATGAAGAAGAGGAAGAGGAGGAGGAGGAGGAGGAGGAGGAGGAGGAGGAGAGAAGGAGGTTCCTGCCAGAAGATAATACCCCATATAGGCCAAAGCAGCACATTATCTGGGAATTTTTTTCAAGCCCAAAGGACCTAAAAAAAAAAAGTAAATGCGCCAAGGGTTACTTGCCTAATCTGTGGCACTGAACTTTCAAGGGGGAACCCTAACAAAAAATACTCTTTTGGCAATAACAGCATGATTTGCCACATGCAACGCCGGCACCCTAACAATTATGCTGCGGCAGAGGTCAGAGAACTGGCCAGAAACCCTCCCCAATCTTCACCCAGCACTTCCAAAAGTAAGCAACCCACTCCATCGGGTCCAGAGACATGGGAGATGGTCCCAAACATACAACCCCAGTTTGGACAATACAAAATCAGTTGTATATTTTGTGGTAAAACAATTACCTATGGTGAGCAAAGCATAAAACTCATCAACCGTGCTGGTGACAACCACAATTGCCCCAAAAAACCTTAATTTTTTCCTGATTTTGTTTGCTCCAGTTGAACCGTTTACAATTCCCTGTTTTTTGTTTCTCCCCACAAAAATAACAAAAAAATATAAAATTGTTCATAAAAGCCAAAAAAAGTACAAAATGTTAAAAAAACAATAAAAAAATATAAAACAACAAAAAGAAGAAAAAAAACAGTTCTTTTTAGAATTACCTCCAATTAATAAAAAAAGGCTACATTTTTTAAAAACTCTGTCATTCTTTTTTCCCTATGGTACGCTCCGCGGTGCGCGTACCGGGCGCACCCCCCGCGCAAATCGAAAAAAAAAATGTTTCTTTTTTTGCCCT
Organism: Lissotriton vulgaris; assembly: GCF_964263255.1. Classification (NCBI taxonomy): domain Eukaryota; kingdom Metazoa; phylum Chordata; class Amphibia; order Caudata; family Salamandridae; genus Lissotriton; species Lissotriton vulgaris. Next base: position 447,985,147 of record NC_141693.1, on the reverse strand, counting down.
GCTGGGCCCTTTTATGGCCCCCACATCAAACCTAGGGGGTCAGGGGGGGTCTACTCTGCCCCCTTTTGGTAATTTCCCCCTTTGTTTTTGCCACCTCTTGTGTCTCGATCCTACCGAGACACAAGATGGCGGCCGCTCCGGACTGGTTGGAATGTTGACAGACACCCGAGAGCCAATCAGCTTTCCGTGCGCGAACTCACGTAGCGCGCTGGTACACGCCCCGGTGCGCGTACCGGGGCGCGCTTATAGATATATATATTTTTTTGAACCTAAATTACTCAAAATCCGCTGGAGCACATATCTTGAGACATAGCAAAGGCACATCGGGCTACCAGTCCCTACAATTTTGCCAAGTTTGGTGGAAATCCATTCAGCCGTTCGAGCTAAAAGTGAGTTCAACCGCCCTATGGAAATTAACATGGGGAAAACACGTTTTGGGACCACCCTTTTATCTCGGCCCCCGCTTGACAATTCCCCCCTAAACTTTCAGGGAAGGAGCGGAGTGCCGCGAGGCAAATTTGAGGGAATTTTCAGGCAGATTCCTTAACCGGCGCCAAAGTTATTCCCAATAGAAGGTAATAAATATATATATATATATATATATATATATATATATATATATATATATATATCAAAACACAGGGTCCTGCAATGCGTCTCCTCGCACCACCGTGGAACAGATCACCAAAACTCCAAGATGAGATTTAACAAGTGGCTTTATTTTTCCTCGCCATCGGCATGACGCGTTTCGGCCGTCACAAAACGGCCTTGATCACATGGCCTCAAATTACCAATGGGGGTCTTTAAATACTGTGTCAAACATAAAGGTAGGAACGATAACAATAAGTTTGAGGGGGTCAAGGACATAGAAAAAATACTTCCGTTCTGTGCATATGTACAAAAATACGAATACTCAAGTGAACTTTACAATATCATGAAAAATAAAGTGCTAGTGCAATAATTAATAATCTTATTTACCGATATATACATAAAAGCCAAAATGAGAAATAGGATGATTTCAATTATTATGACCGTCAATACATCAATGCACAATTTTGTCAGAATATGTCCAAAAAACTTTACATATGACCTCCAATTTATGTTATCATAAGAAAAGTGCTCAAGTGCTAATAGTGCATAAAGATTTAGCAAAAAGTACATATATGCTAAGAAAGCAATCAGTCATGGCACGTTGATGTCATGCGCCCCATGTACCTTCGCAAGTGTAAAGATACCCTTCACAGTTAAAAACATTTAAGCATTACTGCTGATGCGTAAAGTTCACTATAGCCATAGTGACTAAATAAAGTTTAAATGCCTAGACCAAAAGTAAATAGATCAGATTCATGTAGCAAAGCTTATTGTGATTCATACAGTTCTACCGAACAAAGGGTCAACCATTAAATAACGGATTCCACAAATAACAGAGGGAAAATACAATATGACAATAATTCATGCGATCAAAAGAGCAAAAGGGGTTGATTCATAGGTGAAATTACAGAAAAACTTGTAAATCTTCCCCCCTGTTAAGCCCATTGGGTATACGGGTATTCAAGAGGACAATGTACTTGCTCTCTAATTGTCGTAAAGCCTTTTCACGATCCCCTCCCCTGATGTTTTTAGGGACAGAGTCAATAACAAAATAGGTTAGATGGTTCAAATTTTTAGCATGTACAAGTTCAAAATGCCGGGCAACAGGATAGTTGGAGTCGGAATTCACTATTGCCCTAAGATGTTGCAAAATGCGGTTAAACACCTGTAACTTGGTGCTTCCCACATATTTGAGTTTGCATTTACACTCCAACACATATACAGCGTGATCTGTACGGCATGTATACAGCTCTTTAATAGGTGTGGGTAAGGGAAAAAAGGGGGATTGAAATTCCTCCATGTTTACCCCGAACTTGCATGCTCTGCATGAAATGCATTTGTGAAAACCCTTTTTATTAGAAATTCTAACTATGCTATTGCTCACTTCTGGGCTGGTTCTTACCAAATAGTCTCTCATAGAGGGTCCTCTCCTGAATATAATAGAGGGTTCAGAGGGTAGTAGAGGAGATAGACTAATGTCAGTATGAAGGATAGGCCAATGCTTCCTCAAGATACCCCTAATCTTTCTCTCTTCAGTGTTGAAGGTGGTAATTAAACTGACCGTATTGATGTCATGTTTAGGGGCCTTCTCTACATTAACCGTGACAATCTCCAAACCATCTTCTCTCATACCGTCAATACTGACTCTGTTAGCCTTTTCTCTAGCCTCAAGAAGATTATCCATGGTATAACCCCGTTTTACAAATCTTTGAATAGCCTCTTCCTGGCAGGTATTCAGGTCAGACTCAAGGCTGCAGATTCTGCGCATCCTTATAAACTCCCCATACGGTATACTTTTAATGAGGTGTTTGGGGTGCGCGCTATATATATATATATTCACTGAAAAAACCATAGGTTTCACACCAGTTATAGTTAGGAATTTGCATTTAAAAAACCTATTAAATTCACATAAAAAACCATAGGTTTCACACCTGGAAATTTTACTGACATGAGTGATGTCACTGACCATGTCATGAGTGATGTAATATGTGACGTCATCAGCAGTGCATTGCACGCGCAAGTTATAGTGAGTCCAACTAACAATAACGTGGGAATTTCAATGGTTTTATGTCAGTAAAATTTCCAGCTAACTATAACTGGTGTGAAACCTATGGTTTTTTATGTGAATTTAATAGGTTTTTTAAATGTAAATTCCTAACTATAACTGGTGTGAAACCTATGGTTTTTTCAGTGAATTTCATAGGTGTTTTTAATGCTAATTCCTAACTATAACTGGTGTTAAACCTATGGTTTTTCCGTGAATTTCAAAGGTTTTTTAAATGCTAATTCCTAACTATAAATCTCAGTTTATAAGTAAGACTGTTAGCGCACTAGTTGTTCTCTGGGACATTCTGTTATTGAGCTATATTTTGACTTTTTTTGGCTGTTTTTTTGGCTACATTTTTTTTGTTTTTTGTCTCTGGTGGCCATCTTTGGGCTACATTGGGCTACATTGGGCTACATTGGACTACATTGGGCTACTTTTTGGCTCTAATATATATATAGCCCAATGTAGCCCAATATATATTTTTCAAAGTTCATTTTCGTAAAAACGACGTGAGCATATATCTTGAGACATAGCAAAGACACATTGGGCTACCAGTCCCTACAATTTTGCCTATTTTTAAAAAAAAAATATATAAATATATTATTATTATTATTATTTTTTTTGCCTTGGTGCGCTCCCGGAGCGCGCCCCGGGGTGCGCCCCAGAAAGCGTAATTAATTGAAGCGCCCCGGAGAGCACACCGGGGAGCGTCCCTTAAGCGCCATTATCGTTTTCTTAAACATGATAGTGACGTATCGCGTAGCCGCGTCTGCGTGAAACGCACGGCGTAAGCGCACCCGGAAGCACTCGTGCGAATACGATCGCGCAATGTAAACTTCCGACGCGCTTCCGCGACGCGACCCGGGGCGCTCCCCCGGACACTCCCCGGGGCGCGTAGCGTAAGCGCGTCGGGTCATGTGACCTGAAAATAACACTTTACATTGGTTCATAACAGTTTTGGTTTCATAATGACGAAGCCCCTGGTCATGTGACCTGAAAATAACACTTTTCATTGGATCTAACTTTTTTTTTTCCTTCTGATGAAAGACCCCACCTTTTTCCTTTCTTCTGACTTTGTCCTTTGACTGAGGAAGACCTGCTTGTACCTCTCTGTACAATTTTTATCTTCATAATGGCTTCAGTAGCAGCAGCAGCTGGTGCATCTGCACCACCACCACCACCACAACTACCAAAAGGACCACCACAAGTGTTCTTTGGTGGTCAAGAAGAGGAGGAAGAGGAGGAGGAGGAGGAGGAGGAAGAAAGGACGAGAACATTTCTCTAATAACACAATACCCCATACCAGCCTAGACCACACATTATTTGGGAGTTTTTTTCTCTTCCACAGGGGAAGAAAAAGGTAAATGCAGCCAAGGTGACTTGCCTAATCTGTGGCATGGAACTTTCCAGAGGGAACCCTCTTAAAAAATATTCCTTTGGAAATCACACAATGATCCGCCACATGCAGCGCAAGCATCCTATAAACTATTCTGCTGCAGAAATGAAGGAACTGGCCAGTAACCCTTCCCCATCAACAAGAACCAGCTCAAAAAGAAAGCAACCCACTCCCTCAACACCAGAAGAAAATGAAACAATCCGTTGCGTTCAGCCACGATTTGCAGATTTCAGAATCACATGCAAATATTGTGGGAAGACCATCTCCTACGGAGAACATAGCGTAAAGCTTATCGTCCTTGCTGGGGACAACCACAAATGCCCCAATCGACCCTAATTATTTCTTTTCTTTTTTTTCGCTCCAGTTGAGCCATTTCCAATTCCCTATTTTTTTGTTTCTCCCCATGAAAAATACAAAAAAAATATAAAAGTGTTCTGAAAAGCCAAAAAAAGTTCAAAATGTTCATAAAACATAAAAAAAATATAAAACAACAAAAAGAAGAAAAAAAACAGTTCTTTTCAGAACTACCTCCAATTTCTAATAAAAGGCTACTTCTTTTTAAAAACTGTCATTCTTTTTCCCCATGGTAAGCTTACCGGTACGCTCCCCGGTGCGCGTTCCGGGCGCTGCCCCCGCGCAAATAAAAAAAAATAATAATCTTTTGCCCCGCAGGGCCCTTTTGGCACAAACATCAAACCTAGGGGGTCAGGGGGGTCTATCCCTGCCCCCTTATTGTCATTTCCCCCTTTGTTTTAGCCACCTCTTGTGTCTCGGTTTTACCGAGACACAAGATGGCGGCCGCTCCGGACTGTTTCGAATGTTTACAGACACCCGAGAGCCAATCAGCTTTCCATGCGCAAGTCGCTTAGCACGCCCGCTGCGCTCCCCGGGGCGCGTACCGGGGCGCTGCCATAGATATATATATTTTTTTTAACCTAAATTATTCAAAATCCACTGGAGCACATATCTTGAGACATAGCAAAGGCACATCGGGCTACCAGTCCCTACAATTTTGCCAAACTTGGTCGAAATCCATTCAGCCGTTCGGGCTAAAAGTGAAATCGACCGCCCTATGGAAATTAACATGGGGAAAACACGTTTTGGGACCCCCCTTTTATCTTGGCCCCCGCTTGACGAATCCCCCCAAACTTTCAGGGAAGGGCCGGAACGCCGCGAGGCCATTTTGAGGAAAGTTTCAGTCAGATTCGACAACCGGCGCCAAAGTTATTCCAAATAGAATTTTGAGATTTAACATTGAAAAAAATCCTAACTATAACTACCTACTGGCGACCGCCAGTAGGTAATATATATATATATATATACATATATATATTCACTGAAAAAACCATAGGTTATAAACCATATATAGTTAGGAATTAGCATTTACAAAACCTTGAAAATTCACTGAAAAAACCATGGGTTATAGACCATATATAGTTAGGTATTAGCATTTACAAAACCTTATTTTACTCACACAAAACCATTGAAATTTCATATATATTTAGTTGCACTAACTATATATCGCATAACTATATATCGCGAACGAGCCTCCCTCACCTCCCCAGGTGGAGGTTTCTCAGCTGCACCCCAGTGCTTCACTCGACCAGCTGACTTGCGCCCGCTCTTGCGACACAGTGCCTCGCTCGGCCAGCTGAATTGCACCTGCTCTTGCTATTACAGCGTCTCACTCGCCATCCAACGGAATTGCACCCAATCTTACGGTACAGCGACACCCTGGAACTCGGACGCTTGACTGCTAGGGCATGGGCCCCATTCCCAAAAGCGTCCCCTCAGCCTTGAAGATTCTACAAGAGTCACAGGGGCCCCCGACTCCCGCAGACTTCCGGTGGGGAGCAACTGCTATGATTGCTCGCGGAATGGCCACGACGGAGCCACAGATGGTGGTGCTCTCATGCTGACGCCAGCTTCAGTCTGAAACATCCAGAAACACAGTAGACTACCAATTTGATCAGTTCCGGTGGAGCCCCAACGTGACCCGGTAGAGAAGAAGTAGCCCTCCCCTCTTTGACTGATGTTTCTTGTTGCCTGTCCCTTCTGTTGTCATTTAACAGAACTTTTTGGACTGCTGAAAGGGGTTCTGTTCTGACCGCTGGTTGGTGGAGACATTTTGACTATATTCTGGACCTGCATTGTCGCGTAATGCATCATATGACGCGCCGTGTTAGCGCACCCGGAAGTGCTCCGGTGCGCGAGGCGCGAAGCGCAGCTTCCCGGAAGCGCGGCGCGGAGCGCGTAACGTAAGCATAACAGGTCATGTGACTTGTTAATAAAACTTTTCATTGGTTCATTTTACTTTTGGTTTCCTAATGATGGAAGGCTTGGTCATATGACCTAAAAATAACACTTTTCATTGGTTTAGAACATTTTTTTTCCCCAAATGATGAAAGCCCCACCTTTTTTTTTCTCACTCTGACTTGTAAAGCAAGGGACCCAGATGCATTTACAGTTTATAACTAACAATGTTCCAGGCTAATGTATTTTCCCGGGAAATTTACAACTGTCCTGCAAGTAAAATATTCCTATTTCGAGAAAAAGGGCGTTTCTTCGTCCCATGAGGGAGCCGTTGAGCAAAAGAGGCTTGGCCTGCTGTCTTAGTCGCTGATAGGCCTGAATATCGAATTCTTATCGATCACTTTATGTTGCAGGAGTGGAAAACACAACAGCCCTTGACCATTTATCTTTACTGCTTACCTGCGTATTATACCTTTTAACCGTCATGTAATCGGGCTGCTTTATTTCACTTGCCTTTTACTGATTAGAAAACAGTGGCTATTATTCAAAACTTTACCAATCTAGGTACTACTACCATGTTTTGTTTTAAAAACCTTTATTGTGAAAATATCAGTATACAAATACGGGCCTATAACCACGTGGGACGGCCACGGAGCAAACTGTAATCGTATATGATGAGGGGACATTTACACTGTAGAAGAACGTAATGGGCGGGCCATTAGGTTGCAAGAACTAAGGTGTCTAACAGTTGCGGAATCGGTGGACGTACATTTTATAATTAAAGTACGACAGGGCCAGTTACAATAAAATTATCTAAATATATATACATTTGCGGGCAAGTACCATGGGTGACATTAATTCGAACTTTCAATAGTACAGTAATCAATAACACATCAGAACTTAATATCAATAGGGATCTCCAAATGTTCAATCAGTACTCTTTCCCGCCCGCCATGTGCTTCAAAACTGCATACGTATCTCGTGATATCAAGGCTGGGCAACCAGTACACAACAAGGAGTTACGAGTCCCATTTATACCAGCGCCATTTTGGACGAGGCCGAGCAGGTCCAGGATATAGTCAAAATGTCTCCACCAACCAGTGGTCGGACCAGAACACCTTTCGGCAGTCAAAAAAGGTTCTGTTAAATGACAACAGAAGAGATAGCTAACAAACCATCAGTCAAAAGAGGGGAGGGCAAGTTCTTCCCTACCGGATCACGTTGGGGCTCCATCGGAACTGATCGAATTGGTAGTCTACAGTGTTTCTGGATGTTTCAGACTGAAGCTGGCGTCAGCATGTGAACACCACCATCTCGTGGCTCCATCGTGGCCATTCCGCAAGCAATCATGGCAGCCGCTCCCCATCGGAAGCCTGCGGGAGTCGGGGGCCCCGGTGACTTTTGTAGAATCTTCACGGCTGAGGGGATGCTTTCGGGAATGGGGCCCATGCCCTAGCAGGCAAGCGTCCGAGTTCCAAGGTGTCCCAGGGCCATTTTAGTGGACCAGGCCCAAATCCAAAGAGCCGGCCGCCATTTTGAGAGTCCTGTTGCAGCCGCCTATCGCTGCACCGCAAGAGTGGGCGCAACTCAGCTGGATGGAAGGCGAGACGCTGTGCCGCAAGAGCGGGCGCAACTCAGCTGGATGGAGGGTCAGGCACTGTCCCGCAAGAGCGGGCACAATTCAGCTGGATGGCGGGTGAGGCACTGTGCCGCAAGAGCGGGCGCAATTCAGCTGGATGGTGGGTGAGGCACTGTGCCGCAAGAGCAGGCAGAACTCAGCTGGATGGTGGGTGAGGCACTGTGCCGCAAGAGCGGGCGGAACTCAGCTGGATGGCGGGTGAGGCACTGTGCCGCAAGAGCGGGCAAAACTCAGCTGGATGGCGGGTGAAGCACCGTGCCCTAGAGCAAATACAACTCAGCTAGATAGCGAGTGAAACGCTAAGGGGCGCCCCACTGCAGCTGAGGACCCTCCACCTGGGGAGGCGGGAGAGGCCCGTTCGCGCCGCCTCCCCCCCCGGGGCTCCCCAGGCCTCTTTCGGCGCAGCATTGTAGGATGGCCACACTAGTGCGGCAACTTGCTGGACACCACCTCGGTGCCATCCGGATCTCGGCGCGTTGTGCTGCCTTCGGCCTATTCGCACATCGGTCCACTACTGACGCGGACTCACAGGCCAACGGATTTTGTAGGCTTTTTATAGCCCAAAGCCGCATAACAGGTCATGTGACTTGTTTATAAAACTTTTCATTGGTTCATTTTACTTTTGGTTTCCTAATGATGGAAGGCTTGGTCATATGACCTAAAAATAACACTTTTCATTGGTTTAGAACATTTTTTTTCCCCAAATGATGAAAGCCCCACCTTTCTTTTTCTCACTCTGACTTGTAAAGCAAAGGACTCAGATACATTTACAGTTTATCACTAACAATGTTCCAGGCTAATGTATTTTCCCGGGAAATTTACAACTGTGCTGCAAGTGAAATATTCCTATTTCGAGAAAAAGGGTGTTTCTTCGTCCCATGAGGGAGCCGTTAAGCAAAAGAGGCTCGGCCTGCTGTCTTAGTCGCTGATAGGCCTGAATATCGGATTCTTATCGATCACTTTATGTTGCAGGAGTGGAAAACACAACAGCCCTTGACCATTTATCTTTACAGCATTCCTGCGTATTATACCTTTTAACCGTCATGTAATCGGGCTACTTTATATTACTTGCCTTTTACTGATTCGAAAACAGTGACTATTATTCAAAACTTTACCAATCTAGGTACTACTACCATGTTTTGTTTTAAAAACCTTTATTGTGAAAATGTCAGTATACAAATACGGGCCTATAACCACGTGGGCCGGCCACGGAGCAAACTGGAATCGTATATGATGAGGGGACATTTACACTGTGGAAGAATGTAACGGGCGGTCCATTAGGTTGGAAGAACTAAGGTGTCTAACAGTTGCGGAATCGGTGGACGTAAATTTTATAATTAAAGTACGACAGTGAAAGTTACAATAAAATTATCTAGATATACATTTGCGGGCAAGTACCATGGGTGACGTTAATTCGAAGTTTCAATAGTACAGTAATCAATAACACATCAGAACTTAATATCAATAGGGATGTCCAAATGTTCATTCAGTACCCGTCCCCGCCCGCCATGTGCTTCAAAACTGCATACGTATCTCGTGATATCAAGGCTGGACAACCAGTACACAACGAGTTGCGAGTCCAATTTATACCGGCGCCATTTTGGGCGAGGCCGTCCAGGTCCAGGATATAGTCAAAATGTCTCCACCAACCAGCAGTCGGACCAGAACCCCTTTCGGCAGTCAAAAAAGGTTCCGTTAAATGACAACAGAAGAGATAGGCAACAAGAACCATCAGTCAAAAGAGGGGAGGGCAAGTTCTTCCCTACCGGGTCACGTTCGGGCTCCACTGGAACTGATCGAATTGGTAGTCTACAGTGTTTCTGGATGTTTCAGACTGAAGCTGGCGTCAGCATGAGAGCACCACCATCTCGTGGCTCCGTCGTGACCATTCCGCAAGCAATCATGGCAGCCGCTCCCCACAGGAAGCCTGCGGGAGTCGGGGCCCCGGTGACTTTTGTAGAATCTTCAAGGCTGAGGGGACGCTTTCGGGAATGGGGCCCATGCCCTAGCAGGCAAACGTCCGAATTCCAAGGTGTCCCAGGGCCATTTTAGTGGACCAGGCCCAAATCCGAAGAGCCGGCCACCATTTTGAGAGTCCTGTGGCAGCCGCCTATTGCTGCACCGCAAGAGTGGGCGCAATTCAACTGGATGGTGGGCGAGACGCTGTAGCCGCAAGAGCGGGCGCAACTCAGCTGGATGGCGGGTGAGGCACTGTGCTGCAAGAGCGGGCACAACTCAACTGGATGGCGACTGAAACGCCAAGGGGCGCCCCATTGCAGTTGAGGAGCCTCCTCCTGGGGAGGCGGGGGAGGCCCGTTCGCGCTGCCACCCCCCCCCCCCCCGGGGCGCCCCACGCCGTTTTTCGGCGCAGCATTGTAGGATGGCCAGACCAGTGCGGCAACTTGCTGGACACCACCTCGGTGCCATTCGGATCTCGGCGCGTTGTGCTTCCTTCGGCCTATTCGCACAACGGTCCGCTACTGACGCCGCCTCACAGGCCGATGGATTTTGTAGGCTTTTTATAACCCAAAGCCGACTAAAAGACAGGCCAAAGCAGCCCATTGTTGCTACTCCGGGGAGGGAGGAGCAAGGACAGTGTCAAACGGATGGTGAATGCTTTGAGATGGATGTTGCAGCAGGCTGCCATGTAAATAGTTGTTCAAAATGTTTTTTTTAACGTGTTTACTTTGTTGGAGCGTTGTATATATTTATAAGTTATTAAAGTGTTATAATCCTACTACTTTGTTGGAGTGCTATATATTTGTAAAGTATTTACAACAAGGGGTGGTGAGGGACAGAGTCTCTGAATTAAGCAGAAAGCTCTCACCCAGTCAAGAGATCAGGACTAGATCCAACACCGTTTTTTAGCTCACTGCACCATCCCAGTTTCAGAACATGGCTGTATGCAAATTAGTCTGTTCTTGTCCCAGTGCATGATGGGAACAGGGCAAACCAAACTGCAAAAGCCAATTCTTACACTGGGAAACAAGCTCCCGGGGACCGGTTTCTGGCATTACAGCCGTCTTCGGCCCGGTTTGCTTGAATCCTGATGGTGCAATGAGCAAGGGTCTCACATCTGAGAATACCCTTCCACGCTTAGGGTGGACAGAAATATTTACAACAAGGGGTGGTGAGGGACAGAGTCTCTGAATTAAGCAGAAAGCTCTCACCCAGTCAAGAGATCAGGGCTAGATCCAACACCGTTTTTTAGCTCACTGCACCATCCCAGTTTCAGAACCTGGCTGTATGCAAATTAGTCTGTTCTTGTCCCAGTGCATGATGGGAACAGGGCAAACCAAACTGCAAAAGCCAATTCTTACACTGGGAAGGAAACAAGCTCCCGGGGACCGGTTTCTGGCATTACAGCTGTCTTCGGCCCGGTTTGCTTGAATCCTGATGGTGCAATGAGCAAGGGTCTCACATCTGAGAATACCTTTCCACTCAGACATGAGTCCCTTTCTCACTGCTCCATCAGGATTCAAGCAAGCCGGGCCGAAGAAGGCTGAAATGCCAGAAACCGGTCCCCGGTAGCTTGTCTCCTTTCTGGTGAAGAATTGGCTTGGTAGTTTAGTCTGCCCTGTTCCCATGATGCACTGGGCCAGGGACAGACTGATTTGCATATAGCCAGGTTCTGAGCTGGGATGGGGCAGTGAGATAAATAACGGTGATGGATCAAGCCCTGATCTTTGGACTGGGTAAGAGTGGTCTGTTTAACTCAGACGCTCTGTTCATCACCACCCCCTTTTCTAAATCGTTTTTGGCCACTATAGGTGTGGCAGGGTACACTCAGACATGAGTCCCTTTCTCACTGCTCCATCAGGATTCAAGCAAGCCGGGCCGAAGAAGGCTGAAATGCCAGAAACCGGTCCCCGGTAGCTTGTCTCCTTTCTGGTGAAGAATTGGCTTGGTAGTTTAGTCTGCCCTGTTCCCATGATGCACTGGGCCAGGGACAGACTGATTTGCCTATAGCCAGGTTCTGAGCTGGGATGGGGCAGTGAGATAAATAACGGTGATGGATCAAGCCCTGATCTTTGGACTTGGTAAGAGTGGTCTGTTTAACTCAGACGCTCTGTTCATCACCACCCCCTTTTCTAAATCGTTTTTGGCCACTATAGGTGTGGCAGGGTATACTCAGACATGAGTCCCTTTCTCACTGCTCCATCAGGATTCAAGAAAGCCGGGCCGAAGAAGGCTGAAATGCCAGAAACCGGTCCCCGGTAGCTTGTCTCCTTTCTGGTGAAGAATTGGCTTGGTAGTTTAGTCTGCCCTGTTCCCATGATGCACTGGGCCAGGGACAGACTGATTTGCATATAGCCAGGTTCTGAGCTGGGATGGGGCAGTGAGATAAATAACGGTGATGGATCAAGCCCTGATCTTTGGACTGGGGGGTAGGAGTGGTCTGTTTAACTCAGACGCTCTGTTCATCACCACCCCCTTTTCTAAATCGTTTTTGGCCACTATAGGTGTGGCAGGGTATACTCAGACATGAGTCCCTTTCTCACTGCTCCATCAGGATTCAAGCAAGCCGGGCCGAAGAAGGCTGAAATGCCAGAAACCGGTCCCCGGTAGCTTGTCTCCTTTCTGGTGAAGAATTGGCTTGGTAGTTTAGTCTGCCCTGTTCCCATGATGCACTGGGCCAGGGACAGACTGATTTGCATATAGCCAGGTTCTGAGCTGGGATGGGGCAGTGAGATAAATAACGGTGATGGATCAAGCCCTGATCTTTGGACTGGGTAAGAGTGGTCTGTTTAACTCAGACGCTCTGTTCATCACCACCCCCTTTTCTAAATCGTTTTTGGCCACTATAGGTGTGGCAGGGTATACTCAGACATGAGTCCCTTTCTCACTGCTCCATATGGATTCAAGCAAGCCGGGCCGAAGAAGGCTGAAATGCCAGAAACCGGTCCCCGGTAGCTTGTCTCCTTTCTGGTGAAGAATTGGCTTGGTAGTTTAGTCTGCCCTGTTCCCATGGTGCACTGGGCCAGGGACAGACTGATTTGCATATAGCCAGGTTCTGAGCTGGGATGGGGCAGTGAGATAAATAACGGTGATGGATCAAGCCCTGATCTTTGGACTGGGTAAGAGTGGTCTGTTTAACTCAGACGCTCTGTTCATCACCACCCCCTTTTCTAAATCGTTTTTGGCCACTATAGGTGTGGCAGGGTATACTCAGACATGAGTCCCTTTCTCACTGCTCCATCAGGATTCAAGCAAGCCGGGCCGAAGAAGGCTGAAATGCCAGAAACCGGTCCCCGGTAGCTTGTCTCCTTTCTGGTGAAGAATTGGCTTGGTAGTTTAGTCTGCCCTGTTCCCATGATGCACTGGGCCAGGGACAGAATGATTTGCATATAGCCAGGTTCTGAGCTGGGATGGGGCAGTGAGATAAATAACAGTGATGGATCAAGCCCTGATCTTTGGACTGGGTAAGAGTGGTCTGTTTAACTCAGACGCTCTGTTCATCACCACCCCCTTTTCTAAATCATATATTTGTAAAGTGACACATTCTTGTGAAGACTTTGATGTACAGAAAGGCATCCCTGGAATCTTCCACTTCAGGCTCAGTCCCATACACCCTTACAGTGAGAATCCCCTCCCCAATCACAATACAGGATCATTATCAGATAGTAGGAACAGCAGGACATTCCGCCGATTCCCGGAATGCGTGTGGTGTGACGGATCTCATGGGGTGGGGGCCTTGATCTACTGTAACTCCTTTGAAGAGAGGTGAATCTTTACAGATGGGGCCATAAACTACTTCCGCAGGGCTACGTAATAGCCTGGGACCGGCCTGGACAATCAGACACAGAGGAAGAGGAGTGTCAGAGGGTGCGGTAGTGAATAGGGTGAAAGGGAGGTGTCGGGCAGGCACTGGGTGTGATTCTCAGGGAAGAGCAGGGCAGATGGGGGGAGGTTTATGGCCCATGCATGAGAGAGAGAGCGGGGGTGACCAGTGCGTGGGGGAGATGCTTGCGAGGGTAGGGAGCCGTGCTGAGGATCGGCGGCATGCAGAGAGTGGGTCTGGTCAAGGCATCTAAAATGGCTGCCGTGCACGACAAAAGTGTGGCATTGGAAAAAAAGCAAGATGTCGCAGACAATGTTTATCAATACGGATTAATTTTCCACAGAGAGAACGGGGGAGGTCAGAGAGGGGGGGTGTTCGTAGCGCCAGGGAGATGCGCTGAGGACCGGCGAGGGGCAGAGGGGCCATAGCGCTTTCAAAATGGCTGCTACTTGCTAGAGCGTACGTGCCTGAGTGGGGACAAGGTGGCGCCGATTATGTTGACATCGCAAACCAGATTTTAACACTAAGACATGAAAGTGAAAACTGCACCATCGCTCCCCCCCCCGACTGACACCCTCCTTTGCCTCAGCTTGGATCATCATTTGCTAAAGTGTTCAAAGACCCCACCGTGAGTATAAGCACAACCGGGGCCTTACTGCACACCCTGAGAAAAACTACGCAGCAAGACAATCTCTACCTTCTCCCTTTTCCATGTTCCAACGCTTTGAAATGAACAATATATTTACTCGCAGTGACAAAATGGCGGTCAACACTTCCTGATTTCCTTCGAATCGAACGTTAACAGATGTCATGCAGCAAAAAAAAAATTCTGCTCACGCGCAGCCGCTGGAAGACATGTATCAACATATATAAGCATCCTCAGCCACCCTCAGAAAACATATGGGGTCAGGATACGTCTCCCGTGCCCCCTTATACCCATTCCCACATTGTTTTCCCTCCATCTTGTGATTTAATTAAAACGAAACACAAAATGGCGAATTCCCGTTACGCTACAGGTTTGCGACCCGGTTCGCGTACCGGGAAGCGCTTCTACCGCGAAAAATCAATTTTTTTTTATTTGCCCCACGGGACCCTTTAATAACTCCAACATCATTCCTAGGGGGTCAAGAGGGGTCTACCTTGCCCCCTTTCATTAAATTCCCCCTTCGTTTTTCTCCTCCTCTTGTCTCTCGATCCTACTGAGAGACAAGATGGCGGCCGTTCCGGACTGTTTAGAATGTTGACAGACACCGGAAAGCCAATCAGCTTCGCTTCGCAAAGTTCCGTTACGCGAAAAGTATGCGAACCGGAGCGCTACCCGGGATGCTGTCACAGATATATCTGTTTTTTGAAAAGTTAATTTCTCAAAATCCACTGGAGCACATATATTGAGACCTAGCAAAGGCACAACGGGCTAACAGTCCCTACAATTTTGCCAAGTTTCGTGCAAATCCATTCAGCCGTTCGAGCTAAAAGTGAGGCCAACCGCCCTATGGAAAACTCAATGTTAAAAACGCGTTTTGGGACCCCCCTTTTTTCTCGGCCCCCCCTTGACGAAACCCCCCAAATTTTCAGGGGCTGCTCAGAAACAAAACGTGCCATTTTCCTGAAAATTTCAGCCAATTCTGTCCACAAACGCCAAAGCTATTAGACATAGAATTTTCAAAAATCCCATAGGAAAAAAATCCTAACTATATATACCTACTGGCGACCGCCAGTAGGTAATATATATCTATATATATATATTCTTCCCAAAAGTTGCCATATTGGAAGGTCGCTCACGAGGTGGTTAACGTCATTCTGCCCTTGGTCACTGCTGTACAACGAGAAGCAGAGGCTGATTATATACACATAATTTATTGAATAACAAGTCCCACCCGTGTGGGTGTGGCAAAGTTGCATTCTGGTCTTAGCAGTCCATTGCCCAAACTCAATTGTGCTGAAACCACAGTGGGCACCTCTGATTTGATGTTGTTTCACAATGTCTTACCCCAATGGGTGGAAGGAAGTGTCATACAGCGCCCTCATGCTGCCAATATATACCAACGGCTCAAGCCCCCCTCGTTTTGTTCACTGCACAAGATGCTGAGCAGCGTAGATCCGCTAGTTTCAGCGGTGGGACCTTCTGTGACCAGACTAGCCACCTTAAATTCTACCCAAAAGTTGCCATATTGGAAGGTCGCTCACGAGGGGGTTAACACACACTTGCCGCCGGCAGCAGCACAGCAGCCTGCCACACATCTGTCCATTACATGCCAAAAGCTTTTCGGGCGTCATCCCGCCCTTGGTCACTGACTGTACAACGAGAAGCAGAGGCTGATTATATGCACATAATTTATTGAATAACAAGTCCCACCCATGTGGGTGTGGCAAAGTTGCATTCTGGTCTTAGCAGTCCATTGCCCAAACTCAATCGTGCTGAAACCACAGTGGGCACCTCTGATTTGACATTGTTTCACAATGTCTTACCCCAATGGGTGGAAGGAAATGTCATACAGCACCCTCATGCTGCCAATATATGCTAACGGCTCAGGCCCCCCTCGTTCTGTTCACTGCAAGAGATGCTGAGCAGCGTAGATCCGCTAGTTTCAGCGGCTGGACCTTCCGCGACCAGACTAGCCGCCTTACATTATTCCCAAAAGTTGCCATATTGGAAGGTCGCTCACGAGGGGGTTAACACACACTTGCCGCTGGCAGCAGCACAACAGCCTGCCGCACATCCGTCCATTACATGCCAAACGCGGTTCGGGCGTCATCCCGCCCTTGGTCACTGGCTGTACAACGAGAAGCAGAGGCTGATTATATGCACATAATTTATTGAATAACAAGTTCCACCCATGTGGGTGTGGCAAAGTTGCATTCTGATCTTAGCAGTCCATTGCCCAAACTCAATTGTGCTTAAACCACAGTGAGCACCTCTGATTTGACGTTGTTTCACAATGTCTTACCCCAAATGGTGGAAGGAAATGTCATACAGCGCCCTCATGCTGCCAATATATACCAACGGCTCAGGCCCCCCTCGTTCTGTTCACTGCACAAGATGCTGAGCAGCGTAGATCCGCTAGTTTCAGTGGCTGGACCTTCCGCGACCAGACTAGCCGCCTTAAATTCTTCCCAAAAGTTGCCATATTGGAAGGTCGCTCACAAGGAGCTTAACACACACTTGCCGCCGGCAGCAGCACAACAGCCTGCCGCACATCTGTCCATTACATGCCAAAAGCGTTTTGGGCGTCATCCCGCCCTTGGTCACTGGCTGTACAACGAGAAGCAGAGGCTGATTATATGCACATAATTTATTGAATAACAAGTCCCACCCATGTGGGTGTGGCAAAGTTGCAAACAGTCCATTGCCCAAACTCAATCGTGCTGAAACCACAGTGGGCACCTCTGATTTGACGTTGTTTCACAATGTCTCAGCGGCTCGTCTGGTCGCGGAGCTGCCCCGCCTCTACCAGCGGATCCTGGGTGTTTGGTACCATGAACACTCGTAGGAAAGGAGGGGGCCTGAGCCACAGATGAATATTGGGAAGCTGGTTGTCATGCTACGAGGACCTGTGCCGAAACGGGATATTATTTAACATGATGGAATGAGCGACGCACTTGCTTTTACGAATTTTGAGTCTGCAGGCATATCAGGACTACCAGGACCTGCATGCTTGTTGTAACGCCCACATGGGCGGGACTCGTGATTGAAATAAAATAGTTCCAAATGTACTGGCTCATTTCCATCATGTTTTGCCAGTGAACAAGAGCTCTTAAGCTCGAAACACATATGGCTGTTGTGAGGAACTGTGCCATGGTGAACAGCCTACTTCCTGTGGCATAGAGAGCGGTAACCCTTCCTGTGTGGCGGCTTCACTAGGGCAACCTGTGGTGAGAGAAAATATATATATATATATATATATATATATATATATATATATATATATATATATATATATATATATATATATATATATATATATATATATATATATATATATATATATATATATATATATATATATATGCATATATATATATATGCATATATATATATATATATATATATATATATATATATATATATATATATATATATATATATATTACTCGTGAGCAAGGGAGGAGAATTCCCGAAATGCGTTGAGTGTTTTGCCTTTTTGAAATGAAACAAAGGCCTTTTTTTCACAAAGAAGAGTTTGAGTGCTTTCTGCTGCTAAAAACAACAGAATTTTGAATTTATGTGAAGGTTCACTACATAGACACGAACAGTTGTTGTAACATCTAGCCATGTTTTTAGATTGCAAATGATCAGCGAATATCGCACCACCATCATAGTCTCCAAATTGTAAAATGCCATAAACTGTATTGAAAAATAGTATTGAAGCAAACAGTTTAGCATATGATATATGTAGATTAAATATCACATGTACAGAGGAGACATCAAACTGTGTGCCTTTTAACTATAAAGAAATCTTTAAACAAAATAATAAAAAATATATATTTTTGTACCATGCATGGTGTTTAACCAGATTTATTACTGTCTGATGTCAGGTCTTGTCCATTTACTAAATATTGTTCCTAATTACCTGTTTTTTTAAACCTAACGTTCGCTACATAGACACGAACCGCCGTCGCTAAGTGACCAAAGCATAGCGCGACTCGGCAGCTGCTGAGCCAAAAGGAGTTCACATATATATATACCAGTAGGTAGTTATAGTTAGGACCTATTTTCCATAGGAAATCCGCAACATTCTATTTGGAATAACTTTGGTGCCGGTTGACGAATCTTCGCAACATTTTCAAAACTGGTGAGGCTCTCCGGTCCGCTCCTATCCTGAAAGTCTTTGGTTGATTCATGAAGCTGGGGCTAAGAAAAAAGGGGGGTCCCAAAACGTGTATTCCACATGCAATTTTCCATAGTTACGTTCATCACGGCTACAGCCCGAACGGCTGAACGGAATTACACCAAGTTTGGCAATGTTGTAGTCCTTGGTTCAGACTCGTGCCTTTTGGTTATATGGTGTAAATTTGTTGAGTAGTTCCTTAGAAAATGACAATTAAATGTACACATATATCTATGGCCTCGGTGGATCCACGCATCTTGCGCGGATTATGAGCACACCGTCCTGATCACGTGCTGAATGCTGATTGGCTGTCAAGTCGTTGTCAACATTCGAAACCATGAAGTGTTGGCAGCCGTTTTGTGGCTCGGTAGAAGCGAGGATTTAGAAATTAGTGGAACAAGTGTTTAAAACATATAAAGGGGGCACGTAAGAAATATTTTGACCCTCTAGACCTGCTTAGGGGGTCCCACAAGGACCCCTAGGGCCCCAAAAAGTTTCTTTTTTTTAAACTGAGAAATGTGCGCTGGGTGCATGGATCCACATAAAAAAAAAAAAAAATGAAGCGCAGTAGATGACGCTGATGTGAGCTTCTTCCTTCCCGGCCACCACACTCCGGTCACCCCAGGTGAACGGAGCGTCCTGACTGCTCCGTGTCAGCAATCACCTAGCTGGCCTTGTAGATCGCAAAAAGCATTCGTTTCCTGGCTATTCTCGCAGCTGCCATGCTGGTAATCTTCTCCGGGCTTCGGACGCCCAGGAACTCGGCGCTTGGCTGGAATGGATTAAAAGGAGCAAAGCCACTGGATTGGATCCTCTTGGGGCTACTTCTTCAATGCAGCAGGGATACCGACACCAGCAAAGGACGATTGGTTGCCGCTGCCACTGCTCAGTTGGAGGGGGTCAGAGGTCACATGGACCGGTCAGGCTGTGCAGGAGACTGTAGAGGAGGAGCTGCAGAGAAATGACAACTCAAGACCAGAAGACCCTTAAGTTAAAGGCCATACCTACCCCTGAGTTAACTGGGGACAAAGAAAAGGAGGAAGCAGGGAAAAAAGACAGAACGGACCCCCCACCCAAAGGTAAAAGGGATGCTGGGGTAAGCAAAAAAACATGGGGAGGTTCGGAGGTGCAATGTGTTCTAAAGAAAGTACAATGGGAGTACTGGGAGCGTCTATTGCCAGGCATTTCACTACTTTCAAAAACGCACCCACTTCTACTTCCACCTCAGTTGAAATAAGCAGTCCAGCTACTGCTCTCTCAGAGCAAGGGCTAATACAGTCTCCCACACAATGTGCAACGAAGAAACCTGATGGCGAGGATGTCAGGAGTGAGACATGCCTTGCATCAGAGCCTGATACATGCAGGAAAAACTCACCCACTACCTCCGCTGGCGCTATCAGTCCCGATACTTTCATTCCTGCTCCTTCTCCTTCCACCCACTCTATTCATCCCACCACCCCCGCCTCAGCGTCAGCCTTTGCCTCTGCAACTGTCACTCCTAAGATCACTGAGGTTTCTGCTAGCACCGCCCCTGATGGCAAGACCGGGACTATGATTCACTTGATGATAAGAACAACTGAGGAGAATGGACCCGAAACCTTGAATCCCTGGCCCATAGACCCTCTGACCCCGGACCCGGCAAACGAAAATGTATCTTCAGTCTCAGATGGATCCCAGTCCGGGTCTGACAATGACAATGACCCCTTGAGCTCTACTAGTAAATCAGAAGTGGAAACAGACAACTCTGCCCTTGCAACCGTCAAGCGAAAAAAGCGCCAAAGCAAAAAGCACAGACATCTGAAGTGAGACCACTCTGACCTACACCAAGATCTACAAGGCTCCTTGAGGGAAGGGAGCCCCAACCTTCCGCAGAGCATGTCACCGCAGCCAACAGGCATAAATATGCCTGAGCCCTCTCTTGCATCTATCTTGGCATCCATTCAGCAGTTCCAGGAGGAGGTTATATCAGGCAGCTTCCCTGCGAAGGGCGCCTCCAAAAAGCTCCATGGGGGTATAAGGAAGGTAAACAAAATCTGCACCGATATTGGGGATCGGGTTGTAATGGTTGAAGCGCGAACAGAGACCCTGGAAATCGAAGTCTCGTAGGTTAAAGAACAAGGTGCAACCAACGAGGTCTGTCTCACTGACTTGATGACAAAGCTGGAGGAGCAGGAAAACAGGCTTCGGAGAAATAACCTGAAACTTCTAGGGATACCTGAAGGCGTGGAGAAGGACGACCCCAGAGGGTGCATTGTAAAATTTCTCCGGTCCGCCTTTCCATCACAATCAACCTGGAATTGGGATTAAGAGATCTAAAGGGCACACCGCTTTCCGTTCAACCTGAAGCAAAAGCGAGACGGCAGCAACTTTGGAAACGATAAACCTAGAGCGTTTTTGGTTTATTTTAGGAATTTTCTCTTAAGGCAATTAATATGACCAAGCCAGGCCTAATTCCCAAAAGGAGGCAGACGGAGTCAAGTTTTTTGCCTAACCAGATTTTAGCCACGCAACAGTCGAACGTCGTGATTACCCCCTTACAACAACAATGTGCTCAAGCATTTTGATAAACCCTGCAAGAAGGAAAATGGTTTTTAAAGGTTCAACTTGGGTTTTCCTATCTACATTGCAGGGATGAATTCCTCTTCGAAAAAAACTTCTGCTTTGACTTGCCACGAGGGTTTCGACTGGAGCTCTTTATCTTAAATGGGGAAAAACATAATTTTGTTGTTTACTTTTTTTTCCCACATACGCAACTAATTGTATCTTTCTCCTATTTTATGGGGGTAGCTACACCAGCTAAATATCTTTGCTTTAAAGGGCTGCTTTAAAGGGTTAACCACAGAATAGCATGGTGGCCGGGAACCTCAAATTAGATGTTCATAATTCAGGGTTTTCCTGACCGTCCATTTTTGGGGAGTGGGGGGAGGGGGGTTGGGTCCGTGTTGAATTTTGTGGAATCAGAGACTGTGAGGCTAGTGCCTTCCTTCTTAAGTACTCCTTATGTCATATCTTAGGAAATATTAAATTGGCAATATAGGAGAGCAGGATGTGAGGTTTTGTGGGGAGGGTTGGGGAGAGGGCTTGGGAGGTGTGGGACGTGGGATGGGGGTGCTGGGGAAGTACATTTATAGAATGTGGAGGGGAGCTTGGCTAATATGTTTACATATAGGCTACTATAATGGGTGCAGTAAAATGAAATGAACATACAAAATTTACTTAGGATTGTTTCATTAAACATATGTGGGCTGAATGACTCATCGAAGAGACAGAAGCTTGCGCAGACACTTCGAACTATGGGGGCAGATATAGTATGTGTACAGGCGATGCACATCGAAGGCGGTCAGAGATCTTTGCTAAATTCGTTGTGTTTCAAACTTTTTGGGAAAATCTCGCAGGGCACCCGGGTAAAGGGGGTAACGATCCTGGTCCGGAAACCATTACCATTAATAGTGAACCTGGTCAAATCAGAAGTACTAGGGAGGTGAGTGATGGCAAGGTGCTCTTTATCCTCTAATCTTATATTTACGATCTGCTTGATCTACGCTAGCAACATAGATGACCCAGGGGTGATAGATCATGTGAATGATGAATTAGCACATTGGCCACTACCAGTAATTCTATGTGGCGATCTGAACTTAAACCTGCCTAGCACTTGGGACTTAGGTAATGCTTGCGTTACGAAGGAAGAAAAGACTAAAGTTTATCGGGCCCTTCTTAATTTAATTAACACTCACGGCCTAAAAGACACATGGCTGCTGATTAGAAACAAGAACTACCCTGCCAGGGTTGGTTTGAAGGTCCCAACAGGGGATCCTTACAATCAGATGGGAGGTGAAAAAAATTACGTATCAGAGCAGACAATACATCACACAAATTCAATACACCTTTTTTATGAAAATATAAATCATTTATTTGTTATTTATTAGGCTTGAGTTCATATAGTGAATCCATATAGGTGCTTCAGAAAAAAATATATGTACATCGATTTAGAATCTTGCATAATACATATCATAATTGGAGTTTAAGCAGAATGCATTCATTCACGTCCCACACACTCCACGTGTGGGCCTACCTTAAACCTGAGCAGTGTGGCTATACTTTCTTCTCTACCACCCACTTATCCCAAGCTAGATTGTATTATTTTTTTGTCTCATCTGCTCTAATACATGATTGCTCCATTGATATCTCCCCCTGTCTGCTATCAGAGCACAACCCTCTTACTCTCAACTTAGAAGGTACGGCCAATCAGGTACAAAGGTCGAATTGGACATTTTAAAAGGCTCTGTTGTATGATAACAACTTTCGAGAGCATATGGCTGGCTGGATACAGGAATTTTTGGATATAAATACTGGGACGGCATTTGTAATGGTGGTTTGGGACACTCTCAAAGCAGGCATAAGGGGGGAGACTTTACGTTTCTCAATCAGAAAGAACAGGATGGATAAAGCACAAACTGACATGCTACAAACACAGATGATAGAAGCAGAAAAAAAAATAGTTGAAGCAGTTCAGGCATGTACAGGAATAGAAGAGGCACAGTGAAAGGTGTCTGTATCCAAATCTGAGATGGGGACTGTCTTAGCAGAGAAATTAGCTGCTAAATGGGCAGCTACAAGAGAGAAATGCTACGAGTGGAGCAAATGTATTGGCCATCAGCTTGCCATATCCACCAGACAACAACTAACTGTAAATACCATTACCTCAATTAACACAAACACGGAAGGGATGACCACTGACCCTAAAAGAATATAGGAATCTTTTAGGAAATTTTATGAGAAGCTTTACCTAGAAGAAGTCAGATGCTCACCCAAAGATTTAGACATTAAGATCAGAGACTACCTAGGGGGGATACCAATACCCAAACTGAGCAGTGATGTGCATGACGATCTGGAAAAAAAACCAGACTGGGAAGAAATCGCGGCTGCATTGGCTAGTCTCCCGGGTGGTAAAGCCCCTGGGCTCGACAGTATCCTGTCGAACTCTATAACATTTTCTGCTCAGATAAAAGATATTTTTTTGAATGTGATAAGCTCCATCTTTGAATGGACCTCTTCACCAAACTCTTGGTCATCGTCCAAAATCGTGGTTTTTCCCAAAAAAGATAAATCACCCCTTGAGATGTCCTCATATAGACCTATAACACTAATTAGAACATTGGAATGTTGGGAGCGCCATTGAAAACAATGGAGTGCTCTGGGCTTATAATGGCTGGTATAAGCTAAGCATGGGCGGATTTTGCGGATCCACGATCCGTGGATTTGCGTATTTGCAGATTCGCAAAATCTGCGAATTTGCGGATTCGCGGATTTAGCAGATTTTTTTAATGGGGGGGGGGGTCTTCTGTGCGAGTTCAAGTGCCTCTTGTGTGTATAAATGGTCAGAGACCGATCAGAGCAGCAGATGAAGAGAAAGCAGCTCCTGGTCACAGGAACAGCACGAGGATTGCGCTTGTGAAAGTCAAGGATACAAAAGCCTCTATCCAGCATCACAGCTGATTTTCGAGGGTAGATTTGGGAAGAAGGCACACCTGCCCAGCCTCGACGACGCTCACGATTGTTTTTGGGCTGATGAATGAGTCACCAAATTCTATGCTTCAACTAGTTCCAGCGACCATGTGTGTGTTACTATGCAATCACCCCGAAGGGTGCAGGGGTCCCTTGAGTGAGCTGTCCATCATAGTGGGTAAATGGCGGGAAGACGGTGCACACCGCGAGTGTGTGAGCGGGGCCAAACGGGCTGGGGCTTCCATGCCAGTTCACAATCATGCCTCTTGTGTGTATAAAAGGTCAGACACCGATCAGAGCAGCAGATCAAGAGAAAGAAGCTCCTGGTCACAGGAACAGCACGAGGATTGCGCTCGTGAAAGTTAAGGATGCAAAGGCCTCTATCCAGCATCACAGCTGATTTTCGACTGTAGATTTGGGAAGAAGGCACACCTGCCCAGCCTCGACGACGCTCACGATTGTTTTTGGGCTGATGAATGAGTCACTGAATTTGAGCTTCAACTAGTTCCAGCGACCATGTGTGTGTTACTATGCAATCGCCCGAAGGGCGCAGGGGTCCCTTGAGTGAGCTCTCCATCATAGTGGGTAAATGGCGGGAAGACGGTGCACACCGCGAGTGTGTGAGCGGGGCCAAACGGGCGGGGCTTCAATGCGAGTTCACAATCATGCCTCTTGTGTGTATAAAAGGTTAGAGACGGATCAGAGCAGCAGATCAAGAGAAAGAAGCTCCTGGTCACAGGAACAGCACGAGGATTGCGCTCGTGAAAGTTAAGGATGCAAAGGCCTCTATCCAGCATCACAGCTGATTTTCGACTGTAGATTTGGGAAGAAGGCACACCTGCCCAGCCTCGACGACGCTCACGATTGTTTTAGGGCTGATGAATGAGTCACTGAATTTGAGCTTCAACTAGTTCCAGCGACCATGTGTGTGTTACTATGCAATCGCCCCGAAGGGCGCAGGGGTCCCTTGAGTGAGCTCTCCATCATAGTGGGTAAATGGCGGGAAGACGGTGCACACCGCGAGTGTGTGAGCGTGGCCAAACGGGCGGGGCTTCAATGCGAGTTCACAATCATGCCTCTTGTGTGTATAAAAGGTCAGAGACGGATCAGAGCAGCAGATCAAGAGAAAGAAGCTCCTGGTCACAGGAACAGCACGAGGATTGCGCTCGTGAAAGTTAAGGATGCAAAGGCCTCTATCCAGCATCACAGCTGATTTTTGACGGTAGATTTGGGAAGAAGGCACACCTGCCCAGCCTCAACGACGCTCACAATTGTTTTTGGGCTGATGTATGAGTCACTGAATTTGAGCTTCAACTAGTTCCAGCGACCATGTGTGTGTTACTATGCAATTGCCCCGAAGGGCGCAGGGGTCCCTTGAGTGAGCTGTCCATCATCCTGTAACTATTTTAGGATGGCGCCGGCAAGCTGCCAGCGCCATCCTAAAATAGTTACAACAACTTCAAGCTTGAAGGCTTGAACTTTTGCCCCCCGGATCCGCCGCTCGCGGATTTTGCGGATTTTCAGTAAATTCGCGGGAGTTCGCGGATTGCGAATTTACCAAAACTCCGCGAAATCCGCGAGCGGAACGGATTTTGCGCTCACTGGGAGCTCCAACATTCCAATGTTTCTTTGTTCACTGCTCTGGCTGTGAACAAAGGCTTCAGGGAACCTGAGGGGATTCCAATCCCCTCACTCTCCCAAAGGCTTTGTTTTTTTTGTTAGAACATTCTGTCCTCTAGTGACAGAATGTTCTAATAGCCTTATAGCCCTTCGTAGATGGGCTATACCGCTATTAAAGTCCCTCTCCCTTGTTGAAGGGCCTTGCCTTCGGCTCGGGGCCTTTAACGCTGGAGAGGGCCTTTAATAGCTGGTATAGCCCTCTACGGCGGGCTATAAGGCTATATTAAATCAAATCAAATCAAATGAGACTTTATTTCGGTTAATATTTCAAACCATAAAAAGTACATACATTGATTACATTAAGGCTATATTAATTCTGATTCTAAACATTTTTCTAAAGTTATCGCTACTAGAATGCCCTCCAACATAGAGCCATTAGTGTCCAGATGGCAGCAGTGATTTATCCCAAAAAAGGCACCACGAGCATGTCCGTATTTCCATTCCACTTTTTGACGCCGCAGAGGTGACAGGAGACCCAATCTCACTAATTCTGTTAGACGCAGAAAAGCATTTGATTGGGTCTACTGGCAATTTCTCTGGGTTGTCATACGGCAGGCTGGCTTTGGTCCCAGAACGATCCAGGCCCTGCAAGCTTTGTACCAGAACCCAACAGCCAGAATTGTCATAAACGGTCAGCTCTCTGAACAAATAAAGATAGCAAGAGGTACGAGGCAGGGGTGTCCTTGCTCCAACCTACTCTTTTCCCTTTATATTTACCCCCTGATAAGGGGAATAGAAGCAAATGCTTCAATTCTACCAGCATGTAGGTTTGGCACAGATACAAAGATCATGGCTTATGCCGATGATCTTGCTATAATAACTCCAGAACCCGAGTCAGCCATAAGCGCACTTGAGCAAGAAGCCCATGAATTTGGCCTGATCTCAGGCTACGCCCTGAATAGCACATTGTTCTTAATAAAAATGTAAACTGGATAGATAATAGAATAACTAATAAAGCAAAATACTTAGGAGTCAACATTGTTTCTGAAAATCTGTCCCCCCTAGCCAATGACATGAAGAAATCACTTAGGAAAATTGACAACTTGCATCTAACCATTGTAGGAAGGTGTAATGTTTTAAAAATGACGTACTTCCCCAAACTCCTTTACTTTTTTTGTGCAATTCCTCATGTTGTTCACAGCCGTATATTCCTAGTGTTTGAACAAATCTTCTCTCAGTTCATTTGGGCCTACGCACAGCCAAGGAGGGCCTTCAATCTGCTCTCCCTACCTAGGGAGAGGGGAGGATGGGCACTCCCTAATCTAAAACTATATTATTGGGCTGCCGCCCTACAGCACTGCCGCTAACTAATGTTTGAGGACCTTATTCTATGCCCGTCAGGTTTGCCCTCTCCCTATCTCTTACTTCTAAGAGAAAATGTCAGGGGCTGCCTGTGGCCCCGTCTGGAATATAGGTATTACAAGAGAGTCAGATTCACCATTTAAATGTTGATGTTAAATTGTTACTGGTAAGTGGAGCTATCGCTTGTTTTTTTGGTGGTTTGTGGTGATTTTGTTGGCAGAACGAATCAATTGAAGAGTGGTGATAGTTGCAGTTTTTACTAGGTTGAGATTGGGATGATAATTAAAGAAGATAGAAAAAACAGGTATGCTTAATGAAAATTATAATTAGGAATTATCATTTAAAAAACCTTTGAAATTCACTAAAAAAAATAGGATTCAGGCAGGTTAT
Source organism: Lissotriton vulgaris (assembly GCF_964263255.1). Classification (NCBI taxonomy): domain Eukaryota; kingdom Metazoa; phylum Chordata; class Amphibia; order Caudata; family Salamandridae; genus Lissotriton; species Lissotriton vulgaris. The sequence continues at coordinate 447,957,733 of NC_141693.1, read as the reverse complement.
AGATAGGAATTATCATTTAAATAACCTTTGAAATTCACTGAAAAAAACATAGGTTTCAGGAAGGTTATAGTTAGGAATTGAGAACTGTATTGTCAGCAGAATCCCATTAGGTTTTGTCATGAAGCCCTCACCCACCGACCTGGTTGGTGGCATGCTTCATCATCGGGCCCACCCAGTGACACCGAATGTGTCCCAGGTGTGCTTCAATGCCTGATTAGAGCAGAGCAAGTATATTACTGAGAGTGCAGTGTGGTGCTGTGGAAAGTGAAGTTAAAATGCTATACAGTGGTCCCAGTACCCAAGGGTAACTTACATTTTAATGACTGGGCCTCTGTTAGCAGTTGAAAATAAGGCGAGTGGATGTTTTGGAGGTAAAATTAAGACCTCCTACACCGTAGTACCATATTTTAATCCATTGATACAGCAATACAATTATCTAAAAATCCAATCAGTGATTCCTAGATCTACACACACATCTAATCACTTACCTATAGATTCACTCATACATGCTGTCAATGATCAACAGAACACTATCAAATATACTTATACACCCATATCGACATTATACACCAGCACACATCTTATTCACTTATGTAGTCATCCTACTCACTTATGCAAACAATGGATCATACTTACATTTACTCAGCTACACACTTATACAAACACCACTTCATTTATTCATATAGATAGTAACTCATACTTAGTGTATTATAAAAATCACTATTACAAGTATACAGTTATCTATACAGTCACTCATGCAATCAATGAGTTTTATGTATACTTATTTATATACAACAACTTACACATACACTGCTTTTTATTTTTCTACTTTGTTGGACATTTACCATTGAGAAATATATTTGCTCATCACCACACCCATTAAGATATTTACTCACCCAAACAACTATTATAACATGTAGTCTTAACGTCACATACCTACTGAATTAACTAGTCACCTATCTTTGGGCAGTCAAAGATCCTCCACCGAACCACACAATCAATCAATCAATCAATCAATCAAATCATTTGTAAAGCGCACTACTCACCCATGAGGGTCTCAAGGCGCTGGGGTGGGGAATGCTGCTACTGCTGGAAAAGCCAGGTCTTGAGGAGTTTTCTGAAGGTCAGCAGGTCTTGGGTCTACCGTAGGTGGATGGGGAGGGTGTTCCAGGTCTTTGCAGCGAGGTGGGAGAACGATCTGCCGCCTGAGGTCGCTCTTCGGAAGCGGGGGACTGTAGCAAGGGCGAGGTCGGTGGAGCGGAGCTGGCGGGTGGGGGTGTAGAAGCTGAGTCGTCTGTTGAGGTACGTTGGTCCGGTGTTGTGGAGTGCATTGTGTGCATGGGTGAGGAGCTTGAAGGTTATCCTCTTGTTGACCGGGAGCCAGTGCAGCTCTCTCAGGTGGGTTGTGATGTGGCTGCGGTGAGGGATGTTGAGGATCAGGTGTGCAGATGTGTTCTGGATGCGTTGGAGACATCTCATGAGCTCCTGCGTAGAGGGCCTTTCCATAGTCCAACCTACTGCTGACAAGGGCCTGGGTGACTGTTCTTCTCGTTTCAGTGGGGATCACCTTGTAGATCCTAGGGAGCATGCGGAGGATGTTGAAGCAGGAGGAGGAGACGGCGTTGACCTGTTTAGTCATAAAGAGGGTGGAGTCGAGGATGACCACTAGGTTGCGTGCGTGGTCGGTGGGTGTTGGAGCGGTTCCCAGTGCGGTCAGCCACCAGGAGTCATCCCAGGCCGAAGGGTTGGATCCGAGGATGAGGACCTCCGTCTTGTCCGAGTTCAGCTTCAGTCGGCTGTTCCTCATCCATTCAGCAACGGCCTTCATTCCTTCGTGAAGGTTGGTTTTGGCGGTGTGGGGGTCCTTGATGAGGGAGAGCATCAGCTGGGTGTCATCGGCATAGGAGGGGATGTTGAGGTCGTGCCGATGGGCGACGTGGGCGAGCGGTGCCATGTAGATGTTAAACAGAGTTGGGCTGAGGGATGAGCCCTGAAGTACGCCACAGATGATCTCGGTGGGTTCGGAGTGGAAGGGGGGAAGGCGGACGCTCTGTGTTCTGCCTGAGAAGAAGGAGGTGGTCCAGTCCAGGGCCTTTTCTTGGATCCCAGCATTGTGGAGGCGTGTTCGTAGAGTGTGATGACAGACCGTGTCAAAGGCGGCTGACGGCCAGGAGGATGAGGCCCGCCGTTTCTCCGTTGTCCAGCATGGACTTGATGTAATCGGTGGCGGCGATGAGGGCAGTCTTGGTGCTGCGGTTGCTGCAGAACCCGGACTGGGAAGGGTCCAGGATGTTGTTCTCCTCAAGGTAGCTGGTCAGTTGTTCGTTCACAGTCTTCTCGATGACCTTTGCCGGGAACGGGAGCAGGGACATGGGCCGGAAGTTCTTGAGATCCTTGGGGTCCTCCTTGGGTTTCTTGAGTAAGGCATTGATCTCGGCGTACTTCCAGCTCTCCGGGAAGGTTGTTGTCTCGAAGGAGGAGTTGATGACTTTCTGGAGATGGGGTGCGATGGATGTGCTGGCTTTGTTGAAGATGTGGTGTGGGCATGGATCTGACGGAGATCCAGAGTGGATGGTGTTCATGATTTTGATGGTGTCATCGTCGTTGATGTTGGTCCAGTAGAGCAGGCGGTTGGTGCGGATGATGGTCGTGGAGGCAGATGTCTCAGTGGTTGTCCGGGCGGTCGTGGCGTTGAAACTGTTGTGGATGTCTGTGATCTTGCAGTGGAAGAAGGTGGCCAGCGAGTCACACAGGTCTTGCGAGGGCGGGACGTCGTTGGTGTTGGAGCTGGGGTTGGAGAGTTCCTTCACGATGTTGAAGAGCTCTTTGCCGTTGTGAGCGTTGTTATCTAGGCGGTCTTTGAAGGAGGCCCTTTTGGCGGATCTGATGAGGTGATGGTGTCTGCAGGTGGCATTCTTGTGGGCGGTGTGGCTGTCCGGTGTTCGTTCACGGAGCCAGAACTTCTCCAGCTTTCGGCAGGTTTGCTTGGAGGCCCAGAGGTCTTCAGTGAACCAGCTGGCTTTCTTGTTGGTATGATTGTTGGAGGTTTTCTTGATCGGGGCGAGGGTGTTGGCGCAGTCGTTGATCCACTGTCTGAGGTTGCGGGCGGCGGTGTCGGGCTTGGTATGGTCGGCGGGTGGGCTCTGGGCGAGGGTGGTGGTTAGATGGTCTTCGGTGACTTTGCTCCAGCAGCGGTGAGGCATCTGTCGGGTGCGGTGGTGCGTGGGGGGTTTCTTGAAGGTGAAGTGGATGCAGCGGTGGCCGGTCCAGTGGAGTTCGGTGGAATTGTTGAAGGAGACGTGGGGGCTTGCGGAGAAGATGGGGTGAAGCGTGTGACCGGCGGAGTGGGTGGGTGTTGTGACGAGTTGTCTGAGTCCGAGGTTGGCTAGTAATACAGATATTCACACAGTTTAGTCACTATTCAATATATTTAGTGAGACACTATAAATTACTCAAGTAAACAATCAATCACACTGCTACTAAATCCTCTATTCAGATATTTATATATCCACTGATTCTTCAATGCAGATTGTTGTGTACATATAATACATATTGAAATAACAAATCAAACCACATTCACTGGATGATGTCATCAACGATGTCATCAGTGATGTCATCAGGGATGTCATTTAAGATGTCATCAGTGATGTCACTGAGCATGTCATGAATGATGTAATCTGTGACATCATCAGCAGTGGATTGCGGGCGCGAGAGTTACAGTTAGTACAACTAACTATAACGGAGGAATTTCAATGGTTTATATATATATGATATTGGATTACAATTCACTCATACCACCAGCAAATTGATTTCCGGGACATCAAAGTATATGTTGAAAATAATCAAGTGCAAACAACACTGTTCAGGAAACAAACGTCCACCAACAGTATTCTTCATGGGACCAGCTTTCACCCTCAGCCCTTGCTGGCTAGCATTTCTATGGCGAATTTGTTCGCATGAAAAGAAACTGCTCCAAAGAACAAGATGCTGAAAATAAAATCTTGGAGACTACAGAAAGATTAAGATCAAGAGGATATAGTGAAAGAACATTGGAAAACAGCAAGAAAAAAGTGAAACTCAAAACAAGATCTATGATATTAACTACAAAAACAGTGAAAGACAAACTGGATGGACCACCAAGATTTGTGACAACCTTCAGTAAGGAAAGTGGCATCATCAAAAGTAAAATCAAGAAATATTGGCACTTGATATCGGGGATCCTGATTTGAGAAAAATAGTAGGCGAGGGACCAATGATAAGTTACAAAAAACCATCGTCACTAAAGGACCATCTTGTAAAAAAAACATTTCAAATCTAAGAAATTAGGAAATGAAAACAATTGGCTGACTGAACAACGAAACGGATTTCGAAAAAATGCAATGCTTGCAAAGCGTGCAAAATTGGCCTGAATAAAAACACCTATGATGAACCGGATGGAAGGATAACTCCAATTGAAGGAAAAATCACGTGCACCTCCACACATGTAGTATACGTGATACAATGCAAATGTGGGTCATGCTACATTGGAAGCACAACTTGTGCTCTAAAAAAACGTATACTAGAACATATCAGGGCTGTGAAAAACAAGGACATGTCATATGCAACAGCCAAACACATGGCATTATGTCAGAAAAGTGATTGGAGAGCAATGTCATATTTTGGAATATATATGGTCAATTTGGATGAACGAGGAGGCAATAGACTACGTAAACTGCGATAAATCGAATCCAAATTCATTATCAGACTCAAAACAAAGATGCCCCTTGGGATGAACTTTGATGAGGAGCTTTACATACATCTAGATTAAAAACTGAAAAAACTGTAATATGCGGACATTGAACAGACACTGGTTGATACAGTTGAGTTGGGTACTATACCCGTATAAGAAATAATTGTTGAAACACCTCGGCAATTTGAATGGGTACTATACTATTCATACAGATTCATTCTCTATATGACGTAAATAGGAGATGTGATCTGCCCAGTGCGCGTAAAGCAGCGCGATTAGAAATACCAAGATGCTCTATTATGCGAACATTGAGCATACATCGAGTGAATAGAGAATGATGGGGTACTATACCCAAAAGGGACATAATGCCAGAAAAACCTTTTCTAATCAGAACGGGTACTAAACTCAAAATACTTACTCTGCATATGACATTAATATGAGATGTAAATCACTGTGTGCGCGTAAAGCAGCGCAAATACAAAATGAAATGTTTATATATGTGAATACTGTGAGCACCCGTTGCATGTATTCTGCATTAAGTAACTGAATTGTAACAAACCACTAGTCCCATAATGCACTAATACACCCTTACTGCCACTTTAGATAAATAGTGGACATAGAAAAAAGCTCACTTACCGTGAACAAAGCCTGTGATGGCTGAAACGCGTTGGTCCGAGCTGGAGAAATAAAGTGAAACCTTTTGAATTTTACAAACCCTGAGTGCCGCTTTCTTGGTGGAAAAATTAATTGGGCCAGGATCCGGCCCCGTTGCTGAGCACCCACAGTTGAGCGAGCAGAGTCTGAGGATCGCTTTGGTGGAGGAATATATATATATATATATATATATATATATATCTATATATATATAGATAGATATATATATATATATATATATATATATCTATATATATATATATATATATATATATATATATATATATATATATATATATATATATATATATATATATATATATATGTATATATATATATTAAGCCTGGGCGTAGTTCGCGTAGCCGCACTCCGCGAGCTACGCGAAGATGCACTTGCACTCCGCGAACTACGCATAGCTCCGCGAGCATGCGTAGTAGCTTGCTTGACCCGTTCGTGAGCCATTTTTCGTCTTCAGGAGCGCCGTGGAACTCTGGAACCTGCTCGACACCACATCTCCAGACATCGCCTTCGTCACGGAAACATGGATGAACGCCTCCTCAGCGCCCGACATCGCCGTCGCCATCCCGGACGGATACAAGATCACCCGGAGAGACCGCGTCAACGAGACAGGAGGAGGCATCGCCATCGTCCACAAGAACACCATCCGCATCACGACCAATCAGACGACACCCTCACAGCCGCTTAACGTCTTCACTTCCAGATACACACCGACCCCAAGACCACACTCAGAGGCACCCTCATCTACAGACCCCCAGGACCTCGCACACAATTCAGCGAAGACATCGCAGACTTCATCAGCCCGCATGCCCTCGCCTCCGCTGACTACATCCTCCTAGGGGACCTCAACTTCCACCTGGAGAACAACAACGACAACACCACCACCACCCTGCTGGACAACCTCGCCAACCTCGGACTCATGCAACTGGTGAACACCCCCACCCACTACGCCGGACACGCTTGACCCAGTCTTCTCCTCCAGCAAGTACATCTCCTTCAGCCACTCCACCGGACTCCACTGGACAGACCACAGCTGCGTCCACTTCAGCTTCAGAAAGACCACGACTCACCACCACCCGCAACAGGTTCCCTGCAGGAACTGGAACAAGATCACCACCGACCAGCTCACCACTTCACTGAGCCAGAACCCTCCCGCCAGCTCAACGGACCCCAACCAAGCAGCCAACAACCTCACACAGTGATCACCAATTGCGCTCGCCCAACCAGCCTCGACCACTCGCAGTACGGCTTCCGCGCCAACTACAGCACAGAGACCGCCCTCATCGCAGCCACTGACGACATCCGAGCCCTGCTCGACAACTGGGAAACAGCGGCCCTCATCCTCCTGGACCTCTCCGCAGCATTCAATACGGTCTGCCACCGCACCCTAGTGCAGCGCCTCAGCAACATCGGAATCCAAGAGAAGGCACACATGCTCCGAAAGATCTTCCGATGGCTCGCCACCGAAACCAGGAAGACGGTCACACAGGCACTCGTCACCAGCCAACTGGACTACGGAAACACCCTCTAAACCGGAACCACAGCCAAACTCCAGAAAAGACTCTAACACATCCAGAACGCCTCCGCACGACTCATCTTGGACATCCCCCGATACAGCCACATCTCTGGACACCTGAGAGACCTTCACTGGCTCCCCGTCAGCAAGAGAATCACGTTCCAACTCCTCACCCACGCATACAAGGCCCTCCACGACCTGGGCCCCAGGTACCTCAACAACCGCCTGACCTTCTACACTCCCACCCGCCAGCTACGATCGAACAGCCACGCCCTCGCCGCCGTGCCACGCATCCGAAGATCCACCATGGGAGGAAGATCCTTCTCCTACCTGGCAGCCAAGACTTGGAACTCCCTCCCCATCCACCTCCGCCTGACCCAGGACCACCTCTGCTTCAGGAAGCAACTCAAGACATGGCTGTTCGAGCAGTAGTGGACCCCCCTCCCCCAAGCGCCTTGAGACCCTCTGGGTGAGTAGCGCGCTATACAAATATCCTGATTGATTGATTGATTGATTGCCTGCATGCTAGGGATGTGTAGCGCGCGAAGTTACCCATGAGGTTTGTCCCGCCCGCTTGCGTCCCCTTATTTCCGGTCACTACTAACGTGTTCGCGAGTTATTCTGTGCCAGATTGCAGTTTCTGCGTGTTCGGCAACTCGATCTTCCCGACAAGCATCCTCGCGCACGCGAAAATGCTATTGAGCGAGCGAGAACTACGCTACGCAGCAGTTCGCGGAGTATTCGACAACTTCGCGTTCTCCGCGGAGCGCGGAGTTGCCGAAACTCCGCAAACTCCGCGAACGGAGCGTAGTTATTCGCCCAGGGCTAATATATATGTATATATATATATATATATATATATATATATATATATATATATATATATATATATATATATATATATATACATATATATATATAATAATCGAAAAAGGTTACCCTTTTGGAAGGAACCTCCAAGCACGCCAATCTTGCACTTGTAAAAGATGAAAAGCCAGCAGAGTAGTGCAGGGATTCGTGCTTTATTCAATGCCAACAACTCCTGCCAGACGCGTTTCAGGTACTTCTTTCCTCAGTGGCAGATGGTGTTTTGAAAATCATGCCTCATGTGCTACACATTTGTATCCCATAGTGAACCTCCCCAAGTGGGCGTGACCGTAGAGCACGGCATGCTGGTTCACGGAGTCCGCACATGTTCAATGTTTGTCAAGTGAGCAAATGCATGAAAGTTTTTTCATTGTCTCTTTCTTCCCAAGTGGGTAAAACTACTTATTCCTGCAACAGCTCTGCCGATCTTGCGCTTTCCATCAGGCTCGTGCTTCCCGCTTGTGTGGTCAACTTCTGTAGACCGCTGCGGGTCTGCTTCAACAGAGTGGTTCCCTCCGCGACTGGGCCAGCCGCGCACATAATAATCGAAAAAGGTTACCCTTTTGGAAGGAACCTCCCAGCACGCCAATCTTGCACTTGTAAAAGATGAAAAGCCAGCAGAGTAGTGCAGGGATTCGTGCTTTATTCAATGCCAACAACTCCTGCCAGACGCGTTTCAGGTACTTTTTTCCCCAGTGGCAGATGGTGTTTTGAAAATCATGCCTCATGTGCTACACATTTGTATCCCATAGTGAACCTCCCCAAGTGGGCGTGACCGTAGAGCACGGCATGCTGGTTCACGGAGTCCGCACATGTTCAATGTTTGTCAAGTGAGCAAATGCATGAAAGTTTTTTCATTGTCTCTTTCTTCCCAAGTGGGTAAAACTACTTATTCCTGCAACAGCTCTGCCGATCTTGCGCTTTCCATCAGGCTTGTGCTTCCCGCTTGTGTGGTCAACTTCTGTAGACCGCTGCGGGTCTGCTTCAACAGAGTGGTTCCCTCCGCGACTGGGCCAGCCGCGCACATAATAATCGAAAAAGGTTACCCTTTTGGAAGGAACCTCCCAGCACGCCAATCTTGCACTTGTAAAAGATGAAAAGCCAGCAGAGTAGTGCAGGGATTCGTGCTTTATTCAATGCCAACAACTCCTGCCAGACGCCTTTCAGGTACTTCTTTCCTCAGTGGCAGATGGTGTTTTGAAAATCATGCCTCATGTGCTACACATTTGTATCCCATAGTGAACCTCCCCAAGTGGGCGTGACCGTAGAGCACGGCATGCTGGTTCACGGAGTCCGCACATGTTCAATGTTTGTCAAGTGAGCAAATGCATGAAAGTTTTTTCATTGTCTCTTTCTTCCCAAGTGGGTAAAACTACTTATTCCTGCAACAGCTCTGCCGATCTTGCGCTTTCCATCAGGCTCGTGCTTCCCGCTTGTGTGGTCAACTTCTGTAGACCGCTGCAGGTCTGCTTCAATAGAGTGGTTCCCTCCGCGACTGGGCCAGCCGCGCACATAATAATCGAAAAAGGTTACCCTTTTGGAAGGAACCTCCCAGCACGCCAATCTTGCACTTGTAAAAGATGAAAAGCCAGCAGAGTAGTGCAGGGATTCGTGCTTTATTCAATGCCAACAACTCCTGCCAGACGCGTTTCAGGTACTTCTTTCCTCAGTGGCAGATGGTGTTTTGAAAATCATGCCTCATGTGCTACACATTTGTATCCCATAGTGAACCTCCCCAAGTGGGCGTGACCGTAGAGCACGGCATGCTGGTTCACGGAGTCCGCACATGTTCAATGTTTGTCAAGTGAGCAAATGCATGAAAGTTTTTTCATTGTCTCTTTCTTCCCAAGTGGGTAAAACTACTTATTCCTGCAACAGCTCTGCCGATCTTGCGCTTTCCATCAGGCTCGTGCTTCCCGCTTGTGTGGGCTTGTCCTTCCAAAAGGGTAACCTTTTTCGATTATTATGTGCGCGGCTGGCCCAGTCGCGGAGGGAACCACTCTGTTGAAGCAGACCCGCAGCGGTCTACAGAAGTTGACCACACAAGCGGGAAGCACGAGCCTGATGGAAAGCGCAAGATCGGCAGAGCTGTTGCAGGAATAAGTAGTTTTACCCACTTGGGAAGAAAGAGACAATGAAAAAACTTTCATGCATTTGCTCACTTGACAAACATTGAACATGTGCGGACTCCGTGAACCAGAATGCCGTGCTCTACAGTCACGCCCACTTGGGGAGGTTCACTATGGGATACAAATGTGTAGCACATGAGGCATGATTTTCAAAACACCATCTGCCACTGAGGAAAGAAGTACCTGAAACGCGTCTGGCAGGAGTTGTTGGCTTTGAATAAAGCACGAATCCCTGCACTACTCTGCTGGCTTTTCATCTTTTACAAGTGCAAGATTGGTGTGCTGGGAGGTTCCTTCCAAAAGGGTAACCTTTTTCGATTATTATGTGCGCGGCTGGCCCAGTCGCGGAGGGAACCACTCTGTTGAAGCAGACCCGCAGCGGTCTACAGAAGTTGACCACACAAGCGGGAAGCACGAGCCTGATGGAAAGCGCAAGATCGGCAGAGCTGTTGCAGGAATAAGTAGTTTTACCCACTTGGGAAGAAAGAGACAATGAAAAAACTTTCATGCATTTGCTCACTTGACAAACATTGAACATGTGCGGACTCCGTGAACCAGCATGCCGTGCTCTACGGTCACGCCCACTTGGGGAGGTTCACTATGGGATACAAATGTGTAGCACATGAGGCATGATTTTCAAAACACCATCTGCCACTGAGGAAAGAAGTACCTGAAACGCGTCTGGCAGGAGTTGTTGGCATTGAATAAAGCACGAATCCCTGCACTACTCTGCTGGCTTTTCATCTTTTACAAGTGCAAGATTGGTGTGCTGGGAGGTTCCTTCCAAAAGGGTAACCTTTTTCGATTATTATGTGCGCGGCTGGCCCAGTCGCGGAGGGAACCACTCTGTTGAAGCAGACCCGCAGCGGTCTACAGAAGTTGACCACACAAGCGGGAAGCACGAGCCTGATGGAAAGCGCAAGATCGGCAGAGCTGTTGCAGGAATAAGTAGTTTTACCCACTTGGGAAGAAAGAGACAATGAAAAAACTTTCATGCATTTGCTCACTTGACAAACATTGAACATGTGCGGACTCCGTGAACCAGCATGCCGTGCTCTACGGTCACGCCCACTTGGGGAGGTTCACTATGGGATACAAATGTGTAGCACATGAGGCATGATTTTCAAAACACCATCTGCCACTGAGGAAAGAAGTACCTGAAACGCGTCTGGCAGGAGTTGTTGGTATTGAATAAAGCACGAATCCCTGCACTACTCTGCTGGCTTTTCATCTTTTACAAGTGCAAGATTGGTGTGCTGGGAGGTTCCTTCCAAAAGGGTAACCTTTTTCGATTATTATGTGCGCGGCTGGCCCAGTCGCGGAGGGAACCACTCTGTTGAAGCAGACCCGCAGCGGTCTACAGAAGTTGACCACACAAGCGGGAAGCACGAGCCTGATGGAAAGCGCAAGATCGGCAGAGCTGTTGCAGGAATAAGTAGTTTTACCCACTTGGGAAGAAAGAGACAATGAAAAAACTTTCATGCATTTGCTCACTTGACAAACATTGAACATGTGCGGACTCCGTGAACCAGCATGCCGTGCTCTACGGTCACGCCCACTTGGGGAGGTTCACTATGGGATACAAATGTGTAGCACATGAGGCATGATTTTCAAAACACCATCTGCCACTGAGGAAAGAAGTACCTGAAACGCGTCTGGCAGGAGTTGTTGGCATTGAATAAAGCACGAATCCCTGCACTACTCTGCTGGCTTTTCATCTTTTACAAGTGCAAGATTGGTGTGCTGGGAGGTTCCTTCCAAAAGGGTAACCTTTTTCGATTATTATATATATATATATATATATATATATATATATATATATATATATATATATATATATATATATATATACCTACTGGCGGTCGCCAGTAGGTAATTATAGGTAGGACCTATTATCCATAGAAAAACAGCAACATTCTATTGGCAATCATTTTGGCATCGCTTGATGAATCTTCTCTAAACTTTTGGCCAGTTCAGGTCCGCTACTTCCCTTAAAGTTTCGGGGTGATTGGTCAAGTGGGGCCCGAGAAAAAAGGGGGGTCCCAAAACGTGTTTCCCCTTGCAATTTCCCATAGAACCTTTAGCCACAGCTACAGGCAAAACGGCTGAATGGAATTACACCAAAGTTGACAGAGAGGTAGTCCTCAGTTCCGACTTATGCCTTTTGCTTATATGGTGTCAATCTGTTCAGTAGTTCCTGAGAAAATTACGGTTAAAGTCATTTATATATCTATGGGCGCGGTGGATCTGCGGATTGGCATCGTAGCATAAGCGCACCGTCCCGATCACACGCTCAATGCTAATTGGCTGTCAAGCGGTGGTAAACATTCAAAACCAGGAACTGTTGGCAGCCATTTTATTCCTCGGTATAAGCGAGGATGAAGAAGTCTGTGAAATATGTGTGCAAAATGTGAAAAGGGGGCAGGGTAGACATACCCTGACCCCCTAGGCCTGCTCAGAGGGTCCCATAGGGACCTCTAGGGCAAAAAAAAAGAAAAAAATATTTATTTTTTTTTAATCGTGGGATGCACGTAGGATCCGCGTATTTCGCCGCCGAAAAAAATGAAGCATGTATTTTTAAACTATACATCAAGCGTATGTGTTTAGATCTTGGGTGGCTCTAAAAAGAGCCCTTGTTCTTATTGAGAGATTTTAGTACCTACAAGTAAGTACGGATACAAATTCTAAAGTTCAAGAGGAAGACTCTGTTCCCCTCATCTGTAAATTTACATAATCTCTCCTATAAATGCCATGCATATTGAAACGCAGACTGTTGTTGTATATGGACCCCATTCTATAGACTGTGAGAAAAGCAGAAACAGATTTATTCACGTTTCCTAGTTTTCTCAATCTGTGGACAAAATTGATTGGACCAGTTTCATTTCTTCCTTTGGCATATGTTAGAATAGACAAAGGCAGTTTGGGGGAAAAGTGACATCAATTCTCCAAAGGTGCCATTCATAAGCATTTCCAAACCTTCCCCAGTCAAAGTGCTTAGGTCATTGCCACCACAGTGCACAATTATGAGGTCAGGGTGTTGGAGATGCAAAACAGATTTCACCAATGGCATCAATTGGTGACACTTTAACCCTCTCTGGCCAATCCATTTCATGTCTACATTTGGTAAACCTAGGTCTTTGTGATGTCCTTTGTGTTCTGCATATCTTTGGCTCCAGAAAATATAGCTGTGTCCCACAATCCACACTCTAAGCATCTTCAAAGGAGGTCTGGATGCACTCAGATGGTCTCTGTAAATGAAATGTCATTTTGAAAACTAATATTTTTCTAAAATGGTGGATAAGATGCATTGTTGAAAAACAGAAAAGAAATGATAGGTTGTTTGACAATATTCTACACTGAAAACTAGGCTGCATGTTTCTGTTTTTAAAAGCATGATTCCTATTGGTTATCAGATAGTGACTGTAAAAAACATTACGTAGGATAAACTGATATATTGAGAAGTCAAGTACAGTTGCTGTTTTCATTACCAACATTGTGTGATGAACTTTGCGTTCTTCGGGAGCCGGCATTGCTTTTTGCGTGGGGAGATGCTACCTTGTATGTGGAAATGCAATCTGCTTTGGATTTTGAAAGTGAGAACAGATTTCACTGCTCTGTCTTTCAAAATGCAAACTAATTTGCCATGGGAGGGCGGGAGCCATGAGAGTCCCGCCCTGTCAAAGCAAACAGCAGTGTCCTGGGGTAGTCACCCTGAGACACTGCAGGAGCGGGCCATCGGGCGTGGCGGTCTCCAGAGCCCAAGAGGGCACCAGTCGGAGGGCCACGCAGTCTGCCTCCCATAATACAAAAATGCCCGTGGGTGGTGGTTCCCGGAAGTTGAGGGGGGTCGTTGAGGCCCACATACTTCTAATTTTGTAGTGGGGGCTTGGACCCAAAAGTGGTGCAAGGGATTTGTAAATCTGGTGCACAGTGTTTTGTTTTACTTTGTTTTCCCTTTTGGCCTTGTAGAGGATCCAGGGTTAACATAACGGTTCTTGTACAGCCAATAACTTTCAACCCTACCCCCAAACGGCTTTCTGCCTGTTACCATAGTAACAGTTCATGGAGCACTTAAAAGCGGACAGATGTTAGAGGTTCAACACACTATGTTGGTAATGGAAAAAGTTACTGTGTTGTAGTTTTAAAACTTTTCCATATGAACCGTTAGTCGTAGCTATAGACTCTGGTAAAGATCTGGTGAAGAGTTAGCCTCAGAATTATACTTCAAATTTTTTTGTAATACTTTATTCGATATTTCATATATTATAAAAGTGCAAAACATACATTAATTATACAATCAATATATAAAAAGTATCACACATATATTACAAATTATCTAAAATCAGTTAATAAAAAGACATTTTTTACATATAAATGGTTAAAAGAGTCTAGAATACATTTTCAGCAGAAGAAATCATTTCAGAGGAGATTAAAATGTCTACTTTTTGGAGTCCAGCAACCTAGATCTTATAAACCAAGCATTAGAGATATACTTGGCAATTCCACAAACTATAAACGTAGAGGATGTGTCGGTTAGTATAATACGTAATGCGATCCTAACATCTCTAACACCCATCTCTCTACACACAGGTTTTAACCACCTAGCTTGAGGTAACTTGTAAGCCATGCAAGCAAACAAAAAATGTGGTAAGGTCTCCATCTTACATGAACAGCCTGGGCAGTTGACTTCATAATTTCTCACACCTTTCCATCCTGCTGTAAACTTTTTCAATCGTAGGATTCCATATCTCATTTGGAGAAAGAGTGATCTGTCTCTAGGAACTTGGATATAATCCAAAAGCGGCTCTAATTTCCTGGTTGTTTTGAAATCCAGAAATTGGTTGGTCAATGAACCATGCTTTGTACTTTTTAATTCCTCGGCCTATACCCACTCCCAATAGATTTTTTTGACAATTTGTTTATGAGGTGGTAATTGTGAAGCCCAGAATTCTTTCATTCCTAGATTCATCACCAACTGTTTCAGTTTGTTAAGCCATTTTATTTTATTGGAGACATTCAGAGTGATTAGTTCGTCTAACACCAAGGCATATTTAGCCAGATCGGGTGTTCTTCTTAGACGCACCCAAAACAGCAAGGGGCGAAGGCGTACTATATCCCCAGTTGATCTCTTACCCAAATCGGCATACAAGGTTCTAAGGGGGGTTGAACTAGGGAGTGAGACTAAGTCTCTTACAAACTTATTCTCAGCTTTTACTAGGTCTATTGTATTTTCTCCTCCCCACAGTTCAGAGCCATAAACTGCTGCAGCCAGTGCCTTCCCTTCATAAGCTATGAGGACTGGGCCTATGGGTCTGCTAATTGATAAACGCTGATTCCTCAATATTGCTCCGGAAACCCTTTTGAGGTTCAGGAGCATTTTTACTAAATGAGGATCCCATTTCATATTATTACATAGTCTGACTCCCAAATAATCAAATTCTTCAACTATTTCCAGAACAGACCCATTCAGGCTAATATTTGGTTTCCTAACCTTTCTTTCAGCTAACACCATCAGCTTTGTTTTAAGGGTATTAATTGTTAGCCCTCGCTCGTCACAGAACACACTAAACCGATCAAGAGGTTTCTGTAAACCCGATGGGGTTTTCGACATCACGAGGGTGTCGTCAGCAAAGAGGAGGGTCGGTGTTTTTTCCCCTGCCAGGACTGGGGCATCCGCAGAGTCCTCCCTCAAATGGTCTACCACCCCATTGATAAAGAGGGAGAACAATGTCGGAGCCATAACACAGCCCTGACGAACCCCTCTGCTGACTGGCACCCTCTTTGTAAGTTGACCCTGACTACCCCAACGGATTCTAGCATAAGTGTCTTCATGGAGCCTTACAACAAGCTGCAAAATTATAAATGTCATTTCTATTGGGGACTGCAACCCCCCCCCAAAAAAATACGTGTATACTTTTTTTTAATAAACTTTTATCAAAACAATAAATAACTGGAAACGTAACTTAAAGATAACAATACAATATATAACTAGAAACATAACTTTAACAAAACAATATAATAAACAACAAGTGCTATGGACTGCAATAGAAGTACGCTAGGTAATCTGCAAAATAAAAAAGAAAATTAGTGTTTAAAATTAGATCGATGTGACTAAATGAGATCTAACATTACAACTCAAAGTAACACTTGACGATATTTCCTTCTTTTAATGTGTGCAGTGTGCCTGATACATTTCACTTGTCTTATAGGCCCGCGTTCATGCCGTGTCTGTATGGAAGTGCCTACTGCGCCAGATTTACATTATAGATCAACCAGTCTATAAAATGATTCAGAGATGAGACAGAATTAGGTGAGAGATTAAGTCATTATGCAGGACAATATTCTTTAGGGCTTATTCACAAAACTCTTGCACCACTTTTGTGTTACTTTTCTCATGTTGAAAGTGATGCAAAAGTGGCGCAAGGGGCTTGTAAAGAAGTTCTTTTATTTCTAATGCATTTAATTAGAGGCATTGTATATCTAGGCCGCTCTGCTTACCTTGTGTAAAACTGTGACCAGCAGATTTCACAACTTGAACTCAGCTTTGGTTCTACACTGCAAAGTGGACAGCAGTGTCCATAACTTTAAAAGAGAAAGAGAAACGATGTGAGAGAGAGTGAGAGAGAGAAAGAGAGAGAAAATGACATTAAAACTGTGAGAGAGAGAAAGTTATGGATGGAGCAGATTTACAAAACCAGCCTCCTTCATCCATGGATCTTCCTCCTCGTTGTTGCCACCTCCTTTGCTATGCCTTATTAATCAAATCTCTTCACTTGACCTTGGGTGTACCCGCTCTCAAAACGCTTCCACTGGCCATTGTACATGCAGACTTTGGTCCACTCTTTTTGTCCATTTTTGCACTTTGAGATATAACGTCCTACCTCTGTTCTTCATCTTCTACTTTCTCCTTTCAAATTCTCTTGGAAAGACCTTATCAAGCCTTCAAGCGAAAAAGTAAGAAGGCTGGGAAACCACTTCATATGTGAGCTCTGTATGCCATCCTAATACCCAATCATCTAATTACATGCTTGCTCCATTTCTGTAATGCACTTCAGTTGCAGTGTCCATTCTTGTCTGGCTGTGTGCGCCACAACAGTTAAAGGGACCATTTTTCTGCATATTTATAATAAAGCGCTTGACACAAAGCATAGTGACAACGTATTTATTGTAAATATTTATTTAATGTTTTGAAATTAATTTCCACAAGTCTTAAAAAAGGTAAATGCAGGAAAAGTTACCTGCCGCATATGCAAGACTGCTTTCAAGAGGAGACCCCAATAAAAAGTACTCGTGTGGAAGTGCAAGTATGCGGAAGCACTGGCAGACCAAGCATACAGTCAACTTTGTAAGGGAAGAGTTAAGGAGATTGAGAGAGGATCCTCCTGCTTCATCAGAAGGCCCAAGTACCAGTGGAGCAACACCGTCAACCTCTACTGCACAGCCTAAAATTTGTCCCCAATTTGGAACCCTTTAAGAGAGAAAGTAAGAAGGTTGGAGGATTGGTGACGGTACAACGTGTACCGTCACAACGCGTGCTGTTACAACGCGTCCCTTACAACGCAAGTCGTTACCACGACTTGCGTTGGGGGCGCGGATATCGAATAGTATAATTAACTATTCTAACACCAGTCCCCGTGGACACTAGGGAAGGTGTTGGAATAGTAAATTTACTATTTTTAATCTTCTAGCGCCCTCCAGCGCAAGTCGTGGTAACGACTTGCGTTGTTACGGACGCGTCGTAACAGCACCGTGTTGAAACATCCGCGTTGTAACGGATGTTTCCCATCCATACAAGTGTGAATTGTAGATTATCTGCCACCAAAGACCCCCTCAAGTTTTTATATCCATTACTTTTTAACTTCGTTGACTACTCATATTGAGAGTATTTACCTTAACGCTATCCGTTAAAATTTGTGAATCTTTTTGGCTGCATATAGTAGAGAAAAACTCTAAATGTAAAAAATAAGTACATTAGCGCATCATAACAGCAATGGTAAAAATTGTAGTTCCTAATTTGCAATATTTTCTGCATGTTTACAGAGGTTTACCTATCGAGTACATAGGACAATCACAACTGTTCAAACAATTTGTAATGGAAGGACAAGAAACATCATTTTAAATTCACAAACATAATGGAAATATCTTACTATACTATGTTCAAAATTTAAGCTGTGCCTTTTTATAAAAAAATATTCAAAGACAAAACAAAGTACCAAGTAATACGAAGTTTATGACACCACTATGGTATTATACATTTTCTATCATGAAATGATAAAGTCGAACCTGATTGCTCCATTAAGTCCATTGCAATTTTTATTGAGCTTGTCACGACTAGTATGTCCCATGTTTGAGACATCGGTGTAATGAGCTACAACAGGGGGATATACTTTTTTCAATCTCGGCAATTTGCTGCTGACTTATGTAACATTCTGCAAAGCGAAAAAAGAGTTACAAATGTATATGTTGTACAAATGTCAAGGCTTAATTTTAATGTACATAAAAACAATTGTTCTCAATAGGATTGGGGTTGAAAAGCAATCATCAGAGGTTTCAAACCAACCGCTTTAGGACCATACTAGTGGTTAGACAAAATCATATGCGAATACCAATATGCTTCCGATGGGCACTATGGGCGCACTCGGTAGGCGTTCACAGAGTCATCCCTATAAGCCCTCTTTCCTATTTACAACTATTCTAAGAAAAACAGTTATTAACATAAAATAACATAAAGTAATGTATCTTAAACAAATTAATGTTTAGAAAACCATAATGGAAGTATCATTACCAGCATGCAAAAAACACCACAATTGTAGCTGTCCTGTTATTTTTGGTTAGATTCTATCACTAACTGCCATTGGTCATATTCAGAACGCTTCGATATCTGTAGGAAAACCTTTAAGAAACATACAGATGGTTATGTTAAATATTTCACTTTGATTCTACATGTCCAGATTATAAATTGTACGTAAAGGCATCTTGGTAGCATTATTGACTAATTTTACGTGCTTTTCTTGCATATCAGCAATACGGTACAGTCCAGTAAACTTATGCTCCAAAATGCCTCCTTTTCTTGTTGTTCGCTTGCAATTTGTCAGAAGGTCTTACTCTCCTTCTCTGAAGGTGTACAGCTTACATATTAGTATGCTCATATAAACCATTTGTCTGTGGGTGATAGGTTGTACTTACAGAACGTTCTATTTGTAAAAGCTTAGATAACTCTCAATTAACCTACAAAAAATAGGTATAATTATATTTGGCAAGCAAAATTGGAAATAGCATTGATTATACAAATGTTAGGCCGTGATTGGTCACTCACTTCATTCACAATCTCCTGGCCTTGATCTGATAGAACCCTTTTTGGACATCCATGATCTAGAAATTGAGAAATAAACATCAAGGAAAATTGAAAGGCATGTCTTCAAATAAAAAAATTCAAAACAACATTTTCACTTTGTATCTCAAATGCAGGCGAAAAGCGTGTAACGAGCATTTAAATGAGAAACATATGGGTTTCAGAAACAAACGTCTATAAGATTATCAAAATGTAGATTTACATTTTATAAAAATATTTATAGAAGCAAGAAAAATTATAACTCACACAGTGTTCAATTTCAAATGACATATTTGGCAAATAAAAACAGGAGGACATGTTTTTTTTCGTTTTGTTGATACAAGAATGCCCACTAATAAGAGACGAATGGAATTCAGAAAAAAGTTTTTGGGCTGCTTCAGCACCAATGACATCTTCAGTGTTCTTTTCTTCACCAGTGTAGAACAAGCTACCATCTATTGAAAAAAGAGAAAAGAAAATGTTACAGTAACTATGCAAGTCGAAAAGAATTACATGAAATGAGACCATGCCTTTTCTCAACCAGCCTTAAAACATTACAATCAAAAAACATGAATTTAAAAATGATAGTACCATCAATTGTGAATTTTTTAGATAGTCTATGCAATCCATGCTTCTGGACTTTGGTGAAATCTTCAGTATACACATTATGGGATTGATTCTGAATCGGGTTAAAAGCGCTCCGATTAGCTGTACGGAGCTTTTTTCCCGTACGAATCATACACCGACAACGTCCCCGTACGAACAAGCAAGTACAATCAAACCCAAAGCGGCACTCCGTACGACTCGTACCAAACACCATACAACTAGAAAGTACATACGGATTCACTCCGGCCGACGCAGTACGCCACGTCCGTACGTAAATAGGCAGCCATTTCCGATCCAGGAAGTACGATCCGTGTTGACGACACTCAGTACGGCCCATTTCCTACGAGAGCTGTAAACTACCGTAAAACAGGAGTCTGACACGAACTGCACCCCGGTACGCGACATACACGACATGAACCCCATCGACCGTGTCATCCGAGCCCTGTACGCCTACGATCTCGTACATAGAAACCGACGATGGCGCAGACGGTGAGTAAAACCCACTGCAACAACGGAAGTATACCTGTATGGTGCGCCACACGCCAGCGCATATCACCATTGCAATGGTGATACGCACCGCACACACGTCATAAATCTCGGGGTAGGATGCGTCACACGCAGCGCATATCACCATTGCAATTGTGATACATGCCGCACCCACGTCATAAATCTCGGGGTACGGTGCACCACACTCTAGCGCATATCACCATTGCAATGGTGATACGTGCCGCACACACTGAGAAATATGGGGGTACGGTTCGTTACATCTGAGTGGTGGTTGGTAAAGACCCCAAGCAGTGCCCAACAGTGCCCAACAGTATAGGGGGTAGGTGCAGAGGACCCCCAGCAGTGCCCAACAGTGCCCAGCAGTATAGGGGGTGGGTGCAGAGGACCCCCAGCAGTGCCCAAGGGTAGGGGGTGGGTGCAGAGGACTCCAGCAGTGCCCAACAGTGCCAAACAGTACAGGGGGTGGGTGCGAAGTACTGCCAGCAGTGCCCAACATTGCCCAACAGTATAGGGGGTGGGTGCAGAGGACCCCCAGTGGTGCCCAAGGGTATAGGGGGTGGGTGCAGAGGACCCCCAGCAGTGCCCAACAGTATAGGGGTTGGGTGCCAAGGACTCCCAGCAGTGCCCAACAGTATAGGGGGTGGGTGCAGAGGACGCACAGCAGTGCCCAACAGTGCCCAACCATACAGGGGGTGGGTGCAGAGGACACCCAGCAGTGCCCAATGGTGTAGGGGGTGGGTGCAGAGTACTCCCAGCAGTGCCCGACAGTGCCCAACAGTATAGGGGGTGGGTGCAGAGGACCCCCAGCAGTGCCCAACAGTGCCCAACAGTATAGGGGGTGGGTGCAGAGGACCCCCAGCAGTGCCCAAGGTTATAGGGGGTGGGTGTAGAGGATCCCCAGCAGTGCCCAACAGTATAGGGGGGTGGGTGCAGAGGACTCCCAGCAGTTCCCAACAGTATAGGGGGTGGGTGCAGAGGACCCCCAGCAGTGCCCAACAGTGTCCAACAGTGTAGGGGGTAGGTGCAGAGGACCCCCCAGCAGTGCCCAAGGGTATAGGGGGTGGGTGTAGAGGACCCCCAGCAGTGCCCAACAGTATAGGGGGTGGGTGCAGAGGACCCCCAGCAGTGCCCAACATTGCCCAACAGTGTAGGGGTTGGGTGCAGAGGCCACCCAGCAGTGCCCAACGGTATAGGGGGTGGGTGCAGAGGACCCCCAGCAGTGCCCAACAGTGCCAAACAGTATAGGGGTGGGTGCAGAGTACTCCCAGCAGTGCCCAACAGTGTCCAACAGTATAGGGGGTGGGTGCAGAGGACCCCCAGCAGTGCCCAACAGTGCCCAACAGTATAGGGGTGGGTGCAGAGGACCCCCAGCAGTGCCCAAGGGTATAGGGGGGTGATGCAGAGGGCCCCCAGCAGTGCCCTACAGTATAGGGGGTGGGTGCAGAGGACTCCCAGCAGTGCCCAACAGTGCCCAACAGTATAGGGGGTGGGTGCAGAGTACACCCAGAAGTGCCCAACAGTATAGGGAGTGGGTGCAGAGGACTCCCAGCAGTGCCCAACTGTGCCCAACAGTATAGGGGGTGGGTGCAGAGGACTCCCAGCAGTGCCCAGACATAGGGGTGTGCCTTTCAAACATCATACAACAACTACATGCCTGTATGTGTAAATCCCTAACTTGTGACACTCATAATAGTTGCATATCAACACATCACTCACAGCAGTGACCTACTCCATGGAGAATGGTCTCCTGTCACACACTGAGTGACACGCCACATTTGGTTGTTTTGGCAGATCCCACAGCCATATCCACCCATGTAGTTTGCTGGCACATCCACCCTCCTCCAGCATGACTCAATAGTGTGTAGTCATGCAACAGACCACTCAACAAATGAAGCACAAATGGAATTAGGAAGAGTCATGTCCATCCTGGACATGATGTGACTGTCCATGTGGTGAAACATGTACTCCCTCATGGAAGTAACAGGGTAGGAAAGCCCTAGATACAAAGCACCCAAATGTGTAATTTTTAACACATTTTTTAAATGTGACCATCTGAATCATGAGGTCAAGGCGGATAACATTGTCATGCATAGTGTGGAAAATTATGATGGACTCCCTGAAGGCATTAATACACACCACAAACCCAAGAATAGTGAGTAGCATGGATTGCACTGACCAATTGTCAGATAGCATTTGTGAGCAGGCATGGCCATTGCGCAAGTGAATGCACTAATCAATGGGAAATCCATACTGAAGTCACCACAACAATTGTGCAACTGGCTGTAGTCAATATCTCATGTGTCACAGAGGAAGGGACACTCTTTTGGATAATGTCTGTATGCAAACTGCACACACCCAAATCTATATAATTATCAGAAACATTGTGATAGCACAGAGATACCATGGTCCACCTCATTCCCATCTGAAAAGTAGACATCTTTTCACAATACCAAAACATTAACATTACACCAACTTGTAGGCACACAGCACCTAAAGCAATTCCCTGAAATGCAATAGTTCAGACTGAAAGATAAAATGCTTTATTCAGCGCCAATATGTAAAAGAAAAAATAAATGAGTCCAGGCTCAGAGAAGGCCAGTGGCCAGTCCAAAATACAGTCCATAACAGTGGTGACTTTGTGGAGCCTGTCACCCCAAAAATTGCCTTCACATGTTGGACTTAGAGGACTGTGGACCCCTGGGGGGCATCATCGGAGTCTGGGTCTGGCACCGCAGGGACAGGAGAGGGAAGGGTATGTGTAGTGGGAGCATGTGGGGAGGGTTCCTCCACAGTGGCAGGTTTAGCGCAAAAGGTTGCAACATATTCTGCACTGCACACTGCTGCCAGTTCAGACAGGCTACCACCTGAACACCGGGACACAATGGGGGTGGAGGTAGAGGGCTGTGAGTCAGGTGTAGGGTGCCTGTGGGTGGGTGGGTGATGTGTGTCCCCTGTCCCTGTGAGTGTGCGTACATCCCCCTGAGATTGGGTGAATGGAGGTCTGCACTTAGACTTATGTGTGGGTGTGCTGGGTGTCTCTGTTGGGGTGTGTGATCTTGTGCATCTGCGTGTATGGTGGACAGGGACGGGAGAGGGGGATGTGGATGGGTCAGGAGGAGGGGGGGATTGATGCTGCAGGATGGCAAATGCTGCCGTCAGTGTTGAGTCCATGGACGCCAAACTCCGACGTTGATCAGACATATCAGCTGACATGCCCTCCATGATGACAACAACTGTGTCATTATTTGTGTCTGGCCATGGAGGACAGTCAGCATTGACGCCTGACCAACTTGAATCAGCCGGAGTAGGTCAACAGACTCAGCACCGAGGGCAGCAGGGGAGACAGGGGCAGGGGCTGCGGTGCCGGGGACAAAGGAGACACGGGGGGTAAAACGGACTCTAGGGCCCCTAACAACTGGGAGGGTGGAGATGGGTCTGGAGGAGGAGGGGAAAGACATAGTTGAAGTAGAAGGCATTGCTGCATATTCCCCCTCCTCCTGGGAGTCAGAATCCAAGCCGTCTAAATGGTAGGAGGTGTCGTGCTCATGAGGCCCGGCGGCCTGACTCCCCTCACCCTCTGTGCCACTGCCTCCCTCCGACTCCTCGAAGATGGTGGTACTGTTGCTGGGTCCCTCTGTCCGTTCTGTGTCTGTGTCTCCTCCAGGTTGTGGTGATGATGCTGTTGGCAACGAGAAAATGAACAATATATCAGTCACCTGTCCATATCATACATATCAGCAACAAAACATTTGGGGGCATTTGTAATCATGGCATGCATCATGAGTCACATGCCACATAACTCTGCACATATATATGTCTAGTAATACACAATTGCAAGAGGCACAACGCTCATTGTATGCAAAGATCAAAGTCACAGACCAGGCCACAACTTGGATTACAGTCACAACGATGAGCCACTGCCTGTCAACAGGATAGGTGTTGAGCAATCACCGTCCAGTTGCCCATTCTGCCACCCAAGGCCAGAGATGGACATGTTCAAATCTGGTTTAGCCTGTGCCACATGGGAACAGTCTTGCCTGGACAGCCATGTGATGCCATCCCTGGAGCTGAAACAAGGTTTCCATTAACTCTCACTGGCATCACAGCTGTATACAGCCAGGCGTGTGTGAAACACAGATGTGTATACCAACAAGCATGGCTGAAGACGGCTGTAATGCCAGAAAGTTGTAGCAGGAATCTTGTTACCAGTCCAGGGAATGCATGGCTTGACAATTAGGGCTAGACTGTTCCCATGAGGCACATGGATAGACAGATTTGCACATGGCCATGTATGAACTTGGGGGCAGAGTGTGCAACAGAAAGGTGATGGCTAAAAATCTGACCTGTTGACTGTGTGTCACCAGACACCTTAGTGAAACTCCTCACAGTGGCATCTATCCCCAGACCATACAGCTGCTAGCACATAACACACACACTAGCTGTCAAGTGAAGTTGCACACATGTACAAAAGCAAGAAAATGGCAAAGCAAATGTGCCTACAATTTTGAATGTCTGAAACATTGATACATTATTGACACATCTGCAACCAGATGGGACAAGTTAATACAGTAGTGGGACACCAAGCCAAAACTGCGTAGCACCACCAATACGTACATGTATCATAAAACGCTGTAGAACTATCATCCCTGGGAGCTAATAACATTGCCTGTAAATCCTACAATGACTACATTCTCCAGCAGCACAGCCTAAGTGCATAGTAACAAGTCCACATCAGATATGATTTCCTCAGCACACCACTGACAAGGCCAAACCGTTGGTCCCATCACACCTCCCATGCACAACATCCCAAGCACTCCCTCAATGTGAGTAATACTGACCAAGTAGTAGAAAATATGAATCTGGCTCTCGATAACTGGGAAGCTATATAAAGTAAGCCAAGGTCACATTGTTTTGGTGCACATCAATATTAATTCAAAAGTACCTGCAACATTTCTTGTGCATATGCACACACGCACTGCCCAGTGTGAGAATGCACAAGCCAACATTTGTATACATGGACACTGTGCACATGTAGCTAACACATGCCAAATACAAAGCATACCAAGGACAAAGGCCACTGACGCAGACCCGTGCAGAACTCCTTGTTGAGACTCATGATAAGTGCCAAGCTATCATGAAGGGCAACCACAGTGCACAGGTTGTTGAACAGTTAAGGCACCAACAAGTGTCACAAACCCCCCTCCAAAATGATGATGTGCTAATCAATCTGCATACTAAGACCTTTCTTCCCTAGGAGAACATGCACAAATATGAAATAGACAAAGTAGGGGTCATATGTGGAGGAGGGAAAGGTATGTAAAAGAGCAGCAGCTTAAAAAGGGGCATTGAAATGACAATGCACAAAGTGCCTGTCTGACCACCCCACCCCAACTGTGGGAAGGTTACGAGGCTTCAAAACACTGCAGGTTGCATGTGACACACATGACTGCAAACAGACATGTACCTACCCCCTCCTTGCTGCTGTCCCTCCTGCATCTGCCTACGGAGGTCAGGGAAAACGACGGCCAGGACCCGGAGCAGGTTGGGGGTGAGGTGATGTATGCCTCCATGCCGGCGTGGAGCCTCAAGCTTTAGCTGCACCCGGGCGATACAGCGGGTCCAGCCCCGGATGTCCTGCCACCTCTTGCGGATGTTACAGAGCCTGCGGTAAGGTCCCCCCTCAGACCTGAGATCCCTGACAGCCCTGGCAATGTCCAGCCAGATGTCCTCATTCTCATGGGCAGATATCTGTCATGAATAAAAAGTGAAAGTACATCAGTACACCAGCTCCATATCCAAAAGACACACACTGGCCCCACATTGATGATAACAACAGGGTAGAGGATGCAGCCAGGACTAGTATCATTGTTCATGTGAATGTGGCCTGTGAGCAAACAACTATGCACTACATGCCTGTGAAAGGCAACAGATGCCCTGGGGCTTTCAAAACACTCATTGAGCATGGCTAACACTGGACAAGGTATGCTTTAGCAGGGTGGTGTATAGCACGTGACATGCTGGCACATATCCCACTACACCTAAAAACTCTGAGCAGACCACACATTCTCAAGTGAATGTACCTAGCACAATGCCGGTAAGCAATAAACCCTATTTAGATACATCATTCACTACATGGTAGATATTTTAATGTACACACCAGGCACTGTATCAAAATAACATTGCATCTCTCTGTCCCATAAAAACACAATGACTGCCGTGACACTCACGCATTCATCACTCACCTGATCCCCTGGTGTCCCATACATCTTGCTGTAGTTGGGTAGGAGGGCATCCAGCAGGGCCTGGTTCTCCTCCTCACTGAATGCAGGTGCCCTCTCCATGCTCAGCAAAAACTGGGTCCAGGGAATGCAGAGACAGCAGCTGTGTTTTCCACTCCTATGCTGTGCAGGCAAGTACCCTCTCACAGCCACATGCAGCCTTAAATCTGTGCTGCTGAGGGGCTGTCATTCTCAGGAAGACAGTGTGATAGGGCACATTACTTTGCATCCTATGTTTCATACAATCCCATTCCACATAAGGCCCTGACACACATTTGCATGGTTTGAAATTTTAGCCCAAGCTACACAACAAACATTGCAACATTGTAAAGTTTTGGCCAACTGAATTTTGCAGGACACCTGTAGCACACTCAAATCTCTGTTTCCTTGACAACCAGCCTGCATTCAGTGCATCCAACTCGTCCCCTAGGTGTTCCCTATGTATTTTCAAGCATCCACACACAAGTACGGTGCATGAATCGTTGCAAACGCCATGTTTCCATAGTGATACGACCCATACACCCGCACGCACCAGTGGGGTACGCTCCACTTGTATCACGTATGGGCACAATGCATTGGTGAGACAACCCGTACACCCGCACGTACCAGTGGGGTACACTCCACACTCGTATGGGCACAATGCATTGGTGAGATGACCCGTACACCCGCACGCACCAGTGGGGTGCGCTCCACATGCGTATGGGCACAATGCATTGGTGAGACGACCCGTACACACGCACGCACCAGTGGGGTGCGCTCCACACGCGTATGGGCACAATGCATTGGTGAGAGGACCCGTACACCCGCACGCACCAGTGGGGTAGGCTCCACACGCTTATGGGCAAAATGCATTGGAGAGACGACCCGTACACCCGCACGCACCAGTGGGGTATACTCCACACGCGTATGGGCACAAAGCATTGGTGAGACGACCCGTACACCCGCACGTACCAGTGGAGTATGCTCCACATGCGTATGGGCAAAATTCATTGGTGATACGACCCGTATACCCGCACGTACCAGTGGGGTACAATCCACACGCGTATGGGCACTATGCATTGGTGAGACGACCCGTACACCCGCACGTACCAGTGGGGTACGCTCCACACGCGTATGGGCACAATGCATTGGTAAGACAACCCGTACACCCGCACATACCAGTGGGGTACGCTCCATACGCGTATGGGCACAATGCATTGGTGAGATGATCCGTACACCCACACGTACCAGTGGGGTACGCTTCACACACGTATGGGCACAATGCATTGGTGAGATGACCCGTACACCCCCACGCACCAATGGGGTATGCTCCTGACTAGTATCGCGTATGGGCACAATGCATTGGTGAGACGACCCGTATATCCGCACGCACCAGTGGGGTACGCTCCACACGCATATGGGCACAATGCATTGGTGAGATGACCCGTACACCCGCACGTACCAGTGGGGTATGCTCCACACGCGTATGGGCATAATGCATTGGTGAGATGACCCGTACACCCGCACATACAAGTGGGGTACGCTCCACACGCGTATATGCACAATGCATTGGTGAGACGACCTGTACACCTGCACGCACCAGTGGGGTACGCTCTACACGAGTATGGTCACAATGCATTGGTGAGACGACCCGTACACCCGCACGTACCAGTGGTGTACGCTCCACACGCGTTTGGGCACAATGCATTAGTGAGATGACCCATACACCCGCACGCACCAGTGGGGTACGCTTCACACCAGTATGGGCACAATGCATTGGTGAGACGACCCGTACACCCGCACGTACCAGTGGGGTACACTCCACACGCGTATGGGCACAATGCATTGGTGAGACGACCCGTACACCCGCACGTACCAGTGGGGTACGCTCCACACGCGTATGGGAACAATGCATTGGTGAGACGACCCGTACACCCGCACGTACCAGTGGTGTACACTCCACACGCGTTTGGGCACAATGCATTGGTGAGACGACTGGTACACCCACACGCACAAGTGGGGTAGGCTTCACACCAGTATGGGCACAATGCATTGGTGACACGACCCGTATACCCGCAGGCACCAGTGGGGTACGCTCCTGACTTGTATCGCGTATGGGCACAATGCATTGGTGAGACGACCCGTATACCCGCACGCACCAGTGGGGTACGCTCCTGCCTTGTATCACGTATGGGCACAATGCATTGGTGAGACGACCCGTATACCCGCACGCACCAGTGGGGTACGCTCCTGACTTGTATCGCGTATGGGCACAATGCATTGGTGAGACGACCCGTATACCCGCACGCACCAGTGGGGTACGCTACTGACTTGTATCACGTATGGGCACAATGCATTGGTGAGACGACCCATATACCCGCACGCACCAGTGGGGTACGCTCCACAGGCGTATGGGCACAATGCATTGGTGAGATGACCCGTACACCCGCACGCACCAGTGGGGTACTAGGCGTATCACATGCTCCAGTGAATGCATGTGTACTGTGCGTTCCACAAGCTCACGCATGGCACCATTACTCTAGTGACAACAGGAAAACACATGGCAGGTATGTGGATGTGAGGTCATCATGAGTAAGTCCATGTATGTATTTGCATGTCAGACCTACATGAGCAGGCCCCCGGTGTTGCACACAGTCATATAGCAGACGGCATGTGAACTAGTGGCACTGTTGATGTGTGATGGGCTGTGGAGACATGACATTTGTGACAGGCCACTATGTGGTTTACATTACCTTGACACTTGTCACATGAGTAACATAATGCACATGTAGTCATACACATGAACACTGTGATTGCACACTCATCATTACGGACATCTGTCACATGATGACAGGGACAGAGGCACTGTCTCACTGTACCAAGTGACGCTATGCATGACCCTGTGTGACAATGTAATGTGTGTGCCATGTAATGTATAGGACATGCTGTTTGTATCGGGTAAACGTCATCCTCTATAGGTGCATCTATGATGGGTGTGTGTCGTGATAGCAAGTGTCTCACATGTACGCACACCATGCCACAGGGGCAGATCATGTGTGTGATGGCATCATAGAGCATTTGGCCACAGACATACAGATCTGCATTGAGAGGATGGCTGTGGTGTAGAATTGTCAAATGCAAAACTCATGCACAATATCACTGAAATGTGAAATATAGAGCACATGTGACGTGGGTGTGTTCCATGCAGTCAGCTGTCTGGATGTGTTGACCACCTTCTCATGCAGGTCACATGACGTGTGCCACTGACGCAAGACATTGGTCTTCCAACTCTGACATGCCCAGATTATCTTTTGTGTGCATGTCATGTCCATTTCACAGACAACAGGTGAATCAGTTTTGTTGTAAGAGTGCCAACTAGCTTGCAGAACTGTCCATGATGTATACCCCACGGCAGGTTCATAGGTGATTTCATGTGTGTAAACAGTGTTGATTGTGCTATGTACATTGTAAATTTTGTTGGCTGATAGTTGTACACATTTTTACCCACACATGTCGTGCAGGGTACCCCCTCTGCCAAGGCCGTTGCCTGACTTGGGTGCCATCCGCCGCTACAGATTTCCGCAGGAGTTGATGCAAAATTTGACGGACAGGCTGGAACCACATCTACAACCGCGACACAGGTATCCAACTGCGCTGACACCCAAGGCAAAGGTGATGGCAGCCCTACATTTCTTTGCCACAGGCACGTTCCAATTCACCATAGCTGATGTGGGGGGATGTCCCAGACCATGTTCAGCCGTGTCCTCCGTGATGTCTTAGCTGCTATGTTGCAGCACATTGATGAATTCATTAAGTTCCCTACTCCACACGAGTTGAACAATGTCAAAGGTGCATTCTATGACCTGGGACACATGCCACATGTAATTGGGTCCATTGATGGGACACATGTTGGACTGGTGCCATCACAGGCTCAGGAACAGGCCTTCCGCAACCGGAAACATTACCACTCCATAAATGTCTTGGTGGTGTGTCTTGCTAACATGATGATTTCCCATGTTTGTGCACGTTTTCCAGGATCATGCCACAATGCATTCATCATGAGGCGGAGCAGGGTACCACAGATGATGCTGCAGCTGCGCAACCATCGGGCTTGTCTTGTTGGTGGGTATACACTGTTACTCATGTATGTCTCAATGTAAATTAGCTCTCTCATGGCTACTCATTGCACACTCATAGACATGATGTATTGTTGTAGGAGACGCAGGATATCCAAACATGCCGTGGTTCATGACTCCACTATGCAACCCCAGAACTGCTGCAGACCAGTGTTACAATAATGCACATGGCCAGACCCGGCGTGTGATCGAGCGTACGTTTGGACTCCTGAAGAGCCGGTTCAGGTGCCTCGACAGGACAGGTGGATCCCTACCTTACTCCCCGCTCAAGGTGTGTGACATCTTCACCGTGTGCTGCATGCTGCACAACATGGCAGTGGAGGGGGAGGTGCCACTCATTCTGGATCCTGATGAAGAGGACCATCCGCCTGTTGAGGACGAAGGCCTTGGCCAGGATGCTAGCGATGAGGAGGAGGAGGATGATATCCGGAGTCAACTCATACGCAACTTCTTCTCATAATGGTGAGTGCCTGTGTAATAGTGTGCAATGTACTACCATAGAGTGACATGTGAAGCATAATGTGTGTCCAGCAGACTGTACACAATATCACTTTGATGTTTGTGGTGCTGTGTCACACAAGTGACGATGTAATGCCACACACATGAGTACAATGATTGAAGTTGGAATGTACAAGTGTGCTACGTTTTTAGTGTATTGTAAGTGACCATGTCTGAATGTATCTATACAGTACGTGACCCCTTGTGTGCCTGTCCTTTCCAGGTCGCTCTGGTTGTTGTCTGTTTGTGTCATCTTGGTCCTCCTGCAATTCCTCTTGATGATAGCAACGTCGGGTAAATCAGCGTACCCTGCACAGACATGTGGAAATGTCAGTTTGGGTAAGGATTCCAAACAGGCAGTTCATTGTTGGTATGGTTTGTTATTGTGCATAAACTGTCCCTGCGCATGTTGTAGGCCCATACATACATGTCGCATGGAAAGGGGCGACCACTCGGTCCCCCCGAACGTATGGCCGAGTACCTCGATCCCCCCGGGAAGCCATTTTGGGCGGGAGACGCATCTCGGCTGGTATGCCCGAAGCGGCGTAGCCGGGGCGCGCTTTTTCCCGCCCTAGAGTGGGCTGGCCTAGACACTGACGCAGCTGGCCACGCCCTCGGGGCAGGCAGGGGCGGGTTTACGCCCGCCCTGAAGACGGATAAAAAGGGACGCAAGACCAGAAGGCATCCTCTTGTTCCTGTGCTCTGAAGCTGCACCTCCTCGCTGCACGTGAGCTCGAGACGGAACGAAGAGCCAATTTTGAGCGTTGTAATCTTTCTTTTGTCTTACAGATACTCTGTCGGAGAAATGCCCAAGAAAGGCGGGAAGAGAATGACGACTGAACAGATGGTTCGGGTCCTCATGAAGGAGATGTCTGAGCTGAAGAAGCGGGTGGCGGAGCGAGACGGGGAAGGGGGGCCGGAGCGTCCGTCGGCTGGAGCAGCTCCAGGAGGGAGAGCCAAGAGGCCAAGGAGGGGACCAGCCGGGGGAGACGTCCCGGTTCCCTGTACCCCGCTCGAAGCGCCAACCCCAGTACCGGCGGAGGGGAATCCGATTCCCGTGGTGGTCACCCCGGTGTCCAATGAGGATATGCCGCCCGAGCTGGCAGCACAACTTGCAGCGTGGTTGGGCGACAGTAGCGAGGGCGCCACGGCTGCCGAGGCGCAGGCGCTGATGAAACAATTGCGCGAGAAACGGGATGCAGCCAAGGTGTCCGCGCCGGCTGCAGTAGTTGACAAGCCACAAGGGACGATCGCGACCGCAGAGGCAGCGTCCGGTGCAGGTAAGCCGCCATTGCCGATTGCGAGGGATGAGTCAGCACCCTCTCGTAGAGAAAGGTTGGGTCAACATGTTCCTTTGGCAATTAAGGAAAAGATTTGGGCGGGGGAATATGTGAACATCTTCTCGTTGCTTGTTGATCATTATGAGGTGGAGCATGTTAAGGGTCAGAAGGATCTCATGCATCCGAGTGTTTGGCGCGCAAAAATGGCCGCCTTTAAAGTGAATGAGAATATTGGCAATTGGGGCAAAGCATGGGGAATTTTTACGTCAATCTTAGGGGAACGTAGGCCCGAGTTGCTTTCCGAGTTGCCGACCTATCAGTCGCGAATCATGGGGTACTCGACATCACACCAGGGTAACCATTGGTTCTGCTACGATAATCTTTTTAGAAAGGCGAAAGAGCATAATAAAAGCTTAACCTGGGATTGTTATGATTCTTTGACATGGGATAAAATGAAGGAGACAGGTATGTTGAAAATGCCATTGGTAGGAAGTAATGTTGGCGAATCCTCCCGCCAATATGTGGGGACGCCCTTTCGTTCAGGTACGGGTACCGACGATTACTCGAGACCTGCCGGCAATACAGGAAAAAGGGGGTTCTGCTTTAATTTCAACAGAGGTAAATGTACTAGGCCCCAGGGATCGTGTAAGTTTAAACATGAATGTAGTGGGTGCGGGTCGTCCCATCCTGAGTCCACGTGCAGAGCCAAAACGGGTGATAATGGGGGGAGAGGAGGCGCCAAACAGGTCTAACGTAGTCCGAGGGGCGCCTTTACCTACCCCGATTGATACCTTGGCGATGATTCCCTGGCTCAGTGAATACCCGGATCGTACTTCTGCTGGGGTGCTGCGGAACGGATTTTCGTATGGTTTCCGCATCCCGGTAGGGGACTTTTAGGGTGTGGAGAAGTGTAAAAATCAACTTTCCGTCCTGCAGCATACGACCGTGGTACAGGATAAGATCCGGAAAGAGGTTACTCGAGGTCGGGTCGCCGGCCCGTTTAGTGTACCCCCGGTGCAGAATTTTGTTTGTTCTCCTTTAGGGGTGGTCCCCAAGAAGGACCCAGGTGAGTTCCGACTGATTCATAATTTGTCAGCTCCACGTGGTCTTTCTGTAAACGATGCAATAGATCCGGAAGTGTGTTCGGTGCGGTACGCATCCTTCGATGAGGCCGTAGCCATTTTGAATCGCCTGGGGCCCGGGGCGCTGATGGTGAAATCAGATATCGAGTCAGCGTTCCGATTGCTCCCGGTACACCCAGACGACCAGCGTCTCCTGGGATTCATGTTTCAGGGTTATTATTACATGGATAGGTGTATGCCGATGGGGTGCTCTATATCTTGTGCCTATTTCGAGAAATTCAGTAGTTTTCTACAATGGGTCTTCACAAAGAAGACGGGTTTCCAACATGTAATGCATTACCTTGATGATTTTCTGTTTCTTGGGGCAGCCGGGGATCTCGAATGTGGCCGGGCCTTGGCCGAATTTTGTGTGTTAATGAACCAGTTTGGTGTGCCATTGGCACCGGGTAAAACGGTGGGTCCTGCGACTTGCCTCGAGTTTCTGGGGATCGAGTTAGACTCCAGTGAGGGTTGTTTTCGTTTGCCAGCTGACAAAGTGTGGAAGTTCAGGGCAGCCCTGCAAGTGTGTATAAATGGATCTAAAGTTACGCTGCATCAATTACAGCAGTTGGTGGGACAGTTGAATTTTGCCCTGAGGGTGATACCAATGGCCCGCCCCTTTTCCCGTTCAATTGCCCAAGCTATGGTCGGCCTAAAGGAGGGCCATCATCGCACGAGACTATCGGCTGAGGTCCGCCAGGACATGCGTATTTGGTTAGCATTTCTGGCGGACTTTAATGGTCGAGTCGTCTGGAACAAACCAGCCGTGTCCTCTGAAGAGCTGGGGCTATGGACAGATTCAGCAGGAAGCATAGGTTTTGGTGCCATCTTCGGCACAAAATGGTCGGCACAAAGGTGGCCGACATGGTGGCATGACAATGGTCTGACAAGTAATATTGCTTTCCTGGAACTTTTTCCCATTTTGGTGGCCCTGAGAACCTGGCCCGAAGGGTTCAAAGATCACTCTGTGATATTTTGGTCTGACAATATGACCGTGGTCGAGTGCATCAATAGTCAGGCAGCACGATGTAAACTGATTTTAAGACTGCTCAAAGAAATTGTTTTACTGTGTATGCAACTGAATGTGCTATTCAGAGCAAAACATGTCCCAGGGGTAATGAATCAGGCGGCTGATGCACTGTCTCGTTTTCAAATGCAGGCTTTCTCGGGTTTCCTTCCCTCAGCGGACCCAGAGCCGGCGCCCTTTCCCGAAGCTCTCTGGTCTCTCGGTGCCCCGAACTTCGTCACCTCGTGGTAGAGAGTCTAGCACCAAGGACGAGGAAGGCATATGAAGGGGCGTTTCGGTCCTATTTAGCCTTTTTGGGGACTGATAGAGAGAGGCTTTGGGGCCACGAGGAATGGGTAGTGAATTTTCTGATGTCCTTACGTAGGGCTGGGAAATCGGTGGCTACGGCCCAGAGGCATCGTGCTGCCATTTCCTTTGTTGCCAGGGCTCATAGTATCCAGGACCCGACAGCGTCTTTCGTTGTACAGAAAACGCTGCGTGGGTGGCAACGCCTTGAGGGTCGCAGAGTAGATGAGAGGCGCCCGATAGGTTTGGATAGGTTGGCCCAGTTGTTGGCCACACTCCCTGCCACATGTTCATCTCAGTTTGAGACGGTGTTGTTCCGAGCCGCTTTTACGCTAGCATTTCACGGGGCGATGCGTGTAAGCGAACTGGTGGCAAGGAGCAAACTGGATGTGGCAGGGGGTTTGTGCCAGGAACACGTTCAGATCAGAGGAGAGACAATGACTGTCTCCTTTGTCAGGTCCAAGACCGATCAAGATGGGATGGGTGACTGCATAATCATACGCAGGATTCCCGGGTCCTCCATGTGTCCGGTAAAGTGTTTAGAAGACTACCTAGCACGAAGGGTGGCATCATGGGGGGGGACTTTGTTGAGACACGCGGACGCCACCCCACTGACGAAATTTCAGTTTCAGCGGGTGCTTGCGATGTCAATTGCCGCTGCGGGCTTGAACCCGGGCGAATTTGGGACCCATTCCTTTCGGATAGGGGCTGCTACAGAAGCTACAGCCAGGGGTCTTAATGTTGAACAAGTGAAACGAGTGGGGCGTTGGTCCTCCAATTGTTATAAGAGATATGTGCGGTTGCACATGTTGTGAAGCTGTAATAATGCACTCACGCTTCTTGTTTTTGTTTGGTTTTCAGTTGCGCAAGCCTACGAGGCGGGGCGGACTATGCAGTCGACCCAACACCGGGCCAGCGGTCAGACATCACCGGCTGTGAAAAAGGAGGTGTGGGTCGTGGGCCACTCATACGTGAGGCGTGCCGCGGACGTATTCAAAGCAGGTGACATGATTCACGTAGCTGGGGAATACGGGTACAGGGTGTCCTTCTACGGAAGAGGCGGTCTCTGTATTGACCAGTTTCAAACATTTTTCGAGGGTTTGTTAGGGCGGACGAGGTCACCGCCGTCTATAGTCATAGTACATTTAGGGGGCAATGATTTGGTCACCACCGGTAGACGACTTCTCCTGGAGGCAATGCTTTCCACTGTAAGTTGGTTGGCGAGGAGAGTTCCGGGGTGCACAATTGCGTGGTCCCATATGATCCCACGAAAGGTGTGGCGGGGGGCTATTTCCATTCCTGCTTTGAATCATTCTGTTAGAAAGCTTAATAACAAAGTGAGTAGGTTGTTCCGTTCCAGGACATTGCATTCTATTTCGCATGGCTGTATTAATGATGACAGTATGTATTTGGGGGATGGTGTGCATTTGTCTCGGGTGGGGAATGAGTTACTCATAGGAGACTTCTTAGCATGGTTAAAAACGTTAAAACATGACCTTTAGGTAGGAGCTTTGTGGGGGGTCCGGATAGCCGGTCAACTATCCGGCCTGTGGCGGTAAGGTCATGATCGGTGAGCACTAATTGGAAGATCCCTATGAGTGGGCGTCACCCAACACGGATGGGAGCGCTCGGGAGAGGTGGCCTTTGGCCCCTCAACGGGGAGGCGGTCCCTTCTAAGGATGGGTCGCCGAAAGAAAAGGAAAGGCGGTCAAGGCCCCTTCCTGTGTAGGAGGGGTTACAGCCCCCTCCTGGGGAATTTCCCGGGGCCAGTGACGTCTGCGACGGCAGATGTGGTAAGTTGTGTGGGGTTTGGGGGGAGGTCTACGCTACCTTCTAGATACCTCACACGAGTCCTCGAACGACCTTTAACTGGCGTCGAGTTTATTGGTGCCCCCGTCAAGTCAAGGGAAATTGGTAGTTGCATATGAGGTACGCCTCAGTGCTGTCGCCCCTCCCAAGTGGGGGGGGTATTTCTGGTTAGGGATCTTGACACCGGTTACGACCTTGCCGTTGGCCCTTAAACGTTAGGATGTACAATTTCAATATTTCAAGAAAATGTTTTTGTAGGATGTTAGTTCGGCTAGGAGAACCTCTGTATTAGAGAATCTGTTAAGGTTAGCCAAGCATCGCAATGTGGTAATGAAATTGTACATTAATATGAAACTGTTTAATGTTTTAATTTTTTGTTTTAATAAATACGGCCGGGAGGGTCACTCCCTCCCTCTTCCAAAAACTTCAAGAACTGTTTCCGGTTTCCCTCCTTTGGGGATTGTGTTGAGAGGGGGTGGCGGGTATCTCAGCCATATGGAAAGGGGTGACCACTCGGTCCCCCCGAACGTATGGCCGAGTACCTCGATCCCCCCGGGAAGCCATTTTGGGCGGGAGACGCGTCTCGGCTGGTATGCCCGAAGCGGCGTAGCCGGGGCGCGCTTTTTCCCGCCCTAGAGTGGGCTGGCCTAGACACTGACGCAGCTGGCCACGCCCTCGGGGCAGGCAGGGGCGGGTTTACGCCCGCCCTGAAGACGGATAAAAAGGGACGCAAGACCAGAAGGCATCCTCTTGTTCCTGTGCTCTGAAGCTGCACCTCCTCGCTGCACGTGAGCTCGAGACGGAACGAAGAGCCAATTTTGACCCACCCACCAGCCCCTGAAGACAGCCAGTTGTTTGTAATAAAAGTGATCGATAATTCTATTTCGTTTACAGGTTGTGGTATTATCGTGTTGATGTTGAGTGTGTAATAAAGAATGGTCTATTTTATGTAAGTTTTGTGATTAAAGAAATTCGGATTTAGTGTCCATTTATAAGCATGCTTTTTCGGTCATAGTGGCCAATGTATTTTTTAGTTTAGTTAGCATTGTCGTATTTATTTTGGTCGGGCGGTAAGGTCATGATCGGTGAGCACTAATTGGAAGATCCCTATGAGTGGGCGTCACCCAACACGGATGGGAGCGCTCGGGAGAGGTGGCCTTTGGCCCCTCAACGGGGAGGCGGTCCCTTCTAAGGATGGGTCGCCGAAAGAAAAGGAAAGGCGGTCAAGGCCCCTTCCTGTGTAGGAGGGGTTACAGCCCCCTCCTGGGGAATTTCCCGGGGCCAGTGACGTCTGCGACGGCAGATGTGGTAAGTTGTGTGGGGTTTGGGGGGAGGTCTACGCTACCTTCTAGATACCTCACACGAGTCCTCGAACGACCTTTAACTGGCGTCGAGTTTATTGGTGCCCCCGTCAAGTCAAGGGAAATTGGTAGTTGCATTTGAGGTACGCCTCAGTGCTGTCGCCCCTCCCAAGTGGGGGGGTATTTCTGGTTAGGGATCTTGACACCGGTTACGACCTTGCCGTTGGCCCTTAAACGTTAGGATGTACAATTTCAATATTTCAAGAAAATGTTTTTGTAGGATGTTAGTTCGGCTAGGAGAACCTCTGTATTAGAGAATCTGTTAAGGTTAGCCAAGCATCGCAATGTGGTAATGAAATTGTACATTAATATGAAACTGTTTAATGTTTTAATTTTTTGTTTTAATAAATACGGCCGGGAGGGTCACTCCCTCCCTCTTCCAAAAACTTCAAGAACTGTTTCCGGTTTCCCTCCTTTGGGGATTGTGTTGAGAGGGGGTGGCGGGTATCTCAGCCATATTGCCTTGTATCTAATTGCATGTAGCGCCACTCTCATGACAAGACCGTCACCTTACTTGACAGTCATCTGTAGTGGAGTTTTGAATTTGGTGAATGCTTCAATGTGTGTTGACATTGATCCTGACACATTGCTAATGGCACAGGTTGACATTGTGTGTGACATCACAAACACAGGCACTGTGGAGAATTGCTGCCTCACTGTGTGCGGCAGGATGTGTCTGACTCATCCACTCAACCTTGTGGGCCAGTACAGTTTGATTTCCTGTGAACCATGTTGTGCCAGTGTGGCCCAGTGTATGTCACACATGTTCTGTCAATTGTCCTGTGAGTCTGTTTGCATGGATGCATTGGCCATTGTGGCAGTATGTCATGTCACTGTCACATCGTTACCTCAGTGCCGGTGGAGAACACTGCTTCGCTAGCCTTCTCAGTAAGTTGATGTTAACATTCCTTTCTCATGATGCCAGGTATGTTGCGCAGATTACATCACAACGTTGGCCTGTAGGTAATGCCCACACTTACGTTGCAATAGTCCGTTGAGGCCATTGTCTGAAATCTCTTCTGCCATGCAGCATATCCTGGTCACGGTAGGGTTGTATCTTTTAGCATTGTTCCTATGTACTCGCAGTTGAGTTTGTTTACACATGCTTGTCCTGTCTAGCATAGTAAGGCACAGTTGCAAGAGGTAATGACTGGCCCCTATGGGGCTTCCTGGTATTTAGGGTATTTCCTTCCTCATTTGAGGAGCTGCTTACGGCTCTTGCGGGTGATGTCTACTTTCCCTTCATGGCCCTCACTGAATCACAGGTCTGAGTACGGATAGTTGGCTTTGTGTCTTTTGCACTGCTATATGTCACAATTACTGAGAGAGCAAGCATCAATCATACACTGTGACGTCGTTCATGACTGCATGGATGTAATTGCATTGTAGCAGCCTAGTGAGCGTCATACATGCTCCATTTTGATGACATCTACCAACTCTCATGTGTCCGTGTTGAAGGATCTGATCTTGTCTCTTTGCAAGATCTGTGATCAGTAATAGGACACAGTGGCAGTGGTTACACTACACAGGTGTGAGTGGTACAGTGTAGGTGCCAAGGTAATCTGTGAATCTGTAACAGAAAGTATGGAATCCTTATGCTTGTTTTTCTTTTTTTTAAGCTCTCCCTCCCTGCAGTTCCCATCCTCACCTTCCCTCGCCTGATCGCCCTAATGTGTCTGTCATTAGTAGTCAGACCAAGGGGATATTGGGAGATGGAAACCTACCAGCATCACACCACTCTGATGGTCACAGGTACGGACAGTCCCTGGCAGTTGTGTGGAGAGTGTATCACCATAATTACTGGTAACATCATTGCATGAGTGTTATAGTCGTCAGAGCAATGCCACTGGCCATGTAAATTGGCTGATGCAGCCTGGCCTTGCAACTAAGTTCTTACTATTGTGTCGGAACTGTGTTGCACACTGTACATTGTGCCTCATTGCTGTCACTGCCGGTATCTTTCAAGACTGCATGCGTTCAATATGTTATACTTTACAATGATTGTTCATATGTGCTTATGTGTACAGTGACAACAAGCATGCTGTTCGTAATGGCTAATAGACCCTTTAGTGCATGAAGTACATGGTTCTGTATGTGTTCTGTAGGTTGCTACACACAATATGCAGGCTACAGTTGCTGATGCAGTTTGTCCTGTGCCCCGCTTGGCATTATGGTGACTGGTCCTGTGGCCGTGATGTTGATTCAATGTTCACACATTTGCTGGGACTGACCCCTGGTTAACCAGCCACTCCAGGCTCACATACACATGTACATTATTGGCTAGCAAGAATCCTTGGGTTGTGTGGCTGTTTGGCATCTTCTATTGCCCCTTCTGCCGTCATGTGTTCACTCCTCCCGGCTGCAGCATCCCCAGCCACAACGCTGCAACACGTGCCCCAATCCAGCCACACACACCTATGAGATACCATCCATCCATCCATCATTGAAGCATGCGGCAGCTTGTCTGTGCCACTGTTTCACAACTGCCATGACAAAGTCAGGTCCGTCAGCACCTGCAACATGGACACTGCTAGACACTCAGCTCATTTGATGACACCTATGACCGCATCAGTAGGAAGCTGTTTAGCTAGCAAGTCCCTCACCTTTTTAATAGTGGTGGTCGATTGTCTTTGGCTATCATAGGGGTACCAGGTGCACACACACATTAGTTTCAGCTTAATTGACATGAGGGGACATAGTGGTTGTTTTTTTTTGCACCATATTATTTGTAGTTAGGGAATCACTGTTTGTATTTTACTCTTTGTTCTTTACTCAGACGAAGACAGAGTGGCCGATGATGAGAAGTGGGTAAACTGGCAATTGTCTGTCAGGAGGCCCCTCGGGTGTTTTGCTACCGTGAGGCACTCTCTCTTTGCTCTCGTCATTTTTTTTTTTTTTTTTAATTTTTGAAACCTTTATTGCACAGTAAGGCACCAAAACAAATACGGGCCTACAACCATCCGGCCGGCCTCGACACATATTAATGCAAGTTAGCAAGCAAAATGATAACTCGGTAGTATCAGAGCACGAGATAGCAATCAATTTAGGTTACACTGGACATCTTCGCACTACCGAGCAACAGGAGGAGTGAAGGTTAAATTTTAAAGTTTTTATATATGCCAAAATATAAACAACAAGAAGGATCAGAGTTCCAACTGTCCACCAATGTCAGGAGAGGGCAGATCAAACAAAGGAAATTCAAAGACCAAAGTACGCAATCAGGCTAGCGGCATGAGAACAGTACGACAGGATAGTCAAATCAGGATATGCTACATGCCAGTTGCCACCCCCCACGCGCCGAACCATCCCACTGACCCAAGAAAGAAGGAGAAGGAAGAGAAGGAGAACCAAAAAGAAGAAAAAAGAAGGCCCATAGAAACTGAAGCTGAAAAAATAAAACCCCACCCCCCTACCCCCACCCTACACGCATGCAGAGGCTACGGCCTGCCCCCCCCCTAGCAGTGTGTCTGTCGCCCCAAAAGAGCACCCGAAATATAGATAGAAGAAACGAGAAGAAAGAAAGAAAAAGAAAATTATCACATAAGACCGGAGGAGGGCCATATGCGTAAATTCAAACAATCAGCTAGTAAGACCTCGGCCACCCATCCCCGGCTCCCCGAACCAAAGAGACACTAGGCGGCTCCACCGTCCACCCCCCACAGCCCAAACAGCGTACGCTACCGCAGTCTTTGATAGGAGGAACTCAACCCTGGCCCCTGCGATCAGGAGTATCGACGTGGTCCAGCTGTACAGCAGCCATCCTGAGCGGGACAAGCAAACGAAGCGACCCCAGCAGAGCATGACGTCGGTCAACAAAGTCTGTCCATTCCAGTGCCATGCGTGCGAGAATGATGTAGAGGGGGAGAACACACTGTAACAGGCCACCCGGCCTGAGCATTAGCAACAGCAGCAGAGGAGCGTAGGAGGCAGCTCCAACCGTCCACAAAGGAGTACCCAAACATGGTATCTGAGAACAAGGCCCCATCTCCTGTGCGAGCACACAAACATCCGACCACTGCACCTCCATCACGGGCAGCACGTCGGGGATATAGGGAGCACATGCCTCCAACTCATCCGAGCGTCCCGGGATAAGTAGACCACCGGAATCGGACACGGGATGTGGCGCAGTGTCCCGCAGGTACAAGTCCGCTCGGTCAGGCAAAGGCGCCACAGGGGAGGCAACATCCAGACGGTGCCCTAGGTCGCAAGCATTATGTCGCATAGCAGCTCGAAAGTCATCCAGGGCACACAGGATATCCACAATCCGTACTGGCGCCTCGGGAGGAAAGGATACTTCAGACCTCTGACCATGGGGCTCTGAGACTCGTAGGAGCCCCTTAAACTGGTCATCCACATCGCCATCGTAGAGTTCAGCACCTCGCCGGTGTTTCTCATAGCACCGCCAAGCCGGGGGCACAAACGGGACACAGACCATCATGTCGTAAGCAGGCAAATATGTAACGTTAGCAGCTGCTGTGGCACCAAGTGCAGCCCGAGGTGGTTGAAAACAAGTTGCAATTGATCGGTGCTCAAAATGGCCCCCGCCGTCTTCCGAAGCAACACAAAGCTAACAAAGCGGTATCAAGCCTAGGCGGCGATACAATGTTGCGAGTCCTACCAGCAAGTCCCTCGAGTAGAGCGATGCGGAAAAGATACAGCCGCAGGAAGACACTGTTCAGTCACCACGCTCCGCCGGCCGGTTCAGCCCCGTCCATTGCAGCCGCCGTTGTTATTGACGAGATCAGCCGATCTCGGGGAACAAAGAACCACCAGCACCAGGGAACGTCCGAGGGAAGGCAGGAGCGTTCCGCCGGGTCCACCACAGGGAGCGACGAGGGAAGCACACCACTGGAATCGGGGTCACCTCCCAGACCCGAATACGCAACTCGGGAACAGGATTAATGCCAGGATGAGGCACGGGACGGGAGGGAAGCGAGAAGGTCGGCGGAGCCGAGGGATCAGGCGGCCATCTTGGTCGCAGGCTAGGCTCCTCCCCCGCTCTCGTCATTTTTAATTTTGTGATTGGGATCAGACCTTGGTGTAAATTTGATGTAAACGTGAAACACACCATGACCCTATGGATTAGTGTAAACGTACACCTCTGAGGCAGTATTTTGAATTGGCCAAGTAACTCTGCCATTGTTTGTAAGGAATTTGTTGAGAGTTTGGTTAGGCCTTTTTGTTGTTGAACAGTGTTTGAATGGGGTTTGGCATGTTCCCTTTGTATCCACGTAGGCTCCTTTTGATTGAATGACACATGTGACACAACAGACTCATGTCCCAGCCAACCTCCACACAGTGAACAGCAGACAATCATCCACCACACGCTACCACAAACACACCCATGACAGCCTCTCGGGCTGTGTGTGCAACTCATACTGACAACATGATGCAGCCACACTTAACAGTGCGTGTACGTACAAACAGGTCATGTGCCTCGTACTGCACACACACTACTTCCAGCAGCACCACATTGTGGTGTATTACCTCGTTGACACAACACCACCACACATCGCCTCAAATGCTGTAACGTGGTAGTAGACAACCTGAGAACACCACTTCTGCCGGGACATCACAGACGGATTGTCCAAATCCCACAGCGATCACACACCCAATCCTGGATTATGATTGGTCAGACTTAAAGGCCTACACCCTCAGAGTCACATCCAACACCATGGACACATTCTACATTGTCAAACATCAGCACAGCCAGTTTCACACCAGCATCCTGACCAGCATAATTGTAACTATCACCTACAGCTCTCCTACCCTAAACACAAATATTGGCTAAGCCATCTATCAATTAGCTGACTCATTAGTTAAACGCACTACCTACCCGTGACGGTCTCAATGCGCTGGGGGGTGCTGGTACTGATCTGAACACACTGGGCTTGAGAAGTATTGTGAAGGGCAGCAGGTCCTGGGTCTGTAGTTGAATTGTACGGAGGGTGTTCCAGGTCTTGGAGTCGAGGTAGGAGAATGATCTGTCACTGTCCGTGTTATTCCGGATGTGAGGGACAGTGGCGAGAGAATGGTTGGTAGAGCAGAGGCTGCGGGTAGGTGTGTAGAAGGTGAGTCTGGGGTTGTGGTATGCTGGTCCTGCGTGGTGTAGAGATTTGT
The DNA here is from genome assembly GCF_964263255.1 of Lissotriton vulgaris. Classification (NCBI taxonomy): domain Eukaryota; kingdom Metazoa; phylum Chordata; class Amphibia; order Caudata; family Salamandridae; genus Lissotriton; species Lissotriton vulgaris. The sequence goes on along the minus strand of NC_141693.1, from coordinate 447,913,481 downwards.
GTGCATTGATGTGGAGTTGGAAGCTGATTCTGTTATTGAAAGGGAGCCAGTGCAGGCATCTCAGGTGTTGTGTGATGTGGCTGGGTTGTGGCAAATGAGGATCAGACGTGCTGATGTGTTCCTGATGCGTTGCAGCAGGCTCAGGAGTTTGGTTGTTGTAGCTGCGTAGATGGCGTTCACTTACTCAAGTCAGCTGTTGGAGAGGGGCAGGGTGAGTGTTTTTTGTGTATTTCAGCTGATCCATTATAAAATCCTGCAGGCCATTCAGAGGGTGTTGAAGCTGAAAGCAGAGATGGCGTTGTCCTGCTTGGTCATGGGGAGTGAGTAGTCCAGGATGCCCCCAGGTAGTGTGCGTGTTTCGTGGATTATGTTGCTGTTCCTAGCGATGTTGGCCACCAGGAGTCGTCACAGGCTGAGCTGGTTGGGCCGAGAATGTGTTACTCAGATTTTTCTTGATTCTGCATCAACCTGCTGTCCTTACTCCATTTTGCTACAGCCTTGATTCCTCTGTGGAGGTAGATGTTGCCAGTGTGTGGGTCCTTGGTGAGGGATATGATCAAATGGGTGTAATTGGCATAGTAGATGATATTGAGGCTCTGTTGTGCCACATGGGTGAGTTGTGCCATGTGGATATGTAAGTCAGTTGGGCTGTGGGATGATCCCTGTTTGACGGTGCAGATGGTGTCAGTGGTATTGGAACAGTACTGTGGGAGGCAGATGCTCTAGGTTGTGCAGATGGAAAAGGATGTGGTCCAGCCAGGGCACTCGCTTTGATTCCTGCGTCATGAATGTGTACTGTTCGGGTGCCGTGGGAGACCGTGTGGAAGTCTGCTGATAGGTCCTGATGGATGTGGCCGTCTGTTTCTCTTTTGTCCATGAGGATGCAGATGGGGTTGGTGTTGGCAATGAGGGCGGGGTCCATGCTCTGGTTGATGTAGGATCCAGACTGTGTTGGTTCAATGATGTTTTTGTCTTTGTGGTTGTGGGTCAGCTGTCTGTTGATGATCAGCAACATGACTTGTTCTGGGAAGGGGAGCAGGGAGATATGCAGGAATTATGAGATTATTTGTGGTCCACCTTACGTTTATTCAGTAATGCGGTGATCACGACATTCTCCAAACTCACAGTGAAGCTTGTTGTCATGAAGGAGATGTAGGATATTTGTACGGAGAAAGGGTGAGATGACTTATCTGGCTTGTTGGGAAATGTGGATATGCCATGGATAAGATGGGGATCCAGAGTGAATGTAGTCCTTGCTCATGATGGTGTCTTCAGTGCGGACGTTGTAGCAGGCAATAAGGTGAATTTAGTGGTTGTTTGTCACAGGGGGGGGGGGTGGTCTTGGTTGTGGATGTGGGGCTAGTGGAGTGGAAGCTTTTGTGGATATCGTTGATCTTACCGTGAGTGAAGTTGGGCAGTGAGCCACACTGGTCTTGTGATGGTGGAATATAGTTGGCCCTATATTTGGCTTTAGAGAGTTGAATAGCGATGTTGAGGGTCTATTTGCTGGTGTGTACGTTGCTGTCTAGCCAGTCCGTGATGGGTGTACTGTTGTCGGTCATGATGAGTTGGTGGTGTCTACGGGTGGCACTCTTGTGTGCGTTGTAGCTTTCTGGTGATTATTTGCAGTGCGTGCTCCTCTACATCTTCAAACATGTGCACTTGGAGGTCCTGGCTTCTTTTGTGAACCATGTGGCAATGTTGTTGTTGTGTTAGGTGGCGGAGGACTTGATTAGGATGAAGGTGTCTGCGCAGTCGGTGATCCAATGTTTGAGGAAGATGGCAGCAGTGTGGGGGTCGGTGGGCTAGGCTTGTGGGCCCAGGGTAAGGGTGGCTGTCAGTTAGTCCTTGTTGAGCTTTCACCAGCAGCTGCGTGGCATGGTCTGTGTGCCGGGGGTTGTGGTGGGTTTCCTGGAGGTTAAGTGTAGGCTTCTGTGGTCTCTCCAGTGTTGTGAGGTGTTGTTGTTGGATGAGACGTGTGGAGTTTCTGCAAAGATGGGGTCCTGTGTGTGTCTAGCGGTGTGGGTGTGGGTTGTCACGAGTTGTTGTAATCCAAGGTTGGCAAGGTTGTCCATCAGGGCGGTGTAGTTTACATCATTGTTGTAATTATGGTGAAAGTAAATTTCCCCAAGGAGGATGTAATCCGTGTAGGCAAGGGCATGCGTGCTGATGAGGCGAGCGATAGCGTTGATGAATAGTGTTAGGACTCAAGGTAGTCTGTAGATGAGTGTTCCTCAGAGGGTGGTGTTGGTGTGGATCTGTAAATGCATGTTTTAGGCGATGGGGAGGTTCTCTTTGTTGTTGGTAGTGACTCTGGGAGTGTTAATGTGGATGATGGCAATTCCTCCTACGACTCTGACGGTGTGGTGTTAGCGGGATTTCTCATTTCCTAATGGAATGTGTATGGTGATGTCTGTTGGCAAGGTGGTGTTCATCCTGGTTACCATCCACAACACCAGCCAGCCCTACTACAGCAACTACCTCTACACAGGAACAAGAACGTGACTTACGGAGTACTTGTGGAAATCCAGGGTGCATGCACACACCTCATCCTCAACATCCCCTGCTGCTGCCACATGACCATCCACCTGAGATACCTACAATGGTCCCACAGTCAAATGCAGGTTCACCTTCATACTCATCAGCCACACTCAGTCGGCACTCCACAGACCCAGGCTACATAAATGATATGGACGTCTAACATCTAACACCCTATTGCCCACAGTCCCTGTTTACACCCTCGGCCAGGCCATCAATGTTCACATCCACAGTACAACAGGATGTGGCTCATTACACAGTTCCTGGTGCTCCCTCCGTGGACACCTAGCATATTTGCCATGCTCTTGACACCTCACACACTCTGGTATGACTGTCTGTCATTGCAGTATTTCAAGCAAACCCCATCTTCTGCAGTTATTAACCATCACGGGTGAGTATAGCTATCCATGTACGTAGTTTAGGCTATCTTGTGACCTATGTGTTTCCACTGCTGGAATAAGATCCCAGTGTGTAGATGGCTAGAGTTTGCCGGAGACGGTGGCATTTGCAGACATTTCACCTCACAAATGTATTAGAATCTGGTACATACAAATACATGAATGTTTTTTGGCGAGTTAGATTTATTTTTTACTCTTGTGCGAGTAACGTGAGTAGGTGCTGTACAACAAGGGGGGAATCCAAAGTTGACAGCGGGAGATGTGATGCCTTACAGTACGAGTCAACAGAATCCAGGCCACAGTGCTTGGCATCATTGGGCACACTGCGACCAGCAAGTCCATATGGGAGAGTCTGAAAGTCAATAGGGTGATGCTGTTGCCCACAAAGGCAAGATGCCACACCAGGTGACCTGGGAGTTGTTCATGGCCCTATGCCTCTCAACGTCTTGACAGTGGACGACCCACCTTCCTTGGGGGACCCTCACGTGTAGGCCTTGACGATGCATGGGATTCTCCGTCTGACAATTCCGCCTCCTCCTCATTCCCTGTGCCTGTTGTTGGTCTTTGCCTAGATGTTTCTGGCCTTGTGACACAGGGAGGGTGCTGCATGTTGACAGTGATCAGACGGAGCGATTGGTTAATTTCCCAATGCACCGTCATGAGCTCATCCAGTCTTGCCTCCATCCGTCCCTGGTGTAGTTCTTAACTGGCATGTAGCTGGGCCTGCTGATCTGTCATTTTGTTGAGGGCCTCCACTACCAGGCTGAACTCCCTGGTGTCCCGCCGGTATTCATCCATGATGTCTCGGAGTTCGGCCATACCGGGCCCTGCAGCTGGCTGGTCAGGTTCCCGCCTGCGCCTTGCGCCTTGCGCCACTCCCACCACCCCTGCCCACGCGAGCCGGGCCCGTGTTTGTGGACACATCATGTCGATGAGTCCCATGAGTGCTGGAAGTGGAGGTGTTGTCTGCCACCTCATGGGTGCTCGGCGAACAATGTACCTCATTGTCAGACAGGCTCTGTTGTGTACTATGAGTAGGGCTCCGAGCTGTCTGCTGAGATGTGGCGGGAATGGGTGTGGTGGTTGGCACAGATGTATCTGTTCCAGCTGCTGCAGGGGTTTGGGATCCAGAGGGGCCTGGTTGGTTGGGGTCATCCACAGTGTGTTGAGATGCTTCGGTGACTGTGGGGTTACTGCCGTGCTGAGCCTGGGACTGGGATCCTTCTCCACCCTGGTTGGGGGTTGTTTCCAGACGTTCCCCTGTGGGTGTGAAAGACAAACACTGTTAATGCACTATCATGCAACATCCAAATGTAATATACATTGTCGTTAGCAATGTTCACCCTGCTTTGGATTTCAGAAATTGTTCACTTGTGTATGTGTATGTTGTGGGCTGAGAATGACATGTGCTCAGGGGTGCTCGACATGTTTGGTACTGTTTACGATGAATGTCACAGCCATTGGTGTTGCTTGTGTGGCCAGCACCACACAGATCCAGATGTGCTCTGTGTGGCCCAATCTGCACAATGCAGTCTGAATAATTATTGCTGGTTCAAGCATGCACAGAGTTTTTCTGCTGTATGTTTATGATGGAGACTGATTGGAATTTTGCTGATTTCATCCAGCTACTTCAGAGAAGGGTTGTAGGGCCGTGACGGCCACCCACTGCAAACCCCCCAGGACCAGTACACCCTCTTCAGGCACAGGGCTTTGGGACGTGGTACTTCTCTAAGTAGCATTTACTTGTCAATACCCAGGTCCATGGTGCTACTTGAGTGCATCCAAAGCATCACAAAGCTCTGGCAACAGCACTGTGTGAGAGGGACAATGGACTTGTGATTCGGCACTGTGCTTTATTTGTTTTCATACGTCATCAGATCCGTAATTTAGAGGTTGTGTTACATGACGATTGTGACAGTGGTGCACTCCATTGTCTGTCCCCAGGGGCTCAGTTTCTGTAAGGGATGTGTGTGACAGGCCATGGTAGTAGTTTGAGTGTGATTGGCAAGTGGGCGTCCCTCGTGGTGTGTCTGTCCCCCCATGAAGCATGCTGCCATGATAGTGGTTGTGAGTTCCCATGCAGGATATCTGAACTTGTCCTGGTGTTAGTGTTTGCACTGGTCACAGGATGTCCTTGTGCTGCCTACACCAGGGCCCAGTGTCAGCTATCTTGTCAGTACTTTCACACTCCCTGTACATTGAGCATGGTGTATGGGTGTGTACCTGGCCCATATGGGTTGAGTGCAGCCTCCTACCATACACCTTGCACACTCTCACCCTCCCCCTTGCAGCCTTCTACCACTCCCCTTGCATACTCCCACACCCTCCCATACTGTTGGGCACTGATGGGAATCATGGCCACACACCCCACACCCCCAACACCCCCCCCACACCCTCCACACCCCCCCATTCTGTTGGGCACTGCTGGGAGTCATGCCCACAAACCCCACCCCCCACCCCCTACTGTTGGGCACTTCTGGGAGTCATGGCCACACACCACCAAACTCCCCACCCCCCCATACTGTTGGGCGCTGCTGGGAGTCATGGCAACACACACCCCACCCCCCACACCCCCCCATACTGTTGAGCACTGCTGGGAGTCATGGCCACACACCACACACCCCCCCCCACAACCCCCCCATACTGTTGGGCACTGCTGGGAGTCATGGCCACAACCCCCCATACTGTTGGGCACTGCTGGGAGTCATGGCCACACACCACCCCCCCACATACAACTCCCCCATACTGTTGGGTACTGCTGGGAGTCATCGCCACACACCCCACTCACCCCACACCCCCAACACCCCCCCATACTGTTGGGCACCGCTGGGAGCCATGGCCATACACCACACACACCACCACAACCCCCCCATACTGTTGGGCATTGCTGGGAGTCATGGCCACACACCACACACACCCCCACAACCCCCCCATACTGTTGGGCACTGCTGGGAGTCATGGCCACACCCCCCCACCCCCCCATACTGTTGGGCACTGCTGGGAGTCATGGCCACACACCACACACATCCCCATCCCCCCACCCCCCCATACTGTTGGGCACTGCTGGGAGTCATGGCCACACTGAACAAGGATTTGGATAGATAACTGTCGCACTAAAGGTAAATTGTGTTTTGAAAAGTTCCTGACAAGTGATTAGGTGCTAGGTGAGTGCCTCCTTCTGAGTCTTGGAGGTAGCTATGAGAACCGTTTTAGCGTCATACCATTCGGGAATGACGTCCTCACATGCGCACTGAAAGAATTTCCTTTGTAATTTTGTATTTTCCAAATAAAGTTTTATTGAAGCATTTGATTCAATTATAATCCCATTTTTTTCATGATATTCATGTTATCAAAGTTGTTAATACATGGCCCAATGCATTTCGGGCATTCTGACCTTCCTCAGGGGCATAAGTTGAACTGTAGAAGAAAATAAACATGACTGTAATATATTCACATATGTTAACACAATGTTTAAGTTAGAGGAGCAAGTGTTTTTTTAGAAACCTTATATCCCTTAGAATCATTGTATACACTCGATAGTATCAGATCAACAAATAATAAACAAAGCATGGTGATTACCCATAATATCTTATAAAATCAGATGTATGCACATTTATCAAAGAGTGTCATTCATGGTACACATCATTACTCCAGTTCTTGCCAGTTAATAAGAAGCACCGGTATCACGTAAATACTGCATATTTCCCCTCCGATTTTTAATGACTGCCACTCCTCGTTTTATCTATTAACAACCACCCGATTCCAATTCGTAAAAAAATGTTGTACAAGATTTCAGTCGTACCTGTGCTATTTCAAGCGCCTGATACAGGTCAGCATGTGGGTCAAAACTTATACGCGATGATCCCAGGGTTCACGGACCACGTACTAGAAAGAAAAGAACCCGGGTATATCTCAATATGCTTGTAAGACTACAGGCGGTTAACTAGAAACATCGCGTCAAGGTTAAACCTCCAACAGAGTAACACCGCACTCACCTAATTCGAACGGTTTCTTCCACGCTGAGCCACAGCGGGAAACAGTGTACGAGGTTTTTTACCGGGAGCTGAGTTTAAACACTCTTAACTCGGAAGTGTTACGAAAGGGTAGAAACAGAAAAAATACTGGTAGCCGATTTTGACACTCGGAGTTGCGAGTGATGTAAACAAACTGTGTGTACTTTGTCGATCAAGTTTCGCTTGATAAAGAGGTGCAAAAAATAGAAAAAAAAATACATGAGTCTCAAAACTAGATGAGTCCGGAAATAAACGGGTAATCACATTTTGAAAAAATCGTAAATGTCTATTCTTAGACGTATTATATGTCAGAATACTCATAGTCAATCTATGATCACATCAACAAAAATTCATGGTCAATCCTACATTATATCATCAATAACATGTTGTGTTACATAGATAAATTGCATGAAAAGCACGACTGTTATTCAATGGTTTCAAAACTTCAAAGTCACTTGGTCAACCATTAAACAGTGATTAAATAGTCTATTTAATAATGTTGTTCTCATTATTTATAGGAAGCAGTTTAGATCAATCCGATCAAAGTCAAAGTCAAAACAAGCTTTATTCGATTACATTTAAAATCATAAAAGCAACAGAGCAGCATTGGTTTAAAATTAAATACAATGTAACAAAGTTCATAAAGTTGAAAGACATTCAAGGGTCAAAATCTGTAACAGTGTCCAATGTATGTAGGTATAAAAAATTCACACCAATATAATTCATACACAATATAAAAAAGATTAAATATAGTTAAAAATAGTAGCAGGAAATACAAACTGGTGGGGTCACCCTTCCGGTTGCCTCGGGGATAGAATCCTGGTCCTCGTACACATAGCTGCGACCAGGAAGCTAGCAACCCCGAGGATTGTCCTAGTACTACCTAATAGCTGCAAGTAGAGTAAAGCAGGGCGTACCTGGACAAAACCTACATCTCTTAAAATGGGTGCCAAAAACCTCATTCTACTCTCTTTGTAGTGGCTACAGAACATAACAAAATGCATGAGGGTCTGCTCAGAAAAATTGTTGCAGCTACACGGGATAGACTCGTCATGAACACCCCACACAGGGAAATCACCCAGGGAATAGTGGATTATATTGAACCTAAATCTAATGAGCAAATGACGGTGGAATGGTCTGCTCACAATTTTTAAATAGGGTTCAATTTGGGGCGTGGTTAAGAGGAGGAAGTTAGCTCTAGCTCTGGGTTTAGTTAATTCTTTCTCCTCCCGTGTTTGGGTTGCCCTCCTCATAAAGGTTTCTTTGATCCATTTCAGGTCATCCCTGAGTATGGAATTTGGATGACTAAAGAGGTCAGGCCTGCCAAGTCTGCCCATCTCCCCCTTTACGTATTCCAGCCACGGAATCTTTGGTGCATTATCCAATGACATGCAATCCCTAAGAATAGCATAGTTTAGTGTAATGTCCTTGTTTAGCCAAATTTTGGTCCAACATACTAGGGGTGCTAGTTGAAGCAGGTCAGTAATATAACCCAACCCTAACTCAGTGTGTAATGATAGGACTGGTGTAGATTGCGGGACACCCAATAAAGACCTGAGAAAGTGATTTTCTACTATTTGTAGTGTACCGCAATGAGAGTAACCTCACAGTGGGGCTCCATAGGAGGCTATAGATGGCATTTGGTTTTATAAACCTTCAATAATGCCTCCATCGGTCGAGACCCAAGACGCTTAGCAAAGCTCAAAAGTGCGGAGGTGGATCTAGTGACAGCTAGAGATTATGCATCCACCTGTGGGGTCCACGAGCCCTTCTCTTCGAATATCACTCTCAAGTAGGTAAACACTTGTACCCTCGAAATCCGCACTTCGCAACAACTAAAAGTTTTCAACTTTTTTGGCCTGGGTCGCTTACCTGCCATCATGATATGCGATTTTTTGTTATTGACCAAAAGATCTAACGAAGACATGAAGTGGCCAAATGCGTCGAGAAGCCTCTGTAGCCCCACCCCTGTGCAGGCTAAGAGCACTGAGTCGTCCGCGTAGAGGAGTACAGGTACTGCAGACCCCCTCACATAGGGAATATCAGGTGTGGACCCCTCCAAGGCTTTATCTAGGGAGTTTATATAAAGGGTAAACAGGAGTGGGGATAAAATACAGCCCTGCCTCACGCCTCTTCTAGAGCTAAAAGGTCTGGTGGTACTGCCTTCACGGTTGGTTCTAATAGTGGCTGATAGGTCTGCATGAAGTGCCGCCAAGAAGTCTACCAGAGGGGGATCAATCCCAATGCTAGCCAATATGGCCCATAACTTGGCCCTATTGACCAAGTCAAAGGCCGAGGAGAGGTCCATAAAAGCCAAATGTAAATGGCCCTCCTTTGCCATGGTGTATTTACTGACCAGCATGTGAAGGTTCAAACACTGCTCTATTGTACCCCGTTTCTCTCTGAAACCATAATGCAGGTCAGAGAGCACCCCCTTTTCCTTGATAATATTGCCTTATCTGTGTAAAATGACTCTGCCAAGAATCTTTACCGCAGAATCAATTAGCGAGATTGGCCTGTAACAGGCAGGGTCAGATCTGGAGCCCTTCTTAAATATAGGGATAATGGTTGAGGTGGACCAGGTTTTTGGGAATCCCTCATTAACAGTTGAATTAAAAACGTTTGTAAGAATTTTGGCCCATAATGGAGACTGGAGCTGTATAAATCTGCAGGGACACCATCTGGGCCAGGGGTCTTATGTTTGGTCATTTCATTGATTGCCCTGGTAACCTCAAATTCAGAAAAAGACAGAGGAGATGCTTCGGCCAAAGGCTGTTGGGGACGGAGTGTGGCTAGCCCATCTTCACTATTATATATTTTACTGAAGTGATTCACCCAGGCATCCTCGGGAATCACACAATCCAGGACAGTGTTATTAGAGGTAGCAAAATAAGGGTGATTTAAAATCATCCAAAATTGGGAACTGTCTCTCAGTACACTGACCGTTGTTAAACTATCCCAGGCCTCGCTTTTTATTGTTTTTTTACGTGTATCGATAGCCTGTCTATATTCTTTTCTAAGCCGGCCCACCAACTCCCTGTCTCTTGGCTGCTGTTTAAGAGCCTGAAGGAGAACATTATGTTTTTAGGAGCACTCCCTGTCAAACCATCTGGGGCTAGATGAATCCGCTCGTTTCTTTGTGGTCGTCAGGTCATGGCTGATTTGCGTACATATAGAAGTAAAAGAACTAATAATGGCAGTGCCTTCGGATGTACTATCCATGCAAATTGAGATGTCAGCTTGTCTGATTTGTAGGAGGTTATCCATAAAGCTATCCGGGACAACCTTTGCCCAATTTAATCTGCGGCCCTGACCACTAGAGACAAGGTTATCAGCACTATCCCCCAGACGCTCAACCTGGGAGAAGATGCTGGCACCCATGTCCAAGGTCAAGACTACGGGATTATGGTCACTGAAAGGGGAAGTACAAACATCATAGGATACCACCATATCGCTTAACCCGGGAGTAATAAAAATATAATCGATAATTGTACTGGCATCCCTGCCTACAAAGGTCGGTGCCCTCTCATCTCGTCATGACCCTTCAGCCTCATCAATTCGATCATTGCGACCTTTTGGTTGTGCAGTATTAAGATGGGTAATCCAGAAGACTTCTCTGCGTAGTAGGTGTTGGGTATTGTCTCTTCCCGGTAGAATAGGTACAGTTTCCAAGATAAGAAATCGTACTTGGCTGGGAGAATGGTTGTAGTTGTGGAAGTGAGATGCCAGTGGAGATTTAACCTTCTTTGAACGAATGTTACTCTTGTGCTCAATGATACGAGTCTTTATTTTTCGCTCAGTTTTCCCAACATATCCTAAGCCACACGGGCATTTGATCAAGTAAATTACATTGTGACTGTCACAGGTGGCAGTGACGCGTAATTTGATGGTGATACCTTGGCTTGGATGTTTGATTTTGTTCCCTTTTATTATAGCATTACAGTTTCCACAATTGTGGCAGGGTAGAGTGCCTTTATGTTTTCCAGTGTAAGTTTGCATTTTTCGGTTCAACATTTCTTTGATATTTAAAGATCTTTGAAATGCAAATCTTGAAAAATGTTATTAAAGTCTTCTTCCAACGTTAATAGTGACCAATTTCTTAATATGATTCTCTTGATTTTTATGCTTTCTGTTGAGTATTTGGAAACAAATACCATCCTTTCTTTCTTAGATTCTTTGGGTTGACACTGTAATAGTGAACGTCTGTCAATTTTCATCATTTTAGATTTGGCTTCTTCTAAGATTCCCATTGGGTACCCTCGCTCCTGGAATTTCTCAATGCAAGTTTGAGTGCTTGTTTTCAATGACTCTTCTGTAGAGGAGATCCTCTTCATTCTTAATAGTTGCGAATACGGTAGGCGTCTTTTTAAAGAGTGTTGATGAAAACTCGAGAAGTGTAACAGATTATTTCTATCTGTACTCTTGGTAAAAACACTAGTCTCTAATTTGTTTTGTTTTTTCTGAACTAGCACATCCAAGAATGATAGTTGATCTGTTTGAATGCTTTGTGTGAATTTAATCCGGTCATTCACTTGATTCAAATTTTCCATGGCATGTTCCAGCTCCATCTGTGTTCCCTTCCACAAAACAAATATATCATCGATATATCTCTTGGAGGTTATTAGGTTTTTGGACCATTGGTCATTGCTGAAGATGTTATCAAGTTCAAATCGATACATGAACAGGTTCACGTAGGCAGGTGCGGCACAATTGCCCATAGAAGTACATGAGCTTTGTATGTAAAATGAGTCTTTCCATACGAAGTAGCTGTGATATAACGTGAAGTTCAAAAGTTCCCTTATAAAGACCTTCAACCTTCTTCCATGTCAGACAACATACGAAATGAAGCTGTAGCGTCTAATCCCAAGTTGTGGGGAATTGAAGTATATAATGATTGTACATCGATGGTACAAAGTAGCATGTCACTAGTAAATTGTGCTTCTTGTTCCTCGATAATGGTTAAAAAATGGGTGGTGTCCTTGATGTACATACTCATTGATTGTACTAATGGTTGTAAGTGCCCGTCAATGTATTTGCCAATGGGTTCATGAATGGAGTTAACTGTAGATACGATGGGTCTGCAAGGCGGGTGAGTGGGATATTTGTGCACCCTTGGTATCATGTAGATATATGGTACTGAAGGGTTTGATTTGATGAGGTATTGTTTCTATTTTTTCTGTTTCTACCCTTTCGTAACACTTCCGGGTTAAGAGTGTTTAAACTCAGCTCCCGGTAAAAAACCTTGTATCACTGTTTCCCCCTGTGGCTCAGCCTGGAAGAAACCGTTTGAATTAGGTGAGTGCTGTGTTACTCTGTTGGAGGTTTAACCTTGACCCGATGTTTCTAGTTAACCGTCTGCAGTCTTACAAGCATATTGAGATATACCCGGGTTCTTTTCTTTCTAGTACGCGGTCCGTGAACCCAGGGATCATCGCGTATAAGTTTTGACCCACATGCTGACCTGTATCAGGCGCTTGAAATAGCACAGGTACGACCGAAATCTTTTACAACATTTTTTTACGAATTGGAATTGGGTGGTTGTTAATAGATAAAACGAGGAGTGGCAGTCATTAAAAATCGGAGGGGAAATATGCAGTATTTTTGTGATACCGGTGCTTCTTATTAACTGGCAAGAACTGGAGTAATGATGTGTACCATGAATGACACTCTTTGATAAATGTGCATACATCTGATTTTATAAGATATTATGGGTAATCACCATGCTTTGTTTATTATTTGTTGATCTGATACTATCGAGTGTATACAATGATTTTAAGGAATATAAGGTTTCTAAAAAGACACTTGCTCCTCTAACTTAAACATTGTGTTAACATATGTGAATATATTACAGTCGTGTTTATTTTCTTCTACAGTTCAACTTATGCCCCTGAGGAAGGGCTGAATGCCCGAAATGCATTGGGCCATGTATTAAAAACTTTGATAACATGAATATCATGAAAAAAACGGGATTAAAATTGAATCAAATGCTTCAATAAAACTTTATTTTGAAAATACAAAATTACAAAAGAAATTCTTTCAGTGTGCATGTGAGGACGTCATTCCCGACTGAAATGACGCTACAACAGTAGTCATGGCCACACACACCACACACACCCCCCTTCCCCACCATACTGTTAGGCACTGCTGGGAGTCATGGCCAGACACCACACACACCCCCACAACCCCCCCATACTGTTGGGCACTGCTGAGAGTCCCCCCATGTTACATGAGTTGTTTGTATACTCACCAGTCTCAACAGCTCCTTCGATTCCGTGAACTCCCACTGGTGGTAGCAGGACCATGACTTTCTCCTTTCAGGGATGGTATTGTGCAGGTCTGCGGGGAGGTCCACCTCCAGTGTGATGAGCGTTGGCGTAGTCCTCATCCATCTTGCGCTGGACCATCCTCCGCAGATCGTATCACCTGTTCTGGCAAACCACCCTGGTGCGTTTTATGGGTGCAACAGCATTGACCTTCTCGACGATCTTCTCCCACAGGCGTGACTTTTGAGCTATGCTGGTCTGTCTACCAAAGCACCAAACAGCTGTGGAAAGACTCTGATGACTTCATCTGTCAGGATCTCCATCTCCGGGTTAGTGAACTTTGGATTCTTTTGTGTGGTGGTCATGGTGTGGGGTGTATGTGACTGGGGGGGGTGATGGTGTGTATGGATGAGGGTGTGTGGGTCTGATTGTGAAGGGGGTGTTGTTTGTGAATGAGATAGGGTGTATGTGTGACGGTGTATGGCTGCAGTTGTTGGTGTGATGTCAGTGTCTTAGCAAAAATAGGTATGTTGCAAAGGATGATGGGTTGTATGTGTGGGCCCTTTTATTGGTCCAATTGTGAGTGTGGCTTTTTTTAAATTTTTTGTGGGTGTGTCATAAGGGGTGGTTGTAACTTGGGCCCTCTGTTTGTATGTTTGTATGTGTCAAGGACATTGTTTTCCTATACTGTGTAGACTGTAGACTTGTTTAGTGGGGTGTGCGCGTCGTATTTGTTGGTGCGGCTGGCAATTCGGGTCATTTATCGGGCCCGGGGTATGTGTACGCTTGATTGTGGGGTGTGCGCGTCGTATTTGTTGGTGCGGCTGGCAGTTCGGGTCGTTTATCGTATTTGTTGGTGCGACTCGCTCATACGCAATTTTTTCCGTACGAATCGTGCTTCATACGGGATAACGTACTTGGTCCCTGGGCAGGATCGTACTTGTTAGTTCATACGGCATGTTTACAAATCATACAGTTGGAGTTCCAACGACATTTCGTACAGGTCTTCGAGTGTGGTTCGTACGGTTCGCTGAATATCGTACATATTTTCGGAAATCGGATCGTACTACGCAATTTGGACAGTCTTTTTTTAATTGTACGGAAACGGCTACGAATATGAATCGTACGACTGATTTTTCTCCCGAATCGGAATCGGCCCCTGTGTGTCACATAATGAAAAAGCTCTTGGTACTTAGTGGCATCCATTTCTATTTAAAATTAGGATAAACATAAAAACAAGGTTAAGAGAATATCATCACATGCTCACAGTACATTACAATACCATAAATAACTAAATACGTGAGTGAATACACCAATAATATAACAACTGCCCCTCCACCCCTGACCCCTCACTCTGCTTACAAACTTTAAAGAAGGGACGGCCACGTGGTGCAGCACTTCACAATCATGTTGCCTCACATTCAGGGAGAATAAGTGGTTGCTGTAAAAACCCAGAAACAGAAGCCACAAGGAAGCCCCAAAGGAAAGGCCACTTTGATGAAGATGCCAATTTGTAACTTAGTGAAAAGAAGCCGCTTCAGCAACAAGGCCTATGCATGGGAATGCCACGTGGTGCAATGCTTCACAATCAGCATGGGAGAGATTAAGTGCCACAGAGAGATTAAGTGATTTGCAAACACACAGTTTGGACTCTGTTTGTATAATGGACGGCCCTAAGCACTGTGGTTATCTCAAGTTGGTGTTACCAGAACGTGCTGACTAACTTGTCAATTGTATATAAATGATTACCACTAGTATTCTAAGCCTTGAATAAAATCTGCCCTGGAAATGAGGACCACAAAACCTTGTCACTCTGGCGCAGCAGTTACAAATAAGCCACAGGGAACAGGAGCAGCGCCTCTCACCCCTCTCGTCGAAGTTTCAGAACATTCGACTACTACCCAAGCTTTATTTCATAGGAAAGATGTTTATACAGAAATACTACATCACCTTTCGAACTTCAAAATATGAAATACCTTTCTTCCCAAATGCAGCACAGAACATAGCACCTTCAAATACTCAATGACGTTCCATATCTTTAAGATGAAGGCAGCACCGGTTATCTTGAGATTCTAAACCAAAACAAGTTAAAGAAGCAGGAAACCGTGCTAAAATACACTGCTTCATGAACGGCCACGTGGCGCTTGGCAAATTAAAGAAATGCTGCAAGATTAAGTGATTTGCACAGAAGAAAGGATAGCAAATCAAGTTTAATGTTATTAAAAAACATGGAGAGCGTGCTAAAATACAACATTGGCCAATCGATTACATGTGCAGTGCATGGAGAGGAAGCAACACGTGGCGCACTACTTAAATAATGAAAGGTGGCAGGATTAACTGATTTTCCCAGAAACAGCGGCTACCAAGGCAAGTTATTTGACATACAAGAGCTGGAAACCGTGCTAAAATACACTATTGCCGAAAACATTACTTTTGCAATGCATGCGGCACGTGACGCACTACTTACATGCGAAAAACTACATTGCATTAACTTGAACAGCATGTAGCACACTGCTGTGGGAACGGCCACGTGGTGCTTGGCAAATTAAAGAAATTCAGCAGGATTAAGTGATTTGCACAGAAACAAAGGTTACAAAGTCAACTTTAACAATATAAAAAACTAGGAAAGCATGCAAAGAAATGCTGCAAGATTAAGTGATTTGCACAGAAGAAAGGATAGCAAATCAAGTTTAATGTTATTAAAAAACATGGAGAGCGTGCTAAAATACAACATTGGCCAATCGATTACATGTGCAGTGCATGGAGAGGAAGCAACACGTGGCGCACTACTTAAATAATGAAAGGTGGCAGGATTAACTGATTTTCCCAGAAACAGCGGCTACCAAGGCAAGTTATTTGACATACAAGAGCTGGAAACCGTGCTAAAATACACTATTGCCGAAAACATTACTTTTGCAATGCATGCGGCACGTGACGCACTACTTACATGCGAAAAACTACATTGCATTAACTTGAACAGCATGTAGCACACTGCTGTGGGAACGGCCACGTGGTGCTTGGCAAATTAAAGAAATTCAGCAGGATTAAGTGATTTGCACAGAAACAAAGGTTACAAAGTCAACTTTAACAATATAAAAAACTAGGAAAGCATGCTTAAAAACAAATTGCCAAATCAAACAAAAATTTGCATTTACGCAGTACTTAAAGTTCGTTCAGATTAATTACCTTAATTACCCTTAAAAAAAGTGCTCACCTACGAAGAAGTGGATACGAACACAATCAACGACTGTGACTGCAGAATAGGAAAAGTTTGAGTTCAGCGACGCGATGCAAGAAGTGAACACTATCGACAGGGCTGTGACTGCGGAATAGGAAAAGTTCGAGAAGGTTGGAAGGTTATAAATGCTTTACAGAACGATTATTGGTTGAGCATGATGTCACTGGGTGTGAGAGCTGTGTTGGGCATATTGTAATTGAGCATGCGCAAATAAAATGAAATAAGTTAGGGGTACACAGCCAGATGGTGGAACGTATTGTATACATGCATAACATTAACACGCATGCGCTACCACAAACATGCATACGCAAAGTGAAGGCAAGTCCTAGCGGGTACACACACACAGATGGGGTTCGGATATCGATAGAACACCGGCTCCCGCAGGAGGCGGGGAGCCGGCGGGATCTTGGTGGATTGGAGACCCCCCACAGTCCCCAACGGTGAGGGACATGTCCCCCTCCCCAATAACAAAAATACATTTTAAAAAAGGCCGGCCCCGGGGAATGGGGTCGCCGGGGCCTAGAAGTGGCCTCAGGAGGGGGGCTATGCAGCCCTCCTCCATAAAAAATAAAAAAATAATAGGCCATGCCCCGGGGGATGGGTTCCTTGGTGCCCGGAATTGGCCACGGGAGGGGGGGCCACACGGCCCTCTTCCCATAAACAAATGAATACGGATACTGCACGCATTGTCATCATACCATAAGCGCACCCTTCCGATCACACGCTGAATGCTAATTGGCTTTCAAGTGGTTGTCAACATTCAAAACTAGAAACTGTTGGCAGTCATTTTATGCCTTGGTAGAAGGGAGGCTGAAGAAGTCGGTGAAATGTGTGTTTAAAACGTAAAAAGGGGGAGGGTAGACATACCCTGACCCTCTAGGTCTGCTCAGGGGGTCCAACAAGGACCCCCAGGGTCCCATAAATGTATTTATTTTTTGGGGAAAAATCGCGAGGTGCGCGTATGATCCGTGCATTCTAGCGATATTAAAAATAAAAAAGAAACGTGGGCTTCCGCGCGTCTTTCACGATTTGCATTCATTCAACTGTTTAGAGGAGATGCAGCAGTGCTGGATCCAGGATCCGCCACTGAGTAAGAAAAGGTAACGATAACACTACTTACCTGCTAAGTGAATTTCCTTCCATAGGCTAACATTGACTGGTTTCACCTGGAAATTCTTCTGTGTGGAGTTTTGGACCTTTAAAATATTCACCTAAAATCATCCGAACAACAAATTCGAATTTACTCACCTGTTATCAGGAGAGAACCCAGTGCAGCATCTTTAAGCCCATCCTTGACCCTGAAAAGTAATTCTAAGCATACTTACAAGTAACTTGTATTTCCTTCCATAGGAGGCCCCTTCCTATGAAAAAAAAATCAATACATTTAGATTTGCGGGTCAGGCCCTGGGGGATGGGGTCCCCAGGGCCCAAAAAGAATAAATGGAAGGTGGGCCACACAATGTAATGTAATTTAAAAAATAAAATATCTAAAAATAAATAGTTTAAAATAATTTAGCAAATCAGTATCAAAACAATAAATAGAAGAATAAATACATTTGAAAATTGTCATTTACAAAACCTTTGAAAATCACTGAAAAAAACATAGGTTTCAGACATGTTACAGTTAGGAATTAGCATTTAAAAAAACCTTTGAAATTCACTGAAAACACCATAGGTTTCAGACATGTCATAGTTAGGAATTAGCATTTAAAAAACCTCAGAAATTCACTGAAAAAAACACAAGTTTCAGGGGTGTTATATTTAGTTGGACATTTCACTCGTACAAAACCATTGAAATTCCCCCGTTATAATTAGTTGTACTAACTATAACTTGCGCACCTGCAATCCATCCACTGCTGATGATGTCACATATTACATCATTCATGACATGGTCAGTGACATCACTGAGTCCAACTAACTATAACACCCCGGAAACCTGTGTTTTTTTCAGTGAATACATATATATATATATATATATATATATATATATATATATATATATATATATATATATATATATATATATATATATATATATATATATATATATATATATATATATATACATATATATAATAAGTACATAAATATACATACATATATATGTCATGTGATCAAGTCTTTGTGCCGAAACGTTATGGCGACAGTTGAATAAAGAACAACAGCATCCGAATTACCTGGTCTGTGTCTGTTTCTGAGAGCGTTATCGTGGGAGGACGAACCCACACAGGAGACGGAGGTAGTTCATATAAATATACAAAACAGCTGATTGCGTGCCTTGTAGAGGTGGGTACTGTAATCCCAATACTCCGATACTGTGCTTTTCATCTTTATCACATCACTCCATATATATATATATCCCAATGTAAAGTTGAGCCCTCGATAGAAGAAGCCACTTGATCGGCAAAATTGCATCCATTTAATTCAGGGAGCAGTTGCAGCAGGACAGGAAACAGTCATCGTCTTTTCCATGGCCAAACCGGTTTCGGGAATCCTTTCCCTTTCTCAATGGCATTTGCATACAGTGAAGGTTCGTCATGCACTCCAATTTAAAGAGCCTGCCCCCTGTGGGCGTGTCCGCAAAGGGCGGCATTCTGGATCTTGTGGTGCCTGAGCCAAGGTCATCTCAAGTGAGTTTATCAATGTAGCAGTGAATTAAAACAAAATTATTAAACTCCTGTGGGATGATGCACTGTTATGCACCGGAGCGCTATAACGAGTGTTAAACCTATGTTTTTTTCAGTGAATGTATATATATATTGAATTTTCTGCTTATGCCTCCGTGCTGCAAGGATTGCCCTCCCTCCAGGTAAGTACAAAATTAATTTGCTGCTGTTGCGTTACAACCAAACAGTGTGTCTTTCTCAAAGCATTTGAAACAAAGTTTCAGTGTGCCCTATTTTCTGTAGAGAGACACTGTTGCACAATTGATAAACATAGAAATAAGACTTTGGCAATGCAAATCATGCATGCTATTTCAGTCAACGGAAAAAAGATTAAACAGGTCAGAATTAAAAATTGTGTCCCAACAAATTAGCACAAAAGGCGGATAACATAGTTAAAATAAAATAGCAAAACAAAGCAAAATGTAAACAGATAGAGATAAGACAATAGCCAGCTCTTATATATATGTGTATATATATATATATATATATATATATATATATATCTATATATCTATATATATATATATATATATATATATATATATATATATATAGATATATAGATATATATATATATATATATATATATATATATATATATATATATATATATATATATATATATATATATATATATATATATATATATATATATATATATATATATATATATATATATATATATATATATATATATATATATATATATATATAGATAGATATATTATTTATATTGAAAGGTTGCCAACAAACTTCCAGCATGAAAAGACACCACAGGAAATTCCATGAAGAGGACGTCTGTACTACAATACTTAAAATAAAAGATCATTGGGTTTCTGTCTAATGTGTCCTATCTTCGAAATGTACATTATACTGTCATCAGGACAATGCCAAATTACATTAATACAAGGGGAACACATTTTCATTAAGGCTCATTCTTTTATCTTAATCTGCAAGGGTATAGGACATATCAATCAATACCACAGACAATTTGTTTAATGGCATGAGAAATAACTTACAAATTCAAGTCGCTGTCATAGAAGATATATTTCCTCTTACCAATTACCGACTTCATAAACTTTGAACATAAAATCCTAATTCTACCATTCCCATAGCTGGTTTCCAATGCTATAATTAGAGAAAAGCTACAATGATGTTGTGGCGTTTCTTCTTATTTAGACATATGTAGCTCTGTAGGAGAACTGAAATCATTGAGGGCCCAACAATTGCAGGGGTCCAGCATATCAACGAGTGAAGGTCTGGCAAGGTTAGTTAAAACCGCAGTAAATCATCAGTTTTAAAGATGTACTATACACAACCATAAAAGTCCGTTTATAGCATAAATTATGTTGAAAATAATTAATAGATGTATGTTCTCCAGTTTATTAGCAGACTCACTACATATAACGTGTTCAAATTGCAGATTCGTTGAATGCTTAAGAGTGTAGTGTGCACGCCAGACAAGATTAATCGATATGGAGCATCAGATTACATAGGTGGCTCAGTTGTGGAGGAAACACAAATGATTGGTTAATTCAGGGAAATAGACAACAGGGGGCCAATTCACAAACCTATTTTCAGCTTTAAACATAGATTTAAGGTTGATATTAGCTCATTTACCTCTATTATGAATTCACAAAAGGATTCCTTGTGGTTGAAAATGGATATACTATTATACATCTCTCAGCCAAAAGTGAGGATAAACCTACAGTAGTTAAACCCCTGCAAGGGGTGAGATGTTAAATAACAAAACATAATTTGCTTTGTAAGTTTGTTAAAGCTCACAAACGCTCATTTTTTGGCATTCACAAACTCTGTTTTGACCATTTCCCACCCTGGAAATGGTCGGAAAGTACTTCAACCTAAGGCTGAAGTAACCCCTTTTCCAGGATGAAAAGGGGACTGGATCCCCAGGGAATAGGTATTGTCCATGCTTTTCCCGCAGAGGAAAAAAATTAGGAAAAAGTATGCATTTTCACAGCAGGCTTCATTCCCCCTGTGCTCAAATGCTCTATGTAGATTTCCGAAAAAGTGGAATAGGAGCCCAAATGTCAAATAACATGCCCAGTGATACGCCTGTAGAACTACACCTGAAACTGCTACCTTGGGGCACTACTGGGAATGCTGGTGAATTGCAAAAAAACATAAAGTACCTTCAGATGAGGTGAAAATCAACGCCCATACTTTCATATTTTGTTTTTCATGAATCGGGCCTCAGTGACTAAATACTAATAATTCCATCATTAAAAACCATAGCTTCAACTTTTAAAACTGAAAAATGACCCATCTGCACTATAACAGCGTGACCTGGTATGGGTTAGAGAAGCCTTTTGTCAAGTGACTTGTCTGAATTGAGTTGAATTTCATTACATGTCACATACAATGGGTGTTCAGCCAGAGATACATGGTCTGGCTGGCATACAGGGAAATCTAGCAGCGTCCGAAGGGCAGGTCTGACACGTCAGTGTGTGAGGTGCTTTATGGTCTGGTTGGCCAATATTTACCTTTTTTGTATTGAGAAAAAATCATTTACAATGTGAAAACATCAATACAGTCAAATAAATACACCTGAATAACACATTTCATGACAAAATACATCCAGGATCAATAAAGGACGACATTAGATAAGAACTCCACCTAAAAAAGGTACAAAAGAATAAATCCCAACAGCTTCCTTGCTGAATAGAGGTCAAAGTGCATTAAGGGCATAAAGAGTTAAGTGTGCAAAGGAGCAGTATGACATAAACTAAACTTCTATAGTGACTCCCCATTTTAGATCAGGAACTGCCACCAAGTTTCTCAAATTTCTTGATCCCTCCCCTTACTCATAGTATAAAGCCGTTCATTATTCCTAATAAACCTCATTTTACATAGCGTCCCGCATTGTGGGGACCAACTGTGTCAACCAATTTTGAAGTAGAAGGGATCTGCCCGCTGCAATTGCTATGTATAATAATTGTATCAGTTTAGAGGATTATTGGATAGGCCGGGATCAGGATCATACCCCAAGACTTTCCATCAGGTGCTGGGAACTAATTCAACCCTCCATTCGGACGGCAAATAGTGACATATTTCATTCCAAAATTCCAGAATAGAAGGACATAGGCTAATTATATGCACTCAATTGGCAACAGTCCCAGTGGTACATCGAAAACAGTGACCCAACAGATTGGGGTTATCTTGTACAATGAATAGGGGGTTCTATACAAAAAATCCATTTGCTAGAAAATAGCATTCGATGCCAATTGGCTCCTCTCAAAACAGAAAATGTGAATATATCCGCTGTGTCCCACATCCTTGTTATTAGTCCAACCCTTTGTATTTTTTCCCATTTTTTAATTGCTTTTTGGGTTAAATCAGGACCCAGCATGGAGGCTAAATTTCTTTTCCATTCCCTGGGGCTTTTATGTTGGCTCAGCTTCAAGAAGGGCAGAAATCCCTTTTTGACCATTACTGATCTGACTGGAGTCTAAAATACAGATGAGATTATTCAGCATTGTATAGAAACCAAAGAGGAGAAAATCACCTAGAACCAACTCACAAACTTCCAACATATCTTGCCATCTCTCCCCAGACAAAAAATCCACTAGCTTCTTAAACTGCTTTCAGCCACCACTGGACAATATCTGGTGCCAACTTAACACCAGACACCGTCCCGACTTCTGACAGGGGTGTCACTGCATTGATATGGGGAATGGAATATCTCCTATAGAGAACAATCTGTTTCTGAAGAAAGCACTTCAAACTCTTATAGCACACTTTTTAGGTGAATTATTTTAATACATTACATATATCATATTCTTTGAAGATTAGCTGCATGAAATTATTCTTAAAAATGCCAATGAGAAGGTTTACATTAAACCTGAGCATATACTGTGCAAAATATGTGAAATAGTAATCCTTAAGGTTAGGATGCGCCAGCCTTCCTTTTTCCACCCCTTCATAGAACGTGTTCAGTGCTATTCTGGCTTTTGGATAAATGATATAAACATAGATTCTATCAATATTTACTTGCTGATTTCCCTGATATTACCACAAACATTGCCTACAGCAAGCACAAATCCATGCAGTACCCCATCCCTTGCAAAACACCAACGCAGCATGTCTCTACACGTTTGAAACTGCCCTGATTTGCAGAATGCGGGCTAATTAATGAGGGATTCTTTTATTTTGGTGTCCGGGTCTTTTTTTATGTCCCAGTCTGACCCTGCAGAGATGACCTTGTCTATGTTTGAGGCTTTGCCACGGGAGGAAAGATGATCTTGATCAGCGCATCTAATATTAATCGATTACAAAGCCATGGTTTGGTGCTCACATTAATTCCATCAAGACAGACTGACTGCTGCAAACCAGTTCTGGTGATTTATTTTCAATGTAATACCCCAGTTGGTGACAGACAAATGAATTTTTAAATGTTTAATCTTCCTCGAAATTAGACATAACACTGAATGCTAGTGCAGAATTCTATACCTATAGCAAAGATATATGATATTCAACTCTGAAGATAAACAATAGTTAGGGATTTATAAAAACATGCCTTATAAGTCAGAACATGTATGAGTGACTCTGTTAGCAATTGTTCGATGAGAAGTGTGAACCATATGTATCTATATCAGTAGGACAGTCCCTTCAACCCGGTGTCTACCTAAAGGACTGAAACGAGCTATATTTTCTCTCCTGTTTTTGAAAATTTCCCAAAATTATGTTGACATGCAAATCGACGAAATATTTACAGTGGAGGCAACTTGGACACGATTTACAGAAAATGGGTACTTTTGTTCTTCACAGATCCACAATTTGCCTAGGTATTTGCAATTTAAGGAATTCGCCTTCTCCTCCTCGGATATCTGCACAAATCATGGATTTCCAGCATTCTCGCACTATTTATCCAGTAGATCATTTGCATGGTGGGCAATTCGCTGAAGTGCACATGACAGAAACATACATAAAGGACGTTCATTTCACTCTTTTTTCTCTCTGGGGAAATAATGTTTACCTCCTGAGACACTTGCGCTTTTACCTCCATGATATATGGTAATGATAACTGGTATTTGTATAGCTAATAATCACCGGCAGGTCGTTTAGCGCTTCAGAGCGAGTAGTCAGAGCTGCTAGCGGTACCATAACAGTGCAGGGACAGGGAGCTTAACAGTGTCTTAGGCTTCTCTAAACAGGACCGTTTTGAGCTGCTTCCTGAACTGGAGGAGTGCGGATTCCTTGGGAAGGTGTTCAGGCAGTTTGTTCCATAGTTGTGGGACCAGGAAAGAGAAAACTCTGCCCCCTTTGGATGCAGTATTGCAACGTGGAAGGGCTAGGCGACAGGCCTCGGCAGACCACAGTATGTGGCCTGGAACTTAGGGCCATATTATCAAGAAAGGGTGATACATTATCGCCGCTTTTATCGGCAGGAAACTGCCGCTAAAGCGGAGATAATGGGCTTGATAATATGTCCTTGTGAATTCCCATAGAAGCCCATGTTCTGGTGTTAACCTGGGCTTCTATGGGAATTCACAAGGGCATATTATCAGGCCCATTATCGCCGCTTTTGCGGCAGTTTCCTGCCGATAAATGCGGCGAAATGTATCACCTTTTCTTGATAATATGGCCCATAGTTCTTAAGGCGATCTTTAATGTAGCCTGGACCTAGCCTATAGATTGCTTTGTGGGCAATGCAGAGGCCTTTAAATGTTGCTCTCTACCTGATGGGGAGCCATTGCAGCTTACGCTTCAGCGGGGTGGTGTGAGACCTTCTTGGGAGCCTGAAAATCATCCTGGCTGCATCGTTTAGTACCACCTGTAGGTTGCTGATAAGTTTCTTGGGGAGGCCGATATATAAGGCATTTCCATAATCTAGCCTCGAGACAATAGTGGCCGACACAATTGTCTGTAATGAGGTGGTTGAAAGGAGGGGGACTAGTTTCTGCAACTGTCTCATGAGACCTCTACATGTGCTGACCACTGAAGTGACCTGTTTGGCCAATTTTTATGCCTAGACTTTTCACAACCGGCACTGGTGTGGTGGTGACACCTAACTCTTGGTGCCAGAAAAGGTCACTCCATATGGTAGAGTAGCTATTTCTGCACACCCTGAACAGGGCCTCCCTCTTCCTCATAGGAGAGGTAATGTTTTAGGTCTGGAAAAGACTGAGTCTAAATGAGTCTAAATGCACACAACATTCCACTTTTATGCATCTTCCCCAATTTTTTGCTCACCAACCGTTTAGGTATCCCCCCCCTATTAAATAACTAGGTAAGATGTCATTCAACAGAAAGAGGGTTATCCGTTCTGCTTCATGTCCTTGAATTCCCTAAATTAGAATCAGGAAACTGCCTCCCACAGGTCAGTTTCTTGTACTATAAGTCGGACCCTGCAGTCTTCATCCAAAGTAGACTTCAAATTGCAAGATAACCTGTGTGCAACATGCACACCTGCCAAATAACGGCAGTGTATAGAATGTCGCCGATGCAAACTTGCACACTATGCCAATTCATGCGCCTTGCATTGGGAATGTTATGGTAGAATCATGCGTTGTTCCCCTTTCCAGTGGGTGCTAACTTGGGGCACATTTACAAACCCTCAGTACCAAAGAAGCATAACTTTTTTTGGTGCTCAAGGTGGTGCAGCGCCACTTTTCCATATTTACAAGGTGGCCCTAAGCCACTTTTCCTGGCTTAACGTCTCCTTGTAAATATGTCCCGGCAGCAAAGGGGCATGCAATGGGTGCTACTGTGTTTGTTTCAAGGCAACATCCATTGCTTTTGGACGCTGCCCAAGATTTACAAGGCTGAGGTAGTGCCAAAAACACCATGGAATACCAGGCCTTAGAACGGCGTAACAAGGAGAAATTATTTATTTCTCCTCGTTTTTAGGTCTTTCCATCTGTGCTACATTCTGCAGCACACATAGAAGGTGCAAATTTCAATTGTTGATTGTTAATGTGCAAGAAGGTGTCCCTTCCTGCACATATTCAGTCATCTCTGCAGCGCAGGCACCCTTGCCACAAGGAGGCCGGGTGCCTGTGCAGTAGCTAGGCTGCTCTTTTTTGTGTCATGTGCTAGGGGGAAACACGGGGGTGCACCGTAGTCTTGTGAATACGGAGCATCCCTGCATTTTGAAAATGTCGGACCGCGGTGCAGCAACATTTGGTGCAGCTCTGTGCTCCGATATTTTCTTGTGAATATGCCCCTTGGTTTGTGTGCTATTTGCCTGTATAATTCACAGCAGGTTTTATCAGATAAAACTGACCAGTGTGAACAAATTGCAACTCAGACTTAAGTGAGATTCAGGTGTAAATAGGATTCTATGCACAAATCATGATTAGCGCCTGACAAAGAATGAGAGCCTATGTCTTTTTTTCTATGTCCTGTACTGCAATCACAGGACAGTAATTCTTCTTGCTTCAATGCAGTCTCTGAGTTTAGTCAGAATGACTCCAACTTATGCAGTGAGGTGGCATGGGTTTTTAACCCACTTTAAACTAGGCTGTTTCATGAAACACTTTAAGCTGATTCAAATTGTGATTGAAGAAGTGAAAATCGATTGTTCTCTGTGGTCCATCTCTTTTGGCCCGACTTTGATAAACATTTAGGGATAAGGTCACTGGAGAATGATCTGAAAGAACAGCGGGACCATGGCTTACCTCTTTAACCACATCATATAGGCCCTGGTGCACCAGAAAGTAATTAATACGAGAATGGTGGCCATATAATTTACTACAAAATGTAAAGCCCCTCACTGCCCCCATCTTTCTTTCTACGTCAGACATCAACCAAGTTAAATTCAGTCATCATGTTTTTCCAACTAGCTAGTGTTTTAGAAAAAACAACATATTTTACCTTTGATTTTCTATCCAAATCTTTATTTAAGACTCGATTGAAATCCCCTCCCAATATAATTGGGGCTTTGGTCTCGAAGAGGCAAGATTCAAACCTTATTAATGCTTCCGGGGTATCATTATTTAGGCCATAGTTTGTTGCGCATGATAATGGCCTACCCTAAATCCCTAAATTAGCCACCAACCACCTACCAGAGAGTAGCCTTATTCCTTAATTGCTTCTGATGACTAGGGTCATTCCTCTAGTACTACCTCTCTGATCCAAGCAGTCCACATCCTGCACCCAACGTTTCTTACTAAACCGATCTGCGCAGTCCTTCCCCTCCAAATTTAGCTCCTGGAGCAAAATTATATGTGCTCCGTTATCTTTCAAATACTCTACCACTTGAGCTAGCTTCTTCGTAGATCTCCAGCCATTGACATTCCAAGACATAAACTTAACTATATTAAGAATACTCATACTTGGTTCTCCTCTTAATTCCTTGTTCTAACGCTCTCCAGCTACTCTTCTGCTAAGACAGAATGTACCAAAGGAACCCCAGTGTTTCAATCAACTGGATAACATTAGCAAGATGAGGACTAATATATATATATTTTTTCCCTATGCTCCCCCCACCAGGTGCACCCCCACCCCCCCCAAGACCCCACTTTCTGTCCCTAGGTGATGACCTCTCCAGAAGAGAAATTTAAAGTGCACTAAACAAAGTAAAACTAACAAAACTTTATCAGCTGGCTACCTCCATATTCCCTACCTTTGGTGAGTGCTATTACTCAATGCTACTCCCAGTGGGGACTGTTATATGCCAGGCCTAGAACTAGATACTGTAGCTGTGGTGCTCTCCATCTGAGCTAATAGGGTGTCAACTTCCTCAGGGTTGCTAATGCTATACATCTTGTTACTCCATATGATTTTTAGCATGGCTGGAAACTTCATCTGGACTTGAGCCTCTTTGCTCTGCAGGTCATTCATTCTGATACCCAGCTCCCATTGCCTCTGCGCTGTTCTCCTCGCAATGTCTGATCTCACCTGACAGTGAACATCCTCAAATTTTAAGGATCTCTCCTTTAAAACCCGTCCCAACACCAATTGTTTAACCGCACAGATAAGAAAGTTAACCAGGATTTTCCTGGGAGTCTTCCTGTTGGGATTTAACTTAAAAGGGTCCCTATGGACTCTTTGAATTTCGCTCTGTAGATCCAAGCCCGGCCTGTCCTGCAGCAGCCCTTATTTTAGAAATTTGCAAATAGAGCCTTTTATATAATTTTTTTCTGCACCCTCCCGAATATTGAGTACCCTCAAATTATTATGCCTAGATTGAGTTTCTAGATGCTCTAGATCGTCCTGTGATGACTTATTTAGCAATTTCAGGGCTTCTATTTCCTGGGAATTCTGGATCATTCTTGCCGATAATGCCTTCACCTCCCCTTCCAACACTGAAGTGCTTAGCACAATATTATCCAGCTTTTACTCCAACAACTCACATCTTTCTTGGATATCGCACAGATTGACTTCGGAAACCTTAAATTTCTTGAGGATGATTTGCCTCAGACTCAGCAATATACTTTCCAACTGACATTCAGTCCTCTCCTCCTGGCGGGGGCTACTATCCCCTTGAGTTGCGTTACCCCCCCACTGGGAGCCCTGGGCTTGACTTGCACCAGCCCTTTCTTGTTCACCTTCCATTATTTTATCCAATGGGGAGAATTGATTACTAAATGGGACACGTGTTACTGTCTCCTCTTGAAACACCCTGTTTTTGGCTTACTCCACCTCCTCCTGCCTGAATAGGTGTCACTGCTTTAGCCAGTTCCATAATTTTGAAATACTGGGTTAATGAGGACGAAGGTTTAGGTAATACATGTGTCTCTCTCAGCCCACACCTCTTTGGTTTCCCCATCACTTTTAGCTGTTTCTTTACAGGAGACACTGCTATTGCCTCGTAAGTTAATAGCTCCCTTACTCTCACAGCTTTCACTTTTTTTTCGGGCCAGACCTTAGCTGATACGTATTCCTTTGTTGTAACTCTGACGGTGTGTCCGCTGAGGTATCTACCTCCCCTGTACTTCTCCTTACATCGTGCCTACCCTTCCACCCACCACCTCCTCTGCCCCTTCAAAACCTCCTTCGCAGTGAGAAGTACCTGCATGGGAGGGTCCCTTTCTTTCAGATCCCTCTGTACCTGCTGAAATAATGTCCTGCAGCAATTGCCCTTTTCCTTTTTCCTCAAGCTCATAAAACGTCGACCCGAAGTTTTCACTAGTGTGGAGTCATTCCTAAGATGTTTCTGTAAGTCCTCCTCTTGCAGCTCATGCAACTCGTGTGGCACCATACACTGCTACTGCTTACTTGCTGATTGCTGCCTGGTGCTGTCAGGTTCAGGGTTTAAAGTCTTTATTTCGATAAAAATCATAAAAGACATTTTTTTTTTTTAAACATGAAGTTTTGGACATACAGATTATTATAAAGAGTTGGTATTACAGCAAACACAATTATAGTTTCAATTACTGTATACAAATTCGAATTTCATGAAATTCATACATATAGAATATAACATTATTTAAAATTACTATTAAACAGCCTGACAATACAAAGTCAAACCTGACCTAAAGATTAAAAAAGATTAAAAAGGTTGGAATTAAGAACATTGGAATTAAAAAAGAGACAGGATCTTAATCATATCTGCTTACTTCTCGTTCTGATCACCCATGCCCACCCCAAGAATTTGGATACGCTCACCACAATCACCTCAGAGGTGTTAGTTCTATGTGCCCAAATAGCCTCAGCACACCCTTTGTATTTAAGTCGCTGGCAAAGGGGTTTTATCCATTTACTTCGAGGGGCTTGATAAATCGAACAGGCAAATAGAAGATGACCCACACTCTCCTTGTGTCCCGGGCACCAAAGGTAATATTCACTCACTCAATTAGACCAGTTTTTAGTGAACGAATTCAAGGGCAAGGATCCCACACAAAACTGGTGGTAAAGTTTCTTGTCAAGTGGCCTAGTGATAATGTCCCAATAGTTCTCTAGGAAGGGATCCAACTTGTGAGTCAGGAACCTTCCTGTTAAACTAGCGGAGCCAGAAGCAGTGACCAAAGCTTGACGAACAGAGGCCCAATAAAGTGCCTTGTACTCCTGTTTTGATGGAAAAATATTAGATCCCGGGGAAACCCACAACTGTTCAAGGCCCATTTCAACCAGGATCGATTTTACTGCACGCAGCCATGGAATACCACCGGACCCCCAAATTGATCTTACTTCTGCAAGCTCATTAGCAAAAAGGCTAAGGTCAGGAGAGGTCCAAATACGTCTCCAAAAAGCCACTAGTCTGTACCTTGCCATTTCGTTTATTGGGTTACAACCCATATCCAGGCAAAGTGGTTTAGATGAAAAGGATTGGGGTAGACCTACAAGTTTGCGCATGAACTTGCACTGCGTTTTCACCAGGGTAGAGAGGTCCATATGTCCCCAAAGATCTGCCCCATACAAAATTGCAGCGTTAACCTTGGTGGTATAGATCCGAAGTGCAGGTTTAACTCGTTTAGTAAGGGACCTTTTTGCTCTTGTAGAAGACAACCCGTGAGACGTGCAAATTTTAAATGTAATGTGTCCACCTGCGCTTTCCAACGGAGACGATAGTCCAAGGTTACTCCCAAATAGGTCATAACTTCGACTTGTTCCAAACTCTCTCCATTCATAGTCACTGCACTCCTTAGGGGATGACTCTTAGTGAGCACCATAAATTTCGTTTTGCTCACATTAATCTTAAGATCATTGATGCGACAGAACTCCTCAAAGCGGTCCAGTGCTGACTGTAAACCGCTACGGGTCTTAGAGAGGAGTAATGTGTCATCAGCGAAGATGAGCATAGGAAACCTGGTCCCCCCCAGAGTGGGTGCATCAGTGGGGGTACTAGCAAAAAACTTAACCACTTGATCGATGAACAATAGGAAGAGCGTGGGCGCCAGTACGCACCCCTGACGGACACCCCGTGTTACGGGGAAGCAGTCCGTCACCTGTCCTTGGCCTCCCCACCTAACCCTTGCAAAATTGCCCTCGTGTAATCTGACAATCAGATCTAATAATTCTATTGGCAATCCCAGGTCTCTAAGAACGGCCAAAGTTTGGCCCTTGGCACCAAGTCGAAGGCCGACTTCAGATTGATAAACGCGGCATAGATAGTTCCACCGCCCAGCAGCACCACCTTCCAGAAGATCAGACAAAATCTGAAAACCTGATTGATGGTACTTGTACCAGATCTGAAGCCGGCCTGCATTGGGGACAAAATACCCTCTAGCTCCATCCAGCCCTGAACTCTTGCAAGGACCATCCTTGCTATGACCTTTTGGAATGAGTCTATAAGGCTAATTGGACGGTAATTCCCTGGGTTCGAGCGATCACCTTTTTTAAAAATTGGGAGGATCTCAGCCCTCTTCCATGACACGGGGATCCTGGCCCCCTTAGCAATAGTATTTGCGATCCTGGTTATGTAGGGAACCCAAAGTTGGGGATTGTTTTTATATAGATCAACTGGAATTCGATCCATCCCCGGTGCTTTCCCCCGCTGGGTCAGGCCAAGTGCAATCTCGGTCTCCTGTTCTGTAAAAGTCAGCTCTTCTGTATGAACAAACATAGTTTGTAACCTGGGTAAGCCTGTAGTGGGTTCTAAATTCAAATCCTTGAATTGACCGGAGTAGAACTCCACCCAAGCTTCTGCGGATACATGGTTAGTAGGTGTTTGGGAGTCAGGGTTTCTGCCCCACTTTACAATTTCCCAGAACTTAATCTGGTTATTGGAAGTGCAGGCGTCCAGAAGGTCAGACCGATAATTATCTTCCCACTCTCTTTTTGCTTCCCACTGGATTTTTTTATACTGTGCCCTGGTTTCCTTTATGTCACTCAAAATCCTGGACTTAACTGCTTTCACTAATCTGCTGTGGGCCTCCCTACATTGCTTGTTATACCATTTCTGCCGGGAGCCATGCACCTTTGGGGTGCCTTTGGTTGGCGGCAGCGTTAGAAGGACCTTGAGCTGGGCGAAGCATTGTTCATGAAGTTCACAAATATTATCAATATCACCCCTAGTGGTAACAAGGGTCGAAATGTCGTTAGCAGTCTTGGAAACCACATTCGTAATGCTATCCAGAATAGTCTCATCCCCCACAATCCTTGTCCATTTAAGCCTTCTTCTATCGTTGGTTAGGATAGTGTCCCCTGTCGAGTGAACAACTGGTGGAATCCTTCCACATGCACCCGGAAGTCTCAGGCTAAGTGACAGAGGATTATGATCGCTTTCAGGGCGGGGTACTACCTCCATGTCTATCAGAAGTTGCCAATATACCATCTTCAACAAGATATAATCTATACGGCTTTTCCTTAGCCCATTATCAAAGGTGGAATTGCCTCCCTGATCAGAGGCAGTACGGCCATTTGTAGCTCTTAGCCCCCAATTCAGGCACAAGCCCATCCAATGTAGAGCTGCCTCAGTCCCTTTTGTGATTTTATCAACGGACAGTTCAGGGATCTTCCAAACCACATCCTCTGCTAACCCCCAATTATCCCCTACAGCATAAAGGGGCTCAAAGGTACAGTTGAGATCCCCGGCTAGAACAAGTATCTTATCTCTACCTATCCCTTCAAGATATGTGTCCACAAAGTCTACAATGCTAGGGCAGCGGCCACCCAGTTGGCCTCGTGCATAGATATTAATGGCTATGAGATCCTGGTAGCCGTCCTTGCTTAATTTAATACCCAAGAGGTTTGGGTGATCCGCAAGTATTTCAGTTGAATGGTATCCTATTGCCTGCTTAACCCATGTCACTAGCCCTCCTGATGCCCGGCCCTTTCTGCCCCTTATAGCTGGTTTGTAAAAATGTAAAAACCCGGCCCTATGAATTGGATCCGGTGCCCAGGTTTCTTGAAATAATAAAACATCAAATGTATCAATGTATTCTAACCAATCCTCAGAATCCATCCGCCCCTTAATTCCTGCCACATTCCAAGAGGCTAATTTGAATGTTTCCTGTATTGTTGTTATGCTACGTGGCCCACTCCGGTCCACTGCCATGGGGGCTGCTAAGCTCACTTGATGACTCTCCACCCTAGTCGCATCTCGAGCCATTACCACCTTGCTAGTGTCCCCCTGCTCGGACCCTACCCCACCAGCACCTTCTATCACACCCCCTGTAGGTATTTCAGAACTCTCCCCTTAATCCAGCACCTCCATTCTCTCTTTCCCAACAACCCCCTGAGGCATCTCCAAACCAGCTCCGTCTGCCTCGCTCACCCGATTCCTCATAACCTTTTCATTCCCTGCAACCGGGTAGAGTCAATCAATGGCCTCCAGGCTAGAGAGGGGCTCAAAGCGGTTAAACAATAATGGGTACTGCGGGAGGTAGGGTGTTCTATCAACTTGGTGCCTCCTGACTGGCAATCTTGAGGGTAGATGTCTCGGGGGAAACTCACAGAATCGTCTTGGATAAAAATAGCCAAGACCTAAGGTCTGCACATCCCCCAATCTTGCAAACCTTGCTTCCCTACGTAAGAAATCTACCACCCAGGGATCTTTAAAAGATATAATAATACAATCCCCCTCTAGGTCCTTACTACCGTGACCCACCCATTCAACTCTCCTCACAAACAGATTTTCAGTCGAGGATGATGGGGGAAGGGGGCGATTTTTGTTTAACCAAAATACCACTTTACTATGAAGGTACCCATAAGATTTGTTGGCACCCTCCCTAAGTTGTGCTACACCAGTTAAAACTATTGTGTGCCTGGTTGCTTCAGGGGGTAGGTCTGTGCGAGGGTGAGCCCGCTTGTTAGGTTTCCCTAAGGGGGTGGTAGAGACCTCGTTGAGTACGGTCGCTCCCTCCTGCCCTCGCTGACTCCTGCCCTGAGCTGCCTGGTATCGTACACATTGCGCTGCTGAGCTTCCTTGACGCTGCTGCTCACTTTCTCTGTTGCCTGCATAGCGCTGCTGCCCTCGTCTAGCGCTAGAACGTGCCTGCTGCTTGTGCTAAACTGTGCCTGCATTAATTGATTATTTTGTACTCCTTTGCTAAAACCTGCATTTGCTGACCATTTATCAGCGTTTTTAGCTCATACCTCTGCTTCTTCCTCCAACCGGGTCAAAATCGCGTTATAGCCGCCATTTGCTTCTGTTATTGTTGTTCTGCCCTGAGACCGCCCCCTCCAACACGCAACCGCCTCCCATCTGATCCTCCCTCCCACTTTGTTTGTAAGCTCACCCCTGTCCACCATAGCGCTGTGACCACCTCGACCTCGTTGAGTACGGTCGCTCCCTCCTGCCCTCGCTGACTCCTGCCCTGAGCTGCCTGGTATCGTACACATTGCGCTGCTGAGCTTCCTTGACGCTGCTGCTCACTTTCACTGTTGCCTGCCTAGCGCTGCTGCCCTCGTCTAGCGCTAGAACGTGCCTGCCGCTGGTGCTAAACTGTGCCTGCATTAATTGATTATTTTGTACTCCTTTGCTAAAACCTGCATTTGCTGACCATTTATCAGCGTTTTTAGCTCATACCTCTGCTCCTTCCTCCAACCGGGTCAAAATCGCGTTATAGCCGCCATTTGCTTCTGTTGTTGTTGTTCTGCCCTGAGACCGCCCCCTCCACCACGCAACCGCCTCCCATCTGATCCTCCCTCGCCCCTCCCCCCTCCCCAACCTCTTATGACAGTTGCTCCCGCGCGCAGCGTTCACGCGCAGCGACCGCGCCCCATTCGCGCCGAAGGTGCGCCAAAGGTAAGCCCGTCTACGCCCGTCCGCGCCTGGACCGCGCCCAGCGCCAGAGTCCCTGGTCTTCGTAATGTCCACCCTTTTCGCATTACTTACGATGCCACCACCCTCCTAGCCCTTAACCCCGGCCGCTCCCCCAACTGCGTCCAAGCCGCTCCTGGACACACCCATGGACCCTTCTCCTGCTACTCCTGCAAGTTCGACAGCACCAAGAACAACTCATCATCTACGAACTCACAACAGATATCCGACCCCAACCACCTTAAATGCATCCTGCTCAACACCCGCTCGGTCCACAGGCACGCCATTGACCTCTGGAATCTACTAGACACCATCTCTCCGGACGTCGCCTTCCTAACAGAAACATGGATGAACGCCACATCAGCCCCAGACATCACCATTGCCATCCCGGAAAACTATAAGATCATTCGCAAGGACCGTACCGGCAACACAGGAGGAGGCATCGCTATCGTCCATAAGAAATCCATCTGCATCTCAACCAGCTCAGACGTCAATCTCGCCAACACTGAACACCTTCACTTCCAGATCCACATCGACCCCAAGACCACACTCAGAGGCACCCTCCTTTACAGGCCACCAGGACCCCGCGCACAATTTAGTGAAGACATCACGGACTTCATCACTCCACACGCGCTCCCCTCCGAGGAATAAATCCTTCTGGGAGACCTCAACTTTCACCTTGAAAAGAACAACAACCGCAACACCACCACCCTTTTGGACAACCTCGCCAACCTCGGACTTAAACAACTTGTCACCACCCCCACCCACATCGCTGGTCACACACTCGACCCTATCTTCACCTCCAGCAAACATGTCTCCTTCAGCCACTCCACAGCTCTCCTTTGGACTGACCACAGCTGCGTTCACTTTACCTAAAACAAGCCCACATCCAACAACCACGCCCAACCCACTCTGCAAAGAAACTGGAACAAAATCACCATCGACCAGATCTCCTCATCGCTTCTTCTAAACTCCCCAGCCCACTCTTCAAACCCTGACCAAGCGGCCACCATCCTCACCCAATGGTTATCCAACAGCGCCAACATCCTAGCACCACTGAAAAAACGACAAATCAAACTAGGCAACAAGAAGGCCTCCTGGTTCAACGATGATCTTAAGAAGTCCAAGAAACTCTGTCGCTCCCTTGAGAAGGCCTGGAAAAAAGACCCAACCACCAGCACCAAGGACGCCTTCAAAAACGCCACCCGCATACACCACCGACTGATCCGGAATGCCAAGAAAGCCGCCTTCAAGGACCGACTAGATAACAACGCCCACAACAGCAAGGAATTATTCAACATCGTCAAGGAATTCACCAACCCCTGAGCCAACTCCAACGACATCACCCCCTCTCAAACCCTCTGCGACTCCCTAGCCTCATTCTTCCACAACAAAATTGCTGACATCCACAACAGCTTCGACAACCGACCCGAAGACCAACCCACCCAACCCCCTGCAGGACCCCCGACCCCCCTGAACATCCTCAATGACTGGAAGCCAATCTCCACTGAGGACACCCTCCGTCTGATGAACTCCATCCACTCAGGATCCCCCACAGACCCATGCCCTCACCACATCTTTAACAAAGCAGACTCCGTTATAGCACCACACCTCCGAGACGTCATCAACTGCTCCCTCAACTCTGCAACCTTCCCGGAAAGCTGGAAACATGACGAACTCAGCGCCCTCCTGAAGAAACCCACAGCTGACCCCACCGAACTCAAAAACTACCGCCCTATCTCACTCCTTCCATTCCCGGCCAAAGTCATCGAGAAAGCGGTCAACAACCAGCTCGCTGCATTCCTCGAAACCAACAAATCCCTCGACTCCTCACAGTCCGGCTTCCGAGCCAAGCACAGCACTGAAACCGCACTCATCGCAGCAACAGACGACATTCGAACTCTACTGGACAATGGAGACACAGTCGCCCTCATCCTCCTCGACCTATCCGCAGCCTTCGACACGGTCTGTCATAGCACCCTTTTACAACGCCTCAGAAACGTTGGAATCCAAGGAAAAGCACTGGAATGGATCACCTCGTTCCTCACCGGAAGAACCCAGAGAGTCCGCCTTCCACCATTCAAGTCAGAGGCCACTGAAGTCATCTGCGGCGTACCACAAGGATCCTCACTCAGCCCCACCCTCTTCAACGTATACATGAGCCCCCTCGCGGCCATCGCACGCCAACATAACCTCAACATCATCTCCTACGCTGATGACACTCAACTGATCCTCTCACTCACCAAAGACCCTAACACCGCCAAAACCAACCTGCATGAAGGAATGAAAGAAGTAGCCGAATGGATGAAGCACAGTCGTCTGAAACTGAACTCAGACAAAACAGAAGTCCTCATTCCAGGCACCTCCCCCTCCGCCTGGGATGACTCTTGGTGGCCAGAGGCCCTTGGAAAAGCACCCATCCCGACGGACCACGCACGGAACCTGGGCGTCATCCTGGATTCCTCACTCTCGATGAACAGACAAGTCAACGCCGTCTCTTCATCTTGCTTCAACATTCTTCGCATGCTCAAAAAACATTTCGTTGGATCCCCACCGAAACTAGAAAAACAGTCACCCACGCTCTGGTCACGAGCCGTCTGGACTACGGAAACACCCTCTACGCCGGTACCACCGCAAAACTCCAGAAAAAACTCCAACGCATCCAGAACGCTTCAGCGAGGCTAATACTAGACATCCCACGTAAAGATCACATCTCTGGACACCTGAAAAACCTCCACTGGCTCCCCGTCAATAAAAGGATTACCTTCCGGCTCCTAACCCACGCACACAAAGCGCTCTACGAAATCGGACCCGAATGCCTCAACACAAGACTGTCCTTCTACACCCCCTCCCGCCAGCTACGATCCGCCAACCAAGCCCTTGCCACTATACCTCGCATCAACAAAACCACCATGGGAGGTAGATCCTTCTCCTACCTGGCAGCTAAAACTTGGAACTCACTTCCCACTCACCTTCGCCTTACTCAGCACCACCTAGCATTCAGAAAGCTACTTAAAACGTGGATATTTGACAAGTAATTCCCCACCCTTCTCCAAGCGCCTTGAGACCCTTTGGGTATGTAGCGCGCTATATAAATTTATTGACTTGACTTGACTTGACATGCTCCCTTTAGCTGCCTGCCCTGGGGTAGACTGAGACGATGTACTAGGAGCACCCTTTGCACGGTCTTGCGGCCGTAACGCCGGTGTTCGTTGGGGATTAGATTTGGAGGTGGCCTTCTTTGGCACCTGCAACAAAGAGCCTACAACCGGAGTGCAATCCTTAACCGTAGAGGATCCCCCCGCCACTGAATCTTTATTTGATTTAGGGTCATGATAATTTAATGCTAAACCAGTGGTCACAGAGCTTACTGTTTTACCAGTTAATGCAATTTTCTGGCCCTTTGTGTTGCTCGCAGGGGAACAAGGATTCCCCACGACATTTTTGGGGCTAGTAAACTTATGTAGTAAACCAGTATTAGTATTTACAATGGACTCAAGTACATCCAATTTAGAGGTCATCAGCCTTGTTCTCTCAAGTACAGGAAGTAAAAGAGTTTTAATCATGGCCTCCATTTTTACCAATAAGCTTTCATCGCTTCTAAAACAGGTTGGGCATGGGTCAGAGGAACCAAAGGGGATATGGGAGGGGCATAATGGATCTATTGGTACCAGGGCAGGGCAAAGGGTAGGAAGGGCCTCGGGGTTTGGGGCACTAATGTGGGCCAGATCAATAGTCTTTGGAATCTTGTAAGCGCCCTCCCCCTGGTGGCCCAAGCGCCTTTTCCTTTTGCGAGGTGCAATTCTCAACGGGTCCTCGTCACCTGGTGAGTCCGACTCAGAATTGCTGGCCAAGAGCACACTTTCATTTTCATTTTCATTTCCCCTGCTATCTTGGGTATCATCCAGATACGAATCAGTCTCCCCCACGGAGGGTGGGATGTCCTCCCCTTCCCCCTCGTGGTGCACAACCACCTCAGCTGTAACCAAATGTAGACTGCTACTCGGGGCTTGTGCAACAGGGCTGGGTATTATTGCCAACCTACCCAGAGAGGAACGCTTCCCACTAACTAGGTCAATAGAGAGACTTTTCTCGGCCATCGCTATCTCTTTTTCTAAGATACCAGTAGCTCGAGTAATGAATGCGTCTTATGGACCGGAGACCACCCCCTTAGTAGTCTGCAATTGTACTGAACGTTCCTTGCCGGAGTGTAGAGGCATTGCAGTTTTAATTAGTACTATAACAATATCAAAAATATACTAACACCAACAATAATGTATACAAAATTAACCAGGGGCAATGGCCCAACCCAACCTTGCCCGACCACGGACGCCCGCAGCGGAAGTAGACACCACTATTATAGGTTAGCTGTGACGCACAGGGGGCGGGGCAAACAGGGAGAGTGGGCCAGGTGATCTAAATTGGCCAGGCAGGGACTCCTGGGAGGTGTAGAAGCAGGTCAGCAGCCCAGAACCAGGAGTCCAAGAGCAAAGGTCCCAGTAGCATGAAGTCCAATCCAGCAAAGGGTCCCACAGGTGAGAGGCAGGGAGTCTCTTTTACACGATCTGTGCACAGGGGGCGGGGCTAACAGGGAGAGTGAGCCAGGTGATCTAAATTGGCAAGGCAGGTACTCCTGGGAGTTGCAGTCCCTGCAGAACGCTCGCAGCCCTGAGCAGATACCCCAACACTCCTCTGTCAGCACAGCAGCTCCACAGATTCCCCGGCGGCTTCCCCTGCGAAGCGGGACCCGCGAAGCGGGTCCGGCGAGCAGCGGTACAGAAGCAGGTCAGCAGCCCAGAACCAGGAGTCCAAGAGCAAAGGTCCCAGTAGCACTAAGTCCAATCCAGTAAAGGGTCCCACAGGTGAGAGGCAGGGAGTCTCTTTTACACGATCTGTGCACAGGGGGCGGGGCTAACAGGGAGAGTGGGCAAGGTGATCTAAATTGGCCAGGCAGGGACTCCTGGGAGTTGTAGTCACTGCAGAATGAACGCAGCCCTGAGCAGATGCCCCAACACTCCTCTGTCAGCACAGCAGCTCCACAGATTCCCCGGCGGCTTCCCCTGCGAAGCAGGACCCGCGAAGCGGGTCTGGCGAGCAGTGGTGTAGAAGCAGGTCAGCAGCCCAGAACCAGGAGTCCAAGAGCAAAGGTCCCAGTAGCACGAAGTCCAATCCAGCAAAACTGTCTCTTCCAGGCTCCACCGGGAACCCAGCAAGAGCTGCTGCAGCGCCGGACCTGCTCCAAAGAACTGCCGCCAAGACCAAATAACCTGATGCTCCACAGCACCCATCCACTTTGCACAGAGGCAGAAAAGAAAACGGAGTCAAGCAACCCCACCGAGCCGTTGCTTATAGATTTCCCCCACAGGAGCACTCCAGAAAAGTTTTTTCAAGCACCCGGTAAGCCTTTCATGCGGTTTCCTTCAGACTCCAACCTGCGCTCTCTCTCCTCGTTCTGGGAACCCCCACAACCAGCGTTAGGCCGCCGCTATATTCCCTACCAGAAAATCTCTTGCTAGACGATGGAGTGGTATTAGACTTAGCTAGCAAGACGCCTGATTTTTTTTTAATGTTAATAGGGGTTCGGCTAGATTACAAATAGTTTGGTATGCCTTTAAAGTATATTTAAGAGCTATAATAAGTGCTACAATGATAGGCAAAAGACGGGTGGTAAGGCAGGAAGATGAGAAGGGAATTGCAGAAATTAAGGCAAGTGAACTCCAGTTGCCCACATTGGCAGGATCGGTGGCGGTACAAGGGCTCCGAAGGGGGTTGGAAGATTTACAGGCAAGGTATCAAGCCTTGTTAGATAAAAAGATATTAGACAGATGGAAAGTCAGTAAACTTCAGCACCTCTCCCATGGCGAAAGGTGTAGTTTGCTGTTGGCATGGAAAGCCAAGACTGATAGATTGAAGAGCTCGTTATTGAATCTGATGAATGTAGAGACCGGGCACTTCTAAGTACTAATGCAGAAATTAGGGGGGAAGTCTGGAGATATATGAGCAGCCTATATAAAGAGGATATTTAACCAAGGAGGGAAGATATAGAGAAGTGGTTAAGGGGGATGGAGCTTCCACAATTAACAAGGAAACAGAAAACTTTTTAAAGGCAGAGATCACAGAAGAGGAGATCAGGGTACAATGCAGTATAATCTCCACCAGGAAAAAAGCTGGGCCAGATGGCCTCCCAGTAGAGATGTATATTCAAATTCTAGATAAGTTAACCCCTTTATTGAAAGAAGTATTCAACACAATATATATAGATGGGCAGGAAGCACCCTTATCTTGGGCAGAGGCAACAGTAGCTTTCATTATAAAACAAAATAAAGATCTGTTAAGTGCTGATTCGTATAGATCAATATCACTCTTGAATACGGACTAAAAGATCTCTTCAGGGGTAGTTACTTCAAGGGTAGGTCAGGTTATCAAGGGGCTTAGGCATACTGATCAAAGAGGTTTCATCTCTGGGAGGCAGCTCAATGAGCTCATGCATTTGAAGATGGGGGTTATCGATATGTCAGAGACCCAGAAGTTGCCTTTGACAGTAGTGGCAGTAGACACTGCATAGGCCTTTGATCGGGTGCACTGGGTATATCTCTGTGAAAACCTTAAAAATTTTGGATTTCCACATAATATATAGAGGGGGTTGTGTAAAATCTTTATAGCCTCCCGAAAGCTAGGGTGTTGATAAATGGAGAACTTTAGGATTGGTTCTCCGTATATAAAGGTACGAGACAGGGATGTCCCATGTCTCCGCTTCTCTTTACCTTATATATTGAGCCCTTTGCGCATCAAATTAGAGCAGATGCTACCATTATTCCTTATCCGTCCGCTGAGTTAGAGGTGAAATTAGCTCTAAATGAGGACGATTTGATTATGTATACAACCAATCCGGAGGCCACAATTCCTAATTTGATGGCAAAAGCTCAGAGCTTTAAAAAGATATCCGGATATGAGGTGAATGTTGACAAAACTGAAGTAATAAGTTGGAACCAAGACAATAGCAGTAGAGGGGATAAATCCCGAATGAGATACCGGGCAATAATAATTATACAGAAACTTGAAGAAATCCCTGCAGTCAATTGGAAAATGGTGAGCCAGGAGGTTGGGAGTCTGCTAGTAAGATGGGCAAATCTACCATTGAATATATATGGTAGGGTAAACCTTATTAAGATGATTGTACTCCCTAAGATCACTTTTCTTTTTAGCTCTGTGCCTCTCATGTTCTGGAAGGAAGATATAGCTTATCTTCAGGGGAAAATTGGCAGCTTTATTTGATCATCAAACTGACCCAGCATAGCATGGAAGAAACTGAGGAGAAAGTTAGAGGTGGGAACATAGGCCTTACCTGATCTGTTTATATATTGTCAGGACTTCCATTTTAAGAACTTCTGCATGTTATTAAATAAGCCAGATAGTTCACCAATGGGGAAACTCTTTGAGGCAATGCTTGTTGGAGTGAGTCAGGGACAGCATCACTTCCTGTTTAAATATGGGGATCCGAAGTATTTCAAGAAAGTAACGTTAAAGATCATGAAAACTGCTTTAAGAACATGGATATGTATTAGGAGGATGCTGGTGTTCTGACCAGGTTTTCTGCCCCTTTTTGAGTGAAGGTGACTTTAGCCTGCTATCATTCTAATAGGAGGATAAGAACCTCAGACCTGGCCTATTTACAAGGTGTTTGATGTAATTCCCTACCCTTTTCTTTATTCTAGGGCCTATAAACGTATGTTAGGGATTGATTCCTTAGTATTAGTATTAATCCGTCCTTTTGTAAGGTTGCTAGTGTATTTCTAATGGAGTTATGCTTATTTCGGGCCTTGTATGCCTCGAACGGGAGAGACTCCATCTTTCTTTCCGCCTCAGCTGCTTGAGACGCTTTTAGGTCAAATGTAATGTTTTAGTTATAAGGTGTTGTTCGCTTGGAGAGAACCGGCTCAGGCTGGCCCTTATCGAAAGACTGTATTTTTCTTCGTGTTGAAGACATAACATCAGGCCGGCCGGCTGAGAACGTGTCCTTGGCACGGGGTGGTACAAGAATTTGGTGGGCGGCAGGTTACTGGCCGTAAATTTCCATGCATGAACAAGGTTCCATATTAGCGAAAGCATGAAGAGTTCAGGAGTCAGTTAGTAGACGGCAGCTAGTCGTTAGCATTATTGCAGTTAATCAACTTAAGGCAGACAGTCGCCATTTTGAAGTCCGAAAAAGACCGAGGGCTGATACTCTCTCAGAAAGATTGAAGTTACTCTAGTAGGAGCAGCTGGCGAGCTTTGATACTGAGATCAGAGCATGCAGAGTGAAGAAGCTAGCGGAGCGAACGAATTCCAGAAAGGTCGGAACTAAGTTATAAGATCAAAGTTGGGAGGTGAAGATAGTCCGTCACTGAGAGGAGAGAGGAGTAGTACAGAACAGCGAGAGTGAAGCAAACGAAACAGAGAATAAGAAGGAGGTTCCAGTGACTTGGAGGGGAGCAGAGGAGACAGAGCATAGCGGTGCAGACGTGTATCCGTGACTGCAGGGGTGATCCTAAGATGAGACAAGGCACAGACGAGAAAGGAACCCAGATGACAACTGAGTCCAGATTTCGTACTCATAAGGTGACGTCGACTCTTTCTTATTAGCGTGCACACACATTCTAATACTTTCTTTTGCTTTTCAGGCTATATGTTATATTGCAGTATTATATTGTCGTTATAATTTACTATTGTTTAATAAAGGGACCCCAGTTCTTAGTGAACCATTGTGTAACTGTTGTTTTCTTATAATAAAGTTAACCTTTCTTCTATTCAGATGCTGTTATGTGGACGGATGCGCCTCCCGTCCGGGTAAATGGTAACTGAGCAAGGGAGTAGAGGAGCACTTGAATCAGAGAATAACCTTTGCATTTTGTAATTTGGCCATTCTTGTGTGAGAGGATCGACCTGTCTATCTATCACATAACCTATAATATTATATTTCCAGTAAATATTGGATAGAGAAACTTCCCAATATAGAAAGAGAGAGAGAGAGTTGAAGGTATTCATAGGACAGTGATCGTCGTTGTGTAGCGGCATTAATGAGACATTGATTGTAATCAATGTGTATACCCACAGGATTGTGGCGTGCGAGAGCACCGGAAGGATACGGTGTGTAATGAGATCGCCGCTAGGAAAAGTGGCGTTAGTGAGAGCATTGACCGTGGTCAATGTGTATATCCACAGGATTGTGGCTTGTGTATGTGTGAAATAGTGAGAGCACTGGGGGGATACAGTGCCTATACCCACAGGATTGTGGCTTGTGCGAGCACTGATTGTGATCAGTGTTTATTGGTAAGTAATCGGAACTGCCTCAGGGTAGTCTAGTCTTGGCCTATGTTGCCGCGAGACTGTAAGGTATGAGTGTGGTGTTCTAGAAGATCTAAGCTTTTATATTGCTAATTCCCCATCCTTAGGTAGGTACCCAGGTGCCTTGGTAAGTAGGTCCTGAGGAAGGAGGTGGTTACGTTTCGGCTGGGTTGGTGGTGTCTTGGTGAGCTGATTCTATCTGGTCCGAAAATCCGGTCGTTACATCTGGCGTCACAAACCGTTTACGTAAGCCTGTTAGCGCGGTGTTGTTTCTATCTTGTTGGTTTGCGCTTGTTGCGTACGGAGTACATTTTTGTATATTATTTGTTTATAGTTGTATATATCTTTTTCTTTTTGGCACGATGTTTTTGAGAAGGTCAAAATCTACTTTTAAGTTGCCTGTTGAAATTCCCGGCTAGGAATCAACGCCTTATGAGGCATTGGCCAGTGAGTGGGCCGATTTTACTGGTTTGAGTGAGAATTGGAGTTCTTGTTTGGAACTGGCGGATCCGACTAATGTGATTGCTTGTTTGCAGAAAGCGCCGGTTGTGAAGGGTGATGAGCTTCCTATTTTGGGACGCAGAGGCTGGATTGTTTTATCTGCGTACAGGATTGTACATGAGAAAT
This sequence comes from Lissotriton vulgaris, assembly GCF_964263255.1. Classification (NCBI taxonomy): domain Eukaryota; kingdom Metazoa; phylum Chordata; class Amphibia; order Caudata; family Salamandridae; genus Lissotriton; species Lissotriton vulgaris. The sequence continues at coordinate 447,868,804 of NC_141693.1, read as the reverse complement.
TTTTGAAATTGCAGAAACAATATGTGGAAATGGAAGAGAAGTTTGTTGAAGTGCAAAATGCTCATACTCTTTTGAGATGTCAGAATAAATTGCTTGCCGAAAACTAGAGATTTATCAGACTATTGCAGACAGAGCTGCTGTTCGTATTGCTAAATACAAATGTAAGAATCGTCGTGGTCGTGTTTGTAAACGGAAAATGCGTCTGGTCGTGGCAAAAGCCGGACTGGATTGGAATCCTGATGAGTGGGATGGTAATATCTGGGACTCGAATGATTCTGGCTCCTCGGCTGAGGAGTCTGACAGACGCGAGTATTCTGCACCGGGCGTGACTGTAAATCTAATACTGTCATATGGATACTTCATTACATATATTGCGTTAAGTTAGCATGAGTGTATTACATGTTTAAACAGCCGTTTTCCCTTCGGCTTCAGTTTTGCACACAACACGTACTTGTTGTTGTAGCTTTCACCCTAGAAGCGGTGAGGTGCTTTATTTGAGAATAATATGTTATTCCTATGCTATCAGCTTTGCCTGGTACACTTGGTACAACTGTCTGCACACTGAGAGCTGCACACTCTAAGATTAACCTAACACAAGGTTGCTAGGAGGTCTGATCCTCGCACCACATTAGACATTAGACATAACACAAATAATGTTGATGCCAACATTTTGGGCTCTACGCGGGTTTAAGATAGAGTTACACGGAATGAAAGTAGACACTTGGTGCTGCGCATGAAGAGAGCTGGTAGCCGTTGATGTGAACTGCTCCTACTGACATTGAGAGGTATGGGGCCGCCCTGCTAAAGCCCGAATGAGACCTTCTTAGATATAAAATAATATGCTAGATAGGGTGCGCGAAATATAGGTGCTATAGATTTCTATAGATTTTGCATTATAACATGCTAGCACCTTTTGCTTACTATGGATTAGTGACTATGCTGCTGACTCTGATTTTTATAATCTGCATTTTGGTATTATACAAGATACTGCGTTTGAGAACTTTGCATTGAATAATAAATATTTCAAACTTGCACTTGTGTTCTTTGACTCTCAGTTTTGGTTTGAAATGATTATATAACGAAAGAGTGTTCATGTGTTCCACGACTCCTGAGGTATTCTAAAGATCATGTTCTGGTTTGTCTAATACATGGATCATTCCATAATGATCCATGAGACACTGTAGCTAGCTAGGTAAGGAGATTTCTGACACTGAGATGAGTTTTTGGATCATCCTAACTCACTGAGGTTCTAGATCTCTATGCACAGTTCTGTGGGAGAACGGAAACCCTGCTACATGGCGCCCAACGGATTGGTTGGCCGTATTTCATGACACTCGAGTAGTATATCATTCAGACCTTAACACCTTCATTCCCGTTTCCGGTAAACGGTGGTGTCGGAAAACCTACCTATTTTTGAGATAGGTCTTTTCAAGCTTGAATTCTTCTAAAAACGGTTTCTTTGAATTACTACCCAGTTGTGCTACAAACTGTTCTTTGTCTTTTTTCACTTCCTGTGCTGACATGGCCGTGGACATAGCGCAGCATAGCCGCGTCGCGGTTCGCGACCACTTGCAGGGTTATAATGTACCCGCGGAAGGCTTGGCTGTGGTTCTAGTGGTGAGTGCGGAACATGCGTACCCGTACGAATTGTTTTATTCCTGGGTAACATTTCCGGGTGTGGACGCTAATTCGGGTGTCTTCCATTCATACACTGCCACGGCTGTACCGGCGGCTTATGCTCCGTACAGGGCACTGGAAGTACCTATTGACGCTTGGCAGCACGGAGTTTGGTTTGGTGGCGCCCTACCCCATTCTTTAACGGCTCCGAGGTTAGGTCCTTTATCCATTCCGGGCACAAATTGGCCCGCTTTGGGTGGATTTACTCCTCATCCTAATCGCACAACTTGTAATGTAGCTGACCTGCGGCGTCTTCATGAGGTCGCGGTTGGAGTGATTAGAGCGCTTGTTCATTACATTAGTCGTAATATTCAAGGCGCAGCCCCCGCAGGTGCGCAGCTTCGAGCAGAACAGGCTGGTTTGAAAATCAGTCCTGTCTTGGTGAATTCCGTTATGGGCAGAAAGCCAGAGCATACGGATGATTTTCCTTACTGGCTTGCCGAGAAATTCGACCAGCTAGAGGCTGTGTTTCCTAATACGACTCCGAGTGAAAAACACCGGATTCTTACGCTTAGTTTACCGAAGGAAATAGCCCCGGAACTTGCTGACTGTGAGACATGGGGTAAGACTTTTGCAGCGGTTTACTCGAGGTGCTTTGGCACACCGTCAGTATCGAACCTGTCTGCGATCCTCAAGCGTGTTCAGGATGATCACGGACCTGAGTCGGCGGTTGAGTTGGGTATGCGCCTGAACGGTTCATTTGAGACAGTTTGCGGTATTATCCTTGCCAATGTAAAAGGGGATGCAGTGAACTTTCAGGTGGCCAATGGTCTGGCGTTAATACCCGATGCCGAGAAACCCCATCAGCTAGCAAGAATTATTGTGGCGGCTTATAAAATGGTTGGCCGCAATTCTAAGGGTGCGAAGGTTTTTCTTGAAAAAGAAAAGAAGCAGCCCCAGGGGCAGTCTTCGGAAACAGGTGGACAGCCCAAGTCCAAAAAACAAACTTGGCCTAAAAAGCAGAATCAGGGTAAGCAACAACAACAACAGACACAGGTTTCGGGTCCGGCACCTTCACAACCTGCGCAGTCAGAGCGAGTTTATGACTTGCGCGATCGCGCTACGATTAAATCACCTGACAAATATCAGGCATCTGACCAACGCTCTCCTCGTTCCTTTCAGGACTCATCGGCTCCGTCAACCGGTGGTGGAGGGGGCGGCAGGGGCAGGGGTGGTCAGCAAGGACGTGGCCAGCCCCGCACGCGAAGTGAAGGGGATCAGCGAGACGACTCTACGCCAAAGAGACCGCAGTTTGCCAAGAAGAAAGTCGCAGCCTTAACGGCGCATCGATATGCCCCAGATAGTGAGAACGCGGCTTCGGAATCTGACGTGGGCTCTGACCTTGCTGAACAGCGCGGCGGAGATTACCATAGTGAGAGAGGCCCTCCGTCCACTGTTGAAGGTGACAGCGACTGACACTTATGTTGTAATCGAAACAGCTGATACACATGTTGCTCCCCCTGAAAGACTTTTTGAAATTGTCCTGTTAATTGAAGGTGACATGCAGCGAACTGTAAAAGGGGTATTTTGGGAGAATCTTTCGGATACGTATGACATTTTGCTTTCGGAGGCTGACTGGCCCCCACCTTTTGTTCTCGCAGCTCCGCGAGGGGAGGAGGTAATCCTCCCCAGTTTCGCGCACACTGTATCGAGAGTGGAAGCGCTGCATTTTGCAGAAGAGTGGGCTTTGGCGCTTGCGCCGGCTGTGTACCGAAATCAGTGTGGCTGGGATAAATTGTCCCCTAGCCATGAGATTCCTTTACGGTCACAGCCGCAGCCACAACCCCAGTATCCCATACGGCGTGAAGCTAAAGCTTCGGTCGCGGATATCCTTGAACAATTGGAATATCAAGGTGTAATTGAAACGTGTGTGTCACCAATGAATAATCCCCTTTTTACTGTTAACAAGCCGGACGGCTCATATCGTCTAGTTTTGGATTACCGGCATTTGAACTCGCATTGCCGTAACTGTGCAGTACAGAATACTCACGGCTCTGCACTAGTGAATAGTCTTGAGCGTAAACGGTTCAAAACCACGCTTGACATTTCCAATGGTTTTTATGCACATAGATTAGATGGTCTAAGTTCCCAATGGACCAGTTTTACATGCGGCGGCGTACAAAAAATGTTTAAACGACTCCCAATGGGATATAAAAATAGTCCTGGAGTGTTTTCCGCCCGCATAGTCTCTCTTTTGGAGCGTTTCGATCCAGTTGCATGTTCGTATGTGGATGACATTTATCTCACGGACGACGAGCTTTGGGTGCATCTGTGTCGAGTAAACAGCATAATTTGTAACTTTGCAGATATGGGTTACAAGTTTAACTTTGCAAAATCACACATTGCGGAGTACACAGTGTTGTTTCTGGGTTATGAACTTAACCACGAGGGGAAGGGGTTGGCTCCTCATTTCCTGGAGAAGTGCGCGCAGTTGCGCTCTCCGACAACGCTGAAAAAATTACAGTCTTTACTGGGTTTTTTTAAATTTCGGGAGGACATACATTTCGGAATATGCCCAGCGTATCAAGCCTTTATATGCCTTGGTACAACCATCTTTTTCCAAATCATGCTGGCTGCCTGAGCATTCAGCCATTCTGCAGTCCTTGCAGGCTGATTTGCTCACTTCTGACTACTTACAGACCCGTGATAACCAGACCAACCTGGTGATAAGAATTATCCCTAAGACGGTGGGTTTCACGTACCTGACTTTTAATGAGGGGGATACTGTACCTATTGCTTACAAGTCACACTTGTACACTTCGGCTGAACTGCGATTTTCCACTGTGGAGAAGGTTTTAACGGCTGTGCAGATGGCAATTCTTAAGGAACGTGCCCTGTCACAGGGAAAGCGCATGTTGGTGGTTACCCCGTGTCCGGCCTTGGAGGCGGTCACGAAAGCCAGTGTACCAAATTCTAAAGCTTTGCACCCTCGGTGGATTCAGTGGGCTACATCCTTGACATCTCAGGATGTCACGTTTATTTTTGACGCCGCTTTACGGTCGCAGGAGTATTTACAGTATGAATTTGTTCATCCTGCTCCTTTAGCAATGCGGCCGTTGGAGGATTTCCACTGTATCATTTACACGGATGGGTCGGCGCAGGTTGCGCATGGCTCTAAACATGCCTACGTTTCCGCTTGCGCCATTGTGGTCGGTGCCATGGTGAACGATGAGTTCAAGTCCAGCGTCGTGCACACGCAGACGCTTGGGGACTGCACCGCACAATTGGCTGAGCTGCGTGCTCTTATGCTTGCATTGGAGTACGCTGATCCTTGTGTGACGACTTTAATCGTAAGTGATTCTTACTACTGTGTCCAGTCTTACAATGAGAACTTGTTCTTTTGGATTCAGAATGATTTTCGTGATTCCAAAGGTAGTACAATAAAACATAAAATGATCTGGGTCCGAGTGGCGGAACTTAAAGAGAAACTGCCGCTCGTGTTTGTGATTCATACTCTCGGCCACCAGCGCGTGGGAGTCCACGCTGTTGGCAATTCGCTTGCTGATGAGGCAGCGAAGTCTGCGGTATCAAAATACTTAGTTGCAGCGGTCACGAGGTCCAAAAGCAAAATAGATGACGACATCTTGGCGGCTGTTGCTGCCACGGCGAAGGGAGGTAAATATCCTGCGGGGTTCCCTTCGAAGTACACATACCACTTAAGTCCCGATAAGGTTCCTTATGTGAAAATTCCTGAAGTTGGAGAGCGTCTAGTTCCCAACTCGGATCGCAGAGCTTCTCTGATTACAGCGGCTCATGAAGGTGTGGCGTCTGCGCATGCGGGCGTCTCAGCCACTATATCACAGCTACAACAGAGGTTCTGGTGGCGGGGACTGTACAAACAGACGCGCGATTATGTCCTTATGTGTGACATTTGTCAGCAGATTAAGCCTTCTACTGCTGCGCGTCCGCCTCAGACACAGTTGTACATCTCTAATAAACCACTTGGTTGTGTTTATTTGGATCACTGCGGTCCTTTTTCTTCTGATACTGCGTATAAATACATCTTAGTAGCAGTTGACTCATGCACACGCTTTGTATGGGTATGGCCGCATCGAAGCGCTGATTCGCGAACTGTCATTAAGGATTTGCGTGTCTTTGTGGGAATCTTTGCTTGTAGTGCTTTCCATTCGGACCAGGGTCCGGCTTTCGCCTCTAAGGCGTATAAGGATGCTATGGTTTCGTTGGGAGTACAGGTGAAGTTTTCAAGTCCTTACAGGCCTGAGGGCAATTCTGTAGTAGAAAGAATGAACCGCGACTTAAAGCAATCTTTGACAGCCCGTGTTATAGGCACTGGTAGAAACTGGCTGACCCACCTCTATGGCGTGCAGCGTGCGCTTAATAATCTCTCTAGAAGGTCTCTGGGTGGGCGGACCCCATACGAAATGCTCTTTGGTATCAAGATGTACGTCCCTGACCTTGATGGTGCAGACTGCCAGGCCCAGGCCGCGGTCTTTGACGTAGATGAACATTGCAATGTTTTACAGGATCTACAAAAGACCAGAGACAGTCTTGCAAAGGAACACTGGCCCTCCACATCAGATGATGCGTTGCAGATCCCAGTAGTTGGCTGGCTACCCCAAGTTGGAGAACTGGTTCGAGGGAAATCGATAACAAGAAAGAGTTTGGTCCCTCATATCGTGCACCAGTTCGGGTTCTTGGAGTGAAGGGCACAAGAACAGTCATTTTACCACCACTTCCAGGTCGTAAAGAAAACAGATTTATTTCTATTGACAATGTCAAGACACACAGGGTGGCCGATTCTTCATAGCATCACACCGGCTGTATCCTGTCCTTCCATGGTGAGGCACTCTGTGCTGGCTATTACATCTGGTGCAGATCAGGAGGTGTCCCTCGAGATGCCTGCTATGTCCAATCCTTTATTAAATACTATTCCTGTTACTAACATTGATGAGGTGACCTATGCAGATCCTGCAGATTTATCTATGTCCGATTTACAAGCTCGTTTGGCTAACCAGTCCAGATTCTCTTTTGACTCTGATTCGGAACTCTCAAAGAAACCATCGACTATTGCAAAATATGCCACGTTGTTTAAAAAACATTTTTTAATTCCATCTTGGACATACATTTGGCTGATACTATTTTCATTTTATCTTTTTATGTCAATTGGTTTTGTGTTTTATTTTTTCCGGCTGATCGATGGCCATTATGTGAAAGAAAGAACAGGAATTCGGTACCTTAATGGAACATTGGCCCCTCTTTCCTCCTCACATTCAGCGCACAGACTAAAGAGAGACTTACATTCAGTAGAAATTACTGCTTGGCCTGTCCTTGATGGGATTGTGTGGGATGCGGTTAGGTTTCAGATACATGGCCCCACAGAAGTTATTAATGTTCCTAATGTGCTTAGAGTAAACATGGGAGATGTTATTAAGCAAAATATGCGTTCTGATGATTGGGATCTTCAGGCCGTAGAAGCATTGTTCTCTGATTTGAAATATTATGCGGCCTTTGATGATGAGGATTTGTACTTAGATTCTGTTAATTATGGTGATTTGTTTTGTTATCAACACTATGGAAATCATTTCTTACACAAGACAAGTTCCAGGAGGGTTCCTGTGAATTACACTCAGTGGGAACATTGCCCTACTCCTTTACAGGGGAGCTCAAGTACATTTCTGGGAAAATACTCTTACTTCACAGATTTTAATCAATCAAATCCTGAGTCGTTTTATTTTAAAGTGAACCAGAAATTCATGCCCAAGGTTAGACTTACTGATACAAAGTTGCTGTATTCAAAGTCCTTTCTAGAAAGGCTATCTGTGGATGGCTATGAGTTATGGAAGGATGCTATTGACCTTAAATCGGTTTGGGGTACCAAAGATTGGCAGGTACAAGGCACTGAGGCTTTGCATCGTGCATGTCTCATCCCGAATCACATGTTGTTTTTAAATTCTACTATTTCCCAAACAACATGTTTTGGATTAGCTACATCTAAAAAATTAAATGCCCCTACAATCCCTGATTTGGAAGAATATTCAGGTTGGAGTAATTTCACTACATTATCCATCAGTGGGATACAAGCACTTTTGCAGAATTCCTCCTTTAATATTTCCAGTTTTGATCCAGAGGGGTGGCTTTTGTGGCAAAGGAGCTCTGATTCTTGCCAACGTCGTTTTATGGGTTTGTGTGAAGGTTTTACACAAATCAGGCCAGATCCCAGGTTTGACACAGATCACACTGTTACAACTTATTCAGTAGGCAAATTGTGTCAGAACTGGTTACAACATTCCACTTTAGCTGCAGTAAAACTGCATCTGTCCCAGTTGAATGAGAATATAGAGCTAGCTAAATGATTTTATAAAAGGCCCAACTATGGGTAGATCTAAACGTTTTCTTTATGCTATATACAATGAAATTTGGAAATTTTCACAGGTTGAGGCAGCTAAACGCCTGAGAGCTATTGACCAAGCAAATTTGGAAAAAGTTCTTGCAGTGGTCGACAACAGTATTAACATGCTTTCTTCCAGGATTTACACATTGGATAATATTGTTTCTTCTGTTGTTGATATTGTACATGATGAAGTGTCCACGTTATACCATGGTCAAAATCAATTGCGTTCTGTAATGCAGTTTGCCTGGACTCTACAGACACTTAAGGCTGGTCGAGTTCCCTGGACCTCATTGAACGTTTCATCCCTTTTCGCCCCTTTTAATCTTACTGAAAAACAGCGCATGCTTTCAATGCGTGATGCTTCATTTTCTATGCTACATATTGAAAAGCTAGAGTCCTTGCCTTTCTCTGTTGCTGAAACCACTACAGCCACATGGCTTATTCATGGATTAATTACATTACCATTCCCTTTATATAAATTTACTAACTGTATGCGTTATATTGCTATAGGACGATATGAACCGCTAGGCAATGCATTCCTACATGAGGCATGGTCATTACCATACACATACAGATGTCTGAAAGATGGAAAAGAAGTGAATCTTAATGGTGAGGAATGCACACAGTCACCTGACCATTCATTAATATGCAGACACATTCAGTTACACGGTTCTTGTAATCAGGACCGCCCAAATTTAGCATGTGTTTTAAAAGGTACGCCAGTTCCAGCAGTGGTTCCCACATTTACATTATTAGCTAATGGTAGTTATTTGCTTTTAAACAACGAATTTTGTTGTAGTTTATTAATTGGTGTGGCTTATGTAGTAACTGTATCAGAGCGTGTAGTGTGCTGCAAGAACGTTCTATACCCACCCACGCATGGATCTTCAGATGTCTCCATCTGGCCACGGATTCCAACCTTGGAAGCGAAATTCAATGGTTTAAGCAGAATAAGGGCCCTTTTGTCTCAAAAACAAGTGACCCTGAGTTCGGCCCGGGAAACTTATGTCCTTCACATAGCTAACACCCGCACAGAGGTGCAGGCGCTTTTAAACACTGATTTGCCATTTCATTTCTGCGAGCTGGTACACCAGATATTTAATGCTTCTTCAACGACTGGGCTTGCACATTTTTTTAAATTAGTAAGCAGTGGCCTCGTGACTACGTTTGAAAAAGTTTTTGGTCTCATTCCCACGTTTTTCCACACTATTTTTTCGAGTTTGTTTGGTGGACTACCTGTGTTGCTGGCTGTGGCCGCAGGCTTTCTGTTGGTGTTTTTCTTCATAAAACATGGATGCCCATCCTGCGCAAGACGCCGTTCAACGCCTCCTGACACTGTGCCGTAATCGGATGCTCAATTACTATGGAACATTGCCGCTTGCAGCATTAAGCACGGCCTATAGATTGTCATTTCGGTTCACCGACTTCACGTGTGTCCAACCTGTGTTTCACTGCCTAAGCTGCGAGTTCGAGTGGGCCATTGATTTATGCCTATGCTTGAGGACTGCTCCTGACGTCGATTTTGATCAGCTAATGCGTCCCATGGTGGCTCACGAGCTGATCTGTTCTGGCGAGAGAGTTATGGCCTTGGCAGCGATAAATGGAGTTCTGGGCCAATGGGAGATCTCCACAGCGGCGAATGCCTTTCTGACACACAGCGATCTGGTGAACCCACCGAGTTGTCCTCTGACGTTGCAGGAGGATCCGATGCTGGAGGAGCACGTATGTTCTTTCCCATTGCTAAATTGGATGGCTGAACTATTTTCGGATGATGGCAGTGATTTCATACTGGAGGCTGTTGCAACTTTCTTTGCATATACTTTCCAATCGTGAGATGCCTGGGAGGAATGCTTTGTGGTGAAATATGACTTTCCCCTCGCTGAATTGGAGAGATGAACTATGTTCAGCTGATGGAGAGTTCACTCACGTGAAGTCGCTGGAGATAACGTCTAGGTGGCACATGACTTTGGATATCGGATAAGTGCCTTGGTTTTTCTCTTACAAACATTTGAAAGGATGCGACCTGGTCCTACATTTTATATTTTTGAGACCTGGCGGAAGACTTTTGGTTCAAGAGTTTTGTTGTTTTTTTTTTTAATATATTTGAGGCCACTGTAGGCATTCATACATATTCATTCATACATATTTTTAGCTTATTTTAGCTCAAGATTATTGAATTTTGCTTTCAATCTTTGTATCTGATTTAGTATTGCCTTTTCCCTTATGATTGGCGGTGCTCGGACCAATGGGGGGGTGTCATATGGATACTTCATTACATATATTGCGTTAAGTTAGCATGAGTGTATTACATGTTTAAACAGCCGTTTTGCCTTCGGCTTCAGTTTTGCACACGACACGTACTTGTTGTTGTAGCTTTCACCCTAGAAGCGGTGAGGTGCTTTATTTGAGAATAATATGTTATTCCTATGCTATCAGCTTTGCCTGGTACACTTGGTACAACTGTCTGCACACTGAGAGCTGCACACTCTAAGATTAACCTAACACAAGGTTGCTAGGAGGTCTGATCCTCGCACCACATTAGACATTAGACATAACACAAATAATGTTGATGCCAACATTTTGGGCTCTACGCGGGTTTAAGATAGAGTTACACGGAATGAAAGTAGACACTTGGTGCTGCGCATGAAGAGAGCTGGTAGCCGTTGATGTGAACTGCTCCTACTGACATTGAGAGGTATGGGGCCGCCCTGCTAAAGCCCGAATGAGACCTTCTTAGATATAAAATAATATGCTAGATAGGGTGTGCGAAATATAGGTGCTATAGATTTCTATAGATTTTGCATTATAACATGCTAGCACCTTTTGCTTACTATGGATTAGTGACTATGCTGCTGACTCTGATTTTTATAATCTGCATTTTGGTATTATACAAGATACTGCGTTTGAGAACTTTGCATTGAATAATAAATATTTCAAACTTGCACTTGTGTTCTTTGACTCTCAGTTTTGGTTTGAAATGATTATATAACGAAAGAGTGTTCATGTGTTCCACGACTCCTGAGGTATTCTAAAGATCATGTTCTGGATTGTCTAATACATGGATCATTCCATAATGATCCATGAGACACTGTAGCTAGCTAGGTAAGGAGATTTCTGACACTGAGATGAGTTTTTGGATCATCCTAACTCACTGAGGTTCTAGATCTCTATGCACAGTTCTGTGGGAGAACGGAAACCCTGCTACAATACTTTTGACAAACTTGATGGTTCCGCGACCATGGTCGGTATTCTAAATCTGATGACATTTCTCAATCTAAATGTCCCTCTAATTCTACTGATCAGGCTTATTCTGATGCTCGTACTGAGGTTTCTGCGCATCCGTTTTTTTGACGAAAATTACAGCAGGCTCCTGGTAATCCAAATGGTATTCCTTTGGATAGTTTAGAAGATTTTACGCAACAGGAAGTTAGTGAAATTTTGCAACGATTTTGGCAACGGCCCGGTGAGGCCTTGCTTACATGTTATGTTATGTTATGTTATGTTATGTTATGTTATGTTACTAAGTTTTTTGAGCGCACAGCTGCCCCAGCAAAGGGGCGTCCCGGCGCTATGACTGGAAAAGCAACACAACAAGCAGAACAGAAAAGATCAGAAAATATTAATAAGGCAGGGGAAAGAGATGCGTTTTAACAGCCTTCCTAAAAACCAGAAGATCTTCCAAGGCTCGAATGTGCACAGGAAGCGCGTTCCGAAGCTTGGCAGCCAATACAGTAAAAGAACGACCACCTAGTCTACTTTTTTTAAAGCGCGGAACAAGTGCTAGATTTTGACTAGCAGAGCGAAGACTACGAGATGGCGTATACAGGGTCAAAAGATGCTGAAGGATGGAAGGGGTGTCGGTTTTAAGAATTTTAAATGCGAAACACATCGTCTTAAACTCTATACGCCTGATTACTGGCAGCCAATGTAATTTACAAATTGTACTGCGGGCTGCACAGAACCGTGGCAAGCCTACCAGAGCCCTGGCAGCCGCATTCTGCACCCGTTGGAGTCGCAGGACCTCCGCCTGATTGGCGCCTAAAAACAGTGAACTTGCATAGTCAAGCCTTGATGCTATGCTGGCTTGAATCACCAACTGGCGGGTGGGGGCATCAAAAAATTTGAGGATAGGCCTCAAACCACGCAAGATGCCAAAGCATGTAGATGCCACCTTCTTCGTATGACATGAGAAGGTAAGTTTGGAATCAAGCCACACGCCAAGGTTTTTGAGTTCAGAGACCGGTTTGGGCGGGGGACCCAACTCGTTGGGCCACCAACTCGCACCCCACAGATCAGGATGTTTCCCTAACACCATCACCTCGGTTTTGAGGGCGTTGAGCTGTAGACAGTTGGTGGTAAGCCAGCTAGCAACAGCCCTCAAACCATCCGCAAAGTTGGATGCCAGCTGGTCAGAGTCCCCATTAAGAACCACTGCCAGCTGGGTATCATCGGCTTAAGATACCATAGTGAGACCCCAGCTCTTCGCAACCGTCGCCAAAGGTTGGACGTATAAGTTGAAAAGAGTGGGGCTCAACGCCGACCCTTGCGGAACTCCTTGAGTAATGGCGTGAGGTTTTGATCTGAAAGGTGGCACTACTACCTGAAATGATCGTTCCGCGAGAAACGACTGGAACCAATCCAACGCCTTGCCAGATATGCCCGCCTCACCAAGCCTGCGGATAAGAATGGTATGGGATACAGTGTCAAAGGCGGCACTTAGGTCTAATAAGACCAGTGCCGCCGTTTGACCTGCATCTAGTACAGAGCGGAGATGTTCAACCATATACAGGAGTGCCGTCTCTGTACTATGGCCAGATCTAAAACCATTCTGTGTAGGATCCAGAAGGTGAACGGAGTTCAGATGTTTCGTTAGGATGTTATTCACATGGGCCTCTGTGATCTTTGACACCCATGGAAGGAGAGAGATGGGTTGATAACTCTCCGGCTTCACTGGATCCAGTCCCGGCTTTTTTATGATGGGCATAACACAGGCCGTCTTCCAACTAGGTGGCACTGACCCGGTGGTGAGGGATTGATCAACCAATTTTCGAATCGGTGGGAGGCAAATAGATGCCGAGTCCAAAAACTGGGCCGGTCTCAGAGGGTCATCCGGCGACCCAGACTTGACCTTGGCTACTAGGAGATTAAACTCCAGCTCCGACGGTATGGGAAGGATAGCCAGGCATTGTGATGTATGCAATGAAAAGGTCGTACTGTCAGAATCAGCTTTGGGAAAAGAGCGGTAGATGGTGTTTACCTTCTCCACAAAAAAGCTGGCTAACAAATCACAGTGCGCAAGGGAGCAAATCTCCGTGTTGGGAAGTCTGTTTGCAGAGAGCTCCTTCAAGACCTTAAAGACCAGCTTGGATGGATTGGAACTAGCCTGAAACTCTCCAGCATAGTAGTCGGCACGAGCCTGACAGACGGCTCTATGATAAATCTTAACCCTCGCCAGGTAGAGTACCTTTAGATCTCTGTCGTAGTTTTTCCTCCACGCTCTTTCGGCTTGACGTCAGGTGGCTTTAATCCGTCTAAGTGCTTCTGTATACCAGGGGTTCGGTTGAGAAGAGCGATTTCTGCTCCATTTAGCTGGAATAAGTGCGTCTAGCGCTTGGACAATCCAGTTGCAGAAGGTGTTATAACCGGTTGCAATGTCCTCCTTAAGATCCAAGGGAGAGGTGGCCAAAAAACAATGGTAATCCTCCAGTTTGAGCTTTTTCCAGGGGCGCCTGTAAGATGTTTTATCAGGTATCCCGGTTTGGCGTGTTGTCATAGTGACACAAAGCTCAATGAGATGGTGATCACTCCATCCCATGGGTCTGGGAGTAGAGACCTCGACCAGTTGGAGGTTAGTAAAAACCGGATCAAGGGTATGGCCACCCTCGTGGGTCGGAAGACAGACCAGTTGAGGTAACTGCACTGCTTCAAGATCATCCAACAGACTACTAACCGCTGGCATATCAGTGGCATCAAAATGTATGTTAAGGTCGCCGATGATGGTTATATTGGAGGAGGACAAAGACAAAGAGCTGACCAGCTCTGGAAGAGCTTTCCTAAAGGCACAATCGCTCCCTGGGGGCCGATATATCAAAAGGCCTGATAGAGTTTGTGTCTGCCCGACACTGATGGAAAAATGGGCACACTCAGCCCCGATCAAGTCCATGGGCTTCCAGGTACAAGTGTGGCAATTTTTAAAAGCCACGGCTATACCACCTCCTCTTCCCTTACGATTTAGGGTATGGATTGCATAGCCCGGAGGAAGGGCCAAGTTGATAATAGCCACATCCTCATCACCTAGCCAGGTCTCCGTCATGAAGAAGGCATCAGGGCCTTCTAACGAGATCAGCTCGTATATGTCTCGATGGTGCTTGGGCAGAGACCTGACATTATGGTGCCAAAGTTTAAAGGTACTAGGAGGAGGAGGTGCCTTCTTCCGATGTACTGGTACCTGGCTGGGAGCTAAAAGCGGTGCTGATAGTTCCCACCGACCGCATGGGCAGGAGTGAGGAGCACACAGGGGATGCTGATCTGAATGAGGGCTGGGGGGCAAACTAAGTCTAATCCGGAGGAGATCCTGACAGGAGTATGAAATACTCATAGTGACAAAACGCAGAATCCTGCCGTGGTCCGCGCGTCCTTAGCGCGGACTGGCGCAGACGGGCAGGACTCTGGCTTGACTCCGGCGCGAGTCAGGCGCTACCGCTGCGCGTCACCGCTGCGCGGGTGTAGCGAGCTTTAAGTAGGGCTCACCTGTGTTAGAGATAAGCGCTAGAGCGCTCAACAAGTGGCACAGTCAACACAAGTCACCCCCAAGATGGCGGCCACGCGCCAAAAACGAGGCAAACAGATCGCAAATCCGCTCAAAACGCGGTGAGGGGCCCAATTTAGAATGCAAGTGTGTGGCCAATGTAGAACAGTTAAAAACAGGGTAAAATAGAAATTATGAGAAAAGTAAATAGGAAAACGGTATGGTTTTAAAATAACCAGCGCTGCAGCCTACAATTACTACAGCATAGCGCGCGTGCATGCTGTTACCTTATCCAGGGTCGAGCTGAGAAAATGCTCGCCTTAAGTAGGGCTCACCTGTGTTAGAGATAAGCGCTAGAGCGCTCAACAAGTGGCACAGTCAACACAAGTCACCCCCAAGATGGCGGCCACGCGCCAAAAACGAGGCAAACAGATTGCAAATCCGCTCAAAACGCGGTGAGGGGCCCAATTTAGAATGCAAGTGTGTGGCCAATGTAGAACAGTTAAAAACAGGGTAAAATAGAAATTATCAGAAAAGTAAATAGGAAAACGGTATGGTTTTAAAATAACCAGCGCTGCAGCCTACAATTACTACAGCATAGCGCGCGTGCATGCTGTTACCTTATCCAGGGTCGAGCTGAGAAAATGTTCGCCTTAAGTAGGGCTCACCTGTGTTAGAGATAAGCGCTAGAGCGCTCAACAAGTGGCACAGTCAACACAAGTCACCCCCAAGATGGCGGCCACGCGCCAAAAACGAGGCAAACAGATCTCAAATCCGCTCAAAACGCGGTGAGGGGCCCAATTTAGAATGCAAGTGTGTGGCCAATGTAGAACAGTTAAAAACAGGGTAAAATAGAAATTATCAGAAAAGTAAATAGGAAAACGGTATGGTTTTAAAATAACCAGCGCTGTAGCCTACAATTACTACAGCATAGCGCGCGTGCGTGCTGTTACCTTATCCAGGGTCGAGCTGAGAAAATGCTCGCCTTAAGTAGGGCTCACCTGTGTTAGAGATAAGCGCTAGAGCGCTCAACAAGTGGCACAGTCAACACAAGTCACCCCCAAGATGGCGGCCACGTGCCAAAAACGAGGCAAACAGATCGCAAATCCGCTCAAAACGCGGTGAGGGGCCCAATTTAGAATGCAAGTGTGTGGCCAATGTAGAACAGTTAAAAACAGGGTAAAATAGAAATTATCAGAAAAGTAAATAGGAAAACGGAATGGTTTTAAAATAACCAGCGCTGCAGCCTACAATTACTACAGCACAGCGCGCGTGCGTGCTGTTACCTTATCCAGGGTCGAGCTGAGAAAATGCTCACCTTAAGTAGGGCTCACCTGTGTTAGAGATAAGCGCTAGAGCGCTCAACAAGTGGCACAGTCAACACAAGTCACCCCCAAGATGGCGGCCACGCGCCAAAAACGAGGCAAACAGATCGCAAATCCGCTCAAAACGCGGTGAGGGGCCCAATTTAGAATGCAAGTGTGTGGCCAATGTGGAACAGTTAAAAACAGGGTAAAATAGAACTTATCAGAAAAGTAAATAGGAAAACGGTATGGTTTTAAAATAACCAGCGCTGCAGCCTACAATTACTACAGCATTACGCGCATGCGTGCTGTTACCTTATCCAGGGTCGAGCTGAGAAAATTCTCGCCTTAAGTAGGGCTCACCTGTGTTAGAGATAAGCGCTAGAGCGCTCAACAAGTGGCACAGTCAACACAAGTCACCCCCAAGATGGCGGCCACGCGCCAAAAACGAGGCAAACAGATCGCAAATCCGCTCAAAACGCGGTGAGGGGCCCAATTTAGAATGCAAGTGTGTGGCCAATGTAGAACAGTTAAAAACAGGGTAAAATAGAAATTATCAGAAAAGTAAATAGGAAAACGGTATGGTTTTAAAATAACCAGCGCTGCAGCCTACAATTACTACAGCATAGCGCGCTTGCATGCTGTTACCTTATCCAGGGTCGAGCTGAGAAAATGCTCGCCTTAAGTAGGGCTCACCTGTGTTAGAGATAAGCGCTAGAGCGCTCAACAAGTGGCACAGTCAACACAAGTCAACCCCAAGATGGCGGCCACGCGCCAAAAACGAGGATGGTGCGTCTCTATGAACTGGGTGCTGCGGGCATCATGTTAGATGCGGGAGATGCTTTGAAATTTTGTTCTTTGAGTTCTGATTCTACTGTTCAGGATCATTTCCGAAATTATAATGGTGCTGGTCAAATTAGTCTGCTTCAGTTAGCGACTGATGGTTGTAATCACAAATACCCTACTGAATCTGATTGGCTTCAGAATGACAAGCCATGACATACGTTGCGCGATGCACCACAAAGACTGAAAGAGGAGGTGATGAAAACTGCGATTTTTCTGAGTACATCTGACAGATTGTTGGATGGTTTATTGACATCTTCTGTGCGGAACCGCATTATCCGTTCTTCCCCTGTTGCTTATAAACAGGTTATGATGACTTTGTTGATCAATCAGACTGGCAATGCGTTGTCATCTGGTGCTTGAATCTGTACGTCAGCTTGGTGAATTGGGCAAATGGCTTAAACTTGAAAGACAGTCCAGACCTGAGGGTCGTACTGCTGGAAATTATAAGTTTTCTAGACGTGATATGTTTCTTGCTTTGCTGGCTGATGGTGTGAAGAGTGAAGACATTGATGGTGAACCTAATAATCGCTTGTGGGACATGTTTCGCAAGCGTGGTTTTGATCGGAAGGAGGGTGCTCGACGTGTGCGGAAGAATGAATGTGATCGTGAATATTCTGATGACAGTGGGGATGATCGATGTCGTGATGATTCGGATCGGCATGATAGACGACGGAATGAGCGAGATGTGTCCCCTCGGCATGAAAGAAAGAGGGGGAAAGAGGGGGAAAGAGAAAGGGGGAGAGATGACCATGTTGAAAGCAGATACAGAGATGAAACGGATCAGTCCCCCGAGATGAGGAGAAGGGAGGATCGACACAGATTTTCTGAATGAAACTCACAATACCATGCAGATAACAAAAATCCATTTCGTAATGGGGATGGATATGAACAGGAAATTATATCGTCCAAAAAATTTGAGAGCCTTTACCCTGATTTGTCTTGGTTGTCAGAACGCAATAAAAATGACTAGGAAATAGGTCAAGCTCCAGTACGCAGTTGGGTTCACAAAGACAATAGACCCTATGTAGATATTGAAATTTTTTGGAGACATCGTAATATACAAAGGGCCCGAGCATTGGTAGATACAGGAGTGGAGGCCACTCTAATTCATGGAAAATCAAAGAAATTTAAAGGACAATTTTTCACAATTACTGGTTTAGGTGGAAAGGAAACCCCCGCAATGCAAACAAATGTTGAAATGAAAATAGGTAGAATTCCTCGAAAAGAATATTCTGTTTTAGTGGTGCCACTTTTGGATACATAATTGGAATTGATATCCTAAAAGGTATGACATTGCATTTAGATGACGGTTGTTATCAATTTGGAAGTAGAGGTTATATATCATCCAGACCTGTACGAGTTGGTCGTTTGAGAATGCCTCCTATAAAAATTCCCCAGGCTACAAAAGTCGTTTCCCAAAAACAGTATCGTATTCCAGGTGGTCACAAAGAGATCAGTTCTACAATTCAGGATCTACTGAATGCAGGAGTTATAACTCCGGTTACTTCTGCTTGGAATAATGCCGTTTAGCCTGTGCGTAAAAGTGATCATTCTTGGCGTATGACTGTTGATTACCTCGAATTGAATAAACATACACCCCCTTTGACTGTTGCAGTACCAGACATGATTACTTTAATTGAAAGAATTCAGAAACATCCAGGAATGTGGTATGCGTCTATTGATATTGCTAATGCTTTCTTTTCAATCCCAATTGCCCCTGAGTGTCAGGAACAATTCAGTTTTACGTGGAATGGACGTCAAATGACGTTTAGAAGTCTTCCCCAAGGCTATGTACACAGTCCTACGATCTGTCACCGGCTGGTGGAGGAACATTTATCTGAAATACCCATAAACCCACAAATACAAATTTGTCATTATATTGACGACATTTTGATTCAAGGTGAGACACAGGATCAAGTTCAAACTCAGCTAGATCAGCTAATCAATCATTTACGTGAAAAAGGTTGGGAAATCAATCCCGACAAGTTGCAAGGTCCGTCACAAAGTGTGAAATTTTTAGGCATCAATTGGCATAAAGGTAACAGAGAAGTGATTCCACAAGTGAAGCAGAAAATTCTTGATTTTGCGGTTCCTCGGAACCGAAGAGAAGCCCAGAAATGTATTGGTTTATTTGGTTTTTGGCATCAACACATCCCACATTTGAGTCAGATATTAGCCCCTTTATACAGAGTCACTCGTAAAAAGAATGCGTTTGAATGGAGTAAACCGCAGCAAGATGCGTTTGATTTGGCTAAAGAAGCAATTCAGTATGCTTTGGATCTATGGCCCGTGCGTGATGGCGATGTGGATCTGAATGTGCCTGTGCAAGGTCCTTATGCAAATTGGAGTTTGTGGCAAAAACAAGGCATAAATAAAGTACAGCTAGGTTTCTGGACTAAAAAGTTACCGGATGCTGGTGACCGTTATACACCTTTTGAGAAACAGTTACTTGCATGTTATTGGGCTCTGGTGGATACCGAGCAATTGACTTTGGGACATGATGTGATGTTGAGACCTGAAATTCCTATTATGCAATGGGTTTTGAGTTCGCCGAAAACTCATCGAATTGGGCATGCTCAAGAGTGAGTGTGA
This sequence comes from Lissotriton vulgaris, assembly GCF_964263255.1. Lineage (NCBI taxonomy): Eukaryota > Metazoa > Chordata > Amphibia > Caudata > Salamandridae > Lissotriton > Lissotriton vulgaris. The sequence continues at coordinate 447,849,285 of NC_141693.1, read as the reverse complement.
TTAAGTGGAAATGGTACATACAGGACAGGCCACGTGTGGGACCGAAAGGTGTTGCGACGTTACATGAGCAAGTGGCTCAGGCGCCATCGAATGAGACTGGGATTGATCGCTCCGTACCTATAGTACAGGAATCCCCTGTTAAGTGGGGTAAGCCATTTGATGATCTGTCCGCGGAGGACAGAAACCATGTGTGGTTTACGGATGGTTCAGCGAGGTACATAGGAGAGAAGAGGCATTGGAAGGCAGTGTCCTATAATACTATCACACAAAAATTGCTGAGTACAACTGGTGAAGGAAAAAGTAGTCAATTTGCTGAATTGTATGCTGTTTACCAAGTTTTAAAGCAGGAATTACCTGGTACGTATCACATTTTTACTAATTCCTGGTCCACTGCTAATGGACTGGCGGTTTGGTTACCAACATGGCATTCTCGTAATTGGGAATTGCATTCTAAAGAACTTTGGGTTAAAGAGTTATGGCAGAAAAATTTGGGAGCTGCTTCCGCAAAGTACTGTTATAATCTTTCATGTGGATGCTCATACATCGATAGACTCCCTTGACAAATTCTTTCACAACATTGCAGATGAAAAATCTAAAATTGCTGAGGCAGTGGTGGACATGCAGGATTCTGATTTGGCGGGATTGGCGAAATGGGCCCACCAGAAAGCAGGACATTTTGGAGAGAGAGCCACTAGCAGGTGGGCTGCTGATCGAGGAATTTATAATCCTTTAAATTTGATTAAAGATACTATACTGCATTGTCCTATCTGTCAACATTCTAGACAACGAAAAGTACCCCAAATTGTTAGAGGACATTTACACCAAGGAAACTTACCCGCTCAAATTTGGCAGATTGATTATATTGGTCCACTCCCTATGAGTAAAAATTGCCAATATATTTGCACCATCATTGACACATACAGTGGTCTTTTGGTGGCCTTTCCCTGTAAACGAGCTACTCAAGTAAACACCATTAAAACATTGGAATTGATTATGCTGTATTATGGTGTCCCATTTCAAATTCAATCTGACAATGCATCACACTTCAAGGGAAGATTGGTGCAGGAATTTTGTGTGGAGAACAACATTGAATGGGTGTTTCATATACCGTACTACCCACAGGCAGCAGGCCTTGTGGAGAGAATGAATGGTTTGCTAAAAGATCAATTGCGTAAATTAACTGATAATAAATATAAGAATTGGAGAGAATATTTGTTTCAGGCACTGTTGATTTTGGATAATCGTCCCTTTTTAAATGCTAAATCTCCATTAATGTGTTTATTTCCTCCAGCTGTTGATGCTAAACCAAACACAGTTAATAATACTGTAATGTATTGGGAGATTTTCCCTGGAGCCCTGGCTCCATGCAGAGCAACCCCAGGTTCCGCAGGCTTGGACCTGCATGCCATGAATGACATTATTGTAAAAGGCAGAGATCGAGTTATCATTGAGACTGGCATTGGTGTCTGTATACCAACTGGAAATTTTGGCCTGATAGCTCCTAGATCGGGCCTGGCCTTAAAAGGCATTCAAGTGCTTGGAGGAGTCATTGACAGTGATTATCAGGGAGAGATTAAGGTACTCCTGCTAAATAGTAGTGAGGTTGATTTACTGATTCAAAAGACTGACCGAATTGCTCAATTGCTAATCATGCCTGTTTTCAGTGGTGAGATTCAGAAAGGCACTGCCCCGACTTTGTTAACTGTTCGAGGACAAAAAGGTTTTGGCTCCACTGATAATCCAGGAGCGAGAGTGTGGGTGCAATCGCCTAAAAATCCCCCTGAACAAGCTGGAATTATTGCAACCGGTCATGATAATACAGTACTTGTCATGAATCCAGGGAAAGATAGCTGGGAAGCTGTCCCAGCTGACAAATGTTACTTACGAGAATGAATAATGCCTGTATTTGATTTTCTTTCAGATCATTCTCTGGACTGCTGTTGCAGGATGTGCCGGCGTTGGACTGCTTTTGGCTTGCTACGTCGGGAAAGAAAGGAACCCCCAGACTTTGGTTGATTCGATAATCAGAGTACAGCGTTCCTTCGCTGCGTGGGATTCATCATCTAACTTTTGGACTACCCTGGCACGAAGGGTGACAAATTCCCCACATTTCTGTTTAACACCGATGCGTTCAGTGACTGACATATTAGCAACCTGTTTGGTTGCCGTCCCTGCTTCTCTGGAGACCCTTGCCCATATTTTCAATATATCAAATGCCCGTCCTAATATTATTCTTGGTGATTTCGCGACTCATGAATATTGTCCTTTATGTACTGTGCTATTAGATCCAGTACCACTGATTCATTCTCAAATAACTACATATAATATCACGCAGGGTGATTTATGTTTCTTCCTTACCTGTGATCCAAGCTCCATAACTGAATGTGTTTGTTTAAAATTGAAAGGTGCTACTTCATTCACAGATCATGAAAAAACGTTATGTTCCCGGAGATTACTGAAGTCATGCTATTTATGACCTGATCAAGGACGAGTCTCCTGATATTTTTGTATCACCGAGACGTGGTTGCAGGAGGCTGATACCGCTATCCTTAACTTGGCTTTTCCGCCGGAATATTCGGTGTGCACGCTTAATCGCCCTACTAGAGGGGGGGTATAGCGCTTGCTGTCAGATCATGCTATCCCTGTGACTGGAGAGGTTTAAAAACTGCGGGCTGTGAAAGTGCCTCTTTCCAGAGTTCCATCGGCCCCCAGTTCTCCTTCTCTGGCATGTTAATCTACCGTCCACCGGGCAGTGACGTGGCGTTTAGGGAGGCCCTCCCAGATGCTATAGGTATGCTGGCAGTAGGATGTGCTAATTTCTCCATTTTAGGGGATTTGAATCTCCATTTTGAGAGTCTGACCACCCCTGCTGTCAGTAGTACGCTGGCGGATCTGGAAGCCTATCAATTGTCTCAACGGGTTACCTACCCCACTCACAGAGGCTAGGGTTTTAACTTCTACCCCTCTTGCCTGGACTGATCATTTTTTGGTTAGGATCCAGTGCCCACTGTATGAGCTCCCCTCTAAACCCATGGCCAGAGTCATCCCTAGACAACACTGGAACAAACTTAGATTAGAGGACTTGTACCGCACTTTGTCTGAGGATCCACTTGGCCCGTTTGATAACGTGGAAATGGGCTACAACCTTTTTTGCGAGTGGATTACCCGTGCCTTGGATTCCATCATCCCAGTTACCCTGAGCAAATGTAGCGTAAGGGACCGTAGCCCCTGGTAAGATGACTCTTTACGTACATTAAAGAGTGCGTGCAGACGCGCTGAAAGAGAGTGGCGGAAAGCTTATGACACTGGGAAAAAAGTGTCATATATTGCCACTATTAAATCTTACCACCGCACGGTCTGCAGAGCGCGTGCAGCTTTTTATTCTCTTGAGTTTCGCAACAGCTCTAACCCCTCCAAAGCTATTTTTAAGGCCCTTAAAGATCTAATGACAAAAAAGGCCCCTACCAACGACATGGGCTCTATTTTACATTGTGAGGCATTGGCGAATTTCTTTCTGGAGAAGGTCCAAGCCATCCGTCGTTCATTTTCTATTTCCATTCAGGATGCCGGACCGTCTCTTAGGCCCGAGGAACACACGGTCCTGCATACCTTTCCCTGCTTATCGCCTGAGGGTTTTAAGCAATTGGCCCAACATACAAAGTCCGGCTCTCCGGTAGATCCACTGAGACCGGCTCTTTTCAGGGACCTGTTGTCTCTTGACTTTTTACCGGTACGCTCTTTGTTCAACCTTTCGCTCTCTACTGGTACGGTTCCTGCCAATTGGAAGCATGCAGTGGTTACGTCGATTTTGAGGAAGCCGGGTTTAGATTCGCTTAAACCAGAGAACCACCGTCCGATATCACTTCTCCCGTGGCCAACGAACGTAGTGGAGGCACACGTGAATAGAGTCCTTTCGGACCACCTTTTGCGGGCAAATATCCTAGGCCCTACGCAGAATGGTTTCCGCGCTGACCACAGCACCGAGACAGCCCTTCTTTACATGGTGGAACATCTGCGCATGGGGTTAGATTCGGGTCAAACGGCGGCGCTTGTTTTATTAGATCTTAGCGCCGCCTTTGACACCGTCTCCCATAAAATCCTTCTCCAGCGCTTGGAAGAAGCTGGTATTTCTGGGACTGCCCTCCAGTGGTTCCGCTCTTTTCTTGCCGATCGATCTTTTTGTGTAGCTATTCCTCCCCATCAGTCCAAATTCCATCCGCTGGACCATGGGGTCCCCCAGGGATCCTCGCTGAGTCCCACGTTATTTAATCTGTACGTGAGGCCGCTGGCTGATGTCGTCAAGAAGTGGGGCTTGGCTATGGTCTCATACGCTGAAGACACTCAGCTGGCGGTCACGCTCAGCGGGGATTCTGATTTGGATGCCCCTAGGTTCCAGAATGGGCTGAGGGCGCTTGCCAGCTGGATGAATTCCAACTATCACCAGCTGAACGCAAAAAAAACTGAGATAATGATCATCAGCAAGAAACCGGAACTCTGGGGCGACAAATGGTGGCCTCCGGAACTGGGGCCTACTCCGACTCCGGTAACGGAGACAAAAAAGCTTGGAGTTTGGTTAGATCCCGCCCTTAGTTTTGTCTCCCATACCAAGAGAACTGCCGCCAGTTGCTTTGGCATTTTGCGAGGACTAAGACCAGCACTGAAATGTTTTGATGCCTCTACCAGGCAGCTGGTGTTGCAGGCGACGGTGATCTCTCGGCTTGACTACACCAGCTCTCTTTTGGTAGGGGTGAACCAAGCTGAAATTACACGTTTGCAACGTGTCCAGAACGCGGTAGCCAGAGCTGTGGTGGGCTTGCCCAGGTTCTGCTCCGTTGCCAACACTCTACGTTCTCTCCACTGGCTTCCAGTCAAGCAGAGGATCCAATTTAAAGTGCTTTGCCTGTCCTACAAAATTCTCAAGGGCCTTTCTGCCCCGATTCTCACGAATCTCTTGACGCCCTATGTCCCTGCCCGCTCCCTGAGATCTTTGGGTCAGGATTTAGCAGTGGTCCCTCGGTTCAAACTTAGCCAAGCTGGAGGCTGCTCTTTACGAGTTCAGGCTGCGGCCCTGTGGAACTGTCTCCCTTTAGAGATACGTGCGTCTGATAATCTCTTTTTATTTCGTAGGGCTATCAAGACATTTTTTATTTCCCTGAGCCTGTTCTCTCTTAGTTTATTGTCTCTTTGTTGTGTTGTGCTGGATACCTTGTCAAGCGCCAGGACGCTCCTTCGCTGGAGCAGCTGTGCGCTGAATAAATATTCATAACATAACATGACATAATATAACATGTACTTCAGCTAAAAATAATATGACCTGTAAAAGTCTTGTAGTTACCCCTAGTCATTATCGTACAATGCTATTACCTTCTGGATGGCTTTTCTCTTGTGGCAATACATCTTGGCCTTACATTCCTGCAAACATTACCGGAGGACCCCGTGCTATTACTAGATTGAGCTTGTTAACCCCTTCGATGCTGATGACGAGCTCAGCTCGTCATCAGCCATGGTGGTCGTGTGCGGATGACGAGCTGAGCTCGTCATCTAAAGCGGCTTTTAAAAAAAAGCTGCGTTGCGGAAAAATAACCGCCACAGCGATGCGGTTAATGTTTTCTTCACATCCCAATGCAAATTCCCGTGTTGTCCGTGATGCAGTTATGTTGAAAGACAATTGTGATTCTACACTACATTTATATTCTAAATCTGAATATCTTAGTTTGGCTTTCTCTATTCTGGGCGTCCCTCCCCTAGCAGTCTACAATGCTAAATCTATTGGAAAAATGGCCTGTTGGTTGGTTAAATCCATCAATCACACTTCTACAATTGTATCTGACATGCTACTGGACGCCCAGGGTGAACGCAGAGCTATTTTGCAGAACAGGGCTGCAATAGATTATCTTTTACTTAAACATGGACAGGACTATTCTGACTTTGAGGGCCTTTGTTGTTTCAATTTATCTGATCATACTCGATCCATTCAGGCTCCTATTGACAAATTACACGACTTAACTACAGAGGTTAGAAAACATATTGACCAGGGCGGGTTTGACTGGCTCTTTAATTGGTTACCAGGCTTACATTCTTTATGTCTGATATTAGGGGGATCCTGCTTACTATTTGCATTTTAGTTGCTATTTGCTGTTTTATTCAGTGTATTCCTTCTTTACTTCAAACCTGTAGATGTAGTACTAGAAATAGATTAGTTAGTTTTGTTTCATATTATTCTTCGACAGATGTTAGTTCCATTTAGCGAATGATTAGCTGTCTAAAGTCAAGGGTGAAGTGTTCTGACCAGGTTTTTTGCCCCTTTTTGAGTGAAGGTGACTTCAGCCTGCTATCATTCTAATAGGAGGATTAGAACCTCAGATCTGGCCTATTTACAAGGTGTTTGATGTTATTCCCTACCCTTTTCTTTATTCTAGGGCCTATAAACTTATGTTAAGAGATAGATTCCTTAGTATTAGTATTAATCCGTCCTTTTGTAAGGTTGCTAGTATATTTCTAATGGAGTTATGCTTATTTCGGGCCTTGTTGGCCTCGAAAGGGAGAGACTCCATCTTTCTTTCCGCCTCGGCTGCTTGAGACGCTTTTAGGTCAAATGTAATGTTTTACCCATTGAACCCATTGAAGCACCTTATTTCTGTTGATTTAATCTTTATTAAGTGTTTTTAACATTAGTATTCTTGCTCTCCTCTTCCTTCATTTACGTTGTTTTACTTTATTACCCTGAAATTACTGGTCTTGATTAATTCCAATATATGTTTTGATGCGTCCCAAGTCACGATACTCATAAATATTTACCAATAAGCATAATTTAAAACCAGGGGCCACGGAAAATGTATCTACTAGCTTCAGCATTGATGGCTCTGCAAACAAGGAGTCCTCCTCCCATTCGACATACAGATGCACATACTCCACACACAGGCATGTCACCAATGGGTCTGGGCACAACATGTAGGTGTAAGGTACATGAGTAGGCTTATAAGCATTCTGTTTCTCACTTTAAACAAGGAAAAATGTCTGCCTAATACTATAGATTCAGAAATGGCTCTCACAGTGCATGTCCTAAATGTGACAGACTGTAGTCTCGTGTTCTCTAGAGAGTAAGCTTGTAGCGCCCCATCTCACCTCGGAGCCAGTTCCACGGACCCGTGGTCAATTTTGGGCCCTTGCTTCAGCAAGCATGCAGGATTCTGTTTGTGCGGGAGCCAAAAGAAAATGAGGATACCAGTCGGGTTAGTGAGAGCAGAGGTACACGTCAGTTTATCATGCAGGGGACATTCCTGTCATAACAGGGTCCTACATGGCTTGCAGCACTGTGCTTCTACTGGCAAACTACCAGTCTCAGAGTACACTTGAGCAAAAGACAGCAGTGAAACTCAAGATGGGCTGTGGTTCTCCTTCAAATGAGACTAGACAGAGTCATATGTATTCCATTCTAATTTGTAAGGAGCACGTCAACTCTGCACCCTGATCATAAAGAGTGGATATTTAATTGCTAAATGTTTTCTATTTAATAATATGTTTCACATATTGAGGCTGCTATGAAAGTAAATGTTGAGGTGAAACTCTTTAGTTAGAGCTCATTTGGGAGAAGTGTGGCTCAATGGTTAGAGCGGCAGACCCTGATGCAGAGGTCTAGCCTGGGACCAGGGTTCAATTCCCCGCCTCGGCGGGTCTTGGGCTCAAAAATTCCACGGACCTGATAATTCTCGCCTCGGTGCCTATTCCAATCATGGAGTCCCACTCTGCAACTCTGGGCAATAGCTTGCTTAATCTCCACAACGCTAAGGATGCCTGGCCTCCACCTTGGGGGTGCCCAGGAGTGGACGCCTCAGAGGGAAAGCCAGGATGGGTTCCACAGCAGTATTCGTACAAGCGCCTTGAGACCCTTGCGGGTGAGTAGTGCGCTATACAAGTATCAATTTACATTTACATTTACATTTACATTTAGTTATAAGGTGTTGTTCGCTTGGAGAGAACTGGCTCAGGCTGGCCCTTATCGAAAGACTGTATTTTTCTTCGTGTCGAAGACATAACATCAGGCCGGCCGGCTGAGAACGTGTCCTTGGCACGGGGTGGTACAAGAATTTGGTGGGCGGCAGGTTACTGGCCGTAAATTTCCATGCATGAACAAGGTTCCATATTAGCGATAGCACGAAGAGTTCAGGAGTCAGTTAGTAGACGGCAGCTAGTCGTTAGCATTATTGCAGTTAATCAACTTAAGGCAGACAGTCGCCATTTTGAAGTCCAAAAAATACCGAGGGCTGATACTCTCTCAGAAAGATTGAAGTTACTTTAGTAGGAGCAGCTGGCGAGCTTTGATACTGAGATCAGAGCATGCAGAGTGAAGAAGCTAGCGGAGCGAACGAATTCCAGAAAGGTCGGAACTAAGTTATAAGATCGTAGTTGGGAGGTGAAGATAGTCCGCGACTGAGAGGAGAGAGGAGTAGTGCAGAACAGCGAGAGTGAAGCAAACGAAACAGAGAATAAGACGGAGGTTCCAGTGACTTGGAGGGGAGCAGAGACAGAGCATAGCGGTGCAGACGTGTATCCGTGACTGCAGGGGTGATCCTAAGATGAGCCAAGGCACAGACAAGAAGGGAACCCAGATGACAACTGAGTCCAGACTTTGTACTCATAAGGTGACGTCGACCCTTATTAGCGTGCACACACATTCTAATTCTTTCTTTTGCTTTTCAGGCTATATGTTATATTGCAGTATTATATTGTCGTTATAATTTACTATTGTTTAATAAAGGGACCTCAGTTCTTAGTGAACTATTGAGTAACTGTTGTTTTCGTATAATAAAGTTCACCTTTGTTCTAGTAAGATGCTGTTATGTGGACGGATGTGCCTCCCGTCCGGGTAAATGGTAACTGAGCAAGGGAGTGGAGGAGCACTTGAATCAGAGAATAACCTTTGCATATTGTAATTTGGCCATTCTTGTGTGAGAGAATCGACCTGTCTATCTATCACATAACCTATAATATTATATTTCCAGTAAATATTGGATAGAGAAACTCTCAATATAGAAAGAGAGAGAGAGAGTTGAAGGTATTCATAGGACAGTGATCGTCGTTGTGTAGCGGCGTTAATGAGAACATTGATTGTAATCAATGTGTATACCCACAGGATTGTGGCTTGCGAGAGCACCGGAAGGATACGGTGTGTAATGAGATTGCCGCTAGGGAAAGTGGCGTTAGTGAGAGCATTTACCGTGGTCAATGTGTATACCCACAGGATTGTGGCTTGTGTATGTGTGAAATAGTGTGAGCACTGGGGGATACAGTGCCTATACCCACAGGATTGTGGCTTGTGCGAGCACTGATTGTGATCAGTGTGTAATGGTAAGTAATCGGAAATGCCTCAGGGTAGTCTAGTCTGGGCCTATGTTGCCGCGAGACTATAAGGTATGAGTGTGGGTTTCTAGAAGATCTAAGCTTGTATATTGCTAATTCCCCATCCATAGGTAGGTACCCAGGTGCCTTGGTAAGTAGGTCCTGAGGAGGGAGGTGGTTACGTTTCGGCTGGGTTGGTGGTGTCTTGGTGAGCTAGTTCTATCTGGTCCGAAAATCCAGTCGTTACAGCTTGGAATACCATATTATTCGTCTTGGGCACCGATTTGGGATTCACCGGGCTCTCCTGTATGTTTGGCCAACCAGCTTAGTCAACCCTAAAAAATGGTGGGTTTATTTTACTGGGCAGACCTGAAAGCAGGATTACGTTTAGTGAAGTGGTACACACTATGTAACCTTACCAAGGATCAGTTAACAAGATTTAAGTATTACCAGTTAAGTTCCTGGTGGGTATCCAAGGGTAGGTTGAAGAAGAGGAGGTATAGACATTTTTAGAACAGGCGATGAGATCTGGTTAATTAAAGAAGGAGGTTTCTATCTGGTATTGGGCCTTGATGGAGGCAGATGATAAGAGCTTGTCAGATGTCTCTAACATGTGGAATGGGAAAGGTAATATTGAGCAAGTCTGGCATACTTCCATTTCTATATTACATGCAGTAGTGAAACCCGCCTCTCTCAAGAGAAACCACCTGTTGACTACTCATAGGGTGTATTGGTCTCCAGCCAAGCTTATAAGGGTAACCGGAAATGCATATACCTGTCCAAAATGCATGGCTCCGTCAGCGGATGATTTACATATGTTTATGGAGTGTCCAAAGATTGCACCCAATTGGATAATGGTATGCAACCTTATAAAGGAAGTGCTTGGCCAACAGATCCAGGTAAACCCTCAACAGATATTTTTGGGCTGCATCCTGATGCATGTACACGATCAAACTCTGTTATATCCAAGTTTGTTTTTTATGTAATATTCAGCCTGATTCATCATTGGGAGGTTTGCGAGTCTGAAATAGCGAATCATAAGGAATCGCTATTCCAGACTCGCAAAACGGGATTCATGTAGGAAAACAACATTTTTTGCGATTCCTACTGATTCCTTATTTGCGATTAGCAAATTGCTAATCGCAAATAAGGAATGACTCCCCATTCATTCCTATGGGCCAAAAGGCCCATAGGAATGAATGGGGAGTATTCCTTATTTGCGATTAGCAATTAGCTAATCGCAAATAAGATAGCGATTTAAAGGGTGCCAGGGGTGTCCAGAGGACACCCTGTAGCACCCCTTAAATGCTAATTTAAACAGGTGTTGCACACACACATGTCCAACGGACATGTGTGTGTGCAACCTGCAACTCAGAATAATGCTTTTAAAAGCATTTTTCTGAGTTTTCGCTATTTACCACGAGGTTTGACCTCGTGGTAAATAGCGGGCCGAAATTGCGAATTCGCAAAATTTAAATGGATGATGAATTACATTTAAAGAATCTCAAATAGAGATTCCTTAAATGAAATTCATCGCAAAATAGCGAAATCGCTATTACCGATTTTTGCATTTGGGATGATGAATCCCAAATGCAAAAATAGCGCTCGCAAAGGGCCAGATTCTCAGAATCTGGCACTTTGCGATCCGATTTCGGCTTGATGAATCAGGCTGTAAGTTGGCAAGACAGGAAATTTGCACGCTCTGGAAATCTGAAAATGTCCCATTGCTTGTGGACAGTCGTAAATGTTTGGAGAAGGTCTGGGCATTCTATATAAACTGGAGACAACGACTAAGTGGGTGCGATGATTAAGCCAGAAATGCTGGAGGTCCCAGCTCCCCTTTTGCCGTGGTTTATTTTACAGGCAAGGAGATGAATGTGGAAACTGCAGTTCTCCTTACTTTACCCCTCCTTTCCTCTGAGGGGAGTGAGATATACCAGCAAGCAAATAGTTGGCTGAATGAGGACTTTAAAGAAAATATTTTTTTTAAACAAGTGTTCTCTCTGTATTTCTCCTTCCTGGACGAAAATGCCCATAGAATTGTTGGGTATTTTAAAGCAAGATCCTCCTGCCAGTAACTGCTTTTTTATCTTGCAATCTGACAATGTGTATGATGCTCAGAATGTTTTTCAGTGCTTTGGACTTTCGACATGGGACATAAAGTGCTTTGGCCCATATGTACAAAGCATTTTTTGTGGTCAGAAACAGCCTGATTCACAGCTCCCAACTGCAAAAATGCCTTTTCATATGTACAAAGCACAAAATGCAATTCGGTAACATTACCGAATTGCAATTGATGTTTAGCATGTTGGTATTTGGAAGGGCCCTTCCAAAAACAGAATCACAGTTGTACATATAAATGTTTTTCGATGGAATTATGGTTGCAAACCGTTCATTTGTTACCCACACCTCAAAGACGGTGGTAACCATTTTCAAATAGGAAGAGCAGGCAGTGGTCCCACGGACCACTGCCTATTCCAAGAAAAACGAAACTTAAACGTTTCATTTTAATCACAGACATGATGGTCAGCAGTTTATCATCCCTGTGATGGCTACAATTCTTAATTGGTCGTAAATTTCAACCTACCTCATTAATATTCATGTGGTAGGTCATTTTGCAAACCCTGTACGAATCGCTATTCAGGAAAGCATTTTTCACACATTAGGAAATCACACTCCCTAAATTGTGTACATATGGCCCTTAGGCCTGATTCACACGCTGCACTTTCTACTAAGTTTCGTAGTGCTAAAAAACGTACTACAAAGTGTATACGCATACTGCACTTTTACAGTAACGTACACTTTTGATTACGTTTACTAATTTCAGTATATGCAAACTGCATTTTTGTAGGAGCTTACACTTTTGTAGTAAATCCCCACCTTCTTTATTTTCTATTGGACGATGTTGCATGCACAATGGTTGGTCATGTGTAGTTTTGGGCTTACTACAAAAGTATAAATTACTACAAAAGTAGTTTGTAATTACCCAAAAGTACTAAACTTACTCAAAAGTGTAAACTTACTCTAAAGTTCCATGTGTGAATCAGGCCCAGCACATCTGTATCAATCTACGTGTGTTGAATTAGTATTCGGATCCCCTTACAGTAAGATTAACACTTGCATGCATACGACATTGCCTAGGATTCGGTTGAAATAACCCCTTCTGTGAATTCACAACAGCACTCATCCATCTCAACCTAACTGGCAAACTCACAAAGGCCAGGGAAAGGGCAGAACACCTGATCCCATGTTTCAATATTTGTGGGTTTCTAATCCCTGGATCAGACAGTAGCACAGAGCGAGCATGTAAAACGCCAATACTCTTTTTTTGTAATTTGAACAGCACTCCAATTAGCACAGTCTTTCGTCATTCCGATAATCACCTACATTTAGTTTGGATTTCATATAATAGTGGTCCGGAGTCCAAAAGAAGAGGGCAACCATACACAGAATTCCAAATTTCCAGTGTGAAGAACCTGTGGTCTCTTACAGCTGAGCTATGCAAAGCTTTCTCAATGTCCTCATACTTTTTCTTACATATTTCCTGATAGACACTATGACTAACACTCTTATACTGTCACAAGTAATCCTACAAAGGTGGCGGAACATTGTCCCACTACCTTTCAGCAGAGCAAAAAAGGAAAAATAAAATGAAAATAACTTGATGTCATTATCATTTTCTTTTTCCCTGGTGAGGCAGTTTTGTGGGGAGGGGCTTGGTTGGGCAGCGGAAAAGGGAGGAGTGGTGGCACCTTCCTGATTGTGCATGAATGTTTGGCCGGCCCTCTGGGGCCTGCCAAACATTCATGCAAGCTTTGCATTTTCTCCACCCAGGCTGTAATCACCCAGGCTGCAGTACAGCCTAAGTGGCGAACATGCCCAGGCTCCCATTCCCCATCTGAGTGCAGAACCAAGGCGCTCGGACCAATTGGCTTAGGGGATCCTGGTTGCTACCTGTACAAACAGAAGCCAAGAAGAGGAACGAGAGGACGGAAGAGAGGTGGTGGCCGGCCAGCCAGCAGGTAAGTGATCTTTTTTGTCTATTTTTTTCTCCTCCCTCCTCCCCCACTTTCCCCCCCTCCCCACCCCACTACAGCTTTGCGGGATCAGCCGTGACTGGTAATCGCACTCATAGGCACATGTATTGAGAAAACTTTGACTGCAACTTCACATGCGACATTTGCAGCTTTGGCACTGCATATGGACAGAAAGTGAGACTATTTTTTAATAGGATGCTTTTAATTGATTGTTATGTAATTTATAAGTGGACTCCCTTGTTTCTGGAACTGTCTTTCTTTACCTTTAGCAGTGTTAGAACGTTTTTCCATACCAGGGGCATTACGTTACACAGGCTCCTGCATCCCGCGCGGTAAGGGGGGGGGGGGGGAGGGGGCATCTGCAGGGTCCCCCTCAGCACAGTTCTCAGATCTGAGCGCTCCGGATAAAATCCAGAACGGGGGTTCCTCCATGTACAATGCAGGGGGGCCCCTTAAACTTTCGTTACACCACTGTTCCATAACCATGATTCACCATAGCCTTCCTATCCACATGACCTTAGTGGGTATGACAGTGTTGCTCAGTGTTGCAAACATAGATTGTTTGGCTGACGAGAACATGTGGGAGATGATTTTCCCTTACCTATTCTGTAGAGTGTTCTTGTGATGGCACCCCTAGCAAAGTCACATTCCGGCATTTATTTGCAAGGCATAAACGTGTCACATCTTCAATTATTTTGGTACATCCCGCCAAATGCCTTTCATCTGGGGACAGGACCATATAATGTGTGTCAAAAAATCTGTTTTCCTCACCTGAGTTCACTTCACTACATTCCAAAGTGATACTTTACAGGGAGTATTTGCACACTTACCAATTTCCTTTGCATTCAACAGAAATAAACATGAAGGTAATGCCATCAGTGAAGAGGGTGCTTTATTCTGAAATGCATCAGGTCCTCATTTCAAGGTCCATCCTTGCACAATTACCATATTTATATATTCTATTTACATTTTGAGCAAACCATCTTGTTAAAAATAAAACACAACACGGAAAGCCTAAAGTCCAACGAGCGCTTAATTCAAAATAGCAAGCAGCACAGTAATCAAAGGCAATTGCCATTTCAATAGCCCAAGGGTCTCACTTAAAAAACTACTATGTAAAGGTTTTCTCTTAATACAAGTCACTGAAGCATAGTCATGTGATAGAAGATTGTTAATCTCAGCAAAAACAAATCTAATGTGTAGGTGACAGGATCTTCCCCTTAAGGAAACACTAGAACAGCCTAGATCCAGCACCAGGTGAAGATATCAATCATACACATAAAACTATGCTCATTTGGCTCACGAAATACCGCTTCCACTTGCCAGGTTTGAAAGCGAGGTTACACTGCTAGGAAATATGCAATGCATAACGCTGAGTCCTATTGTTTCTGGCCCTGCCACAGACATGAAAATCAGCAAACATACTCAGGGGAATATTCACAAGGAGCTATCGCCAAATTAACAGCACTTTATTGCAGCCAAAGTCATGATAAATTTACCTCCCCATTTACAAGCTGGTGCTAACAGCCCGCAGCATCAGTTTACCCGGGTATACAACCGTTTCAACGCAACTTTTACAATGCATACTTTTTCAACGCACACCATTACAACGCAGGATCCTTTACAAGGAATGCCTTTACAACGCATGACATTACATAGCAGATGCTATTACAACGCATGCCATTACAACATAAGTATAGGTAAGTATATTATTTTATTTAAACATTGTTTTTTTAAAGTAATTTTGTATATATAGTTTTGGGTTATGGGGTACAGGGGTATTTTTAGGGTTCAGGGCTAGGTTTGGGTTATGGGGTACAGGGGTATTTTTAGGGTTCAGGGCTGGGTTTAGGTTATGGGGTACAGGGGTATTTTTAGGGTTCAGGACTGGGTTTGGGTTATGGGGTACAGGGGTATTTTTAGGGTTCAGGGCTAAGTTTGGGTTATGGGGTTCAGGGGTATTTTTAGGGTTCAGGGCTGGGTTTGGGTTATGGGGTACAGGGGTATTTTTAGGGTTCGGGGCTGGGTTTGGGTTATGGGGTACAGGGGTATTTTTAGGGTTCAGGGCTGGGTTTGGGTTATGGGGTACAGGGGTATTTTTAGGGTTCAGGGCTGGGTTTGGGTTTTACACTAACTGGATTGTGTATATTATTTTTAAACACCTACATTATTTTTAAAAAATATATAAATATATTTACAAATATATTATAAAAAAATTAATTTAATAAATAAAATTAAGTAAATATTTATTAATTACATTTGTTAAAAAAAAATAATATACTTACCTAAATACGTTGTAATGGCATGCGTTGTAATAGCATCTGCTATGTAATGTCATGCGTTGTAAAGGCTTTCGTTGTAAAGGATCCTGCGTTGTAAAAATTGCATTGTAATGGTGTGCGTTGAAAAAGTATGCGTTGTTACGTCATACATCCGTTTACCCGTGACAGCAGCCGCAAAAAACATCACCACAGAGGACCCCCGCAATTATCGCTGATGAGATGCAGAGTATGGGTTCCTGTGCCAAAAACTGCGAAAACACCACACCTCAACATTCACAACGACCAGCCTGATCTACAATAAGAACACAAAATACACAATAAGGCGCGTTAGCAACAGGAAATTAACACATGCTCTGACCTGGTGTAAAGTCGGACCACAGCCTGCACCATAAAAGGGCACCCAGCACACAGCCACACCTGAAGACAAACAGATGCCATGGAGCAACTGAACATGCAAGAGGGCCACAACACCCACTGACACCATCCCTAGGACCACCCCTCCCTGGCACCCCCGGACCAAAGACATGCTACATCAGCTACACCTAAACATGTACCAAATAATCCCCCTGATATCGCACAATCACAACTGGTGACAGTCATCACAAAAATGAGCATCACACATTCACCTTTGAAGCAAGCAATGAAGCTTTATTGAAATCAACACAGAAATTAAATGAAGGCACATGGAGGCTTCCCTCGACACAATCTGTAGGTCACAGCCTGCAAGACAAAAAACATGATGAGAAGGTGTATCCTGCGCACATCAAAAGACAGAGAGCGAAGGAGAGAGAGAAGAGGAAAGGGGGAGAGAGAGAGAAGAAGCAAGGGGAAGAGAGAGAGAGGGAGAAAAAGATAGAAGAAGAGAGGGAGAGAGAGAGAGAGAAGAAGAGAGGGGGATAGAGATAATGATAGAAGAAGTGAGGGGAGACAAAGAGAAGAAGAGACGGGGAGAGTTAGAATGCCGCCCCTGTGCACCCAGGTCACACTGTTCACCTGCTGCCACCGGTGTGTCTCCTACCACTTGCAGGTATGTATAGCAGTACACGAGGTCACACATAAGAGTCAGAACTGTCATCTGAAACAGAGTCCAGATACATGACTTGTACAGTACACACACTTGCACAAGACAACATCGCCCACCCGCACATGCACACCCAGGCAAACGCACCCCAGCCCTACCACCGCACATCGGAGCATGCCCACCCATGCACACCCGGGTGTCACTGCTCGACTTCCACCTCCGGCAAATAGACAGGATGTCCCACCATGTGCCGCTGCAAGCCACAAGTCCGGTGCCCACGGACATAGCATCCTCCACACCATGTAGCTATGCTGTGCAGGCTACCAGGTCTCACCCCTGGTGCAGGGTCTTGATTATTCCATGGCATAGGACACACCAGGGCACCCGGCACCATTGCAGGATGCAAACCCGCTCAGCCCAATGGGTGCCACTAACTTTGTGAACCCGGAAGTGAGGCTATGTGGCAGTAGGCCTGCACAGCCCGCTGGCTCAGCCTACACTGCGGTCCTGCAAGGCACACAAATCCTGACTATTCCGGACCGTCGAGACGGGGCATCACTGCAGGCTGCACACCCGCTCAGCAGCTTAAGGTGCCAAAGACTCAGTGCACCCAAAGTCAACGTCCCATGGCGGGGTGCCTGTGCTGGCCAAAATGTAGCGTGTGCCACGAACTCTGTTCAACCCCTGTCCGCTTACCGTGGCGGGGTACCTGTGCCGGCCGCAATGCAGTGTGTGCCACAAACCCTGTTCAACCCCAGTCAGCCCCTCATGGTGGTAGGTCCGTGCCAGCCTCAAGACCTCGGGTCCCTCATCCAGTCCGCATCGGCAGAGGGGTATGTGACGTTGTCGGCCCCTTATATTTCCGGGGTCACATGGCCTGCGACGACTGTGCCGGATGGGTGTGGTGTGTGTGCATACCTGCCCCCAGGGAGTGTCTGTGACATGCTGACAACTAGACCAGTGACCTGCACACCACCAGCAAGTATGCCTGCGATGGTAGCAATAAGGCCCCCCCCCCCCCCGGAGCATTAGCAGAGTGGTCTGGCCTGCCGTACACCGGAACAGTGAAGGGCCGGCAGAAATGACTTGTGGGCACTGGGCGTTGTTCAGTCAATGTCCGGACAAGGAAGTGGCTGATGCGTGTGCCCCTGTTGTGGTGTCCACAGGACCCATTACACAAATTGCTAGGTAGCACCCTATGACTGGCATCCCACAGGATGAGCATCATTAATGCTAGGGAAATCACTGTCTCTACATTCATCCACAAATACATACATGAATGATGAAAGACATTACACAGCAGTGCGTCACTGTATGTTTATTGCACATCCAGTGCAGTTCTGCAGCTGGAGCAGTACAGGGCAATGGCAAGCACACTACACAATATGGGCCGGTGGAGGGCCAGCCAGAGTCCATCCAGGGAGGACAAGTCATGCGGAAGAGGAAGGGTACAGCCGGCTGTCTGGTCACCGTGCCATTGGTCATCAAACAGGGTGTGGCAGTCCATGTCACTGTCCAAGGTGAGTGCATCTGAGTGAATCGGGGGTCATCGGAAGGTCATGAGGCCATGTGTAGGACCAAGCAGAAACAGGCCAGGTGGCGGAAATGAACACTACTGAGTCTTTCTGATCTCAGTCAAATCCACGTCCTTGTCCCCGGATGTGTGCTCTTCCCCACATGTGGGTGCTGCTCTATCGGCTGTGGCACTGTGTGCCACTGACACATCAGGGGTCGGAGGTGAATGTTCGGCCGCACTGTGTGCCACTAACACATCAGGTGCCGGAGTGGTTAGGCCTGCGGCACTGGGAGGCAGAGACACACAAGGGAGCGGGGATGTGGATGGTGTGAGGGCTGCAACATTCATCATTGGCATGCCTTGTGGCAGCAATGCCATGATGAAGATTTGCAGGGCATGGTAGATCCCAGCTACATTCCGCTGATGTGCAGCGGTGGCTGCCATCCTTTCCGCCTCCATCCGCACCATGTCCTTGATGAGCCTCTGCATGTGTACCAGCTCACGGCCGGTATAGCTGGAGCCACTCTGAGTGGACAGGTGTTCTTCTCACCATGTCATGACTCCAGCAAAGTCAGTCAGGGGTCGTTGGAGACCATGGATAAGGTCTACACACCCAAGGATGGCGTCAAGTTTAGTTGCCATGATGCCGAAGCCCAACCGCACCTGCTCTGCCATCTCCCTCTGGCACTCCAGCACATGGCGTTGGAAGGCCATGTGTTGTTTCTGGGGGTCTTGGGGGAGTGCCAGGGCTGTGGGTGCCTCCTGCTGGTTGCTTTGAGTAGTGGGTGGTGTCTCCTTGATGCAGCTGGGCTTCCCTTATCCTGGAGGTGAGTGGCAGATGAGGTCAATGATGTCCTGGATGGTTTGGGTGTCGATGCTGGTATTGTCCTCCTCGTCATCAGTGAAGAGTGGCTGGGACTGCTCTGCAGGAGGTATTGATGAAGCCCCTGCGATGTGAAGGGGAGATGGTGTATTACAATGTGTCCACATGTATGTAGCCGTATGGTACATGTTGACATTCAGACAGCTTAGCATTGTACATTGTGACAGTCTGTGGATCTGGGCAAGGACCCAGAGTCATTGTGGGTGTGCTTTGTGCTCTGCTTGATTGTGCATGTGTGCCATTGTGCCCCTCTCCACCCGTCACCCCAGTACCTGGTGGTCACCAACCCTGTTGTGGTTGTGTCATGTCGTGCCGAGCAGTGTCCGCTCCCCTGACTCCGGCCACAGTCTCCACAGAGATGACTGTCGACACCATCTCCTCCATGTCGTCCAGCTCGAGCTGTGGCGCGGGCACCCACCTCCAGTCTGGGTTGCTACCTTCTAGTTGGCGGAGAGTTTCACCTTGGTCCGCCGCTTGATGTCATTCCATCGCCTCTTGACCTCGTCCATTGTCCGCTTGTGCTCGCCGATGGCATTTACCTTGTCCACAATGTCCCGCCATATCCCATTTTTAATTCCCAATGACACATTGGAGGTGACGAACAGTTGTTCATCACCTCCGTGACTATGATCCTGTTCGCCTCTGGACTGAACTTCGTCTTCCTCTTCTTCTTGTCCTTCCCCTTCCCTGTCCCCAAGGTCCCAGGCTGGTCTTCTGGGATGCTTGTGGGATTGTGCTCTTTTGCTGTACCTGCTCTGGCTGCCTCCATGGTGCTTGGGTGTTGGTCAGTTTGTGTTTGGGTGTTTTTTCTACATTTATGGTGATTTTTCCCGCATGCCAGGTGTGTGTTGCAGGCCTGGCACTGCGTATCACTGATTTCCTCATCGCGCCTTTGGCCCATCGCATGTTTTTTGGTTTATCTTATTGTCTCCATCGAGGTGGTTGTATCGCGGACATTGGACGCGGTTTCGGCAGACTATCGCTTGCTACCGATGTGTTGTTAATTCAACAAAGTCACAGAGTTGTTTTCCCGCGAAAGGCTGCAATGTTGAAAGTTGCATTACTCTACCCTTGCTGTAGTTATCACACGTTCTTGTGAATATACCCCTCAGAGTCTCAGGAAGCTTCAATCTAATAGAAAACAACATCCATGTTTGCTTAAAAGGGTTGAAAAGTTATTGATTACGAATAGGATTATTAACAGTGCATTGCATAGGAGTACATGAATATGATATGGACAAGACTTAAGTTTTGTTTGCACAATCTTACCAGACAAATATATTAGGTGTGACATAAGAATTACACATTTGCAATATGCATCTTCAAGTCTATATATGAAAAAATTCTGATGTGGATCCTATCTCTTCAAACAAACCATCAACATCGCCCAACATTAGATAATGTCTTTCTTCATCCATGGGTCTCATTCCTCAAGCGGAGGGGCCAATCATGGATTGCATGGTATATGGGCTGGTAGAATCACCCTCGAAATTACTCTTTCCATGTGGTATACCACCGGCAATTATGTTTTTTGCCTAGAATGGGGAATAACATGTGGATGTATTAACTGTTTCCCCAGATTTCCACATGTTAGAGCTATTTAGTGATTATATATTCACTTGCATTTGCCATGTCGACTGTGCCTTGCTTCTACTGCACCGTGTAATCCTAGATGCTTTCTAACTGCGCCAATCCTAACCCTGTTTTGGGGGGAAATGCTAAAAGAGTCTAGGATAGCTTCTTATATATCCCAGGATGGATTGATCCTAGGCCTTCTGAGTTTGAGAGTGTTAAAAAAAGTACACTTCAGACTTTTCTTGATACCAGGGGGCTGTACTTGGAAGTGTGACCATTATTGTATTTGCCAACGAGCAGCCATCTTGCCACCCTCATTCTGGAGAAGATCAATTAGTGGTTATATTGCTCTATCAAATTCAGCATTATTATAACATCTGAGAGTGTTAGGTTCCAGCACAGGCAAATAAATGCAAAATGCCAATATTTCCTCATGTTCGGGGGGTCGTGAGCATGTCAACTCTAGAAGCTACGGGGCTCTTCTATTGCCGACCATAACACTCCTGTCCTAAACAAGAGCTCCACTCCTGTATCCTTGCATGAGTGATGCATAACTCCAACAGTTTATGGTTAATTCTGCACCAGATAGTTTGAAGTGATGATAATACACATCATCTTTGTTGACTTTGTCCACATAATGTGGGAGATGGATGCAGGCACGTAGATAGACCCTTAAGTCACTGCATAGCTTACTCAAATGAAAGTGAATATATAAACAGTTCGGGCAGGGCCTATATGTCTAGAGTACAGAAATGGTGAGTTGGCTGGAGACAATGTGTATCAGCTTAGGTGACGAACCGTATTGAAATAAGATTGTTTTAGTTACTACCCAATGCCTGAATTAAACTGATGCCACTCGCTACAGAGACAAACCTGACCATCAGCGACCATGCAGCAGAGCCTGTGAATTTTACTGCTCACTTTAGCACTGTGAATATGCCACACAAATACATACATACATACATACATACATACATAAATACATAAATAAAGAAAGAAAGAAATACTGACACCCAGAAATCAGCTATCAGCCAAGTAAACCATGAATTGTACTGCATAATCATCTGACATGGGTGGTCATTGTGGTATGTTTTCTAGGGGTGTACTAAATGATGATATTTTGGGATATTTTGCCCGAGCAGATCTGGAAACCTTGTATTGGCCCATCATGGTATACACAATGCATCTGTTACTTGAAGAACTGAGCCTGATAAAGAATCAAACTCCTGAGATAATAGACCAAGGCTAGATTATATGATTGATTGAACCATGTGCTCTGAAGCCATGCCTTCTGAGAACTAGAGCCATGATCCCATGGCTCCATGCTAGTTTGGGGCTTTAAGGTGAAAGGAATTGATACTGAGGCCCTTTACTGACTAATCACAGGCATCGTGTGTAGAAAGGTGACTTATCCACCTTGACAATATCACTGTTCCAGGAATGAGAGTCTGTGGAAGTCCTTTTATTTTTAAGATGAGAGATAATAGACAGCTGAAAATACTTCGAAACTCTTCCCCGCTTCCAACAAAATCAAAAAATGACGCAGGGATAAGATTTCGATGGGTTGTTGCAAATTTTCCTGGTGATAAGTTTGCTTAAATTGCATATCAAAACGATCTGACAAATCATACCAGCACAATCCATAACAAAATGAGCGTAGCTGGGTGTGCATTGGCGGTGTTCCCCAATGCGCATTTTGTTTTAGATCTGATTTAGATGTGATTTATTATTCTGCCGTTTGGACATGCATACTTTCACAAGGAGATAAAGAAATGAAGCTTCTCACTTTTTACAATCCATTCAGTGCTCGCATTATATTTTCATTCTTCGACTTGAAACGTGATTTAAAATGATATATTGCGTTTATTACAAAGTTACTGTGAAATGTTTTGAGAAAGTCTGTCCGCACGTTTTTCTTTCAGTCATATGGCAGAGCTTATTAGTTGCATGAATATATGTCTTACTTTCATGTACAAAGAAAAAGCTGTACATTTTGTACCATTGTGCACCGCTCTGTAGCTGTTCCGTACCTGGACGCCACTCACAAAATATCACATGAACTCTAACTGCATTACTGCCCCCAGAATACACACATACCTAAATATAGGCCGTCGTCAAATAATCCAATACCACCGAAATGTACACCCCAATCCACCGTTTTCACATACATGCTCAGCATGCTCGCACAGGATGACACAAAGCTGCAAGACCCAACCTCAACGCAGACATTAGTAATGAAAAAACACCAACAATAACATTGCAATCAGTGAGAGAGGGAACACAGGGAGAATGAGAGATGGTAAACACAGTCATTTATAAAGACACAAATATGGGAGAAGAGGACCCAAACCAGATTAACACTGCTGCCGAGATCAGACAGAACCACCTAATGTGGACAATGAACAGACAATCACTGACTGAAGTCGAAGCCTCTTCCCTCACAGGAGCACTTATGGTTAGGTCAGATTTTCCTCGAAAAAGGCATATTTTATTTTCTTGATAACTTTGGTGTCATGTTACCAGTCTCCACAAACAGTTCCAAAAAAGTCCATCTAACTTGGGCTTGGCATGGCACAAAATACTACTATTCTTACTCAACCCTTTGATAGTGTTGCAGGAAGTTATATGTAGCTCATCTGAAAGACATGTGTAATTGCATCTGTCACATCAAGAGTGAGGCCATGAGCATTGCATTTCGCGTGAGTTATGGTTTGCATGGCTATTGCTCGAGTAATGGATGGCAGAGCCAACTATAAGTAGTGCATTTTAGGTTTTAATGTGCAACCATAGCTGTGTTTTTTTAAGTGCATTTCTGAGGTTTTTTAAACATATGTTAAGGTGATATAACCCAAAGCTAACCATAGCTTCACTTTAAGCTCGAGTTTTTTAATTGAATATAATATTTACACATGTTTCTGACCAAATCTATGGTTCTCTGACGGGCTCTAACGAGACCAAAATATGAGTTAGAAGCTCTGTTTATTACTTCTCTGTTGGCTTGGATCGTATTTTACCAATCCAAGGGGCATATTTATTAGAAACTGGTGAAGTACGGTGTTACGCCAAAATTGGTAACTCTGCTCTCCATCAGTTTCAAGAATGCAAGTATGTGCCTTATCTGCAAGAATGCAGCATATCCCTGTGTTTTCCCTAGCGCTGGCACTAAAGACGCTGCCTAGTGCCAGCACAGGCACCCTTGCACCATGTTACAAGGGTGCCTGCCCTGCAGGGGTTATTTTTTATGTGCAGGAAGGGAAACCCTCCTGCACATAAACACTCTTTACAGGCAAATTGCTGTTTCTATGTCTGCTGCAGAATGCAGCACACATGGGTATGGGGGCTTGAACTCGCCTCTCTCCTCCTCCAGCAAATTGCTGTTTCTATGTGTGCTGCAGAATGCAGCACACATGGTATGGGGGCTTGAACCCGCCTATCTCCTCCATTGGCTGGCTTCCTAAACGGAGGCCAGCCATTGGAGGAGAGGAGCATCACTCCAATCAAGCCCCGTCTCTTTCGGATTTGGGGCGTGTTTTTTGCGTTCTATCGCCCTGTGATGTCAGCCGTCACTCAGAACACAAAAAAACATACCCCGATTCTGAAAATTTCAGACGTTTGCGGGCGCCATTTTTTTTTTCTTGCCTTCTGCCGTGCCGTTTTTCGTGCCTTCTGCCCCTGCTTATTTGCAAAGGTTTATTGCACCTCAGGCATGGGCTCACAG
The DNA here is from genome assembly GCF_964263255.1 of Lissotriton vulgaris. NCBI lineage: Eukaryota > Metazoa > Chordata > Amphibia > Caudata > Salamandridae > Lissotriton > Lissotriton vulgaris. Next base: position 447,824,914 of record NC_141693.1, on the reverse strand, counting down.
CTGTTATTATTCACATAGCTCTGATGATGCACCTCAGGCACGGGGCTGACGCAGTTATTATTCACACAGCTCTGATGATACACCTCAGGCACGGGCTCACAGCTGTTATTATTCACACAGCTCTGATGATGCACCTCAGGCACGGGGCTGACACAGTTATTATTCACACAGCTCTGATGATGCACCTCAGGCACGGGCTCACAGCTGTTATTATTCACACAGCTCAGATGATGCACCTCAGGCACGGGGCTGACACAGTTATTATTCACACAGCTCTGATGATGCACCTCAGGCACGGGCTCACAGCTGTTATTATTCACACAGCGCTGATGATGCACCTCAGGCACGGGCTGCCTGCAGTTATTATTCACACAGCTCTGATGATGCACCTCAGGAACGGGCTGACACAGTTATTATTCACACAGCTCTGATGATGCACCGCAGGCACCAAGCTGACGCAGTTATTATTCACACAGCTCTGATGAGCGCACCTCAGGCACGGGCTCACAACTGTTATTATTCACACAGCTCTGATGATGTGGTGTGGGCAGAGTGTTGAGGGCAGAGAGCAGAGGGCAGAGTGTTGAGGGAAGAGGGCAGAGGGCAGAGTGTTGAGGGCAGAGGTCAGAGTGTTGAGGGCAGAGTGTTGAGGGCAGAGTGCAGAGTGTTGAGTGTTGAGGGCAGAGGGCAGAGTGTTGAGGGCAGAGGGCAGAGTGTTGAGGGAAGAGTGTTGAGGGCAGAGTGCAGAGTGTTGAGGGCAGAGTGCAGAGTGGAGAGTGTTGAGGGCAGAGTGCAGAGTGTTGAGGGCAGAGTGCAGAGATTTTTGAGGGCAGAGTGCAGAATGTTGAGGGCAGAGTGTTGAGGGCAGAGTGTTGAGGGCAGAGGGCAGAGTGTTGAGGGCAGGTGCAGAGGGCTGAGGGCAGAGTGCAGAGGACAGAGTGTTGAGGGCAGAGGGCAGAGTGCAGAGTGCTGAGGGCTGAGTGCTGAGGGCAGAGTGTTGAGGGCAGAGTGTTGAGGGCAGAGGGTTGAGGGCAGAGTGTTGAGGGCAGGGTGTTGAGTGCAGAGGGTTGAGGGCAGAGGGCAGTGTTGAGGGCAGAAGGTTGAGGGCAGAGGGCAGAGTATTGAGTGCAGAGTGTTGAGTGCAGAGTGTTGAGAGCAAAGTGTTGAGGGCAGAGTGTTGAGGGCAGAGGGCAGCGTTTTGAGGGCAGAGTACAGAGTGTTGAGGGCAGAGTGCAGAGTGTTGAGGGCAGAGGGCAGAGTGTTGAGGGCAGAGTGCAGAGTGTTGAGGGCAGAGTGAAGAGTGTTGAGGGCAGAGTGTTGAGGGCAGAGTGTTGGGGTAGAGGGTTGAGGGCAGAGTGTTGAGGGCAGAGTGCTGAGGGCAGAGTGCTGAGAGCAGAGTGTTGAGGGCAGAGGGTTGAGTGCAGAGGGTTAAGGGCAGGGGGTTGAGGGCCGAGGGTTGAGGGCAGAGGGCAGAGGGTTGAGGGCAGAGGGTTGAGGGTAGAGGGCAGAGTGCTGAGGGCAGAGGGTGGAGGGCAGTAAGTGTGTCGGTTTGTGAACATATATATTTTGAATATTTTACAGTATCCGGTGTCCACCAAATTTTCAGGGCCAAAGTGCAGGATTAAACAAATATGTAAATTTCCATTCAGGTGATCGTTTGCTAATGCCTGGTACTCATTTTAGGTTTCACCTGTATAGCACTTGCACTGTGCTTGAGACAACGATTGTGTTTAATATAAACCTACAAGGGACTTATATCCTGCCTCACTCTCTCACTATAGAATACTCACTCTTTCACTTTTTACTACTCGCTCTCTAATACTCTTTACTAATAACTCTCTCCTACTCACTATCAACTACTCACTCTACTACTTACTCTGTGTGTGGGTGCTAATGCAATAGGTCTCGCATATGCAAACGATTAAGCTATTGGCAATGTAAATGACAATGGCATTTATTTATGATTTAAAAAAAAAAAAAATAAGGGGCAATGCCAATAGCTCTACCTTTAATAATGCCAAGACAATTGCATTGTAAATGCTTGTTGTTCTTTCCTCCTTTGTTGGCTTAATGGAGATATCTTTGGACTGGGTGTTTTCCTAAGGGATTGATTTTCTGGGCGACAATGGTATGGCAGGATGTCAATTCTCAAAAACCACAGTACTTTAGAGGCTGTTTGGTGGCTGATGTTTTCAGGAGTCAGGCAGCCAGGCTACGAGTGATATGGTAATGGTTAGTGGATGCTGGGCTCAACAGGACACATTTTGACAAGCTGTGCTGCCCCACTCCCCTCCTCCAGGATCTGCAGTGGGCCAGTGATGCATAAAAGAGAAGTAGTTAAACAAGAATAACTTTATTTTGGTTCAGAAAACCATAGAAGTTTAGCACTAACATTATCACAGTTTTTAAACAGTCTTAATCAATGAATTAAAAGAGAACAGGTCATACAATTTCATCAATATAAAATTCCTTAGATACAATGATCGGTTTAAAGCAGCGTAATATTACATATTTAATAACATTCCAGCAGTATTAAATTCTTTACATACAGCAATCAGTTTGAAACAGTAACTTTTACTCATAGCGCTTTCTAATAGCCATAGAAACTTTTATGTAATTGGCTACCGCGATACTAATAACAGGGGTATCCAATGAGAGCAAAAAGTTAAAACCATCAATGTATGTCCAAGGGTGAAATTTCCTTAATAATGGGGCTAAAAATTGTGAAGAAGTGGGGTCTTTCTATTGCAGCAGACCACCAGGTTTTTCACCGGGGGGAAGTGCACACACTCTGCTATTGGGTCTGGCAAAGTGTTTAGGCGCTACCCAGTAGAGGGTCAATGGTGGGGTCTTAAGTGCAGCAAGTACATGGTATTTAGCTCTCTGTATTTCTGCACTCTTACAACTGCAGCAAACAGTATATAAATCTACATAAATCCTGAGACAGTGGCCATCCCTCAAGAGGAGGGGGTGGAGGAGGGTAGAATGAGAGGGGGAGAGAGAAAGGCAGAAATTAATATTATTGGTATTAGTCTCAAAGTGCGAAACTGCTCTTAAGCTGCTGGAGCTGCAAACCATCTAAATTCTCCTGTCCTGGCTCAGAGGGTCAAAAAGTGAGTGGGAAAGGCTAACCATGCCACTTCTTTACGGAAAAACCTTGCCATGCCCACAGAATATCCAGAACACAGAACGGCAGCCCTAGAACTCTCTCAGGAAAGCTGTCAGGGGGAGGTATCAGCTGATTTGGAAATGAGCCTTAGCCCTGCCACCAATGACTCAATATGGGGGGAACCTCTCCTAACCAGATACCAGTGGAAGACTTAGAATGGGCCAAATCTAAACATGAAGCAAAGGTTGTGAAAACTAAATAATTGAAAGAATACCCCCTATTCTCTAAGGCAAAATCTGGGACAAACTCTGGCATAGATAGGTTGGAGAACACCCAGACTGCGGTTTCACAGTCTCTATTTTTAACAGAGGACACTTCTTCTAGTGTTGACAGTAACACTTTGTTGCAGCCTTCGGCGTCTCTCACACACATATCGCTGGGACCGTTTGTGACAGGAACCATAGAGCAGACATCCCTAGGAATGGCAAAAGCACCAGCAGGACAAAATGAATTCGGGCTTGATCCATCTCAGGAGGGTTCCTCCCATGTCGCGACACCATTTACTCTGCAATGGGATGCTAAGAGCCTGCTTAATCTCATTTTGGAGGAAATTCGGGAGCTCACAGCCTCACAAACTATGGAGATAGCAGCTATACTTGCCCGGCTTACAAAAAACAAAGATAATATGGCTCAGATTCCAGAGAGGCCGAATCGAGAATATCCTAGTTGGAGGACCAGGTTGTCATAGTGATGGATAAGGTGGCTGCTTTCCAGAGCCAAAAAACCTGTATGGAATATAAGTTGGAGGGTTTAGAGAATCATTCCAGGTGCTCAAATCTTCGTATTGTCTGCATTACAAAGGGACTTGGGAGATAGCAGACACTCCAATAGGTCAACTCCTTTATTAAATAATATGTTCTCCCAGAGTATATCGGGCATCTGACTCTCATGAGAGCCCATCATGTGCCGGCACATCTACCTCCAAACTCAAAGCTTACTCAGATGCTATTGGTCAATTTGGGAGATTACCATGTTAAAGAACAAATTCTATCCAAAGGGGTCAAGCAGCGACGGTTTAATACACCTGTAGTCCCACTGTTCCATTTTTTTCCAGATATATCAACTTCAGCTGCCAAAAGACAGAAAGAGTTGGTTGAAATTATTCATTTGTTTAAGGAACAGGGGGCACAGACAATGATTGCACAGCAAAGTTAACTGAAAGAGATTGTAAAAGGACAATTTCACATCTTCTGTAACGTCTCTGATGCACAGGAGTTGCTACAGCAAACATCTAATAAGTCCTAAGTCCAGTGAACTCCTGGCGCAAGGTCAAGGTGCCAGTTTTGGGGGAGGGGTAAGCCTGTAAGCCTGTCAAGTGGGAGTGGGACTGCAAACCCCTCATCACAGGCCTTTGGGAGGGGTGGAGTGTGGGAGGTAACAGGGGGAGGTTTGGCGGTGGTGTGGGGGAATTGGGAGCAAGGGGGTAAAAAGAGATCCAACCTTACAATCAATTGTCTAACTCAATTTCACGATCAGAACTGCACGCATGAATGTGTACATGCACCCAGGAATAATGAGGGGAGAGACAATAACGCAAATTCCTCGAGTTCCGAGGGGGGAGGAGCCAAGCAGGCATTCGGAATGGCCACATAGTCGCTCGGCTCCGTGAGCCCTTTTACCCCACACGTATATCCTGGCGTTTATCCTGAGCTACGGAGGCGTACTTTAGTAGGAGAAGGAGAACGAGCACTTACCGTCTGCTCCTGAAGCTCCTGCGTGCAGCAGGCCCTGAGAACTGTCCCCGACTGCTCTGCGGCCCACGTGGTGATGAAACCGGGGCATTGACCTGGACGTGCATCCGGCCGCGACTGCAACAACAACGGCTGTTGGTGGCGGTGAGGAGCTGGCCAGAGGGTGCCGTTGACTTGAAGGGCAGCTGATAGCGGTGAAGGCCCGGTCCACTTGACGGTGACCCTTGAGGTGCAGTGTGGCGAAACAGGATCAGAGGGGGCGCATGACTCCTGCCCCCTCCCCAAACTCCTTGCCCGGGCATAACCAAGGATTGTCCCCCGATATAGGCGGGTGACTCCCGGGGTGCGGCAGGGATTTTAGCCTTTTGGTGACTCTCCTCCGGGGAGCCCGCCTCACAGTTTTGAACCCCGGTGGTGCATCCAGTGGCGTCCCGCATCGGTGCCTGGTCCCTGAGTGAGGTGAAGAGGGACGGGGCCAAATTGACCAAGATGGCGGCTGGTGCCCTCCTCTACGGTCCATGTCCATGTCGGACAGCTGTCACACGGATGGGGCCGGGATGCTTGCAACGTATGCAGGAGCCCACATGCAAGGACGTATTGGCTGCCCTAACGGTTTTGCACGAGACCCTGATTTGTCATGCTCAGGACCTGGGTAGAAGAATGGCCGCCATTACTGTCTCACCGTCTCTAGCGGCCACGGTCCGATCCCAAGGGACTGCCGACGAACCCCCAGCTATGTCCACGGAGGGAGTCCCAGCTGCGCCTAGGTACCAGGAGCCGCTGACGGACCCGGTTCCCGTGACCGCTCGGGCCGACATGGTTCTACATGTGGGTGTCTCTTTGGGACACATGTTCAACTGGCGGCTGGGGATAAAATGCTATTTTCCTTATTGGACTGTCCCAGCTATGTCGTGGCGCTTGCCGGCCTGTGTGACTCTCCTTTCCTGGATGGTACTACTGTGTGTGAACTCTGGGAAGTTCCCGGGGTCAACGTCGATATTACCGGATCTCCGCTGTCGATACTTGGATGGGTTTGGATTGTTGTACTTTCCTATGGCTACGCTCCGACCTGACCCGACCCAGATCGTTTGGACCTTCCGGGCTGTTCTGTAAAACCGATTGACGAGTGGACTTCTGGCGGTACCACTGCCAGACAGGGTCAGGGATGATGTGGTTCACAATCTATTGGCTTTATTGTTGACAGACGGTGCAGTGGGTATGTTTGACTGGGATTTTATCACTGTTGTGACCGGGACTTGATGTTCTTCATTACTGTACTACTTCGTTTCTGGGATTTTCCTGGGTGTAGGGGTGAAGGGCGGGGTCGCGCGGCAAGACCGAGGGCCCTCCTCCGCTTATCTTTTTTCTCTCTTTTCTCTCTCTTCCTATATTTCGGGTCTCTATTAGGGCGACAGGCACGCTGCTGGGGGGTAGGCCATGGCCTTCTGCGGGTGTGCAGGGTGGGGGGTTGTGGGGTGGGTGTTCGTTTGGTATTTGTTTCTATGGCCCTTTAGTCTTTCTTCTCTTTTTAGTGTCATCTTCGTGCATTGTCTCTGCAAGATGTTTAGTTTTGAGGGGTGGGGTTTAGACCCGCTACGCGCCGGGGTTGTGCCTGCATTTCTCCTGCCTTGTGTATCTTGCCCCCGATATTTCCTTCGTATCTGTACTGTTTGTAGATATCCTGATTCACGTGCAGTATTGTAGGACTGTGTACGACTGTGCGACACCCCTTTTTTAGTTCCTTATTTGAAAATAAACCTCTCAAATCCTGATTTCAAGTTTGTGCATCTGATTACAAGATCTGTCCTGGTATTTTTATGACCCCGGATTTCGAACTGCTATAACTTTTCATACTGCTTGCTGTACTCTTGCTCTGTTTAGCGGCCGGCCGGGATGGTTGTAGGCCCATACTTGTAATTGCTTGTATTACTAATAAAGGTTCAAAAAATAAAAAAATTAAAAATATAACGCAAATTCCTGATAAATGAGCCCCATAGGTTTTATTGACTGGGAGCACTTTCACTGTGTCGAGTGCTTTATTAACCAGCAAAGCTTTGGGGGTCCGACCTGTATGCTAGAGGGCGTATTTGACTCAAATTTGTATTCTATATTTGGACTTTCAATGGTCAAGTGATATATTGTGTTATAAGATAAGATGAATAATACTCTCAAGGTGTTTTCCCTGATTGTTAATGGCATTAATAATAAAAGAAAATGTGGGCCATTGATACCTGGATCAAAACAGAAAGTCGGTCTGTGGTGTTAATCAAAGAGACTCATATACCGGTGGAGAAGTTAACAGGATTTTCCATGTTTAGATCTTGGGCAGGGTGTAGAGACAGAATATCGAGTACAAAATATCGAGTTGTCAATATATTGAGTCATTAATATCGTGGGTCAGAAACATCGACAGCAAGAATATTGTAGTCAAGAATATCAATTAAAGGTAAGTAATATCGAATTAAAAATATGGAAGTGTTTTTATTTATGAATTCATAATTGGTTATTAATTAATTTAAATGAATTAATTGTTTAAGAATTTTGGATTATGCATGTTACAAAGGTATGTGATAAAAAATCTCAAACAAATATATATATACAATAAATTAATTAAAGGGTAAAAACAAAAAACAAGACGCAGAGAAAATAGACATTCAAGGAGGTTTAAAATTTTCAGCATTTAAACGGTAAGGGCTCCATTAAGATGTCGGGCGGATCACCACCGCCATGGTGGCGGTGGCGATCAGCCCGACAGAAATGACCGCCCGCCACCCTTTTCCCCCCGCCACATTACAATGGCGGGGGGACCGCAATGGAGGGAAACACCGCCCGCCACTTTTCCGCCCCGGTCGCATTGCGTGCGGGGCTGAAAATGATTAATATGGTGGCGGTGTCTATGAGACACCGCCAGCCATATTACAATGGCAAGTGTGCAATGCCTTTCCGCGGCGGCAATGCCGCCACTGAGGGGCAGGCGGTGTTTACTCTGGGGGCCCCCTGTGGGCCCCCCGGAGTGAAGGCCAAAGGGTAGTGGCACATGGGGGGTACCTGTGGTACCCCCCTGCATTTGCATAATCAAAGCAGCAGGCAACGCGCGGTGCCTGCCGCTTTGATTACGTAAATGCTGCTAAGCATTTTTAGTATTGTGGCGGGCGGAGCAGAGAGCTCCGCCCACCACAATACTACAAATACAGGATGTGCCCGTCACTGTGGTGGGCACATCCTAATGGTGCGTGCGGGACCCCCGCCCTTAGGGCGGGCGGTCCCGATTTCCGATAGGCTTTGCCTGCCCGCCATCCTAATGGGGCCCTAAGTATTTACTAATACTGAATAATCTAAATAAGTAGTGAGAGGTAACTAAAAGAGATCTCTATTAACCACTGGTCTGCAGGAGGACGCAAAAACAATATCAAGTTGATGAAAATGACAGAAACTATTCCACCAGTGTTGAATAGACAGTTTTGTAAGTGTTTTCCAGTTGAGAGTGATGTGCTGGAAAGCTAAAGCAATTCAGAAAAGGGGGTGGTGATGGACAGAGTGTCTGAATTAAGCAGACCACTCTTACCCAGTCCAAAGATCAGTGCTTGATCCATCACCGTTATTTATCTCACTGCACCATCCCAGCTCAGAACCTGGCTATATGCAAATCAGTCTGTCCCTGGCCCAGTGCATCATGGGAACAGGGCAGACTAAACTACCAAGCCAATTCTTCACCAGAAAGGAGACAAGCTACCGGGGACCGGTTTCTGGCATTTCAGCCGTCTTCGGCCCGGCTTGCTTGAATCCTGATGGTGCAGTGAGAAAGGGACTCATGTCTGAGTATACCCTGCCACGCCTATAGTGGCCAAAAACGATTCAGAAAAGGGGGGGGGTGATGAACAGAGTGTCTGAATTAAGCAGACCACTCTTACCCAGTCCAAAGATCAGGGCTTGATCCATCACCGTTATTTAGCTAAAGCAAGCATAAGATCACAAAGACCATGATTATGGGGAGGAAGATTCAAGAAACCTGTGAGACTCCAAGAGAAGAGGAGAGGAATGGAATAAGGAATGGAGATATGAAACAAGCGAGAAATATAGGACAAAACTTTCCCCAAAAAATTAGAAACCGAAGGACAGAGGAAGAGAAGGTGTAGAAAGTCTGCACTAGAAGAGCCACAAGTCCAGCAGTTAGTGTCAGTCGAATGAGAAAATGTAGCTATAAAGGTAGGTGTAAGATACAGTCTATGATAGAGGAAGAACAAAGATTGAGTAAGAGAGACAGAACGAGAAATATTTAGGGAACAGGACCAAAGTTTGTCCCAAAAGGTGATAAATCATTCACATCCCAGATCAGATTCCCATGAAAGTTCCAATATGGATTTAACATGTTCTGGATTAGGAGCTGAGAAGTGTATAGAAATGAGAAGCTTTGGGTAGCAAAAGAAGGATCTTAAGAAGAGAATTTGGGACCGAGGAAAACGGAGAAGATGGAAGAGAGTAGTAAATGTGAAGAATGACCACCATTAGAATAGTTAATTTCCATAGAAAAGAGCGGGGACAATGAATTGTAGCTTGAAATTGGGGAAAGGAGCAGGGAGATAGGCCATCAAAGAGAGTTTTACCCCAAATGATGCCCATAGATCTCCAGGATCTCCAAAAGATGGTTCTGCTATTGACAGTAATTAGAGAAATGTGGCAGATAGGAGACTTTAAAAAGGACTTCTAAGAAATACACTTTGGAAGGATCAAAGGTTTCAATAAGGAACAAGTATGTTTAAACAAGGGGAGGGAGGTAAGAGGAATTTTGGCCAAAAGGCTAGAACTTCCTTTATAAAAAAAGGTAAAAATAAAGCTTGTTCAATTGAAAGCCAGAGGGGAGTGAAAGGGGAAGGATCAGAGATGAGCCATTTTGAGGCCTTACAAAGAGAAACTGATTTATGATAAATGCGAAAATCAGGAAAATTTACACCCCCATTAGTTTGTGTCTTACAAAGTTCAAGGAGGAATAGCCAGCCCAGATTTATTCGAATATTATAGATCCTTTCAATTCAAGAATTTTAGATCATTACTGAGGAAACATCAAGAATATCCAAGTTTTTTGCAAAGTATGACTGAGAAAGCAGACCATTTCCTGTTTAAATTCGGACATCCGAAATTTTTCAAAACAATAAAACTGAAGATACTATGTAACGCTGCTAGACTCTGGTTCCAAATAAGAAGTACGGTAAATATACCGTATTACAGCATAAAAGCACCAATATAGGACTCTCCAGGGTTGCCAGAATGTTTAAAAGACTCCCTAACAAGGCCACTTAAAATAGCAGGAATTGAACTATGGGGACAATTACTAAAAGAAAATGAAATAATCTCATGGAATTCGCTATATGATCTTACAGATGGTAAGATATCAAATTTCAAAATTCAAATATTACCAGCTATCAAATTGGGCAAAATCATTACAAGAGAAAAACACGGGAAACGAGACACTTGAAAATGAAATGACAAAAACTACAGCAATAATAAAAGAAGTATCAAAGTGGTATTGGGCACTTATTGAATCAAAAGAGGAAGACTTTATAATCCCGGAAAAACTAAGGAGGAAAGACATTCCTGCTCAGGAGATAGATCTACAACTGGTATGGAAAGAATCTATGGGAAAATTATGGTCCTGTGTAAAGTCAGCACCATTAAGAAGGAACCGCCTGTATACAGTACACCGTGCCTATTGGACCCCAAAGAAATTGTCTAAATTTAAAGGAGTCAATGCCAAGCTATGCCCAAAGTGCGGAGAAGAAAAAGCAGACGACATACATATGTTTGAAAAATGCCCCGCAATAACAAACTATTGGGAGGAGATTGGTAAGACAGTGAACTTGATACTAGGAACCAACATAACTGTAAGTACCACTTTAATATTCTTTGGGATTTATAACAACACAGGCCCTGACAGAGATAAATTAAATAAAAAACAGGAAAGTTTACTTTTTGTATTAATATTATTAGCCCGGAGAGAAATCTGCATTAACTGGGTTAAATCGGCTACCCTAATTCATACAAACTGGTTAAATTACGCCATGAAAATTAATAACTTTGATAGAAATATGGGATATATGAAGAGAACGGATTTCTGGGAAATCTGGGAGCAATCCTTCCAAAGTAATTAAAAACTTCCCAACAGGTCATGAATAATAAAGTCCAATGATTAACGCGATAATCAATAATACCAGGCAAAAATGATTTTTGCTGAGTATCAATCAATCAATCAATCAAAGACATTTGTAGAGCGCACTACTTACACGGAGGGTCTCAAGACGCTTGGGGGGGGCGGGGGGGGTGCTGCTACTGCTCGAACAGCCAGGTCTTGAGCTTCTTCCTGAAGGAGAGGTGGTCTTGGGTCAGGCGCAGGTCGGTCGGGAGGGAGTTCCAGGTCTTGGCGGCCAGGTAGGAGAAGCACCTTCCTCCTGTTGTCGATCTTCGGATGCAGGGGACGGCGGCGAGGGCGTGGTTGGTCGATCGGAGGTGGCGTTTGGGAGCGTAGAAGTTGAGGCGGTTGTTGAGGTAGCTCGGGCCTTGGTCGTGTAGGGCTTTGTGTGCGTGGGTGAGGAGACGGAAGGTGATTCTCTTGTTGACGGGGAGCCAGTTCAGGTCTCTCAGATGTCCGGAGATGTGGCTGCGTCGGGGGATGTCGAGGATGGGTCTGGCTGAGGCGTTCTGGATCCGCTGGAGTCTCTTCTGGAGCTTGGCGGTGGTTCCGGCTTAGAGGGCGTTGCCGTAGTCCAGTCGGCTGGTGACGAGGGCCTGGGTGACCGTCTTCCTGGTCTCGGTGGGGATCCACCGGAAGATCTTCCGTAGCATGCGCAGGATGTTAAAACAGGACGCGGAGACGGCGTTGACTTGTCTGGTCATGGAGAGGGAGGAGTCCAGGATGAAGCCCAGGTTGCGTGCGTGGTCTGTCGGTTTGGGTGCGGTGCCCAGGGCGGGGGGCCACCAGGAGACGTCCCAGGCGGAGGGCGAGGAGCCCAGGATGAGGACTTCCGTCTTGTCTGAGTTCAGTTTCAGGCGGCTGGTCGTCATCCACTCGGCTACATCTTTCATCCCTTCGGGAAGGTCGGCTCTGACGGCGGCGGGGTCGTTGGTCAGGGAGAGGATCAGCTGGGTGTCGTCAGCGTAGGAGATGATGTTGAGGTTGTGTTGGCGTGCGATGGCTGCGAGGGGGCTCATGTAGACGTTGAAGAGGGTGGGGCTCAGCGAGGATCCTTGAGGGACGCCGCATATGACTTTGGTGGCCTCTGACTTGTACGGTGGTAGACGGACTCTCTGTGTTCTTCCGTCGAGGAAGGAGATGATCCATTCCAGTGCCTTCTCCTGGATTCCGACGTTGCTGAGGCGCTGCACTAGGGTGCGGTGGCAGACAGTGTCGAATGCCGCGGAGAGGTCTAGGAGGATGAGGGCCGCTGTTTCTCCGTTGTCCATCAGGGCTCGGATGTCATCGGTGGCAGCGATGAGGGCGGTCTCGGTGCTGTGGTTGGCTCGGAAGCCAGACTGTGAGGGGTCGAGGGATCCATTTGTCTCGAGGAAGGCGGCCAGCTGTTTGTTGACGGTCTTCTCGATGACTTTGGCTGGAAACGGGAGGAGCGAGATGGGGCGGTAATTCTTGAGTTCGGTGGGGTCCGCTGTAGGTTTCTTGAGTAGGGCGCTGAGTTTGGCGTGCTCCCAACTCTCCGGGAAGGTGGCGGTGTTGAAGGAGGTGTTGATGATGTCCCGCAGGTGGGGTGCGATGACAGCGTCGGCCTTGTTGAAGACGTGGTGAGGGCAGGGGTCGGTTGGAGATCCGGAGTGGATGGAGTTCATCATGCGGACGGTGTCTTCGGTGCTGATCGGAGTCCAGGCGCGGAGGGTGGTGGTGGGGGGCGGTGGTTCGGTCGTGGCGTGCGTCGGTTGAGTGCTGAAGCTGTTGTGTATGTCCGCGATCTTGTTGTGGAAGTAGGAGGCGAGGGAGTTGCAGAGGTCTTGCGATGGGGTGATGTCGTTGTTTCCGGCGTTGGGGTTGGAGAGCTCTTTCACGATGTTGAAGAGTTCCTTGCAGTTGTGTGCGTTGTTGTCCAGCCGGTCCTTGAATGCAGTTTTCTTGGTGGCGCGGATCAGTTGGTGGTGCTTTCGGGTGGCAAGCTTGAGGGTGGTCATGTTGTCCGGTGTTGGTTCCCTTCTCCAGGCTTTCTCGAGGGCTCGGCAGTTCTTCTTGGAGCTCTTGAGTTCGTTGGTGAACCATGGGGCCTTCTTGCTGCCGGGTCTGCTGGGCGGGGTCCTCAGTGGGGCGAGTTCGTCCGCGCAGTTGCTGATCCACTTCGTGAGGTTGTCGGCAGCCTGGCTGGGGTTCGCTGAGCTGGCGGAAGGGTGCTGGCTCAGGGAAGCGGCGAGCTGGTCGGCTGTGATCTTGTTCCAGCTTCTTCGAGCAACCTGTTGCTGGTGGTGGTGGATCGTCGTTCTTTTGAAGGTGAAGTGGACGCAGCGGTGGTCCATCCAGTGGAGTCCGGTGGCGTGGCTGAAGGCGATGTCTTTGCTGGATGAGAAGACGGCGTCAAGTGTGTGTCCGGCGAGGTGGGTGGGGGTGGACACCAGCTGCTTGAGACCGAGGTTGGCGAGGTTGTCGAGTAGGGTGATGGTGTTGCGGTCGTTGTTGTTCTCCAGGTGGAAGTTGATGTCCCACAGGAGGATTTAGTCAGCGGAGGGGAGGGCATGCGGGCTGATGAAGTCGGCGATGTCCTCGCTGAATTGTGTGCGTGGTCCCGGGGGTCGGTAGATCAGGGTGCCTCTGAGGGTGGTTTTGGGGTCCGTGTGGATCTGGAAGTGCAGGTGTTCGGCGGTTGTCAGGGTGTTGTCGGTGTTGGTCTTGATGCGGATGGTGTCCCTGTAGATGATGGCGATGCCTCCTCCAGTCTGGTTGTCGCGGTCTCTTCGGGTTATCTTGTAGCCCTCTGGGATGGCGATGGCGATGTCGGGCACTGAGGAGTCGTTCAGCCAGGTTTCCGTGAGGAAGGCGATGTCAGGGGCTGTGGTGTCGAGGAGGTTCCAGAGTTCGATGGCGTGTCTGTGGACGGAGCAGGTGTTGAGGAGGATGCACTTCAGGTGGTTGCTGCTGGTGTTCAGCTTGGCGGGTGTTGGTGCGGGACAGGTCCGGATGCAGGTGAACTTGCAGGCGTGGCAGCTGAAGGGTCCGTGGGTTCGTATCGGGGTGGCTCGGTAGCATCCCGGGATTCGGCCGGTGTTGAGTGCGTTGAGGGTGGCGGCGTCGTAGGTCCGGCGGGTGGGCTGGTGTCTGCGGGGCCCAGGGGTCCTGGCACTGGGCGCGGTCCAGGCGCGGACGGGCGCAGACGGGCTTACCTTTGGCGCGCCTTCGGCACACAATCAGCGCTCCCGCTGCGCGTCAACGCTGCGCGTGTGCACGGTCACCATTTATAGCGAAGTGCAGGGAGGAGGAGCAGCTGGGAGGCGGGAGCGGGGAGGTTACAGAAAAAGGGGGCGTGTCCACACTCCCAGCGGCGGCGGGAAGCGGGGAGCGGGGTGGGTGGGCGCAGGGGGCAGTGCACAGGGGGACAAAAATATGGGCAGAGGAGCAAGCTGGGAAAGAGAGAAAGTACCGTTGGGATACTAACAAAACAAAGACACTATCATACAACAGCAGGGAAATTCGGCAATCGACGAGCGAGGCGGGGGTTTGGCCAGGGGAAGGAAGGCTCAGCGAGGCTGAAATGAGCGTCAGGCGGGGGCACACGCCGCAGCTGGTGGCCGTGCGGCGCGGGGGTGTCCTAAGGATAGGTCACACTCACCTGCGCCGCACGGTCACCATTTATGGCCAAGTGCAGGGAGGAGGAGCCGCTGGGAGGCGGGAGCCGGGAGGTTACAGAAAAAGGGGGCGTGTCCACACTCCCAGCGGCGGCGGGAAGCGGGGAGCGGGGCGGGTGGGCGCAGGGGGCAGTGCACAGGGGGACAAAAATATGGGCAGAGGAGCAAGCTGGGAAAGAGAGAAAGTACCGTTGGGATACTAACAAAACAAAGACACTATCATACAACAGCAGGGAAAATCGGCAATCGACGAGCGAGGCGGGGGGCGTGGCCAGGGGAAGGAAGGCTCAGCGAGGCTGAGATGAGCGTCAGGCGGGGGCACACGCAGCAGCTGGTGGCCGTGCGGCGCGGGGTGTCCTAAGGATAGGTCATATCCCACTAACCAATGGTATTATTGGAATTGATAAAGGGTAAGTGGAGAAAATTGATGTATCAATTCAAAGAAAGGGACACTCCCCAGATAAACATTCCCGGAAAGCGATGGGGCTGTGAAGGCAAAGATGTCAAAAAAAAAAGATCATCAGTTCTCCAGAAACCTCCTTATCTATACAATCGCAAAATGAGGATAAAAAAAAAAAAGATGACACAAAGAAATCCTTGCTCTTTTATTCTTCTAGGGAAATTTAAAAAGAGAAGAATAATATGTTTTAAGTAACAAGCAAGAATATGAACAGAAAGCATGGAAAGGGTGTAAATCAAAATAGAAGTAATCATCATTTTAATTGAATCTAATAGCCCCCACCATGAAATAAAGAGAGGATTCCAAGAAGAAAGTAGTTTGTTAATCAGAGACACAACCACAGTCATAGTTAAATTAATAGAAGAGGCAATGGAGTTGGAGAACAACATACCTAAGTATTTGATTTTAGAACCATTCCATGCAAAACCAGTAGAAGAAAAGAAATGTGGAAGGCAACATTTAGTTCGAGGGAGAACTTCTATTTTATCTGAATTAATTTTGTATCCAGAGACAAGGGAAAAGAAATGGAATTCATGTAATAAAGGAGGATGAAGATTTCGGGAGCAGAAATAAAAAGCAGGATATCATCTGCACTTGCTGAGAGTTTCAAGTGTTGGTCGCCCTAAGAGAAGCCAGATATGGAGTTATTATTATGGATTGAGGATAGGAAAGGTTTAAGAGTTAAGACAAAGAGAAGGAGGGTAAGAGGGGAAGCCTTGACGAACTCCGCGCTGAAGAGGAAAGTAGGGTGAGATACAACCGTTGACTAGTACAGAGGATCTGGGGGCAGAGTATAATAAAGAAATAAGGGAGGTGAATTTAGGACCAAAACCATGCCATTTTAGAGATGCAAATAAAAAGGACCAATCCACTCTATCAAATGCTTTTTCAGCATCAACATAAATGGCCGCTAAGGATGTGGAAAGGAAAGGAACTTTGTTCAAAGTATTAAGAAAGAGGCAAGAATTATCTGAGGTCAATCTGCCCCTGACAGAACCGCATTGCTCTTTGCCAATTAAATGCGGCATAAGAGAATCTAAACTTAAAGAAAGCGTTTTGGCAAATAATTTATAATCAACATTAGCCAGGGAAATTGGCCGATAATTCTTGCAAAACATAGGATCTCATCAGTATTTATGTATGAGACAAATTGTGGCCTCTTGAAAAGTACCCTCTGTTTTCCCAGAGAGAAAGAAAGAATGGAAGAGATTTAGGAGTTTAGGAAGTAATAAGCTGGAAATGCAAATAAAAATCTATCGAAAAAACGTCCGGGCCAGGAATTCTACCCTTCTTTAAAGCATTAATAGAAGAGGATAGTTCTTTAAGAGATAAGTCTACTTCAAGATCAGGAAGATTGAGATGAGAATTAGATGGGGTTGGGAGATTATCAAGATAGGACTGGATGGGGGAGCTTCATGGAGGAGATTGTGGGGTATAAAGATCTTTATAAAAAAGCTTAAATTCATTAAGAACATCTTGATCTTTGTGAAGAAGAGAACCATCACAAGAATACATAGAATCAATCAGTGAACGATCTTTACGGGTTTTAGGATAATTAGCTAAAAAAAAAGCACTTTATTGCGACCTCCATAATAACGACCACTACTGCGGAGAAGTATGGAAGATGCATAGTCAGAAGAAGTCTTATTAAATTCGAGTTTGGCCCGTATCAGAGCAGGTAGGACGGAATTTGATGATGAAGTATAAGTATGTATGTATGTTCTAAAGCCTTAATATGTGCCAGAGTAGCTTTACGTTGCTGGAGAAAATGTTTCTTTTTTTAATACAAAATCTATGATGAAATCTCTTGCGGTAGCCTTAAAGAAATCCCACAATCTAAAGGGGGAGGAAGAGGGGTCACTGATTAATTCCAAAAATTTGTTAGCAAGAGTGATGAAAGAAGAAGAGAAAAGTGGATCAAGCAGAAGAGAATTATTGAAATGCCAACAGGAAGATCTGAGATGCGAAGGTAATAAGTCAAAGTCAGTAGTGATTGGGGCATGATCAGAAATAATGATAGGTTCAATAGAGGAGGATACCAGATTTTGAGATAAAGGTTGGGACAGGAAAACATAGTCTAAACAGGAAAGGGAATTGTGAGGAGGAGAAAAGAAATAAAAGTCAAGAGTATCAGGGTAAGAGAGTCTTCAAGAGTCAACCAGATGTGATTGGGAAATAGTGTCAAGAAAATGTTTATGTGATTTTTGAGGAGTGACGCGCACTTGTGATTGGCGGTCAAGAAAAGGATCAACAACTGGATTGCAATCGCCTCCTAATATAAAAAAATCATTGATGAATTGAATACATTTCTGTGTAATGAGAGGCCAAAAGGAACAATCAGAATGAGTAGACCCATAAACGTTAAAAACAGTCAAAGAAATGTTATTGATTAACAATGTAGCTGACAACCATCCGCCTTCCGTATCAATTTCTTGCAAACAATTTTACAGTTCAATTTCTTATGGCATAGAATTATAACACCATTTTTCTCATTGGCAGTAGGAGAGAATAAAACTGAACCCACCCAACCTCTCTTTTAATGCTTCATCTTCTGTAAGATGAGTCTCTTGTAAGAGAACCGAATCAGAGTTGTAAGAGGCAAGATGTGATAGTATTCTCTGTCCACTAATTGGATTAATAAAACCCTTCACATTCCAAGAAATAACTCTGAATGAAAAACCATCAAAAATACACAAAAAACAAAACATGCATTAATCAAAAAGATGCTTTGAATAGAACAATTTAACATACAAACCAAAGGTTAAAGTATAAGTAGAGAAAGGATAGGAGATGAGAAGTAGGAGGAAAGGAGGAGAAGAGGACTGAAAAAAGAGGAGGATGAAAGAAGAGATAACAAGAGAAGACAGTACATGACAACCACAAAATATCAATAGAAATATAAAATGAGAAAACAAGGGATTGACGACTATAATACGTATATTCTAAGGGGGACAAAGAGAATATAAGGAGTTGCGACACAAGGGAGAATACGGCACAACCACCGGAAAGGGAGCATCACAGCAGGGAATCTTATGCAATAGATAGAAAATAGAGAAAGAAATATGTTAAAGACGAGAAATATGTGCAGAAATGCAGAAGGAGAAAGTATAAAAAATAGAAATGAGAACAAGATGAAAAAAGTCAAGGTATAGAGGACGTAGAAAGTAGAGGGCCAGAGACATCCATCGAAGAAGCAGAGTGTGAGTGAATGAATGTCTTCAATTCTGCCAGTTCCTCAAAGGTGGAGGTTTTGTTCTGATAAGTAACCTTGAGGAAACAAGGATGAAATAATCCATATCGGGCTCCAAGTGAACGCAAAGCTGGTCGAAGATCCAGGAATTCTTTCCACCTTTTAGATGTTGCTGAGGAAACATCTTGAGAGAGAAATAACTTAGAGCCTTACCGTATGAGCTGTTTTTTATGTTTGGCAGTATTTAAAACAAGTAAGAAGTCTGTAATTTTCAAAAAGAGAAAAATCACACCCCGTGGTTTGGAAGGAGCAGATGTCGAAGACAGACGGGGGCCAAGCCTGTGGGTTCTTTGTATACTCAGATTAGTAGATGGAGGAAGCTGAATAAGCTTTATGAGAAAACTATTGAAGAAGTGCACGGAAGCATCACCCTCAAAATTCTCAAGAAGACCATATAAGCGTAAATTATTGCGTCAACTTTTATTTTCAAGATACTCCACTGATCTCCTCAACTAAAGGTCCTCCCTCTCAAGGGCAACAACTTTTGAGGAAACATTTTATAGTTCATCAACTTGCTGTTCCACTATGGAAATATTAGTCCATAGAAGCCCATTTAGTATCCATAGCTTGCAAGCGGGAGTTAGTCTCTTCAATCAAAGGATGCAAAGCACAAATTTCCTCAAAGATAACGTCCAGAGACATCGGAGAAACAGGCTTTGGTGGAGAGGGAGGGTTCTATTTAAGACGTTTGTTAGTGGAAGCAGGGGTTTGCATTTTTATTGAAGAAGGCAACGAAACCGTTGACCTCGATGTTCCCGATTGCGCCATAAAGCTGGAATCGTGAGGTGTATGGTCAGAGGAAGGAAAGTCTGACACCTGAGAGTGAGCAATGGATCTCTTGCTTGTAAGAAGTAGTTTCTTACACCTACCCATAGAACAAGGGAGGAAATGTTTTGTGGAGGCAAAATAGAGTACCAGCAATACTGGCAGATACCCCACAGCATGTGAAGCGAGCTAAACAACTACGCAAAAAATGAAATTCCAAGTAATTCTCCTTAAGATTAGAAAAAAGTCTGGTTAGACATAAGTAGTAGAAAAGTGGATATTTAGCGATACAAGTTAAGAAAGCAACATTGTTCCAGAGGAAAGGAGCTAATGAAGTCTCTCAAGTAAACCAAATGATGGCCGCAGAGAAGCTGGAGCAGTTTGAAGAGGTTTTACCTTTAAAAGAGCAATACATTGCAGAAAATGCCATGCTGTCACTCAGGAGCACTTACGATGCATGTAAGTCTCCATTTCAGTGAGAAAATAGACTCTGGAGCCGCGCGCACGCTCCCCCGAAGTAATTTCTTTTTAATTGATGAATTAATAATTTGTAGTTAATAAATGTTAATAAATTAATTGGTAATTAATTATGATAATTGGGTAATTAATTTTAGTTGTGTGTTGTGATTTTTATAGGAGTAAAGGGTGAGAAGTAATTTTTTTTAATTAATTATGTATAGTTGTTAATGTTAATTATTTGGTATTTATTTTGGGTACTTGCTTATTTTTTTGTGTTTTGTGTTTACTTTTAAAGGGGTAAAGGGTGGGTATTAAAGGAATTTTAATTATTTACTTATTAGTTGTTAATAGTAATAGTTTTTCTTTTATAATAATATTTAATTGTGTTTTATTTTTTATAGTTTACTTTAGGTGTGTGTTGTGGATATTATAGTGTTAAAGCATGTGTACTCAATGAATGTATATTTTTTTGTATCAATAAGATTTTTTAAATTGATTATTAATTATGTTAATTATGGAAACACATATAATTAAAAATGTTGAAGTGTTTTGTTATTACTGTGGTGTTATAGGGTAAAAATAAAATAAACAGATTTAAGTTTTAAATAATTTCTTTGTTTGTTAATATTTCCTATTCTTAAATAATTTTTGTTTATAAATGTATTTATACATTTATTTTATATAATAGTTGTAGGTTTTTGTTACATGTAAACAATATTATACTGTGTTATTTTTATATGTTTAATATATTTAATTTTATATTTTTAAAAAACAGTTTTTTTATGATTTTAACGTTTTTGTAATATTTTTAGTTTTTTTCCATCTGTTTAAGTCTAATTAGTAATGTTTGTTTCTCTGCTATACAGCACTTTCCCTACTGTTGCCCTTCTCTTTCAAGACAAACACCGCTTACAAGCCCGCCACACGCCCTCCACGAAGGAACTGGAGCAAGGTCACAGAGGAGCACCGCAACTCTAGCCTCGTCCACGACCACCCTCTGCCACAACAGATGGCAACTCTGTAGCCACAGAACTACACAGCTGGATCACCAACTGCACGGAGAAGCTCGCTCCCCTTCGTCGACAGACAACGCCCGCTGACGGCCACCTGGTTTACCACTGACCTCCAAGAAGCCAAAGGCTCCTGCAGACGACTCAAGAAACGATGGAGAAATAGCAGTAACACGAAGACCAATCCGTCTACAAGCATGCCACAACAGAATACCACCAACTCATACAATCCTCCAAGAGGACCTTCATCAGGATGAAAATCCTCACAAATGCCAGCAACTCAAATGTACTCTTGAACATCATTCAGCAGTTCACCAAACCCCCCAGCGAAGCCACAGATATCACACCATCCAGGACCTCTGCAACACGCTTAGTTCCTTCTACCTGAAAATCAAGGCTCTCTAGGACAACTTCAGCGAACAGACCCCTAAAATCACCCTCTCCTCCAGCAATGACAGCCAGCCCACCATCACCAACTGGACGCCGGTCACCACCGAAGACACCACCACGACCATGAAGAGCACCCACTCAGGAGCCCCCATGGACCCCTGCCCTCCTCACATCTTCCACAGAGCCGCCACCACCATTGCGCCCGAACTGTGCTGCACCATCAATGCCATCGTCTAACCTGGCACCTTCCCCGACGACTGGAAGCCGGCTGAGGTCAAGCCCCTCCTCAAGAAATCTTCGGCTGACCCGACTGACCTGAAAAACTATCACCTCATCTCTCTCCCATCCTTTCGCAGCCAAAGTCACCGAAAAACTCATCAACGCACAACTGACCACCTTCATTAAAGAGAATGCCACGCTCAACTCCTCCCAGTCTGGATTCCACAGCAACCACTACACCGAGACCGCCGTCCTCGCCACCATTGACAACATCCACATGCTACTTGACCAGGGAAAGACCGCAGCCCTCATCCTGCGAGACCTCTCTGCAGCCTTTGACACCGTCTCCCACTGCCCTCCGTCTGTCAGACTTCATGACGCAGGCATACAGGGATCAGCCCTCGACTGTATCCTCTCCTTTCTCACTGGCGGAACCCAAAGGATCAGACACCCACCCTTCCCCTCCGAACCCACAGAGGTCAACTGCGGAGTACCCCAAGGATCATTGCTCAGCCCTACGCTCTTCTTCATCTACATGGCCCCCCTCACCACCATCATCAGACAGCATGGGTTCAGCATAGTTTCCTACGCCGACGATACCCAACTCATCCTCTCCCTCACAAAAAACCCAGAAGGCACCAGGCTCATCTTACAGGAAGGAATGAAAGTTGTTGCAGCCTGGATGAGCCACAGCTGGCTAAAAGTGAACTCAAAGAAGACAGAGGTCCTCATCCTTGGACCCTCCCCCACCACCTTGGATAGCTCCTGGTAGCCCTCTAGCAGACTGGACTACGGAAATGCCCTCTACACAGGAATCAACAAATTCCTGCTACATAAACTTCAGACCATCCAGTACTCTGCAGTCAGACTAGTCCTCGGCACCCCATGACAGGAGCACATGACCCAACACTTGCAAGACCTCCACTGGCTCCCAGTCGAGAAGAGAGTAACTTTCAAACTACTCACCCATGCCTACAACTTCCTCCACAACACAGGACCCAAATACCAATGAAAGAATCTCTTTGCACGCACCCAAAGGAAACCTTTGTTCCGCCGACCTCACCCTGGCAGCACCCTGCGCTTCTGCAGAACCAGAGCTGGAGGAAGCGCCATCTCCGACATTGTAGCCAAAGTCTGGAATGAGCTCCCAGCCACCATAAGCACTCCCCTACCCTGCACACCTTCAGGAAGAGCCTAAAGAAATGGCTTTTCGGCGCTGCATCCCCCCCTGCGCCTTGAGACCCTCATAGGTGAGTGGCGGGCTTAACAAATCCTTGATTTATTGGTTGCACTCATTTGAATGGGAATAGTAACTTTTAACCCTCCGCTGTCCAACACATTCCCTACTGTTGCACTCACTGGAGTGGGCATAAAAATGTTTGCCCTTCCGCTATCCAAGACTTTCTCTACTGTTTGCACTGACAGGAGTGGGAATAGTAATTTTTACCCCTCCGCTATCCAACATTTTTCCTACTGTTGCACTCACTGGAGTTAGAGTAGTATATGTAATTCCTCCATTATCCAACACTTACCATACTTTTGCACTCACTGCAGTGGCAATAGTAATTTTTACCCCTCCACTATCCAACACTTTACCTAGTGATGCACTAATTGGAGTGGGAAAATTACTTTTTTCCCCTCTGCTATCCAGCACTTTCCCGACTGTTCCACTCACTGGAGTTGGAATAGTAATTTTTTTTCCTTCCGCTATCCAACACTTTCCCTACTATTGCACTCACTGGAGTGGGAATAGTACATTTAATTACTCCGCTATCCAACACTTATCCTAGCTTTGCACTCACTGCAGTGGGAATAGTAATGTTTACCCCTTCACTATCCAACACTTTCCCTACTGATGCACTAATTGGAGTGACAAAAGTAATTGTACCCTCTGCTATCCAGTCCTTTCCCGACTGTTGCACTCACTGGAGTTGGAATAGTAATTTTTGCCCCTCCGCTATCCAACACTTTCCCTACTATTGTACTCACTGGAGTGGGAATAGTAAATGTAATTACTCCACTATCCAACACTTATCCTAGCTTTGCACTCATTGCAATAGGAATAGTATTCCGCTATCCAACACTTTTACTATTGTTGCACTTATTTTATTGGGAAATGTAAGTTTACATTCTTTTTATTAGTTTAATGTTTTAATTTTTTATAGAATGTTTTGTATTATTGATATAGATATATATGGACCTCTGTGGAGCATGACCCACTGGCTGCTGTTTGAAACCTACTAAGGTAATGCCAATTAGCGAAAATAAATGGCAGCGCTGGAAGGATTTGGTGAGGATGACCTCTTGCACCAATCGTTCTGGGGACTTGAGCTTTGGACTGGGATGTGAGAACATTTGGCATCATGCTGCAATTATAATATCCGTGACTGTGTTCCATTTGGTTTTATTTTACATTAAATGCACGGGAAAGTTGCAGAGAGCAATGTATTAATTTTGCCAAAACAATGAGAACTGTTTAAAATAAACCAGCACTTACTTTCATTCCCAGGTGCATTATGGGATTTGTATGCTTTTTCAGTCACGTGATACAAGACGCCTTTAAAATGCAGGCACGTAAGCACTCTGCGTTTTGCTTCCCTTCCGTGATCAAGGCAGACACAGAAACATGTTGGATTTAAGGAAGCAGGGGTGCTGCATATTCCTGGAACAAAGCAATTGTCCCTAGAAATGGGCCTCTGTGTGTTTGCTCATGTGGTCATGAACTAACGGGCTTCTCGAGTCCGTCAAAAGAGGCCGCCCTGAAGGGTCGGGGGCTCCTCGCTCGGAGGTTTGTTCTGGATATATATATATTGTTGGACCCGGCCCGTTGGGCAGGTTCACCCCTAGACATTTTGCTTTTTCCTAGCCTGTTTATGGAACCTGGTGTTGGTGATTTTAGGCCCCTGCGCACTTTTTCACTCTGGTACAGTGTAAAGTGCTTGAGCTCTCTGTGAATGAGTGGTGAGTGACCTGCCCTCCCATAGGAATGAATGGGGAATATGTATGCCCATGGTAGTTCCTGATGTGTGGGGAGTGCAGGGGCGAGTTTGGTATGTACGAACTTGTGAGAATGAATGCTGCAAAATGATATATGCGGCATGACTGTGTCTAGTCTAGAAGTACTACTTTTGGAAGTTGGAATATTTGTGTAAGTTGGTGCTGGCGTGTGATTGGCTGGTGAGCCTGGCCCAGAGAGCCTGGGCCTGCTTGTGGATTGACTGTCTGGTTTGAGGATGACAGGGGCTGGAGAGCCCAGGAGGTTGTCTGAAGTCAGCCCATGGATGAAAGGCAGCATCTGCTGCCAGGGAAGTGGGAGGAGATGGCACCTGATAGTAAAGGGCTGTGCCTGCCTAACTACAAAGCTGGCCCCACCTCCCGCTGGGCGACTGTCACCTCTGTCCGGGATACTGAAGGGACTTCCCTATAACCAGTTCTAGCTTGTTCTCAGACTGCCTGCTTTAAAGGACTTCAAAGGACTTCAAAGACTTTTCACTGTATAAGAAGGGGCTGTGTCCCCTTCCAAAATGTTCTTGTTTCTAACTTGAATCTGCCAGGGGCATGCTGCTGCTGGGGCTCAGGGGAATCCCTGGGCCCTGCCCAGCTCCTGGACATTTGATGGACTGCTGGGGGACTCTTCCTGGCTGTCCCCCTGCCTTCTGCATTTCCTAGAGGACTGATGGATTTTCCTGCAGAGAGCGCTTTCTGTGGACCCTTCTTGCTGTAGGGGTCTGCTCTGGGGACCTTTGGCGCCTGGGAGCGCTGTGCTGTGATCCTAGCGCTTGAGAGCGCTCCTGGCTGCATTTCGAGCATTTAGTTGCACGCATTTTGCGTGAGGATTGGCGGGTGCCACCCCGCTTATTTGATTATTTACTTTGCGAGTGCCCACCTCGCTTATTTTCAACTTTACTTTATCTTCGGCTGCCCACGCCGATATTTTGATTGCCTGCCCGCCTGCCTGCCTAGCGAGGGCCGCCGCGCTGCCTGCGGCGACCCGGAAGTGCTTGGCAGGCCGGCCAATCAGAGCGCGGCCGGCCGGAAGTCCCGCCCGCGGCCTGGGAGGCGGAGAGAAGAGGAAGCATGGCGGCCGGTGAGCAGGGCCCCCGTGTGCCGAGGGAGCCCTGCAGCGGGAGAGAAGAAGAGGCAGTGCGGCGTTGTCCCAGCGAGGCTCCTGGGAAGGAAGGGGAGCCCCGCCTGCTGCCCCCGAGGAGTCCCGTGATGTGGAGAAGCCCCGCCCGAGGCCCGGTAAGTTAGGGCTGGACCGGGTGAGACGGGGGCAGTGCTGTTGCTGCTCCGTGAGGGAGCAGATGGAGTTTTGTGGTGCCGGTGGAGGCACAGTGTTAAAAGCGGCCCCGTGTGGCAGTGGGCCGCTCCAACGAGGCGGATGGGTTCACGGGCCTGGAGTGGCCCACGCTTTGCGCTTTAAGGGGAGGGTGGTGCCGGGGCACGTTGTCGGCGCCCGCCCCCTCCCCCTGCGCCCGTCTTCAAAGTGTCCCCGATGGCAGAGGGCTGCTCCAACGTGGGGGCAGACTTGTCTAGAGAGCCTGGGTGGCTCAGAGGGCCATTTTTGTGTTTAGAGCCACGGAGGCTCTAGGGGACATACATAATTTACGAGCCCAGCGAGGCTCGAGGGCCATAGTAGATAGAGGGGGCATCGGGGCACATTGCCGGTGCTCGCCCCCTCCTGCCTGCGAAAGGCTTTGTTTAGAGCCTGAGAGCTCCACCGTTTGGGGACATGTGATGTCCAGAGCCTGTGTGGCTCCAGAGTGGCGCAGTTTGCACCTGAGGGCTAGTGAGAGCCCTGCCGCAGTTCTGCATCCCAGCTGGCCAGCAATTAGTGGGCAGCTGCACCATTTAGGTTTGTGATTGTCCTCAGGTGCCCAGCAAGTAGTGGGCACCTGCTACATTTAGGTCTTGCGCCAGTGGCGCAACCCTGACTGGCACTGCACGGCAGCGCACTCTGACATTGGACTCAGGGCATCCTTGCCCCACAAGGCCAGTTGGCCTAGGGACTGCCACAGGTGGTGGCTTATGTAAGTTATGCGCAATGTGATTCCTATGTTTTTAACAGTAATTGCCTACTGTGTGTTTTTGCGCTATTGTATTGTTCTGGCACCTCTGAATGTTTAGTCATCATGTGTCTTCTTGCGCTGCACCCCTGAATGTATTTTATTGCATCATGTGCTTTATTCTTAACACCTCTGAATGTTTTAGGCATCATGTGTTTCTCTTTATTACTCCTCTGAATGTGTTTCATGCATCATGGGTAATGTGTTCTTTCCTAGACCCCTAAATGCTGTGTGATACTTAGGTGGTTGTTCTTTTTAGTACAGGTGGTCCTAGTAAGGTCCTGGTGCCCTGCGTGACATGCTCCTAAGGTGTTTAGGGTTGCATAGTGAGTACTTACCTGTTCCCATTAGATACTGGGTGTGATTTCTAACTGTTACTTTGTGCTACAGTGATTTTATATTCTTTTATTATAATTTCTGACAGTATTTCATTTCTACTAAGTGCTGATTATGACAGTGGCCCATGTGGCCCTGTCTTGTGAATAATCCCATGTGAATATTGCCCGTGCCAGTTGGCACAATGTATAGGTGTGATTTTATCTGATGTGTTTTTACAATACAAAACTCTGCAATTTTTTTCAGATAGTCACATGTTTGGGATTATTGTTTTTTATTTTTTCCTCGAGTGTCATTTTCAAATGTGTTCCTGCGCTTTATGTTTAGTGGCAGATGAGAGAAAGTGAAAGGGCGGGACGCCAGTAGAGGGGGAGGTTCCCATAGATTAGGACTCCCTTGCTGGGTTCAGTGTCCAATCCCAAATCCTGTCCCTGTGTGGGTAGATAGAAGAGAGGGAGTGTGAGGAGAAATGACTAGCTCAGGAGGGTGGTTGTTCCCTGAGTGTAGTGTGTGTGTCTGGATTCCCCAGTGTGATAGGATCCAGTGGTGGCAGCTTAAATGTGTCCAGTGCGTGTGAAGTCCCATTCCCAGTTTCCAGAGTATGGTGCCTGGTACTCAGTAAGAGGGGTACAGGTTGTGAGTCAGAGGCAGTGAGGAACTGTCTCACCAGTCTGGAGGGGGAGTGTGTGGATGAGTGGTGTCTTGAACTGGAGGAGTTGGTGTGAGTTTTTTTAAGGAGCTTGCACGTGAGCTGTACCTCTGGTGGTGTGCAGGAGGTCCTACAGAGGCACTGGACAAGAAGGTGGATGTCTGGCGGTGTGCTAGATGTCTTGCAGTGGCATTAGGAGGTGATTCTAAAAGGAGTGGCTTGTGTATCTGATGATCCTGGGAAGGGGAAGAGGTTCATGTGTAACCCAGCTAGGTCCCAGTAGTATGGTAGGTGTGTATGGGCTCGCGCCCTGTCTCAGTGGAGGCGGAGTGAGTGTGGGACGGTGTGTCCCACGTTGGCCTGAAACCCTATCTCAGGGCCTGGAGGGTTCCCTAAGGGAGCGCCAGGTCAGGGGCCTAAGCTGTACATAGGTCACTTGAGGAGGATCTTCCTGTGTCTAGAGGACGGGGAGTGTCTGTAACCAGAACTCCGGCGGTCCTAGTGTTGGGCAGTACCGCTCCTAAGTGGAGGGTGCAGAAGTCCTGGCTCGCTGAGCATTTGACCGTCTAAAGTGCTTGACCATTTGTGGGGCCTCTGGAGGTCGTTCCCCGAGGAGGGGGAAAGCCGGGTTGGGGTTGTGGCCTGACCTGGAAGGAGTACTGAAGGAGAGTGTGTCGCTGATACGCCGCTGGCGTGTGCTCTGTCTAGCCTGGGACATACTGAGAATTACCCTGTGATAGGGAGTACTGGAGGAGAGTGTGTCGCTGATACGCCGCTGGTGTGTGCTCTGTCTAGCCTGAGACATACTGGAACTGGAAGGGGGTGCAGAGGGACGGTGTCCTTACTTCGGACCCCGGTGTAACCTGAGGGTTTAGATCTTAGGTTGGGAGATTAGGAAACTTCTAGGTCAAGAGGAATCTCTACCAAAGTGGATCAGCTGAAGAGACTGAGGGGGCTGCCCTTGCTGTGTGATCTGGGGCTCACCTGCAGTTTGTTGTTTCCACTAAGGTAGAGGAAAGGGGACTTTGCTGTGTGCTGTGTCCCCCCACCTGCTTGAAGAGGGACTGTGCTGTGTGCTTTGTACCTCTGAAGTGAAATAGTTTCCAGGGGTAGACCAGTGATGGAGTGAGGTCCTGATCTGGTAAGAGAATTGTGTTCTGGTGAGTGCTTCTCTGTGAGGGTGCGGAAACCAAGAAGTAGAGGTAGGGTGGGGCATTCTTGCCCGTGACCTCTGGTCAGCCTAAGGGTATGGTCCCTAGGTTGTTGGATCAGTGGTAGTTGTAGCTACACTGAGAGAGAGAGTGGAGAATGGCTGTTGTGTGCCAGGGGTTACTACCCCCCACTCTGTGGATTAGTTAGGACCTGTGATTTGGATGGCCTATGGCCTGGTCTTGGCTGTGGATGACTAGAGAGTACCAGTGTGGTATCCTAGTTGTGTCAGAGAGTTATTGTTTGGAGGTAACCAGGTGGGTTCAGAGTGGCATAAAACCGGAGGGTGTCCCTGCCGTGCAGGTCCGTGTCCGTGTTTTGTCACCCAAAGCAAGGAAACCCATCAGTGGAGTGATTGGTCTACCCTGCGTTTTGGCTGGAAGGGGGTTGTGTTGGACCCGGCCCTTTGGGCAGGTTCACCCCTAGACTTTTTGCTTTTTCCTAACCTGTTTATGGAACCTGGTGTTGGTGATTTTAGGCCTCTGCGCACTTTTTCACTGTGGTACAGTGTAAAGTGCTTGAGCTCTCTGTGAATGAGTGGTGAGTGACCTGCCCTCCCATAGGAATGAATGGGGAATATGTATGCCCATGGTAGTTCCTGATGTGTGGGGAGTGCAGGGGCGAGTTTGGTATGTACGAACTCGTGAGAATGAATGCTGCAAAATGATATATGCGGCATGACTGTGTCTAGTCTAGAAGTACTACTTTTGGAAGTTGGCATATTTGTGTAAGTTGGTGCTTGCGTGTGATTGGCTGGTGAGCCTGGCCCAGAGTGCCTGGGCCTGCTTGTGGATTGACTGTCTGGTTTGAGGATGACAGGGGCTGGAGAGCCCAGGAGGTTGTCTGAAGTCAGCCCATGGATATAAGGCAGCATCTGCTGCCAGGGAAGTGGGAGGAGATGGCACCTGATAGTGAAGGGCTGTGCCTGCCTAACTACAAAGCTGGCTCCACCT
Organism: Lissotriton vulgaris; assembly: GCF_964263255.1. Taxonomy (NCBI): domain Eukaryota; kingdom Metazoa; phylum Chordata; class Amphibia; order Caudata; family Salamandridae; genus Lissotriton; species Lissotriton vulgaris. The sequence goes on along the minus strand of NC_141693.1, from coordinate 447,795,463 downwards.
CCCGCTGGGCGACTGTCACCTCTGTCCCTGATACTGAAGGGACTTCCCTATAACCAGTTCTAGCTTGTTCTCAGACTGCCTGCTTCAAAGGACTTCAAAGACTTTTCACTGTATAAGAAGGGGCTGTGTCCCCTTCCAAAATGTTCTTGCTTCTAACTTGAATCTGCCAGGGGCATGCTGCTGCTGGGGCTCAGGGGAATCCCTGGGCCCTGCCCAGCTCCTGGACATTTGATGGACTGCTGGGGGACTCTTCCTGGCTGTCCCCCTGCCTGCTGCATTTCCTAGAGGGCTGATGGATTTTCCTGCAGAGAGCGCTTTCTGTGGACCCTTCTTGCTGTAGGGGGTCTGCTCTGGGGACCTTTGGCGCCTGGGAGCGCTGTGCTATGATCCTAGCGCTTGAGAGCGCTCCTGGCTGCATTTCGAGCGTTTCGTTGCACGCATTTTGCGTAAGGAATGGCGGGTGCCACCCCGCTTATTTGATTATTTACTTTGCGAGTGCCCACCTCGCTTATTTTCAACTTTACTTTATCTTCGGCTGCCCACGCCGATATTTTGATTGCCTGCCCGCCTGCCTGCCTAGCGAGGACCGCCGCGTTGCCCGCGGTGACCCGGAAGTGCTTGGCCGGCCGGCCAATCAGAGCGCGGCCGGCTGGAAGTCCCGCCCCGCGGCCTGGGAGGCGGAGAGAAGAGGAAGCCTGGCGGCCGGTGAGCAGGGCCCCCGTGTGCCGAGAGAGCCCTGCAGCGGGAGAGAAGAAGAGGCAGTGCGGCGATGTCCCAGCAAGGCTCCTGGGAAGGAAGAGGAGCCCCTCCTGCTGCCCCCGAGGAGTCCCGTGATGTGCAGAAGCCCCGCCCGAGGCCCGGTAAGTTAGGGCTGGGCCGGGTGAGACGGGGGCAGTGCTGTTGCTGCTCCGTGAGTGAGCAGATGGAGTTTTGTGGTGCCGGTGGAGGCACGGTGTTAAGAGCGGCCCTGTGTGGCAGTGGGCCGCTCCAACGAGGCAGATGGGTTCACGGGCCTGGAGGGGCCCAGGCTTTGCCCTTTAAGGGGAGGGTGGTGCCGGGGCACGTTGTCGGAGCCCACCCCCTCCCCCTGCGCACGTCTTCAGAGCGTCCCCGATGGCAGAGGGCCGCTCCAACGTGGGGGCAGACTTGTCTAGACAGCCTGGGTGGCTCAGAGGGCCATTTTTGTGTTTAGAGCCACGGACGCTCTAGGGGACATACATAATTTACGAGCCCAGCGAGGCTTGAGGGCCCTAGTAGATAGAGGGGGCATCGGGGCACATTGCCGGTGCTCGCCCCCTCCTGCCTGCGAAAGGCTTTGTTTAGAGCCTGAGAGCTCCACCATTTGGGGACATGTGGTGTCCAGAGCCTGTGTGGCTCCAGCGTGGCGCAGTTTGCGCCTGAGGGCTAGTGAGAGCCCTGCCGCAGTTCTGCATCCCAGCTGCCCAGCAATTAGTGGGCAGCTGCACCATTTAGGTTTGTGATTGTCCTCAGGTGCCCAGCAAGTAGTGGGCACCTGCTACATTTAGGTCTTGCGCCAGTGGCGCAACCCTGACTGGCACTGCACGGCAGCGCGCTCTGACATTGGACTCAGGGCATCCTTGCCCCACAAGGCCAGTTGGCCTAGGGACTGCCAAAGGTGGTGGCTTATGTAAGTTATGCGCAATGTGATTCCTATGTTTTTAACAGTAATTGCCTACTGTGTGTTTTTGCGCTATTGTATTGTTCTGGCACCTCTGAATGTTTAGTCATCATGTGTCTTCTTGCGCTGCACCCCTGAATGTATTTTATTGCATCATGTGCTTTATTCTTAACACCTCTGAATGTTTTAGGCATCATGTGTTTCTCTTTATTACTCCTCTGAATGTGTTTCATGCATCATGGGTAATGTGTTCTTTCCTAGACCCCTAAATGCTGTGTGATACTTAGGTGGTTGTTCTTTTTAGTACAGGTGGTCCTAGTAAGGTCCTGGTGCCCTGCGTGACATGCTCCTAAGGTGTTTAGGGTTGCGTAGTGAGTACTTACCTGTTCCCAGTAGATACTGGGTGTGATTTCTAACTGTTACTTTGTGCTACAGTGATTTTATATTCTTTTATTCTAATTTCTGACAGTATTTCATTTCTACTAAGTGCTGATTATGACAGTGGCCCATGTGGCCCTGTCTTGTGAATAATCCCATGTGAATATTGCCCGTGCCAGTTGGCACAATGTATAGGTGTGATTTTATCTGATGTGTTTTTACAATACAAAACTCTGCAATTTTTTTCAGATAGTCACATGTTTGGGATTATTGTTTTTTATTTTTTCCTCGAGTGTCATTTTCAAATGTGTTCCTGCGCTTTATGTTTAGTGGCAGATGAGAGAAAGTGAAAGGGCGGGACGCCAGTAGAGGGGGAGGTTCCCATAGATTAGGACTCCCTTGCTGGGTTCAGTGTCCAATCCCAAATCCTGTCCCTGTGTGGGTAGATAGAAGAGAGGGAGTGTGAGGAGAAATGACTAGCTCAGGAGGGTGGTTGTTCCCTGAGTGTAGTGTGTGTGTCTGGATTCCCCAGTGTGATAGGATCCAGTGGTGGCAGCTTAAATGTGTCCAGTGCGTGTGAAGTCCCATTCCCAGTTTCCAGAGTATGGTGCCTGGTACTCAGTAAGAGGGGTACAGGTTGTGAGTCAGAGGCAGTGAGGAACTGTCTCACCAGTCTGGAGGGGGAGTGTGTGGATGAGTGGTGTCTTGAACTGGAGGAGTTGGTGTGAGTTTTTTTAAGGAGCTTGCACGTGAGGTGTACCTCTGGTGGTGTGCAGGAGGTCCTACAGAGGCACTGGACAAGAAGGTGGATGTCTGGCAGTGTGCTAGATGTCTTTCAGTGGCATTAGGAGGTGATTCTAAAAGGAGTGGCTTGTGTATCTGATGATCCTGGGAAGGGGAAGAGGTTCATGTGTAACCCAGCTAGGTCCCAGTAGTATAGTAGGGGTGTATGGGCTCGCGCCCTGTCTCAGTGGAGGCGGAGTGAGTGTGGGACGGTGTGTCCCACGTTGGCCTGAAACCCTATCTCAGGGCCTGGAGGGTTCCCTAAGGGAGCGCCAGGTCAGGGGCCTAAGCTGTACATAGGTCACTTGAGGAGGATCTTCCTGTGTCTAGAGGACGGGGAGTGTCTGTAACCAGAACTCCGGCGGTCCTAGTGTTGGGCAGTACCGCTCCTAAGTGGAGGGTGCAGAAGTCCTGGCTCGCTGAGCATTTGACCGTCTAAAGTGCTTGACCATTTGTGGGGCCTCTGGAGGTCGTTCCCCGAGGAGGGGGAAAGCCGGGTTGGGGTTGTGGCCTGACCTGGAAGGAGTACTGAAGGAGAGTGTGTCGCTGATACGCCGCTGGCGTGTGCTCTGTCTAGCCTGGGACATACTGAGAATTACCCTGTGATAGGGAGTACTGGAGGAGAGTGTGTCGCTGATACGCTGCTGGTGTGTGCTCTGTCTAGCCTGAGACATACTGGAACTGGAAGGGGGTGCAGAGGGACGGTGTCCTTACTTCGGACCCCGGTGTAACCTGAGGGTTTAGATCTTAGGTTGGGAGATTAGGAAACTTCTAGGTCAAGAGGAATCTCTACCAAAGTGGATCAGCTGAAGAGACTGAGGGGGCTGCCCTTGCTGTGTGATCTGGGGCTCACCTGCAGTTTGTTGTTTCCACTAAGGTAGAGGAAAGGGGACTTTGCTGTGTGCTGTGTCCCCCCACCTGCTTGAAGAGGGACTGTGCTGTGTGCTTTGTACCTCTGAAGTGAAATAGTTTCCAGGGGTAGACCAGTGATGGAGTGAGGTCCTGATCTGGTAAGAGAATTGTGTTCTGGTGAGTGCTTCTCTGTGAGGGTGCGGAAACCAAGAAGTAGAGGTAGGGTGGGGCATTCTTGCCAGTGACCTCTGGTCAGCCTGAGGGTATGGTCCCTAGGTTGTTGGATCAGTGGTAGTTGTAGCTACACTGAGAGAGAGAGTGGAGAATGGCTGTTGTGTGCCAGGGGTTACTACCCCCCACTCTGTGGATTAGTTAGGACCTGTGATTTGGATGGCCTATGGCCTGGTCTTGGCTGTGGATGACTAGAGAGTACCAGTGTGGTATCCTAGTTGTGTCAGAGAGTTATTGTTTGGAGGTAACCAGGTGGGTTCAGAGTGGCATAAAACCGGAGGGTGTCCCTGCCGTGCAGGTCCGTGTCCGTGTTTTGTTACCCAAAGCAAGGAAGCCCATCAGTGGAGTGATTGGTCTACCCTGCGTTTTGGCTGGAAGGGGGTTGTGTTAGACCCGGCCCGTTGGGCAGGTTCACCCCTAGACTTTTTGCTTTTTCCTAACCTGTTTATGGAACCTGGTGTTGGTGATTTTAGGCCTCTGCGCACTTTTTCACTGTGGTACAGTGTAAAGTGCTTGAGCTCTCTGTGAATGAGTGGTGAGTGACCTGCCCTCCCATAGGAATGAATGGGGAATATGTATGCCCATGGTAGTTCCTGATGTGTGGGGAGTGCAGGGGCGAGTTTGGTATGTACGAACTCGTGAGAATGAATGCTGCAAAATGATATATGCGGCATGACTGTGTCTAGTCTAGAAGTACTACTTTTGGAAGTTGGCATATTTGTGTAAGTTGGTGCTGGCGTGTGATTGGCTGGTGAGCCTGGCCCAGAGTGCCTGGGCCTGCTTGTGGATTGACTGTCTGGTTTGAGGATGACAGGGGCTGGAGAGCCCAGGAGGTTGTCTGAAGTCAGCCCATGGATATAAGGCAGCATCTGCTGCCAGGGAAGTGGGAGGAGATGGCACCTGATAGTGAAGGGCTGTGCCTGCCTAACTACAAAGCTGGCTCCACCTCCCGCTGGGCGACTGTCACCTCTGTCCCTGATACTGAAGGGACTTCCCTATAACCAGTTCTAGCTTGTTCTCAGACTGCCTGCTTCAAAGGACTTCAAAGACTTTTCACTGTATAAGAAGGGGCTGTGTCCCCTTCCAAAATGTTCTTGCTTCTAACTTGAATCTGCCAGGGGCATGCTGCTGCTGGGGCTCAGGGGAATCCCTGGGCCCTGCCCAGCTCCTGGACATTTGATGGACTGCTGGGGGACTCTTCCTGGCTGTCCCCCTGCCTGCTGCATTTCCTAGAGGGCTGATGGATTTTCCTGCAGAGAGCGCTTTCTGTGGACCCTTCTTGCTGTAGGGGGTCTGCTCTGAGGACCTTTGGCGCCTGGGAGCACTGTGCTGTGATCCTAGCGCTTGAGAGCGCTCCTGGCTGCATTTCGAGCGTTTCGTTGCACGCATTTCGCGTGAGGATTGGCGGGTGCCACCCCGCTTATTTGATTATTTACTTTGCGAGTGCCCACCTCGCTTATTTTCAACTTTACTTTATCTTCGGCTGCCCACGCCGATATTTTGATTGCCTGCCCGCCTGCCGGCCTAGCGAGGACCGCCGCGTTGCCCGCGGCGACCCGGAAGTGCTTGGCCGGCCGGCCAATCAGAGCGCGGCCGGCCGGAAGTCCCGCCCCGCGGCCTGGGAGGCGGAGAGAAGAGGAAGCCTGGCGGCCGGTGAGCAGGGCCCCCGTGTGCCGAGGGAGCCCTGCAGCAGGAGAGAAGAAGAGGCAGTGCGGCGATGTCCCAGCAAGGCTCCTGGGAAGGAAGAGGAGCCCCGCCTGCTGCCCCCGAGGAGTCCCGTGATGTGGAGAAGCCCCGCCCGAGGCCCGGTAAGTTAGGGCTGCGCCGGGTGAGACGGGGGCAGTGCTGTTGCTGCTCCGTGAGTGAGCAGATGGAGTTTTGTGGTGCCGGTGGAGGCACGGTGTTAAGAGCGGCCCTGTGTGGCAGTGGGCCGCTCCAACGAGGCAGATGGGTTCACGGGCCTGGAGGGGCCAACGCTTTGCCCTTTAAGGGGAGGGTGGTGCCGGGGCACGTTGTCGGAGCCCGCCCCCTCCCCCTGCGCCCGTCTTCAGAGCGTCCCCGATGGCAGAGGGCCGCTCCAACGTGGGGGCAGACTTGTCTAGAGAGCCTGGGTGGCTCAGAGGGCCATTTTTGTGTTTAGAGCCACGGAGGCTCTAGGGGACATACATAATTTACGAGCCCAGCGAGGCTCGAGGGCCCTAGTAGATAGAGGGGGCATCGGGGCACATTGCCGGTGCTCGCCCCCTCCTGCCTGCGAAAGGCTTTGTTTAGAGCCTGAGAGCTCCACCATTTGGGGACATGTGGTGTCCACTCCAGAGCCTGTGTGGCTCCAGCGTGGCGCAGTTTGCGCCTGAGGGCTAGTGAGAGCCCTGCCGCCGTTCTGCATCCCAGCTGCCCAGCAATTAGTGGGCAGCTGCACCGTTTAGGTTTGTGATTGTCCTCAGGTGCCCAGCAAGTAGTGGGCACCTGCTACGTTTAGGTCTTGCGCCAGTAGCGCAACCCTGACTGGCACTGCACGGCAGCGCGCTCTGACATTGGACTCAGGGCATCCTTGCCCCACAAGGCCAGTTGGCCTAGGGACTGCCACAGGTGGTGGCTTATGTAAGTTATGCGCAATGTGATTCCTATGTTTTTAACAGTAATTGCCTACTGTGTGTTTTTGCGCTATTGTATTGTTCTGGCACCTCTGAATGTTTAGTCATCATGTGTCTTCTTGCGCTGCACCCCTGAATGTATTTTATTGCATCATGTGCTTTATTCTTAACACCTCTGAATGTTTTAGGCATCATGTGTTTCTCTTTATTACTCCTCTGAATGTGTTTCATGCATCATGGGTAATGTGTTTTTTCCTAGACCCCTAATTGCTGTGTGATGCTTAGGTGGTTGTTCTTTTTAGTACAGGTGGTCCTAGTAAGGTCCTGGTGCCCTGCGTGACATGCTCCTAAGGTGTTTAGGGTTGCGTAGTGTGTACTTACCTGTTCCCAGTAGATACTGGGTGTGATTTCTAACTGTTACTTTGTGCTACAGTGATTTTATATTCTTTTATTCTAATTTCTGACAGTATTTCATTTCTACTAAGTGCTGATTATGACATTGGCCCATGTGGCCCTGTCTTGTGAATAATCCCATGTGAATATTAAGCATGGGCGAATTTTGCGGATCTCGCGTTCGCGGATTTTGCGGATTTGCGAACTCGCAATCCGCAAAATCCGCGAATTCTCGTGAATTTGCGGATTTTTTTTTATGTTCGCACGGGTTTCTGCAAGTTCGCGAGGGTTTTGTAGAATTTCGCAAATTGCGAAATTGTTCAAAACGCGTGCAAACTTGCAGCAACCCGTGCGAACACAATAATATGAAGAGAAAGAAGCTCCTGGTCACAGGAACAGCACGGGGATTGCGCTCATGAAAGTCAAAGATGCAAAGGCCTCTACCCAGCATCACAGCTGACTTTCCACGGTAGATTTGGGAAGAGGCACACCTGTCCAGCCTCGAAGACGCTCATGATTGTTTTTGGGCTAATGAATGAGTCACTGAATTTGAGCATCAACTAGTTCGAGCAACCATGTGTGTGTTACTATGCAATCGCCCCGAAGGGCGCAGGGGTCCCTTGAGTGAGCTGTCCATCATAGTGAGTGAATGGCGGGAAGACGGTGCAAACCGCGAGTGTGTGCGCGGGGCCAAACGTGCGGGGCTTCCATGCGAGTTCACATGCCTCTTGTGTGCATAAAAGGTCAGAGAAAGATCAGTTCAGCAGATGAAGAGAAAAAGCTCCACAGGAAGGGTCACAGGAAGGGCATTTGTAAATATTTTAGGATGGCGCCGGCAAGCTGCCAGCGCCATCCTAAAATACTTACTAAATTAGCTTCAACAGGAAGCTCTAATAAATAAAATAAAGCAGTTGCGAGCACCTGCTTTATTTTATCTATTAGAGCTTCCTGTTGAAGCTAACTTAGTAACTATTTTAGGATGGCGCTGGCAGCTTGCCGGCGCCATCCTAAAATAGTTACAACAGGGCAGGCTTGAACTTTTGCCCCCGGAAAAATCCGCCGCTCGCGGATTTGCGGATTTTCGGTAAATTCGCGGGAGTTCGCGGATTGCGAATTTACAGAAAATCCGCAAAATCCGCGAGCGGAACGGATTTTCCGCCCATGCTTAGTGAATATTGCCCGTGCCTGTTGGCACAATGTATAGGTGTGATTTTATCTGATGTGTTTTTACAATACAAAAGTTATTTTTATAATAACCTTGTGTGGAGTTTCTTTTGTGGTGTGCCTAGTATGTTGTCGCTGTTGTGCGCTGGCGCAAGTGCTTTACACATTGCCTCCGAGTTTAGCCTTACTGCTTGTGCCAAGCTACCAAGGGGGTGAGCAGGGGTTATCTTGGCGTGTGACTTCCTTGCCCTGACTAGAATGGTGGTTTCTGCCTGGCTTTGGCGTCAGCCTTAGCCTACCAGAAATAGCCAGTTCTAACATATATATATATATATATATATATATATATATATATGTTTTTGTGTAATGCGGTTTTGCGCCAGATCGCTCATCAGCGGGTGCAGGCACAGGGTCAAACCAAAGACCAATTTCAATTTTGATACAAAATGTGCCGCACTCAGGAACTCCGTTTGTCTTATTTTATTGGCACAGATCCTAAGTCTGTCACACCAAAGCTTTTCGGCCTGGCGGCCTTTCTCACAGTAGGTGGCACTACTTTTTTCATCTGTATTTAAAGCAATCACATGACATTACATTCCCCCATAGAATTCTGGGAGTTGTAGTTCTAACCTTATAACATACAGAACACCTTTTGTGACAGATTTTTTTTTACTATGTTTGTTTTCTCCACACTGTGTTGCACATGACTGAGATGCCATTGATTTGTAAAGAGTTATTTTATACAGTGTGTAGAGTTTATACTTTGTTTGTCCTATGTAGGAAGTAACAGTGGGTCCTATTGATTACCTGTATAGTTCATGTAGTAACTGATCATACAGTATATATGCTACACAGTTGTATTTTGATTCTTGGTCAAGGGTATCCACTGTAGATAGCTTCAAATCAATGCGTGGAATTGATGATTAGGCTGAATTGGGTAGGGACAGCTGTACGAGTAAATGTTGAGACTCAGAGCCAGAATCAATTTTTGGTGTCGAACTAGGGTCATTAAATGAAAAATCCAGGAATGAAGAGCGGAGCGTGTCTCCCTACTGCGGCTGTCTGCGCTGAGTGCCATGAGTTGACCTGAAGCTATCTACAGCGAATTATAAGTACTCCAGCCTGGTTAATTAATCCTACCGCAACTTCATACTAATTCACCTTGCTCACCTGATATATGTCCTGATGATGAGATTGGAACGTCGTTGACCCCCTACACCATAAACTCCTCCCACTGTGTAAAAAGTCTTTGAGGAGTTTCTATTATTGTTGTCGATGTGATGTCGTAATTTTACCTTCACTATCACTTTTCACGTCACGCTTTTTTCACTTATTGTGTGAGTACCTGAATACTATTGTTTTGGAAATAAATCTCTGTCATGAACTAACCTACGTCCCCTTGTGCATTGCTTATCGCTTCCAAGAGGAATTCACTTCCTTTTCTCAAAGCATAGTGCCCCCAACAGGGTCACTTTGTATATGGACCTTTTGGTTAATTTGAACAGATCATCAGATACGTAATTTGCTAAAAATAATTAAATCACCCAAAAAATCCGGGTTAAGAATATGTAGTGTTTTTTCCCAAAATGCCAGGATTTTTTATAGAGGATATGCAATCCCTGTTTTTAACATTCCAACCCCCAAAAATGGAATTCGATTCTGAATCAGGGATTAAAGTTTCATCTGAATTAATCCAAAAATGGGCCAAATCGGGTTTACGAAAATCTCTGACTTTATTCTGAAGGAAAGGTGGCTCGAGATTTCCGAAATCCACGATTTAATTCAAAACAATTTCCTACTTCTTGGATCTTACAGAATGCTAAACAAATCTCTTAGTAATTTGGATCTGGTTCAGATAAACAGGAGAAAAAATATGGTGCTCGCACTATTTGAAGCAGATGTAGATAACAGACCCGGGGAATGGAAAAAACATTTGGCTTCCACAAAAGATCCAGACCTCACTCAGAAAGCAATGACAAAATGGGAAAAACATGAAGGGTTGGAATTAACAGCTGGAATGTGGACTGAGGTTAATAAACTTAATTGTAGTTTGTTACGCGGAGCTAATTGGTGCCGGATGCTATTTTTTAGCAAATGGCTGCTATAGAGAACTCTACCATTTCTTTCCCAGATTAATCTTAACCCGTCTAATCATTGCTTCTGCTGTTTAAATCAGTCTGCAGCTAATTAGACGCATATATTCACTCAGTGGCTTGCAGTTCAGGGGTTCTGGAATGAAAAATGTCAGTATTTGGAGGTCAAATGCCCAATTAAACTGGCATCCAGTAGATGGCTGAAAGTCCTGGAATATGATCCATCTCTTCCTCTATCGGATAAATGGGTGAAACTAGTATATATTGCAATGGTGGTGGCCAGGTCTCTTCTGATTCAAAAATGGTGATCATGTCAGGTTCCAACAATGTGTGAGTGGGTTTAGAAAATTAAGCAAGTCTGAAATAGTGAACAGCTACATGCAATATAAAATGGGGGGATTAAGAAATTTGAAAAACTGTGGGAACGGTATTTTGACTTAGGGGCTGATTACGATGTCGCTAGGAAAGCCCTCCGTATGACTCAGATCTGGTGGGCTTTTCAAGCTAATTACGAGTCAGAGCGACCGATTCCTATGCACCTGTGTGGTGACGTTCTCAAATCGCTCGAACTCCCATTGAACTCTATGGGAGCCTGTATACTGAATGCGTACACAGGCTCCCATAGCAAAAAGGGGTATGTGGGCAAAAATGTACACCCTGTGGTGGGCACCATACTGTGCATGCATGGAAAGATGGAACCCATGGGACCGATTCGGAGGGCCCCAGGTAAAGGGGGGCCCGCTTCAGCCCTACGAAGCGGCTGTCCGAATCGTGTATCCTACTCGCTAGTTCAGAAGCCGACCATTTGGCTGCGAAGAAGTTCGACTGACAGGGTGGGGTTCGGAAACGATTCGCTCAACTCAGACGAGATCTTCGCATCGTACTTCGTCATTCGGAATGGGAGCAGATTCAATTGGAAGTATAGGCTCCGAATTGGATTTGCTCTTTCCGGAACCCGTCTGGAGGCCTTCCTAATGAGATCATAATCGGACCCTAAATATTAAGGCTAGATCAAATTTTCAATTCATACTATTTATTCCTTTGTATTTTAGAGAGATGCACACTGTCTATTTCAAGGGGATGTTATTATGATTATAACTACATTTTAGGATTGACATTTTACGAATTTGCACATTCTTTTCTAGTTTGCGCTTTAAGCAATTTATGCACTTTAACCGCTCTTTATTGCAAAAATCAGTACTGTATCTGGTCTCTAATGATTCTTAAAGCAATGCTATTCCTGTTCTTACCCTGCTTTGTATATTTTAATATTACTGAATATGTATACTGTATTTATTGATTAGTGGTGCATAACCAAGAAATTATACTGTGTTATATGTAGCAATTTGAAATATTGGTGGATCTCAATAAAAAAATATGCATATATATTAATAGGTCATTCTAAATTTGGCAGGCCCACTGGCTTTGTCAAGGCATTACCATATCAATAATCAAATATTATATTCACAAGTATTCTTTATTGACAAAAACGATTATAGTGTCCTGTAACAAAATGGTCAATAAAGCATTTTCAATTTTCAATCACATATGTTAAAGCCTTCCTTTGCATATTCAGACCATATAATGTAGCCACAGGACCAACCACTAAGAGTCCTCCCACTCCATATCCAATGAGCAAATGATCCAGCTCTGGGAGTGTTTGAAAATTATGCAGCATTGTCTGGGGATCATTCTTTTGATGTCTCCAGAAACTTAGAGAAATGTTACTGAACATTTCTTGGGGGGTCTCCTCTAAATTTGCAGCTCCCTACAACATTTCTTACATCTATTGGTGGTTCCCCTGCCATCCTTTGAGCCCCAAATAGGATTATAACAGCATTACATTAAATCACAAAAAGTATGCTTTCCTGGGTGAAGATCTCGCTTTCTACCAAATAGGGGTTAAGCCTTTTTTCTGTATCTATATCTAATTTTAACCCTGGAAATTACACGGGTAAAAAGCTTTTTGGGACCAACTCTATTTGTCTTCCCCCACTTGATGGATCTCCCAAACCTTTCCTGGAAGTAGCTGAGGTGGATGTCTTTTTTATGGAATGTTTCATGAAGATTTATCATGCAGTGCCAAAGTTATGGAAAGTGTGTCCTAAGCATAGATACGTGGTATCTACCGCCACTATGTGGTATATATATTTTTATATATAAGTGTATGTACATATTTAGTGAGGGAGACGTAAAATGGAAATATATAGTACTAAACGGAAGGGATTTTGGAGTAGTAAGGAGGGGTTAAAGGAGGTTGAGGACGGAGTTTAGGGAGGGACATACACTCACCCACATAACAGTAAGCCCATTGCTATTCACTAACTACACTTTTAACATTACTACAACAGAAAAGGACCCAAAACAGTAGTAAATGTGCTCCATCCCAGACTTTGCTAAGTCCACCACCACACATGGCCAACCACTGGTACTCTACCATAGAAAATAATGGAGGTAGGGTTTTAAAATAGCACCCCACAGGAAATAATGTTCATGTACATTAATTTAGTTCTTACACACATATATAAATGTATGTAAATGTTTAAAAGTCATCTTTAAGTCAAAATAATGAATTCCTTTTAACATATTTCACCAATCTTTTCTCTAGATTGGTTCCTCATTAGTTACTTATTTTTTTCAGCGCTGTGGTTTTGTTTCTTGCTTTATTTGTTTCCTCATCATAGTATAGGCAACACAGGAATCCAACTGCCATAGTGGTGAGAGAGGGTGAATGGGACTGGATGAGCTTCTGACTTGGATCGCAAGTTGCACAGCTTCAAGTGTTTTGCCTCTGCATGCTCACTTACACCCAATCTGGTGCAGTCGATGAGTGTAAATGTTACATCCCATGTGGCTTTTAACAGTGATGTGTAGTCAGTTGCTAGACATGCATGTTTCCTTTTTTATTTTTTAAAGGAAGGTGGTGGATTTTTTTTTTCTTTGCCACTTTCGGCCTAGAAAATTGTAATCCAGGCTTGGTCCTCTATTTGGGTCTAACACAAACCATCATAAATAGACCACTGAAAATCTAAAACTCAGCAGTACAGCTGATGTTATAGTTGCATAGACATGCTTCAATCAGGATTGGTTAGAGAGACCTGCACTGTACATTTCACCATATAAATTTGTCTACACTCGTTACACAATCAAACACCACTATACGGTACACCTTAGTTATCACTGAGTACCTTGGGCTCTGGGAGAACCTACAAACTATATATCCCACAGCTAGAAGGACTTAGGATATGCAATGGTATATTGCTTTTGTATATCGGCCATCGTGACAATTACAGGTGGAAACGCTGTCAAAAATGGAAGTTTTTCTCTACTAATGTTTATTTCCGTACGTTTTGCTCACCTGTTTTGTGTTTTAAACTTGTGGTTTTCCCTGCGCATGATTGCTTGCATTTAACGTGCTGAATTGTGGGATTTGCAGTCCAACCTCTGTAGTTTGTCCCTCTCATTCCTTGGTGACAAATCTGTTTTCCCTCCAACTTTCTCCTCTGCTCTGTGCTAAGACCTGTGTGTTAAAACATGCACCCCAGCCACCATTTCATGTTCACAAGCCAGTGAGGCCAGCCCCCCTCCCCCAGCAACAGGGATATTCTACATCAGAGGGTGCTTCTGTGAGCTGTTTAAACTGTATTTACTGGGGCCTGTGCACTTCGTTTTTTGGCCAGCAGGGGGAGTAAAGATTTATTCAAACAGTATTGTTAGATTTTGAGTTAGTGAAGCCTTTACCTGCAGAAGTCCAAAGTGTGGATTGAGCTTGTCTGTCTCCTAGGAGATTCTGATCAAGAGAAGCAGCTCCCCAGCCCCCAACCCCAGGCCAGCAGAACATTGGCTATTCAGCTACCAGGCAAGTCTGAGCCCTCCTCTCACACCTGCCCAGGCCCATCTGGTCGGGACTAGGGCCAGAAATGCTGCCCTTTTTTCCATTTAGCAATACCCAGCCCACACCATCCACATCCACAAACAGAGCAACACACTTGTACCAAATGTACACCACGCACAACGCTATGCACAGATCAATGTACCAGCCAGCACTACAAACCCAACCAAACTACATCTACACACTCTACTATCCCTACTACCACACATATCCACCATCACCTACAAACAGTACACAGCTCTATCCTATACCACTAATCAATACACTCATCACTAACACAACGCCAATCAACACCATACATAACTACATCCCATTCAGACACACTCTCCCTGTTGTAATTACACCTAACAGACCTCCTTTTATCACTAACAAACATATAATGATCCCTCCATCAGTTGTCCAACAAACACCCTCCTCTCCCTTCTACCAGAATAACACTAACACACACACTGCACACCACCACACTTTGTAACTCTTGTAACAAACCAGTCTAAGATAAACACTCTCACTTCTGCTTCATTTCCTCCTACACACAACACACACTCTACTCATAAACACATCACCATCCCCTCTACATCACAACCTCCTCTCACAAACAATAAAACACAACCAAATCCAGTGCATGAAACATATACATCAGCACCCCTTTTCACTACACCTCAATAGCAAAACATATCACACACACCAGCACAACAAGATCTTCAGAGCAAAACACCTCATAATACTTACCATCACAAAACACATAACATTGACAAATCCCACCATACAAGAAAAAAAAACATGGGTGGCACATCCTTCTCTGATCAAGCAGCCAAACTATGGAACTCTTTACTCCCCCCCAACATAAGATCCACCGACAACCACCTTATCTTCAGAAAACTACTTAAGATTTGGCTCTTCCCCACATAAGCACCATACGGAAACAGAAATTTACAGCATATCCCTCTGTATATAAGCATTTGTTTTCACTATAGATATGTACCTATCTTTGTGTATTACTTTATAAACATGTAAAATAATTATGTTGTTCGGAGAAAAGAGAAAAAAAAAGAAAAAAAATATTAATAATAATATTAATCAATAAATAAAAAACAACTTTGGTCTACATGTACATACTTCCAATGTGCATCTATGTACCCCCATGTACTTGGATCTGTGTGTCTGTTACTTTTCTCCTGAAAAAGCATATCCAATGCACTACACTATTTCTCATCCTGTGCCTCTATCAATATATGTAATCTAAATATACTTACTTCCTTTATGTATCTATATACTTTCAATGTACTTATGGATCTATATATACATCACTTTCTTCTATTTTAGCATTTCCAATGAACTAGCCTATTTCTCAGCCTATACTTCGCTCAATATATCTTCTAGCTCAACCTTCTGACTCATCTCAAACTTCTTTCTACTACTCCTTCCAATGCACTACCCTAGCTCTCCTCCTATACATCTATCAATATATCCTCTACAGCCACTCTATCATTTATCCCAAACCCCATACCACTACTATGATTGCCAAAATAACCCTTTCTAGACTCTCTCCTGCTCTACCCCTCCTTGCATCATCTGACACCTCTTTTTACTACAACGATCCCCTAAAACAAATGTTTCTAATCTCTCCCCTCTGACTCCTCCCCTCCAAAACTCCTTTTTATTCATCCAAAAGCCTCTTCCTAATGCTAAGACCTAAAAAAAAACCTTCATTCTTTATCCCTCCACTATCCTTTTCAATCAAAATTAACAGACTAACATGTTCACTTCTCAAATTCCATATTCAGCTATACTAATATACTGCCCAAATAACTGAATAACATATCTACTACTCAAATTACTTCATATTTATACTATATTAATTTTCAATAAAACTCCTTTATGGGTTCCGGAGTGGCGTGCTACTCGCCAGACATGCGCTTCAGCACCCATCAGGGGTAACAGGTGCTATATGAATGCAAATCTTTCTTCCCCTTTTATCCCTCCGCTATCCTTCTCACTCCAAGTAACAGACTAATATCCACCACTGAAATTACCTCATATTTCACCATATTAATTCACCACTAATCCTTTATAGGCTTCCTGAATAGCGTGCGACAACAAGCGATAAATACAAACCTTTGTCCTCCTCTATCCTTCTGCTATCATTTCAAATCCAAATCACTGACTAACCTATCCACCACTTAAAATGTACTTGCAGGTTTCACTATACTAATTCAACACTAATCCTCTATGGGTCCCGGAGTAGCGTGCTACCTGCCGAAAAAGCGCTTTGACGCCTCGTCAGGGGTAGTAAGCGCAATATAAATGCAATTACAATACAATACAATACAATACAATAATAAACAACTATGAACATTTGACATTGGGGTTTTTCATTAAGCAGGGAAAATGCTTATGGGGGAACCAAATAACTCTGATATCAGCAAAATGTTGAAAACAATGTTGCAAGATGTAAAAGGTGGAGACCAAGCCTTTTTATATAAATTTGGAGATCCACGTTTTTTTAAGAAGGTCCGTTTAAAGATTTTAAAAGACCTGGCTAGTATTTGGTATAAAATCAGGAAACTTTTGAAGATAAGTTACTTTAGCGCAATGGCTCCAATATGGGATACGCCAGGATCTCCAGAATGGACTAAAGATCTACTACTGGTATCACTTAAAGCAGCAGGGCTCAATTCATGGGACCAACTCATTCCAGAAGGCAGTATACTACCATGGGAAGCCCTTAAGGAAATTACGAATAACCAACTTTCAAAATTCAAATAGATACAAATAAAAAGGTGGTCTCAGTTAAGTGGTATTGCAGTCGGCAACTCAAATGTGATGGAGTCAACTTTAAGAATGAATCAACGGAACAAGAAAGAAGTGGCAAAATTATACTGGCTTTTGATTGAATTGGCAGATGAAGTTTTTATCCTTACAACACAACTGTGGGGAGAATGCTTGCCGAGCTCCAGCACGGAAACGTTATGGCAAGTATCTTATGATTTATTAAATTCCACTGTATGTGCTGCTTCGAGTGCCTTGACCTTGGATTTGCCGGGACTTTGTTGACCGAGACTTTTTGAAAAGGAGCATATTGAAGTGTATATATATATATATATCACCTTCCCTTTGCAGACTGGTATACTTATTTTGGGACATTGAAGTGGACGCCCTCACGTTTGAGGATGTGCCCTGTGTGCACTAGACGAGGAAGTCACCTCGTCCCCCAGGAACTTTAAGCCTGTGGGTTTTATTACCAAGTACCCGTGTTCTGATGAAGCCTAAAGAAATAGTTGGCGGAAACGCGACCGTGACTGCGTCAACACCATTCTAAGGAGTCCCCATATATTTACTTCTTGTATTTGATTTCTGGCGCCTTGATTTATATATATATATATATATATATATTTTGTGTAAAGAGAATTTACAACTCAGGCGCTGAGAGGATTTCCTTTGTAGCTATATATCAGTCTAAGCTTGTAGTATATATTGTATATCCCAATTATTCTTATTCTTGTTTGTAGGGTATACCATTTTATATGTAATGTATATATTATATTTGTGTGATGTATATATACTGTAATTGTGTATAACCTATATATAATTTTGTTGTTGTGTGCAACCTTGTCCTGTGATGTGTATATCTGTGTTTGTAAATTTGTGAAAGTGTATTCCTTGCAAATAATTGTACATAACAAGATAATTAAATATATCTTGGTTATAAAGTTTTTGTTGAATTGATCCCTCAATACCCCCTTTTTTCTAGTTTTTCATCCTTGTGATGTCCGTAGTCCAGGTATGGGAGGGTAATTTGGGCAGAACCCCTTCATTATTTCCTCCCAATTTAAGAAGAAACCACATTTTCTGTCTCCACAGAGTGTATTGGTCACCATACAAGCTATCCAAGTTTGCGAAGGGCAGTGTTCCCTCCTGCCCTAAGTACCAGTTGGATAAAGCAGATGATGAACACATGTTTATAAGTTGCCCAGTCTTAAATCTTTTTTGGAGTTCAGTTATTAGAGGTATGACAGAAATATTTGTATTTGAAATAGAGGTGAGCATTTTGTTGATATTTTTTGGTTTACTCCCAAATTATGAAATTCTAGCACTGGATAAAAATAAGTGTTTCTATCTTATCATATTAGCTCAGAGAGAAATTTGTAAATATTGGATTAAATCGATACCTCCTACTTTTTTATAATGGCTAAATTCTATTAAATATGTAGTTAAATTGGATATGGCTGGGATGACAAGTAAGAATGGGTAAAATAAACAGTTTTCGACACCATGTATGACTTGGTTGGACAATTTATAACACAGAGAATCATGTCCAATGATTAAGCCTTTGCATGGAAATACTTTACTACTCAGGTTAGTCCCGGTGGCCACCCAGTTAGTAGAGTGGGACAGTTCGAGTCTGAGTAGATCTGTGTAAAGTGATTTCCATTCAAACCAGAGTGTTCACGGTGGTGTAAATCAGTTGGGAGGCCACAGTGGATATCGAATAGTTCTTGAATATCTCTGGAATTGTTAATGGCGTATGAGGACAAAAAAGAATTAAATAAAATAGAACTCTTTAAAAAATAATATTTATTAAAATGAATATATTTAAAATAACAACATATTTAATTAAAATTAAGAGGGCTGTAGCATTTTTCATTTCGTTTTAACTTTAAAATAAATATATCAAAATAATTTGCATAATATTTAACCTAAAATATTTGTATTAGTATTTTGATATCTTTCATCCATTGTTTTACTTTTTCTTGTACTTAATCATTGGAAAAGCTACACCTATGTGTACAAATTTACAAGTAGTAACTTCACACTGCTAAATGAGTCTCCACCCATGGTATTTTGGGAGAGAGATGTGTAAGTTCACATGCTGCCGTAAATTTATACTTGCAAATGGTGAATGGCCCACAGTAGTAAATATATTATATTGTGTAAGAGTGAATTTACATGTGTACATTTACTCATATGTATGGTTACCTTTTTGAATAGCTCTCCGTGTTTTCAAATCCACCTGCAAAAACAATCAGGGGTTCATTTACAATATTTTGACGCACTGCACTGCAGCAAACCTTCCTGTTGTGCTGCAGTGCGAAAATGGCAGGAATACACCATATCTAAAAGGTATGGTGCCCTTCTTTCCCATACGCTGGCGCACAATGTGCTGCCTTACGCCAACACAGGCTCACTTGCGCCATGATGCAAGTGTGTCTGCGTTGTAGGGGTGATTGCTTTGGGCAGGAAGGGACACCTTCCTGCACAAAAACAATCACAAGAGTTTTTTTCCTCTTTCTATGTGTGGTGAAGAATTTTTTTTGTCCACCCTAAGCGTGGAAGGGTATTCTCAGATGTGAGACCCTTGCTCATTGCACCATCAGGATTCAAGCAAACCGGGCCGAAGACGGCTGTAATGCCAGAAACCGGTCCCCGGGAGCTTGTTTCCTTCCCAGTGTAAGAATTGGCTTCTGTAGTTTGGTTTGCCCTGTTCCCATCATGCACTGGGACAGGAACAGACTAATTTGCATACAGCCAGGTTCTGAAACTGGGATGGTGCAGTGAGCTAAAAAACGGTGTTGGATCTAGCCCTGATCTCTTGACTGGGTGAGAGCTTTCTGCTTAATTCAGAAACTCTGTCCCTCACCACCCCTTGTTGTAAATATTTTTGTCCACCCTAAGCGTGGAAGGGTATTCTCAGATGTGAGACCCTTGCTCATTGCACCATCAGGATTCAAGCAAACCGGGCCGAAGACGGCTGTAATGCCAGAAACCGGTCCCCGGGAGCTTGTTTCCTTCCCAGTGTAAGAATTGGCTTCTGTAGTTTGGTTTGCCCTGTTCCCATCATGCACTGGGACAGGAACAGACTAATTTGCATACAGCCAGGTTCTGAAACTGGGATGGTGCAGTGAGCTAAAAAACGGTGTTGGATCTAGCCCTGATCTCTTGACTGGGTGAGAGCTTTCTGCTTAATTCAGAAACTCTGTCCCTCACCACCCCTTGTTGTAAATATTTTTGTCCACCCTAAGCGTGGAAGGGTATTCTCAGATGTGAGACCCTTGCTCATTGCACCATCAGGATTCAAGCAAACCGGGCCGAAGACGGCTGTAATGCCAGAAACCGGTCCCCGGGAGCTTGTTTCCTTCCCAGTGTAAGAATTGGCTTCTGTAGTTTGGTTTGCCCTGTTCCCATCATGCACTGGGACAGGAACAGACTAATTTGCATACAGCCAGGTTCTGAAACTGGGATGGTGCAGTGAGCTAAAAAACGGTGTTGGATCTAGCCCTGATCTCTTGACTGGGTGAGAGCTTTCTGCTTAATTCAGAAACTCTGTCCCTCACCACCCCTTGTTGTAAATATTTTTGTCCACCCTAAGCGTGGAAGGGTATTCTCAGATGTGAGACCCTTGCTCATTGCACCATCAGGATTCAAGCAAACCGGGCCGAAGACGGCTGTAATGCCAGAAACCGGTCCCCGGGAGCTTGTTTCCTTCCCAGTGTAAGAATTGGCTTCTGTAGTTTGGTTTGCCCTGTTCCCATCATGCACTGGGACAGGAACAGACTAATTTGCATACAGCCAGGTTCTGAAACTGGGATGGTGCAGTGAGCTAAAAAACGGTGTTGGATCTAGCCCTGATCTCTTGACTGGGTGAGAGCTTTCTGCTTAATTCAGAAACTCTGTCCCTCACCACCCCTTGTTGTAAATATTTTTGTCCACCCTAAGCGTGGAAGGGTATTCTCAGATGTGAGACCCTTGCTCATTGCACCATCAGGATTCAAGCAAACCGGGCCGAAGACGGCTGTAATGCCAGAAACCGGTCCCCGGGAGCTTGTTTCCTTCCCAGTGTAAGAATTGGCTTCTTTAGTTTGGTTTGCCCTGTTCCCATCATGCACTGGGACAGGAACAGACTAATTTGCATACAGCCAGGTTCTGAAACTGGGATGGTGCAGTGAGCTAAAAAACGGTGTTGGATCTAGCCCTGATCTCTTGACTGGGTGAGAGCTTTCTGCTTAATTCAGAAACTCTGTCCCTCACCACCCCTTGTTGTAAATATTTTTGTCCACCCTAAGCGTGGAAGGGTATTCTCAGATGTGAGACCCTTGCTCATTGCACCATCAGGATTCAAGCAAACCGGGCCGAAGACGGCTGTAATGCCAGAAACCGGTCCCCGGGAGCTTGTTTCCCTCCCAGTGTAAGAATTGGCTTCTGTAGTTTGGTTTGCCCTGTTCCCATCATGCACTGGGACAGGAACAGACTAATTTGCATACAGCCAGGTTCTGAAACTGGGATGGTGCAGTGAGCTAAAAAACGGTGTTGGATCTAGCCCTGATCTCTTGACTGGGTGAGAGCTTTCTGCTTAATTCAGAAACTCTGTCCCTCACCACCCCTTGTTGTAAATATTTTTGTCCACCCTAAGCGTGGAAGGGTATTCTCAGATGTGAGACCCTTGCTCATTGCACCATCAGGATTCAAGCAAACCGGGCCAAAGACGGCTGTAATGCCAGAAACCGGTCCCCGGGAGCTTGTTTCCTTCCCAGTGTAAGAATTGGCTTCTGTAGTTTGGTTTGCCCTGTTCCCATCATGCACTGGGACAGGAACAGACTAATTTGCATACAGCCAGGTTCTGAAACTGGGATGGTGCAGTGAGCTAAAAAACGGTGTTGGATCTAGCCCTGATCTCTTGACTGGGTGAGAGCTTTCTGCTTAATTCAGAAACTCTGTCCCTCACCACCCCTTGTTGTAAATACCTTCCCCACTTTACAGCTTTATATGAGAATATCTTGGACAAAAAACTCATAATATTTCAATAATTCTCCCAAATGCTCTTAGATGTGGAGGGACACCACTTAAAATATTATTAATCATAATGTGTGGATGTGGTGTGGCTCACTGGTTAGAGGCGGCAGACCCGGAAGCAGAGAACGGCCCGGGACCCGACGTGGCAGGGTCGTGGACCAGGGTCAGCGGACTCGATAATTCTCGCCTCGGTGCCTACTCTAACCAGGGATCACACTCGGCAACTCTGGGCATTAGCTTGCCTCATCTCTACAACGGCTCCCCACATTTGCCGGGGATGCCTGGTTTCACCTTGGAGATACCCAGTAGGGACCATCTCACAGGGATAGCCAGGACGTGTTCCCCAGCGGTCTACAGCGTCACAACGCCTCAGGGCAGCAGTGAGCTTTACAAGACACATACATACATACATGTATGCTTTAAAATATCACTGTATCGTGCAATAGTATATTATTTTGTGTATGGCGAACTCAGTCCTCCTCCTATCTACTTATGTTGTAATTACTTGCGGTCATGTACCCCTGCGAAAACTTTCTTGATGCATCCTGTAGTAGGTATGCAAATCTAAAATGATCTTTCAATTACCACCTAATTTAACATCTTACAAAATATAATATGCTTTTTTGCTCAATGGCAGACCCGCTCTAAAACATCTCCATGATTCTTGAGTGTACGAGTCTGAGGTAAGGTCGAAATCTCATATTTATTTTCCCCTTTGCACATATGCTAGTATTTTGTTTGGCTCTCCAAAACCATAACTCTCTGGTAACACCAGCAAGAAGTAGTTTTATGAAATGTAAAAAAAGGCAGGTGTTGGGAGGATAAGCGAGGGCAAGATTTGGAAACAAGGATCTAATATTCTAGGCGAATGTCCAATGCTATTGAAATATGAGGCACATAGATAGGGAAGCGATTATGCCGCCGTAATTACGAAAAACAAGGGTCTGTCAGTAGTAGTTAAGACATGTACACTGGTTCGCATGACAGATAAGGAATTTTGAACAAAAATTAATGTCTCCAGTTTCGGGGTCTAGGCAGGGACATTTTAAGGATTTGGGGGGCCCTAGGCCAAACGTATTTCAGGGGCCCCTGTTCAGAAACTGCTTTGAATTTATTATCCAATTTCAGCTTTTTCATGCCCTCTTTGGCCAGGACACTGGCAGTACACAGGCAAGCTCATCCAAATTATAAATGAGTTTACATCTAATATTAGGGGATACTGACGTGTGTTTTCACTATTATAACACAGCAGCAGCTCACTAATATTGCAGAAAATAATCTCTGACACCCTACTGTTTTGATCTAAAAAAACATTTTTTATGCATGAAACAAAAACACATTTCTCTGCAAAATGCGTGTAATTGACTTTCACATATCACTTGCAATAAAAAATTAATTAAACCAAAACGCTATTTAAAATAATCAGTTTATGAATGATTAAAGGTCATCAGGGCTAGGTTCTGTGCAGAATGAAGCTGGGTCTATACAGGGGCCTGAAAGGTTGTGGCCCTGGGCCATAGCCCACTCTGCCCTTGTCATAAATCGTCTCTGAGTCTAGGATTCCCTTACCTTCTTCCTTCAGGAGCTCCGAGCCACATTGGTTGTTTTAATAGTCTTTCTCTTTTTCATCGGAAAGTTGCGACTCTGTGTTTGTGCTGCCTCTGGTGCAGACTGTGCAACCCAAGGGTAGACCAATCGCGGGCATTAGTGATGAATGGCTTCTAATTGTGGGCAGATGACACAAGGTGACAGAAGAAAGAGCTGGGCTCTCAAATCTGTCAAAAGTGACTACTAAAAGGGTAGCTGCTTTTCAGTGCCTTTTGTGAGCAACAAGACCACCTAGTAAAGTGCAGCAGCATATTCTTTATTGTGATATTTTTTTTTTCTTTAATATATTGTTGTTTCTCTGTTTTTACTCCCTTTTTAGTTTTGCTGATCCATGCGGCTGTATGTGCGAATATCGAACACAAAACACCATTCTAAAAAAATATTGTTTCCAGAATATTGACTACCAAAATGTTGTAAAGGTTAGCATTTACAGGTAAATATTGATTTACTGTTAATCACTCAGTTTCTACATACCTTGAGGATATACATGAGTGGACTACAGTAAACCTATATTTACCTATACTTACCTTCACAACATTTTTGTGGTAGATATTCTGGCTGCGATATTTGTGAAGCACGATATTTCAAACTAGATATTGTGGAAGTAGACCTCTGTGTCAATTGCTGTCTGAGAGTGCTTTGTGCTTTGGAGATTTATGAAGTTTGTCTTAAAGACACGTGGAAGGTTTACATGAAACTGACGCATCTGTAGAGATGCATCAGTTTCCCTGCGCTAGTCTGCAATATCCCTGCTCCACCATGGGTGCGCCATATTTACAATACGATAGAGTAAATGTACCTTCAAGGGATTTGATTAACAATCTGTTTGGATTATTTATAATATTGAATTTCAAATCTAAGTAAATAATGGCCTCTTCTCATTAGTAGAATGCAATAATTAGTATCATAACTTGATTACTTCATACATTGAGTAAATAGTCACAATGATCAACATTAATTGTCATGTAGGACAACATAAAGATTAAGAATTAGAACAGAAACGGGTGTATATAGAAAAAATATTCACTTTATGTATTTTCAAGAAGGGTACTCAAAAGTATGTAAACAATGTAACAAGAAGGTGACAATACAGATTCAAAGCGCCTTCACTGTGACAATTGTAAACACTTCTTCTCTGTTGAAATTAATACAAAATAAACTGGCACTTAATTGTCAACACTGACACTTACGACAGCTGCCGCATAGTGGCACTGTTTGTATAATTTAGAGATGAGAAGAGCAACAGTTGTTTATTAATTCAGTATACATTAAAACAACTAATACCTATTGCCAAAGCCATTTTTATAGCTTTGGAGGCCTCAAATAGTCTGAATTGTCACACTTATAGAAGTGTGCTGGTTAGTAGTTGTGTAGGTACTGTAATTGGCACATTCACATGCTGACACCTTAACCGATCTTGCCTTGGGAAATGCTGTGTAGGGATGTCATGTTAGTGCTTAAGTAGGGACAGATTAATTTTATGCCTACGAACTTCCGTTGAAGGGGAATCTGGATGTCTGCTCGATAATCTTCTGAATCCTGATTCTCGAACTAATAATTTTTTTCATATTGCACCGCCTTAACTTCAACTGCAGATTTAGCTTTGTATTAGTTCCAATGTCGTTTTACACCCTCACTTTGAGGTGCCTGTATGTCCAGTTGTTCTAGGCTTTGTAATAAACCAACTAAACTTAATTGGGAGTTTGTGATTCTAAAGAGTCATAGTAAATTGGAACTGAAATGATTGGTCAGTGAACGATTTCTCTCACCCCTATGTTTTCATGCTGATAAAAAGGCCCATCGACTCGAAGTTCCAGATCAGATCTAGAACATGGAAACTGGCTCCTTCACTTCAAAGAAATTCTTAAGAGCAGCAAATAAAATACAGTATTGACAACAGGGGCCTCAATTGAAGGCTCTACAAAAAAAGAGCATGCATTAGAAGCAATAAAGACAAAGTGATGTGCTAAAGTCTAACATATGACTTTGTTTTTTAGAATTGAAAACCAAATTTAGAAAAACTTTAACCATCCCTTAAAAATGTTCATTTTTGTGAATTAAATAAAATATTTAATTGTTCATTTATGTGATTGATATACTTGTTTCTGTATTTGTGTGTATTGTATTGAGGTTCAAATTATAAAAATTGTTTGGACCGGGGTCCCCTGCTTCCAGCAAGTCAAGTCAAGTCAAGTCAGTAGATTTATATAGCGCGCTACATACCCAGAGGGTCTCAAGGCGCTTGAAGAGGGGTGGGGAATTACTTCTCGAATATCCAGGTTTTAAGTTGCTTTCTGAATGCTAGGTGGTTTTGAGTGAGGCGAAGGTGCATGGGAAGTGAGTTCCAGGTTTTAGCCGCTAGGTAGGAGAATGATCTACCTCCCATGGTGGTTTTGTTGACGCGGGGAACAGCAGCGAGGGCTTGGTTGGAAGAGCGCAGCAGGCGGGGGGGGGGGGGTATAGAAGGAAAGACGTGTATTGAGGCAATCGGGTCCAAATTCGTAAAGAGCTTTGTGTGCGTGGGTGAGGAGGCGGAAAGTTATCCTCTTATTGATGGGGAGCCAGTGAAGGTTTTTCAGGTGACCAGAAATGTGTTCTTTACACGGGATGTCTAATATGAGTCTGGCTGATGCGTTCTGGATGCGTTGGAGTTTTTTCTGAAGTTTTGCGGTGGTGCCGGCGTAAAGGGTGTTTCCGTAGTCCAGGCGGCTTGTAACCAGTGCGTGGGTGACCGTTTTTCTAGTTTCGGTGGGGATCCAGCAAAATGTTTTTTTGAGCATGCGGAGAATGTTGAAGCAAGATGCAGAGACGGCGTTGACTTGTCTGGTCATCGAGAGTGAGGAGTCCAGGATGACGCCTAGGTTCCGTGCGTGATCCTTCGGGATGGGTGCTTTTCCAAGGGCCTCTGGCCACCAAGAGTCGTCCCAGGTGGAGGGGGAGGTGCCTAAGATAAGGACTTCTGTTTTGTCTGAATTCAGTTTCAGACGGCTATTCTTCATCCATTCAGCTACCTCTTTCATTCCTTCATGTAGGTTGTTTTTAGCGATGTTTGGGTCTTTGGTGAGTGAGAGGATCAGTTGAGTGTCATCAGCGTAGGAGATGATGTTGAGGTTGTGTTGGCGAACGATGGTCGCGAGGGGGCTCATGTATACGTTGAAGAGGGTGGGGCTGAGTGAAGATCCTTGTGGTACGCCGCAGATGACTTCTGTGGCCTCTGACTTGAATGGTGGGAGGCGTACTCTCTGAGTTCTTCCGGCAAGGAATGAGGTGATCCATTCCAGTGCTTTTCCTTGGATTCCGATGTTTCTGAGTCGTTGTAACAGGGTGTTATGACAGACTGTGTCGAAGGCTGCGGAGAGGTCGAGGAGGATTAGGGCGACTGTGTCTCCATTGTCCAGTAGAGTACGGATGTCGTCTGTTGCTGCGATGAGTGCGGTCTCAGTACTGTGTTTGGCTCGGAAGCCGGACTGTGAGGAGTCGAGGGATATGTTGGCTTCGAGGAAGGCGGCAAGCTGGTTGTTGACAGCTTTCTCAATGACTTTGGCCGGGAATGGAAGGAGCGAGATGGGGCGGTAGTTTTTGAGTTCGGTTGGGTCAGCTGTGGGTTTTTTCAGAAGGGCGCTGAGTTCGGCGTGTTTCCAGCTTTCTGGGAAGGTGCCGGAGTTGAGGGAGCAGTTGATGACGTCTTGGAGGTGTGGTGCTATGATGGAGTCTGCTTTGTTGAAGATGTGGTGAGGGCATGGGTCTGTGGGGGATCCTGAGTGGATGGAGTTCATCAGGCGGATGGTGTCCTCAGTGGAGATTGGGTTCCAGTCATTAAGGATGTTCAAGGGGGGTGAGGGTATGGCAGTGGGATGGGTGGGTTGGTCTTCGGGTTGGTTGTCAAAGCTGTTGTGGATGTCTGCGATTTTGTCGTGGAAGAACGAAGCTAGGGAGTCGCAAAGGGTTTGAGAGGGGGTGATGTCGTTAGAGTTGGCAGTGGGGTTGGTAAACTCTTTGACGATGTTGAATAATTCCTTGCTGTTGTGGGCGTTTTTGTCTAGTCGGTCTTTGAAAGCGGTTTTCTTGGCAGTCCGGATTAATTGGTGGTGTATTCGGGTGGTGTTTTTGAAGGCGTCCCTGGTGTTGGTGTTTGGGTCTTTTTTCCAAGCTCTCTCAAGGGAACGACAGAGTTTCTTGGATTTCTTAAGATCCTCGTTGAACCAGGGGGCGTTTTTGTTGCCTGGTTTGATTTGACGTTTTTTCAAAGGTGCTAGGTTGTCGGCGGTGTTGCTTAGCCATTGAGTGAGGTTAATGGCTGCTTGGTTGGGGTTCGATGAGTGGGCAGGGGGGTTTTGAAGAAGCGATGTGGAGATCTGGTCGATGGTGATTTTGTTCCAGTTTCTTCGCAGGGAAGGTTGAGGATGGTTGTGGGTTGTGTTCTTTTTGTAGACAAAGTGAACACAGCTGTGGTCCGTCCATTGGAGAGCTGTGGTGTGACTGAAGGAAATATGTTTGCTGGAGGTGAAGATAGGATCGAGAGTGTGTCCTGCGTGGTGTGTGGGGGTATTAACAAGTTGTTTGAGTCCGAGGTTGGCGAGATTGTCCAGAAGGGTGGTGGTGTTGTAGTCGTTGCTCTTTTCTAGGTGAAAATTGAGGTCTCCCAATAGAATGTAGTCCTCGGAGGGGAGGGCGTGTGGGGTGATAAAGTCAGTGATGTCGTCACTGAATTGTGCCCTGGGTCCTGGAGGCCGGTAGAGGAGGGTGCCCCTGAGTGTGGTCTTGGGGTCGGTGTGGATCTGGAAGTGGAGGTGTTCGGCGCTGGCTAGGTTGACGTCTGAGCTGGTTGAGATGCGGATGGAGTTCTTGTGGACGATAGCGATGCCTCCTCCAGTATGCTTGATGCGGTCCTTACGGATGATCTTGTATCCTTCCGGGATAGCAATGGTGATGTCTGGGGCTGAAGAGGCATTCATCCAAGTTTCTGTTAGGAAGGCGACTTCCGGTGAGATTGTGTCAAGTAGATTCCAGAGGTCGATGGCGTGTCTGTGGACCGAGCGGGTGTTGAGCAGGATGCATTTAAGGTGGTTGGAGTCCGGTCTATGGTTGGTGTTGGTGGATGAGGAGTTGGTTTTGGTGCCGTCGAACTTGCAGGAGTTGCAAGAGAAGGGTCCATGGGTGTGTCCAGGAGCGGCTTGGACGCAGTTGAGGGAACGCCCGGGGTTTAGGGCTAAGAGGGTGGTGGCATCGTAAGTAATGCGAGAGGGCTGGGCATTACGGGAACCAGGGGGTCTGGCGCTGGGCGCAGTCCAGGCGCGGACGGGCGTAGACGGGCTTACCTTTGGCGCACCTTCGGCGCGTCTGTAGCACGTGGACGCTGCGCGTTGGAGCATCTGGCATTTAATGGATAGTGGAGGGGCGGAGCGTGGGAGGGTCAGCTGGGAGGCGTCAGCGGGGAGGGTGGGCGGGCCAAGGGAACACACAACAAACCAGGATCCAAAATGGAGAATGGAAAGTGAAACAAAGCTCGGCTCCTACAAGTTTCTATTCCACTAATTAATAAGGCAGAACAAAAAATGCACAATGCAGATGGCAGCAGCAGCCACAATCTTATGAAATAAAGCTGGGCACAAACGCAGGTTACAACACGAGGTTCAGCGCTATGCTACAGACAATGCGCCACGTCTCGAGGATAATTGCAGTCAAGCGCGATGTCACCAAGAGATAAGCAATTAAGCGTGAGGCACGGATGTTGCTTTAACAAACGCGATAATTTTTACATGGAAAACAGTCTGGCGCGATGTTCCCAAAGCACAACCAATCAAGTGCGAGGTCCAGAAGCTGCTTTCACACACGCGCAAAGCTTAGAATGTAATGCAATCAAGCGCTATGTCAATACTGCAGTTAGCAGCGCGGTTCGAGTGTGTACGATACCACGAAGTCAGGCAGAGGCGTCCAGAAGCTAGAATTGCAGGCAGATTCCTTGGTCAGGGAGCGTGAGGGGAGCGGCCGCCTAGGATCAGATCCAGGTGGTCACAGTTGTGGGAGGGAGGAGGTGACCGTAGTATTCGTGGGTGGGAGGGGCAGCTGGGAGGCTTCAGCGGGGAGGGTGGGCGGGCCAAGGGAACACACAACAAACCAGGATCCAAAATGGAGAATGGAAAGTGAAACAGAGCTTGACTCAGTGGTGATACCCGAATCCCAGTCATGATTCAGTGGGGGGGTCTACAGAAATCAAAAGGTTAAGAACAGCTACCTTACTAAATTTTAGACAATGGAGCCTATTCACAAAAGCCATTTGTGTGTACCGTGAAAGGAAAATGGGACCCGACCCATTCAACACCCTTGATTTTTGCTCTGTGGTCTACCTGGTTTCTGCACTTTTTTGTGATTGAGA
The DNA here is from genome assembly GCF_964263255.1 of Lissotriton vulgaris. NCBI lineage: Eukaryota > Metazoa > Chordata > Amphibia > Caudata > Salamandridae > Lissotriton > Lissotriton vulgaris. The sequence continues at coordinate 447,765,672 of NC_141693.1, read as the reverse complement.
CTCAGTAACTGAGTTTCATTCACTGTAAGCTCTGTTACAATGTTCTGGGAGTGCTAGCAGTCAGTGTTTCCATTTTAAAACACGGTCTACTGCTTTATAGGTGAGGCAAGAGGCTCTGTGCTGGCTGCATGTATGTGAGTTGAACTACTGGCACTACTACCCAGCTCAGCCTGATATCTCCACACCAGTAGACTGTCACAGAAGGAACCCTTCCTGGATTGCTGATGACCTGTGTAGGCCTTATAATGTAGGTGGGCATTCATAGTGAAGTCTGTAGTACAGCACTGAAAATGATGTGTCCTTCCCTGTATTGCACATTGAGGGCTAAATCTGAACCAAATTCCAGTTTCACTCTAGGTAATACTAGAGACAAGGGCAATGGGGAACTTAGATATGAGTTTATGACCTTTCCTCTCACTCCTACAGTCAAGAATGTCAAGCCAATCTTATTGTAAAAAAACGATCAGAAGTGCAGAATGTTAATTTTGTCATATCTGCACTCCTGTCACCTGAAGATTTACATATTTCTCTGACTAAACTCCTAATTAAATTCTGGCGTTTGTGCACCCTGCTGGGCAAAGTTAATGAATGGTCAGCAGGAGGAACAAAGGCTCCAATACACAACCAACAGGGACATCTGACAGTGATTAGATGTGCTTCTAGCAGGGGAAAGGGTGGGGACAGAATGGTAATTATTATTTTACACTTCACAGGGTCTGGGTAGGTGTATCCCAAAGAGAACACAGAAGAGTTGGTAAGTGCTCTGAAGCCAATCACAAGAGGGTCTCCACAAGAGGGTCTCCCCATTGAAGTTCTAGAGGGAAGGGACCAGGCAGCTCTGGCTGGTAGGATATGGCTTTAGGCTCGTTGAGCTGTCTTTCAACAAACTACTTAGAGTCACCATGATGGAATATCCCACAATGCTGTCCAGGAGGGTTGGGACAGGGTTGAAGTGCTGATGTGTATTGATAGAATTGGGCAGAGATACCTACCTTCTGAAACCTTCTACCCCAACTTAAAGATGTCTGCACAGGGAGGGATGAACAATGGATTTCTCAGGACACTGAAAAAGACCGGAGCCCTGTCTGAAATATTGGGACACTCTGGACTTGGATTAACACCTGCTCTGTAGATCTACCTCAGCAGGGTCGGTTCTGCTGACCCCCTGCACCCTCTGAGGGACACCCTTTGGAGGGACTGGGCCTCCAGAGGGGTGACCTTCACTTCTGCTAGTAAATGAATGCCCTGTTTGTGGCCACAGAAGGCTGTGATACCTGAAGAGTGGAGGGGACAGTATTCCCTATTGAGGGCTACAAAATGCTGCTGTATCCACCCACAGGCTGAGGAGAGCACCAGACACTGGACCGAGGACAAGTTCTTGACCAGGGGCTAGATGGTAGAAGGGCATGCCCTGAAGTCTTCCTCAACAGAGTAAGAGCAAAGAAGAAAAATATCTCCTGGACACTCATTCAGGAGCAAAAGAAGTCTAGGGTAATTAAAAACGGTGCTCAGTAGGGACAAAGAAAACAAGGGGAGAAATTTGGTATCCGGACCAATAGCTAGGATCGGACATGTGTGGCGCCCGGCTCTCTTGGCTTCCATAACTCAGGGAGGACCAAAACCCCATGGAGAAAATTGCCTGTCGGGCAAACTTAGCAGCCATCTTATTTTTCATTCCAGGTACCGACAGCAAGGAGAATGGATAAGAATGAATACAATGAGTATCATTGCACCCTGCCTCAGGATGTTCCCTGGTGCCCCTGGTTTTCCAGGAATGATGCAAAATGGCAGAGTAGCCCAAGTGGGGTGACTCATGTGGCATCCCCTCCTCCGTTCCTTAAATTCCCCCTTGGACCACATTGTCCCCAAAAGGGAAGTGCACTCAGGGACACCATACATGAGCTCACAAGTCTACCAGACAAAAATATACTTCTAGGGGACTACTTTAATCTGGCCTTTGATGACGCAGGGGAATGGTCGGGGCAGTGGTGGGGACAGTTTGGGGCCCTTTTGTGGGAAGAGAATCGGATTCTAGCAGAGGCGGCCTCACGGAAATATGGAGATCGCACCATCCGGGGGCCAGGGAATATACCTATCACTCGCACCCTCACACGACGTATGCCAGAATCGACTATTTACTTACCTCTGATTCCCTGACACAACAGACACGGGACATAGAGTTTCTACCTTGCCCCTTATCTGACCACTCAGCTGCGCAGATATCCCTGTCTCTGCATTATCACTGACCTACTTGCAGGTACTGGCGTTTACGCAAAACCATGTTGCAGCACCCCTAAGTAATACGGCAAATCCAAAAGTGCATGACTGATTACATAGATCTTAACAACTCCCCAACCATATCTGAGATGTTCCTATGGAAAGCACTGAATGCGGTGGGTAGGGGGGAGTTTTTGGGTATAGCAGCAGCCGATAGCAAGAACAGAAGGGAGAAACAGGAGTGTTTAATGGGAGAAGTGGCTGAACTGGAACGCATTCATCAGAGGACAGGGGCCCTTAGGGTCTGGAAGCTTCTTAAGCAGCAAGGGCGCAGCTGGTAAGGTTGGATGTTGACCGGGCTAAGTACGCAGCTCCCGCCTGAAACACGCATTTTATATGGGGGGAGATAGGCGTGGGTGTCTCCTCGCTAATAGGCTCAGGCCGCAGCGACAAGCATCCTGAGTCACTAAAATTTAGGATCAACAGGGGCAAGATACGGATCCCAAAATCATGGACACATTCCAAAAATTTTATGAGACCCTTTACGCGGCACAAGACCTCCCAGAGGATGGGCCAACTTGCTATCTTCAGGGAGTCGCCTCAGCCAAATTATTACTGTTCCAGGCGGAGGAGCTTGAGGCTCCCATCCGCCTGCAGGAAGTCATCTCCGCAATCTCCCACTTGAAGCTTAAAAAATCACCAGGCCCAGCTGGGTTATCCTAAGTTTTTTATAAAAAGTTCTGCGCAGTTCTTGCCCCACTCCTTGTATGGGTTTTTAATTCGATCGCCCTCCATGCTAGAGGCGCTGATTACTGTGATTCCTAAACCGGGTAAGGGTAAGGGTAAGCGCCTCTGTGGGCCCTTTTGCCCTATCTCCCTTCCCAATGTGGATCTGAAGATTATTACCAGTATTCCGGCGCACAGGCTCTCTCGACACGACACGTCCCGGGCTGGTCGATCCAGAACAATCCGGGTTCATCCCTGGAAGCCAGTGTTCTGACAATACCAAGTGGCTTCTTTATCTCGTGGTCCGGTCGAGCACTTCCCAGCGGGACGCATGATCCTCTCGGTCAACACTGAGAATGTGTTTGACCGGGTCCACTGGCCATATCTTCGGGCCACCCTGTCTCATTTTGTCCTCCAGAGTTGCTACATTGACTGGATCTTTATTTTAAAATGTTATGCTGTTTTATAGCGCGCTCCATTACTGCCGGAGTATCCTGGCGCGAAAGGTAGGTTAGTAGCTATGACAACCACACGGTACGGGTGAATGAGACATCCTCGCCAGCCTTTCCGATCTGTAGAGGGACTCGGCAGTGATGTCTGCTGTCGCCACTTCAATTCTCCCTTTATATGGAGCCCATGGCTCAAAGGGTCAGAGAGGACCCCGGTATCAGAGGGGCGCACTTCGGGGGTGGCAGAGCATAAACTCTGCAGATATGCGGATGAAGTGGTGGCTACATTGGAGCTTCCTAGGGAAATCTTGCCTGCCTTCTTGGACGAGTTGGATAGGTTCACCTTTGCCTCGGGTTTCAACATTAATGTGCCCAAGTCACAGGCCCTAGACCTTTCCTTAGAGTTAAAGACGCGGGGATGCTACATCACTCTTTTTTTTTCCTCATTCTGCAATAGAATGTAATTGGAGTTATCAGGGGCCCGCTTCTCTGTTTTCGGTTCCATCACGGCCCATGGGTTCGGAGGTGTTCGCGTTTTGTATTTTCCCCTTGTGTCCCTAACACTTTCAATCTCTAACTGGGGGAGCTAGCCATCCTGGCCACTCACACTTACACAAGCATACTGTTTATGTTTTTTATTGCTATTGCATAATCATTGGAAATATATGGGCCATAGCGTGGTAATGGTGTTAGTAACCGGTTAATTCACAAACTGACATTCTTCCCAAATCTCCCAATAATTATGCTTCCTGCTGGGTTTTCCTTTTCTAACCCATTTATTTATTCTTTTTATAGAGGCCACCCATTCCAAATGTGTAGGGGCAACCTGTTTTATGCACTTAATACAAAGTTCCCTGCGAGCTAGGAAGATCAACATAAATAAAAAATTCTCTTCTTTAAGTATTAAAAAGTTTACCCCCTCATGCCTGCTAAACCCGAAGATAACAAGATCCATACTTACAATTATTGGTCTTCTCAGTACTGCTTCTAAGATTGTACTCACTTCCTGCCAGAAACCATCAATCTGGGGGCACTGCCGTAACATGTGCACATCATCCGCCACTGCTAAGCCAGATTTGGAACAAGCTTTCATATTTGGTCCACTGAATTTGGATAGTCGCTTTGGCGTCCAGTAGGCTCTGTGGATAGTAAAGAGGTGGTTTCTCCTTAAAGTAGCAGATTTCGCAATGGACCAACATTTGCTCATAGATACTTGCCACAGGTTTTGGAGATCCAGCGACGGCAGTTTTTTCCCCTTAGGTTGCTTCTGGAATTAGGAAGTTCTCTTCCCCAGCTTCAATAAGGGCCCAGTACCATAATGATATTTCTTTTTTCAACGGGCGCACTTTGTCATGTTTATTTCTATGGACTTGTTTCCGGCGTTTTTCTCTTTTATTGTTTTTGCCCACCCAGTGAGCTGGTAGAATTTGAATTTTGAGAGGGATGCGTTTGTATTTTCCGACAGAGTTTCCCAATCTATTATGTTGTTATCCACCATTAATTGGCCCCAAACTTGAAAGCCTGATGTTTTCAAAGGAGTAGCTAGCTTATCCTTGAGACACTCTGGGGTTCCTGGAAAGTCCCATATTGGCGCAGACTCACTGTAATAGGGTATTTTCCAAGTGCTCCTTATCTGGTACCAGAGTTTTGCCGCTGAACTTAATGTCTTTAGTGTGAGAAGTTGGCCTGATATATAATGTTCACTATTCTAGTGAGCACTTTGTATCAGTCCAAACAACCCTTATTGATGATTGGTTGTAAGTCAACCTTATAGACCAGCTATCCTAGTAGCATGGATACAAGCAGTCTTCGGGCTAAACTCTAGAGGGCGTGTTAAGCCAGCTGTTATACCATCACATATACCCCTTGAACAACAAGTGAAAGGACACCACACAAGTGTTATGAAAATAAACAGTGTATTTATTTAGATCACAACAGCCCTGTACTCTTTATGAGGACAGGGTACTAAGCACACAACAAAACTCTTACGAAAATACTTTAAGTTGCACAATTTACACAAATGCCCGAGGGGCACGAAAAAACATATACTAAAAAAGTGGAATGCGAAATTACTAGCAGGTAAGTACTAATCTCATAGGATTTGGAATCGCTAGGACTGGCCTACTGAACCTTCAGATTACTAGCAGGAGGCCTAGGGGACTCGGGTGCAGAGTGTGCACTCTCACGCGGGACGCGGGACAAAGTCTATGGAGGCTAGTAAAAGCAAAAGTTAGTGTTCTCGGGCGAACCCGACTAGGTAGGTCAAAAACGAAAGTGGATCTAGGCACTTAGAGAGTTGTTCTACGCTGGAGCACCGGGGTACTCGGTTTACCTAGCCCAGGGGCTGCGGCTGCATAGGGTTCAAGTGTCGTCGGAAACCCTCGTTGACGAACCAGGAGCCTGAAAGAAGAAGTTGCTGGCAGGCGACCAGTGAAGAAGTTCGAAGTGATCCAAGCCTGGATCGGAGATGGAAGACACCTGTAAGCAGAGGGGACCAAGTTCTGAATCACTAGCCAGTGATTAGATGGGCACCAGGATGGCACCGGATGGAGTCACCTCGACCAGATGAGTGGGCGACGCTGGGCTCTGCAGTCTCACGGACCAGGAGGCGTTGTCGGCGACCAGGATGGAGGTGCGAGCTGTCCCACAATGGTTGCTGCTGTCGACGTCGCTGGGCCCAGGATTGGGGCAACAAGTCTTGGCAAATTCAAGCCCACGTGATGGACCTAAAATGGCGTCTGGAGTGGACCAGGAGGGTCTGGGGTGCTCCTCTTTTGGAAAGGAGCAAGGGCCAGTCTGGAGCAACCAGACCAGCAGTGGTGATGTCATCGTTCGTCGTCGGGAAGGCCACAAGCCAGCGGGCTAGTAGCCAGACAACGCGGTGAGCAGCAAAAGCAGAAGGGCCCCACGCAGATCTCGTGGATGCTGCGGGGCTGGACTTCGGTGCTGGAGCTGCTCAGGGTCGGGGCTTCTCGGACCCCAAAGCACTCACCAGAGGATCCCTTGGCGGTCGTGCTGGATAGAAGTTGTGCAGTTCTGATGATGGCCGGTCCCTCGAGGTCTCGTCGCACCTACGGTTCTCAGCTTAGCTGTAGAGGTAGGTAGAGGTCAGAGGTGCCAGGGAAGCCGGGTCTCGTCGTGCTGGTCAGTCGGATTCCGGAGGAAGGACGTGCAGCAAACTGCAGTGTTCTTAGATGGTGCCTGCGGATGCAGGGTGACTACTCCTTAGCCACAAGGGAGAAATCATGAGAAGAAGTCGAGAGTTCCTTTCGTAGAAAGTAGTTTCAGGATTCAAAGATGTTCTAATTTATACTAGGAAAAGGGGCTGGCACGCGACTAGGTCCTGCCCAGGGGTGGGACCAGGAAGGGGGGTGGTTACACCCCTCTCCCATGCCGGACTTTCCCTAGCTCAGGGGCTGGTGTGCCCCTGGAACTGGTTCTAGCCGGCAGATGCATAGTGAGCACCGGGGTGCCACTTGCAGTCACCTTCCTCTAAAGCCCTGCCCACCCAGGATACACAAAACCCTGTCTGGGATGGTGCTAGCACCGCCCCTGACAGGAAACCCTTTGTCCAAGCCTCCCTCGCTGGAAGGACTCCCAGCAGCAGGAGGTCAGACTTGTGTCTGTGGTGGCAGCATCCATTTTGTGATGCTGAGGCTTGAGTTAACTTTAACCGCGGTTCACAGTTACATACATGTCGTGTCCCTCTAGAAGGGTGGAATGCTAACCCCGTCGCCAGAATTGGCGAGGGGTTAGTATTCCAATTCGTATGACACCTTACTCGACATGTTTTGATAAAGCGATACCAGAGTTAGCATATAACCGCGAGGATTATAATGCACTTAAGAGTATATGGTTTGCGTTATCATGGAACAGCTATTAGGACTTGGTTCCACAAGCTGCAGACGGGCTCAGCTCATGCCAGAGCACCATCTCACATAATTCCAAGCACTCTGCCTTCAGGATTGTTAAGGCCTGCCATAGGAGTGACTGATAGGAATACATGTGTCCATTTTAGGGTTAGATATAGGTATACTATATCTACAGCAAACGGTTGATTACACCACTTTACCCCAGCTGTCGTGCAGCCAGTTGTGTCAGATTTAGATGGCCAGCCAGGGGTGGCATAACACATGCTGCAGCCCCTGGTAGGCCCTGGGTACACCTATGCCCTGAGTTACAGGGTCTGTTAAGGTGGTCTAGTACCAATTGGATATGTACCTATGGTACATGAAATCCATTTTACAGAGAGAGCAGTAGGCCTGGGGCCCTGAATAGCAGGGTCCCAGGTCAACTAAGTCGAAAAACCAGCAAAACACCAGGCAAAAAGTTGGGGGTAACCATAGTCAGGTAGCCACCTTCCTACACAACCCCCCTCCCCCCCCCAGAGAAAGGAGATAAGGCTATCCTTGGCCAGGTAAGCCTATATTGCCTGAGTGGCCATATGAGGTGGTACATGCACTGGCATGGTTACCCCCTGTATCATGGTCCACTAAGCAATCACTCACCCTAAGGGTATCTGAGGGTCTCCACCATAGGGAATCACTACCTGTGGGGTGTTTTGGCAAAGAAAAAGGCTGGTGCTGGGATGGAGTACTGAAGTGAGGCTCCACTACTTTTGGGCTCAACTTCCTCCAATCACTACTCACCAAATCTGCCTTTCTTTCCATGACTGAGTTGCTATGAGCTCTCAGGGTCAACCTCTGCCTACCTAAAGCTGGAGGCTAAGTCCCTCTGTTTGGCTTACTGGAGGGACAGGTCAGGTTTGGGGTTTTTAGGCCCCAGGTTTGGCTGTGCCCAACAGTGTCCAGCTGTGGGAGGTCCCTAGCTAATTTTAAGGGGGATCCCTCAGGAGTCTGTTTTATTTTCACTTGGCTAGGTCTACTAGCTTCAGTGATCCTAATCTGCTGATTTGGAAGTTCTTTTGGACAGGGGGCCCTTTGGGGTCCACCACTGGCCTCCCTGACCTCTACAGCCCTGGGCTGATTGAGGCAGGATAGAGAGGTGCAGGCTACCTGCTCCAGACTGGGTCCCACCTGGGAAGGGTCCACTGCCATCAGGAGCTCTGCCAGGCTAGGCCTGACTACCTCTGGGGCAGTTCTTTCACCAGGGGTAGAGTCAGTTCCCTGAGGAGGCTGGCTCTCACTTAGTGTCTGGGAGGGGGAAGATTTCTCTTCCTCCTCAATGCTCTCAGTTTGGGTGGAGTGATCCATTGTTTCAGGCTTCACAACCCCACTATCTGTTTGAGTAGAGGCTTAGACCATTACAGCCTTGCCAACCTTTTCAGGAAGGCACTCAGTTTGTGTTTGGACTGTGACTGTCACAACCCTCCTATCCGTTCTGGAAAGTCTGTCTGAGCCTGGGCAGTGGCTACCACTGCTCTTCCAACCTTTTCAGGGAGGAATGGTGCTTGGACTGGGGCTGTAGCTATTACTGCGCCACTAACCTTTCAGGGTAGGCCTATCATCCTGGAGTGGGTTCCTTGCTCCACCTCAGCCCATGCTGAGAGTTCCAGGTCATTCCCCAGTAAGCAATCTACAAGTAGGGTGTCTGTCACTGCCACTCTCATGGGCCCTGTGACATTACCCCAACTGAGCTCGACTACTGCCATGGGATGCCTCCTTTTCACTCCATGAACGTCTGTCACCTGATAAATGAAACCAGGGGTCAGTTGAGCAGAGGGGACGAGATGGCCAATCACCATGGTGATGCTGGCCCCTGTGTCTCTGTATGCCTCAACTTTCTGACCATTGATAAAGGGCTCTTGTCTATACTTTCCCAAAATGTGGGAACCAGTAGTGAAGTTGGCAAACCCCATGCCAGTCTCACAGACAAGAGTGGTGTTAGGGGACCTGGCTAGGCCATAGTCCACCTGGTTTCCCAGAGTAATGCCCACTACATTCTTGGGGGCACTCCCACCACCTAGGGGATTACCACTAGTGGTAACAGGAGGTCTGGGAGTATTACCTGGGGGTATGTTCTCCTTATTGTTGTTGGCCTTGGGGCAACTGCTGTCACTTTTATAATGGCCTACCTGTTTGCAGGTATGACAATAAGGTTTCTTTTGGGTTTTGGGAGAAGTTTGGCACCCTTTTCAGAGGAATTTTGGGGCCCTGTGGTTTGATCAGAAAATGTATTCCCACCCTTCTCTTGAGGCTTGGTTGATTCCTTCTTTTGGTCACCACCCTGGTTCTTAGGCCTGACCCTGGTTCTGACCCATTTGTCTGCCCTCTTACCCAATTCTTGTGGAGAGGTCAGATCAGAGTCTACCAGGTGCTGGTGTAATAAATGGTTCTGACAATTACTTAAGATTTGCTCTCTCATAATTAGATTGTACAATCCTTTGAAATCAGTAACCTTACTTCCCAGTAGCCAGCCTTCAAAAGCCTTAGTGGCACAATCAACAAAGTCAGCCCAATCCTGAGACTGAGTTTTCTGGGTGTCTCTGAAAATCAACCTGTACTGTTCAGTGGTTAAACCAAACCCATAAACCAGTGTATTCTTCAGGGCTTGGTAATTGTTAGCATCCTCAACTCTAGTAGTGAGGAGCTTATCTCTACCTTTGCCTTCAAAGGAGAGCCACAAGATAGCTGCCCACTGACTCTGGGGGACACACTGTACAGTGCAGGCCCTCTCCAAAGCAGTTATCCATTTGTGGATATCATCCCCTTGTTTAAAGGGGGGCACTATCTTACTCAGGTGTCTAGTGTCTAAACTCCTGTCTTTTTCTCTTGGGAGAATGCTGCCACCAGTGGGCTCTAGCCCACACAATTTCTGCTCTCTAGCAAAGGCAAGCCTCTCTTTGGCCAGGGCAAGTTCTTCCCTTTCAATCCTCAGATTGGCTTCCCTCATCTTAGCTTCATGCTCCCTTCTCTTAGGGGATGACATCTCTCTATGAGAAGAGGTCTGGGAGCCATTGGTTCGAATGGATCTGTTAGAGCCTCTGGATAGAGACCTAACTCGTCCACTCCCAATGTTAAGTCTGCCTGAGAGTGGCCCTGGGGGTCCCCCAAATCCATTCTCATGCCTACTTAAGTTGGACCTTGTGAGTCTCCTGACTTCTACCTGTCCCTTGTCTGCCTCATCCCCTGACAACTCCTGTTCCTCCTCCTCTTCACTACCAGTACCATTGAGGAGGCGGTCAGGGTCCCCAAGGGTTCCCTCTAAGGGGGGCATATTCCCATCTGGATGAGAAGGATCTGTGTTGGCAGTCCTCCTGGCATCATAAGTCTCTAAGAGACCAATCAGAAAAGGAATGGTAGGGTTAGAACCCTGTTTTAGCTTCCTGGATGTACAGATTTGTCTCATCTCCTGGAAGCTAAGAGCAGCATATCTGGAAGGGACCTGTGGCGGGTCCACAACCACAAGAGGGGTCTCTGAAGACTCTCTGTGGTGAGACATGCTTCTAGTGTGGTGTAAGTGATGCACCTACCTACACTATTTGTTTGCCTACTGATCCCTTGCTAAGAGTTGTGGTCAAGGTGTGCTAAGCCTTGTTGAACTACAACAGCTGGTTCAGTAGAACTCAGAGTATTCTAAGCTAAGTTATATGTACCTTAACTTATGTGATCTTTCACAATGATATTCTTAGGATACATATGGTAAAACAACAGCAAGCTCAAATCCCAACCGCTGCTCACCAATGTGAGAAGTTGGCCTGATATATAATGTTCACTATTCTAGTGAGCACTTTGTATCAGTCCAAACAACCCTTATTGATGATTGGTTGTAAGTCAACCTTATAGACCAGCATTCCTAGTAGCATGGATACGAGCAGTCTTGGGCTAAACTCTAGAGGGCGTGTTAAGTCAGCTTTTATACCATCACATATACCCCTTGAACACCAAGTGAAAGGACACCACACAAGTGTTATGAAAATAAACAGTGTATTTATTTAGATCACAACAGCCCTGTACTCTTTATGAGGACAGGGTACTAAGCACACAACAGAACTCTTACGAAAATACTTTAAGTTGCACAATTTACACAAATGCCCGAGGGGCACGAAAAACCATATACTACAAAAGTGGAATGCGAAATTACTAGCAGGTAAGTACTAATCTCATAGGGTTTGGAATCACTAGGACTGGCCTACTGAACCTTCAGATTACTAGCAGGAGGCCTAGGGGACTCGGGTGCAGAGTGTGCACTCTCACGCAGGATGCAGGACAAAGTCTATGGAGGCTAGTAAAAGCAAAAGTTAGTGTTCTCGGGCGAACCCGACTAGGTAGGTCAAAAACGAAAGTGGATCTAGGCACTTAGAGAGTTTTTCTACACTGGAGCACCGGGGTACTCGGTTTACCTAGCCCAGGGGCTGCGGCTGCATAGGGTTCAAGTGTCGTCGGAAACCCTCGTTGACGAACCAGGAGCCTGAAAGAAGAAGTTGCTGGCAGGCGACCAGTGAAGAAGTTTGAAGTGATCCAAGCCTGGATCGGAGATGGAAGACACCTGTAAGCAGAGGGGACCAAGTTCTGAATCACTAGCCAGTGATTAGATGGGCACCAGGTTGGCACCGGATGGAGTCACCTCGACCAGGTGAGTGGGCGACGCTGGGCTCTGCAGTCTCACGGACCAGGAAGCGTTGTCGGCAACCAGGATGGAGGTGCGAGCTGTCCCAAGATGGTTGCTGCTGTCGACGTTGCTGGGCCCAGGATTGGGGCAACAAGTCTTGGCAAATTCAAGCCCACGCGGTGGACCTAAAATGGCGTCTGGAGTGGACCAGGAGGGTCCGGGGTGCTCCTCTTTTGGAAGGGAGCAAGGGCCAGTCTGGAGCAACCACACCAGCAGTGGTGATGTCGTCGTTCGTCGTCGGGAAGGCCACAAGCCAGCGGGCTAGTAGCCAGACAACGCGGTGAGCAGCAAAAAGCAGAAGGGCCCCACGCAGATCACGTGGATACTGGGGGGCTGGACTTCGGTGCAGGAGCTGCTCAGGGTCGGGGCTTCTCGGACCCAAAAGCACTCACCAGAGGATCCCTCGGCGGTCGTGCTGGATAGAAGTCGTGCAGTTCTGATGATGGCCGGTCCCTCGAGGTCTCGTCGCACCTACGGTTCTCAGCTTAGCTGTAGAGGTAGGTAGAGGTCAGAGGTGCCAGGGAAGCCGGGTCTCGTCATGCTGGTCAGTCGGATTCCGGAGGAAGGACGTGCAGCAAACCGCAGTGTTCTTAGATGGTGCCTGCGGATGCCACAAGGGAGAAATCTTGAGAAGAAGTCGAGAGTTCCTTTTGTAGAAAGTAGTTTCAGGATTCAAAGATGATCTAATTTGGAAGGGGGCCCGCTCCTATCTTTATACTAGGAAAAGGGGCTGGCACGCGACTAGGTCCTGCCCATGGGTGGGACCAGGAAGGGGGGTGGTTACACCCCTCTCCCATGCCGGACTTTCCCCAGCTCAGGGGCTGGTGTGCCCCTGGAACTGGTTCTAGCCGGCAGATGCATAGTGAGCACCGGGGTGCCACTTGCAGTCACCTTCCTCTAAAGCCCTGCCTACCCAGGATACACAAAACCCTGTCTGGGATGGTGCTAGCACCGCCCCTGACAGGAAACCCTTTGTCCAAGCCTCCCTCGCTGGAAGGACTCCCAGCAGCAGGAGGTCAGACTTGTGTCTGTGGTGGCAGCATCCATTTTGTGATGCTGAGGCTTGAGTTCACTTTAACCGGGGTTCACAGTTACATACATGTCGTGTCCCTCTAGAAGGGTGGAATGCTAACCCCGTCACCAGAATTGGCGAGGGGTTAGTATTCCAATTCGTATGACACCTTACTCGACATGTTTTGATAAAGCGATACCAGAGTTAGCATATAACCGCGAGGATTATAATGCACTTAAGAGTATATGGTATGCGTTATCATGGAACAGCTATTAGGACTTGGTTCCGCAAGCTGCAGACGGGCTCAGCTCATGCCAGAGCACCATCTCACATAATTCCAAGCACTCTGCCTTTAGGATTGTTAAGGCCTGCCATAGGAGTGACTGATAGGAATACATGTGTCCATTTTAGGATTAGATATAGGTATACTATATCTACAGCAAAGGGTGATTACACCACTTTGCCCCAGCTGTCGTGCAGCCAGTTGTGTCAGATTTAGATGGCCAGCCAGGGGTGGCATAATACATGCTGCAGCCCCTGGTAGGCCCTGGGTAAACCTATGCCCTGTGTTACAGGGTCTGATAAGGTGGTCCAGTACCAATTGGATATGTACCTAAGGTACATGGAATCCATTTTACAGAGAGAGCAGTAGGCCTGGGGCCCTGAATAGCAGGGTCCCAGGTCAACTAAGTCGAAAAACCAGCAAAACACCAGGCAAAAAGTTGGGGGTAACCATAGTCAGGTATCCACCTTCCTACATTTAGTTTAACTTTCTTAAAGTACTTAGGATGCCCATATTTGAATAGGAAGTGACCGGTGTTTTCGGTCATTGCTTTTAGATGTTCCGGATATAGATCATAATTACCCAGCAGAATTTTCATGTGCTTAAATTGAAAGGCCCTATAATATTCAAATAGGTGTGGACTGGCAATTCCACCTTCTGCTTTGCGTCTTCGCAGTTTTGGCCAGGCTATTTGCGTACTTTTGGATGCCCTAATAAAACTCGCTAGCTCTTCTTGTATTTTCTTCAGGATTTCCTTCTTAAACTCCAAGGGTATTGCACTAAATAGGAATGTAAATTTGAGAAGAATAGACATTTTAATTAGATTAGATCTACCAAGGAAAGTCAAGGGGAGGCCTCCCCATGTTTTTAATAGCTTTTTCACCTCCGCTGTTACCCTATCTAGATTTGTCTTGGTTATCTTATCTAGGTTTTTAACCAGCTCTATTCCTAAATATCTGATTTTTTCTCTGGAAAAGTTGCTATTTACCTGGGTATTCCAGCTCATGATCTCTGTTTTGGCTCGATTTGTTTGATAGCCTGATACCTTCCCAAAGTCTTTTAGAGTTTCCTTGATTGCATAGATAGAACCTGCATAGCTGTCGGTAAAGATCATCAGATCATCTGCTACATCACTCTTACCCAATTCAGTGAGCACATGACTCCTTTTCCTATTTAGGCTTGCAATTCCTCCACTATTACGGCCATCAAAACGTCAAACTACACAGAAATTTTGAGACAAGTCTGTGCTTCCCTCAGGAAGTAGAGACCGCATGGGTGGGCCGTATAGCAGTGGTGAAAATGCTGATATTACCCCAGAATCTGTACCTGTTTCTTATGCTTTTGCTGGTGCCACCAGTTGGAGTCATGCGTTCGTTGCAACGAGATATAGAATGCTTTGTCTGGCAGGACCAACGGGCTTGGATGCACCAGGAACTCACCTATTGAGACCTAGCGGAGGTGGGGTCTGGGTGTCCCTGACCTTTTAGCCTACTGTCGGGCGGCCCAAATGCGGGCGCTGGTGCAGTGGTCACGCCCGGAATCTGAGAAACATTGGCTGTTTATCAACAGGTCACTTGCTGGCCAGCCCCTGTGGGAAGTCCCTTTCCTCTCACGTGCAGGGCCACCCCGTAATTTGTATCTCTCCGAGGTGACCCGTCCTATCCTGTTGGCTTTGGACAAGGTTGCGGTCCCTAGGGGCCTTACAACACTCCTGTCCGCGATTACACCCATGGCACAAAATCCTGAATTTGTGCCGGGTCTGGACCCCAAGAGGTTTCACTATTGGACCACAGAGACTTGCCGGTCCATGGGCCATCTTTTTTATGTTTCAGGCCCCTGGTCTTTTCCTGACCTTCGGAAACATCATGGCATTCCAGAGACAGAACGATATCGATATCTACAGATCTGCCACTGGGTTCTCCATGGTGACGTGAAGGAGGAGGTGGAGAGACCCCTTACCCTGTTTGAGAAGTGGTTGCTCACACGACACAGTGACGCACGATTAACATCAGATTTATATAAGCTCGCTAGAGTCACTACCGACACTGGGGAGACTCCTAGCCAACTTCGATGGGAGGGGGAATTAGGAAGGACCCTGACACAGAAAGAATGGATGGACATATATTATAGAGCCCGATGCACAGCGCGAAACATCGCTTCCATTGAGACTGCCGCCAAAGTGCCCACTTATTGGTACCTAACACCTGTACGGCTTCATAGAAGCAACCCTTCCAACAGCCAGCAGTGCTGGCGATCCTGGGGTTTCATTGGGCACCCTTACACACTTAGGGGATAATTATGATTGCGGAGTTCCCGCATCCTCCGGGCCGGCGGAAGCCACCGCCGGCCCGGAGGATGCGGAAACTCCGCTGCGGAGCCTCCACAGACCCACCGCCAAATTAGGATGGCTGGTGGGTCTGCTTTTATGTCCGCAGCTTTTTCGCCGCAGTCGCCTTCCGACCGCGGCGGAAAAGCACTAACATGTCTGGCGGTGTCTATCAGACACCGCCAGGCATATTAGGATGTCTGAAATACTATGCTTTTCCACGGCGGGTTTTCCGCCGTGGAAAAGCATACAGTTTTTCACTGCGGGGGCCCGTTGCGGGCCCCCTAGGTGAAGGGGGGGGGGGGTGGGGGGTGCACATGGGGGGTACCTATGGTACCCCCCTTCATTTGCGTGCATGAAGCGGCAGGCACCGCGAGGTGCCTGCCGCTTTGTGCATGCAAATGCACTGTTGTCATTTTTTACATTGCGGCGGGTGCCGCTTCAAGCAGCACCCGCCGCAATGTAAAAAATACAGGATGTGACCGCCAGGGTGGCGGTCACATCCTAATTGTCATGGAGGGACCGCCGCTGCCCATGCAGACGGTCCCTCACACTCAGTGGTGGCAGACGGACGCAAGTCCGTCCGCCATCATAATCGGCCCCTTACTGTGGGAATGTCCCTCTCTGGGCTAATTTTGACAGCAGATACTTGAAAACATGGACTGGGCCTCCCTAACACCATCACATTTCCCCTTAAATCACGGAGGGGTAAACAGATGGCCCTAGCCCGAGGGGCGGCGGTCCAAAATGTTCTAACTCATTGGGGCACCAAGACAGTTCTTACACACCAGGGGTGGCTCCACAGGTTGTGGGCCATTTTAGGAATGGAAAATATCTCTCTCTCTGACCCATTTAGGGGATTCTTTTCACGATTTGTGGGCTCCCTTCCTCACGTTATTGACCTCCAAATTCACGGACTCACCTGCTCGAAATACTTGCGACAACTGAGACTGGCTGACCCCCCCTAGATTGTCTGCCTCAGCCACTTCCACTTCTTAGTGTGTCCTATACGACTTTCGCTGGATTGTTCTTCCTAGGCCATTCTGATAGCGCTGTGTTATTCCCTGGGGAAGAGGAGGGAGGGGGGTCTGTTACTTTATTTTCTCTTTGGCAGACTGAACATAGCCCTTCAACTGCGGTGTTGCATCCTGAAGACCATAGAGCATCCTGGCTCGTCCATTACTTTTTCTGTGTTGAAAATCAATAAAAGAAATTGAAACAAAATAAAAAAACTGGGAAGTGCACTGGTATATATGGAAGAGTTGCTGGAAACACCTGACTAATGGACAGCCAACACAAGACCTGCAGAAATGTAACGGATGTACTAATATTCATATGCTAATATTCATCACATTATAAGCCTATGAATTATCCATCTAATACCTGTTAAGTACATTAAACATAGGCAAAATAATAAAGAGACAGTCATATCATTATTGAAGGATATAAAACCAAATCATACAAAGGACTGGGTTGTGAAAATATCCCAGGCATAAGTAACGCATATTGGTGTGTGATTGGGAAGCTTTAAGAATATGCCCTGGTAGTTGCCTAGCCACTATGATCCTGCTCCAGCAGGTACTACCATTATTCTTGAAATGGGCACTGTTTAAAAATGTTTCAGGCATAAAGATTAGCCTATTCATTGATATCAATTTTGGATTGCACAAGCTGTGTGAGTGGCAAGTGTAAGATGTGTGTCTGTGGGAGTGGGAGAAGAGTGTGACATGACTCTGAATTAAGGTAGTACATTTAAAAGAGAGGGGTCTATTTTTTTATCTTCCTTTTTGTTGGAAGCCCTGGAACAGTCAGGCCAATCAGGTCTTAGTGCCTGGTAGAGAGGTTACTCTCATTTAGAGGTGTGGTGCAGAGACTCACACGTTGAGTTTCAAGCATTTTAAATTGTGATTACATGATTGTGATTCTCAGAAATTCGCAATTAGGTATTCGCAATTTACAATGTTGATGTATGTGCTTCAAAGAGTTTCAGAGATTGATTCCTAGGGGGTCGCAAATCGCTCTTCCTCATTAATATTAACGAGGTAGATTGCAAGTTGCGACCCCCTAGGAATAGCAACAATCACAGGGATGGTGGCCTGCTGAGGTCAGCAGACCACCATGTCCGTGATTGCTTTTAAATAAAGCATTATTTTTTTTTGTAAAGCAGCCCATTTTCCTTAAAGGAAAATTAGATGCTTTACAAAAAGTAAAATGAAAAGTTTTCTTTTAATGTTTTAAGAACAGGTGCTGCCTGCTCTTAAAAATGCTTTTACAACCATACATGAAGGGGAAGGGGTCCCCTATTTAGAAGAAGCACAGCGTCACGTCAATGACACATCTTGCTATAAAAAAGACACATTTCAGGACCTCAAAACAACTAAAGATACAATCTTCAAAGAATTAGCTCAATGGAAGCAAATAGGAATACTATGCAAGAATGAATTTTGTTTTTTTTAAAATGACCACCTCATAACACCGGTACTCTTTTTGAACCAAAAGTCCACAAAAACTTGATACCAATCCCTGGAAGACCTATGATATCGGCGGTATGTAACTGTTACCACGCATCTTTTACCACGCATACTATTACCACGCATACCATTACAACGCAGGACCCTTTACAACGAATGCCTTTACAACGCATTACACTACAACGCAGATACTATTACAACGCATACCATTACAACGTAAGTATAGGTAAGTATATCATTTAATTAAAAAAAAAAATTAATTATCAAAATATTTAAAATAATTTAAATAAATTAATTATAGTATTTTTATATATAGGGTTTAAGGCTGGGTTTGGGTTTTGGGGTACAGGGGTATTTTTAGGGTTCAGGGCTGGGTTTGGGTTTTGGGGTACAGGGGTATTTTTAGGGTTCAGGGCTGGGTTTGGGTTTTGGGGTACAGGGGTATTTTTAGGGTTGAGGGTTGGGTTTGGGTTTTGGGGTACACGGGTATTTTTAGGGTTCAGGGCTGGGTTTGGGTTTTGGGGTACAGGGGTATTTTTAGGGTTCAGGGCTGGGTTTGGGTTTTGGGGTACAGGGGTATTTTTAGTGTTCAGGGCTGGGTTTGGGTTTTGGGGTACAGGTGTATTTTTAGGGTTCAGGGCTGGGTTTGGGTTTTGGGGTACAGGGGTATTTTAGGGTTCAGGGCTGGGTTTGGGTGTTGGGTACAGGGGTATTTTTAGGGTTCAGGGCTGGGTTTGGGTTTTGGGGTACAGGGGTATTTTTAGGGTTCAGGGCTGGGTTTGGGTTTTGGGGTACAGGGTTTTTTTTAGGGTTCAGGGCTGGGTTTGGGTTTTAGGGTACATGGGTATTTTTAGGGTTCAGGGCTGGGTTTGGGTTTTGGGGTACAGGGGTATTTTTATGGTTCAGGGCTGGGTTTGGGTTTTTGGGAAAAGGGGTATTTTTAACTTTTATATGTACAAATTCTTAAATAGAAATTAATATAATTAATTTAAATATTTAAATAATTATTAATTACATAATTTAAAAATATTATATACTTACCTATACTTAAGTTGTAATGGTATGCGTTGTAATAGTGTCTGCGTTGTAGTGTAATGCATTGTAAAGGCATTCGTTGTAAATGGCCCTGCGTTGTAAAAATTGCGTGGTAATGGTATGCGTGCTAAAAGTATGCATGCTAACATCATATATCCGATATCGGCCCAAAAACGTCTATAAGAACCAATGCCAAAATATGTGGATTATTTTTTACATGGTTTTGTAGAAAGTCTTCCCTCATATATCAGGGATACTGGCAGTCACATGGAATGAAGAATATCTGTTCGTAGTCATGGACATTTGCTCTTTGTACACTAATATTCACCATTCTGATGGTCTGAAAGCTGTGAAATATTGTTTAAACCAATGTAACATTGAGCTATACCAGCATAATGATATGCTTCTTAAAATGATTGAGTTGTGTCTTTTGAATAATTATTTTTTATTCAACAAAGAGGTCCATCAACAATTGTGGGGTGTAGCTATGGGGGCATGCTTCTCCCGCAGCTACGCGTGTTTACACGTGGGCTGGTGGGAGAAGCATGTCACTGGTGGTGATTTGTAGATGATGTCTGCATAATTTGGAAGGGGTCAGCAGAAACTGCACAAATGTTTGTTGATACTATCAATGACAATGCATTGAACTTAGAGTTTACCGTTCATATGAGTAGGGAACGTGTACAATTTTTACATGTTGATAATGAAATCATTTATACAAAACTCCATCGCAAAAGCACTGCGGGGAACTCTGTGCTTCATGCCAGTAGTTCCCACCCCAACCATCTCATTAAAAGCATCGCATACGGCAAATTTTTGAGAATAAGAAGAATTTGCAGTCTGGCATTGATCTGGAAACTTGTCAGACAGAGGTTTTTCACATGTTTAGCAATCGAGGGTAGAAAATTAAAAACCTTAATACTGCTATGACAAGGGCCAACAGTCATTCAAGAGAAGATTATTCAACAGCATACCTAAATTAACATCTAGAATCCCTGAGACTTTTAAAGTCAGTTTGAATAATACAGTGATACTCATAACCACCTACAGTAGTCAGTAAAAACGAGTGAGAAAGATTGTGTCCAAAAACTGGTCAATAGTTATGACAGATGTAACCCTATCCCAGATATTACCAGAGTGTCCTACATTAACCTTTAGGCTTGCGCCCTCTATGAGGGACGCATTAGTCAAGACTAGCCCCGAGGTCAACACCACAGGCAACTGGCTATCTAAAAGAACAGGTTTTTCCAGCTGCAGCTCATGCCGAGCGTGCACGTTTGGTAACAACACCACTGAATACACTACGGCTTTGATACACAACCAACTAAAATCAATGGTCTATTCACTTGTAGGACAGACCTTGCATATACGTTGTAGAATGCTCATGCCACCTTAAAT
Organism: Lissotriton vulgaris; assembly: GCF_964263255.1. NCBI lineage: Eukaryota > Metazoa > Chordata > Amphibia > Caudata > Salamandridae > Lissotriton > Lissotriton vulgaris. The sequence goes on along the minus strand of NC_141693.1, from coordinate 447,745,184 downwards.
ATGTGGGCAGTACTAAACTGCAGGTATTCAATCGTATACTGCAACATCTACGAGCTATAGTTAACTCAGATTCCAGCTATCCTGTCGCTCGCCATTTCAAACTCGTACACAATAATAATCTCAGTGACCTGAGCTAATTTGTTATTGATTCAATCTCTTAGTCACTCAGGGGCCGTAACAAAGAAAGAAAATTGATTATCAATTCCCTTATTGAACCATACAGTATATTTCACCGAAATTTTACTATACTAGCATATATGCTGAGTGCAATATTTAACACAAAAACAAAGGTCAGTAAACCGTGATGCAATCATTTTCAAGTATATGTGCCTTCTGCATCTATACAAAAGTCACTACAACCACACTTACCAGGAGACTGCTAGGCATGATCAATGTAAACATACAGATTTCTCATAACAATAATATAATCAAAAAATGCAAAAGGTGTCTAATATTTGTATAGAAAAAAGCACTGAAGTCAAATTATGCCTTTTTATTTCTAAGAACATGTGAACTTATATACACTATTGTTTAGTCTGGTTGTGTTATGTGACTGAAGACAAATTGACCAAATAATTTTCACATCAGTGTTTTACATGGCTCATATTAAATATTTTTCATGTGATTGCCATTAGCTTCTAATGTAAAATTGTGTTAGCCTGAGAAGTACTATTGTATTTACCATTTCAGGGCAGATACAGCTAAACGCTGTAAATAATTGAACATTGTTTGGTTTTTATTGTGGATCTCACCTGCATATTATTGATCTGTCAAAATTTCTGTAATTTTGGAAAGTGATAAAACAGATCATTTATCTATTGCCATTAAGAAATAGCATTTATCCTATTTAGTGTTTAAATACTTGGAATACTCTTATTATTGTCACAGTATATTTGTGTAATTAGTCAGCATAAGACTTTAATTGAATATTATGGAATTTTCACATGTATTAATTTATGAAAGTGGCTAATATGGTTATGAGTGTTTCAAAGAATGGTGTTTGGAAAGGAATCCTAAATACAAAGTGTATTATTTATGATGTATAATGAGTTACTTGTAGCGAATTGTTCAAAATTGTTAACACTTGTTAAAACATTTTTACAATATAGCATTTATGCAATGGTTTGCATAATTCATGGAATTATTTTTAATATCAGCATTGAAATTAAACTAATTTTTGATCTAAAAAAAAAAAAAACAAAGAAAGAAAATTGAGACAGCTTGAGTCCCATTATTTTTTGATATTAGATACTAAAATGCCTAATGAACTCAATACTGGAGATGATATGCATAACTTTGTATATCTCTGTATACTTCCCTGTTTTAACTATTTGATGGTGGTCTTCACCCACTGAGTTGACTCTGAATATCCATCAGTTTAAGTCCTGATCATTTACTTGGCTTTTAACCTCATTTTAGTTAATTTTAGCAGGTTTTACTTGGTCTCCTCGTTCAACCAGTTCAAATTGGTTTGTATGTGATTTTTAGGCTAGGTGGTTAATCAGGTTTTACAATATATCTATCATTTTGCACATTATCCGAGTACTGTATATATTGCACACAGCACTTTCTAATCTCTATGTTACATCATGTATTGAAGAATAATCAATTACATGTTTATCTATTTAGCACTTGCTTAGATTTTAAAGTATGGGATTCTCCTTTTTCTTTTTTCTTTTCTTTTTTTTGATACTGAACATTTGGAATACATTAGCTTTGTTAATAACATCTTAGATGATATTATTATGATGATATTATTATGATAACCTCCTTGTCTGCTGCCATTGGTTTACATCGTGTTATACTGGCTGCCATTATGACACATTTGGAATTATCCATAAGTGCACTTTCACTATATGCTTTTTTAAATCGAGGCTAGCTATGGCTCTCTCTACTTTTTGCACTTTTAACTACCATCAATGGTTGACAATAGATGTAGAAGTCTATTTAATCTCATTTTGGACTTGCTCTGTTTTCTTCAAATGCTTGCAGCTCTGTCTTTATATTTTCTTATGGCATTTATGTTGTGACCACTGCAATGATGTCTTAAAATTTGGTGTTGTTTTTCTTAGACTCCTTTTAGAAACATTTGTTATAAGTGTAGAGCCTTCAACCATTTGGTTTTAACTGTGACTTTCATTATTTAAATGACAATTATTATTGGCGTACCATCAACTCTTCTTAAAATAATGTTTTTAGAATTTTGTATTTCTACCAACATACAATTGAATAACTGTAATTATTTGTTGAAAATCTTAACATTGCCAATTGCACTAATGCACTCTTTTAATTGTCATAAGTATCTGTGTAACTACAAAGTATGTTTCCTATGTTCATTGAGGGAGGCAAGTTCCAAGCTGATCCAAGCGTGTCATGTGATGAAGACTGCGGTTGGCGGTCGAAACAGGTAAAGCTGGGTACTTGCACATTACATTTTACTGATGCAAGAAATTTGAATAAACGCACTTGAAAGAATTGCACGCTGTGGTCCGTACCTGATAGTTGCCACTGATGAGTTGGTTTGGTCAGGATTTGGTTTCTTTATATATATATATATATATGTATATATATATATATATATAGTGAGCAAGGACACAGCCGCGTGTCCGAAACGTGTCTTGAGGCATGCACCGTTCCACGTATTTGAAGAAATGAATTAATAAAAAAATCAGATTTTGGCCTATTACCGAGTCCGTGTTCCTGTTTAAGTGCGCCAAGGCACTGGGAAGCATATATATATATATGTAGTCCAATGGCCCGAAAGCCTAAAGAACGCACTCCCAGTAGTCTAAACCAGCCTGCTTTATTATTCAAGGAGAACCAGCAACTTCATTTTGGGTAAAAGAATCTTCGCCTAAGCGTTTCAAGGACACAGCCTCTTCATCATGTGCAGCTCAGGTACGCTCAGATGGTTCCAATTGATGCTTTTAAATCCATGCTGAGACCTCCAGTAGGTCATGCGCAGTGCATGTGTATAGTACAATTGCATGTTGGGACCTCGAGTCCCCCATTGGAAAATAGTTATTCTCGTAGTGAGCTCTGTGCTATCCTTAATTAAAAAGCAATTTCTCACCCTCCAGTGGGCCCTCAAATGTCCTGCCAGTTATTTTTCTTTAAACTCCTGGGCTGATTGCGGCTACGGCAAAGTTCCAAGGCACCCCGCAGCCTCTCTTTAATTGTTGAGACGGTGCATTCTTTCACGGCAGGGCAGCCGTGTTGTTTATGTAGTCCAATGGCACGGAAGCCTAAAGAACGCACTCCCAGTAGTTTAAACCAGCCGGCTTTATTATTCGAGGAGATCCAGCAATTTCATTTCAGGTAAAAGAATCTTCGCCGACGCGTATCAAGGACACAGCCTCTTCATCATGGGCAGCTCAGGTGCGCACAGATGCGTTCTTTAAGCTTTCGGGCCATTGGACTACATAAGTGGTGTCATGCTTTATCATCGGGTCACCCCGACTCCTAAAAGTCGGGGTGGTCTCAACCATAGCGTTGGGAGTAATTGGGTCTGTCTGGGTTACTGAAATATCTTTAAAAACGGGTCCGAAGGAGGGCTAGGACCATAACACTCCTACAGACCCGTTTTTTAAGATATTTTAGTAACCCAGACAGACCCAAGAGTAAAGGGAAACCAGGGGACTGCCTGAGGTTTTTAAATCTTTAACCCCCTCCCTGATCTTCATTTATCTAAAGAGCTCCCAACACTGTGGTTGAGCCCACCCCGACTTTTAGGAGTCGGCGTGACCTGATGATGAAGCATGACACCAATAGGGTGTGTGAGGGTAATTAAAACAAAAAGTGTTTCTCCCCCACATTCATGGTTGAGTCAGCCTTTCACTAGGGAGTCCCTCTTTCCTCTTCCTTTTTTAACACCCCTCTTCCTTTTTTTATTGCTTCTAACGTAGAGTTAGCTAGCTTACACCACTGACCACAAGTTTATCCATTGGGGTACTTTTTTGTGATAGTTTGTTGAAATGCTGTCTAAGGCCCTGAGTACAACCAACGGCTAATTCAATGTTGGCTACAGTTTACTGTTTGCTCCTCAAATGGGATTCCAAGGTGAGCTATATTTGCCCATATGCTAATCTAAAAGTTTCAACTAGAGCTAGAATTGTGCATCCCTCGTTATTTGTTCATCTTTTGCTCAGTTTTGCTCTGGTTATCGCTGGTAAAATGTGGCGAGGATCCTTTGGAAAATAGCGTGAAATTCAGAGACCATGGATTGTGTTGCAGGGTGAAAAATTATAATTTGTACTTCTGACACATGCTAACTTGCGTGTAATTCAAAAATCTGTGCTCTTTAACATGTTGATTCGCTCCAGGTGTTGGGTCTTAAAAATCTGTTGGCAAATATTGCGCAATTAGGAATTTGCAGATAAGCAAATAGCACATGTGCAACTAATATGTGGGCAATAATGGTCCACCATTTTGGGTGCAAACAGTAGTTTAGAGCTTCGGCAGAATTGGGACTGGAGTTGTAACCAGGGATTTTAGTAAATATTGCTACACTCTTCCTACTCAATTTCTGTTAAGAGTTATTTTTATTACACATTAAAAAAGTGAGGGATTTGTAAGGGAGGAAGATATAATGCAACTTGCTCTTATTCTTGCCCTTATTCTGTTGCCATTCTGGTGCCACTCTCATTCCTTTTAACAACGATGCACAGATTACCTTCTCAGCAAAGCTACATTTTTCATTGCAATCATTGCGGATTTCATATTGTTTTAGGCAGATCTACTCATGTTGTATCTGTATTTTACTTGGAATTAAAATATTATGTGGGTTTGGCTACAAAAGTAAATTTGGAGTTATTTGCTCAGCTATGTATTCATATACACCTTTTAGGGTTCTAACTACTTAAAGGGTAATAGCACATTACTTAGTAGTAATGTTGTGCCCGGCTCTCTGTAGCTTCTCCATTTTGTAAAGATGGATATTGGGGAGCTGAGAACAGACATGACTGGAAACCCCATATGGTGGGACATGTCATAAGATTGTGTCCTGGTGCTAGACCTGGTTTACATTGGTGTCTGTGCATTGCAAATGAGGTCCATCACCTTTCATGGCTGACTTGCAATACCATTCGGTGTGGTAATGCTAGTGGTGGAAAAGGAAACACAGTCCAAGTTAAACGAATTTTTTGCAGGACTTTTTTTCTGAAAGGTTTTACACAGGACTGCAAGGGGGAAAGTTCTCTTAGAAACCCACGGAGCAGTGGAGAGAAGATATTCATGTGGCCTATGTCAATATCAGTGAAGGTGACATGAGAGCCCTCACCACAGAGTGGAACACCACATTGCCTCTCATTCACACTGTGGAGACGTTTGGATTGGCTGGGCTGAATGTAAAATGGTCAGTTACCATTTTTAGGAACGTTCAGACACATGGGATTTCATTTATGTACTCCCTCTCTCTTGGAACAATTTACAGTCCAAATGCTCTGTAATTATATGGTCAGTCGTTAATCAGCATAGTCTTTTCTTCACTTTAAAATGGTTCACTTTCTTCCTTATACACATGCACGATGAATTATTGCCGAACATGTATTTATATTTGGTAATAGCTTGACTATTATCCTCGAGAAAGGGAATCTTTATACCAAATCAGTGGCTTAAATCAATGACATTACCAATTAGTAACTGGTAATAACTTACATACTCCGAAATCACAATGAAGATTTCCAAGAAGATGTTGGATAATATCAAAACTCTAATCTCATCATGTGGTTGGTTCCATTCACCACAGTAGTTTTATATAATTGGATACCTTTAAAAGATATGCCTAACATTGGGTAACAAACTGTTTTTACCTTTTTATAGCCATTTTTATTGTACAATAATTGCATCAAAATGTATTTAGCGGTGTTATATGTTAGTATGTAATCATGTATAATTGTATGAGGTAATAATATGATGTGCTTTGATGGTTTTAAAGTTTTTTACTGAATAAAGCAAACTTTTGACTTTGACTTTTGACACAGTAGATTCAAGGGTGTTCTTTAATCAAAAGCAGCGTATTAGCAAACCTGTATCACCGGAGCAGACAACACAACAATAAAGCTTGCTAAGGTCTACAAGAATCTAACAGCATCTCACAACACTCCATCCTTGATGGCACCACACCATTCCAATATTAATCATGAATTTGTGAGTAAAAATACCTGTCTTTCTCCCATCTCTCATATGCAATAACCTCACCTGTGATAAAATTCTACAAATGTAGTCAAGGTTTAAAAATAGTCTAAGTCGTTAAGGTTTGAAAGCACCAGCACTGCAAAGTCAATCTCATTAAACTGTGCCAATTAGTTCTCACCTCTTGTATAACTAAATCTATCAATGCCTCTGTCAGTAGGGCAAAGTCTCACAGCACTGGGAACACTATCGGCCACATGCATCATCCCGGCCTTTTGCGAATTCCAAATTGCGAAAAATAGGGAATCGCAATTTGGAATTCGCAAAATGGGATGCATGTATATTTTCGCAAATTATTTGTGATTCAGTAAAAATCGCAATTTTTACCAAATGGCAAATATTATGCGAATTCCAAAGTGCGAATTCGCAATTCCCATTGATTCCTGTGGGCCAAAAGGCCTATAGGGATCAATGGGAAGGCTTTAACAAATTGCGATTTTCTTTTTGAAAATCGCAATTTGTTATTGCATTCCAAGGGTGCAGAGAGGGGTCCAAAGGACCCCCCCCCCTGCACCCCAGAAATGTAATTTGAAGTGCATGTTTCACACACGCATGTCCTAAGGACATGTGTGTCTGAAACATTAATGTTTAAAAAATGCATTTTTTAGTTTTTCCAAAACTTTTCGCAAATTACCACGAGGTTCAACCTCGTGGTAATTTGCACCTCCTAATTGCTAATTCGCAATTAGAAAAACAATCATGCATTGCTTTTAAGGAATCGCAAATTTGCAATTCCTTAAAAGCAATCACATTTTTGGGAATCGCTAAAAATAGCGAATTTCACAAAAATGCATGATGCATCCCAGAAACTTATTTAGGAAGTGCAAACGGCCGATTTTACCGATTCGCACCATTTGCACTTCCTGAATAGGTTGATGCATGTGGGGGTATGTGATTAGTCGACTACTGGGGAATGTCGGTTCAACCCAGAATCGCTTGCCATTAATGCCCCATTTCAGGTTATCACTGCAAAGGCAATATGTAAACACCTGCTCACTTGGAACAACACAACATCCTGAGGGTAATCAATAGTACCAGAGGAGTGCCCCGAGGATCACCTGCCTGCTAAACCAATTCCAACGTCTACATGATTTCACTGGCAAACATCTAAGATATTTGAATGCAGAACACCAAAATTTCACACACATAATACAAATCCACTTCATAGTGTTCAATGATCCTGAAAAAATTAATAAAATGTCTTGCGAGCATCCAAATTAATATCCACCTAAAGTGACCTTGGTCCTAATTTATATATTGGCAAAAAGGGTACTCTATCACAATGATAATAGAGTACCCTTTCTGCCAATATAATGACCCGCCCACCTGTTTTAAATGCGCGCGGGTCTTTGGTATAATGACGGGGGACACTACTCCATCTCCACTGTGGTTACATCCCTCCAGCAGCCCATACTCCATGGACCATCGTGCCGCTGGAGGTTGACCTTTATGTCCTAATTTACATTAAAATAAAAAAATCCTTAAAGGTTTGATGTACAGATCTGTCATGTTGCCGCTGATGGAGTCATATACCAAACTTTTAATTAATTTCCAGGAACCACTGTTACGACAGTTCCAGCAAATGCTCGATGCGTCAGCTGGCCTTATGGACACAGCTAAATATGGCGGGAGGAGTACCCTCACCTTGACTGTCATAAAGTACTCTGCCATGCCAATGGATAATACTAGTACACCTGGGGTCTGAAACTACTAAAGGAGTTGATTACTGCCCTAGTGTGCTGTCTTTTTGCGAAGTAATTCTTGTCATGTAGGTGAGGCAGATATTTTGATGAGAAGTTGGTTACTTGATAAAAGGCTGCTCTATCCATGTTATTAGTTCATGCATCTCTGATGCAGAATTCTTCAATTTCCTGTCATATGTATACTCCCCAGGATTGTTTTTGTTTGTTCCTCATCTGCTCCTTGATTTCTATTTAACATAATTTGTTCAGAGAGCCACTCTCAGAGGGACAAAGTCTCTAGCATAGTCCAACAAAGGTGTTCATTCTTCATCACTTGATTTTTTAAAGCTAATTTCAAGGAAAACCTGAGCTGAGGACAATGATTTTTGTAAGGAGAATACTGCTTTGAAGGGTTTTGTTTGAAGCTGGTTGAGCTTTTCCGTTTTCCCGTCATGCATGTTTTACATACCATATGCCACTGTTGGTATAAATTAAGCTGCGATTAGGTTAGTAGGTGACCATATGAGGGGCAGCTGAGTTTCATTTTCAACAGCTCAAATGCAAATGTTAAGGAATGAGCTTTTGCCTATAGAGCAGCCAGGAGTTGTTTTAAGGACTTCTTATTGATGCCCAAGTACTTGTATGTGGCTGCTACCCTGACCTGTTTGGACTTAACAGACCAGGTAAATGACTTGTACTTTGGCACTAATGATCCCTCAATTGAATAATGTAATTAAAATCCATTCTTCCACCTAACATCCTGGGCTGATATTTCTTCTGCAACTCACAAAATCGTCCATATGCAGGCAGCATCTATGTAAAAGACTACTGCAACCATACTTTGCTATTGCATTTATAGTAACCTACATGGCAAAACCAACACAAAATTGCAGAGAGCTCTGAACTTAGCTTTGCACCTTGTCTTATGTTTAAATGATACCATCGTATTCTCTCCAACTCTCATGATGCTTATTTATCTTCAAATACAATTTTGTAAATTCAAAACATAGGGATCATTTAGACTTTGGCGGAAAGGAAGTCCTGCAATTAATCAGTGGTAATCCAGCAGCACCGCAGTCATGATTTGCCAACTGTTAGAAGAAGGCAAACAACCTTGGCCCACGTTAGACCTGACAGCCTTAAGGTGATCTTTCCCCCCACACTTTTTGCCTTCCTCCTCCACTCTTCTGACCCTGTTTTGGGGTTTTATGACTTTGCGCACTTTACCACTGTTAACCAGTGCTAAGTTGCTAACATGCTTTCTCTACTAAACATGGTAATATTGCTTCATCCCCAATTGGCATACTAAATTTACTTATAAGTCCCTAGTAAATTGGTACTACATGTACCCAGGACCTGTAAATTAAATGCTACTATTGGGCCTGCAGCACTGATTGTGCCACCCACTTATATAGCTCTCTACCCGTTTCTCAGGCCTGCCATTGCAGAGCCTGTGTGTGCAGGTTATGCTGTCATTTTGCCAGGCCCAAACCTTCCATTTCTATAAATATGTCACCCATAAGGTAGGCCCTGGAAAACACAGAAGGCAGGATGCGATGTATTTATAAGGCAGGACATGTACTTTTAAGTTTTACATGTCCTGGTAGTGAAAAACTCTAAAATTCGTTTTTCACTACCTCAAGGCCTATCTCTCCTATAGGATAACATTGGGATTACCTTATTACAATTAGGAAGAGATAAACCCTTCAGCTCTAGTGTCTTGGGAATCCTAATTTAAAATCCTGACTTATGGTGAAGTTGGATTGTAAATTACATTTCTGAAAATGCCACTTTTAGAAAGTGCCATTTTCTTGCTTTAACCATTTGGTAATTGTGGCCTGTCTCTGATGACATGACTAAGTGTAGGTGGCAGTTTGGCTTTGTGTATTCCTCCTAGATAGCCACACACACTTTGGGGGTGTAGGTGTGTCTCAATGGGCTATCTCTGGCAGGGTGGGGGAGAGGAGCGGGGCACAGCCTCACTTACACCTGAATAGGCCGTGTCCTGTCTACACATGAAGGGTTGCATACCCCCCTGTAGTGAGTCTGGAATCAGGGCAGGAAGGAAAGACCTCTGTGTACTTCGAAGCATGTCTTTGAAGTCTACCCCACTTCAAAGGCACCACAGGGTATAAGTACTGGATGTCAGATACCACCAAGTCAGTACACTTATGGACCCGTGGATACCCTGTCAGGAAAGACTGCTGTGCTGCTGAAGGACTGCCACTGTGCTGACCTGCACTCTGCTGGACTCCTGCTTTGCTTTGCTGATCTGCTGCCTACTGCCCTTTTGCCTGGGTGAGAAGAACTGGATCTGCATTAGTTGACCCCAGAACCCAGAGTGACTTCAAGGGCTATCTGGCTGGAGTCCGATCTGAAGCCTCAGGAACATAACAGGCTTCAAACCCCTGCACATGGACTCTGCCATCTATGTTGTACCTTACCAAATCGTGTCACCCTAGTCCTAGACCCTTGGAAGTGGGTCTAAGGTGTGTGCTAGTGGAACTGGTGCATCTTCTCTGCTGAGCCATGCATTCCAAAGCATAACCAACGCAACTCCTTGTCGGAGTGGCACATCCCCGACCAGAACCGACGCATCGCCACTGCTGCATGGATTGGACCCTTCACAAAAGACTTACATTGCTGCTGACTCCCTAATCTTGGGACCAACGCATCACCTTGGGAACCACAGCTGAGCAATGCTTTTCCTACCTGGACGATAGCCTCAACGACAGCGCCGGAACGCACCAGCGCCAATCAAGACGGAGGTCCTCATCCTGGGCTCCTCTCCCTCCGCCTGGGACGACTCCTGGTGGCCTCCCGCCCTGGGCACCGCACCCAAACCGACAGACCATGCACGCAACCTGGGCTTCATCCTGGACTCCTCCCTCTCCATGACCAGGCAAGTCAACAACGTCTCCTCGGCATGCTTCAACATCCTACGCATGCTACGGAAGATCTTCTGGTGGATCCCCACCGAGACCAGGAAGACCGTCACCCAGGCCCTCGTCACCAGCCGACTGGACTACGGCAACGCCCTCTACGCCGGGACCACCGCCAAGCTCCAGAAGAGACTCCAGCGGATCCAGAACGCCTCAGCCAGACTCATCCTCGACATCCCACGAACCAGCCACATCTCCGGACATCTGCGAGACCTTCACTGGCTCCCCGTCAACAAAAGAATCACCTTCCGCCTCCTCACCCACGCACACAAAGCCCTACACGACCAAGGCCCGAGCTACCTCAACAGCCGAGTCAACTTCTACGCTCCCAAACGCCACCTCCGATCAGCCAACCACGCCCTCGCCGCCGTCCCCCGCATCCGAAGAGCGACTACAGGAGGAAGGTCCTTCTCCCACCTGGCCGCCAAGACCTGGAACTCCCTCCCGACCGACCTGCGCCTGACCCAAGACCACCTCTCCTTCAGGAAGAAGCTGAAGACCTGGCTGTTCGAGCAGTAGCGGCTCCCCCCCCCCCCCAGCGCCTTGAGACCCCACGGGTATGTAGCGCGCTTTATAAGTGTCACTGATTGATTGATTGATTGATTGATTGATCTTCACCACTGGACTTCATAGTGCAAGCCCATTCAAAAGACTCCTCGATGTCAACACAACAGGACTTAGCACTGCAGCCTCATACCATCTTGGAACCGACGCATCACCTCAGCTGTGCAATGCATTTTCAACGCTGATCCACGCAACGGTGTGCAACCAGGAATTAAGTTTCATGGTTCAGCTAGCAGTACTGGGTCCCTGTAGATTACCTGTGCTCAATCGCGGTTGCCCTGAACTTGTGTTTGTCCCGGTCAGGTGCAACCAGATATCCCCAATAGCTCTTGGTGCTTCTTGGCGCTATTTTCACTCTAAACTTTGAGTATGGAAGACTGCAATAACTTGTGCGTGCTGTAGGCAATGTTTGTGATATTATCAGGGAATCAAAAAATAAAAACTGGATCACCAGACCTTAACACAGGTCCACAAACAGAATAAAAATGGCCAACACATTAACCTACCAGACCAGCCCTCCGTACACTGCCTGATTACCCTATAGACCAGCCCGACCCGGGCTTACCTCTTTATTCAGGCCTTTTTGCTGCCTCCCCCTCTCCTGACCTAGTCTACGCTATTTCATTGTTTCTGTAACACCAACCTTTAAAGCATTAGTACGTAAATGTCAGTAAAGCGTTATTAAGTGACTCTCAAGTGCTTTAAGTGTTATACAAGCCCAATTAAATTAAAATGTAAATTTAAATTACTAGAATTGAAATTTTTTATTTTGCACTATTCAGTTTGCCTCATATATTAATAATACATCGACAAATAATTAAGGTTTTTCCATGGTGTTAGGCACCACATTTTAACACTGGATCGAAAATAAATCGGCCAAAGGTGTCAGCATTAGGTTGATGAGTACATCGAACAGAGTTTTACCCGGGTTTGATGAATTAAATTCCATAACATGAGAACTTTGTTTTTTCATGTGGTCATTGTATACAATGGAAGCCAATTTTAGATCCTCATTTGTCATAGTGTATAGTGCCAAACTGCTATCACTAAAGCATACTGGAGGTGTGCAGGCTGAAATGTTGCCAATGAAAATGTAGTTCTTATTTCTTTTGGGAACATTAGAAGTGGAATTTAATATGGGCATGGTGAGTTTATAATTTTAACTACATGACAGTGTTTCCCCACTCCTCTATTGTGACGAAAAACACTTTGGGCATTGCTTGGAAATACGTGAATAGTTGTATTTTTCCTTTTAAGAACGCTTTGCATTTGGATTATTTTGCATTTTTGAACGTTTTCATCAGAAATGCTGAGGCCCTTTTAGAGCATCAAATGTAAAAGAATATGCATACTAATTCCACTAAGCCAGAATTTAAGTTAGTATTTTTTTTTCCACACCTCGTTTTTCCAGGTGTGGAAAAATGTTACCCTATTTTTTGCTTGAGGCTTTGGCTGCAGCAGTGAGTCAAGCCGTATTCCCCATTTTTTCTGAATGGGGCAGCATGTAATGCTTACATTGTCCCCGGACAGAAATTACCTTCTCCTTCCCTCCCTTATACTCAAACCCCTCCTTCACCACCCAAAAAACACAGAGGTCCCCTCATGTGCAGTAAGTAATGCTTGCATTAAACCCCACAGAATTTGGAAATATGTGTGCTTTTAAAACTGGAAAAGTTGGTTCTGCATGGTATTTCCCCATTCCATTGGACTTAACTCATATTGGAACATTTGAATGTTGGGAGCTCCATTGCAGACAATGGAGTGCTACCTGCTTCTACGGGCCGGTAAAGGCCCGCAGAGCAACATTCCAATGTTCTACAAAGGCTTCTCGAAGCTCGAGGGGGATGTATATCCCCTCGAGCTTCGAGAACCCTTTATTTAATTTGTTAGAACATTCTGCCCTCTAATGGTAGAATGTTCTAATAGCCTTATAGCCCTTCATAGCAGGGCTATACCAGCACTTAAAGTCCTGCTGTCTCGTTAAAGTCCCTCGCCTTCGGCTCGGGCCTTTAAAGATTCAGCAGGCCTTTAATACCCGTTATAGCCTGCTACGGCGGGCTATAAGGCTATATTAGAACATTGGAATGTTAGGAGCTCCATTGAAAACAATGGAGTGCTCCGGGCCTATAATGGCTGGCATAAGCCTGGAGCTCCAACATTCCAATGTTTCTTTGTTCACAGCTCTGGCTGTGAACAAAGGCTTCAGGGAGCCTGAGGGGATTCCAATACCCTCACGCTCCCATAAGGCTTTGTTCTTTTTTGTTAGAACATTCTGCCCTCTAGTAGCAGAATGTTCTAATAGCCTTATAGCCCTTCGCAGCTGGGTTATAAAGGCTATTAAAGTCCCTCTCCCTTGTTAATGCTGGAGAGGGCCTTTAATAGCCCGTCTGGCCCTCTACGGCGCGCTATTAGGCTATAACTTGACAGTACTGGGGTGGATTTACCACACTCTAAGGGGCAGAATTTCAAAGAGTTTGCGCTGGGGCTCGCATGATGCAAAGCGGCGCAAAACCTCGCAAACATTTTCAGATAGGTGCAAGTAAGTATTGGCCCCATATTTTAAAGTTAGCTTTGGCTAAACCAGTGAGTAAAGCCGTATTCCCCATTTTTTCAGACAGGGGCAGCATATAATGCTTACATTTTCCCAGGACAGAAATTACCTTCTCCTTCCCTCCCTTATACCTACACCCCTCCTTCACCACCCAAAAAACACAGAGGTCCCTCATGTGCAGTAAGTAAAGCTTGCATTAAACCCCACAGAATTTGGAAATATGTGTGCTTTTTTTTGATTTCAAGAAGATTTTATTAAGAAAGATAATGATCCAAATAATAAAAACCAAATACAATAGAAGTGATACATTCTGACATAAGTGGAAAAGACAAGCACGAGCAGCACTTGAGAAGTAACTAAAATAGATGTAAATAAAATTAAAAAGCAATCAATGCTAAGTTGAGGATATGATCCAATATAGGCTTTCAGTAATCAAAAGCAAAACGCATCACTTTCTAATTTGAGGATGGGGACAAGGGAGGAGGCAGAAGAAAAGAAAGAAAAAAGGAAAGAAGGGAAAAGAGCAGCAGAAAGAATGAACGGGATGAGAGGACAGGAAAGAGGAAAGAAGAAAAAAGAAGGATTCCCACAGGAGTGACCCAACGTAGCACAAAGAACAGACAACAATTAGACAGACAAATCAATAGGGAATTGAGGGACTAACCCTTTTGAGGAGAGTTCCATATAATCATCCAAGGCTGTCCAAACCTCTTTAGAGATGGAAGGCGAAAGGTGTGCTAGATCAACTGAGGTGTGGGCACTGCGTAAGAAGGATACCCACGCCCACCACGTATGGTAGGAGACAGACGAAAAGGATTTCCATTCCATAAGAATGATTTTGACCGCAACAGCTAAAAGAAGATCTAGCAGTTGTAATTCCATTGGGTCTAAAGGGAGAGGAGTAGGAGCAGCCAAGGGGCCTAGTAAGACCAAAGGAAAGGAAAGTTGGAGCTCAATGTTAAAAATAAGAGATAAATGTTGCTGAATGAGGTCCCAAAAAGGTTTAAGTAAGGAGCAATGATAAAACATATGCGGAAAATCACCAGCCACCAAACCGCAACTCCAGCAAAGGTCATCGTCTTTAAGGTTGAGCGAATGAAGACGCACAGGCGTCCAATGGAGGAGATTGATCGAGAAAAACTTAGATTGCATTAGGGAAGGAGCTATTTTATTACGGAGAGCTAATTTACCAATGGATTGCCAAGCTTCGGATGAGATATGATCCGTGATGTTGTGATCAAAATGACGCGACCATTTTTGTTGCGCAACCGTCTGGTCAGGAAGCGAAGTAGAGGACAGAAACTGATAAATTTTGGAAGCAACATGACCAGATTTGAGCCAAATGTGGAAAAGCGAAATGGTGGAGGAGGAGGGGTGAAGACGAGTTTTTGAAACAGCAACCTTGATTTTAAGAAAGGTATAGAAGTCAAGATTTGTTAAAGAATGTTCGTGCGCCAAGGTAGAGAAAGGTAAGGGGTCGCCAGAATCACTATATAAATGTTGAACAAGAGAGATTCCCTTTGCAGCCCAGTAAGACATGAGGGAGGGAGAAATAGTAAGCTTGATTTTGGAGTTTCTCCAGATAGAAGACCACCTAGTTTTATGCAACGGAATTGCCATCTTCCTATCTAATTTCTTGATCGCAGTAATTGTATCAATAATAATAGAACGGGAAAACAGAATGTGCAAAGTAGATGTAGTACAAAAAGAGGCAATAGGTAAAGGTGATGCTAAGTCCTGTTCTATGAGTAACCAAGAGGGCACATGACGGGTTGGAGGAGAAAACCAAAAAGCACCCTGAGAGGCCAAGAAAGCAGTTTGGTATTTTTCCCAATCCGGAAAGTTACAGCCTCCCATATCACAAGGTCGACGTAAATATTTATATGCTAAACAAGCTCGTTTGCCATTCCATAAAAATTTAGAAGTGAGAGCATCAATTTCTCGAAAAAAGGAATCAGACAATTTAAGCGGAAGCATGGAGGAAACAAAATTGATAATCGGCGTGGTCATCATTTTAAGGGTTTGTAAGCGACCCCACCATGAGATATGTTTTGGAGACCATGTATCCAGAAGACGACGTACTTTGATAATAGTCTGAGATTCATTATAAGCAACAGTGGCATGCAGAGTAGAACAGAAATAAATTCCCAGATATTTGAGATGTGTAGATTGCCACTTAAAACCAGCCGAGCCCATATGAGCAGGAAAGCAATAGGCATTTAAAGGGAACATCTCCGTCTTATCTTTATTTAGAGTATATCCCGACACCGTTGAAAACAAGGAGATGGTGTCAGAAATAGCAGGGATGGCCAAGGCGATATTATCTGAGAAAATGAGAACATCGTCAGCGTATGCGGCAGTTTTAAGACAGTGAGAACCAAAAGGAAAACCTTTAATATTAGGATGTAAATCAATCAACCGAAGAAGAGGATCAATAGATAATAAAAATAAGAGTGGGGATAAGGGACAACCCTGTCTCGTGCCCTGGCAAAGATTAAAAAATGAAGACGTAGCACCATTAACTCTAATATTAGCTTTAGGTTGGGAATATAAAGACATTACGATATTAATGAAAGAGTCTCCAAGGTTATGTGCGCATAAGATAGCTCGAAGGAATGGCCAAGAGACCTTATCGAAGGCCTTTTCCGCATCAAGGGCCAAGGCCGCGGCAGGGAGTTGAGACCGCTTGGCCGCACCGATAATATGACAGAAAGTGTGAATATTGTCCCTTGCTAGACGACCTTTAACAAAACCAGTTTGGGAGGGATGTACAAGATGGGGAATAAAGGATTCTAAACGTTTAGCCAGGATTTTAGCTTCCATGTTAAGGAGAGAAATAGGCCGGAGGTTTTTAGGATCCGAATGGTCTTTCCCTTCTTTCGGGATCACAACTATGGTGGCTTCAGCAGCCGTACCAGAAACAGAGCCATCCTGAACAAAAGAATTAAAGACAGATTGTAACTTAGGGACAAGCAACGAGAGAAAAGTTTTATAAAATAATATTGGATATCCATCCGGGCCAGGGGCTTTTCCAGAGCGTGTGGCTTTGATCGCAGCCACTATTTCCTCGGGTGAAATAGGTTCGTTCAGGATGGAGCGATCTTCCTCAGAGACCGACTGAATCGGGATCGATTTTAAAAAATCTTGACACTTGTCAAAAGAGGATTGGTTAGAGGAGGTATATAGTTTATTATAAAAGTCGCGAAAAACTTCAAGAATTTCCTCTGTTTGGAATTTTTTAGAGCCAGTGTGATCCGTAATAGAAGAAATTTGTGAGGACTTAAAGAGAAATCTTGAAATTTTAGGGTAGCAGCCAAAAGTTTCCCAGCCCGATTCTTCAAAAGTAACTTCTTGGATTTTTGTGCTTGGACACCAATATGAGCCCTTTTAGTAACAATTGTATTATATTTGTATTTTAGGAGCTTTATTTGTTGTAGGCAAGTCGGATCTTTAGTGTGTCGAAAGGAAGCTTACAGAGTTTTGATTTCAGATGATAAATCTGTAAGCTCTTTTTTAATAGCCGAATT
The DNA here is from genome assembly GCF_964263255.1 of Lissotriton vulgaris. Classification (NCBI taxonomy): domain Eukaryota; kingdom Metazoa; phylum Chordata; class Amphibia; order Caudata; family Salamandridae; genus Lissotriton; species Lissotriton vulgaris. The sequence goes on along the minus strand of NC_141693.1, from coordinate 447,727,726 downwards.
ACGTTTGGACATACATTTAATGACTTGACCCCGGAAAGTACATTTAAAAGAGTCCCAGAGAATTATTGGAGAAGAAACAGAGTCCTCGTTTTCACGGAAAAAAGTATCTATAGCCGTAGAAAATTCCGCCACTTGAGAGGAGTCATACAACACTTCAGTATTTAATCTCCATGATCAGAGATCACAATAGGGTGTATAAGCGGAGAAGAAGAAGATGAGACAAGAGAAGAATGAACTAGGAGATAGTCAATACGAGAAAAGGAGGAATGAGGCGAGGAGAAGAAAGAAAAATCACTTCCAGTGGGATTATGAAGACGCCAGATATCGTGAAGATGAGAGATGGAACACATGTTAAGCATTTGTTTGTGTGCTTTAGGAGGGCGAAACTGAAATGCAGAATTCCTATCTAAAAGAGGGTCCATTGGTAAGTTAAAATCGCCACCAACAATGAGATTACCAGCATGTGGGGTGTTATGCAAGGTTTTGGTAATGGATTTCCAAAACGCTGGATCGTCAACGTTCGGAGCGTAGATATTCATAACATACAAATCATGCTGTCCATCCGACAATTTAGATAAGAGCCAACGCCCCTCAGAATCATGATCAGAAGAGAGAATTGATAGACCGGAATTCCTCGAGATTAACGTAACAACTCCATTTCGTTTGCCAGAAGCATCAGAACAAGAAACATCCGACACCCATTCCTTCTTCAAAAACAACGCTTCTCTGCTAGTGATCTTAGATTCTTGGAGAAGAACTAAATCTGCAGAGAGAGACTTACAGTAATCCAAGATTTTAGACCTTTTCACCGGGTGATTCAAACCCTTAACATTAAGGGACAACACATTTAAACCTGGCATGTAAAAAAAGAGGGATCAAAAGAAGACAACACTGATAACAGAAAGAGAACAAATGCCAAAAATATAAAGGACCAACCATTAAGCAAAAGAAATTCTACGGGAGCATCCATGTGGGAGAACCAGGAGAAAAAAAGAGAAAGAACAGATGAAAATAGAATAGAAAGGAGAGAGAGAAGAGGCAGGAGGGGAGGTCTAAAAAAGACCCTATCATGCAAGGGAGAACGTGGAAAAGGCGAGTAAGGGACCCGTACTAGGAGCATAAGTGAGTAAAAAAGAGTAGCCCAAAACTAAAATACAGCGACTGATAATAGGAAAAACAAGGAACAAATACTACCGGAAAACATTATTATAATGCAACTACTAAACTGATAAAGAAAAGAAAACTCCAATCTAGGGTAGAGTAACAACATCCTAGCGAGAGTAATATCTATACTAAGCAACAGTAGTAGGAAAAATAATAACAGCATAATTATGTAAGAAAAAGCCTAAATAGCATATATCATTTAAGTGAATAAAATACATATTATAAAAGGTTACAACATACTCATAGAATAACTTATAACTGCATATGACTATACTATGAAGTTGAATTACAGAAGTAAGAAAAAGAGGTGCGTGAGAAAAGAACTGTGAAAAAACAGCACTCTATATAGATAAAGAGGGAGAGAATAGAAGTAAGAGATCAAGTATAGTAAGTAACAAAGCTAATACCGAAGAGATATCTATACCAACTATAATATAATAACATCCTAGCAGGAGATATATATATATAAAAATACGAGTGAAATAAGTAATAATACGCTAATTATATAAGGAAAATCTTAAACATTAGATAAATGTAAGGCAGGTAATACGCATATTTAAAAAATAACATCATAAGTAAGAACAAGCTATAACAGTAATAGATAAGAGTATGAAGCTAAGTCACAGAAGGGAGGAAGCAGAGAAGTAAGGGAACAGGGATGAAAAAAGAGAGAGAAAAAGACTCGGAATAGAAAGAGGAATATCAATGTTGAAGAAATAATCAGGAGGAATAAAAAAGGACGACAGATAGGAAGTAAGGAGCAAGAATATGGATAGTAGTAGGATAGAAAAGAAGAAAAAAGTGGAAGGGTAAGAAAAAGTGTTCTCGTAGGACAAACACCATGAATAAGATAGGGAAGTTGAAATTCGAGATTAGTATGGATAAAAGAAGAACAGAGTTAGGACGAACATTGCCAGAAGGAAAGACCGACATATAAGTTTAGCTGGAAAGAGAGAGGAGGCAGACAGCCAGAAAAAATACATCCAGAAAAAAACAAGAAACAGTTCAAGTTCTTGAGGCACCAGGAGTCTGCGAAGTTGCTCTTTGGATTTCCATCTCTATCTCCAACTGGTTGTCCAGGAATGTAGCCAAATCAGCCGGTTCATCGAAGATTCTGGAGCGACCTTTATGTGTAATGCGAAATTTGGATGGACCAGAAAAAGAAAAAGGAATGCCCATTTCCGTGAGTCGTTTCCGAAGGTTCAGGAAGCCCGTCCTTCTTATGACTGTGTCTCTGGCAAAGTCCTGGGAAATGGAGATGCGATGGCCATCCCAGCTGACTTGCTTAACTTTCCGCATATGAGAGAGAATCAACTCAGTGTGCTGATGCCGCAAAGGCTTAAAAATGATTGCTCTTGGCTGGGTTGCTGCCTTAGGTCGAAACGTTGGAACACGGTGTGCTCTTTCTATCTCAAAATCTCTGTGGAATGATATTTGGAGTGTATCCGGAATCCAATGAGATAAAAACTCTATCATAGAGGAAGATGATTTCTCTGAATCTTCCGGTAGACCAAAAATGCGCAGATTAGATCTACGATTACGGTCCTCCTGCTAAGTGAGATCTCTGCGTAATGCCGCCATTGAGCGTTCCAAGTGGTTGAGGGATCTGGATTGTTTTTGCATACCATCCTCTGCAGACCTGATTCGTGATTCTGTCGCTGATACACGAAGAGAAAGTGCTTTAAAGTCATTTCTGATAGCAGACACTTCCACTTGTAACAAGTCTGTGTTAGTTTTTGTTGACTGCGCAATATCATGCACTTCATTAAAGCGCGTTAATATCGTGTCCAATGTGGAAGTAGTGTCTGACTGAGGAGACTCGGGCGTCGGAGAGACTGACTTAAGCCTTTTCAACGACGTGCCAACATCTTTAGAGTCTTTGGTGTTCGAAGACCGATTCATATTGGCAATGTTGAGGTAGTAGACTGCAAGAGTACCACTTGAGGAAGAGAGAAAACATAAAAGTTGCGCAGAGTGTCCCACAAGTAATAGAAATAGGAGACCAAGCTCAAAGTGCGCTATGATATTCTAGCGGCGAAAGTATGAGCAGAGCAGGGGAGCAGGGGAGCACAGTAATGAGATCGTAGTAAAAAAGTTGACACCTCTATGAAAGAAGCGGTCTGAGAAAAAAGAGCGTGTGAGCAGCTTAAAACCCAACCAAGCAGCAAGAGAGTAACATAAAGAAGGCAAAAATGTTACCAGTAGTAGGCGTTGTGGACGAAATGCATTAGGCAGACAAGCGACACTGCAAAATTGTATCCACGGCGGCGCCTCTGAAGTAAAATGACAGGAACGTCATGAGCGGGAAAATGGCGGCCGCTCGTGAGGAATGCGAGCGCTTGTGAAGCGTGAGGCAGAAATCATGCAGCCGGTGGCCATAACATCAGGAAAACAGCGTCAACCAGCTCTCTACATGTTCCGCTGATGAGGGTTGCTTTTTCCGTCAAGAAGGGCAGCAAGAGACGGAGAAAATCGCTCGACGGAACAAACTCGCCTCGGAGCTCAAGCGCAACACGCCATGCTGAAGCGGCGCACAAGCCACGCCCCCCGGAAATATGTGGCTCCTCGGAAGCTTGTTTCGGTCCAGGGAACGCATGGCTTGGCAGTTCGGGCTGGACTGTTCCCATGAGGCACAGGGTCAGACTGATTTGCAAATGGCCATGTCTGAACTGGGGTGGTGTGGAGTGCAAAAAACGATGGATTTAGGCCCAGATCTCTGTACTGGGGTGAATGTATGACCTTGTTCTGCATTCTGTCCATCAACTGTGGTTTTTGCATATGCTAAGAAGCACTGACATATTGTGAGCACCACACACTTCATTAATGTTGGTATTTTTGGCACTTTTACCAGAGGGAGAATCAATATACTGCCATCAGCAATGGAGGTATAATCATTGGGCATTCTTTTTTTTTCATATTTATGATCGGGTCCCATATGGAGAGTTCACAAGAATTACCTCTTATACTCTCTTTTTTTTGCTCAACTCATGTACATTTACATCAAAAATTTCCATCTCTTGGACCAACACCAATCTGGCTTTCGTAGTGGGCACAGCACCGAATCAGCTCTCACCCACGTGATGGATGACATCCTAATAATGCTTGATCTAAATGAATCTTGCCTCCTTATCCTACTTGACCTTTCCTCCGCATTTGACACTCTCAATCATGACAACCTCCTATTCATTCTGGAACATAGGATGGACCTTTCTGGTCAGGTACTACATTGATTCTGTTCTTTTTTACAGCACAGAACCCAAAGAGTTAAAGTGATCTACTCACTCTCCCAGCCATCCCCAGTCAGCATGGGGGTTCCCAAGGGTCCTCCTTATCTCCCATTCTCTTCAATTTGCTCTTGGAACGATTAGCTAATGTTCTAAAATCCTTGGACATTAGCTTCCATATGTATGCAGACAACAACCAACTCTATCTGAAAATCTCCTCCCCGGATGACATCACTTCACTCAATTCCACCCTACTAACTAACCAAAACTGGTTAACTGTTAACCACTTCCTGCTAAACACCTCCAAAACAGAATTCCTCCTCATTTCTCCCCCGAAACATACTCCTTTAATCGACCTATAGATGAACCAACTCAGAGCCTTCAACTGCTCCCCCCGCATTATCGACTCTGCTAAATCTCTAGGAATTACCCTGGACAAGCATCTGAATATGAAGACTCACATTAGCAAAGTGTGCAAGGGAGCTAACCTCCTTCTGAGAACACTCAGGAATCTCAAACCTTTCCTTCCTCAAGCAGATTTCAAGCAAGTGGTCCAAGCGCATGTTCTGCCGGGACTTGACTATGGCAGTGCTACATTAAGTAGCCTCCCCAAATACTCTTTGTCTCCCCTAAAGGCTTCTCTGAACGCTGCGGTCAGATTGATCACGGGCACCAAGCGAAATGCACACAACTCCCCGGTTTTAAAATCGCTTAACTGGCTACTCTATGAAGCTAGAATTAAACTGAAGATTGCGTGCCTATCACACAAAGCCATCCACTTCAAAACCCCTATCTACCTTGCACAAAAATTAGAATTATCAGGGGAGGGTAGATTGTCAAGGAGCGCTAATACCCTCCCCTTGAAACCACAGATCTTCCGCAAAAAGAGAACGTGCCAACGAGCCTTCTCTGACGCCGCTCCTAAAATTTGGAACTCTCTTCCACCGGAGATTCGGAGGATCTCTTCCAAGGTTGCTTTCAAACTGGAAGCAAAAAAATTCCTCATGAACAAGTTCTTACCTTAACATGAGGGGCAATTTTTAGCTCTAAGCACATTGGACATACTATAGTATCGGCTATTATTCTTGTATATGATCATTATTTTTGCTTGGCTTATTATTCCTGTACATGATTATTGAATTTTACTCCCCTTAAGTCATTATGCTCCATCGTCTAGCACATTCTTCGTTCACCCAGGTGTATAAATGATCTGTTGGATGCTCAACATCTGATTCAATGCCTTTTAGACTCCCCATTTGACTCTTGTTTTGATTATTGTTTTGGGTTCTGGTTATTATTCCTGTATATGATTATGGTACGTACTCCCCTTATCTCTCTATGCTCCATTGCATAGCCCATTCCCACTCTTGCACTCAGGTTATATTGAGCTATTATGTTTGTTCTAGTTGATACAATGCCCATTAGATTCCCCATAGTTGACTCATGTTTTGTTTTGTTACCTTTGCCTCAAAATTGTAATGTGCTCTGATATCCTTCGGGATCAAGTTTGAGCTATATAAAACTTTATAAATAAATTATATAAATAAATAAATATTACTGATCTACACCAGTCTGTCTACAGAGGATGCTCCAAGTGGGACAAGCTCCTGCATATCTTTCTTCTTGCTAAAAGTATCAAGTAAAATAGCAAATTGTCATGCTCCACCTGCCTTGACACCCTCTCACTCATTTTCCCTGGTGTCCCCAAAAAGTATCAGAGTTGGGCTTATCTCCAATACTCGCCATAGAATGTCAGAAGTGTCTTACCCACTTTTTGCCAGAACTGGATCAATTTTGGATAGCCCAAAAACATGTGAATATCATCTGCATCTTGGCTCTCACATTTCTTAAACACTGATTCCACATGCTTGTTGAACTTCAATAGCCTCTGGGGGTCAAAAGACTCTATATAGTAAACAGATGAATCCTTCAAAATGGAGTGGATTTCACTGTGGAATATAGAAAATCAAAAGTTACTTGCCAGAGATCCTCCGGCTCCTCCAGAAGCAAGTATCCTTCCCACAAGGTAAGCTGGGGACAAACTTTCCTCCGCTGCCATTAATAGATGTCAGCACCACTTGGCCATTTCCCTCTTCCTTTGCTGAGCATCTTCCGGAGCCAATTCTGTGATGTGAGGCTCAGAACTATTCCAGTCTTGGTCCATGTGGAGAGCTGGTAGTATTCAAATCTTGACATGCCAGATTTAACCAGCATTCTCCAACCTTCCCATGTCAATAACCTGTCTCCTTCCATTAGCTGCTCCAATCTCACAATCCCTGAATCTTTCAACCAGTCAGCTAAACAGTCCTTTAAGAACTCAGGGGTTTCTGGGGAGACCCAAATCAGGGTCATTTTATTAGATTATACCATCCCTAATAATACTCAAAAATTAAGTCATAGTTTGACAGTAGACCTTAAACATGTAATTCTTACTTTTTTAAAGTACTTAGGAGCACCAAATTTATGGAGAAATCCCTTTTTCATTTGACTTTCTGGCATGGTTTTGTATATTGACCCCACGTGTTTCATTTGGCAAGAGAACAACATCCTCTGATTCTCCTTTGAAACGACCAGCAAAAAAACTGGATATCAGGAAGGGCTAATCCACCCATATCTAGTCTTCTCCTGAGCTTCTTCCATGATAGCATATGAGGCCTTTATAAATGAGGTGATTCTCTCTTGAATCTTAGCTAAAGTTTCCTTCGCAAACGTGAGAGGGATTTTGTCACATAAATTGGTAAGTTTGACTAAATTGTCATCTTCACAAGGCTGACTCAATCATAGATTGACATGGGTAGGGTCTGCCACTTTCTCATCAATTTTTCTATTTCCTTTCTCACCCTTTCCAAATTTCTTTTAGCAAGTCTATCCAGATCTTGAATTATACTTATCCCCAGGTATCTTATGCCCACATTCCTTTATGACCTCTGACTTAGATACATGGGCCTTATATCCCAAGAAGCTCCCAAAAAAGGACAACTCCTGCTATATATATGAAAGAGCTTTGCTTATGATTGGGGTATATACCAATATGCTGTCTGCACTAATCCTGGGCGTAGTTTGCGTATTAGCGCTATACGTAGCTATGCGAAGTGCACTTCGCACTATGCAAGCTACTCGTAGCTACGCAAACTGCGTAGTGCGGTAGGGAAAATGCTGTTCGCACTGCTTGCACAGTGCCGGATGCTTGTCTGCACTGTGCAATCATTGCAAACGGCATCTTGCACATTGCAAGCAATCGTTTTCTGCCACTCGAGTAGATTTGTAATCATGCAGCATCTTTCTCAACACGGACTGGTAGTTTCTCATTGCGAGCGGTCTCAAGCACACGCAACCACTCGCAATGAAAAACCTGACCTCCCAGCGTTGAGATTCTCGCCAGGATGTTGATTTTGCTCGCTCGTAGTCGCCAACTTGCTGTTGAGGACCGCGAGCAAGCAAAAAATGCACTCTACAATACACGTTTTTGCACTTTGCTACATGCAATACACGTAGTGCTTAGAAGCACAAACTACGCACATTCCACAAGTGTAGCGTAGTCCTACACCCAGGGTTAGTCTGCACAGAGTTCACTCTTTCTAAAGTCTTCCCAAATGAGAATGGAACAAGGCCTTTATTCAGACTTAGACTTTGTCCCACCGGTTCAATATATTGAGCAAACAGTAGCGGGCAAAGAGGGCAACCCTGCCTGGTCCCTCTCATGATTCTAACCATGGAGGACAGAGACCCATTCACCAATATACTTGCCTTTTGGGTGCTATAGATCTTCTGCAGTAACTCGCAAACTTTTTCCCCAAATCCCACATGCCTGAGTACCAGCATGAGATATTCCCATTCAACCCTGTAAATAGCTTTGGCTGCAACAAAGGTGAGAATAGCCAATGGAAAAGAGTGAGTAGGTGCAATATCGAGGCTACCAATCAAACTGTGTGCTAATTCCCTCAGATACCTTCCCGGTACGAAACCCTTCTGGTCCTGGTGTACCACGCTGCCCACCACGTTGCTCATTTGGCAGGCTATGATGCTCATAAAGGGCCTGATTCACAGAACTAACTTACAACAAAATCCTAAATGTACTACTTTTGGTATTCATAGAAGGCATTTAGTAGTCTTAAAGTAGTATTCTGTCTTAAATTAGGATTTTGTCTTAAATTAGGATTTTGTCCTAATTTCGGGATTTGTCTTAAATTAGGATTGTGTCTTAAATTAGATTTTTTTCCTAAGTTAGGATTTTGTCTTAAATTAGGATTTTGTCTTAAGCTAGGATTTTGTCTTAAAACTTAAGTTAAACTTAAGTTTAATTTAAGACAACACCCTAGTTGAAGACAAAACACTAATTTAAGACAAAATCCTAATTTAGGACAAAATCATAACTTAATAAAAAGTCCTAATTTAGGACAAAATCCTAACTTAAGACAAAATCCTAATTTAAGACAAAATCTCCTAACTTAAGACAGAATCCTAATTTAAGACTACTAAATGACTTCTGTGAATACCAAAAGTAGTAAGTTTAGAATTTTGTCATAAGTTAGTTCTGTGAATCGGACCCAAAAACCTTATAATCACAGTTCAACAGTGAAACCGGTCAATATGACTGACAATTTGTCGCAGGCATTTTGCCCACACACACGTTAGGTACCATTTTTATCAGGAGACCTGGGGGTACGGTAGGTGGTAGAAAACTATGTGCGGGTTCATTGATCTCACAATTTTCCCACACTGAAATGTAAGGGAAATATGACCTTTTCGCTAAATTTGAGGTTTGCAGGGGATTCCCTGGGTGTCGAGCATTCATAAATAGCTGGGTTTGGAAGGTTTCTCTGGATGGCAGTTGAACCCGGTACCAAAAACGCTGGTGCCGTCCTTGCAAAACAAGGTGGTTTTGTAACAGAAATTTTTCGATGCCTTCACAAGACATTTTCAGCTCTTTTCTGCCGCAGGCAGTTGGCCCACCCACACTAGCGAGGTAGAATTTTTATCAGGCGACATAAGGGAAACTTTGACAACTAAAATATCAAAAAATATAATAAATATATATGAATAATTAAATGGAAAAATCTTATTTAGCATCCACTATATAAGGCAACAAATAATACAACACTTACTTAAACAATACATTTCAAGTCAAAAGCAGTTAGCAAATTGAAACACTTTGTTTATTGAAAAAACTGTATAAATACAGTACAAAAATGTACAACCAACATTTACATATGCTGCCACCACACCTGGAGACATCATTCTTCCCAGCCAAGGAATCACACCAAAGGACTGAACCAAACTGAAGAAGAAAGCCCCAACAAATACAAAGTAAGCATTTAAAAATAAGGTAACTTAAAAGTAATCTAACAAAAATCTTTCACTAATAAATTGCACAAACACAGGAAATAAATATATATTCAATTATATTTCCAAAATACAGATACCAAGGGCCTGATTATGATCTTGGTGGAATCAGTCTCATCATTGTTTTTTCAGCAGTCTTCCTGATCGCTGAGTAAGCGGCTTGCCCGCCCTATTTCAATGGTAGTGATTGTATAGACAATAGAACACCGAGGTTCCGTCGTCACCACCAGGAAATCTCAACTGCATCAACTGCAGGATAGGCCAAATCAGCTGTCGGAGGAGCACCACCATTCCCACTTGGGACACTCACATTGTGCCTTCCTGCCAATTTGACTAATGGGTGTAAAACCTCCACACCTGAGTTGATGGAATGGAATGGATTTACAGTACAACCTGAGCTGTACTTAACTTAACACTCTTTGTAAAACCATGGATCCGCTCCTACAAGTTCTGCCACTGCTGCTGCTAGTCGATGACGTAAAAAACAAACACCATTGTGGATTGAACCGATATTAAGCCCGACTTATGAATTTAAAAATATCACGTACAAGCAACAGCATATCCATGTAAAATGCATACATAGGTATTGTTTAAATGTTAAAAAAATCTAATGAACACACCTGTAACATCACACAAGTCATACATAAATTTAGGGCAAGCTACCTATCTAAAAATAAACACATACACAAAAAAGATATAAAAATATTTCAAACAATCTTCCTCCACGTGTGCAGAAATATATATCTAACTTGCACATATGAAAAACATACGCAACATTATAGGGATAAGTGCAATGAAACATAGTGTTGACATTGCTTTAAACAAGGCGTAACCATTACCATTTGAAATACCAGTTAAGTCAAGGTCAGTCCCAAATTTGAATGCTGCAGCACATCCATCCCTGTAATATCGCCCCTTGTAAGTCCTGCACTGGATCCAAGTGCAATATACATTTTCACACTGATCAACAATCAAGGTGAAACAAACTGTTATATCCTATGTTTTCCTATGTTTCTTTATTGCTAATGCTTTTTCCTATGTTTGGCATCCTAGCATCTGGTTGCTAGGTAATGGTGGAATGTTCTGCTCCTGTTCTTCAGTTGAAGACTGGAGCTGGCTGAATGTGCACTCTGATGGATCTAGTGCTGTACTTGATTTTCTGAATTAAACTTAATACCTAAGTTTAACCTGCTTCTCCTGTGATTCCTTGGATACAACATAAATTGGCGACGAGGTGGTCAAGTCAGCATTACCTGCGAACCTACGCTCAAGATTTTCAACTTTTACAGATTTCATCAGATTCCAGCGCTCATTCAATATTTTACTTTTCTCCAGGAACTTAAATCTTCTGTCAACTTCCTTCAAACTGAGTACTTACTAGAGACAACCTTTTACTTCACATAAAAGTAAGCATTTTACTTTATTACTTGTGATTTGATTGCACCAGCGCCTGTATTTCCCAAAGTGTTTTGATTGCACCAGCGGCTGCCCACCAATTCAGTTATTTTAACTTTTATCATAAACTAACTCTTGTCATAACTGTCTTGTGAATTGTGCTTTTGATAGTACCGGCGGCAGACCTGACAGCGTCTATTGCTTGACTGTCTTTATTTGTGCTCTTGATGGCACCGGCGGCTGATCTGGCAGCGTGTTTATTTTCTTAAATGCTGATGGAAACAATCCTTAATTCGTTTATCTCATTTTCTTAATTATTCTTAAAAATCGACATTAACATACACTGCCTTCTACCTTATAGAACTTTCGCCATTCAAAATAATCGCCATTACCGTTTCTGTGACGGTTGGTGCAGCGCGAGAAAGACTCGCGCTGCATTTCTTCTTCTTCAGCCTCCATTCCTTCTGTCAACAGAGCGCGTCATGATTTGACGGTGAGGAACACGTCATCGCGCACGCACAACGTAGCGGCCATTTTGTGGTTGCTTAGTTACTTCATCAACATCACGATCGCGGATCGCGACTCACAAGGTACTTTGTCATTGTTCTATTTGTTGTCCGAGTCTACCTCTTAATTCGCTTGTGTGTTTCCTACGCTGACACACACAGCTGCTCCTGCATATTTAACGCAACGTTTGTTGTCAACAATTTTTCTGAAACAAACTCGTGTGTTTGCCACGCTGACACACACAGCTGTTTCTACATACATCTCCTTCTACGCTGATACACGCAGCTGATTCTGTTCATTTACTACAACGTGTATTATCTACGCTGATACACACAGCTGACTGCAAATTCGTGTATCTTCTACGCTGATACACACAGCCAACATTATAGGTTGACTTTAATGTACGGATTATTTTCACTAATATACATAGCTGATATTTCATATTTACATTACAGATTAACGTCAATGTGCGTTATTTATTGTGATACTCACAGTTAACATTGTTAGTTCTACATTTTTATTACAGTTGATATATATATTTTTTGTGTGATTTTAATCCTATAATTTATTCAGAATGGCACAACAGACTGCAGTTCTTCCTTCTTCATTTCTTCCAGAACCGGGTACACCTAAAATTAAATGGTCTCACTGGTTTAAAGCCTTTAATAGCTATATAATTGCCATTGATGCCGTGAAATTTCCTGCTGCTAGGAAAAATGCAATGTTGTATAGTGCTTTGGGTGCTGAGGGTCAAAGAATCTTTGATCATCAACCCCCTGTTGTTAGACCTCCCTCAGATGACTGGAATGAGTACACTGAGGCTATTGCTCGTCTAGAAAAATATTTTAAGGATGAACCAAGCGTAATTGTTGAAAGACATAGATTTTACACACGCAAACAAAGGGAATATGAGAAAATTGATATATTTTTAGCTGAGTTGAGAATTTTGGCTGCAACTTGTGAATTTGAAGGTCCTATTGATCAGTATCTCAGGGATCAAATTGTTGTAAATTGCTTTAATAACAAAGTTCAGGAAAGGATTTTGTGTTGTCGTAACCCCTCTTTGCAAGAAACCTTGGAATTAGCTAGAGGCATAGAAAGATCTGCTTTTGCTTCCAAAGAGTTAGGCAATAATAAAGCGACACATGTAGATTTAGTAAAATCCTCTTCCTTAAAAAATTCTCAACGTAGTCAATCTCCAAAACTCGAATGGAAGAAGTCTGATAAACCTCCCACTTGTTACAGATGTGGATCAAAATTACACCTTGCTAATTCAACTTCTTGTCCTGCCTTAAAAAAACCCATAAATTCTTTATTGCTAATGCTTTTTCCTATGTTTGGCATCCTAGCATCTGGTTGCTAGGTAATGGTGGAATGTTCTGCTCCTGTTCTTCAGTTGAAGACTGGAGCTGGCTGAATGTGCACTCTGATGGATCTAGTGCTGTACTTGATTTTCTGAATTAAACTTAATACCTAAGTTTAACCTGCTTCTCCTGTGATTCCTTGGATACAACATAAACACACCTGTATTAACACATCCAAATAAGAAATGACACATTAATTAGGTAGGGAAAGTGGCCATTATCGATGCTACCTACCCATAAAATCAAATGACCATCACATAGCATGTTAACAATGCTCACAGCAAAGTAGACTTTAAAAAAATATGTAGTTTAACATGCCATCAGGTTCAACAAAAATAGGAAATTCACATCAAACTCTGCCACAATGCTATGAGTCAAACAATAGCTAAGGGAAAATAGAGCCAGGGCCAATTTGCTCTAATTTAAATAAAGTATTTATTGAACAACAATAGAAATGTCTCTAAATAAAAATCAAGCCAATTGGCAGTTCTGTAGTCCAAAATATGAAGTGCAAAGTGGTGTGACACAAAGCTTGCCTCCTGATATATACTGCCAAGGGGAACCTCCTCAAGAAGGGGCATCCAGTGGGCAAGACAGGCACCTCACATATTTTACATGGGAGGGGGTTTAGGATTGGGAGGGGTGTCCTTACATTAGGAAGGGGGGATTTCCATTTGGAAGGGGTGGGTTTGGAAGTGGAAGGGGTGGTTTTCCATTTGGAAGGGATTAATTGGGAAGTGGAAGGTGTGGATGGGTAATTTGTAGGTGTGGATTTGGAAGGAGTGGGTTGGAAAGTGGGAGTGTTTGAATGCCGTTAGGGAGGGGTGCCAATATGTGATGTGCCTATGCATATTGAGGGTGCAGTTGCCTGTGGGTTTGGTGTGTTTTGCAAGTATAGGTGTGACTTGTGTCATATGTGTATGTTGTGTGTTTGATTGTGTATGTCTGTTTTATTTTGAATGTGTACTATTAGGTAGGTATGTCAGTGGATGGGTGTGCTGTGGATGTGCTGGTTGTGAGTGTTGTGCATGTTGTAGTGGTTCATGTGGGTATTGGTATCTGTGGTGTATGTTTATGTGATGGTGGTGGTGGTGGTGGTGGTGGCGGTGAGGTTGGTACATGTGGATGTTGTAGTGTCTGTGGTGGGTGTGGCTGTGATGGTGGTGGAGCTGGTGCATGTAGGTGTGTTGGTGTCGGTGGTGTGTGTGGATGTAATGGTGGTGGTGCTGGTGAATGTGTGTGTGGTATTGCCTGTGGTGTGTGGATGTGATGGTGGTGGGACTGGGTCCTGCTTTTGTGGTGGTGTATGGATGGGATGGAGGTAGCATTGTGCATGTGTTGGGGTGGTTTCTGTGGTATGTGTGGATGTGATGCCGTAGGGGTGATAACCATGGGTATGGTGGTATCTGTGGTGTGTACAGATGTGATGATAGCTGTGGGTGTGGTGGTGTCTGTATGTTTAGACGTATGCAAGCGTTTCTTGTGATGTTTGTGTTTCTGTGTGGGTGTGCTGCTTTTGTCTGTATAAGTGAGTGCATGCAAATGTGGGCATGTGCTTGGGACAGATTTGGGAATAGGGAATTGGAATGAGAAAGGATGGTAGTTGGGCCACAAGATTGTGATGGATGGGAGGCTGCATTAAATGATGATGCCAACCTCTGAAAAGACCTCTGTGGGCCAGACATTGCACTGTGAATGCCTTCCAGGTAGGCTACCATTTCTTGCATATGGCTGCCAAGTCCCTGGATGGTATTAGTAGTGCTGTCTGACCTATAGAGATGTTCCTGAGGAGGGCAATAGCCTCTTCATTCAGCTTAACCGGGCGGACAGTAGCAGGGGGAGGGGCCTGGAGTGGAGAAGCTGCCACTCCTCTTAGGGGTGGGAATACGGCCAACTGGGTGAGGAGCAACAGGGAGGGTGGAGATAGTAATGGAGGTGGTGGACAAGGATAAACTTGTCAGAGTTCCTGTTGGGTCCACCACCACTAGGGAGTGTCCACTCGAGGATACTTCTGAAGAAGAGGCTGATGAGCTGGCGTCGTCTGTTGCACTCCCCACACCCTGCAGGCCACTGGGTCCCTCAGTGTCAGTGGTCTCAGCACGGAAACCACTGTGGCCAGCTGCTCCCCTGCCAAAGTTGGCTCTTTATCCTATTTTTAACCTAAATGATGCTGAAAAGACATGTACAATAGATTAAAGAAATCTGTGTAAACAGAACTGACCATGACCTTTGATCAAAAAACATAGTTCAAGTTTACAGATTTCACCTGTGCCACGGCTCTCAACATTTGTTCCAACATTAGCATGAGCTCATGCTTGTATGCATCATAATCAGAAAAGTAAAAGTGGTCACAGTTATGTCATTCCATCTGATAGCTCTTATAGCATGTAGGTTCTTGTCTCAAATTCATCAATATCTCCTGGAACTGTTTCACACCTCTATATCTTTGACTTTTGCAGTTTAGAAAAGTGAACTGATATCACTCAAAAGGGCATCTACCAAAAAAAACCTTTGTACAGTGTCTGCACTAGGCCCTAAATTCAGCATACTATACATTTTCATAAATATTTTATGAATACATTGAAGTCTTTAATACTGCACTGTTGTACCAATACTAGCATAAACTGTAATCATGTCACCTCTGTATGACATTTCACAAGGATAACTCTTACTACAAAACATAAAGTATGCGTCAACTGTCAAAATTGATTAATGACAGCTGTACTTGAGTAGCTTTGCAATGAATTGACAAATAACTTCAAGAGCATAGGTAAATACATAGCCCTTGAAACATTACTCATACACTTCAGTACTGAACAAAAACATTATCTCATTTTATTCCAAAAGGCCTGTAAGTTAGTTGAAGTTTTTAATGTCTCAGTAAAATTGTTCCACTCTGTTGGATTTCACTGTAGTCAGAATGTTTTAGAACATCATAGTACACTTTTCCCATACAATAATTCCTATGTAAAACTTACTTCAAAAACTCACATAAAACTCAGATTAAGCAACATGTTACACCTTGATACATGTCAACAGTCTGGTGATGAGTCATGAATTAGGCCTCGGTTTGAAATTGCCTCATTGGATACTCCTACACATGATTCACAGAACTTTCAATCTTGATAATCTCTGGAAGTATACCATGTATCTCCCTCATTACTTCATCATCTGGACATGACAAAGAACATTGAGGAGTGCTTTAGGGTATGTGTTTCTCTGTCACCAACGTGTACACATTCCTGTCTGTGTATTCGCAATTACTGTATACCTATCGCAATTATTTGAAAACATGCAGACTGGCCTACACACACACAATTTGTGAAGGAGTGAGACATCATACTAATATGACACTTTAGACAGGAATGAAACATTATTTATGATTCAAAACACCATTATTATATGTTTAGAATCCAAAACCTAGGCACTATTACTGATATCACCAGTGATTTTTGCTCACATATGTTTGAGTAGAATCCCAACTTACCAATGTGACATTTGGTACATCCACTGCATCCGAAGTGCAATGTATGGCATGTTACATGAAATAGGGCACCCATCACTTAGTCCACATTACTTAAGGATCATCAAACCTGGCACAATAAAGACTAGTGACCTGTTAGGTACAACAGTCTTCCATTACATCAATTTATATGATATATATGTGGAGTTTATGCAGCCATGTGCCTGCTCAGGACAGTACCTTGGTTGTGGACAGGAATCAGGTAGGATCCTGTTAAACATTTAATAGAAACCGCACATCATCATACATCTTGCACAAAACGTACATCTTCAAAAACTCATTTTGTGAACTGGACATGAGTCCCCTTTAATGTGGATGGGAAAAATACAGCCTGTAACAATCATTGGTTCCTGTAACGTGAAATCAGTTTAGGACTTACTCCTTTGTTGATGCTGTTGGGCCTTCAACTTCCCATTAAGCTCTGGATAGGTCACCAAAAGAATGCAGGCAATTTGGGGGAGTCAGGGTGCGGTGAGTGCCCTTCACACATTGGGAGGACTTCCCCAGCTGGACTTCTGTGATCTTCGGGACCCAGCATTTTATGTCCTCCCACCTTATGCAACAATGGATGCTGCACCACCTGCAGACCCCCAGTGTCCACACCTTCCTGGCAATGACCTTCCATATATAATGTTTCTAATGGTAGTTGACCTGTATGGATACAAGAAAGGCAAGAAAAATCAATGGGATTGTGGGTTTTAGTTAGTATTTATTGATGTCGCTAAATATGTCTACAGCTTTCAGTAGCATAACTTATGTATTTTCACATGCTGACCAACACCTATCTACTTATGCACACTTTGGTAGTGATCTGTTGCCCATCCTCAACCCATGTCATGGTCTAAACACACCAAACCAGGTCTGTGACATAATTTAAACCACGACTCCCTACATATTCTGTGATGGAACCCACTTCTGATCAGTCAAATAGATTGTAAACAACGTAAGGCTAAACAATAAAATGTATGGCACAGTGAATAGACACTGCCTTTCCTCAACTTTTACATTAAAAAGGTAATGTTGTGCTCATAAAATAAGTGAACTCAAGGCTGTGGGCTACTCTAAAAGTGTCTGAGAGGTTCAGTATGGAGAGCCCTGATCCAGGCTGAGGCAATAGTAGGTTTATACACATAGCTACCATCATCTGCAATTGCTTTTTACAGAGCATGTACAAGTCTCCAGTTGTAAGGTCTATAGATTTAGTTTTCCATTTACCATGATGTGAGTTGCTAAACTAACACAAGCACAACAAATATATGCATGCATTGATCTCTACATACACACCTAATATGATCTAGGGCTTTAAACACACTTCACATTTTCTTGGTGATGTTTATTAGACATTGTACAAGGCTTACAAATCCCTCACATGAGTGTCCTATGTAAGGACCATAGTATGTGACACTTAACACAAATAACTACACTTCGCTCTGGAACTCAAAGCCACATTGTAGCCTGTATAAATGGAAATGAGCCAGTTAGACAGATCCACATTTTTATTTCAGACTTTTACCTTTTCCTCTGGTGAGCCACAGAGCTGGCCATAGAGGGAAAGGACCTCAGTTAGTAACAACTCAAGCTCTTCTTCTGAGAAGGCTGAGGCCTGCTCACCTGCTTGACCTGGCATGGTTGCCCCTAGAGGTGACAAACAGTAGCAATAGTGGAGGAGGCTTTGATAGCAGCAGTATTAGGTAGCAAGTGAGCTATTTTTCCAACTGCTTCGTACAAGTACGCGGCATACCCGATCATAAGCAGAGACGGACACAGCCATTGGCCTTCCACCATTACGTTCACCGACCAGCTGTGTCTGTTGTGGAGTTTACTGCCCACAGAAAGGTTGACTTCCGCCACCTCTGTATAATGCCAAATGTTTTATTGGAGAGGTCAGGCCCCTATCATTTTAGGAATTCAAACTAGTGTGTTAGTGACATTTAAGTGCATCACTTCCATTCCAAATGGAGCCTAGTGTGTTCAAATAATCGCACTTTGATGGACACATATTTTTGAGAAGAAACATTTATGAAAATTGCATTACTGTGCTGAAATGCGATATTAGAAGGGTATTGTTTACACCTCCGTTGTCAGTATTTTTGCTGGAAAATAAATACACAATATTAATGTCTAGATAATAAATTTGAAATCTATCAATTACACATTTATTGTAAAAATTGATATCAAGCCACAATTGTCATTTGTGACGAATAGGGGGCAAGAAGCAAATATTGGTGCAAAATGATGTATCAAACCATATACATGTTGACAAATTACATTACTCTTGTGTTACTCATCAAATATATTGTTGTGGATGATGCAATAAATGTTCACATGTTTCTCCATTGCAGATATATGAACTCTGGGAGAGTGAGGAGGTGACAGCCTCTGGTGTACCACCCATGTTCAGACCTGACCACCATGAAAGAAAAAATAGTATCAAGAAGTTCAAGTTGAATAGGCAAACTATATTGGATGCAGAGCTAGATATTCAGCCTCACAACAGGAATCTTGCATCTATAACCCCAATTGTCAAACTCATGGTAGTACTTAATTGTTTGGCCACAGGTTCATTCCAATAAACTGTGGCCGTATATGTTGGCATGTCACAGCCAACTTTCTGTGGTGTCTTCTAAGAAGGTCTTTCTTCAATGATGAGACACATCAACAGCTACATCCAGTTTCCACTGCAGCAGTATTTATCCATTGTGAAGAGTGACTGTTAGACCTGGCATCTTTTGGCGTATTTCCCCTGTATTTTTGCTTTCTGACCTCCTGGTTTTGATTCAGTTTTTGCTGGTTTAATGACTCTGCGTACTTTCTCACTGCTGTTCAGTGTGAAAGTGCAAGTGCTGTGTAACATTGTTTTTTTTTTTTTAAAACATATTTATTAATTTTTCAGAATTTTCCGACATATTCCAACATATGTATTACAGCACATACCAATTTCTCAGGTGGTTATATAGTTCATATACATTTCATTGTTTTATACAAATTTTCATATTGTAAGCAAATATCATCAATCAAAAAAGAAACCATCCTCTAATACCAATCAATCAAACTTCTGTTACACTATTCTGGATTTATCCTGCTAGTCTTCCATGTCGTAATTGGTTGCCATATTTTTTTGCCTAAGGCCTTGGCCCTTTTACCTTTCCTGTCGTATATTGCCTTTTCTAAGTTATATATAGTAAGGAGGCTAGCAATCCAGTCTGCAAAAATCGGAGGAGTCTTATTTAGCCAATTCCTTGCAATGCAAATGCGGAATACTGCTATTGAAACAAAAATAAACTCTACTGGCATGGCTTCCATCTTATCGACCACCCCTAAAATGATTAATTCATCTAATAGCTTAATCTTGATCCTGAGCGTTTTATCAAAGAATTTTTCAATCGCCATTTTTAGAGTAAATAATTGTGGGCACTGCGAAAACATATGTACAATGTCTGCTCCGCTCGCATTACATCGTGGGCAAGTTATTCCTGTTGTTCCACCCCACTGAGCAATTCTAGCCGGTGTGTGGTAAAGTGAAAATACTGTTTTGTAATGTTGCGATTGGAGGGTTGCTGAGCATAGCACCGTTCTACCCAGATCTAGTGACTCCTGAAAAATTTCTAAGCCTGACCCCAGTTTTTCCCTCCATTTTTGTGCAAATTTTGCCCTTTCATCTGACTTAGTTCCTTTCAGTTCTGCATAGAGGTATCTTATTGTACATTTGGTGGTTGTTTTTATATAATCCATAATTTTGCACTGCCGCATTCCCAGCGGACCACCTTGTTTTTGTATTAAAAAACTCCTCACTTGTAGGTATTTGTAGAAACTGTTGTGCTCTAGCCCAAATTTTGCTTTAAGTGCTCCGAACTGTGTGATATTACCCTGCTCATCCAGTAAATCCCCTATTTGCATTATGCCTTTATTATACCAACCAAGCATTGTGACATCTTTAAAGATCTCCCTCGGAAGTGAGTTATTTGTGTACAGTCTTGTATAGATATTAAATCTGCCTAGCCCCAACTTTTTAGCCACTCCTTTCCACACCCTATACACTGCATTCAGCGTCTTAAATCTCGTATGTTTAAAATACGTGAATTCAGTAGTGTTGAACAACCCATTCTCAGCTTCCTCCCCCAGCAGTACAGCATACACATTAGGTAAACCCACCTCTCTATCCATTAGTTGGTCCCGACCTCCTCCTCCTCCTATTAACACCCTACTGTACTGCAATACTGCAGCCCAATAATAGAGCCTGAAGTCTGGAGCTCCCCAGCCCCCTTTTTCCCTATCTACCGTCAAGTGTCTATATGCTCTTCTTGTTTTCCCTTTCACCCAGATGAATTTATTCAAAATAGTTTCTAATTTGCTAAACCAAGCATTTTCAAAATATAGAAGTATAGATCTAAGTAAAAACAGCACTTTCGGGAATGTTATCATTTTAATGACATTAATTCGCCCCATTAAAGTCAGATGCAAATTATTCATTCTTTCTGTGTTTGTTTTAATTTTCTCCAACAGTGGTCTCATATTGATTTCAACTAAATTATCTAACTCGGACGTGATCTTCACCCCCAGATACTTGACTTCCGGTGTTATTCTTCTATCCTGATAGTTTACCCAACTATTTTTAATTATTTGTGTTTTTCCTTTATTTAGTGAATACCCTGAGAATGTGCCAAAAAGTGAAGCCTCCTGTTCAATTTCAATAATGGCCAACCCTGGATCTGGTGTGACCACTGCCACGTCATCTGCGTATGCCAGCGTCTTATATGCATAGCCATGTAAACCAATCGGGCGAATATTCAGGTTTCCTTCTAACCTCCGTAAAAAGGGGTCTAGATATAGAGCGAATAACAGTGGTGAAGCCGGGCAACCCTGTCTTGTGCCACGCTTTATATGTATTTCCTCTGTATACCCCCTATTAATCCTCACTTTAGCTGATGGAGCTGCATATAGCACCTTTATTGCCTGTATATAGCCTGTGCCGATCCCGAACCACTCCAGGGCTTTCCACAGGTAGCCCCAGGAGACCCTGTCGAAGGCTTTCTCTGCATCTAAAAAGATGGCAGAGGCAGGGTCTCCTGCAGCTCCCGCGGCATCCAATATGGTGATCATTCTCCTTGTATGTTCCGTAGTCCCTTTACCTGGTATGAAACCATGCTGTGTTGTATATACCAACCCCTCGATTACTCTACTAAGTCTTTGTGATAAAGCCTTGGAATAAATTTTTGCATCTGCATTCATGAGCGTGATCGGCCTATAAGAGCCAGGATCCAAATGTGATTTATTTTTCTTCAAAATGACTACTATACTTGCCCCAGCCCATGACTGTGGTGTATTCTCCCCTTTCTGTGCGTACCTTAAAGTTTCCAACATATATATCCCTAATACATCCCAAAATGTCCTATAAAATTCTGCTGGTATCTGATCGGGTCCTGCGGCCTTCCCCGAAGGGAGTTTTAAAACTGCGTTATGTAGTTCGCTCAACATTAGTGGGTCCTCTAGAGTCTCTTTATCTTCCAAAGACAGTTCCTTGTGTGGGATATAAACCAGATAGTCCTCTATTTCATTTCCGTTGCAACTCACATCTTGATCATACAAATCAGAGTAAAACTCTCTAAACACCTCCCTCACCTCTTCCACCTTGGTTACAACCTTCCCGCATTTACTCTTGATTTCTTTTATTTCCCCGGCTGCCAAGTCTTGCCTGGTACGCACTGCGAGCATATGTCCAACTCTCTCGTTGAACTCATAGCACTTTTCTTTTTTTGCCAAATAATTAGCCGCGGCTTTATTAGCTAATCTTTCCCCAGTTTCTGCCTTCTTCAATTCTATTTCTAGAAGGACCTGCTCAAGAGGTTCTTGATTTATAACGTGCTGAATAAGCTGTTGTTCTAGATTCCTTAAATCTTGTAGCCTGCTGTCTAGCTCCATTTTCTCCTTTTTACTCCGATACAGGGTATAAGCCAACGTCTCCCCCCTTATCCCTCCTTTAAATGCATCCCAGACCATGCCTGCGGTTGCCGTACCTCTGTTTATCTCCCAGAACTGTGTAATCCATACCTTCAATCTGCTAACATATTCATCTTCTCTGAGCAGCCCTCTTTCAAATGTCCAGCAGTACTCTTTGTGGCCAGTATTATAGTTCCGGGGGATAGTCAACACCAATGGATTATGATCTGAGGAGACTCGAGGTAATGTTTCTATTTTCAGTTCTGATACTAATGGACTGGTGACTAAGAAGTAGTCTAACCTCGCTATACATTTATGAGGGGCCGAATAAAAAGTACTCCCTGTCCCTATAGGATTGAATGCTGCCCAAACATCTACCAACGCATTATTATTCATTAGATTGTCAATGGCTTTTCTTACTCTCTTCTTTCGCTCACCCTTCATCCCCCCTCCCCTCATACCCAACCCTGATAACCCATTGACATTGAAATCTCCACACACAATTATAGGTTCAGTCCATAGCGGCAGTTCGGTATCTAAGTAATCAAATATATCAGGTTCATCTTCATTGGGACCATATACAGAGACAATTGTGTAGCGGCTACCGGCTATTTCTCCTTCTATCATCACCCATCTACCATCCACGTCTTCCCTCTTTCTTACTACTTTCATTAAGCCTTTCTTCGCCAATATGGCCACTCCTTTTGTTTTAGTATCTTGGTGCGTATGTGCTAATACCTCGAAGCCTAGCTGGTCCATAAGGTACCTGTCCTTCCCCCTCACATGTGTTTCCTGCAGACATACGATGTCCAATTTTAACATTCTGCACATAGCTGCTACTTTCTGTCTTTTGCCCCCATCATTTAGCCCGCATATATTCATTGTAGTGATTCTTACTGCCATCTGCTTTTATAAAAAAGACCAAAAAACAAATCGTCAAAATATTTTCCTACCACCTTTGTGTTACTGCATACCATTTTATTTTGTGCTGAAAAAAACCTTCTCTCTTTACCACCCTCTTCCCGCTCCCCCTCCCCCCTCCCCCCCTTTCCCCCCCTCCCCTTGCTAGCCCCCCCCCTGTCACAGGCAAATAGGTCAATCTTGACCTATGTGTGGCTGCGTGCTGCTGTAGTGTCGCTTTCCTTCTCCCACCCTAGCTAACCATACCCCCATATACAGTATGGCTAATATTTTCCTAATTTAACCTATGCTGGTTCTGATTCCTTACTCTTCCTGCTTTTCTGAAGCTCTGTAATCTCTGCTAAGTATTCTCCTGCCTTTACTTCCGAGAAAAACATTCTGATGCGGCCCCTTGTGACCACTTTTAATTTAGATGGATACATCAAGTATGCTTCTGAGCCCTGTCGTTGAAAAGGAGTGATAAGCTGTCTCAGCTTCCACCTCCTTTCCACAGTGTATGGCAGAAGTCGGGCCTTGTAAAAAAAGTAATCCCTTCAACTGATTTTTTCTTCTCTGGTCTTGCAGTCTCAAAGATTTCCTGCCTAGCTAGGAAGTTTCCAAAAAAGACCAGCATTGCCCTAGGCAATCCATTCTGATTACTGTTGTTTTGTTTACCGCCTCTGCCCCCCTTCTGCACTAACGGAAATCTATGTGCTCTCTGCACTTCAACTTCCCACTGCCACTGCGCCTCTGGGTATGCCTCTTTTAACAGTTTAACCATAAACCCCCTTGGGTCCTTCCCTTCCAGTCCTTCCTCTATGCCTAGAAAGCGTAGGTTGTTCCTCCTTTGCCGATTCTCGAAATCTTCCAGCTTCCACTGCAGATCTTCGATCACCTTCCCTTGTTCAGTTCTTGCGTTCTGCCAGTCTGTGACCTCATCCTCCAGCTTCCCAGTTCTTTCTTCTACTTGTTCCACTCTTGTTTCAACCTCCTGGTATTTTCTGTTCATTTTCCTGATGCTCGCTTGTATTTTCTTTGTATCCTGCCTTGCTCGTCTGCTTTCTAAGCGAGCCTCTAAATGCATTTGCTTCAACATAGAGAACATCCCATCTAAAGTTGCTTGAGGAGGATTATCGTTCAACTCATTAGGGGTATTTACAGGATAGCTCTCGGGTGCCACTCCCATATCTTGATCCTGATAAATTTTTGAAGCACTACCATAGTCCCATAATAGCCTCCTGTTTGTACTTGTTGCTGCTCTGTCCATTTCCCTGTCACGTCTTATCATTGTTCTTCTTCTTCTTTTTTGTGTTTCCCTATTTCTGTGCTCACTAGAGAGGGATCTTTCCGACTCTGTCCCAGATGATAGGTCTGTGTTAGAATCCTCCTCCTCCGATCCCAGCAATGAAGAGTCTGACCCCTCAGTCACAGAGTAAAACTTTTCCCTCTCCGGGGAGCATACTCTCCTTCCTTTCAATCCCTTTGTTGTTTGGCTTTGAATACTTTTCATACTGCCCCAAGTAGATTGTACCATTATGCTGCTATGCGCGGGTGTTGGCACTAAATTAACTTCATTTAGGGCTTCAAGCATTTGGGCAGTGTTAGTGTTAGTTGTTTCCAATTTTTCTTTTGCTTGTGTATTACTGGACTTACTTGTGTTATCCGTCGTCCTCAGCCCTGCTTCACCGCCTGCATTGATCTCACTGTTTGTGCTGGCGTCCTCAACAGCAGCCTCGACCATCTCCGCTGTGCTCTCCAGCCCCTGTGCGTCTCCCGCTAGAGGCGTGAGCGTTTCAGACTCTGGTTGCTTAGCAACCGCCGTGCTTGCGTCCTCGCGGTCAGCGAGAAGATTTTCCGCGTTCTGCTTCGTGTCTGGGACCGAGTCTGAATCCGGGCCGCCTCCAGCGACCGGGGTTAGCTGTTGATTCCTTCCAGCGAAAGCCTCTGCCACAGTGGGTTGCCGCCGATCCTTACCAACGGCAGGTATCATAATCGCTTGCTTCGCTGTTCCGCTTTCAGAGTGTGAGCGCCTTTGTTGTGTCTGCGCTTTACCTCCAGGAGTCTCCGATTGTGCTGCTTGCGAGGCTGTTTTACTCACTGCTTTAGCATCAGCCTTTTCTTTGTCTTTGTCCTTGGCAGGTCTCTCGTTCTTCTTAAGCTGTGCTTTCTGGGAGATGCCGCTTGTGACTGTAGTTGTTGTACGCTTACTCAGCGTGGCCTTTGGTATGGCACCCAAGCGCTGCGACATCCTTAAGGCTGAACAGATGCTATCCACAATCACCTTTTTAACTTGCTTTTTAAAGCGCTCACGATAATAGCACCCCCAGGTTGTAAGCGCCCTTTGCAATATCTTAATGCCAGATCCGCTTTCTGTCCAGAGTATGCTCTGCAAAATCGGCATGCTTTAGTCCATCTCCAGCCATTTACTCCCTGGGTCCAGGAGAAGGGATAAATGCGACTGCACTCTACAGCAGCCTGGCGGCCATCTTGCCCCAGTGCTGTGTAACATTGTGCTTATTTAATTATATTATGTTACTTGTTCCTTTAAGAGATGTAAAGAGCTGTAGTTATTGTTCAAGGAAAACCATGGCAATGGAATGTGTATGTGTGGTCAGTAAGTCAGTTGCACCTAACTGAACCAAGCAGATGGATGGGACATTTCCTACTTATGAATTAACTTAACTTTATTCATCCATTTGAGGATTCTTCATGATTTTACACTGGCGATGATGGTCTGAAACCTACCCTGCGTACCCAGGACTTCATTTACATGGATTTGTCTCAACATCAAGATTTTTTTTATGAGAAGAGTGAAAAAAAAGATCTTCATCTTTTATGCTCTGTTTTACAAGGAAACTAACAGCTTACAAGTGAGAGGTAATCATCTTTAACATTCTGAGCATATAACTTACCTCTCAACTTGTGAGAATACAGAATGTTGCCACACCACCATTTTTCCTTTTAACACCAGGTGATCCACCCATAAAGTGGCAGAAGTGGAAAAAGGTGTTTGAAAGGTACGCTAAAGTGTGTGGTACTAACTTGAGTGCAGAACGAAGAACTGCACTCTTGTTACACTGTTTAGGCTCCGAGGGGCAGGAAGTGTTCGATCACCTTCCAGTCATAAAGGATCAAGCTTTAAATGAGTATGAAACATGCATTTTAAAGTTGGACAGACATTACTTACCAAAAGAATGTACTATCCTGGAAAGACATCATTTTGGGCGCAGGACCCAAAATGAAGGTGAAACTGTAAAGAAATATATAACAGCATTAAGGAAATTGGGATCTTCTTGCAAATTTGATGTTTTATTCGAAGAGATGATTAGGGACCAATTTATGTTTGGTTGCAATATACAGAAGGTCAGAGATGACACCCGGCAAAAAAAGAAGTGGTTAATATAGCTAAGCAAATTGAGCACTCGTTAAAGTGTGTTGAGATTATCACCAAACATTAAAACAAAAGTGATGTAATACATGAGGTCAAGACCTTTGACAATGGAAAAGGCTCTAAAAAGATTGTCAAACCTGGTAGTGCTAATTCATATTTGGGTAAAAAATCTAGTTCTCAAACTAAATGCATCAGATGTGGGAATCTTGGACACTTAGCCAATGGCAAGAAGTGTCCTGCATTAAAAGCCACATGTAGTAATTGCAAGAAGGTTGGGCATTTCACTTCAGTTTGTCATGCTAAAAAGAAAAAGGTGAAAGTGAGTTCAGGAGCTCGACAAGCAATGTCAGATAGCGATTCGGACTCAGAAGTAGACCGCTGACAAATTGTGTCACAAGTGTCTGACTGTGATAAGAAAGGACCATTTCATGAGATCCTTGTGGAAGGTATGTCTACTCGTATGTAGTTTGATTCTGGGGCAAAAATAACAATTGTGTCCAGACACTTCTACACTCATCATCTTCAGGATAAAGTTAAGATTTTGAAAGCTGATATCAAACCTTATGCATATGGTGGTGAACCAATCAAGCTCATTTGGGTATTTCCAGGGATTGATTGAATACAAAGGGAGGTTAGTCTCTGGAAAGTTATATATTTCTCACAGAGGAACATCATCTTGAGCTGGTTTCACCAGAAAGATTTAGGAGTCATGTTGGACCCCAACAGTAATTCCCCCATTTTGTTTAAAGAGAGATTGAGTGTGAATGAAATTGGTGAATGGGAAAATGAGGGAAGTGAAAAACATACCCTGTACACTGAACATCTTAAAAACTTATTTCCCAGTGTCTTTAATGAGAAGTTAGGTTATCTACGCAACTACACACATAAAATCAAATTGTCACCTGATGTATAACCAGTTGCTTGTAAAGTTTGAAGTGTACCTTTCTCAGTATGTGAGGAAAGGAAAACTCAATTGAATAAAATAAAGGAAGATGGTATTATCGAAGAGGTTGCGGGCACACGGTGGTTGGCCCCAGTGGTCGCAGCCAGGAAATCTGATGGGAGCCTTCACTTATGCATTGACTTGCACTCTCTCAACAAGCAAGGTATAGTAGACAGGTACCCTCTACCAAAAATATCAGATGTGCTCATGGTTTTAAAAGATGCCAAGGTTTTCCCCACAGTAGACCTACGGTCAGCCTACCATCAGATAGAACTAGATGAAGGTTCCAGAGATCTCACTGCCTTCATTACCCCCTTTGGTACGTTTAGGTTTCTTAGGCTGCCTTTCTGTCTAGTATCGGCTGCATCAGTCTTTTAGAGAGCCTTAGTGTTGCAGGATTTACCAGGTGTCAAGATATATCAGGACAATGTCTTGATTTTTGCTTGTGATGACGTTGAGCATGATAAAATTCTAAAAGAAGTATTGAGAAGGTTCTGTAAGAATAATCTCACAGTTAAGTTAGAAAAATGCAAATTCAAGAAATCATCTATTGATTATTTAGGGCATACCATTTCTGGTAAAGGTGTTGAACCTAAACGAGAATTAATTGAAACCATTCAAAATGTAGCCTCACCTACCAATAAAGAGGATGTGATGAAAGTTCTGGGTTAGACCGAGTACTATAGAAAATCTGTGGAAGGATTTGCAGAAAAGACTGCCAACATTAGGAAATTGTTGTGTAAAGGTGTTGATTTCGAATGGTCGGATTTGTGCGAGAGAGAATTTATTACTTTAAAAGAATGTCTTAAGAAAACACCAAAACTTAGAAGTTTTGACCCATCATTGAAATCTGTGCTTATCACAGATGCAAGCATGAAAGGCCTTAGTGCTGTCCTGCTGCAAGAATATGGTGAAAAAATTAATGTTATTTTGTTTCTCTCTCGAAGTTTGAAAGGTGCTGAACTCAGATACTCCGTGATAGAGAGGGAAGCTCTGGCAGTTCACTGGGCCATTAAGAAACTCAAAGATGTACTATGGAGTACCAAATTCCTCGTGAGAAGTGATCATAAACCTTTGTGTGAAGTATTCAATAAAAAGGGGTTTGATGCCATTTCTGGCAGGATATCAAAATGAATTGTGGATCTGCAGACTTATGATTTCAAGGTTGAATATTTACCTGGGGTGCGTAATTGCATCGCTGATACACTTTCAAGATTAGTCCAACATGACGAAGGTGATGAAAACTTTAAGGATGAAGATATGATTGAATGTGTTTGTAATATTCAGCATGATGGTATAAAAGAAGACAAGTGGCGAGAAGCGAGTGATTCCGATGTTGAATTTATGGAATTACGCTCACTGGTTAAAAAAGGTTGGTCATGGTAAGACTGGTGGGAATGTTGACCATTTTTGGAACGTGAAGGATGAACTGTCTTTAAGTGGAGGTTTGATTTTTAGAGGTTGAAGATTAATTCCTCCAAAAGTGTTTCGTGAAGAGCTCATCAAGTTAGCACATGAGGGTCATCAAGGAATATCCAAGACTAAAGAAAGACATAGGCTCAATTACTGGTGGCCAGGGATGGATCTTCATATTGTGAGAATGGTTCAAGTTTGCTTACCATGTGTATTAAGTGAGAAATCTTTAAAACCCAGAGTTCAGCCAATGGTAATAAGAGAACGGCCCAAAGGCCCATGGCAAGAACTTGCTCTTGACATTTTGGGTCCTGTTAAATCCAATGGTAGTGAAACTTTTGTGTTTGTTCTCATTGACATGTTCTCAAGGTGGCCTAAAATCACATTTACAATGAACATAGACAGCAAACAAGTTATAATAGTTCTAAAAGAAGTTTTTACACGTGAGAGTCTACCTGGGTCACTCCTGACAGACAATTGTGTGCAGTTTGTGTCTCGGGAAATGGAAGATTTTCTACAACAGTGTTCTAATCATCACAAGCTGTGTGCCCTATGCCACCCAGAATGCAATGGCATGGTCGAACGCTTTATACGTGTTCTCAAAGAATCTATCTCAATGTCTAAGCAAAATGGCCTGGACTGGAAGAGTGAACTGAATCAAAGAGTTGAAGCATATAGGTTCACTCCCCATGCCACTACTGGGTATACTCCGTTCATTCTATTGAAAAATAGGCAACCCAATACTTTAATGGCTCCATTTTGGGTGAACATTGCAGAATCTAGAATAAGAAAAGGTGTGCCTTCTCAACTTTAGTGGAAATCTAATGAGGAGAGAAAAGCCATTGCTAGGAAGGAGAATTTAGATTCTAGAAAAGCAGTGAAGTCTACTACTGTTAATGTGGGAGAGCTAGTTATGATTAGAGCACCTTTGAGAAAGAAATCTTCTGGTTTATTCTCCAAACCTCACAAAGTTGTCAAAATTTTAAGAAATGTGATAAAAACAGAAGATTCTCGTATATGGAATCTAAATTGAGTGGTTGTGTTAAAAGGAAACGATTTGTTCAATGACAAAGACAAGGTCGCCACATGTGTGCCTAAAACTACTTCTAAAATTCCTACTTCTGTTCCAAGGGAATGTAGGAAAAGAACTGTACCTTCCAAATTCAAAGATGTTGATATGAGTTATTAAGGATTTTCATGCCAAATGTTGCACCTCAGTAGTCATTGTTTATTTTTGCACTTGGTTTTTTTTATTGTAAGGAAGGAAGGTGTGTAAAATTGTGCTTATTTAATTATATTCTGTTATTTTTTCCTTTAAGAGATGTAAAGAGCTGTAGTTATTGTTCAAGGAAAACCATGGCAATGGAATGTGTATGTGTGGTCAGTAAGTCAGTTGCACCTGACGGAATCAAGAAGATGGATGGGACATTTCCTACTTATGAATACACTTATTCATCCATTTGAGGATTCTTCATGATTTTACACGCTTGTATTGTAAATTGTTATTATGGATTGATGTTTCCATGATTAGCATATTTGATTTACTGGTAAGCTCTAGTAAAGTGCACTCAGTGTGCCAGGGCCAGTATATCAAATGCTACTAGTGGGCCTGCAGCATTGATTGTGCCACCCACATGAGTAGCCCCGAAAAGGTATATCAGACCTGCCAGTGCAGTGTCTCCGTATAGTTTGTACTGCCATGTCGACCTGGCAAGGCCCTAATCTTCTCTTCTCTTTTTCTTACATGTAAGTCACCTCTAGGGTAGGCCCAAGGTACCCCCGTGGCCAGGGTGCTGTGTAAGTTAATAGTAGGACATGTACTGGTGTGTGTGACATGTCCTGGAAGTGAATTACAGTGTATTTCATTTTTCACTATGGAAAGGCTATCTGACCCAGAGGATAGAATGGGAGTTTATGTATAACATCTTATAAGCATAACTTCCCATAGGAAACTGAGTTTAGTATGCCTGGACTCAGAATGTAAATATGCACCTTTTAGTAAAGATGATTTTATGTTCTGTGTTTGAAAATACCACTTTTGTAAAGTAGGTATTTTCCTGCTCAGCCATCCTGTGCACCTCTGCTGGGTTTGTGCATTGACTGTCTGGCTTTTGAGTGACAGGGGCTGGGGATATGCATTCTCTTCATACAGCCACTGCAGGGTGTCAAGGTGTGTTCTGCCTTTCCTGGATGAGTCAGGGCTGCACCTGAATGGGCCTGGTCTGTCTTGGACAATGCTGTCTCCACCTCCTGCTGGGAAGCTGGGCCAGACAGTACCAAACTGGTTTTTGCTGAGAACAGACACTCTCTGCCACAAGAGAACAAAGGAATTTTGAGTATAAATATTTGGGCCCAGTCCCCAGAACTTTAGTACTCGCTGGAATCAAGGAAACTGCCAAGAAGAGCTGGAAGAACTGCCAGGAGTAGTACTGCCACTTTGCTTTGTTTTTCCTTTGCAAGGTTGGCCAGCAGTTGATGCTTTTGACTTGGGCAGTTAAAGGATTGGACTGAACTTTCTTTACTTGTGCTGAGTATCTCCAAGGGCTTGAAGTAGAGCTTGCCTACTGTCCTGAAGTCTCAGGGACTGCAAAGACGTCACTGACCTCTGGGAACCCCTTCTGAAACTGTGGTTTCAGTTGCCACATAGGGGGGGAAAACGTTTGACTCCGTCACCGAGTCCATCGCTGGCTTCGTGTCCTGAAGGCACCATAGAAGGCGCAGTCCGCCTCTCACACCTCAACCCTACCCTGGTCTGACCTACGACCAACGCTCCTGCCACTGAGTCGCTGCTTGCACCATGACCTGTGGGCACTGCACTCCGTACTGCCTCGCTTCACTTCGCCACATTGGTTTCATCGACACCGTCGCTGCACGCTGACCATGACTTTTGTGACCTCATCGTGGTTTGGGGGCACAACACGTAAGTTTCACAAAGCACTGCCCTACCCCACACCGCTGTACGGACCAACCGACGCCAGCTTCCCACAACCGCCTCTGTCGCCTGAATGTGATCAGTCAGCACTGCATCGAGCACTGCCTTCACTCCACACCATAGCCCTAGTCTCACTGACGCTGCTGGACGACCATCATCGAGCTGCTGCCTGCACCGCGCCTTGATGGCACCGCACGCTGCACCACATGCTGCACCGCTACGCTTCACAACCGTGACGGTTGCCATGACCATCTCACTCCAATGTGTCGACCGCAGCACAAAAGGTTCTGCTTACAAGTCTTTTGACCCTACCGCGGTTAGCAGGAACTGTTGGATTCTGTCATTTTCAGTATCACAGTAGCACCGGACGGAAATATTTTTTAAGTAATTCTTGCAAAGTGCATATTTTTTTTGGACTGTATGTTGGATGTTTGTCATTTTGGTCTTGTTTTGGATTCATAAATAAATTGAATATATTTCGAAACTGGTGTAGTGTTCTTTTGTAGTATTTTAATTGTATTACTGTTGGTTATGTGTCAATGCTTTACACACTGCCTCTGAGATAAGCCTGACTGCTCATGCCAAGCTACCAAGGGGGTGAGTAGGGGTTAATTTAGGAGTGTAATTCCCTTACTCTGACTAGAAGGAAGGGTCCCTATTTGGACAAAGATGCAAACCATTTCAAACTAGAGACCCCCATTTTTAGCAGTAACTTGTACGTTGTGGGTCACCTACCCCATGGGGTTGGAGCAATTGATTGCACACATATTGCCTTAGTGCCACCACACACCAGAGACCAGTTTTATTGTTATCAGAATCACTTCCAATCAATCAATGTGCAAGTTGTATACTTATGGGATTTGTACATCACAAGCATCTGTGCCCATTTCGCCTGCTCTGCCCATGATTTATTTGTCTAAATAGGGAACAGCCGAATTGCTGGTAAGTACAATCTGTGAGGTTATTGTCAGAAATTGCTTTACATATTTTTGCTGTTTTTAGTCAACCACCTAGGAGACTCAGCTTACTCCAACTGACCATGGTTGTTGGCACCACTGAGGAATCCAACACCAGGGGAAGTCCGCTCCAATGAAGCCCATGGAAGAGCAAAACATTCTGTCCATCAATTGTTCCTAAGAGGGGAAGGTATGCCCAGATGTGGCTCGCTGTGCCACTGGATTCCAACTAGCCTGGCTGATGAAGAGTGAAGTCACAAAACCAGTTTCAGGATGCTTGTTTCCCGTCCAGGGAGGACCTGGCTTGGCATTTTGGGCTGGGCTGTTCCCATGAGGAACATGGTCAAGACTGATTTGCCTATGTCTGGGTCCAAACTGGGTTAGTGTGGTGGGCAAAAGACAGATGGATTAAACCCAGATCCTTGTGACAGGGGTAAATGTTTGCATTGTTCAGAATTGCGCCCATCAATTGTTTCTTTTGCTTTTGTCACTGTAAATGGGAAGTGTATGTCCAGACATGGCTCCCCTGCTTACTGCACCACTGAATTCAAGCTAGGCTGGCTATAATCTATAAGCGCCTATAACCCTTAATGTATTCACATATACATGCGCGCATACATATTCAATCCTTGTAACATCATGGATTAACTAGTAAAGATCTCGAAAAAGTGGTTACTACACCATAATATTGCTGTGGATCGGTTAAATCCCTACAGTGCACATCTGTAGGGAATAACATAACCACAGAGAATGTTATTGCTAAATTTCAGCGCTCAATACATTCTCCAATGCTCTGAACCAAACGCTTATAATTAGCAATTGCAAGGATTGAATATGTATGCGCGCATGTATATGTGAATACATTAAGGGTTATACGCGATAATAGACGCAAGTTATTTCCAACATGGCGCTATGTTCTCCATAGTGGTCCCTGTCCCCTTTCGATGTCTATGCTTACAAAAAACTTTGCTAACATGCTGATCTGCGGGATGTCATCAACACCGACGAAGGCTTGTAGCCGAAACACGTCTGTTGAAAGATTAAAGAAAAGTTTGCAACGCCCCCTCTGTGAGTGCGGTAATTCTTGTGTATTTGTGAGATATAGAGCCTGATGTTGAGCGGTTGTCCACTGCCGCAAACTGCAGCCGTCTGCGAGTGATCCGTGAGCAAGAGTAGAGGAGGAGCGCTGATACTGACATGGAGCAACACTGCAGCTGTCGGGCAGAGACACACCACCGCTTGGAAACGGACCGGAGAAACGCTGGAGAAAGCCGAAGAGCGGCGGTTCGATTATCAATTCATGCGGTGAGCCCAAGCATATATGCAGCAGCTAGGAACAGCAGTAAGGCGTCACCAGGGGGGGCGGCAAGCATACTTTTCGTGGATGTTATAAAACCCGCAGACCGGCATGTTTTGTGAAAGCACACGCGGTGATGCGGCGAAGGATATATTTAAAAAACAAGGAGCAGCGGGTGCAAGTGTAGGATTACAGGCACCACAGCAAAGTAGTAGATTGAATGATATACTGACAAAGATGGAGAGACTGTACGAACGTGAGTTTTGGAAATGGTGGGAGGCAACTAGCTTGCAGAGATACATAGAGAACAAACGTGTTCCAAGAGGATTAAGAGTGTATACGGTACCGTCCTATGAAAACCCGGACCCCCAACTCCTCACTGACTGGGCAGAACACACAGCCCAATACTGCAAAGGGACATTGAAAATCTTGGTCCAGTACGCCTGGAGTGATCGAGGCAAGGCGTTGGCAGAAATAAAGATATTGGAAGAAGTCCTCAGCAAGGAGGAAGATGTGAGTCGAGTAGAGGTTTTGAAAGGACAGATGAAGCTAAGGCTAAATAAATATGAAGACAAAATTAAAACTAGGAAACAAGAGAAGTATACTCTCTATGAGAATGATTATCTGCAGGGGCGAGTAGTACATTTACTAGAAAATGTGATGCCCCCAGGAAAGAAGTACATCGGAGGGTGCAACAGGCTGCAGTGCCGCGAGTGGAAACCTCTGAGTCGGAAGTGACAGAGAATGACTCAAGTGATGGTCAGGGGTAACATGGAATGGAAGGGAGAGGAAGCGCTGTCCCTTTTCACGAAGAGTTCAGAGTCATCCGGCAGTCCTGGTTACAGGGAGGGAAGAACAAACCCCCAGAAAGTCCCACCATAAAACCCGCAGAGCAGGCGGGGGCAGGAAGAGGAAGAGGGCCAACCTGGACGAACAGAAGCAAGAAAAAGACCACCAGGCATTAACAGAAATAGAGAATCTTACAGTTGTTAATTTAACCGACAGACACTTAACAGAGACCGAAACCAACTTTACTGGTGGGTGTCTTCATCAATGCTAATTGTGTAGAGCAAGGAATGAGTGTGATGTCAGATGTTGTGTGACTTGCTAGATTCAATGTGCTTCCCTATCACTAATGGACGTTTGGAAGGAGATAAATTGGTCAGGAAAAGCTGACGTTATGTGTTGGATGTCTATCAGCCCCTGACTATTGTCAAGGAGAACACTTTGCCAATGTTGGATGGACCACATAATAGGGTCTTGACAGGGGAGCCATGATCACTGTGGCCAACTATGCAAATCTATGCAATATTGGATACACATCTGAACATGGATGTGGTTGTAAAGAAAACAAAATGCATGTCAGTTGCTAAGCTATGATATCGGGAGCATGTAATGATCGATGGCATGGTCCAGAATGGACTTACTACAGTTCAAATATGAGGGGTTTCAAATGCCTCTGTGTGATGTATAATACTTAAAGCATCCAATTGTTATATGTCATAACTGCCAAGTCTTCTGTATATGAAGCAATGTTACCTGATATGGGTCCTTGCTAAATCAGTTACACAACGTTGTGATACAATACATATACTTTGCAGACATTGCACATCTTACTGTGGCAAATGCTTATGGCATAAAGACCATTGCAGGATGCAGAAGGCACACTAATGTGCAGTGAAGATGACATGAGTGCCATTCCATGGATACCAAAGAGTATTGTTCCCAAACACCCTCATTACTGACATGGTCGTACCTAGATGTGCCATGGTGCAACTGCATGGTGCAGAAATTGGCCTGACTTTGTAATTAGTGATTAGGAGATCTGATATGATAGATACTAGGAATATGTATGCTTACTCTAAGCTGCAAGAAGAGCTTAGGCTGTAGGGTCTGCTACCTTAGATGTTGTGTAAATAATTATATTTCATGATGTTAATACCTGTTCGTAGTCACTCTTTGAGTGACAGTTATCCTCATTACTTCAATAAACAACATCACCCCAGAGCAGCCAAATCAACATAACGAATGCAAGGAGCGCTACCACCACCTCCAACATGTTGCAAAGACACACAGGGCCATAAAGAGTAGGTATGAGGAGGAGAAGGACTAGGGTAAGAGGCGAACCTTTCCGCTTAGACCATCAACCCTCGACTAGGGGAGCTCTAGCACGAAGGATATTCTGGTGAAGGTACCTCCCAGCCACCTGTACCCAAGAAGGAGGCCCATCGCAACCATTTAGACCCCCACCTCAGGCCACAGGATCTCCTAGCTCTTTTGAACTGGACATTAAAAATGACATGTCCAACCTGAAGTTATGTGTGACAGTATTAGAGAACAAAATGCACCAGGCATTCACCATGCTCCAAGAAATCAAGCAGGCAGAGGCCAGACCCAAGAGACCATAGCCACAGGGACCTTTTCTGTCCTTCCCCAGTATATATTGTTTTAAGATGTACATAATGTGTTTTAGCTTAGTTTAGGTTAGTGTGGTCATAATGATAGTGTAGGTATAGTGTTTCAGAGGGTTTTGTAGGGGTGGGTTTCGTTAGGGGCACTTTTTTGAATGTGTGGGGTTGATGTCTTTTGTATGCATAATAACATTATATATATTCACCTGAAAAGGAGTGTTGGTCATCGTTTGCCTTCTCCACTGTTTCCAGCCCACAACCCCAGGAAGAAGTGCCGAACTGGCACGAAACGCGTCGGGATGGACTGCCTCATTTTATTGCTGTGCAACGAGTCGTAAGAAAGGCCTCCTGTCAACCATTAAAGCAAGATAATCACTCTCCTGCGTGTGGTCCCCTCTCTAACAGGCAAACTTGTGTTTGAATTTGTTGTGGCTCTGCCTGGGTCACGAGAGGATCCCGCTGCGCTTCGCGCAGTCCTGCAGAAGCGCCCACCGTCGCTTCAGCCTTGGGACAGGAGAGCGCGGCTGATGGGAGTAAGCGGCATTCTGTGCGACGAACTTGACACAACAAACCCACTTGGGAGTTATTTAATTTACAAGCGGTGGTGAAAAGCAACGACTCACTTGAGACAAACAAACAGCACTACATGTACCATCAGGCCATGTTGGTGGCCACGCCCACTGGGGCGGTACGAATCATCATTCACCTGAAAAGGAGTGTTGGTCATTGTTTGCCTTCTCCACTGTTTCCAGCCCACAACCCCAGGAAGAAGTGCCGAACTGGCACGAAACGCGTCGGGATGGACTGACTCATTTTATTGCTGTGCAACGAGTCGTAAGAAAGGCCTCCTGTCAACCATTAAAGCAAGATAATCACTCTCCTGCGTGTGGTCCCCTCTCTAACAGGCAAACTTGTGTTTGAATTTGTTGTGGCTCTGCCTGGGTCACGAGAGGATCCCGCTGCGCTTCGCGCAGTCCTGCAGAAGCGCCAACCGTCGCTTCAGCCTTGGGACAGGAGAGCGTGGCTGATGGGAGTAAGCGGCATTCTGTGCGACGAACTTGACACAACAAACTCACTTGGGAGTTATTTAATTTACAAGCGGTGGTGAAAAGCAACGACTCACTTGAGACAAACAAACAGCACTACATGTACCATCAGGCCATGTTGGTGGCCACGCCCACTGGGGCGGTACGAATCATCATTCACCTGAAAAGGAGTGTTGGTCATCGTTTGCCTTCTCCACTGTTTCCAGCCCACAACCCCAGGAAGAAGTGCCGAACTGGCACGAAACGCGTCGGGATGGACTGCCTCATTTTATTGCTGTGCAACGAGTCGTAAGAAAGGCCTCCTGTCAAACATTAAAGCAAGATAATCACTTTCCTGCGTGAAGGACTGGGTTCTTTAAGGCCCATCGGTGCCAGGGAACAACACCTGAAACCTTCGTGGGTAACCTGCTCCGGCCTACGAATGACAGAGACACGGGACACTTCCTTCGGCGTCAAAGATTCAAGGTTTATTTACTGCAGGGAACACAGAAGTCACGACAAGTACAACACGTGCAACTTGGGGAGACTGCTTCAAATTGGTTCTGTGGATCGCTCCTTTTATACGCGATTTTCCCATAGGTTTGCATAGCAGACAAAGGTTTACAACCCGGTTCCCGCAATTATCCCCAAGAGGGGTCGCTTTAGTCACTTTGATACTCATAAGGTCCGGAACATAAGTGCGGAAACATTTGGCGGTTCCCAACTGTAAAAACCCATCTTCCCACCATTAGTACATTCCAATCAGCAGTAAAACAGATCGAAAATGGAACAAGGACAGGTGTAGAGGAAGATGGAAACAGTGGAGAGATTGGAAAGGGTGTCCAAGGGGAGGTATCGGGAAACACGAGCTACAGGCATCAAAGGGACGTGCCTAATGAGATGCACGGCTGAGACAATAAACCGGCACGGCGAGATGAGCCTCGAGCGGGGCCATCTGCCTTACAGTATCATCCCCCTCATCATAAAGACACTTACAAAGGACATGTGTCTTCCCCAAATATCTTGGGAGTCCCAGGGTCGCGAAGCGGACAGCGTCCGTTCGCTGGCTACTTGAGGGCAAGAGACAAAATGGATGCCGTATCTAAGATGGAACCCGTGGGTACAGATGAAAAACCCACGTAGCAAACGAACTGTTTAAGTTAGCACAGCGAAACTGCGCACACTTACTAAACTCGTCATTTGCGGTTCGTAGATACCAGACTCGACTATATTCGTGCGATTTGAAAACATCACTTACAATTGTCACGGAACCTCAGACGCTCCTTTTGCCCTCATGTAGGCAAGCACTAGTCGAAATCATACTCGATATTCATCAGACCATCTAGATGTTGCTGTAGCATAGCTCTGTCCAACCGAGTTCCATTGGCAACAGGCGGCTGTCTCATACACGATGTAGCACAGAGGCCACATAAGGCAGGACCGAACTGCACACAAAGGCAACACGTGAACAGGAACGCCACAACGACTCCGATGATCATCAGAATCTTCCAACCCCAAGTCGACATCAGGCCCCAAAACCACCC
Source organism: Lissotriton vulgaris (assembly GCF_964263255.1). Lineage (NCBI taxonomy): Eukaryota > Metazoa > Chordata > Amphibia > Caudata > Salamandridae > Lissotriton > Lissotriton vulgaris. The sequence continues at coordinate 447,688,457 of NC_141693.1, read as the reverse complement.
AAGTAGCGTCCAATCCCCTACATCCACGTGTATGGATTCGGAGATCTTATGCAACTTCGAGATGGCTTGATAAACAGTTGGAGCGTTATCAGGAATGAAAATACAGCAGCTCGAATGGATCACCTTACATACCCCACCTCGATCTGCTAAGATCACGTCTAAAACCATACGGTTTTGTAACGTCATAAGTCTATCCGCCTGAAGTTCAGTGGTGATATTACCAAGGGCACTGGCAGTAATATTAGCTGTCGATTCTACCACTCGAGTCAACTGTCTCAGGTTCCTACTATTAACCATAGGTCCCCAAAACGGGAGGAAACCCTTGAAAAAGTCTCCTGCCTCTTGACCGGCAGTATCCTCTTCGCTAATTACGCCTCTCACAACTCTAGTCTTGTGATAATCTGCATCTACAGTAAACGTCGGAGGCAACAAGTTTGCGATAAAACATGAGCCCATGAAGTCAGAGGGCAACCATGCATACGCACGATCATGACAGATAAAGTATGTACCCTTGGCAGCCAGAAACACAGGGGACGAGACCATCGGCAGAATGTAATTTTCAGTGCAAGCACTCTCTCCAAGTCGGGCTTTCGATCTTCGGCCACGACCTATTAGACAAAAATTACCAATGTGGGGTACGACCCATATCGGAGGCGAGCTTTTAAGCTGCTTTTCACTAGTGAACACACTATACTCGCCTCTACTCAGGACCCTATAGGCTTGTACCTCTTCTTCTGGAATAAGCGAGGGATCATAGATATCGCTATCTAAGTCTTCAATCGCTATAGACAAAGGTTTTTGATACGAGGTAGGGCCAGAGTAGGGGGAACGTGGTTCTCGAATGGGGTGGAAGCCTAGTGCGCTTCGAAACATTGTTTGAAATGCTCGAGCAGACCCTTGGGAACTATATGGTAACACCAGATATGGAATTCCCTTATCCGTAGTGTGTGGCATCAGCCCACACACCCAACAATTAGTAGTGTTAACCACTAACTGATGCTGGTGAAGGAGCTGAATAAAGGAATTGTTACGGAATTCTGCACGTCTAGCCTGCTCGTGTTCGGGTAAGATATGAAAAGAATGGGTAGAAGCAGTGGAGGTGAGTTTAGGGTCAGGGGTAGGAGTAGGTATGGCAGAAGGTAAGAAGTAAGGCATCGTGTAATACACCCCACCCGCCAATAATGCAGAAACAGTCAAGAACAATACAAATATTTGGAACATAAAACATTTGGTACGACTAAGTTGTTGCAGCTTGAATCTTTGCGCCTGAGCTTCTTCCAAGTCCATCAGCTTCGAAAATGCCATCCCCTACGACCGTCCGCAACGTTTCTTGACGCACTTCGTTCTGTGTAGCAGTAGTCAATCCCTAGGAGTTCCCAGGAACTGATGGTCTTTAACCTAGTGTCAAGACCTACTAACCAGAAGGAAGTACACGCGCGGCCCTACGGCCTTTACTCACAATTATGTGTATGCAAAAGTGTCTCTCAGCTGTGGAAGCAAAAATATGAGGAACGAAACTCAATGTACATATACGAAAATAATTACAGTGGTACGAGTGTTCAAACTGATCGTGGAAAACGGGATAATGCAATTGTCAAGGGACAGAACAGGATCTTTTATTAGTCTTTAGTGCTGGATCGCAAAAAGTATCGGGTTTTCCCAGGACGTGTCTGGTCGTCGAACAAAGGATCCGTTGAAGAGACAGCGTTCTGTTGATCAGTTAAATGGTCTGGTCTTGAGTCTTTTGCTGACAAATGTTCAACAGTGTCTTTCTGCTGCACTGAGGATTCTCCGACAGGTTGTGCGTCGCTGAAAGGTAAAAACGCCGGCAATCCTTCGGTTTCAGTTGATGCAATGCCTCTCCTCACCCACGAGTCTGCTGGCAACGGAATAGGGACTTTTTTGGTATGGGTAGCATGCACCCAGTTTTTCCGACCCTCTAAACGAACTGCAGTTCTCGTGGCAAGGAGGACCTGGTAGGGTCCAGTGAACCTGGGGTCCAAATTGTTCTTGCGCGAAAAGTTGCGCGTCACCACCCAATCTCCGGGCTGGAGCTGGTGGCCTGGACCCTCCGTCTGCGTCGGCAATGCTTCGTGAACCTGTTGGTGAATTAACCTCAGTTTAGCAGTCAAGTCATGAAGATAATCGATCAACATTGGATACTCAAGATCACAGAACACACCCGGCCTAGGGACCCCCCAAACATTGGCAGGACGACCGAACACTATTTCATAGGGACTGAGCCCTACTCGGGAGTGTACAGTTGCCCTTGTTGATAGTAATGCTAAGGGTAAAGCGTCAGGCCACGAGAGACCAGTCGTAGCCTGAATCTTTGCTAGTTTCAGTTTAAGGGTGCCGTTGTACCCCTCAACCAAACCAGCTGACTGGGGATGATTGGCACTATGGAATTTCTGATTAATTCCAAGGCCCTTACACACACTCTTCATCACACTCCCCACAAACTCACTTCCGTTATCGGACCACACAACTCTAGGCATTCTGTACCGAGGAAAGTATTCCTTCAGTAGGATTTTCGCAGTTGACAAAGCAGTGTTGTCCTTAAGAGGGTAGGCTTCGATCCATCGGGAGAACGCGCAAACCACAACTAAAACGTATTTCAGGTTATTGCATCGCTCCATATGGATGAAGTCTAACTGGATCACCTCAAAGGGACATGAAGGGGTAGCAAAACTACCAGGAGGAGTTGGGGTTCCCTTACCAGGATTGTACAACATACACACCATACAATTCTTAACCAGTCGTTCAGCACATTTTGTGATACCATCATTCTTCCACACAGGAGACAACAACTTGCAAATACCTTTCGCGCTAATATGTACTAAACCATGCGCCATAGTCACAACAGCCAGCACATACGCATCAGGCAACATCCATCTTTTCTGATCTGATAAGTCAATCCAACAACCATTCGCATCCAACTTTCCCGTACTTTCTTTCCACTTCATCTTTTCAGTCTCGGCGGCCTCATTCTGAATTGCTTTCACACTCTCGATAGTATCCTCACACATACTCGATTCTGTAGGCCACCTAACCGAACTCGTCACATACATTCGAGTGCTAAGGTTCCGGGCAGTCTCCTTAGCAGTCTCATCCGCAAACGCATTACCACGACCAACATCATCCGTCACCTTACGATGCGCGCTACATTTAACAATCGCCACTTGCTTAGGCAACGTAAGTGCATCCAGTTGACCCTTCAAGGCCTGACTGTAAATCGATGGACTTTCACAGTAGCCCTGAGGAGCGCGTTTGAACCGGAAGCTGCGTCCACCAAGAGAGAAACCGAAAAGGTCTCTGCTCTCTTCTGCAATGGGAATGCTGAAGAACGCATTCTTCAAATCAATCACCGAAAACCACGATGCAGAAGCTGGAATCAGAGTCAGTAGTGCCGTGATGTCAGGCACAACGGGGAACTGAGGAATCACAATTTTATTTACCTCCCGTAAATCAATAACAAAATGATAAACAGGTGGTTTCGAAGGATCAGTACGTTTTAGAATGGGCAGTACAGGGCTGTTGCACACGTTTCCCCGCGTCTCCTCAATAACATCTTTCTCGATTAAATCATAGATGATCGCTAACAATGCTCGTTCACCATCAAGAGAGATACAATACTGGGGAATACGTGGCAATCGCACATTAGATTTTAACTGAACAACATAAGGGGAGATGTCAAGTAGGCCTACGTCATTGGGACCTGTTGCCCACAAAGATGCAGGAAGAGAACTCAATTCCGGTGGAAGCTTATCGAGAGACAAATACATAGGAGAGACAACCCTCTCTCTCCTAACGTAAGCTTCACACCCGCAGGAGAACAATACAGAGTTGCATACAAACGTTTAAGCAAATCCAGACCCAAAAGATTTTCACCACAACCAGTAGTCAAAATCAATGGAGCTTCTAGCTCACGAGGCCCAATTGTAAGGGGCAGAGGGCGCGAAACTGGATTGCTAACGGGGGCGCCAGAGAATCCAATGGAAACATTTTTTAAGCCAGACAAAGGTGCGCCAGGGAGTTTCGAATGCTTTATGGAACTTTTCGCTGCACCAGTGTCCAACAGAAAAGGCTCAACGACGCCCGATGTAGCAACTGCGACGTAAGGCCCTCTCTGATCAACCGGAACTGATACCACTTCCTCTACTTGTCCATGGCTGTCCTAGTAATTACTGTCGTCAGTTCCCTGATCGACGTAATAATCGTCTACATTGTACTGCGCAGATCGTCCTTGCGATGATCCACGTTGATCAAAACAATTATCGGAATTTGATGAGTTATCTGAACGGTCATTTTGAGCACCACGACCTCTACCACGTGGTGCCTGCTGTGAACCACCACGACCTCCCCTAGATGAATTGCCACTACTACGATCGCTTAAAACAGGACAATTGAATTTGATATGACCCTCCTGTCTACAATAGGCACATTGATTGTACCCTAACGAGGATCTTTGGGAAGAGGAGTCATTACGAGATTGTGATCGGTTCGATTGTGGCTGCGATCTATTTTGTTGCGAAGCATTCTGATTCGAACGTGGAGGATAGGCCTGTTGTAACAACACTTTAGTTCTAAGTTCTTTAGTCTTTTTATCAGCACGGTTGTTTTCTTCTTTCTCTCTATTCTCATAGTATTGGGCCGTGGCCAATATCTGAGCTGAAGTAGAAACGGCCCACGCACTTTCCGAATTCCTCAATTTATTGCTCAAATCGGGCAATAAGTTTGAAACAAATTTGTCGACAAACAACCGTTGACCACCCTCAGTGCTCATATCCTGACCACTATGGTCGATGAATGCCTCCTCGAACCTCGTAAAGAAGTCGGAGACACTCTCGTCCTTCTTCTGTCTACAAGCTGACAATTTATCCCAATTCACCCTCATAGCTGGCATAAGAGTTTTCATTAACGTGATTATTCTCTGAGGAAGAGCAGCAATCAACTGCTCGGGTTTAGCACCACCAGTTTGCAAACCATCCGCCGCTACAATGGCAGCCCAATCACCACCTAATTCATTTGCGTGGTTTTCCTGACGAATCTTAGCCCACACCGGTTGAGGCACGACATTTCCGAACAACATGTCGATATCGGCAAGATTCATTATCGTAGCGTCTACGAGCTGCGATAATTCTTTATAATACCCTGCAGGATTTTTGCGAGGGTCAGGCAAAGATTGCTTCACCTGCAACACTTCTGATCGTTTCCATGGGAGATGTATCCATACTCTCTGGAAATGTGGCAAGATCGGAGGTTGAGCATTAGCGTCGCCTGGCATCCACACTGGTGGAACTTCTCGCATGGGGAACTGACCAGACTCATCTGGCTGTCTTTCAACATCCTCAACAAACAAGGCTTGAGGTATAGGAGTGGGACGAAAAGATAGCAACCGTTCAACAGCACGTCGAACGTTGGTATCCACTATCAGTCCAGTCGAGAACTGAAGCTGTAGATCAGACAAAGCGGTCAGCACCTCGTCAGGTGCGCCGGCCGATATCTGATCACGAAGGACCTTACACATTTCTTCGAACACGAATCTTTGGGTTGGTATATTAAATTGACAAAACGTGTCGAGCACAATACGTGGTGGATTTCTAAGGGGATGCGTCATCCAACCCATCGCCATATTATATAGTGAAGCGCGTTCCCTGTTACCAGGAAGCTGACTACGTCTCTGAGGACCATCTGAACCAGCAGACCCAAGAACAGGTCCGAGCGAATGAAAGAAGCTAGCCGCAAGGGGAGAATTACGACTACGAGTAGAGGGAGAAGTATAGGACACAGGACTAACAAGGGAAGGAGTAGAGACAGAAGCAACAGCAGGAGTTAACAGAGCAGGAGCAGCAGTGGGAGCAGGAGTATGTGGAAGCGGAGGAGCAGTAGGGATAGCAACAGACAAGGGAGCAGGAACAGTCGGAAGAACGGGTGCAGATTGAGGAACAGGCAAAGGAAGAATAGGTGGAAGAATAGGTACAGGGGGAACCACAGGAGCCGTGGTACCCTGCACATACGGAGGTGGCGACTTCATAAGATAGGACATTAAAGGATCCTCAACTGCGCCTTCCCTCTTTTCCGACTCCATAGACAAAGTAGGATAGCATTTATCTATAGTCATACGCTGTAGCCTATCAAACACTTCCTTTTCCTTAACCTCCTTATCATGCTGAAATTGCTCTGCTTTCTTTACAATGGTAGCAACACTATCTCTCTGATTTCGTTTAGTCTGTCTGATTTCCTTCTGTCGGGCTTCTTTACGCCACAACCGGAAGGCATCAAACATGGCCGGCCTTGACTTTTTCTCGAACAATTTAGCCTCTAGGTTATCTAAGATCGGGGTCTCAAAGCTACCATGAGGTGGCCAACTAAGGACACCGTCCTTCTTAGTATAGCGAATCCAATAATCATTAAAAGTAATCGGGCCTAGCCCATGTTTACTGTACAGTTCATAAGTCGGAGTTCCAACCGGAGGTATCGGACACGAGTCCTCCAGTCGGGAATCCGCACCACAAAGTCTGAAACAACTAAACAAAGTACTACGACTAGGCATCTTGCACACTAGCCGAGTTTCACAAACTTCAAGGGTTACGGGATTTACCAAGTCCCAGCAAAGAGCGAAAACCCTCGGTTTTTGGCGGGTGCAGTCGTCAAACAACACAACAAAGTACCACGAACTACAAATGCAATGGAACCATGCAACAACTAAGCAACCACAACCAAGAACTCTGGGAGAGACCCACAAATACTTAACTCAAAGATCGATGGCGTCACCAGGAAGGCCCGTTAATCGTCTCGCTCTACCAAGGTCTACGCCAGGCACCAAAACAGGTCTACAGTCAGGGCAGCAGTCCGTCGCAGCCGTCAGGAGGCGGGAATCTTCGCGGGAAAAGTCTTCGGGCCACTTGTTTCGACAACAGGATCGATGAAGCGGAGTGCACCTTCCCTCGGAGATTTCACACGAAGTTCCTCTCGATCGTCGGGCTTGGACCGGTACCACTGATGCAGCCCCACATTGGGCGCCAACTGAAGGACTGGGTTCTTTAAGACCCAGCGGTGCCAGGGAACAACACCTGAAACCTTCGTGGGTAACCTGCTCCGGCGTACGAATGACAGAGACACGGGACACTTCCTTCGGCGTCAAAGATTCAAGGTTTATTTACTGCAGGGAACACAGAAGTCACGACAAGTACAACACGTGCAACTTGGGGAGACTGCTTCAAATTGGTTCTGTGGATCGCTCCTTTTATACGCGATTTTCCCATAGGTTTGCATAGCAGACAAAGGTTTACAACCCGGTTCCCGCAATTATCCCCAAGAGGGGTCGCTTTGGTCACTTTGATACTCATAAGGTCCGGAACATAAGTGCGGAAACATTTGGCGGTTCCCAACTGTAAAAACCCATCTTCCCACCATTAGTACATTCCAATCAGCAGTAAAACAGATCGAAAATGGAACAAGGACAGGTGTAGAGGAAGATGGAAACAGTGGAGAGATTGGAAAGGGTGTCAAAGGGGAGGTATCGGGAAACACGAGCTACAGGCATCAAAGGGACGTGCCTAATGAGATGCACGGCTGAGACAATAAACCGGCACGGCGAGATGAGCCTCGAGCGGGGCCATCTGCCTTACAGTATCATCCCCCTCATCATAAAGACACTTACAAAGGACATGTGTCTTCCGCAAATATCTTGGGAGTCCCAGGGTCGCGAAGCGGACAGCGTCCGTTCGCTGGCTACTTGAGGGCAAGAGACAAAATGGATGCCGTATCTAAGATGGAACCCGTGGGTACAGATGAAAAACCCACGTAGCAAACGAACTGTTTAAGTTAGCACAGCGAAACTGCGCACACTTACTAAACTCGTCATTTGCGGTTCGTAGATACCAGACTCGACTATATTCGTGCGAGTTGAAAACATCACTTACAATTGTCACGGAACCTCATGCGTGTGGTCCCCTCTCTAACAGGCAAACTTGTGTTTGAATTTGTTGTGGCTCTGCCTGGGTCACGAGAGGATCCCGCTGCGCTTCGCGCAGTCCTGCAGAAGCGCCAACCGTCGCTTCAGCCTTGGGACAGGAGAGCGCGGCTGATGGGAGTAAGCGGCATTCTGTGCGACGAACTTGACACAACAAACCCACTTGGGAGTTATTTAATTTACAAGCGGTGGTGAAAAGCAACGACTCACTTGAGACAAACAAACAGCACTACATGTACCATCAGGCCATGTTGGTGGCCACGCCCACTGGGGCGGTACGAATCATCATTCACCTGAAAAGGAGTGTTGGTCATCGTTTGCCTTCTCCACTGTTTCCAGCCCACAACCCCAGGAAGAAGTGCCGAACTGGCACGAAACGCGTCGGGATGGACTGCCTCATTTTATTGCTGTGCAACGAGTCGTAAGAAAGGCCTCCTGTCAACCATTAAAGCAAGATAATCACTCTCCTGCGTGTGGTCCCCTCTCTAACAGGCAAACTTGTGTTTGAATTTGTTGTGGCTCTGCCTGGGTCACGAGAGGATCCCGCTGCGCTTCGCGCAGTCCTGCAGAAGTGCCAACCGTCGCTTCAGCCTTGGGACAGGAGAGCGCAGCTGATGGGAGTAAGCGGCATTCTGTGCGACGAACCTGAAACAACAAACCCACTTGGGAGTTATTTAATTTACAAGCGGTGGTGAAAAGCAACGACTCACTTGAGACAAACAAACAGCACTACATGTACCATCAGGCCATGTTGGTGGCCACGCCCACTGGGGCGGTACGAATCATCATTCACCTGAAAAGGAGTGTTGGTCATCGTTTGCCTTCTCCACTGTTTCCAGCCCACAACCCCAGGAAGAAGTGCCGAACTGGCACGAAACGCGTCGGGATGGACTGCCTCATTTTATTGCTGTGCAACGAGTCGTAAGAAAGGCCTCCTGTCAACCATTAAAGCAAGATAATCACTCTCCTGCGTGTGGTCCCCTCTCTAACAGGCAAACTTGTGTTTGAATTTGTTGTGGCTCTGCCTGGGTCACGAGAGGATCCCGCTGCGCTTCGCGCAGTCCTGCAGAAGCGCCAACCATCGCTTCAGCCTTGGGACAGGAGAGCGCGGCTGATGGGAGTAAGCGGCATTCTGTGCGACGAACTTGACACAACAAACCCACTTGGGAGTTATTTAATTTACAAGCGGTGGTGAAAAGCAACGACTCACTTGAGACAAACAAACAGCACTACATGTACCATCAGGCCATGTTGGTGGCCACGCCCACTGGGGCGGTACGAATCATCATTCACCTGAAAAGGAGTGTTGGTCATCGTTTGCCTTCTCCACTGTTTCCAGCCCACAACCCCAGGAAGAAGTGCCGAACTGGCACGAAACGCGTCGGGATGGACTGCCTCATTTTATTGCTGTGCAACGAGTCGTAAGAAAGGCCTCCTGTCAACCATTAAAGCAAGATAATCACTCTCCTGCGTGTGGTCCCCTCTCTAACAGGCAAACTTGTGTTTGAATTTGTTGTGGCTCTGCCTGGGTCACGAGAGGATCCCGCTGCGCTTCGCGCAGTCCTGCAGAAGCGCCAACCGTCGCTTCAGCCTTGGGACAGGAGAGCGCGGCTGATGGGAGTAAGCGGCATTCTGTGCGACGAACTTGACACAACAAACCCACTTGGGAGTTATTTAATTTACAAGCGGTGGTGAAAAGCAACGACTCACTTGAGACAAACAAACAGCACTACATGTACCATCAGGCCATGTTGGTGGCCACGCCCACTGGGGCGGTACGAATCATCATTCACCTGAAAAGGAGTGTTGGTCATCGTTTGCCTTCTCCACTGTTTCCAGCCCACAACCCCAGGAAGAAGTGCCGAACTGGCACAAAACGCGTCGGGATGGACTGCCTCATTTTATTGCTGTGCAACGAGTCGTAAGAAAGGCCTCCTGTCAACCATTAAAGCAAGATAATCACCCTCCTGCGTGTGGTCCCCTCTCTAACAGGCAAACTTGTGTTTGAATATATATATATATATATATATATATATATATATATATATATATATATATATATATATATATATATATATATATATATATATATATATATATATATACATATATTATATGATGTTTTGGATTTTATGTGCAGGTAGTCGATGTTTAGGTGTCGTTTTTGCTGTCATTGTATGAAGACGTGTCATAAAGGGGGTTGAAGTTGATGTTTTTCATGTTGTTCTAAATGTGTAGAGCAACATAGCTTAGGTTAAGGTAGTTTTAGAAATTATGTAGGATAAGATAGTGTCAGTTAGGTTAGAATAGTAATCAGGGGTCCCCAACCTTTTATGGAATATAAGCTACTTATGGTCAATGAAAATCCTCCTGAGCTATTAATATTATTAGAGATATAATAGTAACCACATAAGACAAGAAGATATTCTTGAAACCATATACAACATTACCAGCTGTAATCACCTCAGGCATGGTTACTAGCAGTGACATAATAAATGGGTGGTCAATGTGGAATGTCTCTACATATGTAACACCAAACAGCCATTACTACACTGCCTCTAGCACCTAGTTAATAATATTAGTAATAACTGTCCCCAAAACCTTTTATTCTTTTCACTCAAATATCAGCTTTGAATATATTTTGGAAATTCAGCCACTCAACTTATGAGTTCTGAATATACACATACTTTTGTCTCGATATACTTGCTTTTCAATGTTGGTGTACATACATGAATTAAAACAAGTAAAAGCTTTTAATTTAGCTCACTGGGCTGCACCCAGGGGAGCTACTTACAGGTACCTAGACAGCTACTCGATGGAGAATGTAATTGTTTGCTAAATACAGGTCTACCTCATGCTTTACTGTGTGGGAGTTAGCATGTGTGCGTGGGCAATGTCATGTACATGCATACGTATTTGCTAGCAGTGTTTGGCAACATGTGCGTATCATGTCTTACCTGTGGATGGGGATCTGTCTGGTTGGCCACGACTTTACATCATCTAACTATCAGACATCATTGAGCAGTGGACGTGGCCATCAAGATGGAAATTGTAGACCGTGCACATTGGAGTTCTGGACTTTTTGGTTCCGTCCAGAGGTGTCAGGGAACAACACCCAAAGACCCCGGAGTTCCACCTGCCTTGGTGCACAAATGAACAGAAACACGGGCTTCTCGATGGTGGCGTCAAAGACCAAAGGTTTATTACTGCAGGGACACAGAAGTCACAGATACTACACACGGGCAGTAACTAGGAGCCTGTTCAATTTGTACAAAGCGGGTTGCTCCTTATATACTAGTTTTTGGCCTTCAGGCGAATTCTTCATATGTTGGTACATTCCCAAAACCTTTGTGTCATAGACAATAAATATTTGGTGTGCACAGGAACCGTTGATAAAATCTGATACAAAACATCTACGAAGAGGGGTTCCCACTAGTTCGTCACAATTCCCTGTCAATATTGCATTCAGGACCCGGACCGCCTCATCGTAAAGTTTGTTACCTCCCCCTAATAAAGATTCAGAAAGAAAGAAACAGAGCCAGGTGTGGAAGATAGAAAAGTGGGATAAGGGATGTTTGTGGGTTGTAAATGGGCAAGGCTACCGGCTTCGGCCGCCTAATCATGATCAGGACAATGGACACGAAGACTAGTTTGGCAGGACTGGCCTCGGGCAGAGGAGGCAGCCTTTGTCGAGTCATGCAGCTACAGCGTGATCTGGTTTAAGGTGCACGTGTCATGAAAGGGGTGAATCTCCGGCTAAGGCTACGTGTCCTTAATCGAAATGAAATGATCAGAGGTTATTGCGTATGTGAGGGCAAGGAACACAAAATGGCGGCCATGATCTAAGATGGATGCCGTGGGTAGATCAGAAATGTGTTTATAAAAGGAGTGCTCTTGCTTGTAGCGTAGCGAAAACACCAGGATATACTAAATGGATCATTTGCGGTTCGCTGATACCAATATTATGTATTTCCGACAAACTTGAAAACACGGGTTCAAATCGTCACGGAACCTCAGACCCTCCTTTTGCCCTTACATAGGCAATTACTCAGTCTATGTCAGAATCTAATTCTATGCTCATCAGGTCAGTGACATGCTGTTGTATCATCATCCTTTCTCGTGTCTTTTCTCCAAACGCAGGTGGTTTCCTAAAACAAGTTGCAGCACAAAGACTACACAGAGCAGGACCACACTGGATAATCAGACAACATGAGAATAGGAATACTAAGATGACACCAATGACCATCAGAACCTTCCATCCCCACGCTGATATCAGAGTCCAAAACCACTCCATGAAGGACCAGTTTCCCTTGTCTACATGTATGGAGTCGGAAATCTTGTGTAGCTTAGAGATCGCCTCATAGACTGTTGGAGCATTATTAGGAATAAAGACACAGCAGCTCGATTGGATCATTCTGCATACCCCACCTCGATCTGCAAGTATAACGTCTAGAACCATACGGTTCTGCAACGTCATGAGTCTATCCGCCTGAAGCTCAGCTGTCAAGTTGCTAAGGGCACCAGCAGTTTCGGTAATAGTAGATTCAACTACCCGTGTTAGCTGACGTATGTTTCTACTATTGGCCATAGGCCCCCAGAATGGAAGGAAGCCTTTGAAGAAGTCTCCAGCTTCCTGACCAGCAGTATCTTCCTTGCTGAAGACACCTCTCGCTACTCTGGTTCTGTGGTAATCAGATGAAGCAGTGTATGTCGGAGGCAACAATCGAGCAATATAACATGATCCTGAAAAGTCGGCAGGCAACCATGTATAAGCTCTGTCTCGACAAATGAAGTAGGTACCCCTAGCAGTAAGAAAGGCAGGGGAAGAGTTAGCCGGAAACACATAAGTCTCTACGCACTCACTCCTCCCTAGCTGAGCTTTCGGATTTCTCCCATTACCTTGCAAACAGACCTGACCTCGGTGAGGTACGACCCAGATTGGAGTTGAGCTTTTACGCTTGCTTTCTCCTAAACTAAGGCGATACTCTGAAGTATTCCAACTTAAATATACTCGCAATTCGTCTCTAGGGTAAGATGGAGTATTATTGACGTCCTTGACCATGTCAATAATTCCCTGGACTAAGGCTTTGTTGGCAGAGTTATATTTAGTGGAACGTGGTGGACGTGGAGGATAGGTTTCAAGGGCATAAGCAAAGATGGTTTGGAGGGCCTGAAATGATCCATTGTAGCTGTAAGGCAAAACCAAATAGGGAATACCTTTATCCATAGTGTGGGGTATCAAGCCACACACCCAGCAGTTTGTGGTGTTAACTACCAGTTGGTGTTGGTGCAAGAGTTGTACAAAAGTGTTGTTGGTGAATTCTGAGCTTCGGGCTTGCTCATGTTCTGGAAACGAGTGAAAAGAGTGTATAGAAGAAACAGTAGAAGTGGCAGGATCAAGGGGAGGTACTGTAGTAACTGGCACAAAAATCAAATTTATACTAAAGACGATTCCACCCACCAATGTTGCTAAAATAATCAAGAATGTAATGGCACATTGCATCAAAAAGCATTTGCTATGAAGGATTCTATTAAGTCTGTTTCTGCGAACATAAATCACATTTTCTCGTTGCAGCGCAGGAAGCTCCATCTTCTACAATCCGCTCGCGACCACTGATGATGTGTACGTAGATGAAAATGCCTCTATCAGCCCTGGGAGTTCCCAGAACCAACAGAAAGATCGACCTTGTGTCAGACCCCTGCAGATTCAAACTAGGTACACAGCCACGACCCTACGGCTACCCAGACGGCAAGGCAATTTAAAAACAATAAACAATAGCAAACTTCCTGGCTGAAGGCAAAAGTTCAATATATCAAAATCACAATATGCAGTTGCCTGCTTTATTTGTCCATTTTACGGCTTCTTAAGTTATATTTCTGCTTCGCTGGTACTGTCTGATCGGAAAATAGTGTATCACTAGCAGCTGTTTCAGTGTTTAAGTTCGCAGGTAGCAAAGTTTCTTCTGATGCTGGAGACAAATGTTCAGTGTTCAAAGGAGTCTTTTCAGGAGGAGAGTCAGGTTTTGAAGTGTCAGTAATCAATTCGGCATCGCTGAAGGAGATGAACTTCGGTGTGCTTTCAGATTCGGAGGCACCAATTCCCTTTTTCACCCAGTCGTCGTAAGGGAGCGGCAAAGGGACACGCTTAACATGTGATGCGTGTACCCAGTGCTTGCGGCCAGCTACACGAACTGCTGTCCTCGTTGCCAGTAAGATTTGGAAAGGCCCCACAAATCTCGGCTGAAGGTTGTTCGTCCTCGCGAAGTTCTTGATGACAACGAAGTCTCCCGGTTTCAGCTGGTGCCCTGGACTCTCCGGAGGTTTTGGCAAAGCATCGAAAACCTGTTGATGAATAAGACTCAATTTAGCAGTCAAGTCGTAAAGGTAGTCTATCAACATAGGATATTCTATGGAGCAAAATTCTTTAGGCCTTGGCACACCCCAGATATTTGCCGGGCGACCAAAGACTATTTCGTACGGACTAAGCCCTATTCTAGAATGTACCGTTGCTCTCGTTGATAACAAGGCCAAAGGAAGTGCGTCTGGCCAGGCTAAACCTGTGGATGCTTGTATTTTTGCTATTTTCAGCTTGAGGGTGCCATTGTAACCCTCGACTAAACCAGCAGACTGGGGATGGTTTGCACTGTGAAATTTCTGTTTCAGTCCTAGGCCGGCACACACACTCTGCATAACTTTCCCTATAAACTCACTTCCGTTATCTGACCATACGATCCGTGGCATTCCAAATCTAGGGAAAAATTCTTTGAGAAGAATTTTGGCAGTTGATAGGGCAGTGTTGTCCTTTAGTGGATATGCTTCGATCCACCTGGAAAAAACACAAACTACCACCAGGACATACTTCAAATTATTGCAGCGCTCCAGTTGAATGAAGTCTAACTGAATCACTTCAAAGGGGCAGGAAGGAGGAGCGAAATGACCAGCTGGAGTTGGAGTTCCCTTGCCAGGATTATGCATCAAGCACACCATACAATTTTTCACCACTCTCTCTGCACACTTACTGATTCCCTCATTCTTCCAGACCGGAGCTAACATTTTACAGATCCCTTTAGTACTTATATGCGCTACTCCATGTGCCATCGTCACTACTGCAAGCACATACGCATCGGGCAACATCCAACGCTGCTGTTCTGTCAAATCAATCCAACATCCATTCGAGTCCAACTTGCCCGTACTTTCTCTCCATACACGTTTCTCTTCCTCAGTTGCTTCTTTCTGAATCTCTTTCACACTTTCCATAGTATCCTCACACATTCCAGACTCAGCAATCCATCTTGCAGACGTAGCAACATACATTCTGCTCATCGTGTCTCTAGCTGTCTGTTTAGCAATTTCATCAGCAAAAGCATTCCCACGACCAACATCATCCGTGATTGCTTTATGAGCACTGCACTTCACAATCGCAACTTCAGTCGGCAAGGTTAGAGATTCCAACAAGTCATTAACTAGCTGACCATGTTGGATCTTAGTCCCATGGGACGTAATGAAACCTCTTTCTCTCCACAACCGGCCAAAACTATGGGCCACGCCAAATGCGTACTGACTATCTGTAAACACATTCACTCTCTTTCCCTCAGCTAAAACACACGCTCTCGTTAGGGCTATTAATTCTGCAGCTTGGGCAGAATTCTGACTCACTCTTGCAGTCTCCACAATCGTCTTCAAAGTCGTTACTGCATAAGCAGCAGTCACATCACCATTCTCCAATTTAAAACATGACCCGTCCACATACAGCGTACCATCCGGATCAGATAACGGAGTATCTTTCAAGTCAATGCGTCCTTTTGTCTCTTCCTCCGTTTTGAAACAGCAATCATGTGGCTCGGAATCACTCGACTCTTGATCAGTCGGCAACAGTGTTGCTGGATTCAATACATTACATCTTTTGATCTGAATATGACTCGCTAGTAATGTCAGCTCGTAACCAGATAATCTCGCACTAGTGAGGTGTTGTGTCTTCGTTCGGTTCATGAGTGTATCCACTGCATGAGGAACCATGACCACTAGCATGTTGTTCATCACCAAACCAGCAGATTGTCAAATGGAAGCCGCAGCTGCCGCTGTAGCTCTCAAACAACTAGGCAACGCTCTGGCTACCGGATCTAATGTTGATGAAAAATACGCACAAGGGCGTTGTTTATCACCAAATTTCTGTGTTAGAACACTCAACGCGCAACCTTCTCTCTCGTGAACGTAGAGCGTGAATGGCTTACTGTAATCAGGTGTACCCAATACAGGAGCTGAACATAGTGCATTTCGTAACTCAGAAAAACTCTCTTGACATTCATCAGACCATGGCACTGGACTCGGAACATTTTTCCCAGTCAAAGCTACCAATGGTTTTGCTAAAAGAGAAAAATTTTGAATCCACTGCCTACAGTAAGAGGTAATACCTAGAAAGGCACGTACTTCTCTCTGTGTGCGTGGAACACTCATCTGTGTAATTGCTTTTATTCTTTCTGGGGTCAACTTCCTTCCCTCCTTTGACAAGAGATGACCTAGGTAGGTCACTTCTTGGCAACAATATTGCATTTTGGAAGGAGACACCTTGTGATTTAGTTTAGACAAATGATGCAATAAGGAAATTGTAGCTGCTTTGCAAGTTTCCTTGTCATCGGCAGCCACTAGAAGATCGTCTACGTACTGTACTAGGGCAGAACCTGGAGGAAGGACAAAAGAATCTAACTGGCTTTTTAATGCTTGACTATAAATGGATGGACTCTCACAATAGCCTTGTGGAGCGCGTTTAAATCTGAAACTGCGACCTCCTAGACAGAAGCCGAAAATATCCCTGCTTTCTTCTGCTATCGGAATGCTGAAAAAGGCATTCTTTAAGTCAATAACTGAGAACCATGTGGCTGTAGCAGGAATTAATGTTAGCAAGGCAGTAATGTCTGGCACTACAGGAAATTGCGGGACTACAATCTTATTAACCTCTCTAAGGTCTATGACAAACCTGTACACTGGAGGTTTTGTAGGATCAGTTCGTTTCAGAATCGGCAATACAGGACTGTTACAGACATTTCCTCTAGTTTCTTCAACCACACCTTTCTTAATTAAATCTTGCACAATCAATAGAAGTGCACGCTCACCTTCACTAGATATTTTATATTGGGGAATTCTTGGAAATTTTACATTAGTTTTCAAAGTTACCACATACGGTGGAATTTCTAGGAGACATACATCATTAGGACCAGTCGCCCAAAGAGAATCAGGGAGTGACCGTAGCTCTGGCGGGAGTGCGTCCATCGACAAGTACATCGGAGAGGTGATATTTTTACCCAATGTAAGCTGTACTCCTTCCGGAGAACAGTACAATGTCGCATATAGTCGTTTTAACAAATCTAAACCAAGCAGATTTTCATTACAACCTGTCGTTAAAATCAGGGGTGCTTTCAATTGGCACGGTCCAACAGAAATAGACAAAGGGCCAGATATCGGGTTGTAAACAGGGGCGCCTGAAAAACCTACGGAAACATTTGTTGAGCCGGACAAAGGTGCGCCAGGGAGTTTCGCATGAATGATAGAACTTTTTGCGGCACCAGTATCCAACAGAAACGGTTCGACTACACCTGATGTTGCTACTGCGACATAAGGCCCACTCTGATCCACTGGAACTGATACTACTCCCTCTCTCTGTCCATGGCTGTCCTAGTACCCATTTTGCTGAAAACCCTCATCTACTTCATTATAGTCTTCAACAAGATACTGTTGAGATCTATTCTGCTGAGTAGATTGTCCATTTCGTTGATCAAAGTGATTGGAGGGACGATCATTCGTTTGTGGAGGTATAGCACCTCGTCCTCGACCTCTAGAATTCTGCACAAAACCACCACGACCTCTCTGAGCTGCTGCTGCATTATTTTGCGCTAAGATCGGACATTCATTTTTATAGTGACCCTCTTTCTTACAGTACGCACACTGGTTCCACTGATATTGAGGTCTTGATGAGCTATAATCTGTCCTTTGGTACGAACCTTGCTGCGTATTAGATTGATTCGTGCGAGGCGGATACGCCTGCTGCAAAAGAACTTTAGTTTTTAAATCTTTAGTTTTCTTCTCTGATTTTTCCTTTTCTTCTTTATCCCTATTTTCGTAGTACTGTGCAGTCGCAAGTATTTGCGCTGTCGTAGATACAGCCCACGCACTTTCTGAGTCTTTTAATTTATTGCATAATTCAGGTAACAAATTATGCACAAATTTATCGACAAACAGTCTTTGCCCTCCTTCTGTACTCATGTCTTGACCACTATGATCTACAAAAGTCTCTTCAAACCTCGTGAAGAAGTCGGAGACACTTTCGTCTTTCTTCTGCCTGCATGCTGACAGCTTGTCCCAATTTACACGCAATGCTGGCATCAGAGTCTTCATTAGATCAATTATTCTACCTGGAAGATTAGCAATTAGAGGTTCGGGTTTCGCGCCACCTATTTGCTGACCATCTGCTGCAGTGATAGCTGCCCAATCACCACCTAAGGCAGCTTGATGATCCTCTCTACGAATTTTAGCCCACACTGGTTGCGGAACTACATTACCAAACAACATATCGATGTCGGCTAGGTTCATTATACAAGCCTCAACTGTCTGTGTTAACTCCTTGTAATATCCAGCAGGATTCTTACGTGGATCTGGCAAGGCCTGTTTCACCGCTAACACTTCAGCTCGCTTCCATGGAATGTGTATCCACACTCGTTGGAACTGTGCTGGAGCAGCTGCAATACCAGCATTATCATCACGTTGTATTGCTTCGCGCCAGATTGGAGGAACCTCCCTCATAGGATATTGGCGACTTAGCTTCATTTTACCTTTTTCTAAGTCTCTCGGTGAACGAAGAGATGGATCATTCCTAAAACTTAAAATAAGTTCCATCGCTTCTTTTATATTCTCACCCACTATCATTCCAGCAGCGAATTCTTTTTGAATTTTAATTAAATCTTCCAAATCTGATTCAACATCATCTTCTTCTATTTCTTCACGCAACAACGAGCACATCTCATCAAAGACGTACCGTTGTGTTGGTTCCCCCCACTGCATAAATGTGTCTAACACATCTCTCGTACTATATCTTCTACTCTTCGAAATCCATCTGAGAGCCGTGGAATCTAAAATTCCCCGTTCCTCAGTACTTGGAAGCTGACTACGTCTCTGAACTGAATCAGGAGTAGGAGTCTTAATTAAAGTTTTATATAAAGGAGACAGTATATTAGTAACAGAATCAGTGATTCTTCGACGAACAGAAAGTGGAGTTAGTACACTCGCAGACGTAGAGAACGCAGTAGAGGTAGGAATAGATAACGGAACAGTAGGAGTATCGAGAAAAATAGTTTGTGGAATAGTAGGTACAGATGTAGGTATAGAGGCTGGCAGTGCAGGAAGAGGAGGAGCTGTAGGAACATTCACATTCATCACAGGAGGTACGGGAGCTTGATTCTGGGGGACAGGAGCAGGAACACCAGGTTGTCCAGCAACCGGCAATTGAACATTCGGGACAAGTGGAGCCGCAGCACCTTGTGCGTACGGTGGAGGTGACCGTAACAGATAAGATAACAGAGGATCGTTTTCAGAATCCTCCAGTATCTTAGCCATTTTCGATTGCAAGGCAGGATAGCACTTGTCAATCGCTAAGTTATGCTCTCTAATTGCTACATCTATGGCCTTCTCACACTCGTTAGCCTGCAACTGTTTAGCCGCTTGCTCTAGAGTCAACTCTTCTTGTTCTTTCTGTTCTTTCTTCAACCTTTTCATTTCTCTCTGTTTGGATTCTTTTCGCCAGTAACGGAAAGAATCAAACATTGCCGGCCGGGCTTTCTTCCTAAACAATTTCGCTTCTAAGTTGTCGAGAATCTCGGGTTCAAAACTACCATGCAGTGGCCAACTAAGGACACCATCCTTCTTACAGTAACGGACCCATACCTCATTATAAGATATAGGACCCACGCCATGCTTACAATATAAATCATATAGGGGAGTCCCAATCGGAGGAACCAGACATGAGTCCTCCAATCGTGAATCACTGTTGCAACTAAAACAAGACAACATTTTCCGACTTACCATTTTCAGTCCGGAACACAAAACAAACAAAACACGGAACAAATATGTGCACTTGAACAAAGAACTTAGGCCTACCAAAACGAACTGATGTATCGATACCCAAACTAAACCAAATAGATTATCGTAACTAGAACAACCAGTGATAATCTTACAAAACCAAACCAAACCAAGAACCGATCAAGGATTTTAACAATCCTCACAAAGTAACCAGCTAGCTATCACTAAATACTTAACTGAGTCACTGATGACGTCACCAAGGAGAAACCCGTCACGTTTCGCCGTACTAAGGACTGCACCTCGGGTCCAAGACAGGGCGACGGTCAAGGCAACGGCCCACTGCAGCCGTCCTGAACGGGAAACCCTCGTGGAAGAGAACTTCGGGCCACTTTTGCGATATGCCGGGATCGATGAAGTGGGGCGCCTCCCTCAGGAATCTTCACACGAAGCTTCTCGAACTCTTCAGGCTTTTGGACCGGTACCGAATGACGTCGCCCCACGTTGGGCGCCAATTGGAGTTCTGGACTTTTTGGGTCCGTCCAGAGGTGTCAGGGAACAACACCCAAAGACCCCGGAGTTCCACCTGCCTTGGTGCACAAATGAACAGAAACACGGGCTTCTCGATGGTGGCGTCAAAGACCAAAGGTTTATTACTGCAGGGACACAGAAGTCACAGATACTACACACGGGCAGTAACTAGGAGCCTGTTCAATTTGTACAAAGCGGGTTGCTCCTTATATACTAGTTTTTGGCCTTCAGGCGAATTCTTCATATGTTGGTACATTCCCAAAACCTTTGTGTCATAGACAATAAATATTTGGTGTGCACAGGAACCGTTGATAAAATCTGATACAAAACATCTACGAAGAGGGGTTCCCACTAGTTCGTCACAATTCCCTGTCAATATTGCATTCAGGACCCGGACCGCCTCATCGTAAAGTTTGTTACCTCCCCCTAATAAAGATTCAGAAAGAAAGAAACAGAGCCAGGTGTGGAAGATAGAAAAGTGGGATAAGGGATGTTTGTGGGTTGTAAATGGGCAAGGCTACCGGCTTCGGCCGCCTAATCATGATCAGGACAATGGACACGAAGACTAGTTTGGCAGGACTGGCCTCGGGCAGAGGAGGCAGCCTTTGTCGAGTCATGCAGCTACAGCGTGATCTGGTTTAAGGTGCACGTGTCATGAAAGGGGTGAATCTCCAGCTAAGGCTACGTGTCCTTAATCGAAATGAAATGATCAGAGGTTATTGCGTATGTGAGGGCAAGGAACACAAAATGGCGGCCATGATCTAAGATGGATGCCGTGGGTAGATCAGAAATGTGTTTATAAAAGGAGTGCTCTTGCTTGTAGCGTAGCGAAAACACCAGGATATACTAAATGGATCATTTGCGGTTCGCTGATACCAATATTATGTATTTCCGACAAACTTGAAAACACGGGTTCAAATCGTCACGGAACCTCAACATTGTGTGTTCACATACAATATCTGGGTAGCCATGTGGCCTATGTGGCCCACAGCAACTTCAGAGCCCCCACCAACGCCCACCACCAACTCATCAGAAATACAAAAAAAACAGCGATCGAAGACAGAATCTCCACACACACACACAACAGCAAAGAACTCTTCAGCATCTTCAAGGAGTTTGCCTGACTCACTAGCGAGGTTACTGACATTCCTCCCTCACAAGACCTCTGCAACAAACTCAGCACCTTCTTCCACCACCCAATCAAGAACATTTACAACAACTTCGACAAAGACAACCAACACACTGAACCCTGACCAGCCACCCCGACACCATGAAGCCAACAATTGACAGCTGGACAGCCTTCACCACTGAAGACACAATGAAGACGATGAAGACAATCTACTCCAGTACCCCCATGGACCCCTGCCCCCACCACAACTTCAACAGAGCCGCCAACACCTTCGCACCCATACTTAGCCACACCATCAACCACTCCCTGGCGAACTACTCCTTCCCAAATGACTGAAAAAACACCAAGATCAACACCCTCCTGAATAAGCCCTCGGCGGACCCCACCGACCTCAAAAACTACAGACCCATCTCCCTGCTCCCGTGCCCAGCGAAAGTCAATGAGAAAGCCATCAAAAGCCAACTTGCTACCTTCACCGAAGAGCACATCCTTGACTCCTCCCAATCTGGCTACAGAAAAAATCACAGCACAGAAACCGCCCTCCTCGCCACAACAGACGACATCCGCTCCCTCCTGGACAGATGAGAAACAGTAGCCCTCATCCTCCTCGACCTCTCAGGGGCCTTTGACACAGTCCCCCACAGCACCCTAACACACAGACTCTACAAGGCAGGGATCCGGGACAACGCCCTCAACTGGATCTACTCCTTTCTCTCTGGCAGAACGCAGCAGATCAGACTCCCTGCTTTCTTTTTGGACCCTACACCAACCACCTGCAGAGTCCCTCAGGGGTCCTCCCTCAGCCCCAAGCTCTTCAACGTCTACATGGTTCCGCTCGCCCCCATCGACAGAAACCACGGACTCAACATTGCTTCATACGCAGACGACACCGAACTCATCCTATCTAACTAACCCAATGCAGCCAAACCCAACTTTCAAGAAGGCATGGAAGCTGTCGCCAAATGGATGAAAAGCAGCCGCCTACAACTCAACACTGACAAAACAGAAGTATTCATCATGGGTCTACGCCCCGATGCCTGAAATGACACCTGGTTGCCCCCTGCCCTTGGAAGCCCACCCACCCCCACAGACAATGCACACAACCTCGGAATCACCCTGGACTTCGAGCTTAAAATGGAGCGCCAGATCAATTACGTCGCATCCTCCTGCTTTCACATTCTCTGTCTCCTATGTAAGACTTTCAAATGGATCCCCTTCGAGCACAGAAAGACCATCACCTACGCCCTTGTCACCAGCAGACTCGACTACGGCAACGCACTCTATGCCGGAATAAACAGAAATCACACCACAAGCTACTAAACATCCAGAATGCCGCAGAAAATGAGTTCTCAATCTGACACTGCCATATCGCCCAGCACCTGCGCACACTCCACTGGCTCCCCATCGAGGCTAGAATCACCCTCAAGATTCTCACCTACGCACACAAAGCCCTCCACAACACCGGACCAGCATACCTTAACATCAAATTTAAATTCCATGCTCCCCAAAGGACCCTACAATCAGCCCAGCTCTCCTACTCTGTGGTCCCCTGCGCTGGAAAGACCAGATCAGGAGGCCTCTCCTTCTACTTCCACGCGGCCAGAGCCTGAAACACCCTACCGCTCCACCTCAGACAGACAACATCACTCCCCATCTTCACGAGAAACCTAAAAACTTGTCTCTTTGACTGACCACCTCCTTGAAGGACTGGAACCTGCACCTCCCCTCCTCCCCAGCACCTTGAGACCCTTACTGGTGAGTAGTTGCACTTAGCAAACACATGATTAATTGATTAGTTGCCATGTCATGCAACATGCCTTGGAAGTATGTTGTGGTCAAAAGCATTTTGACAATTAGTAAGTTTTTGGACTCACACACTGATTGCCACCCTGTACCTCTCACACTTGCAGCGTTTACTTGTCAGCCCAATGATGTATGCTTGCTAGTAACAGTGGGTGGACCTGGCACTTGTGGGGTGACTTCATTCACCATTTACATTGACTGCATGACACCAGTTGTACTTCAGGCTTGCAACTTTGAGTAAGCACTTGCTAGTCAACACACAAACAGTGTTCACCGAATATGCTACACTCTCACTGACTAGCATTGTCACTGACTCCACACAAACTTGTCCCTTTGGTAATTAGTTTGTATATTTGCCTCACAGAATGCCCAATGGTCAACCTGGCCATGAATCCTACCGACAGACAATGCACAGGTAGTTTTAAGTGCGTGGTGCGTGGCGTGGTCGGCTCGGCGCGAGCTTTGCAGCTATGGTCTGTACACTCTGGAGTCTGGCAATCAAATATCCCGGGGTTTCCAAAAGTCTTGCGTTGCAGTAGTCAAGACGACTTAAAATAATGTTCCTGACTACTGTCGTTCTTGCCTGGACCGGCAGCAAGGGCAGTATTTTGCGTAGTCCTCGAATGAGGGTAAAGCAAGCTCCCACTACTTTATTTACATGTGACTCCAGGTTCATTTTTTTCATTGAAACTGCCCCCTAGGTTCCGTACAGCACCGACTGGTGCCAGTGGGCCGTTTCCATTTGTCAGCCAGAAATCATTTGGCAGTCCTCGGGAGATCTTCCCTACTTTACAGTGAAGAATCTCCGTCTTCTCCTTGTTAAATTGGAGAGAGTTGCCTCTTAGCTAATTGGCCATTTCAGACAAACAGGTGTGAAAGCTTTCCAGTGAGTCTGCTTGCTTTCTGTCCAGGGAGACAATGAGCTGGGTATCATCGGCATAATTGATCACACAGATGTTATACCTTTTGATGATTCCCAGCAATGGTCGCAAATATACATTAAACAGAATCGGGCTAATGGACGAACCCTGTGGAACTCCATATTCGTTTTTTATAAATTGCGACTGGTAAGGAGGAAGCGCTACTGCTTACAACCTATCCGATAGATAGGAACGCATCCAACCTAGTGCCACCCCAGTTACACCTAGGTATTCCAATCTTTTCAGAAGGATGTCGTGGTTAACCGTGTCGAATGCGGCAGACAGGTCTAGCAAAACCAGAGTTGCCGATTGACCCCTGTCTGCTCGCATTTGGAGATTATCCAAGACGGTCACCAGGGCCGACTCTGTTCCGTGGCCGGGTCGGAAGACAAATTGCTCCTCCGCCAGCTTATTAGTTTTCTCCAAAAAAAGTTAAATAACTCAAACCCAAAACTATACTAACCTACAACACCTAACCTAGCTTACAATCTAGCCTCCTTTTACCTGAGTGCTTTATAAGTAAGTAAGAAAACCTTGTTACCTGTACAGGAGAAGTGCATGGAGGAAGCACGATGCTGGAAGCCTGCCACAGAACTACATAGAAGAAGGCAGTCTACAAAATACCGCAACTGGTAGCCTAAAATTGGGTAAAATCCAAATAAAAAAGATTTTCTTGACATTGAAACAAATATAAAAAATAATTATAACCATTGTTTACAACATTGAGAATTTGCATTTTTCGGTTTTTTCCTGATGTATTGCACAAAGCCACCCTGTTGCTGGAGCCCTATCAAAAGTAAGGAGTGGTGAGCCATCCTAATGTCTACAACATTGCACTCTTTATATCATATATCTATAAATGGTTTTACTCTATGTTTTTATCTTCTGTGCTTTTATGGCTTACACCTGAAATAAAGTTGTATTGACTGATTGAAATTGCAAAACATATGTATAAAATGTTAAACAATGTTCTACATATTAATGTAAATATATAATAAAAATACTGATAAATCAATCTAACTTTTTAAATGTTAAAAAAGGTTCACAAATAACATTAACAATTTTACAAATAGAATGTTAAGAAAATTGACTATATGTAGCACAAGCTACCACAAGTCCTCTGTACACGCATGTGAGTCAAAACAGTACAACACAGTTTCTGTTGATTAATGACGAATGAAACTCTGTATCCTTTCTTTGAAATGTTCACTTTAATGGTGTGTTGCTTAAAAGTGAGATAGTTCTTAGACCTTCAAACCGATGATACTCCCGACCCGGTAGGCCATAAGTATTTCACACTGGTAACGTGTAATTCTTTAAGTATCTGTAGTTCAAGTCTCGAAGTCAAAATAATTGACCAGTGTTAGTCTTCCGTTCTGAAATCAGTAATTGTGGCGAGGTAATGCTCAGCATTGGTATGGCAAAATGTAAGTCATGGTAAAGTAACCTTAAGTCAATCTTTGGCGAGTACGCCCAGTGTGTCTCCTGTTCCTGGGATCTTGTTCCGACCATCGGGTGGTGCATATGGAATAGGAGCTTCCTGGACAGAGGTCTTGCGTCTAAGGTTAGAAGCTATACTAAACAAGCTATACTAAACACAGCATTGAAGGCAGGATGGACTTCATGTCGTATGGATTGACATGACTCTAATGAGACTTAAATCTGCTAGCAGCCACCTTATATGATGTAAGCATCAGTTCTGTGTGACAAAATGCCTCCTTGCTAGGCTATCATGATACATATTTGCTGCAGTCATGACTTGTTTAGAAATGTTGTAATCCTCTTGAGCTGATAATTTTAGAGGCCACCAGAACAAATCTCTGGATTCAGAGAATTATTCTAGCCCTGCATTTACACAAGAATAGATATGTACTTTAATATTATATCAGGAGTTCATTATTAGAATTGTGTACGAATATAGGATTACTGACTCTTTTAGGATTAAGAAATGTATTTTGCACTTCTATTCAGACGCAGCTCCTACAGGACGGGGTGGTGGGGCGGGGGCTCATGGGGAGATTGAAAAAGAAAAAAAAACACTGTGCCAACCCACTGCCTCTCCTCTGTCCTCTTCTTAACTAAATCCTGTCTGGAGTCCGGCAGCAGGAAGCACCCAGGTGCCCCTAAACCAATCACTATGTTGCGATCTATCGTTGTGATTGGTCTGAGCGCCATGGTAATACAGCCTGGGTGGAGAACATGCAAAGTGCAACTCTAACTATTGTATCTTGGTATGTTAGTGATTAAAACAATTAGCTCAAAAACCCTGATGTATTAAATGAGTTACAACAAAATGAAATAGTATGCCTCCAAGAAACCAGGAAGTTAACAGAGAGTCCCTGGCAAAAAAACCATGACAAATATTGTGCTCCAGCTACACCATCTGAAAAAGGGGGCCGCCCTTCAGGTGGAGTAGCAATATATATCCTCAAAAGAGACTGGGAGTAGAGGTTACCATAGAGGAGAAGGTTATCTTGTAATTATTAAACCACATTTCCACACCACTGATCTATTGGTTCTACCAACTATAATCATTGGAAATGTTTATATAAACCCACACTCCACAAAGAAAAAAGTCCATCCAAAATCTTTATTGGATGTAGTACAAAATAACTTATTAATCTATCGTGATGCGCTGTGGCTCTTTAAATGCGACTTAAGTTCAGATTTTCTGGTCCAAATATTCAAAAACCCATGGCAACAGGTAGAGGGCTCTGAGATGGGAATCCTCCCTATTGTTCTGAACAATTCTATGGAAGTGCAAGATGACCTCCTGCTGGCCATCCATGAAGATCATCTGTCCTCCCAGAAACAAGCTAGTTTGGCTCTAACAGTCATGTTTTGTAATCGTAGACACAGTTTAAATGGTCACAGGGCATGGCTCTGTGCCGAGTGATAAACTCCAAAATAATGCCTACTTTAATGTAAGAGGCCTTTGTCTTCAAAGATTAAATAGAGGTTTGGCTAGATGGTGCCCAGAACTAGTGCTATAGCCCGGACTTGTCGCTGCCCAATTGTGTGCAATTAGCCTGTCTCCGCTTTGGATTTAACCAGCCTAGACAACGTTTTATATTAAAATCTCGTTTTGTAGTTTATTGTGCAAAGGCTAGGAATGTCGACATTGACACAATGAAGCATCTAATTTGGTAGTCAATTTTAAATGATCATCCAAAGTGGGCCCAGGATCTTACATCTGCGGTAAGCACCTTGGCTGCAGACGTTTTGTCAAAACAAGCGAGAATTATCTCTGGATCAATGGATAATGAAGCTTCTCTTGCCCTGGTATGATCAGGACTCCTCCCCCACCAGTCTAATACACTTGAGTTTTAGGGTATGTGTACCTGCCCTGGACAATGCCAATGGAGCAAAGTTTATTACATTTAAGGTGTGGCATGCTTCCACTGAAAGAATACCCCATTGGGTGCATAAATGGCATAATAGAATGATTTTGGCAACTTTGTGGGGCAGTCTGAACCTCTATTGCATATACTGGACCAAAACGAACAAAGCTACTGCCTAGATATGATAATTATAAGGGCTCTATCTGAGTCCCGAAGTTTTGAAAGTTTATTTGAAGCAGACTAGTACACACAATTTATATCAAGGAGCCACAGAATTGGTAGAAAAAGATTTCATTTTTATTATTTTCGGATTTTCAGTTAGAACACATTGATAAAAAGGTAATTACATATCCATAATAAATAATCACAACAATGACAGTGTCCCAAACATCCCTTCACACATTCAGACAATCATACTAAAACAAGCATACATCAAAACAATGAAATCACCCATCTCTGAATACAATATAGTTGCCAACTGATGATGCGATGACTAAAGTCCTGTGGGGTCTCAAACAGGGATGAGACCAGTTCAAACAATCTGGGACTAGCTTCAAGCACCGACGCGCGTTTCGGTGTCCGGCCTAGACTTAGGCCACACCTTCATCAGGGCACACTAGGGAAGGGTGGGGGACAGCAGCAAGATCTAGAATAATTCATTAAAGAAAGCACATAATTAATTCGCGTGTTTTAGTATCTACAGCGATATTCAAGATCTAGAACAATTTGTTACAAGACACGCACAACAAGTTTCGCTTTTCGGATATCTACAGTGGAATTCAGACATTCAGCTTCAGACAAAATTATATCAACAATTGTAATATATTAAACTAAACCACCCCGGAATTAGGCGCTTGGGAGGGAAATAGACATGAGCAATAGAGCCAAAAGGGTGTAGAAAACAAAATTTGCATATAGTCTGTCTATTGGGAGATATTGGGTGTGACCGATTTTTCTGCTATTAAATTTGAGAACATGTAAATATGCAGTTGCTGCTGTAAATCTGGAACATACGCGTAATTGTTAGACCTCAACTTGAAATTCTTGCAACAAGCAATTGAATATAAAGCCGTGTAAGCCAAAAGAGGGGTCGGTGATGATTAAGACTCTGGCAGCTAGTGAACATTGAGAGTATTAATGAACGTTATAACCAATGCAGAGACATCTATCCGGCTCTTTTACTTTATACTATTTGTTTTAATATTATATACCTCTAGAACTCCTGATTTGCCAACTGGGGAATTATAATTTTTAAGGAACAAGGGGTACCCAGGGGGTAGCTATGGACCATGGGTGTCAGTTAAGTTTTTGGAGACAAAGGTCTTTAGCAGTGGTAAAATAAAAAGCAATTGTTATATAGAACACAATAGGCTCCAATATATTTATCTTCCTTGCCCAGCCGGGCAGGGAATTTATTAATCAAAAGATAAAAGATTCTCAGTCAAAATACATTTCTACAACAATAGTTCATTGCAGTAAGGCACACTCCTGTGCCGTACCGGGAGAAAATAAAATAGAAAAGAGTGAAAGGGGTGTTTCAGGTAAAGGAAAAGAGCAGGCAGGGTACTGTTTCAAGTCAAAAGTTAACAGTATCGCCTGGAGTAGTGCATACAAATTCAAATATACATTGCTTTGATGTATGCCCACTCATAGGTGTCGACGTTTCGATCCCACGCTCAATTAATAAAGGGGATCATCTTCAGGACTTAAATAATAGTTTTGCCTGGGTTATAACGGCCTCTTGTTGGAGGTGTGGAATTCAGGTAATGCCAGCATCGCGGGGGCTTTCCTTGACAATGCAAGTAAGGTTTAGTGCCAATGGCTTGGGCTCGATGGTTGAGAGCCTGTGACGCGCTTGACGCGAATTCGCGTGAGAAAATTCTTTACGGCGTAACTGGTGGCCGTGTGCAGGACCAGTGGTTGGTGTACTTGCGATCCTTTTGATTGTGTGACTCCTATTAGGGTTCGATATACGGTTAGGCGGTAAAGGCTTGATGGCCGTCGCCCGGATACGGTCAAGTCCGTGAATGATCCGCAGGTTTTTGGATGATACCATGGGTACTGCCGGTGGCCGCGATCCTGCTGCTGGTGCGCGGCCACCGGCAGTACCCACGGCATCATCCAAATTCGGGAAATTTTACAACTTGGAGGGGTTTTCTGAAGAATTCCCTCAGTCTGTGAAAGTGGATAATTTAAAGGCTGTTCTCTCTTCACAGGGCATGGTTCTTTCTGATGACGTCCTTCCTTCGGACCCCTCAGTTAGGGTGACTGCCAATACAAATTATAGGGTCCAGTCCCTTATGAAGGACTTCCAGGCCCTGGCTTTTCAAGTGAGTGAGGGTGGGGATATCCCCTTCCTGTTGGCCGTAATGGAGCTCCAGGTTCATTATTTATTTGACATCTCCATTGAAAATTTGTGTGCGGTTGCTGTGGCTTCTGGGGGTTTCATTGCTGCTCATTGACATATCTGTATGCATGCTTGGAAGGCGGAGTCCTCACAGAAATCGGTCCTTCTGAAGTTGCCTTTTGGTGGTGCCATGGTGTTTGGCTGGAAGATATGGTGTCAGGAATCTCATAGGTGAAACTGTATTGGGCCAGAGCAAACCCCTCAAAGTGAGGAAGGTTAGGGTAATTGTAAAACCTTGCCTCGTTAATCTCTGGAGAACCCTTTCATATGGATCTCTGTACATTACAAGATGGCCACCGCATCTGCAGCAGAAATAAAGCACTCCTAGAGACTTCTGTCATGCCCTTAATTGTTAAGAGGTGTGCATAGTATTTCTGTTGTGCACTTCAACTGAAGTCTTGTCAGAGTCAACACACTTTCACCGGTTCTCCTCATAACTCTTGTGAGTGAGAGAGCGGGTGTTTCAGAGTTTGTCCCGGCATAGCGGATATTAGTCTCTGAGCTCTGCGCAGGTTTCAAAGGTTCGAGTTCAGCGCAGAGGATTTCAGAGTCAGCAAGAGGAGTTTCTCTCTCGCATTCCTCAGGAAAGTCTATCTACGAGTTCCGCTCTCCTGTCGACGATTCGGAAATTCACAGCATTTGGCAAAATAGCACAACTAGGCAGAAGACCGCCTTAAAGTAAGACGTATCAATCTATGTAACAGTAAATAGACTGCTCCAAAAGACTAATAGCCACTGCTTGAGGGCTACTAACATCTTTCCTATCCTTTTCCTCCCTTTCTTTCCCTTACCTTGTTCCTTAAGAGACAAAGAGGAACTATTGCTTTCTGAGCAAGGACATTTGTAATTCAGAGTTGTTTTGTAAATGATTCCAAACTTGAGATAGAGGTATAGCTAAAAGACTGTTACTATTACAATTAATTGCCTACACAGAGAAACCTGATTGTGGTCACATTCATACCATCCTTTTTAGTTTCAAGTTTGCACCCCCTTGCTGACTGAGAATCCTCATTCCAGTAACTGTACCAAAATTTAGAAGAGATAGTTTATACTCCTGCTAAGACTGGTAGGGAGAATTAAATGCAGCATTTGTTCACAGTAGTGGAGAAATGTTAGACAGGCTGATTGTTTGCTTCTTCTCTTCTGTTCCTTCGTGCATTGGATGCCCTCCCCATCCTGGGAACTACTTCTGAAGATTACCTGGGAGCAGTTGAGGGAAGTAGCCGAAGAAGGAGATGTCTTGTCTCTGTCCCATTCCCCTTTCCCCCTCGCTGGTGGAACTGCACTGTGCAAGCTTGTGCGGTGCCACCGGTAGGCAGGCATTGGGATTTAGCGTCCGTTCTGCTTCCATGAAGAATCAGTACTAGACATATGGTCAAACATTCAGCTTAGAACCGGAAAATACTGTCTCCTGTTCGCCCTCCCTCTCAGGGTCAGGGTATTGGCTATCGCTGTGGTTTTGTCTTGCCTTAGTCTAGAGGTGCTCACCAACCCTTTCGAGGCAGGTGTCATGGCTGGAGAGCCCCTGGAAATTACACGTCCTGGACTCTGTCCACCACTGCATCTTCCACTCCTGTTCCAAAGCAATATCTGTCCGCTTTTCCCTGTCAGGGTCGCCTTTGCTTCTTTTCTCACTGCTAGCAGAGTCTTTCTGATGCTTGTGCGGTTCAGACGGAGGACTTTAGTTACCGGATCGAGTTCTCATCTCGTCGTGCTCAGGTTTTCATGGAGACTCCTTTGCCATGGGCTCCCGTGAGGCAAGCAGCCTTGCTAGAGGGTGTTCAGCTTCTCCTGGAGAAACAGGCTGTCATCGAGGTTCCATCTCTGGAAAGGGGACAGGGGTACTATACATTTTTATTCTGTTTTCAAAGAAGGATTCCACCGACCTCCACCCTGTGTTAGATTTGAAAGCTGTGACTCTGCACATTCCACATCGCTGCTTCAAGATGGTGACTTTGCATTCAGTTCTTCAGCTGGTGCACAAGGGGTCCTTCCTCACCTCCCTCAACCTGATGGATGCTTACCTGCATGCTCGAGTCCATCCAGAGGATCAGCAGTTTCTGTGGGTTGCTGTGGGCTCCCAGCATTTCCAGTTGCAGGTGCTTCCTTTCAGCCTTTTATTAGTGTCAAGGGTTTTTACGAAGCTCTTGGCCCCCCTTGTAGGTATCCTCCATTCCTGTGTTATTCAGGTATCCCCTTGCCTTGATGACAGGCTAATTGTTTCTCCTTATTTCTCCCAGGCTACAGAGGATGTTCATCAGGTCTGTCATCTGCTGTGTTCCTTTGGTTTCCTCATCAATCACCGGATGTTCTCCCTTCAGCCCTCCCAGTCTCTAAAGTTTCTGAGGACCTTCTTCAGAATGAATCTTTCTCTGTTCCATCATTTCTCCTGGGTACTCTCCCAGTCTCAGGTATCAACTGAGCTCTGGCTGAAAAGTCAGGGAGAGATGGCCTACACTCTGCATGTCCTCTCCTCGTCCCATCTCCATCTGTATCCCCTTTTGCATCACCTTCCGTGCTACTGGGATCCTGTTTCACAGGACTACGTGGCTCTTGTTCCTGAGTCTCGTGATATTGGGGACTCCTTCCAGTGTTGGCTGTCCCCTCACAATCTCTTCAGGGGGTTCAACCTTCTTCCCCCTCCTTCCTTGATGGTCTTGTCCACCGATGCCAGTGCCATGGAGTGGGGGGCAATTTTTGGGATTCCAGGGCCCAGGGCCGGTGATCCCTTTTTGAGTTTCTCCAGTCCTCGAATTGGTGGGAGTTGATGGCGATTTGGCAGGCCCTTCATTGGTTCGCTCTCCTCCTTCAGTCCTGGCTGTCTGCTCTCAGATGGACAATCAGGTTGTTCGTGCCTTCGTCAACCGGCAAGGGGGGATGTGCTTGTCTCTCTTTCTCAATTCCCGGAAGATAGGTCTGTGAGCCAAGCTGAATCTCCATTCTCTCTCGAAAGTTTACCTTCCGGGGAGGGAGAATGGGCCTATGCATTCTTTGAGCAGGGTGTTTCCCTCATCTGTAGCCATGTGCCTGTCTCTTCCTCTTTTTCGGTAGATCATCTCCATGTTCGGCCTTCTTGGCTAGATCTCTTTACCTTGGAGGAAACAGTCCTTCTTCCACTGTTCTGCTACCTTATTTCTTCGAGGTTTGCCTGGGTGATCAATGCCTTCACCATCCCATGGTCCCAGGGGCTAGTGTTTGCTTTCCCTCCTTGTCTCTTTATTCCTCAGGTCCTCATGAAGGTCCAGTTGGGTCGGGCAGAGCTGCTTCGTGTGGTCCCAGAATGGTTTCGGAGACCTTGGTTTCCAGTCCTTCAGGGTTTGGCGTTATGTCCCCATTGACAGTTTCTTCTATTCCCATCTCCTCTGCTTGTACCCCTTCTCAGTGAAACCTCTCTTCTTTGCCTCCGGCTGGGGGTTTGGCACTTGAGAGGTTGAATTTGTTGGGTATGGGTTGTTCGCTGGAGGTGCCCCAGAGAATGCCGTTTTTCGAAGGTCTTCAACCCTGAAGTCTTACGTGCGACATTGGAATAACTTTGACTCCTTGTGTACTGAGTAGGGTTTGTCTTCTTCTTTCTGTGATCTTGCCCAGGCCTCTGATTTTTTGCGGAATCGTTTTGTGTTGGGTCTCGCTGTCTCCACTCTCTGTGCCCAATGGGCCACCATTCTTGTCTTCCAGGGTTCTGCAGTGGCCTCTTTCTCTCATTTGCTGTATCACATTTTGCTGAGTTTTTTTTGCTTCAGTGGCCTGTCTCCCGCTCTCCTGTTCCTGCTTGGGATCTTCCTTTGGTGCTTAATGTGTAGGCTGGTCTGCTGTTCGAGCCTCTCCTTTCTGTTGACCTTAAGTTTCTTTAGGCTAAGGTTCTTTTTTTGGTGGCCATTTCTTTGGGGAGAAGGTGGTTGATGAGACTTGGGCTTTGCTGACTTCTCCCCCTTTTTTGTGTTTATGTTCAGACAAGGTGATCTTGCGGCCTAGTCAGTTTTTTTCTGCTCAAAGTCTTGTCTGCCTTCCACTGTCAGGAGGAAATTGTTCTTCCTGTGTTCTTTCCTGATCCTTCCTCCCCTGAGGAGGAGGTTATGTATTCCCTAGATGTGTTGCGGGTGCTGTGCATCTATCTGGACAGGACGTCTGGCATGGGTCTGAAGCCATCTCTTTCCACTTTGACTCTGTGGTTGAAATGTGCGGTGGTCCTGTCCTACGAGACTGCACACTGTCCTCTTCCTTCTTCTGTTCAGGGGGAGTCCACTCAAAGGGTTTCCTACTCCTGGGCCATGTTTAAGGGTGCCTCCCTGTGGGATATTTGCAATGCTGCTATTGGGCCTCTCCCCATACTTTTGTCTCCCACTACCGCTTTCAGTTGGGGATAGTGGCATCTGCTGCTTTTGACTCTCATGTTTTTTCTGCTGTACATGATTTGTGATCTGTATTGTTTCTGTTTTGATTTAATTTGACCAGTTGGTTCTGCGGCATCCTTCTGGTCTTTGTGTTTTCAATCACCTTTCGCTTGAGTACGAGCTCACTTTTGGGGAATTCAATGGGAAGATGTACGAGGAGGTAATGCTT
Organism: Lissotriton vulgaris; assembly: GCF_964263255.1. Taxonomy (NCBI): domain Eukaryota; kingdom Metazoa; phylum Chordata; class Amphibia; order Caudata; family Salamandridae; genus Lissotriton; species Lissotriton vulgaris. Next base: position 447,653,725 of record NC_141693.1, on the reverse strand, counting down.
GGTTACTCACAAGTAATCTTCATTACTCTGAGCCCTGATTTTTCTGTGCCATTCCTGGGCCTGTCCCTCCCTCCCTGTTTTTCTGTTTCAGGTGACTGTGTTTTTCTTTGTCTTGAGTGTCTTTGGTATTCTCACGATTTTGTTCTGTAGTACTTCCCCCTTTATGCATGCCGGACAGTGTAGGAGGCGCCACATTAGGGGAAGTATTTTCATTTGGTATGGTACAGGTTTATGTTGAGCAGACAAGTTGCTCACTGGTAACGAATGGAACGGTAAGATCAAGACTCGGAGTAATGAAGATTACTGGTGAGTAATCGGTCATTTGGCTGGTAAAAGCTGATAGACTTTTGATCGTGCTCCAATCAGACTAGTCCGTTCCAAATCTACTTCTGAACCAAAACCTTAAAAATATTTAATTACCCGAATAAAGAAATTATGTTATTTGCAATAAATGCGATAATAAAAGATGGGCAAACAATGTTAGCTTCACAAAAGCCTCACAGAAAAGTTCCGACGAAAATATCAGTTTTAAAAACGTTTGGAACACCTTGTCTTCCAGAAGCTCATGGTGAAAAAGATTTAAATAGAATGGGCGTGCTAAAGCGTAAGACACATTGCACGTTGTCTCTCTGCACATATACCTGCCTCTGTGCTACCTGTAGAATACAAACTGATGCACTAATCCCCCCCTTATCACCCCATGGATGTTAACAAACATTTCGTGGGATTCAAAGTGTGCCCTGTGGGGACAGGCTGGCTGACTGGTATTTAACTCCGATTCAACCTCCCCCTGGCCCCTCCCTGTCTGATACATGGGTAATTTAATCCACAAAGACTTAATATACCGAAAGGATAACATGACATGGGCTGTGGCGGGAGGTGAGTGACTGAAGACTGGGGGTCTCCCACAGCTTGGCTGGATGAAGTTTGTGTCCGCAGGGGCTGCATTGTTCTCTGTCATTTAATTTCATATATTGCTGACAGGAAAAATACTTTCTCCAAGTCTGAGGTGTGGAAAAATAAGTTCAAAGTGTGCTACAGGTGAAATGATACCTGTGGAGGAATACCATTCCTTGCAGTCTCACCAAAATTTATTTTTTCCATCTTCTGACAAAATCCAACCACTTCAGTCAATTCAGAATGCCGACGTGCATTCACTGAATGTGGCACGTGTGTTTTAACATATTATTTGAGTTGGAAAAAGAAATGTAATCATACCTTTACAGAACTTTTGAAGCATTCATAATCGTGCCTCAAGTAAAAATGTTAAACCTAGTAAATAACAAGGGTAGGAACAGTGACATTAATGAAAACAGGTGATCACAATTTGGGAGAAAGCTATAGAAATATGTCCCTGAAACAAGCGAAGGTTATAAAGCACATGGTTTGCGATAAGGCTAACATGTCAGTGTAGATAAGGGAAAAGCACTGCCTCTCTGGAGAGGGTCTATTCATCAGTGAAGGCCGAAATTCTAAATAAAAACAAGGCGGCCGACGGAGCACACTGGCTGAACCCTCATGCATAGAAGAGCTACATCTAACTGGTCTCTAAGCCCTATCTGTTGCCCTATATCTCTCCATAGCCCCCTTCTCAAGTGCATTTTGTTTTTTAGCGCGTCTCTTAGCAGTGTAGGGTGTCAGAGTACTTTACATCATACGCTCATTATACAGAGACAATGGGGCATATTATCAAGGGGGTTTATCTCCGCTTTTTTGGCTTTAAAAGCCAAGAAAGCGGAGATAAAATTATCTCCCTATTACCAAGCTGTCGCTAACACCAGTTAGCGACAGCTAGTAGGAGATAGCGACCATCTTGGGCCCCACTTTGCATGTCAGTGATATTTATCACTAATGAGATGCAAAGTGGGCGTGCCAAGATGTTAGAGAATGAAAACAGTCGCTAACATCGCTATCTCCTATTACCAACTTTTGGAGATATTCGCGCTAAGCGGGAATATCTCCAAAAGCTAACACCTGCCCTGAGCAGTTCTTAGCCATGTTATCCAATGGGAGGTGGATAACATGGCTAAGAGCATTTGCTCGATAATGCATGAATATCGCTGACTTTTCAGCGATATTCATGCATTTCGGCCGTTTTTTATCGCATTTGCGATAAACCTTGTTAATAGCAAGGTTTATCTGCGATAAAAATCGCCGATGTGCGGCGATAATTTTTGTCTCTAAACAAGTTAGAGACAAAAATTATCGCTAGTTGTTGGCAATATGCCCCAATGAGTCCTAAGTTTGTAGGTCATTCTACAGAATACATAAAACAATGAGGATTACACGTGTAAGAATCACATGTCATCCATTCTAGTAGACAGTATATTTTAGGAGTGTTTGGCCTGGAGATGAACAAACCCAAGATTGAAAACGCACCACAGTGGTTGGGTTAGCTTTAATAATAAGAATGTGTTTCTATCCAAGCGAACCATTTTTTGGATAATGAAAGGCTGGGGTGGGAAACCTAACTCATAACCTTTACCATGCACTTTGTGTGCAGCTCTTTGATGACAGTTCATAGGTCACTGTGCGATATGAGAGTTGTAACATATGAACTGCAAGTAACCAAAGGATATCTGTGATGAAAGCACTAACCGACTGAGCTCTCCACATAAAATACAGCTCTTTGATCTGCATGGTACACGTTCTTTGCAGCAGGTATGTTATCCTTCTGCACTACTTTAAGCGGAGTCAAAACTGCCACTAGGCAAAACTCTGATTTCGGACCAGCAGGAACATTAATTAATAGAGTTATCTTGTCTTATTTTATTGTTCCCTGAAAACTGCAGGACACAAAAGGAACTCTGCAGCAGGTGCTTTTAAACCTATTAGGTATTTCTAAACACAACAATCCCCCACAAGCTCAGGGCTTGGTGCAGCTGCACTGGCCGCACCATCCTAAACACAGCCTTGTTTGTCGGAAATCTATACTTATCTTCCTTGAAATTTGTACTTGGGGGACACCCACAATATCAAATTTCTATGCTTAAAAAACCACCTATGGGTAAATTAAGTAAAGGGAAATTTCACAGGAATTACATGTACTAATATAGGAAAATCATGTTTTCCCTTTGGCTCATTGTTTGGTCCTACTTTCATTTGGCAATAAGAATTCATGTAAAGCCAGGCATTAGCCTTATCAATATTCCTTTGTTGGAATCCTGGGGTTGTTGGTGGTGTTCCTGCCCTGATACGGCCTCTTTGCATACAATAACATGGGTTTGTTACGTCGCGAAAAGTTGTTTTGCACATGAAAGTTGTTTGACGTTACCGTTTGCACCTTTTTACATGATTTTGTAGGACTTTGGCTCGTTCATGAGTAAATATCGACCTTAGTCCGGCAAAACTAATGATGTATTTCCTACATTATTAGTTAGTGTTGACTTGACCTGTTTCAGTAATTCCTTCGATGACAAAGCAGTCCAGAGATAAGAGTTTGGTTTGACTTGCCCAGCTTCTTGCTTGCTACATTCCACTCGGAGTACTAACTTGAAAAAATAAACTCTGTCATAGGTGCAAGAGAATAATAATGAAAAATAACCTCTGTTCACCCTCAGGGCAAAGTTAAGCTGACCCACTGCCTGTTGTAACGGATGCAGGGTCACTTTCTCCCTACTAAGGCACAGTTCCAGGGAAGCCCTAAATTTCGCTATTTTCCCTAAGGGCAAACGGAAACATCCCTCCACAGAATCGAGCTCAATTCCCAGAAACTCGAGTGAAGTAGATGGTCCCACCGTCTTACCTGGTGCCAATGGCACCCCGAATTCCCTCATGAGGATGCAAAACTCCTGTAGCGCCTGCGCACATGTTGTGTCGCCGGCTGCCCCCAAGAACAGAAAATCATCTAAGTAATGCATAACATGGCTATGCCCAGTGGCCTCAGTGAACGCCCATTCTAAAAAACAGCTGAATTTCTCAAAATAAGCACAAGAGATGGAGCAACCCATTGGCATGCATCTATCCATGTAGTAACGTCCTTGGAACACAAAGCCTAACAGACGCTGATCCTGTGGGTGTACCGGGAGCAACCGGAACGCCGACTCGATATCTGACTTCGCCATCAGCGCTCCGGGCCCCAGGCGATTCAACATGGTGACGGCATCATCGAAGGATGCGTACCGCACCGAACAAACTCCTGGGTCAATCGCATCGTTCACCGAGAGATCGGTGCTGACAAGTTATGGATCATCCTAAATTCCCCTGGGTCTTTTTTGGGGACTACTCCCAACGGGGAACAGACAAAATTTGTTACTGGAGGGTGCTGGTATGGGCCCGCCACCCGGCCCAGGGAAACCTCTTTTTCAATCTTCTTCTCTACCACCGCTGGATTATGCCGAGCCGATAATTGGTTTCTACAAAGTGATTCCCCTCGAAAATCCCCCGCCGGGATGCGGAAACCATATAAGAATCCGTTCCTCAACACCCCAGCGGAGACATGATCAGGGTATTTGTTTAGCCATGATATCAACGGGGGTAGGTAACGGTACACAGTGGTCCCCCTCAGTCTTGTTTGGACCCTCCTTTACCTCCCGACCCGCCATTTTTGGATCTGCACGAACTTTCCGGGTGCGAGGAATTCCCACAACCCGCACACGCATGCCTGAACTTACATGCCCCTTGCGGTCTGGAGCAGTTACCTCTATTAAAGCTCCAACAAACCCCCCGCTTTCCCCCATTCCCCCGGTCTTTGGTTGGTGATCGCCACCGGCGCTCGCTCGAAAGGGCACCGCCGGCTGTTGGCGGGAAAGCCCCGTCCCATTCCCGCCTGGCGAGGACGTCTTTGTCGCGCCCGGCAGGAGCTGCTTCTGCTAAGAAATCGAGTCGAGACAATCCCACGTCAGAGATGAATCGTACTCTTTGGCCTTACAGAACTTCATGTCGTACCCCATCCATTCGTTCCCCTCATATGTTTCATAAAAATCCATTATACGTGCCTAATAACAAGATAATTTGGGTAACACCTCGGGCTTACGCTCCCCAATAATTGCAGTAAACACCGCAAAGGCCTTGGCCCAATTTGTTATAGTCTCATCCACCCTGAATCCCGCCATCTTGGCTCGCCAAACACTCGGGTGCCACAAATCTTTCTGCGTCTTAGCATACTCCATCTCGCGATGGTCAGTTAACAGAGAAAACATATTAACATACTTGTCAGCCCAAATTAATTCTTTCGTGGCCAACGGGATATGTTGAACCACTCTCTCCCGTCTTGAGGGCAATGAGCCCTCCCCCGCAATTGGCAATGCCTGCTTACCCGGTTCGGTAGACGTTCCCGCTGTTTTTTCCACGCCAGCTGCCGGTCGTTCCGGGGTTACCTGTGGGGGGACAAGAGGGAGATTCGCCTTTGCGGCATCTCGCGACTGCCGCAACTGCTGAATTAGTAACCTTGCCTCTGCGGCCGTGTCTCCAGGTGCCGTAGCACCCCCTGTTTTCCTGCCGAGCCATGCGGCCAACTGGGCGGCCAATTCAGGCGGCATGTCCTCCTCGCTAGCGGGCGTAATCACAACCGGAATCGGCTGACCCGCGTCTGGGAGTACCGGGGCCTCGACCGGAATGTCAGGGCTCACCGGGGGTACCTCGGGGACCGGGACCTCCCCCCCTGGCGCCCTATTCCTGACCCGTTTCCCCCTACCCTCCGGGGCAACACCCGGCAATGCCGGGCCTATTACCTTCTTTGGTTTACCCAGATTGTTCATCGCAGCCATCTGCTTCTTCATGTTCGCCATATCTCGACCGAGGGCTGGGACCATACCAACGTTTCGTTCGATCTTCCCCATTCTGCTCACCAACATCCGGAGCATCTGGTCTGCCTCGGACTTCTTTCTGGATTTCTTTCTTCATTTTGCCACATCACCCTATTGCAGAATAACCAATGAACTGAATGGTTTGACAGATTTGAGGTGATGTCATGGGGTGTCACCCTGGACCATTTCCAGTATAATTGCACATTTTTCGGAAGAACAGTGGGCTGGCTTGCTTGCTTCTTTGAGCAATTGAACTACTGGGTTCCGTGACATTTTGGGATTTTTTACTTTTACTGCTGACAGAGTCTTGATTGCAGATAGAACTTTTTTAGATTAAAGTTTCAGGTCATGTCACTGTGACTCTTGCTGTTACAGCCGCAAACTCAGACAGATCACTGTCCTGACAAACTATACTGGCTACTTGAAACTTTGCTGAACTCTCCCAAGAGTCATTACACAGGTTCTTGCTGGCTATCTATCCCTATCGATACATATGCAGTATGTGATTAGATTCTGTCTCGACTGAGGAAGATTTCCTCATCTAATTCTACCTGAATCTCAGAGGCTTGGTATATTTCATTAAATCCTTTACTAATTGATCATAAAGATGTATGCCATTGTTATCAAATGCAAATGTGTTTTTAAACTTTAAATTGAATAACTAAAACTTTAATTTTAATCTGATTCTGATACGATGTCTTGTCATTCCTTGAGAGTGAACATTAATTGGGTTATTTATGTATTGAGAAAATAAAATCTATGAGTTATTGAAATGTGGTTCAGATACAGTTATCCTATTCCTGGTCCTCATTGAGTAACTGTCCATTCCCCAAATATCCAACTTCTTTCAGTATAGAGCAAGATCCATCAGAAGACCAATTGAATATAAAAGTAGCGTTAGATGAGTGAAAATTCCACAAGGGTCCAGTAAATGCTACAGCAACAAGTAGTATCTTTCTGAGTGCTGTCTTTTCCGCACATAAAAATATGTGTCTTTTTATGTGTGGAGACTCCGTATTTGTAAAGATACTACTGGTAATCCCTTTAGTCCTCCTCCGTTTAGACCTTGGTCTCAGATCACTCACACACAGAGTTAGACTCAGACCCCTGCTGTATTGGAGGAGAATATGATTCTCTGAGACATTGATGCCCTTCATTTGGGCCTTGACAAAATCCTGAAGAGCCCTGGGGTCGGTGGGATTCCATGATTAGCCTATATCAAATGCTGTTTAACAGAAGTTGAGTGTTTGAGCCTTTGAGAGCATCCTGAGTCTGCATGCAGTGTCTCCAAGCTCACACTCGGGGGAAGTACTGGAACGCTGTTTATGGAAGGCTCCACAGATCTGAGAGGGTGGGTACCCTGACTGCAGCCTTATTGGAGTTTAAAGATGCTTACTACTTGGAAGCCTATATGGACCTCATTGATCCCTTGCTCTCCAGGTCTCTGTTTATTACATTTCGTATCCCAACGTTTCTGCTTTGCACCTTTACTGCCAGCAATGTCATGGCTACAGGGAAGACATGGCTTAGCAGTTCGGGCTGGACTGTTCCCATGAGGCACAGGGTCAGAATGATTTGCATATAGCCATTTCTGAACCGGGGTGGCAGAGTGGGCTAAAGAACGGTGATGGATTCAACCCATCTCTTTTGACTGGGTGTGAGTGTTTGATTGATTCAGATGCTCCGTCCATCACCACCCCCTTTTGTACCGCTTTTGGCCGCCATACGTGTGGCAGGGTATGCTCAGACGTGAGTCCCTTGCACACTTTGCCACTGGATTCAAGCAAGCCGGGCTGAGGACGGCTGGAATGCCAGAAACCGGTCCTCAGAAGCTTGTTTCCGGTCCAGGGAAGACGTGGCTTGGCAGTTCGGGCTGGACTGTTTCCATGAGGCACAGGGTCAGACTGATTTGCATATAGCCATGTCTGAACTGGGGTGGCAGAGTGGGCTAAAGAACGGGGATGGATTCAACCCAGATCTTTTGACTGGGTGTGAGTGTTTGATTGATTCAGATGCTCCGTCCATCACCACCCCCTTTTATATCGCTTTTGGCCGCCATACGTGTGGCAGGGTATGCTCAGATGTGAGTCCCTTGCACACTTTGCCTGTGGATTCAAGCAAGCCGGGCTGAAGACGGCTGGAATGCCAGAAACCCGTCCTCAGAAGCTTGTTTCGGGTCCAGGGAAGACATGGCATGGCAGTTCAGGCTGGACTGTTCCCATGAGGCACAGGGCCAGACTGATTTGCATATAGACATGTCTGAACTGGGGTGGCAGAGTGGGCTAAAGAACGGTGATGGATTCAACCCAGATCTTTTGACTGGGTGTGAGTGTTTGATTGATTCAGATGCTCCGTCCATCACCACCCCCTTTTGTACCGCTTATGGCTACAGCATGGCATGGATCTTGCCTCTGTACCGCAGCCTGGGCTTTAGGGACTTCAGAATTGCATCAAGGATACTCAAGTCCAATCCATCACCAATTGATTGTTTTCGATGTCTACTGCTCTTTACTCTCAATGTGGAGAGTCGACTGAAAAGTACTGTCCTTGGTACCCCCACCCTCTCAACCTAAGGGAATTGTACACCTCCTCTAAAGTGGCTTTGCATCCATCTTGCCTGGTTTTAAATATGGACCAATCATTAGCATAATCAATGAAGCTTAACGGTTTTTAACTTTGTACAGTACTTGTATGTTTGTATTATCTTTGCCTTTTTTGGCCTTCTTTTATTCCTTTTAGACACACATCAGTGTGAATTTCAAAGGTTTATTTTATACTTTCACTGTATTGCATGTGCTTTTTTGGTAATCGACAAAATACAGTTTTTTTGCTTGCTTGCTTGCATGTTATATATACATATATTTTAATTGAAAAAAATCAAAGGATACAGGGATTTTATAGTTAGGAAACCGCATAAATAACTGCAGAAATTCACAGAAAAAAAGAAAGGTTACAGGGACATTATAGTTCGGAAATAGAATTTTAAAAACCTTACAAATTCACTTTAAAAAGATTACAGGTACGTTATAGCTATGTTCACACACATAGCTACATCACAAATTGGCCCTGCAGTATAGGGTTCCCAGCACTATTAATGGCTCTGGGCAGACCCCTACCTCTTTCTAGTTGTTGTTGTGCCCTGGGAGATGGGGTCCTCGGGCTGAAATCTGCTCAGGAGGGGTGCCATGCAGACTCCTTCCTATTTTCCATATTCGTCGTGACTAGGGTGGACGTAGAATTCCGTTTCATCAACGGAGTTCAAAGAGATTTGCCTATTCTGAGCTCCGAGCACAGTTCCACAAAACTCCCCAAAGTGACGAGTAGCTGAGGTTTTTTTCACTATCATGGCTCACCAACATTAAGTTGATTTGCATGAGCGAGAAAAATCACACACTAGACTTCCTTCTGGTGAGATTTCTCAATGCAGGCAGGCAGGGCAGGCTGCAACCGCTCACATTGAGAAATCTGCTGCTCTCATTGAGGAAGCTACCCCTGGAGTAGAATATCGAATTGAGTGGCAAATAGAAGAAGCACCCTCTGGCATGACACATAGTGCCACTCACAATGATTTTACAGAAATAGACAAAAAAAGTGGCGGCTGAATAGCATTATGGTGCAGTTCAGCCATCTGGGGCAGATTCTGGACTACCTGGAAGGCATTTACAGTAGTATGTCTGTCCTACAGAGATCATTTCTGGCTTTGGCCTCCTAACGACAGCAGCCTTCCCCCCACCCCAGCCTTCCACCCCACCTCCTTCCTCTTCTCCATCCCAAATCCATTGACCCACACCTGTCCCCAGTAAACGCAAACATAAGCACTCACCCAGACCAACATCCACATGCAGCACACACCCTCCCAAAGACAGCAAGAAGTCCGGGCATGCACCTACAGAACAGACCTTCACCTCCCTCACCAGCCCCTCCACACACATTCACACAGACCCCTCACCAACAAACACAGCCCAGACACAACAGACATCAGACCGACACACCAACACCAACAACAAGCACATGCATTACATACACAGACACTCCCTCAACCTCCCAAAAATGCCATCCCTTGTCATCCCACCTCCCGAGGTTCCCATGAACACCACTCAGCTTTCCCTTGGCCTTCCCTCTGCTACAGTCACTGCACCTCCCTTCCATAGTAGAATCAACCCCTCCCAATATTGACCGCAGCCCTACCTAGTTAAATCTTTGAGGTGCCTGGCCGGCCCACTAGATGCCCCTTTGCGGGGAGGCTTCCCTGTCAGTGTCTTGTTAGGCAAGTAGAGTAGTGCAGCATTGTGCTGGTCCACACTATACTGCTGGACTGGCTACTGGCCTTTGTTCTTATCTGTTTTCTTAAAATACATTTTCATTTTGATGACCCATTTGTCCTGCTCATACATTTCATGGGTATACAGTCAAAATATCGAGTTTTTAATATCGAGTTACATTAATATTGAGTAATAAATATCGGATGGACAGAATATAGACTACAAAAATATCGAATAGAATAGCATAAATATCGAATCAAAATATATAGAATGGACAAAATATCGAATGGACAGAATATAGACAACAAAAACATAGAATGACAGAATATAGACAACAAAAATATAGAATGACAGAATATAGACAACAAAAAAATAGAATGACAGAATATAGACAACAAAAATATAGAATGACAGAATATAGACAACAAAAATATCGAATTTGAGGTAAGAAAGTTAATATTGATTTTTTAAAGTATTTTTTATGTTAGTATATGTGTGAAAAGTGTATATTTATTTTATAATTTATTTTAATTATTTAATTGTATGGTATTTTATTTTTGCGTAATATAATTCTGTAACGGGTTGTGGGTTTATAGGGGAAAAGGGTGGGAAGTAATTTCATTATGATAATTAAATATGTTAATTTATTTATTGGTATTTATTTAGAATTAATTGTTAATTGAAAATTATTTGGTAATTCATTAAAATTGAATTGTTGGGGGGAGGAGCTTCGCGGGCGACCAAGATGGCCGCGTAAGCTCGGAGCTCCGTGGACCGTCCGACCCACCGCAAATATCCTGCCTGAAATCCTGATCCACGTTGGTGGAATTGTATTGCTGGTGGTCTGCTGAGGCGGGGACTGCAATCGGCTTCCAAATCGGTGGTTCCTGTGCAGAGTTACATCGAGCTGAACTCCGCTCCGTGACGGTGCCATTGTCCCTCCGGACTTCGCCACTTCGCACGATCGGACTGCGTAGTGCCCGCCTGCTGCCCTCAGTGGTGGAGTGATTGTGTCCCTGCTTGTGCCTTCTACACCCTGATCTTGTCTCTTTGGCCCTACCTGCCTTCCGGCTGCGGACCCGGACTTGTGGGCATCTTGCCTTTGTTCTCTCGTACCCATCATGGCGGGCAGAGGCGACCCGGATAGGACATCGAACAAGGGTGGCCGGGGCAAGTCGCAAACACAGCAGAATCGCATTGAGCGCTATGTGAACCTCAAATCACCGCCTACATCGGGGGCCGTTTCTAAAGGGCCCCCATTGACGAGCCCGCCGGATGGATCGGACCCCACCCTCGTGGACATCATGGGTGCCATCACGAGTCTCTGGGCCGACATGCAACAACAGCACGAAACCCTAAACCACAAGGTAGACTCTATGCCCGTTGATATTACCCTTATAAGGGCCGACTTGGGCAAGACCAACGAGCGTGTGAAGGCGCTTGACATCAAGACCTCCAGCCTAACCTCCGACGTTTCCGAGTTACAGACTGAGGTCCGCAATCTGCGGATGACCACTGATCTATTCTCGAGGCGGCTGGAGGACTTTGAGGGGCGAGCCAGGCGGCAGAACGTCCGCATAGTTGGTGTGCCGGAGGGGTCCGAGAATGCTGCGACGAACCTGTTTGTGGAGGACTTGGTTAAAACCTATTTGGCGCCCTCTGGACTGAGCAACTTTTTCTCGGTGGACCGTGCCCACCGGGTACCGGGTGGCCCGCCGAAGACGGGGGCGGCGCCGCGACCGATTGTGGCGCGCCTCCTCAACTTCATGGACCGCGACGCGATCCTGCAAGCTTCCAGATCGCATGGGCCACTCCAATACCAGAATGCGGAGGTGCACTTTTATCCGGACTTCACCAGGTTGGTACAGCGCCAACGCCTGAGCTACGCGGGAGTGAAGAGGCGCCTCAGGGACCTGGGTCTCAAATACTCAATGATGTTCCCCGCGAAACTCCGTGTTGAACATAAGGGACGTGCCCTTTTCTTTGATTTTCCTGAAAACGTCAGTGAATGGTTGGACACGGTTTCGCCACGTCGGGATGAACAGGAGGATGAAGTTGGGGGCGCCTCGGGCGGAACGGAACAGTGAGACTGAGTAAGGAGCTGGTGCTACCCCTGCCTCAAATGACTGCCGGAACTGGGACTCGTTAAAGAACTGACTCTCCTTCGCTTACATGATGGGTGGCGGGACGTATTCATGGAGATTCCTTACTCCTCTGGGTCTTTCGTAGAGTAGTTAATGGGGCGACAGGCACACTGCTGGCTTGGGGGGGCTTTTTAGTCTGATGCAGGGGTGCAGGGTGGGGGGTATGTTGGGAAGAGTTATCTTGTTTGCTGGTTTTTCTTTTCTTTCTTTTGTGTGGCAATGGGTCATTTATGCTCCTGAACTGTATTTGATGCGGGTGTCTTGCGGGACTGGGTGGGGCGGGCTGCGGGGTGATGGGGGGTAGAAAGCTACGAATTCTCAGTTGGAATGTTAACGGGTTGGGTGACCGAGTTAAGAGAGGGGTGGTGATACAACTGATCAAACGTCACATGCCTGATGTTGTCCTCCTTCAAGAGACGCACCTGGTGGGAAATACATGTAAAGCTTTGAACCGCAAAGGCTACAAAATGGTGGCACATTCGGGGTTCTCTTCCGGTTCCCGGGGGGCGGGTATCCTCATGCGCGCGTCCCTTCCCCTAGAGTTAGATGTCACCTTGATTGACGACAGGGGGCGTTACGCTGCCGTGGCTGGTAGATGGGAAGGGCGTTCCCTCACGTTGTTTTCTGTATACCTCCCCCCGGGGCTTCAATCCAGTACCTTTCAGGACCTTGGTGGTGCCATCTTGTCTATGCCGGCTGGCCTGTTAATAGTGGGGGGTGACTTTAACTCGGTTTGCTCTGGTCTGCTTGATCGCCAACCGCCCCGGGACCTACGTAACCGCAGATGTGGCTGTCCTCCTTTCTTGAATCTATGGGCCTGGTGGATGGCTGGCGTCTTCTACATCCTACGCTCCGTCAATTTTCCTTCCTTTCGGGTGCACATGGGAGTCTTTCCCGCATCGATTATGTCCTCACACTGGCATCGCACGCATCGGCCGTTTCCGAAGCCCGCTTCTTGGCGCGGGGCATTTCTGATCACTCCCCGTTATGGGTCTCCTTCGACTTTGGGGTGGTCTTGTCGGAGCGACCAGCCGCGGTCAATCCGTGGTATTTCCGTAACATCAAGACCCGCTCTCTCCTGGCCAAAGCCATTGATCTTTATTTTTCTGAAAACGTGGGCTCGGTTGGGTCGGCCGTTACGTTGTGGGAGGCCTTCAAGACGGTGCTCCGGGGTGAGGCCCAGGCGCTCATCGCAGAGGCCCGCCGGACTAGGGATTCCGACTTGCTGAATGTTGAGCAAGAGGTCCTGCGTCTCGAGTCCCAGTTGGGGCCCGAGCCAGACCCCTCCATCTTGCATACCCTCTCGCTGAAGCAAGCAGAGTACCACAATTTGGCCGCGAATGCCGCACTCACTCTGGCCAGAGAACAGCAGGGCCGTGTGTATGACGTGGGCGACAAGGCTGGGAAGTTGTTGGCTTGGTTGGACAGAAGGGAGATGGCCAGTCGTGTGGTGCCTGAACTCTTGGGAGACGACGGTGTGGTCCTTACGGACCCGAGTGCCATTGTCGACTCATTCGCTGGTTACTTTCGGGGAGTCTATGAGTCTGCTTCGGACTTATCTGAGGCGGATTCGTCGGCTTTCCTTTCGGATATTGAACTTCCCTGCCTTTCTGAGGACGAGAGAGCGGACCTGGATAGGGAAATCACCGCTGACGAGATTGCTTTGGCGATCCGCTCCTTACGGACCGGTAAGGCCTCTGGGCCTAACGGCATTCCGGTTGAACTGTATAAAATCCGCCCAGATACGGTGTCTCCGCACCTACGGAAAATGTTCCTGGAATCCTTTGAGAGGGGCTGTCTCCCCCTGGATCAGCGGCTGGCTACCATTGTGGTCATCCACAAGGAGGGTAAACCACGTGACGTCTGTCGATCGTACCGTCCTATCTCTCTCCTTAACGTGGAACCCAAGGTCCTCACCAAGTTGCTCGCCAACCGGCTGATTGGTGTTATTGGCGACCTCGTACACCCTGACCAGTCGGGATTCATCCCTCACCGAAACACCGCTCTCAATCTACGCCGCCTTCACAGTGTCATGGCTAGAGCCCACACCCTCGAAGAGCCAGCTGTCCCCGCGTCCCTCAACGCCACGATGGCTTTCGATTCTCTCGAGTGGCCATACCTCTGGGCAGTGCTGTCCAAACTTGGATTTGGGCCGATCTTTGTGAGCTGGGTGAAGCTATTGTACGCTGAACCGATGGCTAATGTCACGGTCAATGGCCGCCTGTCGACGCCATTCCCCCTACATCGAGGTACCAGACAGGGTTGTCCCCTGTCGCCCCTTTTGTTCACCTTGGCCCTTGAACCGCTCGCAGCCCTACTGCGTGGGCATCCTGACCTACGCGGCATTACTTGGGCCCCTGGCTTCGAAGACAGGGTGTCCTTGTATGCCGATGACATCTTGCTTTATTTGACTTCCCCCTGCAGATCCCTCATCGTGGCCTGTGATGTGATCAGACTCTTCGGACGGTACTCTGGTCTGATTATAAACTGGGCCAAATCGTCCCTATATGTCCTTAAAGGAGATACTCCACGACTTCCCAGGGGCTGCAGCATTCAGATTGCCACACGCGGCTTCAAGTACTTGGGAATCTACATCTCTGGTAACCTCAAGTTGCGATACGACCTCAACTTACTCCCTCCTCTCCAGCGTCTACAGCGTGATGTAGACGGCTGGCGTAAGCTTCCGCTCTCCCTCCTTGGCCGTGCCGCGCTGTTTAAGATGATGTCCCTGCCCAGGTTCTTGTACGCCCTGCAAAACGCCCAGGACCCTGTCCCGGCGCGCTACTTTCGAGACCTTGAGGGCCTCCTGCGGACCCTTCTCTGGGATGGTCGACCCCGTGTTGCCATCCACAAACTCACGCTTCCATGGTACGATGGTGGCATCGCCCTCCCAGAAGTGCGCCGCTACTATTGGTCCTCTCAACTTGCTGTCCTCAACCACGGGTTCTACGGCCCTGTGGGTAGTCCCGGCTATGCCATGGATAGATGGCTGATGGGCGACGGCAACTACTATCGGGCCCTATACTCGAAGTCCTTCGACCGGCGGTTGACGGGCCCTACACGGACGGCGGTCCACACTTGGCGGGCGGTCACTAAGGCACAAGGTTGGCAAGGCAGACTCACTAGGTTCACTCCCCTCTTTGATTCGGACATCCTGGGTAGACTATGGCACACCAAGGGGTTTGATAAATGGGACCTCATCGGCATCAGCAGAGTTGAAGACATGCTCTCCAGAGGTTCGATTAAGACCTTCCCCCAGTTGCAAACCGAATACCAGCTGGGTGCGACAGAGTTTTTCCGTTACGCTCAACTGAGACACGCGCTGCTCTCGGCCTCACCGCCGGACGGCGATATTCCTGAGAGCTCCCCTCTGGAGGACAGGATACTGGATGGGCACATGCCGGACAGCGCAATCTCCCTTTCATATAAAAAATTGATTAACGTGCGCACAGATCTCCTCCTTAACTTGCGGGACCAGTGGGTGGCGGATGGCCTTGAACTTGATGATGAAGATTGGCAAAGCGCGATTTCCTCCCCTAAGGAGGTTGCAATTTCCTCCCGTCTTCGCCTCGTGCAATTCAAGATCTTGCACCGGGTGTATATGACGGGGCCTCGATTAATGCGCATGGGATTCTCGCCTGACGGTCTCTGCCGTAGAGGCTGCGGAGCCCTCGCCACTTTCTTGCACGTCCTTTGGGAATGCCCAGTGATAGCCTCCTACTGGAAGAGAGTGCACCGAGTCATGGAGGAAGTCACTGGCGTGGTTGCCCACGCGGAAGCTCGTAGATGCCTTCTGAACGTATGGGAGCCTTCTGACCACAGCGCTGTGCAGTCTAGGTGGGTGACCCTTGGGAACATGGTGGCCAAAAGGGACATTGCTCAGAAGTGGGGTGCGTCCACGGCCCCCCTGGTGGTACAGTGGAAAACCAACATGGACTGGTGCATGTTCCGGGAGAAGACAGTCTATGTGGCAAGAGGGAGACCTCAAACTTGGAATAAAATTTGGGGGGCATGGAATGAGTACAGGGGAGACGTGTGCTTGCCACCTGAATCAGTCAACCTGCACGACAATGTGTCACCCTGACCTGTAACGCCAACTGAGCTCTGATGTACTGCATTCTCCTGGTTCTCCCCCCCCTCCTTCCCATTCTGACACCTTATCCTTGATGTTCACTTCCCTGCCTTTCCTCCCTTACCCGTCCCTGACGCCCTGCTTCACATTGACTCTATTGCCATTTTCGCGCCCTCGGGCGCCCTTTCGTTGAATTTTTCATCTTAATATAAAAATAACCTTCGATGATTATGTCTAGATCTTTTGGCACTATTTCTCTCCTATTACCCATGCTGCCTTGCCTCCGGGATGTCAGGCTGAATAGCTGTGTGCTCTGTTTTGAATAAAGGTTTTCAAAAATTAAAAAAAAAAAAAATTGAATTGTTAATTATTTTAATTAATTGATTAATTGATCATTATGTTAATTTTATTAATGTATTTTCTGTAGCGGTTGTGGGTTTATAGGGGAATAGAGTGGGAAGTAATTTAAATATAAATATTTAAATGTTTAAATGTATTTATTGGTATTTATTTTGAATTAATTGATATTTAAAATTTTAATTGTTAATTAATTAAAATATAATTGGTAAATCATTTCAATTAATTGATTAATTGATAATTATGTAAATTGTATTAATGTATTTTCTGTAGCAGGTTGTGGGTTTATAGGGGAATAGGGTGGGAAGTAATTTAAATATAATTATTTAAATGTTTAAATGTATTTATTGGTATTTATTTTGAATCAATTGATATTTAAATGTTTAATTGGTAATTAATTAAAGTATAATTGGTAATTCATTTCAATTAATTGATTAATTGATAAATATTTAAATTTTATTAATGTATTTTCTGTAGCGGATTGTGGGTTTATAGGGGAATAGGGTGGGAAGTAATTTAATTATAATTAATTACATTTTTTAATTTATTTTTTGGTATTTATTTGGAATTAATTGATATATAAAATTTTAATTGGTAATTAATTAAAATATAATTGGTAATTAATTTTAATTAATAGTTTAATTGTTAATTATGTTAATTTTACTAATTTATTTTCTGTAGCGGGTTGTGGGTTTATAGGGGAATAGGGTAGGAAGTAATTTAATTGTGAATAAATACATATTGTTATTGTTTTGTTGTAATTTTTAATACATATTTAATTGTTAATTAATTAATTGTTAATTGGTGAATAATTTGTATGAATTGGTATTCATTTGTAATAAATATTGTTTTAGTATTTGTTTTTGATTAATTATTATATTATATAAAAAAAGTAATTACTTTTAATTAATTTGTTTATTCTATTAATATTTATTTTATTTTTATTCATATATGAAGTATTTACTTTCTCTACTGTTGCACTCTTTGGAGTGGGAATAGTAATTTGTACACCTACGCTATCCAACGCTTTCCCTATTGTTGCACTTTCTGGAGTGGGAATAGTAATTTTTACCCCTACGCTATCCAACGCTTTCCCTACTGTTGCACTCTCTGGAGTGGGAATAGTAATTTTAACCCTCCCGCTATCCAACGCTTTCCCTACTGTTGCATTCTTTGGAGTGGGAATAGTTTTACCCCTACGCTATCCAACGCTTTCCCTACTGTTGCACTCTGTGGAGTGGGAATAGTAATTTTTACCCCTACGCTATCCAACCCTTTCCCTACTGTTGCACTCTCTGGAGTGGGACTAGTAATTTTAACCCTCCCGCTATCCAATGCTTTCTCTACTGTTGCACTCTTTAGAGTGGAAATAGTAATTTTTACCCCTACGCTATCCAACGCTTTCTCTACTGTTGCACTCACTGTAGTGGGAATAGTAATTTTTACCCCTACGCTATCCAACGCTTTCCCTACTGTTGCACTCTCTGGAGTGGGAATAATAATTTTAACCCTCCCGCTATCCAACGCTTTCCCTACTGTTGCACTTTCTCGAGTGGGAATAGTAAATATTACCCCTACGCGATCCAATGCTTTCTCTACTGTTGCACTCTTTGGAGGGGGAATAGTAATTTTTACCCCTACGCTATCCAACGCTTTCCCTACTGTTGCACTCTCTGGAGAGGGAATAGTAATTTTTACCCTTCCGCTATCCAACGCTTTCCCTACTGTTGCACTTTCTGGAGTGGGAATAGTAATTTTTACCCCTACGCTATCCAACGTTTTCCCTACTGTTGCACTCTCTGTAATGGGAATAGTAATTTTAACCCTCCCGCTATCCAACACTTTCCCTACTGTTGCACTTTCTGGAGTGGGAATAGTAATTTTTACCCCTACGCTATCCAACGCTTTCCCTACTGTTGCACTCTCTGGAGTTGGAATAGTAATTTTAACCCTCCCGCTATCCAACGCTTTCCCTACTGTTGCACTTTCTGGAGTGGGAATAGTAATTTTTACCCCTACGCTATCCAATGCTTTCTCTACTGTTGCACTCTTTGGAGTGGAAATAGTAATTTTTACCCCTACGCTATCCAACGCCTTCCCTACTGTTGCACTCACTGGAGTGGGAATAGAAATTTTTACCCCTACGCTATCCAACGCTTTCCATACTGTTGCACTCTCTGGAGTGGGAATAGTAATTTTTACCCCTACGCTATCCAACGCCTTCCCTACTGTTGCACTCTCTGGAGTGGGAATAGTAATTGTTACCCCTACACTATCCAATGCTTTCCCTACTGTTGCACTCTCTGGAGTGGGAATAGTAATTTTAACCCTCCTGCTATCCAATGCTTTCCCTACTGTTGCACTTTCTGGAGTGGGAATAATAATTTTTACCCCTACGCTATCCAACGCTTTCCCTACTGTTGCACTCTTTGGAGTGGGAATAGTAAATTTTACCCCTATGCTATCCAACGCTTTCCCTACTTTTGCCCTCTGTGGAGTGGGAATAGTAATTTTTACCCCTACGCTATCCAACGCTTTCCCTACTGTTGCACTCTCTGGAGTGGGAATAGTAATTTTTACCCCTACGCTATCTGACGCTTTCCCTACTGTTGCACTCCCTGGAGTTGGAATAGTAATTTTTACCCCTACGCTATCCAACGCTTTCTCTACTGTTGCACTTAATGGAGTGATTATAGTAAATTTTACACTTTGCGCTATCCTACAGTAAAAATATTGTACATATTTTATTAATATTACATTTATATATATATATATATATATATATATATGTATTAACAAAATAATTTGTACAACATTTTTTTTTTACTTACATAAATTATTTATAAATTTTCAGGTTATTTAAGTAGTTTAAATATGTTTAAGTTAATTATATTTCATATTTCATTAATTATTAATTAACTCAAAGCATTTTTATAAAATTCGATATTTTGACTAAATATATTTTTTACATCGATATTTTTGATTCGATATTTTTGTACTTACCTGTTTGGGGATAGGAGGTCGATATTTTGGTATTCTATATTTTTACCTCGATATTTTTGTAACTCGATATTCTTCACATCAATTCATGCGACAACAGTTGTGTAAGTTTCACCCAAATTGGTGATATTTTCGAAGTGGTGAGTGTGATCTTACCTTTGCACCTGTTCTGGAGTTAAAATGGACATGGGGGCATGTTCAATGAATGGATATGTGGGACGACGACCAAATGGGGAGAGGATGTGGCCTTATTGCTAAAGCGGTTGCCTCAAAGCTGGGGAACCGGGGTTGAGTCTTGGCATCGATGCTCAATGTCCTGTGGTTCTGGGCAAAATACTTAATCTCCCTGTGCCTAAAACAATTAAGGTGTCCATCTGTAACACAACTGGTACTCATGTAAAGCGCTCTGATACCTTTGGATCCAGTTTGCGCTGTATAAACTACGAAAAAGAAAAATAGGGTGACATGGCATTTTGTGGTTTTCCATTTGGTAAGTATTTCAGCTTGGCCACTCTCAACGTAATTTAGCCTGCCCTTCTCCCTATGATGTAGATTTGGTATGTATTAGGTGTGTTGAAGTTAGATATTTGCATATTTGAACACGGAGGGTGTCAACTTGTCATCTTTTCTGTAGTTTTGCATGGACATGTGTCCATTTTGCAGTGTGTACCTTTCAGCTACTTCCTCTAGATATGGGCCAGATGCTGTTCGTGCTGTGTTTGCTTTCATGAGTTGCACTTACTCATTGCCTACACATGCCTGCAACTTGCCATTGGTTGTCACTGAAATTCTTCAGTTACCAGGTCTAGCATTCATCGAGTTTGTGAGGCATGTGCTAAATTGAACTATCGTCTGCTGCCCCAGGCTTTCTGGGTTCCACCGATAGATGTAGAGGTATTCTGCAGAGAGTGTTTCCATTGTGCCCTACAAATGTTCCTCCCACTCCTTCTATATGCCGGTGACGGAGTGGGTTTTGAACTTGGTCGAGCAGGTATAGGAGCAGCAGGATGGGGAAGATCTGCTCTATGTTGGCACAGGACTTGTGTGTAGAGGTGAATAGAGGTGAGTTTCGTCCTTATATCCCTCCCTTTCCGCTGTCTCAGATGTGGAGGTTGGACTGCTACCAGCATGCCAGATGTGAAGCAACTTGTAATTGGGTGGGCAGATTCACTGGTGGGCTAAGCCTCCCACAGCTTCCTTGGCTCACTCTGCCGCTGTTGCGCTCAGAGTTAGGTGGTGGTGTCAGTGGTTCAGCAGCGGTCTTCATAAGGCCAATCCTCCCAACTCGTAAAAGGGCGGTCAAACTCCCATGCTCACCATGGGCGGACCGCCACTGCCGGCACGGTGGTCCACGGATCGGCAAACTTGTAATCATCCCCTATGCCACCCAAAGTAACTGCTCTGTCTTTGCAATTGTATGATTAATATTCTACACACCTCCAATGACTTCTGGGCTCAGTTAATCTTTGTATACTATAAATGTGACCACCAAATTTAAGTAATCTATTACCCCGCCTTGATTGGATATAACTGGTGCAGTGACTTGAATCCATTGTTGTTGCTTCTGCTCAGAAATAATAAAGAAAATAGTATGTTAAATTTTTAAAGTCTAATGTTATATTGATTTCTAATGATATTTGGCCTTTAAAGAGAAAGGAAAAATGTTTCTGCTATTTCTGACACTCCGAAGAGGCAAGAGAACGTGTAAATACCCTTTTGGAATGAATTACTAATTCTAAGTTGGTTTTGGTTTCAGGTAAAATAAAAGTTAATTATTTGAAGAAAAAAGAAATGGCGTTCCTTCTTGTACCTTGAGTTCGCATGCTTGAGTGCTTTGGAATGGCGATCTCTATGTTCAACTATTGCTCTCAGTTTTGCTTGAGCAGTCCCTGTCGTGATTTTTTGGATAGTTTTTCCAGTAGATGTTTAGCAAGATATCTGGAGAGAGAAGTAGAAATAAATGGGTTAGAACTGTTTATTTATGTATGTTATTTAACCAGGAAAGAGAGAGGAAAAATGATTTATTTTTTCTGACACTATGGGAAGTTAAGAACAAATTTAGATGCCCTATTACTAAGAATAGTTTCCTTGTTAGTTTTTTTCTCTGCTGAAGAAAATAAAATTATTTGAGGTAAAATAAATGGTGGTTCCATTTGTACGTGGCGATTTGTTGGTTTACTGTTTCGTATTTCAGTACCTGGCAGAGCTACAAAAGTAATTCTGACCCCCAATCACTGTCCAGCATCTTCCCTGAGGTAAGAACCCAGCTGAGTTAGAATAGTAATTTTACCCCTAGTCACTGTCCAGCACCTTTTCTGAAGTAAGTACCAGGCAGAGTTAGAATAGTAAAACAGCCCCCCAGTCACTGTCCAGTACCTTCCATGAGGTAAGTATCAGGCGGAGTTAGAATAGTAGATCTTGCCCTGAGTCACTATCCAGCACTTTCCCTGAGGTAAGTACCAAGCGAAGTTACAATAATAACTTTGCCCCATCAGTTTCAAGCACATTCCCTGACTTAAGTAACTGGAGGAGTTAAAATGCAAATCAGCACCCCAGTCATTGTCCAGCACCATCCCTGAGGTAAGGTGGAGTTAGAATATTGACTCTAACCCCATCACCTTTCTGAGTTAAAATTATTTTTTTTACTCCAGTCACTGTCCAGCATTGTCATTGTTGTTTACACTATCACGACTAGTAAGTTCAAATATTTACATAGTCTGTGACTCTTAAGTTCTGAAAATGCATTCTTGATACCTTTTCCCATGTTGTTTAATATTTTTATACATTGTTTTCAATGCAATGGATAAATGCTTTACCTCTTTTGTAAGTACAGTGGGAAAGCAATTTTTCTATTCTGTGTCCACTATTTTAAGGAAAGTTCTGTTAAATATAAAAAAAAGAAGTTCAAAAAATATTTCAGGGTATGTCTTAACCTTGACTGAGCTTCATTACAGGTAAATTTGTACTTACTTCAGTCGCGAGTTGGTGGTTTTGGAATATATTTGGCTTTATTTTCTCTGGTCGCAGTAAAGTGTGTGGTCATTTCAGAAGGCACCATACCACTGGTGACAAAATGGAGGACGGGTGCATATATATGATTTTTGAGGATGAACGATAATTTAGAACAAAATATGTTTCATAAACTGCATTTCTTTCATACTTACGCTGTGACTAAATGTATATTTATTTTAACTGTTTAAAAAATGTGATGCGACCTTCTTGGGAGCGTATGTCAGCCTCCTTGGTTGGGATACCATTTGTAAGGGTCAGTGAATAGACCAGTCTTTCTATGGTAAACGTATTATTTTCAATGTGATTGGTTCCTATTATTTTGTGATTTGCTGCTGCACCGCTGGTTTATCTTGCAAAGCATTACTTAGTTTTGTCAAGGTTACGTTTCACTCACAACAACAATAATGTCATAATTGAAACATATTTGGGTGTTGTGTTTATCTGTCTACAATATAGAAGTAGTGCATACATACATATGAATGCATCCCTGTGTGAGGCACACCACTGGGTTCATCAAAGATTGACTCCCATACAATGTTCATTGAATTTTGCAAAGTTTATGTTTAATTGTTATCTTCTGATATTTTCAACATATCATATGAACGACGTTATCATCTTTGCATCAATATTCATCATATATACACGTTTCCACAACTCCAATGCATTTCGGGCTTATCAGCCCTTTTTCAAGGAGTTCTAAAAGATGAAAGAGGTATAGCAGTTAATAAAGCATACAATTCGCTAACATGTGGAGTGAACAATACGTGTCATGCAGTGAGGTATCCCAATTCATGCAGCCGCGTGTTGAGAGTGTTCGGTGAAAAAGGAAAGAGTGCTTGGTGAAAAAGAAAATGAGAAAATCTTGGGCGTGCACAAGTTATCGTGTTTGGAAGACGCCAGTACTAGAAGTGCTCGGTGCATAACTGGAGGCCAAACAAGGTTCAAAGTGCTCAAAGTGGTTAAAAAAGTTGTGTGCTCAATGGTATCTAAGCTACTTACAGCTGCGGTAGTACGGTGAATAATATCAACGAAGCTGTAAGAATAACGACATCACGTAAGATACTACTTACGATGGGAGACCTGTCCCATCAGACTATAATGCAGTGCTAACGACTTACTAGGAAGGTGGATCAGCGTTTCATGATGATGCTACGGGTCCGCAAGGTGCTGCACTGAGCGTCCTACGGAATCACAGTGAAGACCGCGTTAACGCGCCCATATTAAACCGAGGTGATTAGTTACACTGGTCACGTAGGTTAATAGAGGTAAACGACGGACTATCGGGGCGGCCATCTTCAGTGAACTTCAGAAGTGAGAAGGTGTATTAGTTATGTGTCCCGATGTGGGTGTATTCTCAATAAAGTTGTGTGAGACAAAAACATTGTGAAATAACGAAATAATGTAAAGTGACAAGAACTACAAAATAGAAATAGCGAACAGTGTCAATGTAAATAATAAGAATATTATAAAAATATAATAAACAAGCCACAGCAAAGCTCGAGTGAGAAGCTACGTGAAGGACACTACAGATTTTTTATTAAAGTTATCGGAAGTTTCAATCCAAGTAGATGAACATCTTGGCCTATGCACCGCAGACGTAAGTGCACTATATACCTCAATCCCTCATGGTGGAGGTATAGAAGCAATTGAGAAGGCCATCCTTAACAGCAATATTGATCCCCTAATGCAACAGTTTCTGATGGAACTTATGATTTTAACATTATACCATAGCTATTTTGAGTATGACAAAACTTGGTACCTCCAACTATCCTGAATGTCAATGGGGAATTGTGCGGCTCCCATGTATGCGAACATATACATGAAGGAATATGAAGAGACACACATCTAAGGAGATGACAATTGGAACAGCAACACCAAATTATTTATTAGGTACATCGATGACCTATTTATTATATGGAATGACACTAAAGCCAACTTGCAACAAGCCCTCACTACCCTGAACACCAAGGATGAAAGAATCCAGCTCACCTGGCAAATGAGTGAGAAATCAATCAATTTTTTAGACGTAGTTATCACCAGAACACCCAATGGTTTCAAAACTGACCTATACCGTAAACCAACGGATCGAAATAACACACTTCACTACTCCAGCTTCCACCAGGGATCATTAAAAAGACATCTTCCATTTTCGCAAATGTTGCGAGCTAAACGTATCACATCTGACGAACATATAGCTGAACAACGCATTAATGAAATGAGTAAGCGATTCTCAGAAAGAGGGTACCCTAAAACTATACTAGAGGATGCTAAGACACGCGTTCAAACGATCAGCAGACAAGAGGCTCTAAAACCCAAAGACACCAGAATGGTACTAGTATCCAAATACTCAACCATGAGTGCTACATATAAATAAATCATATTAAAACACTGGCCGATCTTGGAATTAGAGCCCGACTTTAAAGACATGTTTAAAGACCCCCTGATATTCGCCTGTACGCGGAGAAACAACATCAAGGAAATATTAGCAAAACAACCCCTTACCACAACTGAGAGCAAAGGCACACGCCCTTGTGTGAACTGCAATAATTAAATAACATCATTAAAGGGAATACCATCACCCACCCCATGAAAGGGAATGACATCAAGCTAAACGTTAATGCCACGTGTGATTCCACCAATCTCATCTACTCATTGAAGTGTCCCTGTGGAAAAATCTATGTGGGGAAGACTGAGAGGAAAATTAAAGTGTGAATAAACGAACACAAATCAAACATAAGAACTAGAAACGAAAAATCTATTGTTGCCATTCACTTCAATGAGCAAAAACACACAGTTGCGCAATTAAAATTCATGGTACTTGAAACCATTAAAAAAACAGAGGGTAGAGACAATCACAAATTCTTACTCCAGCGAGAAATGTCATGTATCTACCGTTTACAATCTATGAAGCCCTTTGGGCTCAATGATAAAATTGAATTTAGTTGATACCTATAACTAATGTCTTTTCTTGTTTACAACCATTACTTCTGTCTTCAACCACACAAGTGTGGCTTTCTTACACTGTAGCTTTGCTGTGGCTTGTTTATTATATTTGTATAATATTCTTATTATTTACATTGACACTGTTCGCTATTTCTATTTTGTAGTTCTTGTCACTTTACATTATTTCGTTACTTCACATTGTTTTTTCCTCACACAACTTTATTGAGAATACACCCACATCGGGACACATAACTAATACACCTTCTCACTTCCGAAGTTCACTCAAGATGGCCACCCCGATAGCCCGTCGTTTACCTCTATTAACCACACGAGACCAGTGTAACTATTCACCTCGGTTTAATATGGGCGTGTTATCGCGCTCTTCACTGTGATTCCGTAGGACGCTCAATGCAGCACCTTGCGGACCCGTAGCATCATCATGAAACGCTGATCCACCTTCCTAGTAAGTCGTTAGCACTGCATTATAGTCTGATGGGGCAGGCCTCCCATCGTAAGTAGTATCTTACGTGATGTTGTTATTCTTACAGCCTCGTTGATAATATTCACTGTACTACCGCAGCTGTAAGTAGCTTAGATACCATTGAGCACACAACTTTTTTAACCACTTCGAGCACTTTGAACCTTGTTTGGCCTCCAGTTATGCACCGAGCACTTCTAGTACTGGCGTCTTCCCAACACGATAACTTGTGCACGCCCAAGATTTTCTCGTTTTTCTTTCACCGAGCACTCTTTCCTTTTTCACCGAACACTCTCAACACAGGCGGCCTCACGTGGCTGCATGAATTGGGATACCTCACTGCATGACACGTATGTTTCACTCCACATGTTAGCAAATTGTATGCTTTATTGAGTGCTATATCTCCTTTATCTTTTAGAACTCCTTGAAAAAGGGCTGATAAGCCCGAAATGCATTGGAGTTGTGGAAACGTGTATATATGATGAATAATGATGCAAGGATGATAATGTCGTTCATATGATATGTTGAAAATATCAGAAGATAACAATTAAACATAACCTTTGCAAAATTCAATGAACATTGTATGGGAGTCAATCTTTGATGAACCCAGTGGTGTGCCTCACACAGGGATGCATTCATATGTATGAATGCAATACTTCTATCTTATCTGACAGCGTGACAGGATGGACACTCTTCCTGCGAGAGCACCCTATCCTATCAAACTTTTTCTGAACTTCATTCTAGAACTTGTACAAATCAGTAGCTGTGCACCTTCTATTCACTGTTTTGAAATCATATCTGTCTATAATAACACCAATTAAATGTGAAAAGATGTTTACTTCTGCAGTAATGCAGTATGACATTTTGGAGAAAATGGTTGGAAATGTTTGCTTTGTGGTGGTATGCGTGGTGACTGTATGCATGGTAAAGGAACTCATAAGGTGCCCTTATGAGTGCGCATTGTAATAACCTGTGTGGTAATGGGGTGCGCGGTAGTGGGTCATGCGCCGGAATGTATGCATTGTAATGGAATGGATGGTAAATGCATGTGTTTTTCCATCATACAGCCGCATAATGTAATGTGTTGTTACCAGCTGTCTCTTTGCGGTGTATGGTGGATATGATTTATTATCCTCAATCCTCAGTTTTACATCTAAGTAATCATTCTCTGTTTTACTTAACCTAGATGTAAACCTTTGGTTATACGGATAGTCATTTAGTATGTCCAGACAGGTCTGTGCCTCCTCAGGGGCCATTCTAGAGTATGTAAAGGTCATTGATGTACCTTGTCCATATCCTAATGGGCTGAGTATGTTCCTGGTAGCCCTCCGCCCAGTCCACCTGCTCATCCCACCAGCCCATCATGATATTTCCTAGGCTGGGAGTGAAGTAGGTGCCTATTGCGGTCCCTGTCCACTGTCTATAAAACACCCCATCATGGATAAATATATTTTCTTTTAGACAGTAGGTAATTATTTTAATCAGAATTCTATTATGTTCATAGAAAGAGGCCAACCTCATCATAAGATAATTCTCACGTGCTCATGCACCAAAGACGTGATCAATACAAATATACATTGATGTCACATCCATCGTAATCATAGCACTGGACCCAGACCACTCCACTCAAGAAGGTAGAGTGACAACAAATGGAGATAAAAAGAAATTAATATAGTTGGCCGTATTCTCCAAAAACCCTCAATAGAGGAGACTATTGGTCACCCCAGGGGGACACTGGTACTCTTAGGGACTTTGGGCAATATGTAAAATTATGGTGACTTATGATAATCTTTTCTCAAAAACAAAAGCTTGTCAAACTCCAAGAGCCCTGGATCATACTGGTCTCCAATATACTGGAATACACATCTTCCCAGGGCCTCAAACGTTGCATAGAACAGTTCTTGAACTGTGTTTCTGACTTTTGTGTCTATGCATTATCATGCCCATGCAATCTTATATAAATTGGAAGTACCACCCCTAAGAAAGCGCATTCTTGACCTCCAATCTCTAAATTTAGATTAAACAAGAATGCATGTGGGGCAATAGGACTAAGAACTAAGGCAGTTAGAGTCCAAATATATTTTGGACCGTCAAACTAAACACCCCCAAGGTTGTATTTTCTCTCCTCTTCTGTTTTTCCTGCTTTTCTAATGGTGATTGTCATTTTGTGATAAGAAGAATATCCTGTGTACTTTGCATTTATGATGACATTTCTGATAGAAGCTATTATTTGTCTAATGGATGTGATATGGGTGTGGAGCTGAAATGTCTTCCTCCCTAACGATTTATTACCCATTTGGGCTGGATTAGAGCAAATTGCCGTAATACTTCGCTTTATATATCTGGGGTATAATTCCCTGTTATGATGGACTATCCTTAATGTTCAAGTATCACTTGAAGCTGGAATGTCTCTCTTCTATTGTGCACTGTTCACTAAAGCTAAATTGAAACAAGTCACCCATGTATTCTGCCTAGTAAATTGGGGGAAGGTATAATAATTTTTCTCACATTTTTCTTATGCTTTTATTTATTTTCTTCATCAATTGTTCCCGACATATAGCACCTAAAATTGATGTTTGACATTTCACTACTTTCAATCAATTGATTGTTTCGAAATCATTTCCAATTTTGCATGCAAAACAACTGTGATTTATTTTGTTTGCAATCACTTTTAAGAGAGTACTGTGACAAAAGGAATTTTGAATAACAAAGTGATTATGGTGAAGTAAGGAACAGAGATGTATTTCAATGCAAGAAGTTTATTGTTTATGTCTATGGACATGTTTGGATTTAATGTCTTAAGGTGAGGGGGTTCACTACCTTGAGAAAGGCTTGTGGAGCCAAAATGCATAGATAGCATTTATGTTCGCTAATAAATTTGAGCTATTCACGCTATCCTGGTGTGCCCATTTCTTTAGTTGTTTTGAGACATCAGACTTCGTATTACCTACTGGTGGTGGCCAGTAGGTAGTTATAGTTAGAACCTATTTTCCATAGGAAAAACATTTTTTGATTTGCTAATAACTTTAGGGTCGTTTGACAAATCTTCACGAAATTCTCCAGAAAAAAGGTCTATCCAAGTCAGCTCCTATCCTGAAAGTATGAGTGTGATTCGTCAAGTGGAGGCTGAGAAAGAATGGGGGTCCCAAAAAGTGTTTTCTCCATGTTAATTTTCCATAGGAAACTTTAGCCAAGGCTACAGCCCGAACTGCTGAACGGAATTACATCAAATTTGGCAAAAAGGTAGGGCTTGGTTCAGAAAGCGACCTTTTTTTAAATGGTGCAACTCTGTTCAGTAGTTGCTAAGAAAATCAAAAAATAAAAATATTGATATCTAGGGACGCGGTGGGTTCGCGAACCCTCTCGACCATGCGTTTCATTCTATTTGGCTGCCAACACTCCAAACCAGGAAGTGTTGGCAGCCATCTTGTGACTCGATAGCACTGAGTCACAAGAAAATAATTGAAAAAGGATTAAAAAAGAAGACAAGGGGGCAGGGTAGAAACACCTAGACGCCCTAGGCCTGCTCAGGGGGTCCCACAAGGACCCCCCGAACCAAAAAAGGCATTTAAAAAAACAATCGGCTAAATTCACATTGGGGTCATGAATCCCGCCGTAATGTAAAAATAAAATCTAGAGCGGAAGGACCGCGATGCTGCACGAAAGCTGGGGCAGATCAAACGAGTCAGATAGCGGCCAGTATTGTGCGCTGACAATGCAGGACCGGCAGGCCTCCCAAACCCCCGGTGGAGTTGCCAAGTAAGTGGAAACTTGTATTGCCCTTCTCAGGATCTCTTTAATTATCACTACGGGTTGCACTCTGCCGGGACACGCTCTCACCTGCGGTCACAGCGCAACCGGTCGGGGTTTTAGTCTGGCCACTCCCGCTCGCTAGCGTTCGTGGTAAAAGCTCTCAATGCTGCTTCAGCCCCCTCCAGTCCGGTCCGGTCTGCAGCTTTGGCGGGGCTACAACAGGAAGCTCGTCAGCACTGTCTGGACATACCCAGTGTTCCACAATCAAAATCAGCAAAAAGTCAGTTCCTTTTCTTTTTTTCAGTCAGGTGGGCAATGGACAGATTCACACCATCATGCCGCTACTTTTCTCCAAGCAAAAACCTCAGTAAGCAGCCGGGGCAGGAAGGCACTCTCTCCTACGGTGTGCTCTGTGACGGCGTTAGCCCGCCATCTTGCTCCTCCCCCTGACTCACTTCAGTCCTACGCCTTTTCTAAAGTTTCCAATGGAAATTGCATGGAGAAAACACATTTTGGGACCCCCACTTGACAAATCACCCCATAACTTTCAACATAGGAGCTTGGTCCTAACTATAACTACCTACTGGCGACCGCCTGTAGGTAATATAACCATATATATATGTGAGTGCAGTCACCACTATGTAGTAATAGATAGGACATAGTTACCACTGAATTTTTTGTTTTGCTAATAAGTTTGCCATTGTTTGACAAATCATCACAAAACTTTCTAAAAAAAGGTATATCCACAACAGCTCCTTTCTGAAATGTTTTAGTGTGATCCATCGACTGGGGGCTGAGAAAAAGGGGGAGTCACAATGTGCAATATCCCCATGCAATTTCCATAGGGAATTTTAGACATCGCTACAGTCAAAATAGGCTGTCAGATAGATCTTTACCAAGAAAGTGAGTCAGAAAGTCGACTATTTTTAGAAATAAAGGTTCAAACTTTATAGATATTTGAACACTTGAGCTGAAATTCAAAAATTCAAATCTACTGATTGGCTGAGGGAGCTTTTTCAAAGTGAACGATTGATTAGCTGGCTGCAACATGAAAAGAAATGTTGCCGCTGCCATTATAGGGTTTGAGCTGAAAAGGTTTCTGAAAGAAGGCATAAGGGGACAGGGAGGGATACCCAAGCCACCTAGCCCTTGATGGGAGGTTTCTCTGACAGACTCCCTTTAGGGGGTTGCCACAATCCCACTAGACTCCTACCAGAGTCTTGAGAGACTTGGAAAATGCATTACAAAAATAAATGTGGAGTGGGTGGCCTTGTGTCCTTGGGAGGGGGGAGGGGGTTAACTGCATGCAGAGGTTAAGGGCAGGGCTTGGCCTCAGGCCCGACCCAGCGCCGGCCTCCATGTAGTATGCAGCATGGCTTCGGTAATCTTCTGGGTGTTGGGGTGATAAGAATTTACCTTAGAAATTTACTGAAAAAAACATAGGTTAAAGTGATGCCATAGTTAGGTGAAAATGTCAATTAAAATGTAATGTTTTGAACTTTAAAAATATAGGCATTCACCAGTTGTAGTTTACTAGAACTTGTGCCCCTACCATGCATGCTCTGCTTATGGTCTCACAAATTGCATCACTCAAGACATGTTCAATGACCTCCAGGCACATTAGTTAAAGAAAACCCTGATTATTGAGTTGAATGTCTTTGCGTGTTGATAATCATTGTTTTCAAAGTGCCACAATCCCAGAGCCTTGGCATTGTTCTGCTTTGCAAGAAGTAGTCCTCTGCATCAATGTCCAACTATCGATTAATTGCTTCAGTTGACATCGAAATAAAATGCTATGCCAGAGTTCTGCTACATGAACTGGACTAGCTGGAGTAAACTCACAGTCTTACTGGGGGTTCTAAAAGCATTTTTCTCTGATACATGGGTGAAGGTTTAACTGGGAGTCAATGCCTAAATCTATCTCCATCAGGACCTGCACTACCTAGCTGGTGCAACATGGTTGTAAATTGGCATCCCCACTGTACAACCCTTACAGTGCGGATTTAGGCAGTGATTTGGCAAAGGCTAGAATTCTTTGATGAAGAGAGGGGCACCCTCAGTCAATTCTACAGTATACTGTTGATACTGAATGTTTTGATCGGATCGTTGTTGTTCTGCAGCATGCTAACTTCCCTAGAGAGATACTATAAAGACAACAAGTCAGCAGTTACAAAGACCAGCCCAAAGTAGTAATATTGGCATGGAAATTAAAACATGCAAGGAAATAGGCACTCAAATGGTTCTAACGTGAAAAAAGTGGCCACTTATATATATTTAGGCCCCTCGTTTGAGAATAAGGTTAGCGAATAAGGGTGGTCATCAGGAACAACTTTCCCCACTTAAGTCCAAAGAATCCTCTTTAAATTGTGCCATACATCGATAATCTGTCCTTATACTCTATTTCAAATGTCATCAAAGCAAAACGTATACTGTCTCTAGCCTGTCTTGACAAACTGTTGAGATGCTGAACTCTGCCCTATGATGCACTTTTAGACAAATATTTGGCTTACTCAGTTCTAGTCAAATACTATTCTCTGGAATTTCTATAAATCAGTGTCACTTTATAGGGTATTCTGGGACAATAGGGAAAGGTTCTCATGGTATAGGTCATAGAATTGGATGTCTGCATGGAAAACAGAATCAATTCCAGCTATTTGTGGTAGGAAAAATGGTCTTCCATGAGGCTGATAGTCAAAGTCAGAGAATTTCAAGGTTTAACAATGGTAAGATAAAAAGAGTGCCTTCTCAAGATGAGAGTAGTGAAATCTAGGCACAGTAACGTAAATATAATCTATTTGGGGACTCAGAGAAAAGAAGAGAAAAATAAGGGCATGTCTAGGAAATTGAAAAAAAAATGTGGACAGCTCCAAGGTGAGCCTGAACAAGTCAGGCAAGAGCGTATGCAGGGAGAGCAAGATTTAGAGAGTTGCAGTAATCCAGGTGACTGACTGGGCCACTGTTTGATGGGCATTTAAGGTCAGAAAAAGAGTGTTCGTACATAGAAGATGTAAGAGAAAGAAATAAGGATAAATGCTACTGATTCGGAGTGAAGGTGAGCCAGACTGATTATTGATCAACTCTACAATGCAGACTGCTGGGACAGGAGAGGTCCCTAGCTTGGTTGGCAACCAGTCATTCGATCAATTTGAATTGTTTTAGCAAATGTAAAGCGTATCCGTTGTATCTGTCTTAACTGAGATTTAAGAAAGTGTTGAAAATTTGAGAGCCCACACTATCCAACTGGAGGAGAATGTGCATGTCATTAGCATACGACATAAATGATAAGGCAAAGGAGAAATTCTGCATGATAAAGGGGGGCCTCAGACATTACAAAGTGTGGGGCTGAGAGATGAGCTTTAGGGAACACTGTTCTGGAGTTTCCTGATGGTAGATTGGAAAGGTGGAAGATGGATGGCTTGGGAGCAGTCTTTGACACACTCACTAATCAAAGCACAGGCCTGCTTTGTGTAGATATGATACTACGTATTGTGGTAGTATTGTGTACTACCATGTCAGAGACTGTGTACTGGTCAAGAACAATAACAGCTGCAAATTAACCTTGATCTAATTGTAGGCAGAGGTCACTGAGAACAGAGAAAAAGGGGGGGTTCTGTGCAATGTAGTTGATGGAAACTAAATTGAGTTTAATCAAAGGTGTGATGAGACTCTAGAAAGTAGGACATCTTGGAATTAAGCTTGATTATGAAATGTCAAAGCAATTGATATGGGAATTATAATTCTATTAAGTGTGGGATATGAATGCTATTCCTTTAATACAACACTGAGAACCCTTTAGAAATAGTTCACATGAAAAGTAATACTACACTTTCAGAAATAGAGTGGGACTTCCTAGAGAAATTGCTATCCAGCATAAAGCACTAAAAGACACAAGGAACCACTTTGATTCCTCTTTCTTTCAACCCCTTTCAATGCCCTCGAAGACCTTATGGTCATAACCCTACTGCTGTTCCATCCACAAGAGGGGTAATTAATTAATCATTCTGCTTCATCTGCATGAATTAAACATGTAATTATTGCCATGTTTTCCAAAATGCAACCTAAGAATTGTGGCATAGATCTAACCCCCTTTGAGCCATCAGCAGCTGTGAACATCATGTTAAAAATATCCAGGTGTTATACAGGTGTTGAGTGTGAATGCAAATCCTCTAGTTGTCTGGTGATATAATCCTCAGTGTTCCTAATATAATTGTAACTTTCTGTTTCAATACGTAGATAATTTTACATTCCATAATAGGATCGGAGGCAAGGATAATGCCAATTCAAAGCTGGCTTGTGACCAGAGATATGACATTCAAGCCCGGCTTAAAGTAAAACTTCTTAGAAGTAAACTCTACAGACCACTTTGCTTAACATCTTGGCTGCTAGGGGGTTTTCCCGTTCTGTGCTGAGCATACATGATCCCCATTGTTCATGACAAGGTCAACTCGTCATAAGCACAGGGCAGGTAAAACCCATGACGAGTTGACCTTGTCATCAGCACTGAAGGGGTTAATTCACGATGCCCTCAAGGCAATCTTCCTACCAGATAGAATTTCAAGACCACATCCCCTCTCACTGAGTGGCCCTCAATAGAACTGAAGATGGAACCTTCAGTGCTGGCATCCTTTAAATTCACCATGATCATCCAGTCACCCACCAATAATGCATGTCAGTGGAAGTGAATACCCTCCAGCTTCAAGTTTTGATAATCCAGCCATTTTGTTTAACTCCCATATATTGATGACTGGTAAATGCCCTTTATTCTTCTTGTCCACCAGAAACAAATTGCTGAGGAATCCCAATGGGTGGAGCCTTTGAATGACAATACTGCATTTCCTTTTCAGACCACTTGACCTTCTCATCCCTGAGTATCTAATCATCACTCAAGAATTAAAAGGGTTGTGGTGCGCAATTCTATAGACTTTTAATCAGAAACTCTAGGCCAAATCCAGGAATACACTCTGTAAGTTTCTTCTAGCAGTAAGAGAACCTGGTCCAATGCCTCCTAGTTTAAGATGAGAAGGAGGGATCATTATTATCTTTACATGCTGTTCCTCCTTTGACAGCACCTCTGAAGTGTTGTCTATGGCCATTGGAGGAAAATAATCAGCCAAGGTGTCTGGCAACCTCCTAAGGACTGCTCTCACTAACACATTGTGCCATTAGGAGCTTTGAGAGCCTGCATGGCTTGTGCAGTGCCCAACTCTCACGAGACCCTGGCTAAAATCTTAGGACTTAATGCTTTTGAGGTGCTGGAGGTCCTGACAATCTTAATCAACATAATCAGGTAATCAATTTAAGAATCATCAAATAAACAGTCCTATGCTACTGAACTTATTACAGAACTGGCAAGATCCCTCAACTTAAGAACAACCTTGATCAATTAGCCTATTTTACACTGTATAGACTGACATCAATTTGTATAACCAGGAAACAAATTGCTCTCTGGACACACCCCTGGAAATGTCTGGGGAGATGCCACTACCTGGGTATCTGGCTTGTTCTGCCAGTGACAGAATCCTTGTGAAGGTGTCTGACATATTTAGGGGTTTGTCCTGAAGAACTTCCATGAGTGGTCGATGA
Source organism: Lissotriton vulgaris (assembly GCF_964263255.1). Classification (NCBI taxonomy): domain Eukaryota; kingdom Metazoa; phylum Chordata; class Amphibia; order Caudata; family Salamandridae; genus Lissotriton; species Lissotriton vulgaris. The sequence goes on along the minus strand of NC_141693.1, from coordinate 447,618,374 downwards.
CTATTTTTAAGGTCTCAAATGATTAGCCAAGAGGCTGGCCCTCTGGGCATCACTTTCTGGCCACAAAGTTCACCTTACCCTCAAAAGTCTTATGTTAGCCTCTGACCTCGTTGCTTAATGGTGTCTGTAGTCTGTTGCACCCTTAACTAGCTTCGATTTCAACCAAAAAACTGGGATGGATGTAATGAATTCCACAATAGAACCCTTACAATATCTGTTTGCTGTCAGCCAGGAAAACACTTGGGTTCCTCTTGTGTTCCTTGTATGTTTTGAGATGGACATTTATCAGTCCAGTCAGCCACGCAGTTTTCTTGCTCCCACACTGTTTTTGGAATTGCAGTGCTACTGTGTTTAAAAGAAATATGTTAATGTTGCTGAATAGTGGAATAAAGAGGTAAAATGCATTCTCCTCCACTTCTGCCATAGAACTTGATATTATTAAGAAAGTGAAAAACTGTTTTTTGGAAATCTTGTACAAGATGTGTATACCTCTTTTTGGGCAATATATAATAGATGCTGTATGAAAAATTCAACATGGTCGGCGTGTATCAAAGCAAGTTGAAGTCCCTGAATACCCAGGAAGAACAAGATATAGGCATTCCTTGATTGTTATAAAACTAATAAGTATCCAAACTATTACTAAGGAGGCTGCAGCTCATTTCCAGCACTGGAGCAGCCCTTTCCTATCATTGGTACAACTCTCTTGAATCACAGACAGAGTCCACATCCATCTCCACCACAGAATAGTTCTATAACAGCCATGGGCCACATCAATCACATGCGAGATCCTCTTCCCCCACTGCCACCAGATCTATCTATATCCTCTACCAATGTGCTTCTCACTGACCCCTTTACCCTTGCTCTACTGTCTGTCCTCCCTCTAATGTAACCCTTCTTGTTCTTTCTTTTCTCATTCCTTGTCTATCGCCTTCCCCCTGTATTTATAATTTGCCCTGTCTCCATTCTACTCCGGGTCAGTATCTCTCGTTTCTCTCCCCCTCTATGAACGAGCTGCTCCCTAGCCCTAAACACAGTTCTCAAGTGATCTTACATAAACCTCACACACCAATTTTTTTCCCCTCTCTAGATTTTTTCTCTTGGCCCTTTGTGGACCGCAGCAACATAGCCAGGCTACATACACTTCAATTACCACAAGGATTCAACTGCACAAACTAACTCTGACTGTGGAAGCTGGTCCAGTCAGGTTACATTTGAAGCTTCATGTAGTTTGATATAAAAATGCAAGCAAGTAATCAGTGAATCAGAATGGCCTTTTAGGAATGCTATAGAGAAATCAATCAATTAGTAGATTTGTAGCGCAATTCTTGTCACCCGGAGTATCCAGGCTTCTAGAGAGAAGAATATTGTCAGGGAGAAAAAATAAGGAAAGAATACAAGCATGGGAAAGACAGGCGTTGATTGTTTGAGAAATGTATTCAAATGACAGAAAGCAAGGGCAAAGAGGAGAAGTGTGGCTCAATGATTAGAGCGGCAGACCCTGATGCGGAGGTCTAGCCCGGGACCAGTGTTCAATTCCCTGCCTCGACGGGTCTTGGGCTCAAAATTCCACGGACCTGATAATTCTCGCCTCGGTGCCTATTCCAATCATGGAGTCCCACTCTGCAACTCTGGGCAATAGCTTGCTTAATCTCCACAACGGCCCCCACAACGCTAAGGATGCCTGGCCTCCACCTTGGGGGTGCCCGGGAGTGGACGCCTCACAGGGAAAGCCAGGATGGGTTCCACAGCGGTATTCGTACAAGCGCCTTGAGACCCTTGCGGGTGAGTAGTGCGCTATACATGTATCAATTTACATTACATTACAAAGAGGGGACTGCAATTATTAAATGGAGATATGAAAAAGAAAGACAAATGAATGAAGGAATAGAACGATTGGTAGAGAGAAAATGACTAAAACAGAACATGATGCACAAAGAGTAGAAAAGAGCAAATCGGAAGGGGAAAGTGTACAGGGAGAGACACGGCCAAGCAGATAATGAAAGCGGAAAAGATAATGTGAAAGAGGCAGCTATTGGGAAAGTACAGAAATGGAGAAAATAGTGTATAAATAGCACAGGGAACCGGGTGGCGAAAGGATGTTGCACAGTTTGAGAAAGAGAGATGGGACAACATTAAGGGAGTGTGAAGCAGAACAGACTACATCCTCCTAGGGGACCTCAACTTCCACCTGGAGAACAACAAGGACCGCAACACCGTCACCCTGCTGGACAATCTCGCCAAGCTGGGACTCAAGCAACTGGTCAACACCCTCACCCACTACGCCGGCCACACGCTTGACCCCGTCTTCTCATCCAGCAAGCACATCGCCTTCAGCCACTCCACCGGACTTCACTGGACCGACCAGAGCTGCGTCCACTTCAGCTTCAGAAAAACCACTATCCACCACCACCCGCAACAGGTTCCCCACAGAAGCTGGAGCAAGATCCCCGCCGACCAGCTCACCACCTCCCTCAGCCAGAACCCACCTGCCAGCACACCGGAAGCCAACGAAGCAGCCGGCAACTTCACGCAGTGGCTGACCGCCTGCGCCGACGACCTCGCACCACTGAAGAACCCTCCCAGCAAACCCAGAAACAAGAAGGCCCCCTGGTTCACCGACGAACTCAAGGACTCCAAGAAGACCTGCCGCACCCTCGAGAAAGCCTGGCTCCTCGGCCGGACCACTGACAACATGACCGCCCTCAAACACGCGACCCGCAAGCACCACCAGCTCATCCGCACCACCAAGAAGAAATCACTGAAGTATCGACTGGAGAACAACGCCCACGACAGCAAGGAACTCCAGCACCGTCAAGGAGTTCTCCAACCCCAGCACCGGCAACAACGACATCACCCCTTCACAAGATCTCTGCGAGTCCCTCGCCTCATTCTTCCACGGCAAGATTGCCGACATCCACAACAGCTTCGGTGCACCATCCTCGCACCCAACCGCCGAACCAATGCACCCCACCGCCACCCTCCGCACCTGGACCACAGTGACCACCGAAGACACAGCCCGCACGATGAACACCATCCACTCCGGATCTCCGACTGACCCCTGCCCCCACCATGTCTTCAACAAGGCCGACTCCACCATCGCACCCCAACTCCGAGACGTCATCAACACCTTCTTCGACACCGCCACCTTCCCGGTGAGCTGGAAGCATGCAGAGCTCAGCGCCCTACTGAAGAAACCAACAGCGGACCCCACCAACCTCAAAAACTTTCGCCCCATCTCGCTCCTCCCTTTTCCTGCCAAAGTCATCGAGAAGATCGCCAACAGACAGCTTGCCGCCTTCCTCGAGACGAATGGATCCCTCGACCCCTCGGAGTCTGGTTTCAGAGCCAACCACAGCACCGAGAACGCTCTCATCGCAGCCACCGACGACATCCGAGCCCTTCTCGACAACGGGGAAACAGCAGCACTCATCCTCCTGGACCTCTCCGCCGCGTTCGACACTGTCTGCCACCGCACCCTAGTCCAACGCCTCAGCAACACCGGCATCCAAGAGAAGGCATTGAAGTGGATCATCTCGTTCCTCGCTGGAAGAACACAGAGAGTCCGCCTCCCCCCGTTTCGTTCCGAGGTCACCGAAGTCATCTGCGGCGTCCCGCAAGGATCATCACTCAGCCCCACCCTCTTCAATGTCTACATGAGACCCCTCGCAGCCATCGCACGCCAACACAACCTCAACATCATCTCCTACGCCGACGACACCCAGCTGATCCTCTCCCTCACCAGAGACCCCGACACCGACAGAACCAGCCTCCACGAAGGGATGAAAGACGTCGCCGAGTGGATGAAGAGCAGCCGCTTGAAACTGAACTCAGACAAGACGGAAGTCCTCATCCTTGGCCCATCACCCTCCGCCTGGGACGACTCCTGGTGGCCCCCAGCCCTGGGCACCGCCCCCAAGCCGACAGACCACGCACGCAACCTGGGCGTCATCCTGGACTCCTCCCTCTCGATGACCAGACAAGTCAACGCCGTCTCCTCTTCATGCTTTCACACCCTCCGCATGCTCCGCAAGATCTTCCGATGGATCCCGATCGAAACCAGGAAGACGGTCACCCAGGCCCTCGTCACCAGCTGGCTGGACTACGGGAACACCCTCTACGCCGGAACCACAGCCAAACTACAGAAAAGACTACAACGCATCCAGAACACCTCGGCCCGACTCATCCTGGACATCCCTCGACGCAGCCACATCTCCGGCCACCTAAGGAATCTGCACTGGCTCCGCGTCAACAAGAGGATCACATTCAGGCTCCTCACCCACGCACACAAGTCCCTCCACAACCTGGGCCCCAAGTACCTCAACGACCGCCTGACCTTCCAGAAGCCCACCCGCCAACTACGGTCCGCCAGCCTCGCCCTCGCCGCCGTACCACGCATAAGAAGAGCCACCGCCGGAGGCAGATCATTCTCGTAAATAAGGCGAAGCCCCTTTCGCCACCACAAAATCGTTAAAAGTAAAGCTTTGGTGAAGTTAAGGGCAAGGACATATTCCCCACAAATGTCACCGTTTCTCTCATGGATAATTATGAAAGCATGAAGCCTTTCCAAAGTATGTGTGTGCCCAGTCAAGCTTTCTAGTAGTTTTTTGTATGGATGTAAAGCGAAGATACAAACATCTCTTAGGAAACCCACCAATGGTTGAGCAACTATGAAGGGCCACACAGCAGTTGGGGACCTCTGAGGCCTGGATGAGCACAACATCAGTTGTAATAATGCAAGGACACCACGGGGCATATATACAACAGAATGGCGCAGCACGGTGTTACACCACAACTTGTAACGCTGCGCTCCGACATTCCAAATACGCTGGGATGGCCTGTATTTACAATAATACAGCACAACACTGCGTTTCCCCTTACGCTGGCGATAAAGTTAGCGGCCTAGCACCAGCGTATGCACCCTTGCAATGTAGTGCAAGGGTGCCTGCGTTGCAGGGAATTATTATTCATGTGCAGGAAGGTGACCCTTCCTGAACATAAACAATCACTAATGGAGATTTGTAACTTCTATGTGTGCTGCAGAATGCAGCACATATAGAAGTTGTAACTCATTATTTAAGGGGCACCTTCCTGCACATGAACAATCGTTAATGACGTTTTGCTCTTTCTATGTGTGCTGCAGAATGCAGCACACATATAAACAGCCAAAACAAGGAGAAATTAATAACTTCTCCTCATTGTGTCAGTTTCAGGCCAGGTTTTCCCTGGTCATATTTTTGGCACTGCCCCATATTTATGCCAGCCTTGTAAATAGGGGGTGGCGTCAAAAAGCAGTGGGTGTTGCGGCGGAACGCCTCTGCCACACCCATTGCCCGCCCCTTTCACGCTAAGTGCTGCATGAAAGGGGCATTATTTCCAAGGTGGTGTTAAGCCACATTAAGTGGCTTAACACCGCCCCGTAAATAAGGCAAAGGGGTTATCACCACCAGAACGTCAAAAAAAACGTTCTGGTGGCGATAAGCCCTTATAAATCTGCTCCTATGAGTCAGTGAGGCGTCCAAACCTTCCATCATTAGATTCAGCAGGGCATGAGAAGCTGCTTAGGCTCCGCTCATGAGCAAGCAGCCGCAGAGAGAGGACCAGGATTGTGTGGCATTTTCCAACATGGTGGTCCCCGCCAAGATGGTTTATTCTTTCCAGATTCTGTTTAAGAATGTTATGTTTGGAACCGACCTAGGTTCCAGACAGTTGGTACTTGCTGTTGACTGTGGCTGAGGTTTGTTAATAAAGCTCCTTTCAGCTCTTCACCTGTGTATGTAGCAGTTCCTTAACCTGGCGACAAGGATGCTGGCATGCTGCAGATCCCAACACGTCAGGTGTTTATATGGATATTGGACAAGAGTCCGTAGTTCAGTGAGGTGGAGTACTGGCAGTCCGTGTTACAGTTGTGTGAGGCGGAGTGTTGGCAGACTGGGCTTCGGAGACGCCACTGGTACATTTCCACTTCTAAATTAACTCTGTGTGCCTGCGTGTGTATGACTTGAGTTTGTTTGAGCACCTCCTATACAGGCATAGGTGAGAGGGATGGCCTCACATCTATTTCTTGTGGATCTTGTGCAGGGCCTGTTTGCTCAGAGACATTTCATACGGGACTGTTTCCCACAGCTAAGCTGGAATCGGTGATTAGTTCCGCTAAGGAGTCCTCTTTAGAAACTGTAGGTCCAGGCAACAAGTGGGACACTCATCGGCACAGAGAGGTGCAGAACCTGTTGCAATTCTTTGCTTTTATTGTTCCACAGTAGAAACATGCACTATCATGCGTGCCTTCTATGTCATTTCTTGACAACAGACTGTGGAACCCAATGCAATTGAATCAGCATAGTGTAGCGATTTCGTGACAGCCATCATGCACCCTGTTGTGGGAAGTTGCAATACTCACCAGTCATGTTTAGTTATGCATGTGCTCAGGAGGAAAGCTAGTTGCGGTGGGGTTATTGGAAATGGAGCGTAACTGGACATCATCCTCAACCTTTTATTATTAGTAAAGTCTCCTCATTCGGTAGTGTGCTTGCAACGGTGATAGGCACATGTGTGACTCTTTCATCGCCTTCACCTTCACTGTGCCATTTCTTTTAATTTCAAATAAAGTTTATTAATAATCATACATTAAACTTGCACAGAATAAAGATAAACATATGCAAAAAGAAAGAAAGAGAAAAAAAAATACACAATATAATAAGTGAAATAGTCATTCAAAAGGAAGTAACCTGCAAATGTAACCAGCAATAGTGGAGTATACAACAATTAATGAAATATAATGAACAAAAAGGATGATATAAATAATAATAATAGAAAGTAGATAAAGCAGCAGAGGGAACTCATGGAGGTTTAGCGACTTCTTGTTGAAAGGGGGTTAAAGACGAGGAGCGGAGAGCAGATGTATCAAAAAATGAGGTAACTGGGTCCCACAATTGTGTGAGTTTAGGGGCCAAAGCGAGTGGATAAACATACGTTGTGTCTAGCCTATGATTGTAACATATAGCGTACCACCATGCCTGATACGAAAGTGTAGTATGATCCTTCCAGGTCTTAGTAAACTGTTGAAAGGCAACTGCAATGAGTAAGTCTATTATTTTGATGTTGAAGGTGCAATGAGCCCAAATGGGGGAGAGACTACCTAAAAAGATATGAGAAATATGGAAAGGATGCTTGGTGGAAAAAATATTATTAATTTGAGACCAAACCTTGACCCAAAGCGTGTGAACCAATGTACAAACAAAAAGCATTGTAACAAATCCGCGTGAGGAGCAGAACAGGTCCAACATGTATGTGAAAGATCAGGGTATCGTTTGCTAAGAGTGAGTGGGGAAAGTAAGAGTGGATTATAAATGAAAAACAGAGTTTGAATAGTGTTTGCAGCCCTGGAGGATTTCCGTATCTTAACCCATACCTTGTCCCATACCGCAATAGGCCATGAGACACCCATGTCCACTTCCCATGCTTCTTCAACTTTGGTCTTTGTACGTGGTGATGCTGGCGCGTGTAGCAAAGCATAAATCTTGGACGCCCTAGAACTTCTAGTCAGTAGAGTGAGCAATTGAGATGATTTAAGAGGTTCCTGAGGGATCGTGGATGGCAACGTTATGTACAAGTCACATGCCGACTGAAGTGCTTGCGCTAATTTGAGATATTTAGCACGAAAAGAAGAGGGGAGATGGAAATTTGCAGCGGCTTCTGAAAAAGGAATAATGTGAGATTGCTGGAATAATTGGTGTACCCATATGAGACCCCGGCTTCTCCAAGACTTCCAAAAAAATGGTTTATGGTTTATTAAAATTGATGAGTTATGCCATATGGGTTGATCCAAGAAGGAGGAAAATAAAGGGGATGGTAAAAGTGTAGACGTGTATTTGAGAATCGGAGTTGAAACAGATTGCGATGGACGAGAAAAAGAAAGGTACTCTAGAAAAGAGAAGGGAGAAAGAAAAGCCAATTCTAACGATGTCCACAAGGGAGAGAATGTGGAAGAATCCTCCAACCATCTGGATGCTTGATTTAAGAGGAAGGACTTGTGATACAGGGAGAAATTAGGAAAATTTACCCCGCCCTCTGCCTTCAGACACTGTGCCATTTCTTATGTGAGCAATGGTTAAATGTAGTACAGTAATAGGAACACCTGTGATCTCTTGAGTTGAGGAGCCTGCAACTGTTATATTAGTATGGAGATGGGCATTCTTGTGACTTTGTTTCTTGAGCTACATTTGGTTCTGTGATATCGCCTTGGTCTATGACATGTGCATCTACACTGTTGACATAATTTCTGTGCTAGCCACATGTGGTGCAGTCTGTGCAGTAATCGTGCAAGGCATAACTGAGTGACTCCTATCAATTATCCCTTTTTCTGTGAATTAGTATTCACAATTCTGTTCTTCGGTTTTTGCATGTTATACTTTGTCTGGTTTTCTGTGTTTACATGCTGTTAGGGAACAATTTTCTTTAGGACAATTTTAGGTAAGTTAGCAAAGAAACTGAAAGACAACAGGCACAACGTGATGCCACCTTGAACTTTTATTGGAAACCAGTTCGAAGTCAAGAAAGTGAAAAAAGATTATTTTGTGACATACGCAAGGGTATGTTGTGCTTGAAGAAAAAAGAAAGTTAGCACTTCTGCAGCATTGTGGTGCACCGGAAGGGGACGAATCTTGCAGACTCTACCTGTTCCTAATTAAGAAGAGTCTTGAGGAGTAAGGGCCTTATTACAATTAAAGCGGGCCACAGGGCCACCATACTCATGGTGGCAGTCCAACCACCGCCACACTGGTGCCCCCGCCATATTAAGAGTGTGGTGGTCGGACCACTTTGAGACCACCGACTCTGCAAGGATCAAAGATCCTGCTGTGCCACTGGCCTGGAAATGGCTAGGAATATGCTGGTGGTGCCGTGCTTGCAATGCCAGCATATTTAAATTTGAATGTCCACTGCCCATTTTATGTTGGTGAGCCTGCCATGAAAAGGGTGGTGGACATGCAAGCAAAGGGGCCGCTAGGGCCGCTTCCACTTATTGCACTGGGGTGCATGCAGGGGGTCACATGTTGTGACCCAATTCAATTGCACCCCCGTTCATGCACAATGTGGCATGCAAGACATGGTGCATGCCACACCGTGCAGGAATGTGCTGCAGGTGCTCTCACTGTGGCGGTCTGGTTAAGGCTCTCATGTGAGCCTAACAAACCACCGCCATCAGACGGCTGCAGCACCGCCCTCCCCGCCATGGATTACACTCATAATCGGTCGGGTGTACTAAGGGCTTGGCAGTTCTCCTGTCAGCGTGGAGTCGGGGGCCAATAAGAGGACCGCCATATTCGTAATAGGGCCATAAATCAATATGGAATTTCCTTAAAGAATGTGAAAATCCACTATTTGCCAAAGGTTACAACGAACCTTCCAGAAAATTCAAAGTGATGAGGAAACAGTGGAAGATTATTGGCGGCCTCATGTAAGTTTGGAGTGCTGGTTGGGGAAATAATAAGGGAGCAGTTTCTGTTACATTGCAACATAAGGAAGCAACTTTTGTTGAAAGATTAACTTCTTCTCCATGAAGTTCTGATAGTGGCCAAAGGGTGGAACACATGACGTTTGTGGTATAGATTATCTTAGCTAAATTTTCCATATCTTGTGAGGGTGACTGCATCTTGGGATGGCCACACCATACAAAACTGAGGTTTTTCTTGATCTCAATGCTGATTCCCAGATACAAGATATGGAGGTATTTGAAGAGAGTATGAACTTTTGAAAAAGAATTTCCTGAGATGTTTAACAAGACTATGGGTTATCAACAAGGTTATGGGCATAGACCTAGGGCCTTATTATAAGTTTGGTGCACAGTGCTGGTGGTCCAAAGACTGCCATATTACAAGCTGACCATGGGCTGGCAGTGTGCAGGAGGGGATCTTGCAGTGGTGATGAGTACTGCTCAACCATATATCGATGCCTGTGTGTGCATTTCAACTGCAGATGTGTTGGATGCATACATATGCACATATGTGGAAAAATACCATAAACCCATCATCGGAGCTCAGCCCATATGTGGGTAGTTATGGCAATGGGTATATGGAACTAATAGGACTAACCTGTAGATCGCCACAGACAGGGTGGTAGTCCTTGACATGAAGATCCTGCTGTGAAGGCTGGGCCTGGAGGAAGGGATCCATTTCAGAATCTGCCTGGAAGAAGACGAAAGGGGTGAGTATGCACCCCAAATCCTTTATCACCATCACCTTGAAGCAGGAGGTAGGACCACCACAGTCTGCTTGTGGAACAGGCAACTCATAATGCAGACAGCTGTGCAGCTCCACTGTACCGCCCTATGGCTCCTGCCTTTTCCTGACCACAAACTCAGTGGTCGGAGGTCTGCTGGCAGTCTCTGCGGTCCAGCGGTGGTCTTGGCAAAGCCGATTCACCCAACTCATAATACGGCTGTTGGAACACTGAGCTCACCGCGCTCTGACTGCCATCACTGATACAGCGGTCCATGGGACCGCCAAACTTATAATAAGTATGTCTGGGTGGTGAATTCTACTCCGCTAGCAGAGTTTGCATTCCGCGTTACCCGGAGCTTGCGTAGTTCCAAAAAACTGTGCTTCACGTAGCGGAACAGAGTTTTTTTCCTCGCTCCCGTTTGTCTACGTCAAATTGGGGAGCCCAAGCATGGAAAATCAACTTTCTGGCGAGATTTCTCAATGTGGGCTGTCAGATTTCTCATTGCTAGTGGTCGTGTACGCTCACGACGGCTCACGTTGAGAAACCGTTCGCATAGAGAAAGCTGCTGCTCGAGTACAAATCTACTCGAGTGGCAGGAAGGAAGCAGCACCCGCTTTCAGAATGCATGGTGCCATTCACGATGATTGCATAGTGCAGATAAGCACCTGGCACTGAAAATCACTGCAAGCTGCATTTATCTGACACACTCCGCTGCTCGCGGGTCTTCGTGTAGTGCAACAGTTTTTTTTGCACTTTGCGGAGTTCCGCTATGCAAACTCCACCCATGGTTAGAAATAAGGCCCTTAGGATGAAAGATGGTGCCACCCCTGTGTGATCCAAAGTCACAAGCATTACCTCTACATGTGCATGATGTCAAAATGAGCTTGAGGAGTTGTGCCAGGGTCTTGTATTTGAACCAGTTGATGCAATAGAGTGGTTGGCTTCTATTGTCATGGCGGTGAAGACTAGTGGATGCTTCAACCAATGCATCAACCTCAGGGTGTTGAATAAAGAGGTGGTGGTTAACAAATTCCCTCTCCTTAACATCACTCAGATGACATCACTGATCTCTGGGGGTGAAGTGTTTTTCCACACTGGAACTCACCTCAGCGTATCATTAGGATCCACTTGAATAAGGCAAGACATGAAAACATGCCGTAGCAGTGAGTTTGGCAGTAAGAACATTTAGATGTTTTGTCCGTTGAGGTAGGTTTGTGGTTAGGATCAATCTTTAGCCTCTTTTCATAAAAAATGCTTAAATACAGTTTCAACTTGAGTTCACAGCTGGACAGTTGCTCTGCAGGAGCACACTTTTGCTGCAGAGTATATTACTGGCAAGAACAATTGCACTGCAGATTGTCTTTTGAGGATGATGGAAGTTGTTGAAGGAGGAGGGAAACAAAGTGAGGAGGAGTGGGTCTGTGAAAGCATTTATGTAGTTATGGGAGGAGTGATTTTACAGGATAGGTGGAGAGGCAAATAGAAACAGAATGTGTTATTGGGAGAAGTCTGTTTCCACTTACAGAGGGGGTGGTCTAGTAGTTTTGCTCTTGTGAGATAGAGAGTTTGTTAAAGAAGTGTGGCATAAATCACAACATCTGTGCACTTTATCACACACAGTCTAACAGGTTGGGAGAAAGATTTAATAGTACATTAAAATAATACATTCAGTTTGCCAGTTAAAAATGTTGGTGCAGGAAATGTTTGTGAAATACATGTTGATACCACACTACACCACGGACAGGTCACATTTTGAATTTTTTATGGGACGGGCTCCCAACAGCAGAATGGTTTCAGTGTACATGAAATGGAGATAACTGGGTGGATGTGTCAGTGGACAGTGACAGGAGGATGAGAGAGGATGATCGCTGTCAGTAAAATAAGAGATATTATGATGAGAAACTCTACTCATGGAACTAAGATCATAGTGAGGGATTTATTGTGTATAAAGGTTCCTGTGGGGTGTACTCCTTTGTCAAAGTTCACCAAACCAATCAAGATAATCAAACTCTTTAACAGTGCAATCATGACAAGTGACAACTGCATTGAGAACTTGATTGATGTTTGTGTAACAAGGAGATGAGGTGGTTTTGGCCTGCAGCAGGAGTGTATGGCATCTGTGTATAAGGGGTCTGAGCAGGCAGTTGAAATCAATTTGTAGTGGGGTTTGGCAAGGTATATGTCGATGGAGGTGGGGTGACTGGTGGGGATCCAGGATTTATTTATTGTTTGGAAGGCAGGCATGTTATCTGTAGCTCTCCGTCACTCCTCTACTCATGCATTTACATTGGAATCAGGGCCAAATTATTGGGGGTATATATAACAAACATATAGATAGATAAAAAGTGAATAACAAATCTTGTTCATGTCGGGATGCTGGGTGAGCTTTGTTCTCTATGTATCTAATGTCAGCAATAACTCCTTAGTGAAAAACCTCCCCTTTATTCACAGTTACCTATCTATAATTATATGTTTAACAAACTATGTCTACCATCCTGTCATTAGGCCTTTTATTAATAATTATCAGTAAATATACCTAGCTGAAGTGTAAAACTGTTAAATATTTTAATGTTGTTTCAAGATAATTATCACAACATAGCTGTGGAAAGCAATCTGGATTAGATCTGATTATCTTACATAAGTAGATACAATTCTAATTCCCAGAAAGTCTTTTCATGTTTTTATAAGAGAATCCCCATTAGGTTAACACATTTTCATTCTGCATCACAAAGACTCAGTACAGCACTGCACAAATGAATTGTTTTAAAAGGTGAAGTTCTTTGTAATAGGTTTTTATTTGTATTGCAAAGAAATATTTCGACTCAGAATTACTTTTGCCTTAATGACGTTTTTACAATAGTAATTGCCTTTCACCTGAAAATGTATGATATAACAAGACATACCTTTATCATGCATACGTCACCACATATGGTTTTACCATGCGTTCACATAAGTTAACATTGAAAAACCTTTTTCATGCATACCTCAACCAAGCATACCGTTATCGTATCCCTGAATGTCAGCGGTGCCGAGGCAGGCATCATCGTCGGTATTACAATATCCATTTTCGACAGCCTTTTCGTGGCGGGAAGACAGCCATAAAAAGGCTGTCAGAAAAACATATGGGGCCCCAAACAGGGCCCACATCCATCGTGGGCCACCGGAAAGTGACATGTAGTGCCCCCACTCACCTCCATGCACCATGTGCCATGCACAACATGGTGCATGGCACATGGTTCATGGATGTTCAGAAGGTGCTCTGTACCATGTCGGCTTGTGCTGTGGCTCTTTTCTTTGGCCTCAGCATAAGCAGCGTGATACGGAGCCCCTTTTTTCATCTGGCAGAACAGCAGTCATATCGAAATGCGGTGGTCAGACTGCCACCTGCTTGTCGGGTGGTCTTCTGACCACCACAATAGCAGGCAGCAGTTTGAAATTGGCCCCATAAAATGGCTGCCCACAGTTCTGTATTCAGTGGTACTTAGACTAATTAGGTGACCACATGTACTGCATGTGAGGAGAAGACTGAAATTAGGAGTGTTCCTGAAAGAGTGTCATCTGTCTCTCAAATACATATTACTATGAGCCAAAGGAGATTAATGTAGCAAGAATCCACTTAATTTGGTTGCCAAAATGGGCTGTGTTTCGCCAGCATCAACAACCCTGCAGTCCTCTGTTGGGGTGAGACTCGGTCCCCCAGCCTGCACCCGGGTTCCTGCGAGCGGGAAGGGTCTCATTCCCCACAAAACTGATGCCTGTCTCCCGCAGAGTGGTTGCCAAAATGGGCTGTGTTTAGCTTGCAATATCAACTCTGCAGTCCTCTGCTGGAGTCTCCCGCAGCGCGGGACGCGTGTGGGCGGGCCAATCTGCACCTGTCAGCATCTGGAGGTAGCTGGGCTGGGCCCAGTCTCTTGTTTTTTTCATTTTTATCTTCAACTTGCAACTGAACTTGGACAGATCATCCAGATTGAGCAAAGTTTTTATAAGGTAAATCTGTGCGACCCCAAGATGGGATAGAGAAAGGAGACGTGTTTAGTCCTAACAAGGGAAAAGGGTGAAGCCCAAGTCAATTCAATTAAAAGCTACTTGACTTCTGTTATGGGTGCCATTGAAAGCGAGATCGACAGGGTTGAGGCAAGGATGGACCTAACAATATAAAAAAGACCGGTTTTACTACACTTGATGATCTAACTGAATCCATGCAGAAAGGCTCTGTCAGTCAGACCATGTCCAAGTCTTTAAAGATCGTCGAATCATTACCTTCCATAGAGACTTCCGAACACACTACTCACTCAATTTTCAACTCTTTTGCGGTCAAAGATATGCGAACGCTATCTGCACTTGAAGTCATATCCCTTGAATAGTCCCCCATGCAAGAAAAGTAGACAAGACCTGAATCAAGATGAACTGCAAAAGCTCATTCGCCCTGAACATAATTCCAGCTCTCTACCCATACAAGGCTTAAATAAAAAGAAAAATCCAGGGAAAAACACACAAGAAAGTCTTCTAAAAATGGCCCAGATATAAAGAAAGCTGGCATGAATTATTCAGTCTGATTTGATCAACTGGGTGAAAAGCTAAATTCTACAGTCAAATAATGTTCTGGGACAATTGAGAAATTAACCCTCTTAAAGGGAAAAAATTACAACGTAATATTGTCTCAAGAAAGGCTTATAAGTAGAGTAGCTGCCTTGGAAGAGATGGGGAACTCTCAAGGAACTCGAAAGGCACATATTGGGACTCTAAATAAAGAACATATCACTCGACAAAAAGAAGAATCAAGGCATATGCATATGCAAGTCTCAAGCTTTGAAATCCCATTGCCATCCGTGCAGCCCTCAGCTAAACAAGAGGTACGAGAATCATGGGACACTGATGATAGGGTGCTTCATGTAATAAATAGCTTTAATCAACCCGATCCAAAGGATATACAACCCGATATTCCACCGGTGTGTACACCTTACATAATAATATTGGAGAATGTTCCCTCGCTTTGGCAGGTGCAGTATGAATCCCAAGTATCTTCAGTGAATAAAGTCACCTTCTGGCTGACGAGAAACTCTAACTGGCCAAGTGATCTTTCCAGTGAAATTATTTCCACAAGAAGAGTAAACTGGGTGGGTCTAGCCCCAAAGGCATCTCCTGGGGATTGTGTAATTGTATATCGTAGGAATCCGAGTCGTACCGCGGTGCAAGGGCCAAATGGATAGCCCAGTTTTGCAGGTCCAGGGACTAAGAGATTTTAGGGTAGTGTTGAGAATTCTAAGAACGGACACCACGGCCTTGGCCGAGTTTGCAACATCAAGGTTTCTTATATCCATGTGGTACACTAGATGTGCAATTCCAAAAGGAAGTTCAAAAACACTACCCAACAGCTAAGGGCTTTCCCCCTGACCATGACAAAGGTATTCACTGTGTGGGGCGCTATCTACTACTCTATGTCTGTTACTATGAGATGGGTGTACTGTTTTGTATTCCTTTTATCCTTTTGTACATTTTATGATACAGTTTTTATTGTGATTTCTTTTAAATAGTTTTTAATTCTCTTTTTTAAATCAGACTATGAAATTGTAAATTGTCTTTTTATGGTTCTTAACCGAAAATAAAAGCTTTGACTGACTGACTGACTGACTGTTTAGAACCCTATTACATCGCCTTACAAAAAAACTTTTTCTTTTGAGGGTGTCGGAGCACAACCCCTAATATACTTTTACCAGCCGAGAGCCTGTGTACCACCCGAACACTTAAATAGACTACCACAGCTAAGCCCTAAAATAGATAAATTCTTTTTTTCATGGTCACAAAACGACCTGCTCCTGTCAGATAGATTTGAGGTTCTGTCTACCCTGGAAATACAAGATTGACATTCACTGAAATTGGAGGACATAATTACAATGTGTAATACCATCTTCCCCACTCCGCTTAACATGTAATCCGGGAAACCACCAATCCCGGGAGGAGGGTTTTTGTATGATCTCATGTAAAATTTCATGTCTTCGCTCCAATATTGACAACCCAGAGTGGAAAATGCTGGTAGAGCAACACACAATAATCTGCTGTCAAGAGACTTGGCTAATAGACTCTCCCTATATAGATGGTTATGCTTCCTATTGTGTTCCAGCAACTCCGTCAAGGTCAGGCTGAGCTAAAGGAGGTCTGATTACTTTTATATCAGTGACCTTCATAGACATTATGATTAGAGAACTTGGTACATGCCGTATTTTCTGTTGCTTTTAATAACCCTGAAAAAGTAATTTGATTTGCTTTTAATTAAGTAGAATTATAATGTATTTGATCCAACAGTGACTAATATTATAGATAGCCTTGAGGATGCAATATCTCAAGCCCGATATGATCATTCAATATATAGAAATTTGAGACCCCAGAGTTCAGGCATGATGAGGTATCTGTGATGAGAGGGATCAGCCCCTGATGCACTTCAAAGAAATGTTATATGGGGACTCCCTGAATAGAGTTGTTTTTGTTGAGAACATGATATTTGCTCAAGATCTTGACATGACCACCTTACCCCAGATTCCAACATATATGGGACCCGAATCCAGCTCAACTATCGACTACATTTTAATCGGTGACGATCTATCACAGTTCTCTAAAGAATGTGTGGTAATGGCTAGCTGTACAAGTGATCACAATCCCATTACACTAACTGAATAATAAGAGGGATAAGAAATTACAACACAGGGCTGTACATAAGAAAAATAATGGTGTGAATATTAAATGGGAGAAACTTGCTAAGGTGGCCCTACTTAGAGATTTTATGGCAAATAATCAGGCACAATTAAGACAGTAATCCCAGATTCTGCTACCCCAGAGGATGTTATACTGGCTTTTATAACCCTAAATGGCTTTATAGCAGATAAATTAACTAAATGTGGCAGTAGAACACCTAATACCCCAAGATGGTTTAATAGTGCTTGCTCAGAAGCTCATAGGACACTAAGGCGTGCTTTCGAAAAAATCCAGAGGAAAAAGGATGAAGAGGCTAAAGCTAGGAAAGGTTACAAAGAGATAATTAGGAAAAGGAACATATATCTGAAGGATAAGGTCTAAAAACTGCCTCTATATTAAAAGACCCCCACGCTTTCTGGGAGGCTGTAAATTCTATTTCCTTGTTTGGTGATAAAATGCCCAAACTAGATACCACAGTCTTAGCTAAACATTGGGTTGAAAACTTTTCAAAAATATTTTCTCTAAACCCTCTGCTAGTAAATGTGGTTTTGGCCTCAAAAACTTGCATTGATACAATGGAGATTAGATGTCCAGAGAAAGCTCCGGAACCAGATAGATTTCCAGTTGATCTGCATAAATATCTACCAGAGTTTTGGGCCCCATTAATAGCTGACGTCATGAAAGCTGCTATAGTGGGACCTTTAGTTAAGACATGGCAGGAAGCCATTAAAGTTTCGATTTTCAAAAAGGTGGATAAAAGTCAACCTCATTGTTATCGCCCGATTTCCTTGCTGGATGGCTTAGTTAAAATCTTGGGCAGGGTTATTTTGGCTAAATCATGAACTGTGGGATCTTGAGTCCAAAGCACTCTCGATCTATCAGTTTGGATTGCGACCAGGCCTCGGAAACGTGAAGCAGACACTAATGTTGGCACTAATTGGCCAAAAATGCACAATGGCACAAAAAGGCTGTGTGCATTTAGCCTTTATGGACTTAACGTGTGCCTTGGATACTGTGGAGCAATCTAAATGAACGGTCCGTAATGGCACAGTTAGGGATCGATGGAGCAATTATTACCCTGCTTAGTAGGCTCCTCAAATACTTTTCAGCCTCAGTACAGCATAATAGTAAGGGGTATCAAACAAACGAATTCCCCTCTGAAATGAGGGTTAGGCTGAGGTGTATTCTAGCCCCATTTCCTTTCATATTATATATTACTAGATTAGGAGAGCAATTATGTAAGGCAGGGAAGGACATGCCGAGGACCAACTCATGTCGAATTCCTGTATTATTATATGTGGACGACACTGTCCTGATGAATGCAAAAAGAACAATTGATGGACAGAATGCAGAACAATGTCATACATTCACCCCGGCACAGTGATCTGGGCCTAAATCCATCGTTTTTTTTCTCACCATGCCATTCCAGTTTGGACCAAGCATCCTAGGAACGGTTGGTTTCAGGGTTTCACCCCTCGTGAGCCAGGATAGCTTGACTCCAGTGGCATGGAGAGCATAGGACCCACCTCTGGGCAGACCCGTCCCACTCGGGGTGACAAAGAACAATTGATGAACAGAATGCAGAGCAATGTCAAACATTCACCCCAGTACAGTTATCTGGGCCCAAATCCATTGTTGTTTTGCTCACCATGCCATTCCAGTTTGAACCCAGCCATATGCAAATCAGTATTGATCCTGTG
The DNA here is from genome assembly GCF_964263255.1 of Lissotriton vulgaris. Taxonomy (NCBI): domain Eukaryota; kingdom Metazoa; phylum Chordata; class Amphibia; order Caudata; family Salamandridae; genus Lissotriton; species Lissotriton vulgaris. The sequence continues at coordinate 447,599,766 of NC_141693.1, read as the reverse complement.
CCCAATAGGAACAGTCCAGCCCGAACTGCAAGGCCAGGTCCTCCCTGGACTTGAATTGTATTGGACTATATTTTGTGTCCTTTGCTTTCTCGCCCTGGGTGCGCCAGGTATGCCCAGGCTTGGGTCCCAGGCGCAGGGTCAAGACTGATTTGCATATGGCCAGGTGTAAACTAGGGTTGCATGGTGAGCATAAGAATGATAGATTTAACTCAGATCTGTTGACTGAGGGTGAATGTTTTGATTTGTTCTGCATTCCGTCCATCTATTGTGTGTCATTTGCTTTCTCGCCCTAAGTGTGCTAGACTTGGGTTCTGGGCTCACTGTGCCACTGGATTCAAGCTATACTGGATGATGAGGGGTAAATCCCTGAAACCGGTCCTAGGATGCTTGTTTCTGGTCCAGGGGGACCCGGCTTGGCAGTTCGGGCTGGACTGTTCCCATGAGGCACAGGGTCAAGATGGATTTACATATGGCCAGCTCTAAACTTGGGTGGCATGGTGAGCAAAAGAATGATGGATTTAACCCAGATTTCTTGACTGGGGGTTAATGTTTTGTTTTGTTCTGCATTCCGTCCATCAATTGTGTGTCTTTTGACACTGTCCTGATAGCCAGGACAGCAAACGGTTTACAAATTTTGCTTGATACTTTTAATGATTTTATGAATGGTTTGGGCTTTAAGATTAATCGTTCTAAATCATTCATAATGAAATGTGGACCAAAAAAGTGTAAATCAAGAAAATATTTACTCAGGGATAAAGAAATTAAGAAAGACCCTCATTTCACCTACCTGTCCCATGTGATGTGGATTTTAATTGGAAATACCTATTAAATGTTAGAGCCATGCAATTTCAAAAGTCAATTGATGCCATCTTTAGATTTGCCAAGTCACTAGGCCATAAGCCAATCAAAGAAATGCTATGTGTCTATAAAAGTAAAAGTCTCTCAGCAGTAACATTTGGGTCTGGTCTCTGGGGATACACAAATTGTAATTCATTCGAAGTAGCAGTAAACAAGCTCATAAGGATACCTCTTGCAGTGCTCCAGAGTTCCTCTGCCTCTTTCTGTCAAGAGGACGTTGGAATGAGTTTTTTAAAAGATTACATTAGACTGCAGCCATTACTGCTCTGGGTAAGGATTTGGAATAATCCAGAGGCTGATTTTGGTAGAACAATATTAGCAAACTTTATAAAATTCGATAACTGCTTCAACATACCCCGGTTAAGATGCATTAAAATTAGTTTCGTTAAGATGGGGGTCTCAGAATATTACACAAATCCTGATACTCTGAGAAATTTCTCACCTGCTATAATCAAATCACTTTTTTATCAAAGCCTTGAGCGGCCAAGTGCAGTGTGTAACACTTCATCCGGAGCTTTCTTGTCAGCTCCAAAAATAAACTGCTCTTTATCTGCAAATAAACCTGAGGGAGAACAGCGTTTATAACGCAACTTTTACCACGAACTACCTTTACCATGCAACTTTTACAACGCAAGTTGTTACAACGACTTGCACTGGGGGGCGCTGTAGGATAGGGAATGGTTTAATTTACTATCAAAAACCTTCCCTACTATCCACGGGGACTGGAGTTGGAATAGTAAATTAAACTATTCACTATCCAGCGCCCCCCAACGCAAGTCGTTGTAACGACTTGCGTTGTAAAAGTTGCGTGGTAAAGGCATGCGTTGTAAAAGCATGCGTAGTAACGACTTACATCCAAAGCTGAGGGAAAGGCAAAATGTTCTGCTGAGCAGGCTCTGTCGAAAAACTATATATTTTCTGGCTGCATTTCCTACCCAGGACACATGGTTTTCTTCACTTCGTGTATGTCCTTGTAACAGCCACTCCCCACAAAGCGCTTTATTTTATCCTGTAAATGTTATATCCCCAGAGGAGGCAGTTTATTCATCCACTATTATTAGCATCAGGAATTCGGGCTTATGAATTGACGATGGTCTATTTGCTTTCCCTAGGAACAACAGATATTATATATGAAGTTTTAAACTACCTATTTACTGCTTTTGAGATTTGTAGTAATTACTAGGTATTTCTATTCGTTTGTACTTTACTGTTTTTTATGCTTATTTGTTTTTTAATGAACATTTATGTATGTAAAATTTTATGGCTCTTTTTGAGCGAATAAAGTATTCTGACTGACTTAAAAGTAATCTTAAAAAAGGTTTTTTTTTAACATTTACGGACAGTACTTCTACTGAACTGAAATACATTTATCAGATACTGTGTCCCTTCGAAAACCATTGACTATTTGCAGCAAAAGTATGCTAACTTATAATTAACATTTTTAAAATGTTAACATAATGGACAGTGGCTGGGGGGCAAATTTACTATTCCTACCTTCACCTAGTGCCAAATCAGGGAAGGTGCTTGACACTGGCCTGGGGGGCAGACTTACTATTCTTAAATGCGCTAAGTGGCAACTCAGGGAAAGTGCTGGACAGTGACCGGGGCCCGGATTACTGTTTCTAGGTCTGCTGAGTGCCAACTTGGGGAAGGTGCTATACAGCGGCCGGGTGGCAGATTTACTATTCCTAACTTCAAGTGCCAACTCAGGGAAGGTTCTCAGCAGTGGCAGGGGGCAGATTTACTGTTTCTAACTCCACCATGTGCCAACTATGAGAAGATGCCGGACTGTGGCTTGAGGGACAGATTTACTATTCATATCTCCACCAAGTGCTATCTCAGGGAAGGTGCTTGAGAGTGGCTTGGGAGCAGATTTACTATTCCTACCTCTGCCAGGTGTCAACTCAGGGAAGATGCATGACAGAAAATATTGTGATGAATGGAATGCCTGAATTAATCTCAGTCACTGACGTTCACTCAGGCTGCATCCCAATCCATTGGTTTTTGACTACTGTGCCACCTCAGTTTGGACCCAGCCATGTGCAATTCAACCTTGGCCCTGCTCCTCATGGGAACAGTCCAGCCCAAACTGCCAGGCCAGGTCCTTTCTGTACCGGAATACAAGCACCACAGGACCGGTTTTGCCCATCTTATGGGCTCATCAGCCAGGTATGGCTTGATTCCAGTAGCACAGTAAGCGCAGGACCCACGTCTGGGCATACCTGTCACACTTATGGAATCAAAACATAAAGTGATGGGGGCGTGGCTAACAGCCAAGATAGATGGCTGCTTAGCTTAAGAGCTCCGGGGACACCGTAATCCTTTTCGACTATCCGTCCACTAATCCGCACCATAAACATACTCCAGGGGCCAGAGTTAAGGTCCGGAACTAAGCGACATCGATCGGAACAAAAACGGAGGAACATTGACACCGGGAAGCGAGAGTAATCGTGTGTGACTGAGAGCGGCCTACGACGTCAGCTGCATGGTGGCCGAGACGCAGGTTGTAACTTCGGGGAAACGAAGCAGACAAGGACCAAAGGTGAGGTGTCGCAAGAGACTCTGACCCGGAGAGTTGTGACAAAGACGCTGTAACGAATGTCCACGTTCACAGTGCAGGGGAAGGAACGTCGAAAACGGAAACCGCCCCTGGGACCCTCGGAGGAGAGCAGCTCCGGTGATATCGGGCACAGTCAAAATCAGACGGCCGGAGAAGCGCAATATCTGGTAGACACCAGCCTCGGGGAATACAGACGTTGAAGGCGGCACAGACCCCAGATGCTCCGGGGACACGGACAGGTACACCTCCCCCCCCCTTCGCCCACGCTAATAACAGACGGCGTCTGGGTGCTGCAGGCCTGGAATCAGTCCAGCACAGCCATTTGCAATAAGGTGCCCCGGGGGGGTACAGATCACACCCACCGTTGCCCACGCAAGACTTTCAGCTTGACAATCGGCAGGTAATGGTGGCGTGAGGCGCAGCGCAACACCTCCCAAGTGCGTAAGAAAGCCCATAGGGTGCACAATATCCAGGAGTGGCGACAAAGCAGGCAATTGGCATAACAGTTGCAGTCACAGGGATCTTGAGGTCCGGACCTGGAACACATAAGGGATCCTGTCCCTAAGAAACGGCAATCAACCACCTCCACCCTCCAATTCCACGCTACACAAGCACATACTCAAGACATAACTGAACAGAGCCCTGAGCCTCACATATCCAACCCGAGCGCATCGGTGAAACACCACGAGGCGAACTGGAAGGCGAGAGACATCGTCAAAGGACGACGTCATAGAAAAGACCTCACACGAAATCGGGCCTCGGCGATACCGACACTCGCCTATCCGCAAAGTCATTGCTGTAGCTTAACCGGTGCAGGCTTACGAGGTGGCAGTAGACCAGTGGTAGAAACCGGTAAGCCGCAAAACACTGCCAGACGCAACGTGCGATCCTATCCCGAGGGCAACATGTCGAGTAGGGGTCCAAGGAACCAAGCTGCGCAAAGCAAACTGGATAAATTTGCGTACGACAAAGGAGTCGCATCACTCCCCGAGGGACGCACTTCATCGGGCAAGGGAGCGGAGGGAAGTGGAGGGAAAAAAATAACGCTGGAAGACACTATGGAGGCCCTGTCAAATGTCCAAACCACAGTCGGATCTATCTCAACGGATGTCAATCTGCTCCGAGCAGACTTCTGGAAAACGACGGACAGAGTCAAAGAGGTGGAAATCGTCACAAAATCCCTAGTGGCAGATACATCAGAACTACAATCGGCCCTAGCTCATTTTGAGGCGGATAACAAGCAACTAACAGAGAAGCTCGACGACCAGGAAGGCCGCTCGTGCTGGAATAACGTCTGTATCCTTGGTGTTCTAGAATCTGAAGGCACCCAAGCGATGGATCTCTATGTGGAAGAGCTGGTGAAAACGAGACTACAGCCAAAGGGCTTATCAAGTTTTTTCTCGGTAGAAAGAGCACATAGGGTTCCAGGAGGCAAGCCTAAACCAGGAGCTCCCCCTAGGCCAGTGCTCGCCAGACTCTTCAACTATCGAGACAGGACACAATTTTACAAACAGCAAGAGTTTCCCCACCAATCCGAATTCATAATTCGACAATCGCCTTCTTCCCGGATTACACAGTGGCGGTTGCCCGGCGCCGACGCAGCTTTCTGGAAGTGAAAAAAGCCCTACATGCACAGGAATTGCCTTACTCCATGCTGTTCCCTGCAAGGCTCAGAGTAGTGGCGGAGGACAAGACATGGTTCTTCGAGACACCTGAAGCGGCTTATGACTGGCTTGAAGGATGACGTACAGTGGGAGCACACCGCAGCGGAAACAAGAGCCAACATCGTCGCACGGAAGGGAAGGACCCGAGCAGCCAGACCACACGCCATTCACCACCAAGTCACTCACCACGGTCAGAAATAGCAGTGGCTGATCAGGAGTAACACTGCTGTTCATATTGACTCCAGAAATACACTCCCGGACAATGAAACTACGGACGTGTCGCTTTTAGATACCGGACTGAGCCGGGTCATGGAGGCAGAAAGGGACAGATGCTTCCTTGGACTCTTTACCCCGGTCACGCAAGTACTATGGTTGGGATGGGGAGTAAGCACTCTGCTAAGTTGGGGAGGCGGCGGTTCTAAGTCCGTGCAGCAGGGAGGCAGGGAGGGGGGGAGGGACAAGGGAAGGGACAGTTGAGACTAGGTCTCGTTTGGTTCTGGTTTATAGAGGCATTGACAATCAGGCAGATAATCGAAAGGTGAGAAGGTCCCCGAAGATGTTCAATAGACGACAATTACAAACCCGAACACACAGCACTCATGACAAGCGATCCATGCCATGGTGAAACCAACACACCGGCTCAAATACCCCAAATATTTTCTCTGAAGCTAGTCACCTGGAACGTCCGTGGACTGGGGGACAAGATAAAGAGGGAACTAGTCTTGCAAGCCTTAAAGCGCTTAGGCCCCACTGTAGCCTTATTACAAGAAACGCACCTCATGGGGAAGACATGCAAAGCATTAGATAGATGGGGCTACAAGATGGTGGCGCACTCTGAGTACTCCTCAGGATCCAGGGGGACGGGAATACTAGTGAAGAAAATCTCCTCCTTTATGGTACTGCAGACTAAAATAGACGGGCAGGGGTGATTTGCGGCGCTGCAGGGCCAATGGGAAGGCAAACTCCTCAATATAGTATCAGTATATATCCCCCCAGCACTACATGCAGTGACACTCCCGGCTCTGAGTGACTTCCTCCTAGCTCTGCCCGGGGGAGACCTCATCGAGGGAGGAGACTTTAATTCTATAATGGACACCTCCAATGATAAATATCTGTCCCAGACCCCACTGACCGGCCCTTCTCGCTTCCAGGGATTCACAGATGCCATGGGCCTGACCGACATTTGGAAAAACACACACACCCCATGGCACGTCAATACACATATCAGTCAGCAACACATAACTGCACAAGCCAAGTTAGGCTGGGGAGGAACTATCACCAAACTTACCCCACTCTGGGACACTAGAAAACTGGGACAACTAAGAAACAGTAAGGAATTTGACCGGTGGGACAACATAGGCATCTCCACGGTAGGTGATCTATGGGACAGGGGGACGGTGATACCATTCGCCCAACTCCAGTCACAATATGATCTGAGCCACAACGAGTCATATAGGTACACCCAAATACGACACGCACTTCTAACAGCGATACCACCAGATACAGAGGTCCTGGGATCAGCCCCGTTAGAAGATCGACTTCTCACTGAGCACATGCAAAAACGTGCCACGTCCTTTACATACAGAAAATTGATTAATAACCTGCCAGACCCCACAGTAGCTCTAAGGGACAAATGGGCATTAGAAATAGGAGATATGGACAATTCGGAATGGCAAGAGGCTCTGGCATCTCCTAAGGAGGTCGGAATCGCTGCAAGGTTCCGCTTAGTGCAACTTAAGATTCTCCACCGAGTGTATTACACTAGGGTCATGCTACATAAAATACATAAAGCGCAACATCCATATTGCCTTAGAGGATGCGGAGAAGAGGGGTCATTCATTCATACAATATGGGAATGCGCAGAGATAACAAACTACTGGCGACAGGTGCTACGTACGATATCGCAAGCGATAGGGGTCTCGCTCCTCCCTGACCCACGTAGATGCCTGCTCAATATATGGGAGCCCAATGATCTTACCAGATACGGTCAAATATGGGTCACACTGGGTCTAATGGTGGCGAAACATAACGTAGCACAGAAATGGGGGCGGCTGAGACGCCATCTCTACTAGCTTGGTGCAGGGACATGGATGTGCTCATGGTCTCGGAACGGACAGTTTATGCTAATCGAAAGAGCCCCAGAAAATGGACAAAAGTGTGGGCGGCTTGGAACGCATATAGGGGGGACATATGTGACCCATTGCCAGATTCAGACGGAGAGAGCTCGGATGAGGAATAAGGGCGGTTGGGTGGATAAGGCTGGAAGTGTATTGACATGAGGGACATTACAAAAAACAGAACATTCTTGACTCCATACCATTGGGATCTTCAGTTATGAACCAACAATTTTATTCTGTGATTCTTTGTACACTGTCTTTAATGCCTATATGTTGCATAAAACAATAAAAACAGTTTTAAAATAAATAAATAAATAAAGTGATGGATGGAATGCGCAAATTAACCTCAGCCACTGGCGACTGCTTGGGGTTGACACCTAATCCATTGTTTTTGTGACCCGAGTAATAGCCAGTGGCTGTTTATTTGCGCATCCCATCCATCACCTTGTTGCTTTTTCATTCAACACCCTAACTGTGCAGGGTATGCCCAGACATGAATCCCTGGGCTCACTACCCCACTACAACTAAGCGCCGAGTCTGTTCTCTCTCTTTGTGAATGGGTTGGTGGACCATTTGAGGGAGGACCCGGCCAACGCCCCAGTCCTGGTGGGGGAGAAAACACCAACCCTCCTCTTCGCAGATGATACCCTCCTGATGTCTAAAACACCTATGGGTCTCCAGAAACTCCAGGACAGGTTGAGCTTGTTTTGTGAAGAGCGTGGATTAACTATCAACACCTCCAAAGCAAAGCTGATGGCATTGTCTTCATCTAAAAAATTAAAAAGGCTTAATATTTCCCTCAATGGGTCTCCCTTAGAGGTGGTTGAGGCTTTCGATTACCTGGGAATAAGAGTTAACAACAAAATGAATTGGAATTCCCATGTTGCGAAAATGCTTTTAAACCACAAGAGAGTTTTCAGGAGCCATTCTAAGAGACAATCGAGGCTCCATTAGTAGACCTATAGCCCCGGTCCTCGCGGTATATGAAGGGAAGGCACTGGCCTCAGCAGTCTATGGTTCAGAATTGTGCGGGTTCGAGAACATCATGGACCTGGTCAGAGCAGAGAATAAGTTCATGAGAGATCTAGTCTCCCTTCCAGTCCCAACCCCTTTAAAGCCCCTTCTTTTTGACATGAGTAGACGCTCAATCAAGGACATAGTTCGCCTTCGTCCATCACTGTTCTGGGTGTGCCTAAGAAGGTGACCAGAACTGGCTAACTATGCAGCGGTGCTTGACGAACTTATCAACTTAAACCGCTGCAACAAGATCCGGTGGCTGAGCAAGTTGAGGCAGTTGGTCATACATATGGGGTTGGGTGAGTCTTGGCTGTCCCAATCCCCCCACCCAAACAGACTGTCAAGAAAATGTACTGGGATTGGGTGCAGAAGGAGGAATTACAGGGGCCAAAGTGGGGGTTTCTAACCGACCAATTTCTGGATCACAAGTCTGTTAGAAAGCTTGAACCGTTCTTGGACTTTATCCAATCCCCCAGAGATAGAGCTCTTTTTTTAAAGTTTTGGCACGGAACACTACCAATAAACTCATTTACTGAGAATTGGAAAACTTTACGGCATCATCAGGCTACCTGCCCATGTTGTCCATGCCCTAAAGAGTCTCTATCCCACTTTTTGTTTGCTTGTAAAGCCTATAAGGGGGCCAGAAGTAGATGGCTGAAGCCGATATGTAGAGATCTGGGCTTTAGACAACATAGTAAGGCCCTGTGCATCCTCACAACAGATGTAACATCTCTGACCATTGTATGTGGGGTTGCAAAATTTCTGGTAAAAGCCTGGCAGATACGCACAAAGCTGATAAAGAAGAATCTGAGAGAGACAAATAAAACGTAATCCTGATTAATTGTACCTAATTCTATTGCCATAGTATTTTAGTCCCTCCGGGGTTTTTAATTGCATATAAGTCTTTTTATAGTATTTATGATCTGTATTCTTGTTTTATGAATTTTATGGGTTGTTTGTACTTGGAAAATGTTTCTACTTTTATGATACATTTTTATCGAATAAAGTACTATAACAACTAAGCTACACCTGGCTGAAGAGCCCTAACTAGGTTGAATCTGGTCCTAGGCTGGTTGTGTTCTGGTTCAGGGAGGACCTGGCTTATCTCAATTCTAGCTGTACTGTGCTCATGGGGAGCAGGGACAAGAGTGATATACATATGGCTGGGTCCTAACTAAGGTTACATGGTGGGTAAAATATGATAGATTGTGATGCGGCCCGAGTGATTGCCAGTGGCTGAGATTAAATTTAGCATTCCTTCCATCACCTTGTTTTTGGACAATTTACTGTTCCTACCACTGCCAAGGGCCAGCGCTGGGTAGGTGCTGGACAGTGTGAAGGTTGATACATTTACTAACAAATTTAAAATATTCTCTTTGTGCAACAGTACTACAACCTGTCTGCGAGCTGCGAGAAGCAAGCAGTCCTTATCGTGAGGGAAAACATGGCGGCCGCTTGCTAATGCGGTGCGCTCGTCTCTGACGGAGTCTCCTGTCAAGATGCCCCGGCTGTTTGCTTAGGTGTATCGGTCACCACGGACTGGCGGGAGACGGCAAGTTAAGGCATCGGAAGCATCGGAAGCATACCTGTGAGTTTACTTCCGAGGCTGGACAGGCTGGAAAGCAGTGCGGTGAGCGGGCTGTGCCGAGCTCAGCCAAGCAGTTGCGGGATCAACAGGATCAACGGCTCAGAGACGCCGAGGCACTTCAGAGCGTCAGACCACCAGACCGGTGTGGAGACGACTGCAGTCAGAGCTGTCAATGTGTTGGGGGCGGGCTCTCCTTCCTGCGCCCTACCGCTGGGGAGACGCAGCCGTGGAGCTGCGAAGAAGCCGAAGGGCAGTTACACACAGCGTTTCTGCAAAGAGAGTGGCAGCAAATACGTGGTGCGGTAAGGGGGCCAGCAGGGAGGGAACTTGCTGAGGGAGGAAATACAGCCTACTGATGATTGTGGCCTCTTAGATAAACAAGACTGTAGCTCCTGGCAGAATCCAGCCCTTACATCCACAGTCTTTAGCTTTAAGGCATATTCACAAGCCCCCACCCAGGCAAACAGTGAGACCCCAGGCATAAAGACTGCTGGAGCCCTGGGGAAACGGAAGGCTAAGGGGAAAGGAAAAGGGAGCAATAAAGACAAGGACTTAGGAGTTTCTACAAGACTTAGGGATATAGGCCAGGTGCAAGAACCTGAAAGAAGCTCAGGTGAACAGCCTGTCACAGAGTCAGAACCAGAGTCAGAGGCTGTATCTGACTCAACACAACCTTCAGCCCTAAGGGTGCCGAGGAGGGGTAAGGGATATCAGCTGCGGTACACCGGCCCGAAGGAATTACCCCATAAGGTGAGTCAGAACAAGGGCGACTGCAAAACAAAAATTAGTAAAGTCTCCCGAATTACACCTTCACTGAAGTCCTATTTCAAGGTCCTGCCTCAGGTTCTTAACATAAATCAAGAGCCCCAAAAACTGGATAACACACAAAAGGCATCCACGTCAGCTGAAGCCCTCGAACCTACAACCACACTCAGTAACCTTGGGGTAATAGAAGTGGAGGCAACGGGGGCAGAAGTGCCGGCTGGTGGCGCAAAGATGGGTGATCCCGCAGAGCAGGTCACCAATACAATGCCCCTTATAGACCATCAAGTTACTATTTCAGTAGAGGCAGAAAGGGCGACTAAAGAGCCAGATCAATGCGTAGGGGGGAACGAAGAAACCGAGAGTGATGACACCCTTCAAGTCATACTTCTCAGCGTGAGGAAGGAGATCAGAAGTGGGTTCAAGGAGTCAAAAAAATGCTTCGAGGAATCGAGACAAATCCAGTCAGAGATCCGCACAATGTGTGAAAGTCTGGAGACTAAAGTAGACGGTCTCTCTTTGAGAACTGGAAGCCTAGAGGACTCTGTTGGCGAACTTAAGGCAAAACTGGAACATGCTGAGACTAGGATTCAGACTCTATGACGAGAGGGCGAGGCAGTTAAAGAGAGGGTTGAGTCTCTTGAAAATTTTTCAAAAAGAAACAACTTGAGGCTGCTAAAAATTCCGGAGGGGAAAGAGGGAGCACAGATAAAGAACTTTGTGGCAACCATACTTAAAGACTCCCTTAATCTGGAAGAATCTCTGTCTGAAATAGAATCTGACATTCAGAGGGTATATCAGGACCCCTTCCGTCTCAAACCAAGCAGAGTCAAGCCAAGGAAGATCCTGGTGAACTTCCTAACATACTCACTGAAAGAAAAGATACTGAACTTAGCATTGAAAGCCAAGACCCTGAAAGCCTCAGACTTCCCTTTTGAAGTTAGGTCTGACGTATCCAAAACCACGTTAGATAGGCAATGGGAATTAGGCCAGCGGATGGAGAAGTTCAGGAGTTTGGGAGCCACTGTCCAGATGCGATTCCCTGCCTTTCTAAGGATAATGTATAACAACAAAATGTATAACATCAAGTCTCCTTTCGAAGCTGATGAGTTATTAGTTACTATCAGTGAACACGCAAACCCCCCTGGTCACTTGTAAAAGCCAGCAAATAACAAAGGAAAATATAAGAGCTAAAAAAAAAAAAAAGAAGGGTTTGAAACATGAACAAAATTTAAAAATACGGAGAAAGAAATAAACATCAATGCAGTAAAAAAAAAATGGGGAGGAATAAATAATGAGCACTTGGAGAAAAAAAAAAGGGGGTAAAATATATATGAGTTAAAAAAACTTTTTTCAAACAAGAAATAAGAAAACAAAAAATGGGTGGGGAAAAAAAAAGGGAGAGAAAAGAAAAGGGAGGGAAGGGGAAAAAAAAATCACTACAGATCTCCACCCCCTGCAAATGTAATGTTAAGAAGCCCTGAGCTATACCAATCTTACCTATGATTCCCGCCTAATAATACCTTTGATATTCAAGGGTCATTAGAAGCAACAATATATCTTAACATAGATAATAGATAAGAGAATAAAATTATATTCCCGCCATCTGTCATTGCTTATAAAATACTGAGCATATTGACCGATAAAAGTGAAAATACGAGCATGAAACAGGAACAAGTCAGGGGACGACAATCTGGCAAGACATCCAGCCAGAGTAAGTTGGGGGGGGGGGTTTCCAGGGGTGGGAAGGGGAAGGCAAAATATAAAAGTCCTCATAAGCTGAATCTTATCATCTTAAAAAATATAGATCCAAAGGTGTTTCACAATTATTGTTTGGTCAATACAGGAAATGATACAGGAAATGATAGGCAGATAACCGGTAATAAAGTATTAGAGTTGTGGGATGATAAAATTACGATAAAGTGATAAAATAGATGACAGATATTAAAGTCTTATCCTGGAACGTCAATGGTCTGCGAGTAAGGGCGAGAAGAAATAAAATTTTACAGTAGATTAGAGACTCACCAGCGCAGATCATGGCGATTCAGGAGACACATCTAAACAAACAGGAGATTACGGACATACTTAAAAAATCTAAATGGGTTGACAAATTTGTAAGTACGGACCATAACGCCAGCATTCGTGGGACTGCCATCCTTTTCAAAAAAGGAGCTATGGCCCAGATCATGGACTGGAAAACAGATGCGAGCGGCAGATGGCTGATAGTCAATGTCCAACTGTACTCAAGGGGTTTTACTATCATCAGCTATTATGGACCTAACCAGGACGATCCCTCTTACCTAAATATTCTACAGAACCACCTGATTACTTGCTCGGACCACATAATATGGATGGGAGATTTCAACCTAGTGTTAGATCCAAAACTAGATAAATCTCCCACCTCCAGAGCCGTAGTCCATAGTAACATGAGAGATACGCTCCTTAGCTGTATGTTGAACCTCAGGTTAAACGATCTTTGGAGACAAAGAACTGGGAAAACGATGGGAGTCTCCTTTCATAATTATAAATACAAGCACAAATCGCGAATTGATTATGCCCTATTCAGCCTTTCTCTTAAAGATCAGATTAAAAATTTAACATACTTGCATCTGCATCTATCAGACCACTCTGCTAGTCTCTGCTCGCTAAAATCAGAGCAGGAATCCACTCATGCATCATGGTGATTTGACCGAACAATACTATTAGAGAAGAGGAGAAAGACTATCTTATACATGAAACCGCCTCCTTTTTAGAGTGGAATATTGGCTCTGCCTCACTGGTTAATGTATGGGAGGCCTGGAAAGCTTATATAAGGCGCTGCATTACTAATAGGGCCTCCTATAGGAAAAAGAAATGCAGAGAGGCGATCTTAATTATAGAGCAAGACTTGACTCGTTTGGAGTCGTTGGATCAAGTTCCCTCAGACAACTAAGAGGAGAAAACAGAATTAAAAGGTAAATTAGATGCGCTATTGCAAGAAAGACTGAATAAAAGATGGCAGGCCAGCAAACTCTCACACTTTGAATACGGCTAATCTGCTGGAAAATTGCTAGCCTGGAAAATAAAAGCTGACCAGACTAGAAATTTTATCAAAGAAGTGAGAGTGGCTGGGGAAATCGTCAACAGGACGACAGATACTGACATCGGGGAAGCTTTTAGTGATTTCTTTCGGAACATCTACACAGAAGAGATTAACGCTAATCTTGACGAAAGTGCTGAATGGCTGGATAAGATAACTCTCCCAAAGTTGAATAGGTCCCAAAGAGAAAATCTAGATAAAGAAATAACGGAAACAGAAGTTGAAAATACTATCAAACAACTAAGACAGGGCAAGACCGCGGGACCGGATTGTCTCCCAGGAGAACTATTTAGGGTACTTAACTCTACTCTCACCCCGGTTCTTACGATCCTATTTAATAATATATTAATCAGAGGCGAGACACCACCAAGTTCCTGGGGGGGGAAGCAAATATAGCTTTAATATTAAAATCAGGCAAAGATCCAGTTGAGTGTGGATCATATCGCCCAATCTCGCTTCTCAATAATGACTATAAAATATTTGCGTCAATCTTGGCTGCACGATTGGGAAGCGAGATTGGATCAATTATCCACCCCGATCAAAAGGGGTTTATTAGAGGCCGGCAACTGGCTGATTTAACATATGATTTAGTGTGAGCCGCTGACATTGCCTCAACTTTCTGCTTACCCCTGGCAACTATGACACTTGACGCCACAAAAGCGTTTGATAGGGTGAACTGGGCATATTTAAACACAACAATGGACAAATTTCATCTTGGTCCCAAATTTTGCAGAGCCATCGGCCTATTATATAATAACCCCAGAGCCTGCCTTTTAGTAAGTGGCTCGCGAACAACTCCCTTTAAAATCAGCAGAGGAACAAGGCAGGCCTGTCCACTATCTCCCCTCCTTTTTAATTTATACGTAGAACCGTTTGCGCAGTCCATAAGGGAGGATATTAATATACCACATTTCACTTTTTCCGGCTGGGAGAAGAAGGTCGGTTTATATGCCGACGATATACTCATCTACACAACTGACCCCGCTTTGGCATTTCCTACGGTTATAAAGAAGGCGGAGGAATTTGGGAGATTCTCGGGATATGAAATAAATGCCGGGAAGACGGAAATAATGGTCTGGAATATTTCTAATCTCCAACTCCCGGTAAAATCCTCAATGAGGTACCTGGCAATAACAATAACCAAAGACCTGGATCATCTGGCTCAAAATACCCTGGCCCGGATTTCCCGTGAATCCCAAACCTTGATGAAATCCTGGTCCTTTCTCCCGCTTACCATCTTCGGAGGAACTAGCCTGATAAAAATGAGTATTCTCCCGAAATATACATTCATTTTCAATACCATTGCACTAACTTTTGACACTAAATAACTTGCAAAATGTCAACAAAATATTAATTCATTTATCTGGGGACAGAAATCTAGCAGACTGGCGTGGAAGAAACTAAGAAGAAGAAGAGAAAAGGGGGGGCTCGCCTTGCCAGACTTGGAATGCTATGCCTGGGCGTTTCATTTGACCCATTCCAGGATGCTACTTAAGATCCCCTTGGAAAATGCAAATGGAAATATGCTTAAGGCAATGCTATTGGGTTTGGACCTTCCATTGAATGGCTTCTTTTTTAAGTTCGGCCACCAGAAGTTTTTAAAAAAAAGTCAGACTAAAGTCATTACTGGGCACCATAAAAGAATGGTCCCAAATCAAATCTAAGGCTGGGATAGGATATCTATCTAATCATGCACCGATTTGGGAATTACCTGGGCTCTCACTACAACACTCCAATACAGTTAAATGGGTCCTATTGGACGCGGGTATAACACGGTGGGGGGAACTACTGGTAGAAGGATCCCTTATGAAATGGGAACCATTCAAGCTCAGGGTAACATCATCACTCTCCTGGCTAGTATATATACAACTGGCTAGCTGGCTCCGAACTCAAACAAAGAAAAAAGCAATGATGGGTGAACACAGTCCCTTAGAAAACAACTTAGTGGAGAAACCCGTGGGAAGAAAGGAAGTCGCACTCTTCTATTGGCATATCATAGAGGATGGAGAGGGCGACCCCAATCTCCCGGTAAAACTCTGGGGAGGAGAGGGAGAACCGCACATGGAGGACATATGGGAGGAATCTTTTACCCTCCTCTACAAAATCATCAAACCAGCATGGCTGAGGCGGAATCATTTCTTCACGCTACATCGGGCATACTACTCCCCCAAGAGGCTCTCGAAATTTCAACCCGGGAAATGTTGTAGTAAATGCTTCTATCCAGCAGCCTCAGATTTACGTATGTTTTGGGAGTGCCCGAATATTGCTACTTATTGGCAAGAAATCAGGATATCACTCGAATCCATCCTCAGAACCCCTATCCCGTGGACATGGTCTTTAATCATCTTTGGCCTAAACAAGAATATCAAGTGTTTAGAAAGAGAATTCTTATTCTATGCTATCCTATTAGCAAGAAGAGAAATCTGTAAGAACTGGGTCAATATAAACTCCCCGACACATGCAGAGTGGCTGTCTTCACTATACGCAACATCGAAGGTCGATCTAACTAGAACATGTAGCCCTCGCTCTATGAGATTTTGGGATTTTTTGACTGAATG
Organism: Lissotriton vulgaris; assembly: GCF_964263255.1. Classification (NCBI taxonomy): domain Eukaryota; kingdom Metazoa; phylum Chordata; class Amphibia; order Caudata; family Salamandridae; genus Lissotriton; species Lissotriton vulgaris. The sequence goes on along the minus strand of NC_141693.1, from coordinate 447,583,563 downwards.
GAGAAGGTATAATTAGCCAACCTGGGGTTTTTTTTTTCTTTTCCCCGGGTCCGATGATTAGGCCTAAAATCTCCTTGTCCAAAGGGAGGCACCCCAAGCCATACTGCTATCGGACTACTCGCCAACTTGGCACGAATGGAGATTGCTCATGCAGGGCTCTGCCGGAGACATCTAGTCTGCCTTTCTGGGCACTGGGAGATTATTTATTAGCCTCTCGGTGCTACAGTGGTGATTCGGTCTTGTGGCTAGGAGCACCTCTGGATCAACTATATGGCTAATGAGGACAACAAAAAAAGAAACAAAAAGCAGTACTACAACCTAAAGACAAAACTTATCAAATCCAACCTTGCCAAATATTCAACCTTCACATCCATGATCAAGTCAATAAACCAACTGGAAATGTACTCATCTGAAAATGACCTTCAAAATACTAATCCTTTTTCCAGTTAAATACCTCCCAAAAAAAAGGGGTATTCAACTACAGGAAAATGAAGCCTTCACAAAACATTACTAAACCCACACAAATACTCCAAATTGAAAGGTAATCCTCTTCACTTTCTTTTTTAAATTAAAAACATACAAATGTTTCCTTAAACCAACAGGAAATTAACAACCTTTAACATATTTTTTAAAACAGAACATGAGTTGTTAATAAAAAAATATATTTCAGGTTAAAGACATGTAAATTACTCCATTTCTTTCATTCAACTGGATAAAGCATACCATATAAAACGTTTTACACCCAAAATATTTTCTGTCTTTCAGATAAATATCATGGAGAATGAAAGGCAAGCTGAGTACATCCTTCATGAAGTATGGTGGGTACCTTTATTATAAGGTGAGACTGACTGAGCCCAGTATTCATTGAAGGTATGTGGACTACTTCTCAACCCGTTGCAAAGACAGGGCTGCTACACTTTGTGACATAAATGAAAGTACATCCAATCAGAATCACTCAGCTTCTGTAATTGAGGTGGAAGCATGTGAGAATGTATTTGAAGCACTTGGTGCCACCTTTAATGAAACCTGTGACACAATAATTAGGAAGGTAACCCAGAACATCCCCATGCATGTTGCAAGTCTGATGCTCACAATTCCAAATTTAAGAAGTATGCTACAAAGACAAAAACAGAAAGAGTAATCCCAAATTAACAAGCCCATTTTCCTTCTCTGACATTATTCACCCAGAATTAACAATAATCTTTCAACCACAAACGTTTCTTTGTTTAAGACAATGAACACCCTCAAAAACAGGTTCTTATATATGCAGCCCTTCATAATACAGTTACACTAGAAACAGAGAAATTTGAATGATGGATGGCACAGTTAAATGTACCCATCCGTAGACCCAAATTTACTCAATACATGCTACAGTTAATTACACTACTATCCTGTTAGTTTAAGCTTTACTCTCTGATAAGCAATCCTCAACCTATAAGAAATTCTTAACAGTTATAAAGTCCAAAACAGTACATTTATTTTGAATTACAAATGATTAACTCTATTGTTAAACTATACCCAAATACTCAAATTCAATTAAATATTCCCACCCAAAAAAATTAAAAACATCCTTAGCTGAGGAAATCATGTCAAATAGAAAATTACATTTTGAGCTTCGAAAATTAACAGCTTTGTGTTTTGTACTTCCTAAATGTGTGGGTGACGTCTTCATAAAAACAATTATACAATTAGATTTTCTCATAAAATGAGGAACAATTTGCCTCACTTCTATATTATTGTGACCTCTTCTAAGCTTTTTCCAGGCTATTCTCGGGCCTTTTGTTGCCCAGATAAAATTACCTATTTTGCCTTGTAGCTTAGCGCTGGGACCTGGAGATGCCGGGCTGACCTCTGGAGAAAGACACGGTCCGCGGCGGCACGAATCGGCTTCCGTGCCGTGGGCCGCAGAGACAGAACAGTACACTGGCCAAGGAGGCAGGGGGAGAAAGTTGCAAGGTGCCAAGGAGGGTGTTGTAATCACGACAACATAATAAGTTAGAGTTGGTAAAATCAGGGTTTATTCATAAGATGAAATCAGAATAGAAAACCCACAAGAAGAGACAACAGAAAGCGATGCTGTCATGTCCAGTAATCAGAACATAATGACACGACAGCACGCATCAGTAATAGAATACAGAACACTAAGTATGTCAGGGAAGAACGGCAAAGTAATTAAAGTAACAGATACAACATCTCCCTTCCATAAACAAAAAGTAATAAAACAAAAATTAACATGTATATATAATAATACAAATAATAATCCTTAAGATTCAAATTTGATCGAGAATTAGAGAAAACATTGGTATCTTCTCTCAAACTCACAGAATCTCCATTTACTGATTCATTAAGCAATTCACTATTTTCCACAATATCATTAGTAAAATCCAAATTTTCATTTAAAACTGAATTACTGTTCTCACCCCTCTCAAAACTGTTACAAGACTGATAACTGGACTCAACAACATCTGAATTTAGTACTGGTTGTTCCTCATTCATTATGTCTTTATAACACAAAAAAGAAGAATTATCCAAAGAACCTTTTCCAACGACTTTCTTTAAAATAATGTCTTTTTGAAATGGTTCTATCTTTATAATTGCACTTTTGTTCCACCACCCTTTGTTTTTAATCATAACTGATGAATTAGAAAGAAACTCAAACGACCTGTTGAGGCAAAGAATACTTAGACTCTCCTTTTATAACTTTTTTAGGTTTTCTAATAATTGCCCAATCTCCAGTTTCATACTCACAGTTACTTTGAGGAAGAATCCTATTTCTTAATTTGTACCTTTTTTCAAAATGTTCTCTAACACATTCATCAACAGATCTCGAAGAAGTTTGCCCTTCCATTTTTTTTAAAGTAGACAAACTGCTTTCAAAAACAGGTTTTATTGAATCATTGGCATCCCTACCCTTCAATAAGAAAAAGGGTGTAAAACCAGTTATTGAATGTGGAGTATTTAAATAACTCCAAACTTTTTCTTTTATATGTTTTTTAACATCAATGCTTGATGATAAAGCTGTTTGTATTCCCTCCTTGAAAAATTTGTTAGCCCTCTCGACAAGTCCATTTGCAGCTGGAAAATACAAAGGACTTTTTTTCATGTTTAATATCATGCTTACTTAAAAAATCAATCATTCTTTTAGAAAACAAAGGGGCATATTATCAAGGGGGTTTATCTCTGCTTTTTTGGCTTTAAAAGCCAAGAAAGCGGAGATAAAATTATCTCCCTATTACCTAGCTGTCGCTAACACCAGTTAGCGACAGCTAGTAGGAGATAGCGACCATCTTGGGCCCCACTTTGCATGTCAGTGATATTTATCACTAATGACATGCAAAGTGGGCGTGCCAAGAGGTTAGCGACTGAAAACAGTCGCTAACATTGCTATCTCCTATTACCAACTAAGCGCGAATATCTCCAAAAGCTAACACCTGCCCTGAGCAGTTCTTAGCCATGTTATCCAATGGGAGGTGGATAACATGGCTAAGAGCATTAGCTCGGTAATGCATGAATATCGCTGACTTTTCAGAGATATTCATGCTTTGCGGCGATTTTTATCGCATTTGCGTTAAACCTTGGTAATACCAAGGTTTATTTGCGGTAAAAATCGCCGCAGCTCAGCGGTAAATGTTTGTCTCTAACCAAGCAATAGCGATAATTATCGCTATTGCTTGGTAATATGCCCCAAAATGTGTACCATTATCTGACACCAATTTTTTTGGAAACCCTTCAAAACAAAAAATCTTTTCTAAAAAATTAATTACAACTTCGGTACTTGGAAATTTCACAAAATCATAAGAAACCCATTTCAAATAATAGTCAGTCAAAACTATCAAATATTTCATATCTTCCCCCAAGATATTATATGGACCAGAAAAATCTATTGCCAATTTTTCCCATGCTTGATCTGGCAATAAATTAGTTGAAGTAGCAGTTTTTTTTACTCTTCCAATGCTTGGAAGGGTATACTCAGATGTGAGTCCCTTGCTCATTGCACCATCAGGATTCAAGCAAGCCGGGCCGACGACGGCTGAAATGTCAGAAACCGGTCCCCGGGAGCTTGTTTCCTTCCCAGTGTAAGAATTGGCTTGGTAGTTTGGTTTGCCCTGTTCCCATCATGCACTGGGACAGGAACAGACTGATTTGCATATAGCCGGGTTCTGAGCTGGGATGGTGCAGTGAGCTAAAAAACGGTGTTGGATCTAGCCCTGATCTGTTGACTGGGTGAGAGTATTCTGCTTAATTCAGAAACTCTGTCCATTACCACCCCTTGTTGTTAAATATTTTTGTCCACCATAAGCGTGGAAGGGTATACTCAGATGTGAGTCCCTTGCTCATTGCACCATCAGGCTTCAAGCAAGCCGGGCCGACGACGGCTGAAATGCCAGAAACCGGTCCCCGGGAGCTTGTTTCCTTCCCAGTGTAAGAATTGGCTTGGTAGTTTGGTTTGCCATGTTCCCATCATGCACTGGGACAGGAACAGACTGATTTGCATATAGCCGGGTTCTGAGCTGGGATGGTGCAGTGAGCTAAAAAACGGTGTTGGATCTAGCCCTGATCTGTTGACTGGGTGAGAGTATTCTGCTTAATTCAGAAACTCTGTCTATCACCACCCCTTGTTGTTAAATACCGAGCAGTTCTTAGCCATGTTATCCAATGGGAGGTGGATAACATGGCTAAGAGCATTAGCTCGGTAATGCATGAATATCGCTGACTTTTCAGAGATATTCATGCTTTGCGGCGATTTTTATCGCATTTGCATTAAACCTTGGTAATACCAAGGTTTATTTGCAGTAAAAATCGCCGCAGCTCAGCGGTAAATGTTTGTCTCTAACCAAGAAATAGTGATAATTATCGCTATTGCTTGGTAATATGCCCCAAAATGTGTACCATTATCTGACACCAATTTTTTGGGAAACCCTTCAACACAAAAAATATTTTCTAAAAAATCAAGTACAACTTCGGTACTTGGAAATTTCACAAAATCATAAGAAACCCATTTCGAATAATAGTCAGTCAAAACTATCAAATATTTCACATCTTCCCCCAAGATATTATATGGACCAGAAAAATCTATTGCCAATTTTTCCCATGCTTGATCTGGCAATAAATTAGTTGAAGTAGCAGTTTTTTTACTCTTCCAATGCTTGTCAGATAAAAGGCATTCTGGACATTGGTTAACAAATTGATCTACATAGGAATCCATACTTGGCCACCAATAAAATTGTCTTAATATTTTCTTTGTACCAGACATACGAGGATGTCCTGAATGTGCTCTATTTACAAGACCTTCAATCGTTGATCTTGGCGGTACAAAAAGACCACATCTAGTGATAATTTCATTTTCCAGACTTAATTCTGATGAAACTTGTTGAAAAGGTACCAAATCCTTTCTAAGATTTCTTAAAGGAGGTCATCCATTTCTGATAAATTCTTTGACCTTATTAGGAGTTTCATCATTCTTGTAACCATCCAACCAATCAATTTCACTAAAACATCCCAAGGTATTATCACAAGCATCTGTAGCTGAAACAACCACACATTCATCGTCATTGATATCTGATTTTTCAATTCCATTATCAAGCGGAATCCTTGATAAACAATCCGCCCTAAAGTTTGCTCCACCAGATATATGTTTTACTTCAAAATTATATTCCTGGAAAGGGGCGACCATTCGGTCCCCCCGAACGTATGGCGGAGTACCACGATCCCCCCGGGAAGCCATCTTGGGCGGGAGGCGAGTCTCGGCTGGTATGCCCGAAGCGGCGTAGCCGGGGCGCGCCTTTTTCCCGCCCTGGAGTGGGCTGGCCTAGACACTGACGCGGCCGGGCCACGCCCTCGGGGCAGGCCGGGGCGGGTTTACGCCAGCCCTGAAGACGGATAAAAGGAGCAACAAGCCAAGGAAGCATCCTCTTGTTCCTGTGCTCTGAAGCTGCACCACCTCGCTGCACGTGAGCTCGAGACGGAACGAAGAGCCAATTTTGAGCGTTGTAATCTTTCTTGTTTTTTTTTTCAGATACTCTGTCGGAGAATGCCTAAGAAGGCGGGAAAGCGAATGACTACCGGCCAGATGCTGCGTGTTCTCATGAAGGAGGTGACCGACTTAAAGAAGCGAATGGCGGAGAAAGACGAGGAAGGGGGGCCGAAACGTCCTCTGGCAGGAGCAGCTCCAGGAGGAAAAGGCAAGAGGCCCAGAAGGGGAGCAGCTGGGGGAGACGTCCCAGTTCCCTGTACCCCACTCGAAGCACCCACTCCTTTGCCGGAGGAAGGGAATCCGATTCCCGTAGTGGTCACCCCCGTGTCCGGGGAGGATATGCCGCCCGAGCTGGCAGCACAATTAGCAGCGTGGTTGGGTAAAGGGAGCAAGGGCACCACGGCTGACGACGCGCAGGTGTTGATGAGGCAGCTGCGGGAAACAAGGGAAGCGACGAAGGCACCATCGCCATCAGTTCCAGTCGCAGATACAGCTTCCGGTTCAGGTAAGCGGCCATTGCCGATTGCGAGGGATGAGTCGGCACCCTTTCGGAGGGAAAAATTGGGTCAACATGTCCCTCTGGCTATTAAAGAGAAGATATGGGCAGGGGAATATATAAACATCTTCTCGTTGCTTACCGACCATTATGAAATGGAGCATGTTAAGAGCCAGAAAGAGCTCATGCATCCAAGTGTTTGGCGCGCAAAGATGGCCGCCTTTAAGGTAAATGAAAACATTGGTAATTGGGGCAAGGCATGGGGGGTTTTTACATCCATCTTGGGTGAACGTAGGCCCGAATTGCTGCCCGAATTGCCGATTTATCAGTCACGGATCATGGGGTATTCAGTATCTCACGAGGGCAATCATTGGTTTTGTTACGACAATATTTTCAGAAAAGCGAAAGAGCATGATAAAAACTTAACTTGGGATTGTTATGATTCTGTGTCCTGGTCCAAAATGGAGGACTCTGGTATGTTGAAGGTGCCATTGGTAGGGAGTAACGTTGGTGAATCCTCCCGCCAATATGCGGGGACGCCCTTTCGATCAGGTACGAGTAACGACAATCACTCGAGGCCAGCCGGCAACGCAAGTAAAAGGGGGGTTTGTTGGAACTTTAACAGGGGGAAATGTACTAGGCCCCAGGGGTCATGCAAATTTAGGCACGAATGTGGGGGGTGTGGGCAATCATCCCATCCTGAGTCCATGTGCAGAGCCAAAACGGGTGATAACGGGGGTAGAGGAGGCGCCAAACAGGTCTGACTTAGTCCGAGGGGCGCCTTTACCTACCCCGATTGATACCATGGCAATGATTCCCTGGCTCAGCGAATACCCGGATCACGCTTCCGCTGGGGTGTTGCGCAACGGATTTTCATATGGTTTCCGCATCCCAGTGGGAGAGTTTCGGGGTAGGCCACAATGTAACAACCAGATATCGGTCTTACAGCATACGACCGTGGTACAAGAAAAGATCGGGAAGGAGGTGGCTCGAGGTCGAGTCGCCGGTCCATTTAATGTGCCACCAGTTGCTAACTTTGTTTGTTCCCCTTTAGGGGTGGTCCCCAAGAAGGACCCGGGGGAGTTTCGGCTGATACATAATTTATCAGCCCCACGGGGTCTTTCAGTAAACGATGCGATAGACCCGGAAGTGTGTTCGGTGCGGTACGCATCCTTCGATGAGGCCGTAGCCATTTTGAATCGCCTGGGGCCCGGTGCGCTGATGGCAAAACTGATATCGAGTCAGCGTTCCGGTTGCTCCCGGTACATCCCGACGATCAGCGTCTCCTTGGTTTCATGTTTCAGGGTCATTATTACATGGATAGGTGTATGCCGATGGGGTGCTCTATATCTTGTGCCTATTTCGAAAAGTTCAGTTGCTTCCAGCAATGGGTCTTCACGAGGAAAACGGGGTTTCAACATGTGATGCATTATCTCGATGACTTTTTGTTTCTGGGGGCAGCCGGGGATCCCGAATGTGGACAGGCTTTGACTGCATTTTGTGTTTTGATGAATCAGTTTGGCGTGCCATTGGCACCAGGTAAGACTGTGGGTCCCTCGACTTGCCTCGAGTTTCTGGGGATCGAGCTTGATTCCGAGGAAGGTTGTTTTCGTCTACCAGGTGACAAAGTGTTAAGATTCAGGGCATCCCTGCAAATGTGTATAAGTGAGTCTAAGGTTAGGCTACATCAATTACAGCAATTGGTGGGACAGTTGAATTTTGCCCTAAGAGTTATACCGATGGCCCGCCCCTTTTCTCGCTCGATCGCTCAAGCCATGGTCGGCCTGAAGGAGGGTCATCATCGCACAAGGCTCTCGGCAGAGGTTCCCCAGGACATGCGCATTTGGTTGGCATTTCTGGCGGATTTCAATGGCCGAATTGTCTGGAACAAACCAGCCGTGTCCTCTGAGGAGCTGGGGCTGTGGACGGATTCGGCAGGGAGCATTGGTTTTGGTGCCATATTCGGCACTCAGTGGTCGGCACAAAAATGGCCGTCATGGTGGCATGAGAGTGGTCTGACAAGTAACATTGCTTTCCTAGAACTTTTTCCCATTCTGGTGGCCCTGAGAACTTGGCCCGAGGGGTTCAGAGATCACTCTGTGGTATTCTGGTCTGATAACATGACCGTTGTTGAGTGTATCAATAGCCAGGCAGCACGATGCAAGTGGATTCTGAGATTGCTCAAGGAAATTGTGTTATTGTGTATGCAATTGAATGTACTATTTAAGGCAAGACATGTCCCGGGGGTAATGAACCAGGCGGCTGATGCGCTTTCTCGTTTTCGTATGCAGGCCTTCTGGGGTTTTCTGCCCACAGCGGACCCGGTGGCAGCACCCTTTCCCGAAGCTCTCTGGTCTCTCGGTGCCCCGAACTACAGAACCTCGTGGGAGAGAGTTTAGCACCCAGGACGAGGAAGGCATATGAAGGGGCGTTCCGTTCCTATTGGGCCTTTTTGGGGGCAGCTAGAGGGGAGCTTTGGGGCCAGGAGGAGTTGGTAGTGAAATTCCTGCTGTCTTTACGTCAGGCAGGCAAATCAGTGGCTACGGCCCAGAGGCATCGGGCCGCCATTTCCTTTGTGGCTAGGGCTCATGGGATCCAGGACCCGACAGCGTCTTTCGTTGTGCAAAAAACGCTACGTGGGTGGCAACGCCTTGAGGGTCGCAGAGTAGATGAAAGGCGCCCGATAGGTCTGGATAGGTTGGCCTTGTTGTTATCTGTACTTCCTGCAACATGTTCATCCCAGTATGAAGCAGTGTTATTCCGAGCCGCTTTTGTGCTAGCATTCCATGGGGCTATGCGGGTAAGCGAATTAGTGGCAAGGAACAAGCAGGATACCATGGGGGGACTGTGCCGAGAGCACGTCCAAATCAGGGGGGGGACAATGACTGTCTCATTTGTCAAGTCCAAGACCGATCAGGATTCGATGGGGGACTGCATAATGATACGAAGGATCCCCGGGTCCTCCATGTGCCCGGTGAGTTGTGTAGAGGAGTATTTAGCACAAAGGGTGGCATCATGGGGGGGGACCTTGTTGAGACACGCTGACGCCACCCCACTGACGAGGTTTCAGTTTCAGCGGTTGCTTGCGATGTCGATTACGGCTGCGGGCTTGAACCCGGGCGAGTTTGGGACCCATTCCTTTCGGATAGGGGCTGCTACAGAGGCTACGGCCAGGGGTCTGAATGTTGAACAAATTAAACGTGTGGGGCGTTGGTCCTCCAATTGTTATAAGAGGTATGTGCGGTTGCACATGTTGTGAAGCTGTAACGATGTACTCACGCTTCTTGTTTTTGTTTGGTTTCAGTTGCGCAAGCCTACGAGGCGGGGCGGACTATGCAGTCGACCCAACACCGGGCCAGCGGTCATACTTCACCGGCTGTGAAAAAGGAGGTGTGGGTCGTGGGCCACTCATACGTGAGGCGAGCCGCGGACGTATTCAAAGCAGGTGACATGAATCACGTGGCTGGGGAATACGGGTACAGTGTGTCCTTCTACGGAAAGGGCGGACTCTGTATTGACCAGTTTCAATCATTTTTTGAGGGTTTACTAGGGCGGACGAGGTCACCGCCGTCTATAGTCATAGTACATCTTGGGGGCAATGATTTGGTCACCACTGGTAGACGACTTCTTCTTGAGGCGATGCTTTCCACTGTAAGTTGGTTGGCGAGGAGAGTTCCAGGGTGCACGATTGCATGGTCACATATGCCCCTAGATGCATCAACGTTGTCATTTGCGATTCCTTAATTGCGAAAAATAAGGAATCGCAATTAAGGATTCGCAAATGGCAATGCATCATTAATTTCGCTATTTTTTTGGGATTCGTTAAAAATCGCATTTTTTACCGAATTCCAATAAAATTGCGATTTCCAAATAGCGAATCCGATATTCCCATTCATTCCTATGGGCTGAAATGCCCATAGGAATGAATGGGAATTGCGAATTCGCAATTTCGAATCGGAATGCATCAAAGCCTTTCAAGGGTGGAGAGGGGGGTCCAAAGGACCCCCCCCTGCACCCATGAAATGCACTTTTACATGTGAGTTACATACACACATGTCCTAAGGACATGTGTGCCTGTAACGTACATGTTTAAAAAATGCATTTTTATGCGTTTTTAAACATTTTTGCAAATTACCACGAAGTTCAACTTCGTGGTAATTTGCATTTGCAATTTGTAAAATCGCAAATGTTTTGAGGATGATGCATTGCTTTTAAGGAATCGCAAATTTGCGATTCCTTAACAGCAATCGCATTTTTTGGAACTCGCAAAAAAAAGCGATTTCCAAAAAATGCTTGATGCATCCCAGTAACCAATTTAGGAAGTGCAAAAGGCCGATTTCTGCGAATCGCACCGTTTGCACTTCCTAAAAAGGTTGATGCATCTGGGCAATGATCCCACGTAAAGTATGGCGGGGGGCTATTTCTGTTTCTGCTCTAAACCATTCAGTAAGGAAAATTAATAACAAAGTGAGTAGATTGTTCCGTTCCAATACACTGCATTCTATTTCGCATGGTTGTATTACTGGTGACAGTATGTATTTGGGGGATGGTGTTCATTTGTCCCGGGTGGGGAACGAGTTACTCATAGGAGACTGTATAGCTTGGCTAAAGACTTTAAGACATGACCTTTAGGTAGGAGTGTTGTGGGGGGTCCGGATAGCCGGTCAACTATCCGGCCTGTGGCGGTAAGGTCATGATCGGTGAGCACTAATTGGAAGATCCCTATGAGTGGGCGTCACCCATTACGGATGGGAGCGCTCGAAGGAGGTGGCCATTGGCCCCTCAACGGGGAAGGCGGTCCCTTCTAAGGATGGGACGCCGAAAGGAAAGGAAAGGCGGTCAAGGCCCCTTCCTGGGTAGGGGGGGCTACAGCCCCCTCCCGGAGAATTTCCCGGGGCCAGGACATCTGCGACGGCAGATGTGGTAAGTTGTGTGGGGTTTGGGGGGGGGTCTACGCTACCTTCTAGATTCCTCACACGAGTCCTCGGACGACCTTTAAGTGGCGTCGAGTTTATTGGGGCCCCCGTCAAGTCAAGGGAAATTGGTAGTTGCACTCGAGGTACGCCTCTGTGCGGTCGCCCCTCACAAGTGAGGGGGATATTTCTGGTTAGGGATCTTGACACCGGTTACGACCTTGCCGTTGGCCCTTAAACGTTAGGATGTACAATTTCAAAATTTCAAGTTAGATGTTTTGTAGGATGTTAGTTCGGCTAGGAGAACCTTTGTATTAGAGAATATGTTAAGGTTAGCCAAACATCGCAATGTGGTAATGAAATTGTACATAATATAAAACTGTTATTTTAATGTTTTAATTTTGTTTCATATTTTAATAAATACGGCCGGGAGGGTCACTCCCTCTCGTCTTCCAAAAGTTCAGAACTGTTTCCGGTTTCCCATCCTTGGGGATTGTGTTGAGAGGGGGTGGCGGGTATCTCAGCCATATGGAAAGGGGCGACATTCGGTCCCCCCGAACGTATGGCGGAGTACCACGATCCCCCCGGGAAGCCATCTTGGGCGGGAGGCGAGTCTAGGCTGGTATGCCCGAAGCGGCGTAGCCGGGGCGCGCCTTTTTCCCGCCCTGGAGTGGGCTGGCCTAGACACTGACGCGGCCGGGCCACGCCCTCGGGGCAGGCCGGGGCGGGTTTACGCCCGCCCTGAAGACGGATAAAAGGAGAAACAAGCCAAGGAAGCATCCTCTTGTTCCTGTGCTCTGAAGCTGCACCACCTCGCTGCACGTGAGCTCGAGACGGAACGAAGAGCCAATTTTGACCCACCCACCAGCCCCTGAAGACAGCAAGTAGTTTTGAATAAAGTTTGATGTGGTAACTCTTTTTGTTTGCAGGTCGGATTATTATCGTGATAACCTTGAATATGCAATAAAGAAATGGTCAATTTGTGGTATGTTTTGCAAATAAAGTAATCTTGCTCTAGTGTTGATCAGTAGCATGTTTTTAATAAAATTGTTGCTTTTAACTGTCTTTTAAGGAATTTAGTCATTTAGTTTAGAACTCATTTAGTTTAGAACTGTCGTATTTATTTTGGTCGGGCGGTAAGGTCATGATCGGTGAGCACTAATTGGAAGATCCCTATGAGTGGGCGTCACCCATTACGGATGGGAGCGCTCGAAGGAGGTGGCCATTGGCCCCTCAACGGGGAAGGCGGTCCCTTCTAAGGATGGGACGCCGAAAGGAAAGGAAAGGCGGTCAAGGCCCCTTCCTGGGTAGGGGGGGCTACAGCCCCCTCCCGGAGAATTTCCCGGGGCCAGGACATCTGCGACGGCAGATGTGGTAAGTTGTGTGGGGTTTGGGGGGGGGTCTACGCTACCTTCTAGATTCCTCACACGAGTCCTCGGACGACCTTTAAGTGGCGTCGAGTTTATTGGGGCCCCCGTCAAGTCAAGGGAAATTGGTAGTTGCACTCGAGGTACGCCTCTGTGCGGTCGCCCCTCACAAGTGAGGGGGATATTTCTGGTTAGGGATCTTGACACCGGTTACGACCTTGCCGATGGCCCTTAAACGTTAGGATGTACAATTTCAAAATTTCAAGTTAGATGTTTTGTAGGATGTTAGTTCGGCTAGGAGAACCTTTGTATTAGAGAATATGTTAAGGTTAGCCAAACATCGCAATGTGGTAATGAAATTGTACATAATATGAAACTGTTATTTTAATGTTTTAATTTTGTTTCATATTTTAATAAATACGGCCGGAAGGGTCACTCCCTCCCGTCTTCCAAAAGTTCAGAACTGTTTCCGGTTTCCCATCCTTGGGGATTGTGTTGAGAGGGGGTGGCGGGTATCTCAGCCATATGCAATTTTGAAATAATTCTGACTAATCTCGAAGTAGCTTGACCAGTTCCATTTCCGTTCATCAAAAATAAAAGTGGTTTATGATCTGTCAAAAGATAAAAACGACTACCCCATAAGTAACTCCTGAACTTTTCGACTGCCCATGAGCAAGCTAATGCTTCTCGCTCTATTGTGCTATAATTAGATTCAGCTTTGCTTAATGCTCTTGAAATAAAAGCAATTGTATTCTCTTTTCCTTTCACAATCTGTGTTAAAACACCGCTCAGACCTACAGAGCTTGCATCTACAGTGACAATACACTTGACTCCACAAGAATATGGTTTTAAACCTGGAGCATTCCTAATCATTTCTTTTTAAAATGCTTCTTCATGAACAAATGACCAAACAAATTTCTCATTCTTTCTGGTCAAATATCTGAGTGGTTCAAACACAAGTGCATAACCATGCACAAAGTGTGCATAGTACTCACTAAGTCCTAAAAAGGATCTTAGTGAGTCCTTATCAACAGGTGCATGCATAATTGAATCGATAAGATTCTGTTTTGGTTTAATACCTTCTTTTGTAATTGAGTACCCTAAATATTCCAATTCTTGGACTAAAAAATTGCACTTATCTTTAGATACAGTCATCCCTCTTTTACTCAAGATGCCTAATACTTTGTCCAGAATTTTATTATGTTCATCTACTCCTTTCCCAAATATGAGAATGTCATCTTGAAACGCTTGCACCCCTTTGATGTCTCCAAACAATGAGTCCATTAGCTTCTGAAATACACTAGCTGCAGAAGCTAATCCAAATGGGAGTCTCATATATTTGAAGGCACCAAAGGGAGTTACAAATGTAGTAAGATCCTGTGACTTATCTGACAAAACAACCTGATGATAGGCTGACTTTAAGTCAATAAGCGAAAAATGTGTTGAATCACCTATAGCCATCAGCATCTCCTGAATAAGAGGCAATGGGTGGCAATCCACCAAAATGTTCTTATTCAGTGAGCGCAAATCAGCACACATGCGCAACTTTCCATTTTTCCTTTTAGCCAAAACGACGGCCGAAACCCACTCTGATGAGTTTGTAGGCTTAATTACTCCATCTTTACACAAACTATCCAAATGTTCCTTCAACTCTTGTCTCACGCTTAATGGTACATTTCTGACCTTGTGTATCACAGGTGATGCATCTTTCTTCAATTTAATTTCATGCTCAACACCCTTCACACAACCAATTCTATCCTCAAAAATGTCCTTATATTTCTTTAAAATAGAATCTAAATCATTTGAATTTAAATTTTCATTGCAAACATCTATTGAAGCAATAGGAATATCACTATGAATTATGGGTGTATCGCTTCCAGGTTTCAACATGATACCCATTTTACCTAAATCACGCCAACCAATAATATCTCTTCCTTTCTTAGCTACATATACTTTAGTTGCTATTTTCCTTCACTAAACCTGTAAAATAACCCAACATGTCAATAAAATGTCCACCAAAAGCTTTTGGATTTACATCCGCAACCAAAAGCTCATTCGGAAAAGAATTATTTCCATAAGTTGTTTCATCTAAAATGATTATTGGCGATCCAGAATCTGCCATTACTTCCAATTTAACACCTTCAATCACAGATTCACCTAAAGGTGCTTTAAAAGTAATATCAGAATCAATTATATTTACATTTATGACAAGATTACTAATTTCATACTCCATGTCATCTATTACATTTACACTAGTTTGCGAAACATTTCTATTCTTAAAAATAGTTTTACATGCACTTTCTAAATGTCCAATTTTTTTACACTTAGAACATTTTTTCCCATGTGCAGGACAATTTGGATTATTTCCAATGTGACTCTTTGAACTACAACAATAACATACTAGGTTTTTTTTAACTGAAAAATGTCCTTTTTCTCTTTTATTGTCTTGTACTCTAGTCTTATTGGTAACTGAACATATAGCTTCTGAATTATCTGATCCGGATATAACTTTCGTCGATACTGAAGATCTTTCAATTCCGACAGCAATGTCAATTACCTCACTCAATGTTGGATTCCTGCATGCTAGGGGACGTTCTTGTACTTTTTTTGAGAAACAATGAAATACCAATTGGTCTCTTAAATAAATATCAAGCATGTCTCCAAAATCACACTTGGATGCTAGAATGCGTAAATTTGATAAATAGTCTTCAATACTTTCTTCTGCTAACTGTTTCCTTTTATTAAAACTGTGCCTCTCCACCATAATGTTAGGCTGTTCATGAAAACTTTTTTCCAACCTTTTTACTGCCTCTGTATAATCATCCCAAGGAATGAACTGTCCTGCTGGTGGTTCACTTTCAGGTATGTTGTCAAAAATTTCCCTACCTGCATCTCCTAAAAGACCATATAGAACAGCCTTTTTTCTTTCCTTAGAATAATCTTTTCCATCTATGGCAATAAGATAGCTTTCAAAAGATTTATGCCACTGCTACCACCTAACTGGCGGTTTACCTGCATTTTGTAGAAAAGGATTTATTTGATATGGCTGTATTTGGTAAGCCATGTTCAGTTAAACATTAAATGTATTCGCTTTTCACTTTTTCATTAAAACTTGCTCAAAATATTTCATTTAAAAAAAAAACTTTCACAAATCCTTAAATTGTGTTCTCCTTTCCTTCCGATTAATTAATAATCAAGAATTACCATATACGATCTTTTGATTTACTTCAAACCTCTTCTCGTTCTATGAAAAGCTGCTGCTTCGTGTTTTTTTTAAAATGTATTTACTTTTTCCACAAAATGGCCGCTGCGTAGGGTCACGTCTATTGACCTTGCGTGATGACACGCTCTTCACGCTTAGCACATACAGCTCTGCGCAATTACATTCACGAGCTGAAATCTTTGACACGCTTCTTTCCTTCGCTGCATTCACGCGATGTTCTGGAACACCGGACTCTTTTCAAACGCTGCAGTCAACTTCTTACAGCAGATCAAATACAAATTGGGTAAAGTAATCTTACCAAAAGTATTATTCCGTCGATGACTGTAGAAGTTGTTCAAATTTTCTTCAGAAATTAAATTTCTTACTTGCTTCTCGTGGGTTATTACCAATCAACTGTCAAAAAAAATCTGTTAAAAATAATTTTTCGGATCCCAATCCATCGTCGCCATATTTATGTTGTAATCACGACAACATAATAAGTTAGAGTTGGTAAAATCAGGGTTTATTCATAAGATGAAATGAGAATATAAAACCCACAAGAAGAGACAACAGAAAGCGATGCTGTCGTGTCCAGTAATGAGAACATAATGACATAACAGCATGCATCAGTAATAGAATACAGAACACTAAGTATGTCAGGGAAGAACGGCAAAGTAATTAAAGTAACAGATACAACAGAGGGCTTTGCAGTGCGGGACCTGCCTCAGACTTTTAGAATGAAAGGGTAAGACGAAGCTGCGGGGGAGGAATACGGGTAGAGGCTTGGCAGATGGAAAGTTTGAGTTTTGTGTCTGATACAGATAAGAAGAGGAGTGCTCAGCCAGGGTGGGGAGCACTAGTTGAGCTGGAAAAGGATATTAGTGCGGCGATTAATAAATTGACCCTTGCCCACCAGCCTAGAAATAGATACCAGTTGTGCTCTTATCTGGAGGCGAAAAGTAAAGGCAAAACAGCTGCGGAAGGAGGAACGGTCGGAAAGGTGCGGTCAGTTACCCCAAAGAAAAAGGTGATAAAGTCTGGAGGGGGCAAAAAGCGGAGTGGAGTCAAGGCCATGCGTACATTGATAAAAACAACTCCTTCCCTTACATCCTATTTCAAAATAATGGAACAGGTTGCATGCTCTAAAGGAGGGCAAAAAGGTGCACAGAGGGGAGAATGGGGATCGCCAATCCAATGAACAGTTTAGAGCCCAGGAGGCACTTAATAAAGAAAATCCCCCCTCTGTTATAGGGTTGCCCCTTATCATAGTATTAACACCAGAGCAAGGACTTGGCAGTACCTAGGATGGGAAAAAGATTGATGTACCTCTAGGAGCAGAGGGAGGTAAGACTCAAATGGAATTGATGTTTCTGAGTATAAGAGAATATTTATTTTCAAAATCTGAGATCTCAGAGACCAACCAGGGAGGGATTCATGAAAAGTGTGACGTTTTAAAAGGAAAACTGGATGATATTGCCCTACGAACTGGGGCGTTGGAATGTGAGGTAAAAGCCCTTTCTGAAGCAGTGTCAGAGAACACTAAAGATCTGGAGAAATTAAAAGTGCCGAACAAAACTTTACAGGAAGACTTGGAGAGGCTGGAGATGCAGGCGAGGTGAACAACGTAAGAGTTCTTAAAATTCCGGAGGGTGCAGAAGGTGGGACATCAAGGCCTTTATATGCAACATTTTGAAAGAAGGAATCCTGGAGGACAGACCAGACATAGAGTTGGATAAGGAGATCCAGAGAGTCTATAGAGACCCTTTCAAGCTAAATCCTGCTAGAAAGACTCCAAGGAAAATATGATCAATTTCCTTACGTATGCAGTTAAGGACCTGGTGTTGGGGAGAGCTTTAAAAGAAACCTCATTACAATATGAGTCTTTCAGTTATCAAATCAGGTCGGACCTTGGAAAAAGAATGGCGCAAAGGCAGTGGGATCTTGGAACTAGAATGCCTGCTTTAAGAAGTTGGGGGCACAGGTCCAAATGAAATTTCCAGCCATGCTCAAAATAATGTGGCGAAATAAGATGTATAATTTCAGTTCCTCAGATGAAGTCGACATATTCATGGCTCAAATGAAGATCTAGATTAGAGTTAGAGATATATATAAATAGATATAAACAGATTGATATAGATAAAAACGATCAGATTAGATGGTGGTGGTAGGTGTGTGGATGGTATAAAATGGAAAAATGAAAAGGAAAAAAAAATATAACAAAGATAAAACAAAACAGAAAAAGGGGAGGATAAGGGGTAAATATATATATATATATCAGTGTTCCAGGAAGGGTCCTTCCGGGATCCTGCTCCCATCGTCAGGTGGCGCGTTTTTCGGCGAACCCCAATGCCGAACGATTCAATTCAATCCACAATTTGCTCAGAAGCACCACGCGCACTCAGAAGTATAGATGCTAAGGTTTATTCTCAGAAAACGTTACACGTTTCGACACAGAGTGTGTCTTGATCACACGATAACCAACATGACATTTCTGGTTTGTTTAAATAAAGTAAAGTAAAGTGACACCAACATAAACAGTGATGAGGTACACAGGAAAGGTTTCATGGTAGTACAGGTAAATGGGTCGCCATTTTGTAGTGGTGCAACATGATAGTATAAGCGTATTTTGTAAACACATATGCTTTCTATACATCATTTAATATCGGAATTATGTTATATAGGCAGCTGAGATTTGGACGAGGAATTGGCAACTCACTTATATGAAGATTAGTCCGGGTAACAAATGTAACATGATAAGATGGATAGCTCATTGTCTTAGTAGTAGTATCCTATAAGAGTGGTACAACTTAGTACTTTATTGCTGATTGTCGATTTTAACTGTAAAGAACTGTATAGAAATGTGATTTTCATATTATCTTTAAATATTTTAATGTATTGATTTTAATATTATGTTGATATGTTTCTTTCAGGAGGAAAGGAAGGGAGACATTACTTTTGTAATGCACTTCACATCTTCCCTACCCTTTTCTTCGGCGAAATGAGGATTTTACTTCACCATTAAGAGATAAGAAACTCACTATTTCCACTGTTTTTGACAATTTATTTGGGTTCCATTTGCTTGTACAATTTGGAATATTGAGGATTGGGTTCATAAGTCCCATTTTGTATTTTAAGTGCCAGCAACAATTAGCTGCAACAAAAGATTACAAAAGGGAATTAACTGTGATATAGAGAGATTATCTATACATAATTGACAAGTTTATTTCTTGACACTAGAGCCCTTGAAGGACCGTGAGAATTTAAGAAACGAGGTGTAGCCTTAAACCTGGGCAGCACACCTTTTTGTTATATCTGGCACTAGACCGAAGATATCGTCGTTTTTCGTTTCTTCCATTTTTTTCACCTATATAAGCACTTGCGTTTGATGGTATCATGATTAACTGGCACCTTAAATCTCAGCTGCCTATATAACATAATTCGGATATTAAATGATGTATAGAAAGCATATGTGTTTACAAAATAGGCTTATACTATCATGTTGCACCACTACAAAATGGCTGACCCATTTACCTGTACTATCATGAAACCTTTCCTGTGTACCTCATCACTGGTTATGTTGGTGTCACTTTACTTTACTTTACTTTATTTAAACAAACCAGAAATGTCATGTTGGTTATCGTGTGATCAAGACACACTCTGTGTCAAAACGCGTAACGTTTTCTGAGAATAAACCGTAGCATCCATACTTCTGAGTGCCCGTGGATATATATATATATATATATACATATATATATATATATATACACAAATAAATATAACATTGTTTAACACATACATGAGGGTTTTTCTTTCAATTAATGTATTTTTTTTTAGTAGATGCCTCTAGTTGTAAAGTGAGGATCTGGAAGGCATTTTTTAACTGCCAAGGGAGTAGTAGGAGGGTTCCTTGAGGGAGAGGGCAGCACAGGGTGTGGGGAGCATGGGGGAAATAAGAAAAATTGTAGTCCTCGTACATGTTTCAGGTTTAAGATGGAAGAGGTTAGGAAGTTGCAAGGATGAATAGGCCTAACAAAGCACCTGCCATCTGACCGCTCAATTACGATTCAGGCAGTCGGATCACCGCCTCTGCCAGGGAACCGTAGTTCTCTGACGTAGGATCGGGGGTCAGAGGCTTTAACCCTGGTGGCGAGGAAACAAAGGGGGCCCTACAGGGCCTACCTGTGCCTCAAACCTATGTAGATGCACACAGGGGGGCATAACATGTGCCCCCCTGTGTGCATGCCCATAGGTTCCTGCACGGCATGGAATTTCGAGTCTATGCCGTGTAGTTACCTTGTAGAGAGGTCCCATTGTGGTGCCTTTTTTACTGGCACCCCGTCTTTAAAAGAGGCACTGCCTTGGGACCGACACACCTCCTGCCTGCAAGATTACGAAATAGTCGTATTCTGGCAGGCAGCGCGGTCTTTGGCAGAGTGGTGGCGTGGTGGTTAATAACTGTGTCACCACTCCACCAAAAACTCGTAATCAGGGCCTAAGTTGCACTGCCATAAACAGCTCCAAGGAAGACCTATGCCAGGTGCACACTTGTGTACAAAATGCGCACAAGTTACCAGAGAGTGTTTTTCATGTGTACTCAGCTTACCTCTTGGTGGGTCTAGTGTTGACAGGAGAGGAATTTCTGGAAGGCAGCAAGTATGTTTCCAATGTGGGTATAGGGATTGCAGTTGGGATGACCTGTGGTGGCTCTGACTCTGTGTTATGTATGAGCACATACCGGGGATCATGTGCAGAAAGTACACTGATGCAGACCCATGGTGTCTATTGTTGTGTTTAGGTAAGCCACAGTTTGGATGGTTCCCACCCATTTTTTTATGTTCTTCCATCCCACTCTTTGTGTTGCAGGGTTTCAAGGAAATTGCTCTTTAATACCCAGTCCTATAACATCTCTGCACTCCACTCAGTTCCATCTGATTTTATCAGTCCGTGGGATTTGCTGAGTCTATCTCTGCATGCCCTCTGGTGGGTAAATCTAATTTGTATAATGCTGGTCTCCAGAGTGGCTTATTGGACAAAACTAAATATATACATAAAGGACTAGAATGTAGAACCAAATAATTAGCAGCAGTTAGGGACTAGTAAACCCTGATTAACAGACATGAAGAAGCGGGAACATTTTCTGTGCTCTGTAAATAGAAAAAAAAGCACAAGGCCATGTTTATAAAAAAGCCACATGCTAATGATACACTGGCTATGCTCTATTAAAAAAAATCTGTTTTAGTGCATCACTAAGCACCTGATTCTGAGTTTGGCAGTGTGGGACCAAGGCGGCATCTGCCAAAGCTCACCGCCAGCAGGCTGCCAGATTACAGGTTTTCTCGTTGTCTGGCGGGCGGTCCTTTGGCATTCCCATGACAGTGCCTATTAAAAAGGCACCACAATGGAAATGCCAAAGCAAGTTCACGCACAGCATGGACTGTTAAGGCTGTGCAGAAACCAGACATGCATGCAGATGGGGGAGTAAACCATGTGTCCCGCTGCATGCATCCCCATGGCCCTGAGGCACCAGTGGGCCCTGAAGGGCCCCCTCAGTTCCCTCACCACCAGCCTTTTCATGATTGCCTCATCATCATAAAAAGGATGGCAGTGAGGAAACTCATAATATGCTTTGCGGTGCCGCAATGGCACTCCCAGCGTATTACTGCCTCACACCACAGCAACACCGCCGGGGAACTGTGGTTCCCCGGCAGTTGCAGTGGGCCTGCGGCGGCCGACAGCCATACTCAAAATATGGTGGTCAGACCTCTGGTGCAGCAATAGCCACCACACCACCAGGAGTTTGGAGGTCATAAGGACCGCCACACTCATAATCCCCCACTAAGTAATACAGTAGGGTGCACAGAGGCAAGCAGTAGTGCATTTTATAAGATTTGTACTCAGGATGCACAGTCCAGTGCAACATTTAACACAGCGACAACTGACAAAGAGTAAGCCATGCAAAGTGTGCAGTTTTGTAACAATTACACATTTTACACATAGGAATATCACACAATAGTTTCAGCCTCATTGCATTTTCCATTAGGAATTCACACAGAGCCATACCACATTGTTTTGAAAGATATTGATTTTGTGCTGTTCTTGCCCGATTAGACCTTCTTTGCTCAGATAACAGGGTGGTGCTTGAAATTTGCACCACAAAGAGACTTTGGAGCTGCACTTTTGTTCAATCCGTCACAAAATAGTTTTTTGCAGATAAACGTTGATTGTTTCTGCTATTTGTATGATTTGCACCACAAAGCACTGCTTTCTATTGCCTAAGTGCAAACCCAAAGATATAGTTATTTGTGACTGTGTGACCACGGTCCACATCTCAGTGGTGATTTGCATCATGATCGGCAAGCAGCAGCATAGGCTGGAGATGTAGGATCAGGTCCATGATAGAACAGGAAGTAGGAAGGTGAGTAAAAATAAGGTTGTCTTATATGCATTTCATTCCACCATCTCAGGTGTGGAGGTACGCCACATCCATCTCATACTGCTGGAGTCTGATGGCCTATCGCTCAATTCATGGTGGCAGGTGTGGTACCAACCTTTTGAACAGGGGTACCAATGGCTGGTGGTCTGCGATGACCTTGAAGGGTTGGATGCAGATGTATAGGTGGAAATGGCAGCATGCCCATCGGATTGCCAGAGCCTCTCTCTCGATTTGCGCATAACGCCTCTCTGTGGGGGACAGCACCTTGCTGGCGTAGTCTAGGGCGGCCTATCTTCCCGGTTCTTGCTCTTGCATGAGGACAGCCCCGAGATCTATGGGACTGGAGTTCACGAATATCTCAGTTTGCTTGGCTGGGTCGAAGTACAACAGCGCGGTGTGGAGAAGGAGTGCTCTTGATCTTCTTGAATGCCATCTCTTCTGGAGTTCCCCACTGCCACATGGCATCAGCATGTGTGAGGTTCCGGAGGGGCTCCGCGATGGTGGCGAGGTCAGGAATGAACCGGACACAATATGTAGCCATCCCCAGGTAGCTTTGCACTTTTCAACACAGTCAGGGGTGTCGGGCGTTCTTGATGGCCTGAGACTTCTGCAGATCTACTTTGATCCCTTCCTGATTAAAAGTGTATCCAAAGAATTATATTTGTTTTTGGAAGAGTAGGCTCCTCTCTCTGTGAAGGGTGACTCCGCTTTCCTGGAGTCGCTTGAGGGTGGCCCTCAAGTGTATGTAATGCTCCTCCACGGTACTTGAGTGGAATAGGATATCATCACTTACGTTCAGTACCTCCGGCATTCCACTCAGGATTTCCTTTATGGCTTCTTGGAAGATCTTGGCCGCTGACGAGATGTCGAAAATGAGGTGCTTGTGCCTCCACAGGCCCAGGTGGGTACTGAATGTGGTAATGTACCTATTTTGCCAGCACCAGTTGGTGGTAGCCGGCATTCAGGTCCAACATAGAAAACCACTGGGAGTCGTTGAGGCCGGCCAAAATGTCGTCCATTGTTGGTGTGATGTGGTGTTCGTGCCGGATGGCTTCGCTGGGAATGCGCATATCTATGCACAGCCTGATCTTCCGTGACTTTCTGGGTTTTTCCACGATCACCATCGGTGATACCCATGGTGTGGGTCCAGACATCTTCTCTATAACCCCTTGATCTTCAAGCTTTTGTAGCTCCAATTCCACTAGCAGTCTGAGGTGGAAAGGGATCCCCCAGTGTCTCAGGGCTGTCGGGTGACCGAAGGATCAATGTGCAGCTTGATTGGATTTTTCTTGATCTTTCCTAGGCCCTCAAATAGGCTTGCAAATTGGTTGAGTAGGTCCTTTGTATGGTCCGCTTGTACACTCCTCGCGAATGTCACCAGTCTGAGGTCTTCTGCTGCATGCTACTTAGCAGTACGCTCGCTCCACTTTGACGGTGGCACTCTTTTCGGTCGTGCATGTTAGTGCTAAGTCCATTTCGTCAGTGCGAGCCGCTGACAGGTCGTGCGACCTAACATCAGAAAACGTGGGACTGTGTCCAGTCCCCAGAGAATGCACAGTGTCAGTGCCACTTTCGGCCTTTATTTTCTATCATTGTAAATTTCATCTTTTATTCTTCTTATTTATATCCATGTAATCAAAACATTCCTTCTTTGCTCACTCGGTCAAGTTTGACCGAGTGAGCAAAGAAGGAATGTTTTTATCTACGAACGGCAGTGACCTCCGAAGAAGGGAGTGAAGCCCGAAATGCATTGGGTTATTTTACTGCAATAAACACTGCTTGAAATGAATTCACGTATTACTCATGTTCTTGGAAAAAGTCTAAGTGACACCATGGAGCAGTAGAAACCTGGAAATGAATGTGTACACGGTGCGTGTGGCCCTGTTTCTTAAAGTGAATATTGACAGAAAAAGGATTTTGATTACATGGATATAAATAAGGAGAATAAAAGATGAAATTTACAATGATAGAAAATAAAGGCCGAAAGTGGCACTGATGCTGTGCATTCTCTGGGGACTGGACACAGTCCCACGTTTTCTGATGTTAGTACCTACGTGCTTCTAGGCACGGCACTACAGTGGAATCGCACGCACAATGACAAATCATGGGACAGAAATGTATAATAAAAAGGAGCATAAAACTGAAGCTACAGGTGTGCGTCCTATCTTCATAAAAAAGGTCGTGCGACCTAGCCATGACTAGTATGTCATTCAGCGGTATGTTTGTTTGCCGTAGGATGAGTCAACACAGCACCTTGCTGCATATTCCTTGGATGAGCTGAGCAGAGCTCTGATGTCTTCGGCCCCTGTTTCATCCACTAGATGTGTGCTGGCTAACTCCCTCAGCCTTGCATGGAAAGTATCTATTAATTCCCCCTCCCTTTGCCTGGCTTGCCTCAACTTGAACTTCTCAAAGTCCGGGTTCAGTTGAGGGTCAAAATGCGAATTGAGCGCTGCTACTGATGCGTCATAGTCATTCGGGGGACCAACATTTGGTAGTTGCTTGAAGAGCAGGTATACCTCCTGCCCTGCATAATGGAGCAAGAGTGATCTCTTGATGGCTCCGTCAGTTTCCCTGGATGCTAAGAAGTAATTTCAACACATCCAAGCCACGTCTTCCACCTAGGGGACGCAGTGGTGGGGTCAGCTGCCTCACTAAATGGTGGTAGGACTCCTGTGGGGGGTGTTGTGGGACCATGCAGGCTGGCACCTGGTTCTCATCTGGGTTGTCCCCCATTATGATGCCTGGGCGGTGGCGTCGCTATGCATGGCGCAAAAGCTGCTGGGTACCTTCTGATTGCAGCGCCACTTCACAAGGCTAGTCAGGGGTGCCCCTCTTGGTGCGTACGGGCCAGGCTCTGGTGGTTGCCTGGTGCTGCTGAGTGCAGGCCACGTGCTGTATGGTAAATGGCTAGCCGGTCACGTGGCTATTCCCCAGTGGCGGCAGTTCTTGCTTGTGCATGGGGGTCTGCTGGTACATCTGCAGCAGCGGGCACTATGTTCCTGTGGATATGGGGCCTGGCGAACCAACCGTGCCCTCCATTGGACAGGGCGCGCCTTCGGGGTGGTTTCCTCGGCCTTGCTGCCGTCGACCAGGCGTTTTCTGGGCAAGCCAGTCATTTTACTGGGTGTTTCCACCCCCTTTGCAGCAGTGCTGCTGCGGGAGTCGGAGCGTGGATATGGCTCCGCTCCTCATCGCCAATGTAGCGCGCTACCCCACTCTCCCTGGGCCTCAGTTGCATTAGGTTACGCGCCACGGCTAAGCACAATAACGGGAGACAACACAGTTTGCCAGTCAGGCTCCCAGTGACCTCGTGCGGTCAAGGTCAACAGAGGCTTGTTCCGCATCTTGCACAAAATTCCTCACAAGAAGTGGAGTGGTCACGGCTTGGAATCTCACTGGGAAGAAGGATGTTTAAACATGGTTTTCTTTCCATACTCAAAGGATGCCATATCTAGGATAATGTAGGTGTGGCTTGCCATATGTCTAATCCCAAAGTGGTTGCTTTTTAAGATTCTTGCCAAAATGAACCCAATCCAAGATGGAGATTACTGTTTTCCTGTGATGTCATTTCCTGTTTACACCATACATGAGGTGGCACTGATAAATACATGTTCCCTCTTTTTCATTCTCCTGCATAACCCACTTGCTATCATCTTTGGCCCTGATTTTTACTCTACAAAGGGGCCGATTTCGATGTCGGACGGACCTGAGTCCGTCCGACATCGGCCAGGAGCTGTAACCGACCGACCTGCTGTGGTCGGTTACAGCCCTGCTAGTACCATGCGAACGAACAGGGTTTGGTTGCATTCGTATACTTTGCAATACAAGAGGAATGCATGCCTGCATTGCTGAAAGCAGGGGTGCAGTTCATCCCTGCACCCTGTGGCCGGCACCTCAAGGTGCCTGCCACTCAATCAAAGAATGCCCTTTGTGGTACCTTCTTAAGAAAACCCTTGGTACCTTTCATGGCTATATTAAGTACAGCATGGTGCCATAGCTCCTGGTAAGAGCAACCCTTTCTTTGGACAATCTTGAAGGAAACGTGATTGGCTTTCACAATGTCCAGTCCTTGACAGAGACTGTCAGATGTAAAGTATGTTGTTTTAAATAGCTGCATTGCCCGATTGCTGCTTATATGACAGCATATATATGATGGTTCAGCAGTACTGGCTTTAGTCTCTACCTCCTGATGTGGCTATATAAAGCCCAGTCCTTCAGGAAGTGAAGTACTGACTTTTCTTCATAACAATCTGCTCAGCTGCCAGATAACACACTCCAGTACCCCTAATATTTGACATACCTGATAAGGAAGAGTACTCAAAACATATAATTCAAATAAAGAAATGTCATACAGGAGGCTTGCTGAAATCCAGGCATGACTTTCTACCAAGTAAATAGCATGGTTATGTATAAGTTGAGGACACACAGCTATCCTTTTTGCCCACTGCCATTCTGAATGGGTGGCAGATCCTTCTCCTACATCGCGGCCAAGACCTGGAATGAACTCCCCTTCAGCATTAGACGAAGACCTTCACTGCAAGTATTCAGAAAGAACCTCACGACCAGGCTCCTATTGGAGTAAACTCAAGATTGTCAACTGCCCCCCCCAGCATGCTCCCACTTCCACTCCACCCCACTCCAAGTGTTCTATACAACACAAAGTGGATGCCACTGCCTGAGGCCTATAGTATTCACAGATCTGGTTTATTTCACTCCCTATGCTCCCTTGACAAGCTGCATGCTAATCCTTAAACTGTCCTTCTTAAGATGACTATAAATGCGTAGATGAACATTCCAGTGGACCTTTTCCTGGAAGTGAATGCCAAGATATTCAAATTCACTAATGCAGTCAGTAGGCTTCCAATTCATCATGATTTTTTGATTAACCTTTTTTTTCTGAGAGTTGATGAACATATATTTAATGTGCCATAATAATTACTAGCAGTTTGAAAGTGGAGCAAAAGCAGGAGGCAATATTGGTAAACAATATAGAGAAGAAAAACTGAAACATCAAAGGCAAATATCTAAATCATATGCAGGACCTCTAGACCTGATGGCATTGTGCTGTGCATTCAATAGGTAGGAATGAATAATACGCCAAAAAAAGTTTGGAGCCAGAATGTAACTCTGTCTGACATCTTAGCTTGTGCAGACGTTCTCTGATTATTCCAAGTTCTTGTCATATCTCACTTCGCCATTTGTTTTCCCCTGCAAGGAGAACAAAATCTTAAGCAAAGATATGTCAACAAATTGTCCTATAAAATTATGCAATACTAGATTTCTGCCTACCTTCTCAAAGGTCGACCAAGGCCAGTAGACATAAACTTTAATAATATAGCAATAATCATGTCAAATAATCATGTGAAAAGGCAACCAATCTTGTTTATCCACTACAAAGCCTTGTGTTGGCATCAATGTATTGCTATTCTGAACAAGCCAATGAGTAAGTAGTTCGAGAACCATATTTACAAAGGTTTTGATTTGAGTGTCAATTAGAGAAATGCACTCATAATTACTAGAGAACTATTGTGAACGTTTCATATAAATTGTGAGGATCAATGCTCCATTCCAGCAGTCTGAGAGTGAAACTCACTGAGAAACTGTATTAACCTATGCTATAAGCAAATTGAAGTTCTAAATCTCCTGCTTTCTGTGAAATATCAACAAGGATCATATATAATCCCGGGCCTTGCTCAATTGTCTGAATGCTTTCAGTATTTACTGTGTATTTCAGGGGAAGCTGATGATGATAAGGTAATATGGTTTTGAGGGCAGCAAAATACACTAAAATACTCAAACCAAACATGTTTATTAATATGTATCGCAATGATTATGGCCCCAAAATTATCACTATTACCAATTAACTTCCAAAGCGCCGACTGTCCCTTGAGTCAGCAGCAGACTTCAGTGGTTGCCAGATCTAGTCCTCAAAGTTAGTTTTTGATGGTATGACCATATATTCATAAGCACCTTCAAGGTACAAATCATACAATTATTGGCCACTAGCTAAGGGTGTTGATAAAGGTTTGTTTTAGCATTCAGTGAATGGTTTTTGACCAATGCAATTTCTGTCCAATTTTGTAGGACGCTTGAGAGACAGACATAGAAAAGTGGGTTGACAATTTAGTCATGAGTTCTTTATGAGTAGTTATTGTAACTATTGGCCCGTTCCCCTAATCATTGATGACAATTGTCTCCTGTAGAAGGTGGATGTTATGTAGAACTAAGGTAATATATTTCATATTCAATTTGAACTTGAGGCTTTCAACACACTGGATTGTTTACCTGCACAGAGATTTTTGAAGCTGTAAGGAGCATGTATCATTTGACATCAACCCTGTCACCAGAGAATTTCCAGCCATCCTCAACTTGATGTAGACAACCAGAAGGCCTTTCATTTACAAATCTTTGACTGCAAGGAGATAATTTCTAACAAAAAAACTGAATGACAATGATAAACAATATCTAATCCAATGATATATAACTGTGAATATATCATATCAGGGTTGACCTCACAAACACTTTCTTGATAATTGAGTAAAACACCATGATTTTTGCAATTTTCATCCAAGTTGTACTTGAAAGTATGTTTGAAGTTGCATAATTTTCTTTGTTCATTGTTAAACCTCTTCTGGGTGGACGCCCTAACATTCTTCCTAGGACCTGAATACTTATGTTTGTTGCATCACATGCATTAAGGAGCATTTTTATAATAGTACTGTACTTTTTCTGCATTTACCCAACAGGGACACCAAACCTACAGTATTACACAGCACACACTCAAAGTTGGAAACATTGTAAAGCTTGTCTAGGCATGGTATTTTTTACTGGAAGGCTATTTTTCCACTGCAAACCCTATACTAGACAATGTGTGCATACATTTTGCTATGGTGCAAAGGTGTGTGTGTGTGGTTCCAGGCAGCCTAATTTTATGCCAACACTAGGAAGAGAGCAGGACAATGCCATATCCTAGCAGTTATGGCTCTTTCTTACTACTTCAATCTCTCTCGCAAAGCTGATCAGCAACTTTGGTTACTTCTCTGGGTTGAATGACTTTTCCATAAGGATACCCCTTAATCACTAAAATTATAGATGATCTCTTACACTCTCTTGACCCAAATTCTTGACTTAAAAGCCACCGGAATAGATTGGTCTACCAAGAACAAAAGGATTCACTATATTTGTACAATGTAAATAAGATGGGTTAATAAACCTACTGAACATATTCTGCCACAGTACGAATCTTAGTAAACCATTAACTACAATCAAATGAGATATATTTCTCCT
Source organism: Lissotriton vulgaris (assembly GCF_964263255.1). Classification (NCBI taxonomy): domain Eukaryota; kingdom Metazoa; phylum Chordata; class Amphibia; order Caudata; family Salamandridae; genus Lissotriton; species Lissotriton vulgaris. The sequence continues at coordinate 447,553,888 of NC_141693.1, read as the reverse complement.
TAAAATATAGATGCCATTTTACTTCCCTGCATGCTATGGATTTTAATGGTATTGTACAATATCAAAAATCCTAATGTATGAACTAATGCAACATTATGACAACCTGCCACTTGTGATGTTGCAGGTATTGTACTTCACTGCTTTCCTTTAATGATAGCAAGTGAATGATACCGACTCAGCTAAGTTAGGTAACATCTCATACACTCTACAATACATCTACAAGGCACTCAACATCCAGCAGAACACATTGAGTAGAACATTCCACATTCTCCAATCGGAGCCTTTGCATGCCTGTAGCTTGCTTTCTCAGAGCTCACAAAAGTAATTCCCTCTAAGAAATAGCACTGGCAAATATCCAACAAAACACATTAGACAAAAATCTTCTCATCCGCCCAACACAGTCCAGTTCTGCCATTTAACTGGTTAGGACTCAGACAATTTGATAACAACAAGAGAGAAAGGGCTTGAGGCAACACTCCTGTGCCCCCAGTTAAATATATAATAACAACAGAGGAGTGAATAGCACAGTGCTCAAATTATAATACTAAACTACAAAAAAGCAGTGTGTCAAAAAACAAAGCATTCAACAGGAATAGCAAACACCTCCCCCAGTTGGGTTGTAACTACAACTGGGCACCTGTATCCCACTTTGTAAGACAGGACAGGGATCTCCATTTTGTAGAAGGACCCTCACTCACCACTAGCTGGTGACATGCTTCATCATGGGGTCCCCGCTGGGGTGGTCTAATACCCCCCCAGCGTGCTACAACGCCTGTTTACAGCGGAGCAGGATGTGGTGAATGCAACAGTGCCCAAATCAAAATGTTGTGGTAATATGTGCAGATTAAAAAAATACTAGGTTGTAGCCTTTATACCTGTTTTAATAATGACCAACCCGTATTTGTTAAAAGCAAGTGAGCGGACTAATAGGTTCTGTATTAAGCAACCTGTATCCTTAATGATTAAAGAAAATTTGTGGTCAACATGTTTCTGCTGTTTGACTGCAATTTGCTCAGCATTCGTCAGGACCTTAAATAAACCCCCAGTGGTATGCCCGCGCTAAGGCGCACCCTGCTGTGCATACAACTCCACAAAGGTCTCACATTTAAGCCTATGTACTATAAAACTCAGTCATTGCTCCACCAAAAAGTTCATGCAAGCAGACACAATTATTAATAACCAGATCTCACAAAAAATCACCTGCACACATTGCATCTTTTCACCCTGTCTCTTACCACAACCCTGAATATGCACATGCTCACCTACTGTTTCCTCAACCACAGCATCACTCTTTTCTGTGATAGGCAGACAATGGTTCCAAATACAGAGCTCTGAAGATTATGTTGGAGATGGAGAAAGCAGAGATGAAAGAAAAGAGAAAATAGGAATGTTTCTTTGACCAGGGTCCTTAAAACATGACACCGACATTTCCTGTGTGTTTATGAGATGAGTGCGAGACAAGACATGCCTGTAATTACCCATCCTCAATGTAGACTAGGTTACAGGGAGGTCGAGAAGGAAACAACGAATGAAATACCTGGAACCCTCGACATTAAGGAGCAATGTGCACTGAAGAAATTTAGAACACTGGAACAGGGAATTAAAGGAACCTGGGAAAGGGAAAAAGAGTACTCCCCAAAGGTTCCAGAATGGTATGTCCCATACACTAAAACTTGGCTCCTCTGTCAAAATTGTGAAGCCTAAATGTATGGGATCAGACTCATGAAGCTCCTGACGTCCAATTCAAGGCAGGAACAAAGCACCTACACTAGATCATCACTGCTCAAGCATCACACTAGGACTCTAAAAACTGACCACATAATATCCGTAAAGACGTGCAGCATCACTTGTATGAGGTCCATGCCAACTCACGACGCTAACCATCATGTGGTTTCATTCCATAGCATGAATTAGGTTCAAATAGGATTCTTTAGAAGGACCGCCCCAGGAGCACCCACACCCTCTGAAATAGGTCACCTATATGAAATAGGGCTGGGTCAATGCCAGAAGTGCTTTCCCATACTGAATTTGCATTAGGAAAACCCACAATCATGTGCCTTGGTCAGGAATGCCAATATATTCAGCATTACATATATTGTATAATAATAGAAAACAAAGCTTGTCCTTTGTTTTTCCATATACTTAGCTCAACCCCAACATCATTTAAATAAAATTAACACAGAAACATATCGATGGGCTGCCAAACTCTACTCACCCACACAGTAAGAATATGCCTAAACCTGCAAACCATGATAAAAAACATGGCACTGACTCATGTTGTGTGTGGGTAGCAAGTTTAAATATTCTACATTGTATAAAATCTCCGTTTGCGCAACTTTCTGGGTGCCTGCACAAAAGTGCATTCTGTTATGGGCCAGTCAGGAACCTGTACTGCACATCGGCCCATTTCATTCAATGTGCCATCCAGCCAGAGGCAGAACACTTTGAGTTGATTGCCCCAGAGGAACACAGTTGTGGGCATATTTAATAGAAACTTGTGGAGAGCGGTGTTACCGCAAAATTGATAACCCTGCACTCTGTCAGTTTCAAAATGCAGGGATGCACCGTATTTACAATAATGCAGTGCATCCCTGCGTTTCCTCTATCGCTGGTGCTAAAGAAGCTGCCTAGTGCCAGTGCAGGCACCATTGCACCATATTGCAAGGGTGCCTGTGCTGCAGGGGTGATGTTTATGTGCAGAAAGGGACACCTTCCTGCACATAAACAATCTTTACAGGCAACTTGCTGTTTCTATGAGTGCTGCAGAATGTAGCACACATTGGAAGAGCTATTTTGTTACATCTTATATGGAATCTCACAGATATTGTAATATATAAAGGTTTTGCTATTAGTAGCCCACCCAATTAGAGACTGGGGATATTACAGTTTCAATAGGGTATCCTCATTACGCCCTTTGAGGAGGGATTTTATGTTGTTTTGCTTTCTATAAGATTTGGATTTTTCTTAATACTGTGTACCTGAAGAATGCATTGTGCGAATGCTTTTGCTCAGTAGAGTATAATTATATTGATTATGGGGCAATTCACTAGTCAAGGTTACAGTTCCTAATATTTTATTTTGTAAAGTTACAATAAAGATAGTAGGCCTGACATATTTATTGTGATTATCTTATGTTAAAGGTAATAGTCATTTAGAGTAGGTTGTAACTACTCTGTAATAATGCCTACAGATAAATATTTGTTACATTAAATCTTACAGGGTGCACAGACATAATATCGAGTTTTTTATTTCGACCTACAAAAATATCGAGTTTTTAATATCGTAGGGACAGAATATCGACATCAAGATTATCGGTGACCAGAATATTGACCTGAAGGTAAAAAATATTGTTTTTGTTAATATCAAAGTTAGTAATATGGATCGCAAAAATATCGATGTTCATAATATCAATGTTTATGTTAGTGTTATGTATTTTAGTATGTAATATATATGAATGTGTTTCACATATTTTGTTATGTTTTGTTTTTTATTTAAATATATGTATTAAAAGTTTAGAAGTTATTATTTTTTTAAAGTACATTTTGCTTTTTGGTACCGTAGCGGGTTGTGTGTTTATAGAAGAATAGGGTGGGAATTTTTTTTATTATAGTAAATTGAATTATAATTTTTTGAAATAATTTTTAATTACATTTTGCATTTTAGTTCCGTAGCAGACTGTGGGTTTATAGGGGAATAGGATGGGATGTAATTTAATTGTAACTAAGTAATGATTAATGTTTTGTTAATTAATTATTAATTGGTAATTAATTTTTATTAATTGATTAATTGATAATTATATTAATTGTGTCCATTTTTATTGGAGCGGGTTGTGAGTTTATACGGGAATAGGGTGGGAAGTAAATTAATTATAATAAAATAATAATTAGTTTTTATTTTTGAGTATTGATAATTAATGTATTGTTTATTATTTGTTAATGGGTAAATACTTTTTAGTAATTGATTAAATGATCAATATATTAATTGTGTAAATTTAGTTTAGGAGTGGGTTGTGATAAATATATTTATTTTGTTCATTTAGTTTAGGAGTGGGTTGTGTTTTTATAGGGGAATAGGGTGGGAAGCACTTTATTATAAATAAGCAATTATTAATTAATATTTATTGGTATTGATATTTAATTTATTATCCAATTATTATTTGGTAATCATTTGTAATAATTATTATGTATTGGTATTGGTAATTTATTGTTGATCAAATATTAATTGGTAATTGATTTTTATTAAATGGTTAATTGATAATTATATTAATTGTGTTAATGTTTATGCGGAGTGGGTTTGGGGCTTATTGGGGAAAAGGGTAGGAAGTAATTTAATGCTATTAAAGTAATTATTAATTTTATTTTATTGGTATTTATACATAATTTATTATCAATTAATTATTAATTCATTATTTAATCAATAACAAAATGAATTGATAAGTATGTTATTTTTAACCTTTACGCTATCCAACACTTTTCCTACTGTTGCACTCTCTGGAGTGGGAAAAGTAATTTTTACCCCTACGCTATCCAACACTTTCCCTACTGTTGCACTCTATGGAGTTGGAATAGTAAGTTTCACCCCTATGCTATCCAACACATTCCCTACTGTTGAACTCTCTGGAGTTGGAATACTCATTTTTACCCCTACGCTATCCAACACCTTCCCTACTGTTGCACTCTCTGGAATGGGTATAGTAATTTCTACCTCTACGCTATCACATACTTTCCCTAATGTTGCACTCACTGGAGAGGGAATAGATATTTTGACCCCTACGCTATCCAACACTTTCCACTCTCTGGAGGAGGAAAAGTACTTTTTACTCCTACAATATCCAACACTTTCCCTACTGTTGCACTCTATGTAGTTGGAATAGTAATTATAATCCCTACTCTATCCAACACATTTCCTACTGTTGCACTCAGTGGAGTGGGAATAGTAATTTTAACGCTTTTCCTATCCAACACTTTCCCTACTGTTCCACTCGCTGGAGTGGGAATAGTAAGTTTCAACCCTACGCTATCCAACACTTTCCCTACTGTTGCACTCCCTGGAGTTGGAATACTCATTTTTAACCCTACGCTATCCAACACCTTCCCTACTTTTGCACTCTCTGAAGTGAGAATAGTAATTTTTACCTCTACGCTATCAAACACTTTCTCTACTGTTGCACTCACTGGAGTGGGAATAGTAATTTTTACCCCTACGCTATTCAACACTTTCCCTACTGTTGCACTCTCCGGAGTTGAAATAGTTATTTTTACCTCTACACCATTCAACACTTTCCCTACTGTTGCACTCTCTGGAGTTGGAATAGTAGTTATAACCCCTATGCTATCCAACACTTTCCCTACTGTTGCACTCACAGGAGTGGAAATAGTAATTTTTACCCCTATGCTATCCAACACTTTCCCTGCTGTTGCACTCTCTGGAGTTGGAATAGTAGTTATAACCCCTATGCTATCCAACACTTTCCCTACTGTTGCACTCTCTAGAGTTGGAATAGTAATTGTTACATCTACGCCATCCAACACTTTCTCTACTGTTGCACTCTCTGGAGTTGTAATAGTCATTTTTACCCCTACGCTATCCAACAACTTCCCCACTGTTGCACTCTCTGGAATGGGTATAGTAATTTCTACCTCCACACTATCCAACACTTTCCCTACTGTTGCACTCTATGGATTTGGAATAGTAATTATAATCCCTACTCTATCCAACACATTTCCTACTGTTGCACTCAGTGGAGTGGGAATAGTAATTTTAACGCTTTTCCTATCCAACACTTTCACTACTGTTCCACTCGCTGGAGTGGGAATAGTAAGTTTCACCCCTACGCTATCCAACACTTTCCCTACTGTTGAACTCCCTGGCATTGGAATACTCATTTTTACCCCTAAGCTATCCAACACATTCCCTACTGTTGCACTCTCTGAAGTGGGAATAGTAATTTTTACCTCTACACTATCAAACCCTTACCCTACTGTTGCACTCACTGGAGTTGGAATAGTAATTGTTACATCTACGCCATCCGACACTTTCTCTACTGTTGCACTCTCTGCAGTTGGAATAGTAATTTTTACCCCTATGCTATCCAACACTTTCCCTGTTGTTGGACTCTCTGGAGTTGGAATAGTGATTATAACTCCCGCACTATCCAACACTTTCCCTCCTGTTGCACTCACAGGAGTGGAAATAGTAATTTTTACCCCTACGCTAGCCAACACTCTCCTACTGTTGTACTCTCTGGAGTTGGAATTGTAAGTTTTACTCCTACGCTATCCAACACCTTCACTACTGTTGCACTCTCTAGAATGGGTATAGTAATTTTTACCTGTACGCTATCAAATACTTTCCCTAATGTTGCACTCACTGGAGAGGGAATAATAATTTTTACCCCTACGCTATCCAACACTTTTCCTACTGTTGCACTCTCTGGAGTTGGAATAGTTCTTTTTACCCTACGCTATCCAACACTTTCCCTACTGTTGCACTCTCTGGTGTTGGAATAGTAATTTTTACCTCTACACTATCAAACCCTTACCCTACTGTTGCACTCACTGGAGTGGGAATAGTAATTTTTACCCCTACGCTATCCAACACTTTAACTACTGTTGCATTCTCTGGAGTTGGAATAGTAATTGTTACATCTACGCCATCCGACACTTTCTATACTATTGCACTCTCTGCAGTTGGAATAGTAATTTTTACCCCTATGCTATCCAACACTTTCCCTGTTGTTGGACTCTCTGGAGTTGGAATAGTGATTATAACTCCAACACTATCTAACACTTTCCCTCCTGTTGCACTCACAGGAGTGGAAATAGTAATTTTTACCCCTACGCTAGCCAACACTTTCCTACTGTTGTACTCTCTGAAGTTGGAATAGTAAGTTTTACTCCTACGCTATCCAACACCTTCCCTACTGTTGCACTCTCTAGAATGGGTATAGTAATTTTTACCTGTACGCTATCAAATACTTTCCCTAATGTTGCACTCACTGGAGAGGGAATAATAATTTTTACCCCTACGCTATCCAACACTTTCCCTACTGTTGCACTCTCTGGAGTTGGAATAGTTCTTTTTACCCTACGCTATCCAACACTTTCCATACTGTTGCACTCTCTGGTGTTGGAATAGTAATTTTTACCCCTACGCTATCCAACACTTTCCCTGCTGTTGCACTCTCTGGAGGAGGAATAGTAATTTTCACCTCTACGCTATCAAACACTCTCCCTACTGTCACACTCACTGGAGTAGGAATAGTCATTTTTACCCCCACGCTATCCAACATTTTCCCTACTGCTGCACTCTCTGGAGTTGGAATAGTAATTTCATTACCTCCACTATCTGTATTTTTTGTTAATATTGTGTATAATTTATTTTAAAAAGATTAACAATATTGTAGTTTTTAATTTGTTATATATATATTTTATATTTGTATTTATATTATTGTTATGTGTGTAGAAATGTTTTTATAATTTATAACACGTTCAGCATTTTATATGTTCTTAAAATATTTATATACTAATAATATTATGTAAGTATATAGATTATATTTTATATGTCTATGTTCAATTTATTTTAACATTATATGTATTAGTTATGATTTTTAAACAGTGTTTTATGTTTCTTTTAATTATATGTATTATTTACTTCATTTTACATTATTTTTTAACATTAAAAAAAAGGATATTTATAACAACAATATTTTAGACATTGATATCTTTTTCTGATATTTTTGTTCTTACCATGATGTAGACAGGATGTCGATTTTCTTGACTTCAATATTTTTGTCACAATATTTTTGTCCCTCGATTTTGTCGTACTCAATATTTTGTCAGTGATTCATTTTACAGATTAGCAGGCAAGGGCTTTGGTTTTAGTTAACCTATCCGATAAACCAGAGGGATAGAAGATTTCACTTTGATAATTCTTGTTAGACCCTCTTAGGAGAGATTTTATATTGTTTTGCCGACCGTACATTTTTTACATATGCATAATTTATACTAGTAATCCTGATGGTTGCCACCTAATGTGTAATTCAGTAGGCATGTCTTGCTTTTTGTGACAAGCCAACAGTAAAGGATATAAACCTTATGTATACATTGTGAAATGTTATATCAAATTCTATAGCTTTAACTGGGTTTTTATGAAACGATTTGACAAAGTCAGGAAGTCTGACTTATAGTGTAAAGTATGAGTTAAAGTCAGTAGTCTTTGGTGGACTCATAGTACACTGTGCTAAGGTTACAGGCAACTATTTTGTTGTATGGAATCTCACAGTTTACCTTAGTAGACAAGGGCTGTGATGATAACTGTTCCCTCAGAAAACCATTGGGTAAAAGATTTGCATTAGTATTCTTATTGCTAGAGTCTCTTCGGAAGGCCTGACAGGGTAAGTTGTCTCAGTATACAAAGAAAGTTAAAGTGATGAAGAGCCAACTTTTTCTTCCTCCCAAATTTTTCATTAACACTAACATATGGGTAAAACTAAGCTTAGAAAATGGGTTCCAGTTTCAACAATTTATTTTTTATTTTTTGGGTATTTAGTATAGCAGGAACTTGACCCGAAGATATCAGATATCAGAGCGCTTTACATGAGCACCAGTTTCGTTACAGACGGATATATTCATTTTTGTTAGACACAGAGAGATTAAGTGATTTGCCCAGAATCACAAGATGTTGACCGTCATTGCCGAGACTGGTATCCAGTTCCCCAGTTTTGAGGTCAACGCTCTAGTCGCTAGGCCACATCCTCTCCCCAACTGGTGTATGTTGGATTAAATGTCCACACTTTCTGAAAACTACTGTGCTTCGGTGCTATGGTTAATGAGCCAGTACCTTACTTTTCCTTTTTCTTCTTTTATAACTCTTCTTGCATTTTTAACAATCTCCTTTACTATTTTCATTATTAAGAGCAGACTACAGCTCTCCAAATACTGGCAATGGGCTCTCTGTTGGGTACTCAATTCATCTGCAGCACTCTGCATTCTGCACAGCCATTGCCGCAAAACAATGAGTCACTGGGTGTATGAGTAGAAGCATGAATTCATGGAATAAAATATAATTTATCGATTATTAAATACTTCAAATAAGCCACTCTCTGACGCACTCTCCCACCCCCCCAACCTACCCTCAACTGTGAGAACATGGGGCCAGCAGTTATATTATTCCTCCACGTTGGCATGATGGATGACTGCCAAAATGCATGTATGAAGATTAATTGAGTGCCTAAAACCATCAATTACTGAAGAGTCACTTTCATTTACAGACCAGACCTATTACTATTGCCTTTGCTTGCTTCAAATTTCTTTGTAGATCAGTTAAAAGCATTTATTGTGCTACAATGGCAATGTGCATTAGTAAGTCATCACTATATGAATGCAATTCAAATTGATAGCCACTTGCACAAATATTATTGGGGTTGAAATTGGAACACATGACAATAATCAGCTAATAGGGTACCTAAAGTCGCAATAAAAGTCTAATTCTGTTACGGAGCTTTCTACTTCACACAGTATTGGTTTGATTCAATTAACCATGAAAAGTGTAGCCTGTTTTTGATTTCTTTGGATTGCAAACTCATCACTCTTACGTGAGCCTATACAGTCATGTTTTATGTAGGCCCAATTCTCGACTAGCAGCGTAACTTTTGGTTTACTATACTTGCGATGGGATGCATGGACTCCCAATTGGGGGGCATATTATCAAGAAACGGAGTTAAAATTATCGCAGTTTTAGCGGCAGGAAACTGCCGCTAAAGCGGTGATAATGGGCTTGATAATATTCCCTTGTGAATTCTCATAGAAGCCTATGTTCTGGTGTGAACATGGGCTTCTATTGGAATTCTCAAGGGCATATTATCAAGCCCATTATCGCTGCTTTAGCGGCAGTTTCCTGCCCATAAATCGTCGATAATTTTTAACGCCGTCCTTGATAATATGCCCCTGAGTTTACTTGTTGCGAAGGAAGTGCCTACACCGTCAGGAGTTGCTGTTGGTGAAGTTGTATGGAAACCAAACCTGGATCACTTCATCCAAACATCGGAGTGGTCATGCTTGCAGTGATTTCTCCCTATGGGTTGTATGTCAGCCATGCCTGTCCCAGAGAGGAGTAGCAGAGGCTGTTTTTATCCCAGGACCCATCTTTTATGGGCTTATGCTGATTCTTCATAATCAAGTTATGTATCACAAAAGCAGTCTTTGCCTGTTTTTGTGATGTATTATTAGTAAGGTATGAACCATTCGCCTCCCCTAGGTCTTGCCATAAAACCAGAGCAGTGACTCCTAGCAGATATGTGCCCTGAGCTGCACAAAAGCTTCCATCAAGCCTGATCTTAGACCATTAGGGATGGCTCCAAAGACATCTAACTATCAGTGGAGGGATATGGAGTCCCAGTTGGAATGCTAGCTCCTGAGGGACACACTAGAAAGCTTACCATTGGGTAGTATTCTGCTACTCTCAGTAGATTGCTGACTGCAGCTCCTAAGCGTATCCTTAGAGGTCAGTTAATTGCACTTTGATAAACCCTCTAGGTTACAAGCCAACACCTACGGAAATTAACACAATCATAGACCTTGCTTCTTACACTGCTGACACGAATATTGATTCTAAGTAGGGCAAGATAATTATTATAAGTATATGCATGTATCATCCTATATCTCCAGCATTGCTTCCAACCATGCTTATGCGCCAACACAAAATCTAACTATGTAAATGGAGTACAAATCCAAATCTCTTGCACAACACCAACGTTATCAACAAATAGACAACACTATAGCATGGACACTCGAGCAGCCATACACAACAAACTGAAGCTCTCAGTTATTAAAGCTAGAACGGGCATTTGCACGAGGTAATGGAACTTAAAGCTCTATAAGTAGGGCTTTAAAATGGTAAGTAAGTTATTTTTCCACCGCATTACGTCATGGGCTCATCTGCACAAAAATGTAGTAAATGGTGGCTTGAGTAGTTACTTATTAGGATAGCCAGAATACACTTTAGAGTTATTGTTAAGGGTAGGAAAACTCTATAAAGGTGCTACAAAAAAATGCAATCAAAATATTTTTTACCAATTCGTCTTAAATTCAGTAATTTGCTTACAGATCAAAGCTCGGTATTTCTTTGCTCTGCGACGTTAAAAAGTGTAACGTTCAACGAAGTTTGAAAGTTAACAGTCAACCATTTTCAAAGCTCATATCATTTTATGTTTCGTGGCTTTTATCCTGTAGGCTGTTTTGCATTCACGTGTAACGAACTAGGAGGCACTAACAACCGCACAACGCTCCTTAAACCCAGTGAGACATGAGAACAGCCTTGGCAATGAGACATTCATCCACAGGGGTGGGAATCCTAGAGTGGCTGGCATGCATAATCATAATGAAAGGAAGGATTTGCAGCAGCGTACCTCTGGGGACATCTTGTGAGAAGCACATCCCATTAAGCTAACAATGCTTCAGCCCCTTTGACAAACAGCAGCAAAAGTTTCTTTGACTGAGGGAGGTCTGGAGATCTGAGCAGAACATTAGCACTTGCAGTGCAGTCTTTTTTTTAATGAAACGTGCCGGCTCTGCAGGCACTTAGCTCCTTTACGGGTGTCAAGATTCAATTGCTCACAACTTCTTTGGGAAATAAAAAGTCTAGCAGCCGACGCTGGCAAAAAGCTGTTTGTCGTGGAAAAGCAGTCTGTTAACATCTTACTTCCGAAAGCAAATCGGTTTAGTCGCATAACAACACAACCTTCAAACAAAGTCAGAGAGATAGTGCAGGCACCTGAAAAAGCATTTAGCCAATAGCGTTCAAAACTTCTTTTACAAGATTTAAATCAATTCATTTTTTCTTTAATTTACTCATTTTGCCACTTTTAATAAAATATGTAAATGTTGTTCCTTTATCATTAAATAGTTGTCAAAAAGGTATAATATGTTGGTCACTCTTGAATATACGCTTTCTACCCGTTCACCTGTTTTCTTTTAACTTCTTTTCTTGCTTTTAACAATGGATTTTATCTGCTCCTCTCCACTCTTTTCTCTTCCGGTGTTGCTCCTTTCGGAACTCCACTTATCTCCTATGTCCGTGAGAACAGCTTATTTACCGTTGTTGTAGAGTAAAATTGCTGGGCCCCCTTTAATTTGAACTATCATTTGTCTAATTTTTCTCCTATCCTAGGTTAATTTTAGCTACTTTACCTAAGCTCCAAGGACCTCCGTTGGATCTTGTTCTGTACTGAAAAGCACTGGAATACTAGAGGATGAGCAATTACCAAATGAGGAAAGGGAATGAGATAATTGATAACACACAATATTATGCATATCACTCAAAAGTCCCACGTCTGTTTTCAGATGAAAACACCAAATCAAAATTAGTTTAATCACAAACAAATAATGAGTGAGAATCAGCAGAGTTAACTGAATATTAACTTTTGTCTTCTAACCAAGTGGCATGACATAGCATACAACCCTAAATTCTAATTAGGTCAGATTTAATAAAGCATTAGCAAAACTCTGCGAGATACAAATAGGAAAAGGTATGATCTTCCTCAGCAAGGGAGATAATTAACTTAACAAAAATTGATCAGCAGGGGAAATCAGTTGCGTTTCATATCAACCCTTTAGGAAAGTGCCGTAAGTTCCAAATGACCAGTTCCAGTTCATAAAGACAGAGTATCTACCTCTGTCCAACAGTGCAGCATCAATGACACAGCTGCTCTGACGCGAACACTTTCAGCCGAAAAGGTTCCACTACGCCATCATACCAGCTGGCAGCAGATTGCAGTGTTATGTCACAGTTCACATTGCTTTTTGAAGTCCAAACTGTCTCTGTGCCACGAGATGGAAAATGGTGCTGCGCCTCAGTTCCAAAATCTGAGCATCGATTCCAGGTTAACACCAATTGATATCACCAAATTTGTCAGACCACTCTGGCCCATTGGTCGCTCTTAATAGGATGAGATGATGTAGTAAGTAAAAAGTATACAAATCCGGAAAAATTAAGTAATCCATTACTCGTAATTTTCTTTGAGCCACTGTAGTTTAGTCATACTATTATTTTATCATTTAGAAAGAAGGTAACTTTATGCTCTCATCCTTTGTCTGTCAGTTCTCAAGAATTTGCTCTAGGAAGTAACACTTTTGTTGCGAGTCTAATCAAATAGGCTACAAATGTCAAAAAGACGATTGAAAGTTTAGAACACAATGGAATGTTTATGAAAAGTTCCCATAGGCTTCAGACTATTCAGTTAATAAATTCATATTAGAGAAGGAAGCAAAGTTGAGGCCTTCATGAAGTACAACTCATATATGATGAAATTATGCTAAAATATGAAGTTTGCATTACATAGAGTAATATATTAATCCTTCTGTTAAACGTATTAACATCATTTGAATATGATTGCAAATGATTTATGTACCTATAGGGTACTCATAAACATTGTAATATATCACTATCATTTGCATATAATTATTATTGTTTTAAGTTTCTTTTGCACATTATGGGCCTTATTTCGATGTCGGGCGGACGCAAGTCCATATGACACCGTTGTGGATATGGGTCCGACTGACCTCCGGTCAGGGGTTGCGACAACTGGATTTTGATGCAATCACACCTGGTGCGGTCACAATCTCTCTTTTCTGTATGGGAGCTTGTGCTGCGGTTGGAAACCAGTCACAGCACAAGCTCCATACAGAAAAGGGAATTTGTGTTCATCCCTGCACTGTGTGGCAGGCACTTCAGGGCAGCCCTGTATATGCCACTCATATAAACCTAAATTAAGGTTTTGAAATTAATTAATAAAAAAAAGATTTCACAATTATTAATGTTGCTCAGTATAGAAACATGCGTGGTTTAGAATACATACGTTGTTGCTTATTGACGTATGTATTACTCATTGATGAACATTTACGGGTGCCTAATAGCACTTCATGCTCTCTAAGGGGGGCGGTGTCGCTTCTTATGGAAACATTGTTCCTTATCAGCAACACCGTGGGTATTACCTAGCTGCTTCCCCATCGGACTGCATCTTGAGATCACAAGGGCTGGTCCCTGTATGGTCCTGAAGAAACGCCAGGGGTAGCGTGAAACATGTTGACCATACACTGATCCTACCTTCATAGTAGGTTGGAATGCAGTGTAAACCCCATTTTAACTATACCAACCTAGGAGCAGAATAAAACATTGAGGCCCACTAGCACAGTATTTTTAATCCACAAACACCCACTCCACCCCACCACACTTTTGCACCACACATAGTCCTTCACAACTAAGTGCTCCTACGTAATTCGCAAGTCGCAGCACGCCCCTTTTCGTAGAGAACTGGGATGGCCCCAATGATAAAGCATGTCACCGTGAGGAAACTCCGGTGAGTGAGGGGACTAAAGAAAGAAAGCTTTCTTTCTTTATTTTGGCTCCACTTATTATTATGGTGAGCAGCCACAACACAAGACAGGTCTTGGAACCCAGGAGTGTGGGTTCCCACTTTACATATAATGTCTTAGGAGGGCGACCTGTTCTTAAGTTCCTCCTTTTCCCCCCTGTTATCCACAATTCTTCATTTAGCCAGGTCTTTAACCAAAATATTAAAGGAGCCAGTCTAAGTTTATCAGTAACGTAATTTAGGCCCACCTCCCCATGAATAGAAAAGGTAGGGGTTAGACTGGGGGACGGAGAGAAGGCGTCTCAGGAACTTATTTTCCACTATTTGTATTACGTCCTGAGAAACGTATCCCCATAACGGGCACCCATACATAACTACATATACACTTAGAATTATAATTTTTTTAAAGTGCCTCCATGGGCCTGGCCCCTAGCCTATTTGCAAATCCTAGGAGGGCAGAACATTGAGGCCCACTAGCACGGTATTTTTAATCCACAAACACCCACTCCACCCCACCACACTTTTGCACCACACATAGTCCTTCACAACTAAGTGCTCCTACGTAATTCGCAAGTCGCAGCACGCCCCTTTTCGTAGAGAACTGGGATGGCCCCAATGATGAAGCATGTCACCGTGAGGAAACTCCGGTGAGTGAGGGGACTAAAGAAAGAAAGCTTTCTTTCTTTATTTTGGCTCCACTTATTATTTTGGTGAGCAGCCACAACACAAGACAGGTCTTGGAGCCCAGGAGTGTGGGCTCCCACTTTACATATTTTATACATAAATGACGAATTAACCCTCAACCATGATATTTTGCACGATGTCATGGCTTTGGACCTTGTAAAGAGAGTAGCCTGGCTGGAGTATGTGAGACACACTTTCTTAAAGTTAGGACGCACTAAACTTTTTAATTCCCCTTCCTGTATTAAGAGGGAGGACATTAAATGGACCAAATTGCTTTTAATGGATAGGGCCTGATTGGCTCGGGAGGAGCAAGAATTGATTAAACCTACCTTTAGATCCCATTATTTGCTATTGATTTCCCCATCCCTTTAGCCTTATCTTAAAATTGCATCCAAGCCCTTCCATAGACATTTGTTAATTAAATTTAGATTTAATTTAATTCACTATTTCCTAGGTAGTTTCCCATCCTGGAGTAAACCTGAAGAGGGCCCTCCGTGTATATGTGATGACTTTTCCCACCAGGACACGATGCATTTTACTATGTTTTGCAGTTTATATTCGGATGCTAGGAAAAAATATCTGGTTCCAATTTTAAGAGAGGCCGGCTTTGTTCAAGTTAGGCCGGCTCTAGTCTACTTACAGTCCTTGGGCAGTATTACCATCATATTTGGGGTAGCTAGTTTTTTGGTGGCGGCTGATAGAATGACAACAAATTTGGTGGCATTGAGGGACCTTACTTAGCTCTTTGAGCTGCACTACTACAATCACCATAATCATTTTTCTGTATTGCTTTTTGTGTCCTAGTGTTATATAGAATGCTCCTGCTTGGTCCTTGTAAATTTTGTAACCTGTAAATCTGTAAATTTGTATATAAATGTTTTAAAGTCTTTTATGATTTTTAACAAATCGAATAAAGTGAACTTGACTGACTGAGTAGGCATTAATTTGCTTTCTCATCTGGATGTAAATTGATCCTTGTTTGTAAAGTCATTAATTGAGTGAAAATCTGGTTTTCATTTACTAAACGCTAGAGGGAGATTATATTTAGAAGCATCCATTCAACTCAGTCATGGCTTTCGTTTCCCAATTTGAATGTGAAGGTTTTCTCATAATGGTGGTCTGGAGGATAAATATAGATTTTGCTTGTTCCCTTCAAGTAGATGAAATACACATCTAGTGAAAAACTTGATGTCTGTTTTGGTGTGTTGCCTTGAATATTTCTCAAGTTAGCAACAATTTGAGGCTTTTGTCGTTGATCCCTTCTTTCTCTATGAGTGCCTGCCAGCGAGTGCCAGACGCATTGTTCATAATCACTGATGAGCTTATGACAGTATGAATGCTTGGTGGCATTTATTCAGCTGGGGAATCCAAATCCTCTTTTTAAAAATGGGATTTTCAGATTACATATGCTAAATATAGCTTTCTTCTTAGGTGAATATATAAATGATGTCATTATGTTTTCAAAACAGGTGTGTATGATTTTTACACACAGTGCTAATTGTGGAAGGCTGTCCATTATTTTAGGTAAAACGTTCATCTTTAGGAAAGACCATTAAATTATTAAAGAAGACTTTCAACGTCTGCAAGGGCTGCATCTAAGTGTATGGGATAGGATGAATGCAATAAATATGATCAATGAAATTCTTGATATTTCAGTTCTATTCACATATGTGTGTTATCAATAGGGGTATTCGAACAATCTCCGTATTAATTTACTGCTTGTTCCAATGAAAACTGACTGTTCAATTGGATGCATTTTTTCTGCATAAATAGTGGGCCCTACTGGACACTAAGAGTGGGCGTAAAATCAGTTTCGCAGGCGAATTTGCGGATAATGGACGATTTCGCGAAACGTGAATCGCGCAAATTTACCCAATAATCCGCAAATGCACAAGCTACAAATTATTTTGCTTGGTCGTGCTTGAAAAATACAATATCGCGCGCGCGGCGCTGTCTTACCGTGATTCTGAGTCTGCCGAGCTGTTTTTCTTCAGGTTTTGCGTGTGCGGCGCCATTTTCGATCTTACTGCGTGATCGCGCAAGAGTTTTTCGAACGCAATTACGTTATCGCGGCTTGCCATCTTGCACGACGAGAGTTTGACAAAAATTGCAATTCTGCACTGTGAAAATGATGATTTTGATCCGAATAACTCCTCAGATTGACATTTGACTGCACTTTTTGGTGCAGGAGTCCATGTTTTGGGGTGGGGTGGGAGGAAGGAAGTGCCTCAGAGTCTCCAACTTCCTGTTCCTGTCCAGCAGGCTCCTCCCAGTGATTTGTGCATGTACTGGTCACTTTTCATTTGGCTGTTGAGCTGGAAGGATTACTTTCTGTGACTGCTGCTGGATTTGTATTTGAGGACTTTTGGACTTTGGAGTTTGGATCACTTTTTGACTTGAGATTTTACAAGTAAGTTGGTGTTGTTTGTTTGGGGCATTGCAGTTGAGGCAACTACAGTTCTAAAACTTTTTTCACAACTTTAACAAAATATATATAGTGGTGGGTAGCCACAGTATCCAGTAGGCCCAGGGTTAGTCATGGGTGCATGATACAACTGTTTCTGTGATTTGTTTTTCAACTTGATTCGCATTTATGTCATGGAATTTTAGCTCACTGTTATATGTTGATTTTTTTTTAATTTTGGGGTGCCTGTAAAGCCTCACTAGCCAGTAGGCCCAGTTGTAGTGAGTGGTGCATGGGCCTAGTCTTTCTGTGGGGTGTCTTGAATTTAAACATCATTGATGGCATGGATGGCATGGGATTGTGGTGATTTCTGAGTGTTTTTCGACTTTTTGGGATGGTGTTAGGGCCTGGCCATGTGGTGGGCGTCAAGGGGCCATTTTGAAGCCAGGCAGTGTGCTCAGGCCTGCACCCAGTTTGCCTTGCTTTCAACCATTATACCCAAGGGGTACTCAGTGGTGCATGGGCTTAGTCTTTCTCTGGGGTGTCTTGAATTTAAACATCATTGAGGGCATGGAGGGCATGGGATTGTGGTGATTTTTGGGTGTTTTTCGACTTTTTGGGTTGGTGTTGGGGCCTGGCCATGTGGGTGGGGGCCATCTTGAGACCTGGTACAGGCAGGGCCTGGCCATGTGGTGAGGTCAAGGGGCCATTTTTAAGCCAGGCAGTGTGTTCAGGCCTGCACCCAGTTTGCCTTGCTTTCAATCATTATGCCCAGGGGTACTCAGTGGTGCATGGGCCTAGTCTTTCTGTGGGGTGTCTTGAATTTTAACATCATTGAGGGCATGGATGGCATGGGATTGTGGTGATTTATGAGTGTTTTTCGACTTTTTGGGGTGTTGTTGGGGCCTGGCCCTGTGGGTGGGGGCCATCTTGAGGCCTGGTACAGGCAGGGCCTGGCCATGTCATGGGGGTCAAGGGGCCATTTTTAAGCCAGGCAGTGTGCTCAGACCTGCACCCACTTTGCCTTGCTTTCAACCATTATGCCCAGGGCTACTCAGTGGTGCATGGGCCTAGTCTTTCTCAGGGGTGTCTTGAATTTAAACATCATTGAGAGCATGGATGGCATGGGATGTGGTGATTTTTGACTGTTTTTCAACTTTTTGGGGTGGTGTTGGGGCCTGGCCATGTGGGTGGGGGCCATCTTGAGGCCTGGTACAGGCAGGGCCTGGCCATGTGGTGGGGGTCAAGGGGCCATTTTTAAGCCAGGCAGCGTGCTCAGGCCTGCACCCAGTTTCCCTTGCTTTCAACATTATGCTCAAGGGGTACTCAGTGGTGCATGGGCCTAGTCTTTCTGTGGGGTGTCTTGAATTTTAACATCATTGAGGGCATGGATGGCATGGGATTGTGGTGATTTATGAGTGTTTTTTTACTTTTTGGGGTGTTGTTGGGGCCTGGCCCTGTGGGTGGGGGCCATCTTGAGGCCTGGTACAGGCAGGGCCTGGCCATGTCATGGGGGTCAAGGGGCCATTTTTAAGCCAGGCAGTGTGCTCAGACCTGCACCCACTTTGCCTTGCTTTCAACCATTATGCCCAGGGCTACTCAGTGGTGCATGGGCCTAGTCTTTCTCTGGGGTGTCTTGAATTTAAACATCATTGAGAGCATGGATGGCATGGGATGTGGTGATTTTTGACTGTTTTTCAACTTTTTGGGGTGGTGTTGGGGCCTGGCCATGTGGGTGGGGGCCATCTTGAGGCCTGGTACAGGCAGGGCCTGGCCATGTGGTGGGGGTCAAGGGGCCATTTTTAAGCCAGGCAGCGTGCTCAGGCCTGCACCCAGTTTCCCTTGCTTTCAACATTATGCTCAAGGGGTACTCAGTGGTGCATGGGCCTAGTCTTTCTCTGGGGTGTCTTGAATTTAACCATCATTGAGGGCATGGATGGCATGGGATTGTGGTGATTTTTGAGTGTTTTTCGACTTTTTGGGGTGTATAACTGATGTTCCACTGGCTTCCATTGCTTTTAGGTGCACAAGAGAACCACCAGTGCCAGGAAGAAGTCCTGCAGCGCTGTGTGCAGCACAACGCCATGTGACATCACATGTGACCACTGATAAGACAACTCTGCAACTCGTGCAACTGTGGCCTGCTGTTCTGACATCTCAAGAAGATGGCCCCAAAGAAATTTGGCCGTCGCGCCTCAGTGAAAAAAGTTGATAGTGCCACTGCCTGTAAGAAGGAGCAGAAGAAGCAAGTGGCACCACCTACCAAGGAGACTGGTGTGCCCACCGAAACCTTTTTTGGGAAAAAAACCTACGTGCAGCAGCAGTGGTGTCCGCCGGGGACCAAGCTGGAAGCAGCACCTCCGCTTCATTGGGCTCAGTGCCACTACACCAACTAAGGTCCAAGACCACCATGAGTGCTGCTGCGTAGCCACTTTGGTTGTTAAATCACCATCGATCAGTGATCTTGGCTCATCACAAGAAAGTACCATCCAATCAACGCCGGGTGCAACTCAGCTGACTAGTGTTCAACAACCACAGCCACAAACACAGGTGCAAGTAGTACAAGCGCAAGTACATGGGCAAGGAGAGGCGCAAGTACAGCTGCAAGGAGAGGCGCAAGTAGAGGCGCAAGTACAGCCCCAAGGAGAGACGCAAGGAGAGGCGAATGGACAGGTGCATGGAGAGGTGCGACTAGAGGTTCATGGAGCGGCACAACTGCCTACAACACTTGTTCCTCCAGAAGTAGGGGCACATCAGGAAATTGCTATTCAAGAGGAGGTATCACCCGAGGAAGCCACTCCTCCTGATGATGATTCATTGGCTTCCAGATCCCCAGCAAGAAAAAGGTCAAGGAGGGCTACTACTACTACAAGTTCTTCTTCAAGCCCCCTTCCTTCTGATGACCTTGATCCTGATTGGAAGCCACAAACGCAGTCTGAGAGTGAAGCACGCCATGATGAGTCGACAAAGTTAGCTAAGCCTAAAAGGAAGGCTCCCGCAAAGCTTCGACTTATGGCTGATGACGACGAACAAGAAGTGGTGTCTTCTGCTGATGAACAACCTGACGATGACCTAGTCATCACAGTCGTCCTTCCAGCCCCAGCAGGCATGCAGCAGACAGACATTTTAACCCTAGCCCGAATGGCTGCTGAGCGGGATATGGGTGGCGTGACACTGGTACCACCACCGTTAACTACAACACTAATACGAACTACAGCTTCAATCTTTTTTAGTCAGAAGGGCTGGCATGGACCTCCATCCAGCTCGACCTCAAGTAGTGGTGCTGTAAGTGAACAACAGAAACAAATTCAGCCACGCCCATCCTCCACTTTATCTGGCATTGAAAGTCAAAGTAGCTCCTCCACCACCAGCAGACATCACCCGTCCCCAGTTTGGGACTTCTTTACTGTTAGCGCAAAGGCGGAAAACATGGTCGTTTGTTTGATTTGTAAAGTATTAGTTAGTAGGGGTAAGCTTGGTACTGGAGGCCAGAGAGGTCATCTCAAACAACACCCCCCTATCCAGTGGGAAGCACACATGAGGAAGATCGAGGAAGGCAAAAGAAAAACCAATCCAAATGTATCCCTTGATATTGCATCTGATGATGATGAGAAACTGATCGTGCAGGGAGGAAGTGAAGAAGCGACAGACATATTTTCTGGTACACCCAGTTCTGCTGGCAGCAGCAGTGCAGTGGTACCGCCCTCTACCCCTGCAACATCTATGAGGCACACTACAAGTGTTGTAGAGACACCAATGCGAAAAACGACATCAATGGGCCTAACTGGTTTGAGGAGGTCATCATCATCATCATCTCATAAAATTATCCAGCCCACCATTAGCGGAATGTTCTCATCGGAGGCGCCATTTGAACATACCCACCCAACGGTACGTCTGTATAACGCAAAGCTGGCTAAAATGCTAGCGCTGGACCTTCTCCCTTTTTCTTTCATGGAAGGGGTGGGGTCTCTAGAATTAGTGGCAACAGTCTGCCCTAAATGGAAGGTTCCTAGCCGGTCCTATTTTGCCAGAGTTGCGGTTCCAGCACTACATCAAGTTGTGCTGGAGGTGATTGGGGCAGCTTTGGGGCAGCTTTGCAGAAGAGTGCTGTTCACACTATCCACTTGACAACAGACATGTGGACCAGTTGCCAAGCCCTTGATTACATGTGCATCACTGCACATTGGGTCTCTTTTGCAGGGTCTTTTTCAGGGGTTAGAGACAAGTCAAGTGCAGTTGTTGACCTGGACACAGTTTTTCAAGCTTCTCGGAAACATGCAGCATTAGCCATGTTTGCCATGGAGAAAACTCATACTGCAAAAAACATTTCGGATGAGTTTAACAGTAAAGTCTCTGAATGGCTGAAACCAAGAAATCGCATGGTTGGTTATGTTTCCGCGGATAATGGCAGTAATATAGTTAAGGCCATGCAGGACGGTGAATATTTCAGAGTGCCGTGTTTGACGCTTTGTATAAACCTGGTTGTTCAAGATTTCTTGAAAAATGAAAAACAAGTCAAGAAGTTACTGTCAACCTGCCGAAGAATCTGCACATATTTCAGCCATTCTTTTAAGGCCTGGAAGCGGCTAAGGAGCATTTAACATGTACGTAAAGTGCCAGTCAAAGGACTCATCCAGGAGGTGGGAACACGTTGGAACTCAACCTTTTAAATGCTTGAGCGTCTGTTTGAGCAGTGCATGGTAATCAATGACTATACAAAAAGGCATAGGCCAGCAAAGCATTCATTCCTTTTGATGAGGCAGATGTTTCAAAGTACAAACATTGGATAGCTGTGTCAGCCAGTCGGTTCGAAAAAGATCAGCAGAAAATTCAAGGAGCCGTCAGAAGTCCAACTGAATCAGCAGGCGATCCAGCGTCAGGTTCAACTTCTGAATCTGTGGGCGAAGGGAGTAACTTTCCCTCACAGCTGTTAACAGCACCAGCACCAACCCTATCATCATCCTCACCTGCACGTGGCCTAGCCATAATATTGTCGGAAGAGGATTGGCTAACTCATCAAGGGTTTGTTCGTTCCAGTGCTGAGAAGGCCACAGATGGTACGCAAAGTGGAGGAACCGTGGAGAACCTTGAGTTGATGGTGCAGGCCTATCTGGATGAGCCAGCACAGGTCTTTGTTCATACGAACCCATTGCTGTATTGGTACAGGAAAATGGCTCTATGGCCACTAATCAGCAACCTGGCTCTAAATTATTTGTCTTGCCCACTCGCAAGCATGTCTTCTGAACGTGTTTTCAGTGCTGCTGGTGCCATTGTAACTTCAAAAAGGTCCCACCTCTCGGCCAAAAATGTGGAGATGTTAACACTGATCAAGATGAATCAGCACTTGATACCACCAGATTACAAAGTACGTGAATGCACGCAGGAAGAAGAGTACACCGACTTAGGTGACGGAAGTTCTTCTCTGTTACCTGACCTACTCCCGTCTCAATTCATGGAGTTGGAGGACGAGCTCTACTTCCCTGACACCGAGCCCTGAAAATGACTTCCTTTTTTTCGTCCTTATTCACTTTTATTCCTGTGTGTCTTTCTTTGT
Organism: Lissotriton vulgaris; assembly: GCF_964263255.1. Lineage (NCBI taxonomy): Eukaryota > Metazoa > Chordata > Amphibia > Caudata > Salamandridae > Lissotriton > Lissotriton vulgaris. Next base: position 447,530,875 of record NC_141693.1, on the reverse strand, counting down.
TTTGCAACTTTCACCACAACAAAACTCTAATCACCTAATCACAACATGTCCATCAGCAGCACTGTTTTCATCTTATATTCCTTATTGATTTGAAGGGGCCGCAGTCTGCATTCCTGAGGTTCACAAGTTCACAACTCAATCATGCTCCTTTATACTCCTCCTCCAGACTCCCCCTATCCATTTCCCTCAAGGCAGATGGATGGATTATGACGAGTCCCCTCAAGTGGGACTGAAATTACTTTTGATATTGACAGGAGAGGCTGCCCTGTGGGCCCTCACTTTCCGAAGAAGATGCGGACAAAAAGTAGAACAGGTAATGAATAATTGAGAAGATGGCATTCACTGGACAGCAATGACTGTCTGGCTCTGATGAAACCAACTGCTGTTTGTTTTTTGTGCATGAAATGATGATTCATATGTCTTCTTGTCTTAGTTATTATCTAATCTTTCACACAGTAATTGTAACTCATGTCAACAACTCTTTTTTTTTTACCTTGTTTAATTAAAATTGTACTTCAAATTCAGGGGCCACTATATTGCATTTCACAAAATATGCAAAATGTCCTTGGAGCGTACTCACTTGCCAATATGCCATGATGATTGATTAAATAATATATCATTTTTCTTTACAGTCACTCACTGGGATGGAGGGATCATCAGCATCGATTTACGGAAGAACTATGGCCAATTCGTGAGTGGCAAACAGGTAAACCAGTCTACAACAACTACCACAGCAGGACTACATGACTGTCTATTCGTGGTATGTATTGGTCGAGGGCGAGGCAGTGTACTGTTGTTGTTATGCCAGACAAAGTCCACTCCAGACAGCAGTTCATGTAAAATTGGGGCTATAGGGCTTGCTGCATACAATTAGATATGCTTTGTCTGTCTGACAAAGAGCCTAGGTATGCTACAACAGGTTGCTTCACTCAGTGGTGCCTGCCTTGGCCCTCTGCATGGCACTGCCTCAAGCTTGGGCCAAACATCCGTTATGTTTGCAAAATTTGCTGTTTTTCGGTGTTTCGCAAATCTCGTGAAAGTACCGAAAAATCGCAAATTCTTGAGCGGAACGGATTTTTGGCCCATGCTTGTGGCAGGGCCATGCAGATGGTCAAGGCAGGCACCACTGAGTAAAGCATCCTCCTGATGTAGCATACCTAGGCTCTTTGACACAGACAGACAAAGCATATCTACGGTTTAGGGTTCAGTGCGTTTTACTAGGGTTTTTGGGTTTAAGTTGGTATGGTTCACGCTGATTGTAGGGCTCGGGCAGATGCAGGAACGTTCATAATGATGTTGGCAATGTTTTAGGGGGGTTTGGTGTTCTTTCGTCCAGATTTGGCAGAATATTGGCCTTTTCGGGTGTTTTGCGGGCGCGTGTGTTTGGATGAAAACTAAGTGAAAACTAGTCGTAGACCTTCTTCTTCTTCTTCTTCTTCTTCTTCTTCAAAGAGCGCAGTGGTTCGATTTTGTTCTACCTTGCTGAGATTCTTGTGAATCCCTGGAACAAGTGACTGTCCAGGTGAGTTTCAAGAGGATCAAAGTAGTGGAAGTGCTAAAAACAACAATGTTTTGTGAACAGCGCAATTTGCCATGTTTTGAATATACCAGTATTGCTTGTATTTGGGGGGCTGTTTGGGGTGCTCTAGATTTGTGGGGGAGGGTGTGGGGGTCTGGGAGCACTACTGGGATAGCATAATTTTTATTGGAAGTGGTTTGAAGAAAATCCATGGTGGGAAAGAGGAGTTAGGGCCTAGCTGCAGAGCGCGTTTGGACCGATGTTGACCGGTTGGCTGAAAACGTTCTAAGTATGAGGTATTGCATTTTTACTTTTTGCTTGTTTAGGTGTGTTCTGCTTTTTTGCGGGTGGCTGCAGGGGTCTGGGGGCATAGCTCGGAAGGTCTAATATCGGAATCAAGTGTTTTGGACCAAATCCATGGTGAAAAAGTTTTTGCGTTTTTGCTCACTTGCCTGTCTTTGGGGTGCTGTTTAGGGGGCTTCCAGGTTTTTGTAGGTGGGTTTGGGGGTCTGGGAGCACTGCTGGCACAGTCTAATGTTGATTGCATTTGTTTTTCAGGAAATCCATGGTGGAGAAGGGGAGTTAGGGCCTAGCTGCACAGCATATTTGGGCTGAATTGAAGGTAGGCCCATTTTGCTTTTTGCCTGTTTGGGGGTGTTCTGATTTTTTGCGGGTGGCTGCCGGGGTCTGGGGGCATATCTCGGAAGGTCTAATATCGGAATCAAATGTTTTGGACCAAATCCATGGTGAAAAAGTATTTGCGTTTTTGCTCACTTGCCTGTCTTCGGGGTGCTGTTTGGGGGGGTTCCAGGTTTTTGAGGGTGAGTTTTGGGGTCTGGGAGCATCGCTGGGTATGGATACTTTTGATTGCAAGAGGTTTGACGGAAATCCATGGTAGCAAAGGGGAGTTAGGGCCTAGCTGTAGAGCGCGCACGGAGTGATTTTGGAACTAGGGCTAAACATTTCTAAGTCCCCGTTTTTGTATTTTTGCTTTTTGACTGTTTGAAGGTGTTAAACTTGTTCCCACCTGGGTTGACAGGTCTGGGGCATTGCTGTGAAGGTCTAATACCGGATAAAAGTGGTTTGGTTAAAATGTTTTTCCCATTTTCAGGAATTTTGCTCACTTTTGCGTTTTCGGGGGGCTGTTTGGGGGGTTCCTGGCGTTTGTGGGTGGGTTTTGGGGTCTTGGAGCAACGCTGGGTATGGATACTTTTGATTGCAAGAGGTTCGACGGAAATCCATGGTTGCAAAGGGGAGTTAGGGCCTAGTTGAAGAAAGTGTTTTGACACTATTTTTAACTTAGGGCTCGTTAGGGTTAGCAGTATTGCATGTGTTTGGGGGTGTTCGGGATTTTGGCGACTGGGTTCTGGGGTCTACTCTTTGAGCACTTGTCGAGAAATGTCTAATTTTGGTTGCAAGTGGTTTGAAGAAAATCCATGGTGGTAAAGGGGGTATTTGGGCCTACTTTACTTTCAAAGTACGTTTTGTCACCATTTTCCACTAGGCCTCAGACAGGTAGAAGTGCTGCATGTTTTTTGTGGTCCGATTGGGGGTATTCTACATTTTAGTGTCTGTGTTTAAGGATCTGGGAGCACTGTTGGGAAGGTCTAATTTTGTTCTAAAATCATAGTTTACACTACACTTAGCTTGAGGGGAAAGATCCGCAAAATTTGCCCATACTTATTTATACTTCAAAAGGAGACTCAGAATACGCCCTTTCGAAACTATTGTACTGTCGATTCTGAAACTGAAAGTGTGACTGTTTGCACTACACAGCGTACGTACCTTATATTTTTTTCTCAGTGGTGTTTTAATATCACTTCCTGTTTTTGCATCAACATGTAGAGGGCGACTTTCACCCTGTGCAATGGAAAAAAGGATGAAGTCAGGCCTCACTTTAGCGACCCGCAATTCAGCATCCGCCAGGCATTCAGTGGACAGGGTGTCTTCTGGTCACCAACATTGATCGACGGAGCGTCAGATGGAATGGAGGAGTACCGCAAATAAGAGGAATGGCTTGATGCATGCAACTTCCCAAATTCAACAGGACAAGTACAACAACATACAGTAACAGCATCCATTCATTTCTACTTTTAAGTAATGTTATTGCTATGAACTTCTATGAGTGTGACTCTGCATTTCTTTGCTCTCTGCTTCTAAATTTGCTATGTTTTTGCTATGTTTAACAGTAATTTAATGTTCTAAGTGTTTATTCTCTCTGAGGGCAGAGAGGCAAGTGAAATTGCGTAATGACTGCAGCCCTGTACTCTCAACTTGTTTCTTCGTAGTTACTAGTAAGTTGCAGTAAGTAGTAGTGCTACTTTGCAGTAACCTAACCATCCATTTAGTAAACAACTTCTGGCATGCAGTAGTGCACTTCCTTTATGTCCCTTTAAAGATTTATCAATATCTTCAAATCCAAAGATTTGTTTCTCTTCATTTGTTGTTTGACTGTCCATGCTGTGTTTTTTTTCCTCTCTACCAAAATTTCCCAAAAAACCAAGGGGCATATTATCAAGGGGGTTTATCTCCGCTTTTTTGGCTTTAAAAGCCAAGAAAGCGGAGATAAAATTATCTCCCTATTACCAAGCTGTTGCTAACACCAGTTAGCGACAGCTAGTAGGAGATAGCGACCATCTTGGGCCCCACTTTGCATGTCAGTGATATTTATCACTAATGAGATGCAAAGTGGGCGTGCCAAGATGTTAGAGACTGAAAACAGTTGCTAACATCGCTATCTCCTATTACCAACTTTTGGAGATATTGGCGCTAAGCGGGAATATCTCCAAAAGCTAACACCTGCCCTGAGCAGTTCTTAGCCATGTTATCCAATGGGAGGTGGATAACATGGCTAAGAGCATTTGCTCGATAATGCATGAATATCGCTGACTTTTCAGCGATATTCATGCATTTCGGCCGTTTTTTATCGCATTTGCGATAAACCTTGTTAATAGCAAGGTTTATCTGCGATAAAAATCGCCGATGTGCGGCGATAATTTTTGTCTCTAAACAAGTTAGAGACAAAAATTATCGCTAGTTGTTGGTAATATGCCCCTGAATTCCCATCCAATTTGAAACCCTAACCCTCTTCCCCCGGGCTGTGTGGTATTTCATTGTGGTGTGACTGACAGCAACAATAAATTCCACACACTTGCTGGGGAGGATAAGGTCAAAGCAGCCAAAATCATTAAAATCAGAAGTTCATGTGCGCCATCGTGGATTGATAAGAACATCCTCCTCCTACACGACGTGAACAATCAAATGCTTAATGCTTACGTTACGTTGATGACTTGTCCTTTGCCTTAATTTCTTATAGCAGTCCAACTCAACGCAACTACTACTTATATTTACATTAAATTAACACTGCTTAGGCTACAATTTAGGGCACTGTTCTCTACCGTACTATCTAATGTACTGTTTCTAATGCTACGCTCAGCCCACTCAATGTTTCATTTGCTTTTTTTCATATGGTGATACTGCCAGTGTGTACCACTACTGCTACCAGCACAACAATGATATTGCATCCGTCGAGGATTCAACTTAACAACCAACCTTATTCACCAACCGTGATTCACAAATCACAGGTAAGATAAGCATATTGGAGAGGCAGTAGAATAATGGCCTAGGACTAAGTTGGGAGGAGAGCAGAGACTGACAGTACTACTATTAAAGTACAGTAGTAGGGCTACTGAATTGACTAACTCGGTTAGTTGCATTTTGGTAGATTTCAGGACAAGATGTTTCATTCATGCTGGTAAGTTTGAAAAACCAAACGTCCAGTAACCACCGCCAACCCCCACACAAAATAATATGAGAGCGTATATTGTGTTTTGGTATGAAAAATATAATTATTAAGAAATATAAATTATGGATGTTGTTGTCACAAAAATAAAATAAATTACCCCAATCACCCCCCTCACTAACCAAACCAATGTCCAAAAATCAAAAAGTCCCCTTTCCCAAAAACCCAATTCCCACCCCCCCAACAGTCTTTAAAAAAGGGGCAAGGGACAGTCACTTCCTCCGGTGGGGTAGTGTGGACAGCTGGTGCTGCATGTCCTGCAGCTCCTTGCTGATTCATCTCAGCCGTCCGTTTGATGGTTAATACCAAAGATGCGACACACCATAGGAGTATCCGTGTGCACGGCAGGTTAAGCCGTACTGCTTTCCAGCGTCTCCGCGTGTAAATGCGGAAGTCATTTTTTACACGCGGAGATGCTGCAAAGCTGAGACGGCTGAGAAGAATCAGCGAGAACTTCCACAGTACCCGGTAGCCGGGTCGGCATTAGAACCGGCTTAGAGCACATAGCCATTGTGGCAATAGCTTTGGAACTGCTGCCCGCGGGAGCCCTGATGAAGTCGTGGGCTACTAGCCCTGACGAAACACGTGTTGGCTGGGCATGGTGAATAAAATATGAATTGAAGAAAAACTTCCATCAAGACTACTTCCACATTGTTTGTCTATTGCTTGTGTTGTTTGATTACCTACAGCATTTACTCTGTAAAAGGCGACATGTGCACAGATACCTGTTGTAACAGTATAAAATTTTGGCATGTATCTTTCCGCCGTCTTTGTAAGCCTGTGACATTACTGGGAGTTTCAGGAATTCCACTAGCAGGACTATGGGTGGACTCACTACTACATACATAGTCAGAGAGTACTAAAAAAAAGGCCTTGTTTACTTTATTTCTCTTGTGTTGCAAAAGAAATTACTGGTACGTGAACTTGTGGTAGCCGCCATAATGGCAGCTCACTCAGCTTTCACCCAAGAAATACAGACACAGGCCATGATGATGCAGACTTGCAGTACTTTAAGCAGTACATGCAAGTGGGGATAGGAATGTCTTACTTTTCTATAGGGGTGGCACTGCCACTGGCCATACTTAATCCACTCAGCGTCTGCTCTACTACATCATACACCTCTGCTATCGATGACGATAAAGAAGATAACATCCAGGCTTCCAAAGTACATCTATGATTCTTCTTAATGTCTCAAATATACCAACATTTATTTTTGTCAACAACCAACTAACACCCGTTTCATTATATTTTGGAAACCGCTGTCTTCTTATCTTGAATTGCATTCAACAAAACCATTCTTTACAGTCATAAATATTAAGACTCGCTCGTCCTTAAGCATGGGCGGAAAATCCGTTCCGCTCGCGGATTTTCGGTAAATTCGCAATCTGGGAACGCTCGCGAATTTACCGAAAATCCGCAAATTCGCACGCAGCTGATTTTTTTTTCTTGGTGATACAATTTTGCAGCGTGCGGCGTTCACTTACCGTCATTCAGCGTTTGCCGAGTTGTTTTTCTCGATATTTTGCGAGTGCTGCGCCATTTTGGATCTTGCTGCGGGATCCCGCGGGAGTTTGGCGACGCATCGCAAGAGTTCGCAATTGCGAACATGTAGGTGCGGCAGGCAGCAACAATCTCGCACTCGCGAAATTACAAAATGTGCAATTCTGCACAAGAAATCCACTACCAAGCAGCATAGACCTTCTGAAAATGATGATTTTTATCAGAATAACTCCTCAGGTTGACATTTGCCTGCACTTTTTTGGATTTGAGGCCTTTGGATCACTTTTGGATTAGAAATCAACTTTCATAAGTAAGTTTGTTTGGGGCATTACAGTTGCTGTACTGCAGAAAGCACTCAGCAGGTGCAAAAGTTCACTCATCATTAGTAACCATTCCCTGTAGTACTTCCTGAGGGCCCCCTCCAGAGTACAGATGCCTATGTTTGTTTGGGGCATTACAGTTGCTGTTCTGCAGAAAAACGAATTTTGCAAAACTGAAAGCACTCAGCAGGTGCAAAAGTTCAAACTCATCATTAGTAATAGTAACCATTCCCTGTAGTGCTTCCTGACTGGGGTCCCTCCAGAGTTCAGTTGCTAGTTGCAACAATTGTATGACCCTGCTCTGACCCTCACAGCAGGCTCATAGAATAGCTACAAGTAGGCCACAAAGGTCCTGGAAAAAAAAATTGCACTGCAACAGAAAGCAAATTACAGATAAGGAAGCAGGTGCCAGACTGGAATTTTAAAACAGTGACACATTAATAAATCAACCCCAAATTAATTCATGTCAGTTGAAGCAGGGCAGGTGTGCTTGCTTTTCCCACCCATAATCTACAGTGATGATGAACCAGAGGGTGGCATTGATGTACCAGAGGGTGGCATGGGTGAAACAGAGGGTGGCAGTGGTGAAACAGAGGGTGCTGGGAGCCTGTGATGATGAACCAGAAGTAGAAACAACATAGTCGCGACCGCTGCGAGCCGACAATTAAGTTCGCAATTGGTACAAAACCCTCGAGAACTGGCAGAAACCCTTGCGAACACAAAAAAAAATCCGAACATTTGCGAGAATTCGCGGATTTTGCGGATTGCGAGTTCGCAAATTCGCGAAAGCCAGATTCGCAAAATTCGCCCATGCTTACTCGTCCTTCGTTTCACCCTTCTTTAACTTTTCATTCTTCACATCCCTAAACTACATCTGATATGACTTGGCTTCACAATAAAAATTTGACAGCTGAGTTGAAGTGAAATAGAGGGGACCATTGGTTACCTGAGAAGTACCGCAGCTAATGCTATTACAAGTCAAGTTTGACTGTCTTCTCCGTGATAGTAGCCCAAGAAGTAGTTCTAAATTAGTAACTGTTATTAACAGTACAGCCTACTTATACTAGTGTACTGTGTACTACTGTACAGTACATCATACACTCCTTTTGCGAGCCTACTCAAAAACATTTCAATGAGTAAGGAGTATAATAACTTACCACCGTCTGCTGCCGCTGAGACTTCCCCCCCCAGCTCCTCCTGTTGGCGCCGCCGCATCCAGAGTGGACCCCTTTGCACTGCTTTCCCCGGCACTGGTGTTCATCTGTGCCGCATCAGATGTTGTGACGTCTAGGAAAAACATGTCATATTTTCAGATGGCATACACAACCCCCTATTTTATCTCGTAATGGAAGAAAATGTTACATAACACATTTTTTATTACTGGGATTGAAAAAAATGGTTTTGGTGAGGAAGTGTTAACCTTTTATATGCTTATTCCATTAAATGCTACACTTCTTCTTATGACAACTGATGAATGCTTGCTTAACGTGCACCATTTTTCTCATTTCAGAAAGAATATTCCATTGCCCTTCTGCCAGACCATTCACCAACTACTAGTAAGTCATCACCAGCAGTACTTTAAGTACTTTAAAGAAGGTGGGGGCTCCCGCACAGTAATTCTAATAATCTCATGTGTCTGTTAACTATTATTAAGTTTGAGTAATACTAATTTCATTCATGGGAATGTTGTTTAAACTTTAACGTCATCTTCATCCATCACCATTGCTCGCTCCGAATACTACGCTATTAAAAATAAAGAAATCATGTTTTCATTTCTTAATTGAAAATAAAACTTTAAAACTAACAAACACTGTGTGGTTTTTGTTCACGAGTGAGTGAGCGGAAGGGTTTGAACTACTGCACTTGGCAGTCATGTTTCAGTGACTCAGATAGACCGGGACTCAGCTGTAGTCTTCTTCTCTTCTTCGGGGTCGTAAAATCATTGGTCAGACACACTAGATAGTCGGTCAGGGGATTGGGGGTTCAACTTCTGTTCAGACTGAGCTATGTCGAAAGTCAAACTGCATCTATCATCAACAATGTCCTATTTCTCTTGTCCATACTTCTTTGTGTGCAGAATAGTCCCTGAAACACTAGCGGTATGGGATGTGCTCCACTCAAATCAAAAAGGCAACTTCTATCTTTTACTTGGTGTAAACAATGACATTTTGTTGTTGCAAATTGTCAAAGCACTTACATTAAGAAGACTGGAATAGACAGCAAGGGCAACCCAGAGGACTGCACTCAGTGCCTAGAGCTATTGCTGGATCAGAGTTTTGTTTCACACCGTTTGCCGACTGGGCAAGCTTAGCTACCTACACAGACCGACTCATAATCGTAAATAGTAGTAGCACAGAGAGTGATGGTAGAGGCAGGATAAGAATGTAGAAAGTAGTCTACATTAGAAGAAGATCAAAGACTATTTTGTAAAACGTAGAATTATTAGGAAACAGTTTGTAATGAACAGACGCTGTAGAAGTTAGGGAAGTATAAGTATTAATATAACAATAGAACAGCTTACTGGGGCCAGCAGAAGAGCCTGCAAGGGACTGATCCTGTCCACCTTCTTCCACCGGAGTCTCAGTCGCCGTCGCCGCCTTGCCCCTGGGAGCTTCTGTTGAATATGAAATAAAGAAACACAACATGGATGATTGTTTTTTGGGAAATATTCGATTTCTTTGAACACAATCAAAAATTATGTTGGGGAAACAAATTAACAACAATTGCGTCTGATCTGGTCAACTAGGAGGAAAGTAGTACAGTATTGCAGGATTCGCAGACCGTCCAATAGGAAAGTTATGTAATTCACTAACTACACCAACAACAAAAAGGTTCTAGTACGACTGCCATCACTCAGCAGCACGAGACGTCGCGTGACAGAAACAGTCCGTCATCATGATTGCAGACCACTAACAAATGTCCTATAACAAGTAATAAATAATATACTGAACGTATCAATCCACCACTATCTCTTCAAAGTGGCAGCAGCAGGCAGGAGTACAAAATTGGACTAGACTTGAGTGTACTTTCTCTACCATTACGCAGTAATGCTCTCAAATGAGTAAAAAGTTGCAAACAAGTAAGCATAGTAGCAACGCCAATAACCAGGCGAGCACCTGCAATGACAGAAGCTATTTAAAGATTAATTTACCTGCAATGTAATCGAATCAGCAGCATTCGTACTCTTCAGGAAAGAAATAGATTAGCAATATAACAGAGCAAAAGAAAAAAAAGTAGTTATTAAATAGCTACTTACCAAGGCCAGGGATCTCCAATCCTAGCAGGTCGAGCATATGATGCTCCCGGTCCAGTATGTCAGTCCACTGGTGCATCGCTTGCTGGTAGGTGCGCCGGACCCCAGACTCCTTACACATGCACCGGCACACCTTCTCCCACAGCTGGCGATGTTCCCAGAAGCCGTAACCATAAGCAATCTACCCACCTGCTGCAACGGTCTTAGGGAGGTGGACTTGCACAAATACCATCAAGGCGGCCACCTCCACCACAGAGAAGATCTCCCTGGCCTGGACTAGCTCCCCCCTCAAACGCCCGCAATGGAGCCGGGTACGGGGTGCTGGGCCCTTCCCCTTGCCCTTGTCGCCTCCCTTAGCCATGGTCCTGGGCACAAGAAAAAGGAAAGAAGAATAGGTGTGAAAAAAGTAAGAGAGAGAGTGAAAGAAATAAAGTAGGTAATAAAGTAACAAAAAGTTTTTTAAAAAACAAGATAAAAAAGATAATAAGCAAAAAAAAGCAAAAAAAGTTCAGATAAACATAGGATTACAAAGATGTAAGATGGATAGAAAGGTAGCATGCCCAAAAACCAAAGCAATGAATGAAAAACAAGATGGCCGCGCCCATAGAGGACCGCGTGGGTAAGTTCGCGCAATATTTTGCCCGCGAGCGCGCAAAAACACAGGCGAACTCGTAATAGCGTGCCGCACACAACACAAGATTGCCAATAGCGCCTGGAACCGGAAATATGCAACGCGCACAAGATGGCCGCGCCCAGGTACGACCGCATGGGTAACTTCGCGGTCGGGTCGCTGCAAGCGGCTTGCGAAGACACACAAAAAACCCGCGAACACGCAAAAAAAAAACAATCCGCAAATTTGCACAAATTCGCGGATTGCGAGTTCGATTTAGCATGAATTTGCGCCCCGCGAATCTCGCGAAATTGCAGAAAAATACATTTTGAAAAACTGAAAGCACTTAGCAGGTGCAAAAGTTCAAGCTAATTTGTAACCATTCCCTTTAGTGCTTCCTGAGGGGCCCTTCCAGAGTTCAGTTGCCTACTTGCAGCTATTCTCTGACCCTGCTCTGACCCTCAAAGCAGGGTCAGAGAATAGTTACAAGTATGGCACAATGCTCCTGTAAAAAAAATTAACCTGCAACAGAAAGCACTTACAGCTAAGGAAGCAGGTGCCAGACTTAAAGCTCAAATTCAGTGACACATTTACCAGCCCCAAATGAATTAATCTCAGTTGAGGCTGGGAATGTGTGCTTTGCTTTCCCCCCCTAATCTACAGTGGTGAACAAGAGGGTGGTGGTGGTGAACCAGAGGGTGCTGTGATAAACCAGAGGGTGGCAGTGGTGAACCAGAGGGTGGCAGTGGTGAACCAGAGGGTGCTGTGATGAACCAGAGGGTGGCAGTGATGAACCAGAGGGTGGCAGTGGTGAACCACAAGGTGATGAACCAGAGGGTGGCAGGGATGAACCAGAGGATGGCAGTGATCAACCAGAGGATGGCAGCCTTGAATCATAGGGTGGCAGTGATCAACCAGAGGGTGGCAGTGATGAACCAGAGGGTGGCAGTGGTGAACCACAAGGTGATGAACCAAAGGATAGCAGTGATGAACCAGAAGGTGGCAGTGGTGAACCAGAGGGTGGCAGTGATGATCCAGAGGGTGGCAGTGGCAAACCAGAGGGTGGCATTGGTGAACCAGAGGGTGGCAGTGATGAACCGGAGGGTGGCTGCGAACCACAGGGTCGCAAACAGGCTGGACATGTAGAAACAACATGGTTGCGACCGTTGTGACCACAAAAGTAAGTTTGTGTTCCCGAACTTGTAAAAAACCCTCGCAAACTGGCAAAAACAGCAAATGCGCAAATTTGCACGAATTCGCAAATTTTGCGAATTGCGAGTTCGCTTTCGCACGAATTCGCGGATCGCGAATTCGCAAATTTTGCCCATGCTTAGCTTACTGGACACCTAAAACAGATTGCTAGTTCTCTTCTCAAATTATATCATCATCACGATTATCTCATAGCAATTCCTCATGCATTGAAATTAAACATCTAAATTGAACTCTCAAAGGAAGGTCACACCTTCATCAATAATATGGTCTAAGGGTACATAAATTACCTAAACCAAAAGAAAATTGTGCTGGTATGGTGTTTCAGTGCTCATAAGAATTAGCTGCCCTCTACATAATAATAAATGCTATTGAAAGCTTTTACGTCTAAGATCACACTTCATGCAAATAACCAGTCACATATACTGTCAAATGGAAAAACTACTGACGTTAATAATGCATATACTAAAGTAAATAACCCACCCAATGCCCCCCCCATTACTTATTTTACTTAACCTACAAAATGTGTGCTAAAACGATCTATTTTTGAGTTGTGAATTAGGCCGGGTTTCTGCAGTAAAGTATCATCATATTTTACCTAGAACAGATTCTCATCTGTTCTGTTAGCAAAAATTGTTAAAAATACTAATGTCCTTGTGTCACTCCTGAGGTTCTTTGTGTATTTTTGCATCTTTATGTAGAAATCAGTGGTTGAATCCATATCTCTAATGTTTTTTGTAACATTTCAACTAAATGCATTATTAGATAAGAGTTTATCTTGGTTTCTTCTGGAAACCCTTTCAGCCTAATATTACTTCATCTTTAATGTGCGAAGTTTGGAATATGGGTTAGTCTCCTATATATGAAGCTAATGGCATGTGCTCGTACAGGTGCTTATATTTCGCCACAATATACAGTGGAAAGAGATACTAGGCAAGGGTGCCCGCTTTCAACTTTATTATTTATACTAGCCCTCGAACTGGTAGCTATTAAAATATGTACCGTTGCAGAGCACAAAGGAATACGAATAGGAAATGACATGCATCTTATCTCTGCGTACGCTGATGATTTAATATTATACTTCAATGATCTTAAAGTGGATCACGAACCAATCCCTACCATACTGTATACATTTTGATTACTGTCTGGGCTAGCACTAAATGAGAGTAAATCATATGCATACTTCTTTACAGAAATCACACAAGTGGACCCACTATGATTTGGTCACTGGACATTCCAAATAGCAGCAGTCACCTTCAGATACCTAGGCATCCAAGTATATAGAGAACCGGAGACCATACTAGATGGAAATTTGAACCGGGCAATTACTGCTCTTAAAGCGCAAATACTATTTTGGACATCACTCTCAGTAGCAGAAAGAGTAGCTATTACTAAAATGGTGATGCTCCCCAGATTGCTTTATTATTTTACAAATGTACCAATTGTGTTCCCTGCCCATGTATTCGAAGTACTAGATACTTTACAGATTGAACTGATTTGGGGGAATGGGCGCAGAAGAATAGGATTGTCAAAACTCCAATTAGGCACAGAAAATAGGGGCTTGGGGGGCCCTGATCTGAAAGCATACTGCCATACAAGCCAATTGCAGTGGCTTGCGAATTGGAAAGCAGGTCACAACCTGCAAGAGATAGCCATGACTACATGTGAATGGGAGAGGGGGAACTGAATAACCTGCTGTTCCAAACAGCAAAATCCCAACAAATGCACCTCCATTATTAAACATTGTATTGAAGTACTGGAAGAAAGCACTTCGCTATAAAAAAGGTGTTGGTCCCCTATGCTTCCAACATCCCATTACTGGGCCTTCCTAAACAGCTAAGGACAGTAACATCACAACATATAGCTAAATGGTCGGAAGAAGGAGTAAACACAGTGGGAATGTTATTCTTGGATAATACATTAATGACTTATGACACATTTGTAAGGGAGCAGGGAGTCCCCAATACGTAATTTCTGCTATATGCAGATATTATTAGGTATGTTCAGACCACTCGGGCACCAGATGGGACGGAACCTCTGATACACGAACTAGTACACATGCAATACCTAATGGGGAATGGTAGCCACCTGACTAGATGGTTATATGGGGGAATCCGAACACATGCTGCCACCTCACTACAAACAATTCGTGAGAAATGGAATGCTGGTATAGGCAGAGAGATGACAGACAACGAATAGGAATATATACTGGAATATCCAGAAAAGGTGTCACATAAACCAAAGTTCAAATTTATACAGCTCATAATAACACACAGAGCATATTTGACTTCCCACCAGTTAAGTTTGATGTTTCCAGATACAGTAGATACATGTTCTAGATGCCATGCCTCAAATACGATTTACAAAAGGGGGGTGGTGATGAACAGAGTGTCTGAGTTAAACAGACCACTCTTACCCAGTCCAAAGATCAGGGCTTGATCCATCACCGTTATTTATCTCACTGCCCCATCCCAGCTCAGAACCTGGCTATATGCAAATCAGTCTGTCCCTGGCCCAGTGCATCATGGGAACAGGGCAGACTAAACTACCAAGCCAATTCTTCACCAGAAAGGAGACAAGCTACCGGGGACCGGTTTCTGGCATTTCAGCCTTCTTCGGCCCGGCTTGCTTGAATCCTGATGGAGCAGTGAGAAAGGGACTCATGTCTGAGTATACCCTGCCACACCTATAGTGGCCAAAAACGATTTACAAAAGGGGGTGGTGATGAACAGAGTGTCTGAGTTAAACAGACCACTCTTACCCAGTCCAAAGATCAGGGCTTGATCCATCACCGTTATTTATCTCACTGCCCCATCCCAGCTCAGAACCTGGCTATATGCAAATCAGTCTGTCCCTGGCCCAGTGCATCATGGGAACAGGGCAGACTAAACTACCAAGCCAATTCTTCACCAGAAAGGAGACAAGCTACCGGGGACCGGTTTCTGGCATTTCAGCCTTCTTCGGCCCGGCTTGCTTGAATCCTGATGGAGCAGTGAGAAAGGGACTCATGTCTGAGTATACCCTGCCACACCTATAGTGGCCAAAAACGATTTACAAAAGGGGGTGGTGATGAACAGAGTGTCTGAGTTAAACAGACCACTCTTACCCAGTCCAAAGATCAGGGCTTGATCCATCACCGTTATTTATCTCACTGCCCCATCCCAGCTCAGAACCTGGCTATATGCAAATCAGTCTGTCCCTGGCCCAGTGCATCATGGGAACAGGGCAGACTAAACTACCAAGCCAATTCTTCACCAGAAAGGAGACAAGCTACCGGGGACCGGTTTCTGGCATTTCAGCCTTCTTCGGCCCGGCTTGCTTGAATCCTGATGGAGCAGTGAGAAAGGGACTCATGTCTGAGTATACCCTGCCACACCTATAGTGGCCAAAAACGATTTACAAAAGGGGGTGGTGATGAACAGAGTGTCTGAGTTAAACAGACCACTCTTACCCAGTCCAAAGATCAGGGCTTGATCCATCACCGTTATTTATCTCACTGCCCCATCCCAGCTCAGAACCTGGCTATATGCAAATCAGTCTGTCCCTGGCCCAGTGCATCATGGGAACAGGGCAGACTAAACTACCAAGCCAATTCTTCACCAGAAAGGAGACAAGCTACCGGGGACCGGTTTCTGGCATTTCAGCCTTCTTCGGCCCGGCTTGCTTGAATCCTGATGGAGCAGTGAGAAAGGGACTCATGTCTGAGTATACCCTGCCACACCTATAGTGGCCAAAAACGATTTACAAAAGGGGGTGGTGATGAACAGAGTGTCTGAGTTAAACAGACCACTCTTACCCAGTCCAAAGATCAGGGCTTGATCCATCACCGTTATTTATCTCACTGCCCCATCCCAGCTCAGAACCTGGCTATATGCAAATCAGTCTGTCCCTGGCCCAGTGCATCATGGGAACAGGGCAGACTAAACTACCAAGCCAATTCTTCACCAGAAAGGAGACAAGCTACCGGGGACCGGTTTCTGGCATTTCAGCCTTCTTCGGCCCGGCTTGCTTGAATCCTGATGGAGCAGTGAGAAAGGGACTCATGTCTGAGTATACCCTGCCACACCTATAGTGGCCAAAAACGATTTACAAAAGGGGGTGGTGATGAACAGAGTGTCTGAGTTAAACAGACCACTCTTACCCAGTCCAAAGATCAGGGCTTGATCCATCACCGTTATTTATCTCACTGCCCCATCCCAGCTCAGAACCTGGCTATATGCAAATCAGTCTGTCCCTGGCCCAGAGCATCATGGGAACAGGGCAGACTAAACTACCAAGCCAATTCTTCACCAGAAAGGAGACAAGCTACCGGGGACCGGTTTCTGGCATTTCAGCCTTCTTCGGCCCGGCTTGCTTGAATCCTGATGGAGCAGTGAGAAAGGGACTCATGTCTGAGTATACCCTGCCACACCTATAGTGGCCAAAAACGATTTACAAAAGGGGGTGGTGATGAACAGAGTGTCTGAGTTA
Source organism: Lissotriton vulgaris (assembly GCF_964263255.1). NCBI lineage: Eukaryota > Metazoa > Chordata > Amphibia > Caudata > Salamandridae > Lissotriton > Lissotriton vulgaris. Next base: position 447,514,192 of record NC_141693.1, on the reverse strand, counting down.
AACAGACCACTCTTACCCAGTCCAAAGATCAGGGCTTGATCCATCACCGTTATTTATCTCACTGCCCCATCCCAGCTCAGAACCTGGCTATATGCAAATCAGTCTGTCCCTGGCCCAGTGCATCATGGGAACAGGGCAGACTAAACTACCAAGCCAATTCTTCACCAGAAAGGAGACAAGCTACCGGGGGCCGGTTTCTGGCATTTCAGCCTTCTTCGGCCCGGCTTGCTTGAATCCTGATGGAGCAGTGAGAAAGGGACTCATGTCTGAGTATACCCTGCCACACCTATAGTGGCCAAAAACGATTTACAAAAGGGGGTGGTGATGAACAGAGTGTCTGAGTTAAACAGACCACTCTTACCCAGTCCAAAGATCAGGGCTTGATCCATCACCGTTATTTATCTCACTGCCCCATCCCAGCTCAGAACCTGGCTATATGCAAATCAGTCTGTCCCTGGCCCAGTGCATCATGGGAACAGGGCAGACTAAACTACCAAGCCAATTCTTCACCAGAAAGGAGACAAGCTACCGGGGACCGGTTTCTGGCATTTCAGCCTTCTTCGGCCCGGCTTGCTTGAATCCTGATGGAGCAGTGAGAAAGGGACTCATGTCTGAGTATACCCTGCCACACCTATAGTGGCCAAAAACGATTTACAAAAGGGGGTGGTGATGAACAGAGTGTCTGAGTTAAACAGACCACTCTTACCCAGTCCAAAGATCAGGGCTTGATCCATCACCGTTATTTATCTCACTGCCCCATCCCAGCTCAGAACATGGCTATATGCAAATCAGTCTGTCCCTGGCCCAGTGCATCATGGGAACAGGGCAGACTAAACTACCAAGCCAATTCTTCACCAGAAAGGAGACAAGCTACGGATGGTGCAGTGAGCTAAAAAACGGTGTTGGATCTAGCCCTGATCTCTTGACTGGGTGAGAGTATTCTGTTTAATTCAGAGACTCTGTCCCTCACCACCCCTTGTTGTAAATATTTTTGTCCACCCTAAGCGTGGAAGGGTATACTCAGATGTGAGTCCCTTGCTCATTGCACCATCAGGATTCAAGCAAGCCGGGCCGAAGAGGCTGAAATGCCAGAAACCGGTCCCCGGTAGCTTGTTTCCTTCCCAGTGTAAGAATTGGCTTTTGTAGTTTGGTTTGCCCTGTTCCCATCATGCACTGGGACAGGAACAGACTAATTTGCATACAGTCAGGTTCTGAAACTGGGATGGTGCAGTGAGCTAAAAAACGGTGTTGGATCTAGCCCTGATCTCTTGACTGGGTGAGAGTATTCTGTTTAATTCAGAGACTCTGTCCCTCACCACCCCTTGTTGTAAATATTTTTGTCCACCCTAAGCGTGGAAGGGTATACTCAGATGTGAGTCCCTTGCTCATTGCACCATCAGGATTCAAGCAAGCCGGGCCGAAGAGGCTGAAATGCCAGAAACCGGTCCCCGGTAGCTTGTTTCCTTCCCAGTGTAAGAATTGGCTTTTGTAGTTTGGTTTGCCCTGTTCCCATCATGCACTGGGACAGGAACAGACTAATTTGCATACAGTCAGGTTCTGAAACTGGGATGGTGCAGTGAGCTAAAAAACGGTGTTGGATCTAGCCCTGATCTCTTGACTGGGTGAGAGTATTCTGTTTAATTCAGAGACTCTGTCCCTCACCACCCCTTGTTGTAAATATTTTTGTCCACCCTAAGCGTGGAAGGGTATACTCAGATGTGAGTCCCTTGCTCATTGCACCATCAGGATTCAAGCAAGCCGGGCCGAAGAGGCTGAAATGCCAGAAACCGGTCCCCGGTAGCTTGTTTCCTTCCCAGTGTAAGAATTGGCTTTTGTAGTTTGGTTTGCCCTGTTCCCATCATGCACTGGGACAGGAACAGACTAATTTGCATACAGTCAGGTTCTGAAACTGGGATGGTGCAGTGAGCTAAAAAACGGTGTTGGATCTAGCCCTGATCTCTTGACTGGGTGAGAGTATTCTGTTTAATTCAGAGACTCTGTCCCTCACCACCCCTTGTTGTAAATATTTTTGTCCACCCTAAGCGTGGAAGGGTATACTCAGATGTGAGTCCCTTGCTCATTGCACCATCAGGATTCAAGCAAGCCGGGCCGAAGAGGCTGAAATGCCAGAAACCGGTCCCCGGTAGCTTGTTTCCTTCCCAGTGTAAGAATTGGCTTTTGTAGTTTGGTTTGCCCTGTTCCCATCATGCACTGGGACAGGAACAGACTAATTTGCATACAGTCAGGTTCTGAAACTGGGATGGTGCAGTGAGCTAAAAAACGGTGTTGGATCTAGCCCTGATCTCTTGACTGGGTGAGAGTATTCTGTTTAATTCAGAGACTCTGTCCCTCACCACCCCTTGTTGTAAATATTTTTGTCCACCCTAAGCGTGGAAGGGTATACTCAGATGTGAGTCCCTTGCTCATTGCACCATCAGGATTCAAGCAAGCCGGGCCGAAGAGGCTGAAATGCCAGAAACCGGTCCCCGGTAGCTTGTTTCCTTCCCAGTGTAAGAATTGGCTTTTGTAGTTTGGTTTGCCCTGTTCCCATCATGCACTGGGACAGGAACAGACTAATTTGCATACAGTCAGGTTCTGAAACTGGGATGGTGCAGTGAGCTAAAAAACGGTGTTGGATCTAGCCCTGATCTCTTGACTGGGTGAGAGTATTCTGTTTAATTCAGAGACTCTGTCCCTCACCACCCCTTGTTGTAAATATTTTTGTCCACCCTAAGCGTGGAAGGGTATACTCAGATGTGAGTCCCTTGCTCATTGCACCATCAGGATTCAAGCAAGCCGGGCCGAAGAGGCTGAAATGCCAGAAACCGGTCCCCGGTAGCTTGTTTCCTTCCCAGTGTAAGAATTGGCTCTTGTAGTTTGGTTTGCCCTGTTCCCATCATGCACTGGGACAGGAACAGACTAATTTGCATACAGTCAGGTTCTGAAACTGGGATGGTGCAGTGAGCTAAAAAACGGTGTTGGATCTAGCCCTGATCTCTTGACTGGGTGAGAGTATTCTGTTTAATTCAGAGACTCTGTCCCTCACCACCCCTTGTTGTAAATATTTTTGTCCACCCTAAGCGTGGAAGGGTATACTCAGATGTGAGTCCCTTGCTCATTGCACCATCAGGATTCAAGCAAGCCGGGCCGAAGAGGCTGAAATGCCAGAAACCGGTCCCCGGTAGCTTGTTTCCTTCCCAGTGTAAGAATTGGCTTTTGTAGTTTGGTTTGCCCTGTTCCCATCATGCACTGGGACAGGAACAGACTAATTTGCATACAGTCAGGTTCTGAAACTGGGATGGTGCAGTGAGCTAAAAAACGGTGTTGGATCTAGCCCTGATCTCTTGACTGGGTGAGAGTATTCTGTTTAATTCAGAGACTCTGTCCCTCACCACCCCTTGTTGTAAATATGCCTCAAATACACATTTCCTACGTACGTTTTGGGCATGCCCAAAAATAGCACATTACTGGACCACAGTACAAACCATATTAAATGCGGTTGGCCTTGGGGGCGGAGGGGACTCACTAGAACACTGCATACTGGGTCTGAATCCCAGATGTAAGAAAGGAGGCCCACAGAAAAATTTGCAAACATGGCAATGTTTCTGAATAAACGAACGGTAACAATGCGCTGAAAAGCGGCAAAACCGCCTACAGTATTAGGTTGGTATAATGAAGTGGTCCAGTGGGGTAGAGCTGAAAGTGCAGAGTTCAAATGTGAGGAACAGAGAGGATTATGGAAAAAACATATTTTGTTAGAATGGAATGTAATACTACAGGAATTTATAGCCGCAGAGTCACAAATAACTTAGGAAAAACCTGATTGTACCCTTAACGTGAACAAAAAAACAACATAAGAGATGAGAACAGGTTAATGTTTTATTGTATCATATTAAGGGAGTTTGTTCAAGGATATGTACTTAATGCCTATAGCTGTACTGCATTGTAAAGCCAACTAAGACAGACAAATGCAAAGGAAAGCTGTGCCTGGGGAATGGGGTGGGTGGAGGGACATAGATAGTTGGCTTGTTAAAGTTAAAGGGGAGGGGGGAATTGATCAGCTTATTATAATCATTATAATATATCGTACAGACTGAACCACTGAAACCCTAATCGACAATGTACAAAAGTGAAAGTAAGAACATGCAACTCATTGGATGTTACCACTGTTAAATCATATTTTTTAAATAACTGTCTGTGATTACCTTATTGGATTATTAGTACTGAATGGATATAATGTACACCAAAAAGATGCTGAAATTGGTTGTATCAAGAAAATCTATACAATCTGTTTAAAAAAAAATCAGTGGAGGTAGTCTGACAGTAAATTATAGTTATCTGATGTTACTATAACTCACGATCTCGCCATGCACTGCTTATTACCCCACACATGACATCACTCATGAAATCCTCTCGGAAATAATTGATACTATCAATGTGACATCTGAAATTATTTCTTTGATGATAGCAGTGTTTATGGTGGGAGCTCAAGTTATAATAACTGCATTTACCTATTTGGGGCCGATTCCGATCTCGGTCGGAAGGGCTCCGAATCGGGTTCGGGATTAGCGGGTCAGATTTGGAGGCTGAATTTCCGTCCGGTTCGTACACAGGTCCAGACGATGAAGTACGATGCGAACAAGTGCAAAATCTCCATCCGAATTGTTTCTGGGTCCAAACCGCTCCGTACGACCCAGCCGTAAGCTAACCGTGGCGCGCAATGGAGGCGAATTCCGACTGAGCCAGTACAATGCTCGATTCGGACAGCCGGATCGAGTCGGAGCGTCTGGCTCGCAATGGCTCCCAGAGCTGGACTTTGGCGGTCCGGCTCGGACACAGGGGGAGACCCATGGGTCTCCCCAACACTGGCATGTACGGTGTGGATGGCACTGACATGTACACATTGTAGGGGGAGCACTTGTCTGGAAGGTGCTCATTCAGTCAATGGGAACCCATGTAGGCGTTGTATGACCAGCTCCGACCGAAACAAGTACGACAGCATACGGCCGCATCGTACTCACTCGGTCGGACTGCAGGAGTCCAGGTTGGTCGGAAAACACCCAGGACACAGCTCGGTCGGAGTGATTTCCGACCAAGATCGGAATCGGCCCCTTACTGGTGAATTTCAGTGGGGGGTTTTCTGTTAAATCTTAACAGACATGTTTGCCTTTATTTGCACTGTCACTTTAGCCTTTAATTTTATTTAGCGAATTTGAGTGAGTTCTTTATTGTGATGGTAAGATATTATTGCCATACCTAATAATATCACTTTAACTTTTTTCAATGAAATATATATATACACACACACATATATATACTTTATTTTGTTCTATTGCTGGATAGAGTTAATGCATTTATACTCAGAGTAGACATCGAAGATCAGTGAGCAGTGACTAAGATTACAAGCCCACTGGGGAGTGAAGTCTTCAAATAATATCATGGGTATAGTAATACTTTAATGTATCCTACCCATAGATCTAGAGTGCATGTTAATTGTAGCGAGGATGTTATCGATATTACAACATGGCTCATTTTACATGTTTTCTTTTATTGATTTACTAGTTTGTTTTTACTTGCTGTTATTCTTATGTGGTACTTACTCATATTGAAGAATAAACTATTTTATGCATTCACGACCTGAAGGGAAATGTTGATTCATTTTGCAGCACTGGTGTAGCATTTCCCTGTCTATGATTTATTCATGCCCAGAAACATGCATGGGCTAGTTGGCCCCCAGGGACCCTCAGGATTGAAGGGAACTTAATCCCCCAATTTACAATGTGCCAGGTTGCATTTGCACACTTGGTATTTACAGCCCCGCCTCCTCCCTGCACCACTGTGCAAATGTGCCCCAATGCACGTTGTAAATTGGGGGATTAATTCCCCTTGAATCCTGAGGGTCCCTGGGGGCCTACTAGCCCACCAGGTACCTCCAGTAAGTGACACAGAGCTGCATTGCAGAGAGGTGTAAAAAGGGGCATAGCCTATGAACACCTCTCTGCAATGCAGCTCCCTGGTGCATACTGGAGGAACCTGGTGGGCTAGTTTGCCCCCAGGGACCCTCATTATTCAAGGGAAAATAATTCTCCCACCTAAAACGCACCAGGGAGCGTGCTTGCTGAGTTCTGCACTTAGGGGACGTGGTCTCCGCCGTGATACCCCTTTTTTATTTATTTTTTCAAGGGGGGCTATGTCGCCCCTTCCTTTTAAAATATTTAGGGCCCTGCGGACCCCATCCCCCTGGACCTGCTTTTAAAAAAAAAACTGGAAGAGGGTCGTGCGGCCCTCCTCCTGGGGCCAATTTTGGCCCCGGGGACCCCATACCCCAGGGCATGGCCACATTTTGATTTTTTTTATCATTCTTTTTATAGGAGGGGGGCTAAGGCCTCAAGTGGCCCTGGGGACCCTATTCCCGGGGCTGTGCCTCATTTTTTTTTTTTTTTATTCATTCATGGAGGGGGGCCATGTGGCCTCCTTCCTAGGCCACTCATGGCCTGGGTACCCATGCCAGGGGCCTGGCCTTTCCGTTGGGGACCGTGGGGGGTCCCCAATTCCCCCACGGTCTTGCTGGCTCCCTGCCTCCTGCGGTAGCCGGCATTGCTTTTCCATAAGGGGAGCTGTTAACATGCAGCTCCTCTTGTGGAAAAGCAATCTGCTTTGGATTTTGTAAGCGAGAGCAGGAAACCTGCTCTCGCTTACAAAATCCAAACCACAGTGTGGTATGACAGGTCGGGAGCTGCATGGCTCCCGCCCTGCCATAGCAAACGCTAATCATTCAATCCAACTCACCAGTTGAGGGGATATCCATTCAATGAAGAAATAACACGCTAGATTCTCCCAACTAAACTAAATAACTACAACTGAGCAAATCAGGAAATACTCGTATATTAAAGGCATGACATACACACACATAAAATTGTTTACAAAATTGATACAAAAAAACACAATAGAATTACAGTGCATAAATTGTTACATACAAAAATCACACAACAATAAAGTAACCACACAATGATCACATATAAATATTACTGATTCCATCAACGTCAAATTCATATGTAACACTCCTATCTTTAAATGTAGAAATTTGATCCCACAACTAAGTGGTTTAGATGGACTGAGACGTTTGATTCATCATATTTGTCGACGTTTCGACCCCTCAAATGTGGCGTGAAATTGATAATCATCAATATGGGGTCTTACTCAGGGCTAGATATAATGTGTGCTGCCTGCATAAAGAGAACAAAGTAAATTCATGATAGACATTTTATTTAAATAATAAGGGAGAAATTTGCGGAGTCCAGCATTCTTCATTCAATACTGCTCACAGTTTGATTATGGTTGAGCACCTTAAACTGCTGTTTGATGTTCACAGACAATTAGGGGAAGGGACGGGACCTCAAGTTTTCTTTCCACCTTCCAAAAACCTTAGTTAAAGAAAAGGAACCCTTGTCAATGATCAGGTATTTTCCAAAATTCAATATCGTTATTAGGAACGCAAGGAATAACACAAAACTCACCTCAAGCCTCAGAGGTCACAAATCAAATCAACGTATATAAAAACAACAAGGGGGATAAACCTCTGTTGCAAGAGACAATTCCAAAAGCAATACCTATAGATGTCAGACAAAGTGCACTTTCCCCCCAATGCATTAACAGGCCCCCATTCAACAATTAAACTCGGGAGGCTCGTATGATTTCTCGCAGTGTGCATATTTATTAAAAGTTCTTAGGTCAATTACTTCATTGCCTCCAGTTCTTTATTCTTAAAGTCAAATTATTTACACATCACAGTATTAAGAAACTCACACTTATATACATATACTCTTTTACCGCCCATTCTCCAATGGGCATGTTTTAAGTTCGGGTTGCGCCAGCAGGCCACAACCAAAATAGCCTGCTCTCCTTAAGTCAACCCCCTTCCGGTCAACAGAGCCGCAGGTGAATAATCTGCCACCACTTGTGGTAACCAGCGGCTTCCGGGGTAGGGCTAGAGAAGCCAGGGTCACCAGCAGGTCAGCCCCAACTCTCCCGCCAGCCCCGAGCCCATGATGATTTAGAAACCTGTTCAGAGGTAAAAACTGGCACTGCCTAAAGAAGTTCCCGTGATATTCTTGTCCGGGACCCCGCTATTGCCCTGCCCGAATACCTAAAATTTGGGGTGGGTGGGTGGGTGACTTCTTCCAGCTACGTCCGACTCCTGGGCGGTCAGCAGACAAAGAGGGGGTCTCTAAGACGGTCGCAGGCTTTTAAGCCTCGCGCCCCATGGCTGCGTCCGGGGCGTTACTATGACGCACTTCCTCTGGTCCCCCCTTTCTTCCACTTCCGGGTCGGATGCCCCGGAAGCGACTCCTTGATGGTCGGCCCTTTGGCTGCCACTAACGGCGCCATGCCCTTAAGGGGGGTGGCGCCTCGCATAGATGTCAGACAAAGTGCACTCTCCCCCCAATGCATTAACAGGCCCCCATTCAACAATTAAACTCGGGAGGCTCGTATGATTTTTCGCAGTGTGCATATTTATTAAAAGTTCTTAGGTCAATTACTTCATTGCCTCCAGTTCTTTATTCTTAAAGTCAAATTATTTACACATCACAGTATTAAGAAACTCACACTTATATACATATACTCTTTTACCGCCCATTCTCCAATGGGCATGTTTTAAGTTCGGGTTGCGCCAGCAGGCCACAACCAAAATAGCCTGCTCTCCTTAAGTCAACCCCCTTCCGGTCAACAGAGCCGCAGGTGAATAATCTGCCACCACTTGTGGCAACCAGCGACTTCCGGGGTAGGGCTAGAGAAGCCAGGGCCACCACCAGGTCAGCCCCAACTCTCCCGCCAGCCCGGAGCCCATGATGATTTAGAAACCTGTTCAGAGGTAAAAACTGGCACTGCCCAAAGAAGTTCCCGTGATATTCTTGTCCGGGACCCCGCCACAGGGCGAGGCGCTTACTGGCGGACTCGACCCCCCCCCCCCCGCACTCCAGAGCTTCGGAAATGGCTCCTAGAACTGTCTGTATAAATATCTCGGTGCCCGCCTCTGATAGGTGCACTCCATCCTTCGCATATAGCTCAGGCCTGGACACTTGCAGTAGCTTGTGTCGGACAGTTCTAATGCTAGATTTCTGCAAGATTTCTGCCACTGTCTGGTTTAGCCTTTTTACCGATCTATTTACTGCCTTCGGGGGTGCGCCCCACGACCATACCTGCCTCTGGATGACTTCAGACCATATTAAAATAGCTTCAGGCAGAATATTCTTAACCGCTGCTAGGGTGGTAAACAAGGACTCTTTCACTCCTCTCCTCCCAGCCGGGATCATATCGTTGCCTCCGCAGTGCAACACGAGTACATCGGGGTAACGCATGCCTCTGGCCAAGGCTGTCCTCAAATCCTTCGGGACGTCCACTAACCGCTGCCCGCCTATCCGCACCCAGTGATGATCCCATCCTTGCGTCATGTGCCCCCTTTTCCCGAGTGTCTCCTTGAAGAACACACCCGCCCTGCGAATGAAGGAGTGGCCGCACCAACATATTTGAGTTCTCTGAGGGGGAGTACCTAGGGTAAACATTGAAAAAAACGGTAAGCACGGTCTTTTGACATAAGCAGGGGGGAAAAATTAGTAAAACTGTTAGACTAATTGCGGGCGTACATAACGTTCATAGCATGTCGATTTCCAGTGTCCTAATCTCTTAATAGTCTGTTCAGGCAGCCCCAGGCCAGCGGCTGTGGTCGCTGCACCGATACGAAAAGAATGGGAAGTGAAGTCGGTTGGGTCAACACCGATCTTTTCTAAGGTCATTTTTACTACCTTTGTGAACTGGAACCGGTGAGGGGCCAACCATTCTCGTGAACCAACACCCTATCGTCGGCCATTCGAGGCCTGGCTTGCATGTACTCTCTCATCAGCCTAACTGGGCAATAAGACTCTCCCTCCACTCTTCCGAGTTGCAACCAAGTCCCTTTTCCTAAAGGATCCGTTTTTGACTTTCGAACTCTAAGTCTCAGGACGTCTGCAGACTCTATAATGTCCGTGAGCCTTAAACCTCCCTCCCTATCTGTCTTAGAGGCCGGGAGTAATTCTGAGATCCGTAATGCTCCACAAAAAGCTAACACGTATGCCACCCTAAATAATTGAGTCTCGTATGGGGAAAAACAAACGAGCGGTAACGTCTCTAAGATCTTCACCAGCTTCCCTACGTCTATGGGCCTCCTGGAGTCCTTCGCACCTGGTGTTAAACGTTCCCACCCCTTAACGGCTCTTCTCACCCTCTGGTCTTTCGTTGGGTCTGTAACACCTTTTAACCCTGCATAAAATGCCAATGCTGATAATTGTCTTTTTATAAAGGCCACTGATTTCCCCGACTGCTTCTGCTGTACTATAAATCCTAACACACTCTGGGGTATGAAAGCATCTACTAGGCCCGCACTAAGCATGGGCGAATTTTGCGAATCTCGCGTTCGCGAATTTTGCGGATTTGCGAACTCGCAATCCGCAAAATCCGCGAATTCTCGCGAATTTGCGGATTTTTTTTTTGTGTTTGTGCGGGTTTCTGCCAGTTCGCGAGGGTTTTGTACAATGTCGCAAATTGCGAACTTACCTGTCGGGTCGCAAGTTTCGCGAACTTGTTGTTTCTACGTGTCCAGCCTGTTTGGGACACTCTTCTTCATCACTGCCACTCTCTGTCACCACTGCCACTCTCTGACTACTCATGCCACCCTCTGGCCCACCCATGCCACCCTCTGTTTCATCACAGCACCCTCTGGTTGTCCAGTCAGTGTACATTATTGTGGCAACGCAAGCACACCTTCCCTGCCTCAAGTGACCTGAATTAATTTGGGGCTGATTAATGTGTCACAGAATATTTTTTTAGCTGGCACCTGCTTCCTTAGTGCTTCCTGATTAGTGATCTTTTGCACTTGCTAAGTGCTTTCATTGTTGCAAAATTAGTTACAACACCTGCCCTGCGCCAACTGACAATAATGAATTAGGGGCTGATTAATGGATTTGAACCTCCAGCCTGGCTCCTGCTTGTCTCCCTTAGCTGTAATTCAGGACCTTTGTGGCATATGTGTAACTATTCTGAGGTTCAGAGCAGGGTCACATAATAGTTGCAACTGGCAACTGAACTCTGGAGGGGCCCCTCAGGAAGCACTACAGGAAATGGCTACTAATGATGAGCCTGAACTTTTGAACCTGGTAAGTAGTTTCAGTTTTGCTAAGATCGTATTTCTGCAATTTTGCACTTATTCGCGGGGCGCGAAGTTGTACTGGGAAGCCGCGAACTCACGCGAACAGTGCGAGCAGTGCGAGCAAAATCCGCTGCTCGCGGATTTGCGGATTTTGCGGGAGATTCGCGAATCTCGCGGATTGCGAATTTACCGAAAATCCGCAAAATCCGCGAGCGAAACGGATTTTCCGCCCATGCTTAGCCCGCACCCCTTAAGTATATCTTATAACATTCCCAAGACCTCTGATACATACACTTAGTCTTGGGGGCCAAGGATGCCGCTATCAACTCGGAGGCTGTGGGGCACCAAACTTCCATAGCTCCGCTGGGAAGGTTGTCATTGTCTTCTCTGCTTGCGGCCAGTGCGCACGGAACTCTGTCAACTTAAAACGAGACAACGCATCAGCCGCCTGGTTCTCAACCCCAGGGACATGCCTCGCAGTGAAATGTACATTGTAAGGTAAACATTGCAATATTAGCTCCTTTAGTAAACGGAGCACCCATATGCAGGTTGCTCTCTGGTTATTGATCACCATAACTACCGACATGCTATCTGACCAGAAAACAATGTGTCTGTTTGCGAGCATATCCCCCCACAAGTGCAATGCCACTACTATAGGGAACAGTTCTAGGAAAGTGATGTTACGGGTCAAACCTTTTTGTATCCATTCTTCTGGCCAATGCTGCATGCACCACTTAGGCCCCAGAATTGTTCCAAAACCAATACTCCCTGCTGCATCAGTGACCAGCTCGAGGTCGGTATTTGCGGTGCTGGCTGCCAGCCACAAAACCGTGCCATTGAATTCCTGCAAGAAACGCTTCCAAATCAACAAGTCCCTCCTCACGTCATCTGACAGTCTGACCCTGTGGTGCTTTGCACGAAGCCCAGACATAGCCCTTGCTATACCCCTGGAGAAAGCCCTGCCCATCGGTATGACATTCAAAGCGAAGTTCAGTTGCCCTAACAGGACCTGTAACTGATGTAAAGTAACCTTCTTTGCTTCTAAGCAGCTATCAATTGCGGCCCATGAATAGAAAGTCATCTAAGTAATGTACCACAGCCTGGGATCTGTCTGAGGTCAGGAATTGGTCCACCGCCCATTCAAGAAACCTGGCAAAAGTCTCGAAAACTGCACAAGAAATAGAGCATCCCATGGGCATGCACAGATCTATGAAATAATCGTCATTGAAGGTGAAACCCAAGAGCTTGGTGTCATCTGGGTGGACCGGAAGTAGCCTAAACGCTGATTCAATATCGGCCTTGGCCATCAAGGCTCCTTCACCCAAAGCCTGTAGTTTTTCAATTGCTGAGTCGAAGGTTGTATAGCGCACCGTGCACAGTTCTGGATCCAGCTTATCATTGACCGATAACCCTGGGGGGCTTGATAGATTGTGTATAAGCCGGAATTTACCCCACTCTTTTTTAGGAACTAAACCCAGGGGTGAGCAGACCAGATCAGGATTAGGGAGATTTTTAAAAGGACCCGCGACCCGCCCCAAAGCAACTTCTTTCATGATCTTGTTTTGCGCTGCCTCCATATTCTGGAGCACTGAACTTTGATTGCGAGGCGGGGTCTTAGTAGGCAAAGCTGTGGACGGGATGGGGAAACCAAATGTAAAGCCATTAAGCAGAAACTGAGCCTCCTCTAGTTTATCATACTTACTAAGAAGGTGTGTCAAGACATGACGTTTAATGGGAGTTGGGAGACTTGTCAGATGTTTTAGGTGGCTTTCCTTTTGCAGTGGTATGGGCGGTCTGTTCATTAGTGTTCCCTGTTTTCTTGAAACATCTGACCTCCGGGTGGGAAGTTCCCCCACAGTACGAACAGCAGTGCTTGTACCTACACAAGATCCCCCTGGTACACTCATTTTTGTTAAACTGCCAGCAGGCCTGTTTCTTATCACCGACGCCTCTGTCGCTCCGAAAGGACTGACCCTGAGCAGGGGGACTAGTCTTAGACGTTGAAGGGGAAGAATAAAACACTGTGTGCCATAGATTGATTTCTCGTTGATCCCATGCTATCCCTGGGCGGACTGCCTTCATTTGTCTGAACTTGTTATCGTATTTCAACCATCCCTGACCTGGGAACTCAGCTGCCGCCCCATGTATCAAGGATATGTAACTCATCATTTGAGGGCCCAGCCCGGGGTATTTTTCCAACATGACTGCGGCATAAATGGCAAATCCTGTGATCCAATTCTTCATGGACCAATCGACCCATGCCTTTTTCTGATTGTATTCACCTTCTTTCCCACCCCTGGCTTTCCCTGAGGCCACCCCTGCATTGATGAGATCGAACACATCTACGTATTCACTCCTAAGTATCTTCTCTTTTATATCCGCGGGTACGTGCCAGGTGATCCCCGTAGATGGCGACAATGTCATTGAGGTAGAACCAAACATTAACGGGCTATATGCTAACTTTGGATGACCTGCCGACTGCACCCCAGCCCCCCCTTGCATCTGGATATTAGGCAACCCAGACAAATCAACTGCGGTGTTCGCTGTTGGGGCCTGTGGTGGACACCCTAAACTCGGGTAGGCGCTCAACATTACAGGCCCCCACTTGTCGGGTATGTCGTGGTGGGGATCATCGCATTTACTGGACCATTACTGATTGCCTGACCATTTGAACCATATAACTGAATCCCCGGTAATTGCGCCACTCCTCCGGATTGTACCCAGACTTGCGATACTCCGCTACCCGGTTGCGCTACTACTGGCGGTAAAGTAATCTGGGAACAGGGCGCCTCCGCATTAGCGACGAGAGCCCCCCCTATTTGTGCTGTCTTAGCAGTAACATTCTGTCCCTCAAGGGCGACCATGTCCTTATCTGTAACTGAGCTCAAGTCAATTGTCTCTAGCATCTCCTCCTCACCTGGTGATGCTGGTCGGGACTCGGCCACCCTGGGCCGCTTCTCCTTCGCCGCCTCTTTAAGCTTTTCCGGCGTACGCCGCGTTCTCTTGCCTCTCACTCTTTCCTCTTGTGGGTTCGCGTCGGCTCTAGCTCCTTCTCGCATAGTCTTTAGCGCCCAATCCACGCCTCTCTCTTTTGTGAACTCCAGAAGCTCTGTAAGCGCGAGGTAATCATCTCTCTTGGCTGGGGGCTCTTTGCCCTTTTGTGCCCTTTTCGGTGGCATTCTGCACTTAAAGAAAAAAGCATTAGTACTGCTTAATAGCTACATGCATTCGGAGTATCCTCCAATCCCTTATGCTAAAATTCGATCCCGAGAGCTCCTTGCTCCTGCGCGCTTTATAATTACCGCTGTGCCCAAGGGATATTGATGCTCTATCACGAAAATACCCTTGCCCCACACGCTTGCACTACAGGAAAACCACTCACACGGCATATCGCATGCTTAACCCTACTAATAACACGCATCACACTGCAAGGCCCGCTAACCGTATTCCCGAGTCGGAGTGACCCTCGCTAAACCACGATCCACGCGACGGTCCTACGATGACTTCTTCCAGCTACGTCCGACTCCTGGGCGGTCAGCAGACAAAGAGGGGGTCTCTAAGACGGTCACGGGCTTTTAAGCCTCGCGCCCCATGGCTGCTTCCGGGGCGTTACTATGACGCACTTCCTCTGGTCCCCCCTTACTTCCACTTCCGGGTCGGATGCCCCAGAAGCGACTCCTTGATGGTCGGCCCTTTGGCTGCCACTAACGGCGCCACGCCTTTAAGGGGGGTGGCGCCTCGCATTTGGGCCAAACAAAGGAAAAGTGCCATTATTCACAGCGTAGTATGCTTGATCTAATAGTTGACATAAGTATAACTGAAAATCTAAATATTAATATAAACACAACCTACTTCCAATCACTGGATTCAGAGATGTCAAAAACTCCCAATCCCACTATTAATTAAATCTTCTCGGAGCAACAACTTCTTCTAGGTGCTCACTGAGCTCATGCGTGCTCGTTCCGCTATTAACGCTGTTAAAAAATAGAGCCCAATTAAATACAAGAAGATCGGGTCTCAATCCCTTAACCACTCTGTTTAAAGGAGTACCGATTCCTTACCTACAACCTGTAATCAGTCGGTAGGAGCACAAACCTCAAATGAGTGCTCAAAGTAATCAGGCGCACTTGTGCTGCCTTGACCGCTACAACTTATTCGCTTGTCGGGATAAATGCCTCTCTTGTAGGAGCCGGCCTATGGAGTGAAAAGCTCGATTAGTAGCTTGTGTTACGTGCTGTTGCTGACGTACATGTCGGAGGCACCTGATTTGGACGCGTCCCCTAGGCAGCCTACGTCAGACGCAATGTATTGTAAAAAACCATTGCCATGGTAACTAAAGCTGCATTTAATCATCAGAGATCATTGTATGGTACCTGAAGCCAAAACTAAACTGAATAGAAACCTCCGTTGTAAAATAAATCATGATAAGACCATATTCTAAAAATACCTTGATCGCATAAATTCAAGGAATTCATATCAAAGCAACAATGTCAAATAAACTTACAATTTGATCTTCTTAAGCTCTCCTTATCAAAATTAAATATCTCACGATGAGTGTTGCAAACCATATGTAGAGAAGTTACATGGTATAACCGCTATTCAGACCTAAAGTATATTACTCTGTTATATTCCTTAACACCATGTTCAATACGAGTTATGAACTATATGCCAGATCTAGAGATCAATAAAGTTCTAATTTTGCACGTACAAATGTGCGCTATCAAATAGAAAGTCTCACGTTAGGCTTGCAAAACTGTTATCCAGAAGTTACATGGTGTACAAGTTGCTCAAACTAACTAAATACATTTGCTCCGTTACATTTCTTAACACCAAATCAGTTGTACAGGAGTCATATGGTGTGCAAAATAATCAGACTAATAAGCACATTGCTCAATTAGATTTTCTTAACATCAGATTCCATAAGTCATGAACTACAAATAAGATCTAAAGGATATTACATGATTTCACAATATCATACATGCCAGTCTCCAAAATAGCACATATCATAGATTATACGATCAATTAAAGTTCTGATACTGTCCGAAATTTCTAGAATCACTGTGTACTGAAATCTATTTGAATGTACAATTCAAGTAATGAAAGTATTATAAATCACACATGGCATACGAACCAACCAGTATTTAGTAACAGGATCTGCCTCGAGATCTCCTCCCACTCGTTAAGGCCATGGAGTGCTGAGTCAAGAAGATGTATCCATTTGCACCCTCGAAGATTCATTATGGCTGATACAGAACCCCCTCTTGCATTGGGCACAATTTTCTCTAACAACCACCAACGTAGGCTGTCATAGGGATGAATTTTATCTCCTAAGTGTTCAACTCGCGGGCCCCTTGCACCTTACAACGAATGCGAGAGCAGTGCTGAAGTATTCTAGCCTTTACCTTTTGTCTAGTTTGCCCTACATATACCATTTCACAAGGACATATGATGATATAATTAACATCAGTAGAGTTACAATTTGTTTGGTGTTTCAATTGATAGCGTCTCTGTTCATATGTAAACTCCTTCTGCTCAATAGTCAACTCACAAGCTTTACAGGTACTACACCTATAGTGACCCTGTAATGGTGGTAACATAGGTTGTGTACGTAAGTCTGGTGGTGAAGGTGATCTCAGATATGAACTTACCACCTGATCTTTTATGTTCTGACCCCTCTTAAAAGCAAATAGAGGAGGATCTTGGGTTCCTATTTCATCTGTTATTATAGACCAATTCCTGTTCATGAATTTCTTTATATCATTACTTCTGTCACTGAAGGTAGAAACACAGCCAATCCTTTCATTAGTTTTATTTTTGTTGGGATTGACCTCAAGTAGTATTTCCCTGTGACAGTATCACACTATTCTTCATATTTTTTCAAAAGACTGCGTGGGTAACCACGTTCTCTGAGTCTCACAATTGGTGAATCCGATTCACTGAAAAAATCAGCCCTACGGGATCAATTCCTCCGCAATCTGATGAACTGCCCCAGATTGTGGGGATGATGACTAGCATAACCCAACAAAGTGTTCCGTTCTAGAGGTTTTCTATTAGTGTGGTATATAGCTTATTCTCATCATGTTTAAAGGTTAAATCCAGAAAATCAATCTCTTGTGAGCTATATTTCATTGTAAAGTTGATATCTCTAGATCTGCCATTCAGCCAATTGCACAAATCTTCTAATGTCTCAGAGTTTCCTGTCCAGACCATGAAAACATCGTCGATATACCTCTTCCACAGTGTGATATTCACAGTGAAAGGGTTATCAACGTTACAGATGTACTTAGCTTCATAGTCATCCATGTATAGATTAGCTATGTCTGGGGCAAAGCCTGCCCCCCATAGCTACTCCCTTTGTATGATAATAAAATTTCTTCAGGAATATGAAGAAGTTCTTGGTCCTGGCTACTTCAAGTAGATCCGTTATGAAGTCAGTAGAGACAGCATTTGGTCTATCTCTACGGTCTAGAACTTTTCTCGCTACTTCTAAAGCTTCTCTCTGTGGAATGCTCGTATATAGAGAGGACACATCCAGTCACTAGTAATTGTTTGCTTTTATCAAATGGAAAGCCCTCTACCCAATTAATCACTTCCATGGTGTACCTTATGAAAGATCTAGTCAACGGTACCCAAGGTTGTAAAAAAATTGTCTATATATCGACATAGAGGTTCAAGAATCAAACCACATCCCGACATGATAGGTCAGCCCAGCGGTTTCTCTCGATTCTTATTAACCCTTAGTTGGGTATATATTGTAGGAATCTGTAGTTCCTTTTGATTCAAGTATCCAAACTCCAGGTCACTCAAGTATCCTTCGTCTGAACCCTTCAAAGTCAGTTGATGTATACGTTTGGATATTTATTTGGGGGGATCACCTGAAATCTGTATGTAATTCTCAGCAACCTGAAGTTGGGCCAAAATCTCTGACACATAGTCATCTGTATTCTGAATAACAATTGAGCTGCCTTTATCGGCTGGCTTGATAATAACCCCATAATTCTGTGTCAGCGCTAATAAGCTCCTCTTTTCCTCTTTAGTGATATTATGCTTTAAATATTTGGGCCTTTCAAATAATTTAAGCATATCTCTGAGGACAACCTGTTCAAAGGCAATAATCTTATGTGACATTTGATGTATAGGTGGTATAAAGGTAGAGCGTAACCTGAATGGTGTAGCTGGGCTACTCTTTTCATATGTGGGGTTAGGATTCTTAAAAAAATATCCCTTAGACATGCTTTTCTAAAAAACGGATGAAGTTCAATTTTAGTGTCAAAGCTACTACAAGGACCAGTCGGTACAAAACTCAACCCCTTCGAGAGCACAAATATTTCAGTAGATGTTAATTCATGTTTGGAGAGATTGATTATTGGGTTACTAGTATCAAGACCACCAATTCTCTTACATTTCTATAATGAATTTACTTTTTTCTCTTTATGCAGACAGCACACATTATATCTAGTACATGTAATGTGTAACATCATCAGCAGTGCATTGCGGGCGCGCGAGTTATAGTTAGCTGAAGTAACTGTAACAGGGAATTTCATTGGTTTTATATGAGTAAAATGTCCAGTTAACTATAACATGTGTCAAACCTATGGTTTTTTCAGTGAATTTCATAGGTTTTTTAAATGCTACTTCCTAACTATAACGTGTGTAAAACCTATGGTTTTTTCAGTGAATTTCATAGGTTTTTTAAATGCTACTTCCTAACTATAACCTGTGTAAAATCTATGGTTTATTCAGTGAATTTCATAGGTTTTTAAAATGCTAATTCAGAACTATATTGTGAATGCAACCTATACTTTTGTCAATAAAGTTCTGGCAATATTTTTTTCGGAAACAAAACCGTTTTCTTGACTGTTCAGGTTCTATAGAGACTCCTTGTAAAGCGGTACTGAATTTGAAAGTCTCTAACTATATTGGTTCTTTGGAGGTATTCCCTGCTTACAAATAACGTGGAATAGAGATATTCTGTCTAGTCTTTGCAAGCAGCGAAACGATAGGTAGTGCAGACTTTTGTCTCCCGTTGTAACCCATCATGCCTATCTTCTCCCCACTGATTAGTAATTGGTTCTACCCGGACCATTTATTAGAGGTAGCTCGTCTGGTCCCACCGGAGGGCACCCCTAATAAACAGGACATATATATAAAATACGGATTAGCTGCTGCACCTTTCTGGCAAACTATGGCATAAAAATCGTAATAGAAAAATGAAAGAAATCGAACAAAATCAATAGGCTACTGATGGGATCCTTTTTACCCCGCTTAAATAGAAGTACTAAGAATAGCCCCTTACGAGAAATATGAAACTAGTGGGAGGAGCCAAGTTCGAAGCCGCGATGGACGCAAAGCAGCTCGACTCCTCCGCCCCCGCAGCCCAAACATGTGTGCCCCACTGCCCACCACGCCCAATAACGGCAACATGGTACAGATAAAAGTCAACAGATACCTACCCCCATTCCGGAAACTCCCGAAGTGCAGCAGGTCCGCGGCTACGCCCATCCGGAAGACGAGGTCCCCGGCAAGTGTAGGGCGGGGCCTTGCTGGCAGCCATCGGCCGAAGAGGTCGTTGGGTGAATGGCCCGGTGGCATCCAGCGAACCACGGGTGGGGGGGGTGAATGCCTTGCTGATGACCCCCCACCCCTCTTATTGCCTGATCCGGCCATCACATATACCTGCGCCGGGAGACGGCGCGGGGTGCACTGGGAGGGAGAGGCGGCGCAAACGAGCCTCCCCCACCACCCCAGGTGGAGGTTCCCTCGGCTGCCCCCCAGCGCTTCACTCGGCCAGCTGAGTTGCGCCCGCTCTTGCGGCACAGTGCCACGCTCGGCTAAGCTGAGTTGCGCCCGCTCTGTGGCACAGTGCCTCGCTCGGCCAGCTGAGTTTCGCCCGCTCCTGCGGCACAGTGCCTCGCTCGGCCAGCTGAGTTTCGCCTGCTCTTACAGCTACAGCATCTCACCCGCCATCCGGCTGAATTGCGGCCACTCTTGTGGTGCAGTGATAGGTGGCTGCCACGGAGCTCACGAAATGGCGGTCGGCTCCACAGAATTGGGCCTGGCCTGCAAGGATGGCTCTGGGCAACACTGGAACTCGGACGCTTGCCTGCTAGGGCATGGGCCCCATTCCCGAAAGCGTCCCCTCAGCCGTGAAGATTCTACAAAAGTCACCGGGGCCCCCGACTCTCGCAAGCTTCCGGTGGGGAGCGGCTGCCATGATTGCTTGCGGAATGGCCACGACGTAGCCACGAGATGGTGGTGCTCTCATGCTGATGCCAGCTTCAGTCTGAAACATCCAGAAACACTGTAGACTACCAATTTGATCAGTTCCGGTGGAGCCCCAACGTGACCCAGTAGGGAAGAACTTGCCCTTCCCTCTTTTGACTGATGGTTCTTGTTGCCTGTCCCCTCTGTTGTCATCTAACGGAACCTTTTTGGACTGCCGAAAGGGGTTCTGGTCCGACCGCTGGTTGGTGGAGACATTTTGACTATATTCTGGACCTGCCCGGCCTTGCCCAAAATGGCGCCGGTATAAATTAGGCTCGCAACTCCTTGTTGTGTACTGGTTGCTCAGCCTTGATATCACGAGATATGTATGCAGTTTTGAAGCACATGGCGGGCGGGGACGGGTACTGATTGAACATTTGGACATCCCTATTGATATTTAGTTCTGATGTATTATTGATTACTGTACTATTGAAAGTTCGAATTGACGTTACTCATGGTACTTGCCCGCAAATGTATATCTAGATAATTTTATTGTAACTGATCCTGTCGTACTTTGATTATAAAATTTACGTCCACCGATTCCGCAACTGTTATAGTTCCTGCAACCTAATTGCCCGCCCGTTACGTTTTTCTACACTGTAAATGTCCCCTCATCATATACGATTCCAGTTTGCTCCGTGGCCGGCCCACGTGGTTATAGGCCCGTATTTGTATACCGACATTTTCACAAGAAAGGTTTTAAAACAAAACATGGTAGTAGCACCTAGATTGGTAAAGGTTTGAATAATAGCCACTGTTTTCGAATAAGTAAAAGGTAAGTGAGATAAAGCAGTCCGATTACATGACGGTTAAAAGGTATAGTACGCAGAAATACTGTAAAGATAAATGGTCAAGGACTGTTGTGTTTTCCACCCCTCTCATGCTGACGCCAGCTTCAGTCTGAAACATCCAGAAACACTGTAGACTACCAATTCGATCAGTTCCGGTGGAGCCCCAACGTGACCCGGTAGGGAAGAACTTGCCCTCCCCTCTTTTGACTGATGATTCTTGTTGCCTGTCCCCTCTGTTGTCATCTAACGGAACCTTTTTGGACTGCCGAAAGGGGTTCTGGTCCGACCGCTGGTTGGTGGAGACATTTTGACTATATTCTGGACCTGCCCGGCCTCGCCCAAAATGGCGCCGGTATAAATTAGGCTCGCAACTCCTTGTTGTGTACTGGTTGCTCAGCCTTGATATCGCGAGATATGTATGCAGTTTTGAAGCACATGGCGGGCGGGGACGGGTACTGATTGAACATGTGGACATCCCTATTGATATTTACTTCTGATGTATTATTGATTACTGTACTATTGAAAGTTCGAATTGACGTTACTCATGGTACTTGCCCGCAAATGTATATCTAGATAATTTTATTGTAACTGATCCTGTCGTACTTTGATTATAAAATTTACGTCCACCGATTCCGCAACTGTCAGACACCTTAGTTCCTGCAACCTAATTGCCCGCCCGTTACGTTTTTCTACAGTGTAAATGTCCCCTCATCATATACGATTCCAGTTTGCTCCGTGGCCGGCCCACGTGGTTATAGGCCCGGATTTGTATACCGACATTTTCACAATAAAGGTTTTAAAACAAAACATGGTAGTAGCACCTAGATTGGTAAAGTTTTGAATAATAGCCACTTTTTTCGAATAAGTAAAAGGTAAGTGAGATAAAGCAGTCCGATTACATGACGGTTAAAAGGTATAGTACGCAGAAATACTGTAAAACTAAATGGTCAAGGACTGTTGTGTTTTCCACCCCTGCAGCATAAAGTGATCAATAAGAATCCGATATTCAGACCTATCAGCAACTAAGACAGTAAACTGAGCCTCTTTTGCTCAGCGGCTCCCTCGTGGGACGAAGAAACGCCCTTTTTCTCGAAATAGGAACATTTACTTGCAGGACAGTTGTAAATTTCCCGAGAAAATACATTAGCCTGGAAAATTGTTAGTGATAAACTCTAAATGCATCTGGGTCCTCAACCCAAAGACTTCGTAGTCCTTGCTTTACATGCCATGTGTATCAGGGAAGTTGTTTCAGATGCCCCTAAACCACTCCAAAGGAATACCATCTAACCCCTCTAGTTTCCATGTCCGGCGAATAGGAATGACCCTGTACTACTGCAGATCATTCCTCTTCTCCGAATGAGAACATGGATCCGTCACCCCGTACCTTACACTGACCACCTCTGGTTAACATGCAATGTAGTCTTCAATCTTCACGTATTAGAATCAACCAATCAGAGCCACCTTATATCTAAGCACTCAAACTTCTGATTTATCTCCATTTTCACACTCTTGTAAATAGGTGTGCGCGAACGGGTGCGCACACCCGCAACTTTTTTTAAAATAAAAAATATATATTTTTGCGTTTAAGGGCCTTACTGCACACCCTGAGAAAACCTACGTGGCAAGACAATCTCTACCTTCTCCCCTTTACATGTTCCAACGCTTTGAAATAAACAATATATTTACTCGCAGTGACAAAATGTCGGTCAACACTTCCTGATTTCCTTCGAATCGAACGTTAACAGACGTCACGCAGCAAAAAAAAAATTCCGCTCACGCGCAGCCGCTTGAGTGCGCGCACCAGTGCGCGCGTACAGATATATAATTGACTTTAACTTTAATTTTCTCAGCAACTACTGAACGGATTTACACCATTCCCCAAAAAGCGTAATCTGCGAGCCGGACTCTACCGTTTTGCCAAATTTCTTATAAGTCCATTCACCCGTTCGAGCTGTAGCCGTGTCTAAACGTCCTATGGAAAATAACATGGAGAAAACACGTTTTGGGACCCCCCTTTTATCTCAGCCCCCACTTGACGAATCCCCCTCAAACTTTCAGGGAAGAACCGCAGCGGACCGAGCCATCTTCTTTGAGAAATTCGCAAAGATTTATCCACCGGGGCCAAAGTTAATCCAAATAGAATGTTGAGGATTTCCTATGGAAACTAGGTCCTAACTATAACTACCTACCTACCTCTTTACACTATATATTAATGACCTAGGTAGAGTTTTGGGTGCAGTGTGCAAGGACATCCCGAAGGCAGGGAAATATTTACTGCCAGCCTTACTGTATGCGGATGACGCTGCTCTCCTAGCCAGAACTGCAGTGGGACTTCAATGCCTGTTGAACTCTTTTT
This sequence comes from Lissotriton vulgaris, assembly GCF_964263255.1. Classification (NCBI taxonomy): domain Eukaryota; kingdom Metazoa; phylum Chordata; class Amphibia; order Caudata; family Salamandridae; genus Lissotriton; species Lissotriton vulgaris. The sequence continues at coordinate 447,490,596 of NC_141693.1, read as the reverse complement.
ATGTTTTTATGAATAATCTTGACTTAAGTGTTAACTTTGGTAAATCCCATGTCATGGTGGTGGGCCATAAAGCAAAGACCAAAAAAAATGTGATGTCATTATATTGTAACGGACATAAGCTGTCAAGAGTACCCAGATTTCCCTACTTGGGGGTTGTTTTTGATGAATATTCTACGTGGCACCCTCAAATGGTGGAGAAAAAAACAGCCCTGGCACGCTCGATTTCTGCGGTGTTGGGCTTCTCCTGTAAATTAAGGGTGAAGCCCATTGAGGCAGTTTTAAAAGTATATGCTGCCAAATGTATTGCCATCGCCATGTATGGCGCAGATTTGTGGGGCTTCAGGCCAGTTACATCGCTCCAGGTTACGGAAGATAACTTCTTAAAAACGCTTCTTTCTCTCCCAAGATCCACGGCAAGCTTCATAGCTCATCAGGAATGCGGTGTGGACTATTTGGAGGATAGAATTGCCATGGCCCCCCTTTTAAAATGGATATCAGTCTGGCTTAACCCAGAGCTTGATGTGAATCATGAAATCCTAAAAGACTGTCTAATGCTAGATCACTGGGAAAAGATCCCCTGGTTGAAATATGTACAACAAATGTGCGAAAAGTTGGGCCGGCCTGAATTGTTCGACAAACCTTCTAGTCTGGTGAAAGGTGATTTGAAATGGGCTAAAAATACCTTTTTGTTGAACAGAGGAATGGACAGAGAAGGCAGGGAGCTGTTAAAGCCCTCTGTCAGGACCCATCAACTGATCGTTTCCTCTGGCCTTGAACCGGAACTTTAACTCAAAGTTGTCAACAACTCCAACCATAGGTACCTTTTAACGAAGTTCCGATTGAACAAAATTCACCTATTAATTTCTGGCCGCCCTGGCTGGACCAGGGGCACGGACTTAGATCTGTGCAAATGCGACGGCTGCTCAATCATGGACACTGCCCACTTTCTGTTCTTTTGTGACTATTTTAAGGGCATTAGGAAAAAGTTCATTATACCATTGTTAAAAGGAAAAGGTTTTAGGCAAGTGAAGCCAGCTTTGTTGTACCTTCAACTTTTGATGGAAATATGGGAAATCTACAACGTGGCTACATTTTTAACCATAGCGGTGAGACTCAGTAAAAAGATTGCCTGGTCCTTGTTGATTTTTCACAAATGTTGACCATTGTAACTTGAATCAAGTTTTTTAAACTTACAACTTCTTATGATTTTTCTAATTATTTGACCATCGTATATGCTGTTGTTTTTAAATTCTTGCCACCATGTGTTGCATATTTTATTGGGTACTCCCTGTCTTTTCACGCTGTATTTTATCATTTGTTTTGCTGCTTGGTGACTAGTGGACCTTTTTTTATGCTTGTGTACTTGTATGGTTTTTGTGAATTGAACCGAATAAAGTATCTTTTGAACCTTGAACTACCTACTGGCAACCGCCAGTAGGTAATGTGTGTATATATATATATATATATATATATATATATATATATATATATATATATATATATATATATATATATATATATATATATATATATATATATATATATTACCTACTGGCGATAGCCAGTAGGTATATATAGTTAGGATTTTTTCTCTAAGGAACTTTTGAAAATTCTATGCCTAATAACTTTGGCGTTTGTGGACGGAATTGGCTGAAATTTTCAGGAAAATGGCACATTTCGTTTCTGAGCAGCTCCTGGAAATTTGGGGGGGATTCGTCAAGGGGGGTCCGAGAAAAAAGGGGGGTCCCAAAACGCGTTTTTCCCATGTTAATTTCCATAGGGCGGTTGGCCTCACTTTTAGCCCGAACGGCTGAATGGATTTCCACGAAACTTGGCAAAATTGTAGGGACTGTTAGCCCGATGTGCCTTTGCTAGGTCTCAATATATGTGCTTCAGTGAATTTTGAGAAATTAACATTTAAAACAAGATATATATCTGTAACAGCGGTCCGGGCAGCGCTCCTGTTCGCGAACTTTTCGCGTATCGGAACTTTGCAAAGCGAAGCTGATTGGCTCTCCGGTGTCTGTCAACATTCTAAACAGTCCGGAGCGGCCGCCATCTTGTCTCTCGGTAGGATTGAGAGACAAGAGGAGGCCAAAACAAGGGGGAAATGAAGGAAAGGGGGCAAGGTAGACCCCTTCTGACCCCCTAGGATGGATGAGGGGGATAATATAGAGCCACGCCGGGCCCAAAAAAAAAAAAATAATTCCGATTTTTTCGCCGTAGAGACGCGTCTTGGTACGCGAACCGGGCAGCTAACCGGGAAGCTAACCCGCAGTGTAACGGGAGTCTGAGGAGTAGCTGATTGGCTGTCAACATTGTAAACAGTCCGGAGCGGCCGCCATCTTGTCTCTCGGTAGGATCGAGAGACAAGAGGAGGCCAAAACAAAGGGGGAAATGAAGGAAAGAGGGCAAGGTAGACCCCTTCTGACCCCCTAGGATTGATGAGGGGGATATTATAAAGCCACGCGGGGCCAAAAAAAAAAAAAAATCCGATTTTTTCGCCGTAGAAATGCGTCTTGGTACGCGAACCGGGCAGCTAACCGGGCAGCTAACCGGGAAGCTAACCGGCAGTGTAACGGGAGTCTGAGGAGAAGCTGATTGGCTGTTATCATTGTAAACAGTCTGGAGCGGCCGCCATCTTGTCTCTCTGTGGGATCGAGAGACAAGAGGTGGAAAAAAAAAAAGGTGTAAATGAATGAAAGGGGTAAGGCAGACCCCTCCTGAAACCCTAGGATTGATGAGGGGGCTATTAAAGTTCCCTGGGGGGTGAAAAAAAAAATTGTGATTTTTCGCGGTAAAGGTGCTTCCTGGTACGTTAACCGGGCAGCTAACCGGCAGCGTAACGGGAGTCCGACATATTGTGTTTTTTGAACGTTTGTGATATGTGCACGTGTGGATTTTGTCTAATTAAGGGTAAAAAAAAATATATATATCTTTAAGCGTGTTCTGGCGCGCTTACGTTTTGGGTTTGGTTTGCGCTGCAGAGACGATACGTCACGGTTATGCGATGCATCATGAGGCGTCTCACGGGCTACGTGATACGTCACTTAATAAAGAATATATTTTACAGCTATAGATATTAGCTTTTAAAAAACCAATGAAATTCACAGAAAAAACCATAGGTTATAGACCATATATAGTTAGGAATTTGCATTTACAAAACCTTGAAAATTCACTGAAAAAACCATAGGTTATAGACCATATATAGTTAGGGATTAGCATTTAAAAAACCTTATTTTATTTGCACAAAACCATTGAAATTCCATATATAGTTAGTTGCACTAACTATATATCGCGGACCCGCAATCCACTGCTAATGATGTCACATATTACATCATTCATGACATGGTCAGTGACATCACTGATGACATCTCAAATGACATCACTGATGACATCACTGATGACATCTCAAATGACATCACTGATGACATCACTGACATCTCATTTGACATTACTGATTACATCACTGATGATATCATTTATGTGATAATACATCCTAAGACTCTAATATAACCTTAGATACACTCAGTGTAAACAGGCACTCACAGACTGTCACACATCCATGGAGTTACTCACACACCTAGTCAGTCATGCAAAGAATCAATCACACCTCCATTTCCTCAACTATACAGTTATACACACCTTACTTATTCAAACATATACTAACACATATTTACTCTCTTATACAATCCTTGATACAAGTTCACAATGATTCATACAGCCACTCTCACATTCACTGGCTCTTATGTTCAGTTATTTATATATGTCAACTCTCACATGGAGTGTGTTTTACATATGTACTTACTTTGACATGTAGAACTGAGATATCCATTCACTCACCAATATACTCATGCACACAGTCAACTGTCCATACAGCTGTTTCTACATGCACTTTTGAACCCATACACCTAGGGAATCAAATGCTCACACATCTATGCACAGAGTTATACACCTCCCAGCCACCCACACACATACTCAGTCTCCCATACAAATACTTGGGCAACCATTCAATAACCCATATAGTTACTGATATAGCTACTGATTTAAACATGCAGCAGTTTACAGAAGAACATAAATAATGATTGCCAAATTAAGACACTTTAATCACTAACCCATGCACTCAGTGAGACACATTTAATCATTCTCTCATACAGTCAGTCATGCACCTACTAAATCCTTCCTCCAGACACTTATACATCCACTCATTCTTCAATATGTAAGACATATTTTAACTTTACAGAAACATACAGTCACTGGGTGTTGTCATCAGTGATGTCATCAGTGATGTCATTTGAGATGTCATCAGTGATGTCATCAGTGATGTCACTGACCATGTTAGTGCAACTAACTATATATGGAATTTCAATGGTTTTGTGCAAATAAAAAAAGGTTTTTTAAATGCTAATCCCTAACTATATATGGTCTATAACCTATGGTTTTTTCAGTGAATATATATATATATATATATATATATATATATATATATAGCTGAGAGAGACACTCTTCTGCTGCAAATGCCATTCCGCCGGAGTCGGACGTCGGAGCGGGTTGCTGCTGCCCGCCCTGCCTGGTTCTCAGGAGACGCGGAGGTGACCGGTGGAGACGCGGCTAAGTGGCTGCCTTTGAGAGGTACTACCCACGAGCCTGCAAGCAGGGTGGCGTTTCAATTACAGCGGAGCTACTGAAGCTGTTGAAACCCCCGCCGCTGCCTCACGGAAGCCCGCGGTAGCTCTCGAAAAGAAGTGACCTGCAGAAGTCCCTCACCTGGCACCTCTTGTCTGGCCACCCTCACCTCACCCTCACCTGTGTGGCGTTCATCCCCAGCGTCCGTCTGGCTCCACATCACTCTGCTCCGCAGGTGTTGCTGCGTATCTGCAGTACAGCTGTTCACGGGAGGAGCACAGCTGAGTGACGGGCCGAAGGAGAGCCTCACTTGGGAGCCGGTGAGTAGGTGAGCGACGTAGCGTTGGGAGGGAGCTCCAATGTGCAAGAAGTGAGCGGCTTGCTGGTAGTTAGCTGAGTTATAGCTTTCTGCTTCGCTTTAACAGCTGATACGCTGCAACCTTACCTACCCGTCTGCCTGCATCCTGCACTGCCACTGCCTTGCTGTGACCTTCCGCCGCCTCCCGCTGCCCGTGTGCTCGCAAGTCATCTGAGCTGGGCTGCAGTGAGGAGCGCGGTGAGGGGCTGCGACTTCAGCTACCAGCAGCCCTTGGGTCCCACACCTGCGTGACACCGCCTCCAAGCGCCAGGAGGCGCTTTAAAAACAGCCTGGAGGATGGGACGGGCCACACCACTTGGCTGTTTAAAACCTTACATTACCCTCCAACCAAGCAAGCAAGGTAAAATCTTAATCATCACACTGCATCCTGTCAGCCTAAGCTCAATTGTTGACCAGGGCATACAACGAAATAACAACTGTGATACAAAACAGTCAGTAATCAAACAGGTTATAACATATTACATACCATACAGATCTTCCATGGCCCTGAAAAAATTAAGATCAAGAACAATATTTTTAAAAAGAATTGGAACGGGGGAGGCCATTAGGAAATCATCTGATAAAGCGTTATCACAGGGTCGGTTATCAGTCACTCCGGCGATAACCAATTATTTTTCAGGTCTTTCATCTAAGCAAACAGTAATACCTTTTGAGCCAAAGCCAGAGATGCACTCAGAATCACTGCAACCGAGTGGTAAAGTCTTATTTACACCTAACAATTCACCACTGGTTGAAAATTTGAGTACTCAAAGATCAGAAAGCGATTCAAAGGGAATTTCTACTCCCCAAGATTCTCTAAAAACAAATATCGAAGAGTCGAAATCTAATCCTGAAACTCTTGCAACTAACATAGCTCAATTCGTGGACGCAGAAGAAATTGAAGGTCATAGAAACAAAGCAGTAACTAAACCCCAAGAAGCACTACTAAATACAGGCAACTTGTCAATTATCTTAATGGAAGAATCTCCTGAAACTGAAACTGATCATGATCTAGAAATTACCCCAGATCCTTTTATCATGGATAACATGAGTCTACCAATACCAGTAACACCTATGTCCAAAGCCCTCTTTTCTCTACAGGAAATCCTGGAGTCAGTTTTAACCTTCCTGGGCCACATATTAGAAAATTCGGACCAAACCTTGGATGTACAGATTGGCTTACTCAAACATTTAGTAGGAGAAAAAAGAAAGAAAGAAAGCTCGGATGGGAAAAACACACAACAAACCTTTGGCAACAACCAAAACAACAAGAGTGAGAACACAATGACTAAAGGCACAAAAAAAGACGCAACTACTCAAACGCCTGAACATGAGTCACGAGAATCACTTATGAATGAACCCCGAAAAAAACAGGAAAACGAGGCCATCTATTCATTGAAAAAACTTTTCAAAGAACCAAAAACAATTAGACAATATCCAATGTTTTCAAATACAAAGGATAACAACTCTATATCTGAACCTGATGAAGGAAAAGGAGATAATAATTCACAAATAACAAATGAAAATTCAGAAGAGGAAAATATGGAAAAAATTATAGAAGAGCAATCATGCCAAAATGGGGCTAAGAATCGAAGAAGAAAACCGCAAAGAAGAATACAAAAGAAAAAAGCCCGTAAATTAAGATTTCAAAACCCCAAAATTTATTCCAAAACTGAGGATAAACAAACAAAGGAACCAATCATCGGCGCCCCTCTTAATAAGGGTAAGGAGGATAACACAATTAATCAAAATTACTCACTATTAAATCCTAATGCGGGGGAATATCTACCAGTTAAATCTTATACACGAATATGTTCAAGAAACCAAGAAGTAACTCAAAATTCTGAAACAAATTCCTTATGTATGGAAGGCCTATCCTCAAAATATCTCCTGTTTGAAGAACTTTTTCCAAATGACAACGAGCCTTTAAACCGAGGGAGAATTGTTAACCTATTACAACAGATATCATCACTACGATCTCTGACTAGCAGAGAAATTGCACTGGTGTCCTTTCCAAATAAATGTCAAAACAAAATAGCTATGGTTACTTTCTGGTCACCTACCTTGCCAGGGATCATTCTAGGAGACAAGGAAGTTATATACAAATGTGGGTTTGACGTAAGAGAAATATCTGATCCTAATGAAGTCAAACCTACGGAAAGACAACCAGGGAATACAGTACGAAATCTGAATATGTTAAGTGGTAATGGGAGTATAATCCAGCAAAAAAACTAAACTTCTCATGGAAAAGAGTCTCTAAAAGTACAAGTACATAAAGGTGCGAGAATAGTGTGGACTCAAGATTTACAAGCGCAAGAAACCTTAGCAAACATTCAATCCTGGGCATGGATCTCAGAAACATTAAATAGCAAAACTAATTCTTGCCATCATCAACCTATGGTTTAACCCTGGCTCTAAATTTAATATAGTATCTTGGAATATGGCTGGAAAAACTGACAGTAAAATGACTGATGCTATAAAAAATCAACCAGACATTTTAGCTCTACAAGAAACTTGGTCTACAAATTCCTTCAGTATAAATGGCTATTACGTATACGACACTCCAGCAAAGGAATCAAAGAATGGACATGCCAAAGGGGGGTTGGCAATACTCCTAAGTGAGGAAGATCAATGGGATCAAGAGATCATTGAGACCAACTCTGTTCATGTACAATGTATTAAGGTCCTAATGTATACCAACGACTCAGACAATCGAAGATCATTATTATTGTTTAACGCATACTTTCCCCCTGGTTCCAAGGGAGACAGTATCCTTTTAGAGAATATGGAAACTATGTTACAGATACTTGAAAGTCTACAATATCCGCAGTATCTAATAATGGGTGATTTAAATGCAAAAATTTCAAACAAAGATGTCAGTAATTGGGCAAAAATGTACAAAGAGGAATCAGTAGAAGTGCCCATTCCTACATTTCCAATAGGAAATCGCTCAGACTCGAGAGGCAAAAGTCTATTATCGACCTTACCCAGTCTAAATGGGACTATATTAAACGGCAATGTGGAAGGCGACATTCCGGCAACAACAACCAGGCGGGGAAATGGTACCAAGTCAACACTGGACTATTTCATCTGTGAATTTGATCTCTTTGAATCATTTGATCATTTACACACAATTTTTACAGAGGAGAGTGATCACGCTCAGTTACATCTAACCTCTAATTGGAAAGCTTCTCCTACCCCGACCTGTCACATAATTCACCAAGAAAGCTGTGTCAATATCAATCCCACCCACCGGCGCATATTCTGGAATTCTCAAGCCCTAGATCTAATTAGCTCTTTAATTCCTATCTTGCCAGTATTAACTGATGCTTATTCCTTAGATCCAATTACCAACTTTGAATACACAATTAATAAACTAAAAAATATTCTCCTAGATGGATTAACAAAAAAGGCCAATGCAAATAACAACAGAAAACACATAGGAAACAGAGTGTGTAATTCATCATTGGCAAAAAAACTAAACAAGCTAATCAGAGCACAATTCCTGAAGTTCTCTCTATCCACCAAGTCGGACATAAATAGACTAAAGAACAAACTAAGAAGAGAGAAAAACGGCAAGAAAAAGAAATTTCATGATAAAAACTGGATTGATATCCAGAAAGCCTCAAAGAGCCATAATCAAAAAGACTACTGGGCGTTAATTGCTACTATATCAGGGACAAAAAAGAAACTACAACCAATCCCTGTTACACCCCAAGACTGGGAAATCTATTTGACAGATCTATACAAAACCAATTTGAGCGTCACAGAAGTGTCTGATGCTGCTACGAGTCGAGTTGAAAGAATAAGCTTGATTGATAACACCACACCATTTTCAATTGAATTGCACATAAAGAACGCAAGAGCTACAGGTGCATCAGGTCCTGATCAAATTCCCATTAAAGTACTGCAAGCTAATCCAAAAGAATGGAGCCAAATGTTGTGCCCCCTCTTCAATCATCTGTTTAAAATACAGCAAGTTCCAAAATCTTGGCAGGGGAGCATTATCATTCCAATCTTTAAGAAAGGAAACAAGAACGTTGCAGGCAATTACCACCAGATAGCATTGATGGATGCTACGGGAAAGATCTTTGCAGCTGAAGTACTGGATCGTTTAAAAACATGGGCATTTTCTGAAGGTATTATACCGATGGTACAAGCTGGGTTCTGGCCCAATCATTCAGTAATTGATAACATCGCAATTTTGCAGACCATATTGGATAAGTACACAGGAAGGAGATCTCAAACTGTGTATGCAGCATACATAGACTATTCAACAGCTTTCGATCGGGTTGATCGACCCACATTATGGAAAAAGCTAAGAATCCTTGGAATTCCGGAACAACTGTTACAAATAATAATTAGTCTTCACTCTAAAACGTGGTGTCAAGTACAAATGGGAAGAAAAAAAGGCTATACTAGACAAATCACAACAGATAATTGACTTAAGCAAGGCTGCTTGCTGGCACCAATACTTTTTTCACTATATCTGAGTGATTTACCAAGTTTTCTCCAAAAAAGCTCCAGTTTTCCGCCGAAAATAGCTGCACAGAGCATACATGCGCTACTCTATGCTGACGACATAGTGATGTTCGATCTCACCCCCTTCGGCCTTCAAGAACTTCTATGTATTTTTTACAACTATTCTAGGAACAACTACTTAATTCCCAACTTAACCAAAACGAAAATCGTGGCTTTCACTGGTCGAAACAAAAAAGGGGTTAGGTATTGCTGGAAGTTGGGAAATGAGAAAGTCGAACAGGTAGAGAAATATACCTACTTAGGTAGAATTTTTGCAAAATCACTAAAGAATTCAAATCAAATAACTAACTTAAAAAGAAAGTCGCAAATGCATGCTGGAGCACTGGCAAGACTATATTCGGCAACCGGGACAAAACACTTTGCATCAATGATAAAGGTTTTTAAAGTAAAAATTCCATCAGTCCTATCATATTCCACGGAATATATACCAATGAAGCAATGGTCGTTCATGGACCAGGAAGAGGGAAAAATCTTAAAGAAAATGATGAAAGTCTCTGCCTCAATCCCAGTACAAGCTCTAAGGCTGGAGTTTTCAATCACTAGCTCATATGCGACTGCAGTTGCAAATGTGATACGGTGGACCTTCAACCTTCTTTATGCAAAAAGTGATACTTTACGAGCATTGCTCAAGAAAGAGATATTTGAAACTGAGTCCTCTTATCAGACCTTCTCTCGAAATATGGTTAAAGCGCTTGATCTTGCACAAATTAATCTGGATATTTTACGATCTTGGACAGCTGCTCAGTTGAAATTGTTTTTAAAATGTTTTACACCCAAATTTAGTTATGAGACTGATTTTGCACATTGTAATACGCTATCACTATATAAACCATTTACTGCAATTATTGAATATAAAAAGGAGCCAGTATACGTAGGTCTTACATTAACTCACGGGGCAAGACGGGCAATAATGATGCTTCGCCTGGGCATCCTTCCTTTACAGACTTTTACCTACAAATGGACTCTAGGAGGCACAACGATGTGCTCTTTGTGTCTGGGGGGAGATCAGACAATTGAACATTTATTGTTTGTATGTCCCAACTCAATAGTAGTATCGGCAAGATCCAGATACCTAAGACCGATTTACTGCAAATGTAGAATAGTTACTGTAAAAGAACTGCTCGTATTATGTAAGCATTCACCTAATGAATTTGTGTGCTATAATCTTTTTAAATTTCTCAAAGCAACCTTGAACATGTTTTAACTTTATGAATTTTACATCAGATCGTTGAAGTGTATTTTATTTTTGTAAAATTATTTAAAAAATTTGTGGTCCTCGGTTGAGTACCAAAACAAATAAACATAATTTGACTTTGACTTTGACTTTGACTATATATATATATATATATATTTCCGCACTTGTGTTCCTGCTACCACGCCAGGCTATCAATCCTCAGCCATCAGACGAGTAAGAACACGGAAGACCCAGAGTGCAGGTGAGTTTTTATTTTGCAGTACACCACGCCAGGATAACGTTTCGGCCTGCACAGAGGCCTTGGTCACATGACGCACTGAAAGAGTTGCGTGTATTTAAAGTGCTAGTGCAGTGACAACGGCAACAATGATTGGTTGCAACTTAATTAGTGAAAATATATGACACATTTGTTAAAACAATCATTTACAAGTGCAAAGCGGGCAAGAAAAGCAATGATGGGCCACAACTTGATAATACCTGTTTAAATACAGTATGGTTATCCGGTGATATATATACGAAGCTTGAATAGGGGACAATCTAGGTATTCCCAAAGTACATCATACATTTATAAAATTTCATAATTTTGTAAAATTTCATATATTTACAATTTGTGCAATATTGCAGCCGCACTGCTGTGCATGATACGGCCATTTTGTAATCACTGCATAAATGCAATAGCCCCTAATGTACAATGTGAAAGTCCTCAAACTTCCTAGTAAAATATGTACAAAAATGTCATCTATATACATCTACTAGCAGCCCGTCCCGACGTTGTCCGGTTGTGAATTGCTGCAGGCCAGTAGTATATTGTTTTGTAGGATTTCGTTTTGATAGCATTTCTTATCTGTGACAGGCCTGTGAAACGTTCCGATTCACAGTGCACTGCTGATGCACTTAAGAGTGCGCGTTCAGTAGTATGTGAACTCGAGTTTCCCTACTTTATTTTTCCTTGCAATATTATATAGCGCGAACTCGACAACATGGCATGAGCACAATTTACATTACAGAAGAACACATTCATTTGTGGTAGGCATGGAGAGACAAAGCGATTTGCCTGGAATCACAGGATGTTAAGCTGATGCCGAGATTCGGACGTAGCTCCCCAGCTCTAAAGTTCGCAATTCTAGAACTTGTGGCGGGAGGTGTGTCTAAAAGTGTATGTCAGTGCTGGCCATCAATGAGAGAGACCTGTGCATTTTTCAAATGGGTGGTGAAAAAATATGAGTATGTTGCTGGAGATGTGGGCCGCTGTGCCACCAATGTACTTACTGGGTGAGGGTAAACACCCATTATCATGCAACATTCTTTCTGCATACCATCACTCCGCATACTTTCATTACGAAAGTACCATGACTCCGCAATGCCATTATAATGCATGGCATTACATTTTATATGTTTTTACCACGCATACATTTACAACAAAATTCGTTGCAAATGCATGAATGGTAAAATCATGTTTTTTTTAATGTTTGGATAAGGTAAGTATGGGTATAGGGGTATATGTTTTGGGGTACTGAGGTATATGTTTTAAGGTGTTTGGGTATTTTAAGGGTTCAAAATTCAGATATAGTTTTGGGTTATGGGGTACAGGGGTAGTTTTAGGGTTTAGGGATAGGTATGGGTTTTGGGGTACAGGGGTATTTTAAGGGTTCAGGGCTAATTTTGGGTTTTGGGGTACAGGGGTATTTTTAGGGTTCAGGGCTAGGCTTGGGGTTTGGGGTACAGGGGTATTTTAGGGTTCAGGGGTAGGTTTGGGTTTTGGGTTACAGGGTTATTTTTAGGGTTCAGGGCTAGGTTTGGGTTTTGGGTACAGGGGTATTTTTAGGGTTCAGGGGTAGGTTTGGGTTTTTGGGGTACAGGGGAATTTTTAGGATTCAGGGCTAGGTTTGGGTTTTGGGGTACAGGGGTATTTTTAGGGTTCAGGGGTAGGTTTGGGTTTTGAGGTACAGGGGTATTTATAGGGTTCAGGGCTAGGTTTGGGTTTTGGGGTACAGGGGTATTTTTAGGGACCCCCGCCTGCCCCGACATTGCCTTTCCTCAGCCGATCTGTTTTGTTGTAACTTCCCGTCCCCCGCCTGGCCCGACACCCGCCTACCCCGACATTTTCCCCGGAACCTCACCTCAGCCACCGCTCCTTACTTCACCACTCCTCGCCGCTCTGCTCCTCACCGCCTGTGTTGTTGTAACTCCCCGTCCCCGCCTGGCCCGACACCCCCCTGCCCCAACATTGTCCCCGGAGCCGTACCTCAGCTGGCGCTCCTCAGTTCACCGCTCCTCGCTGCTCTGCTCCTCACCCCCTGTCTGCCGCGGCATGTCCGCCTCTCCGCTGCTCGCACCGCCACTGGCCATGTCCGCTGCTCCTCAGGTCACCGCTCCTCCCAGTGCTCCTGACGTGAGCACGCAAGTCGCGGCCGGCGCTACTTTGGAGGGACTACTTTTTTTTTATTTAAATTTTGTAAATAACGTTTATTTTTTAAATTTATATAGCCTATGTCCTTCTGCTTGCCCTGACGTTTTCAAACATGTATTGGGTGTTTGGATTGGTGGTGTACTTCTCGAGTTTACCTGGCTCAAAGGACACAGTTCTCTCTTTATAATAGTAGTATAGATATACAATTAGCATCTTACGTACTATTACCCGTAATCCATTTGTAGAATTGACTGGTAGTAGATAACCGGATAACAAAAAAGAGGGCCCAAAATGGTACATGCCTAACAACATTTTCTGATGCCCAACTAGGGTTGCTATTACCACATAAACCCATGCCGTTGTTACAAACACCCTAATAAACAAGTGAAAGTTAAAAAAAACAGTTCTTACTAAAATTGAAATTGTAAGGTACAGCTAAACACACCTAATGAGTATCTATCGCAGTAACTAATAGGATGGCTAATCAAATACATGTTTAAACTTTATGACATAGAATGTGGGCGCACAGCCAGCAGCATACAGCACAGGGATGGGGGGTATTAATGAAGGCTGAGGAGATGGACAAGACTATAGACATGTATAAAAGTCCTCCGTGGAATTAAGACCATTAGGGCTTTTGCTGTCCATCTCCAAGATGTATCTGGTCTCAAGAGCCCTTAAGATCACTTCTCGGTTACCTCCCCTCCTGAGCGGACCTATAGCATCAATAGCATAGTATCTAAGGAGCCCACTATTGTTATTGTGGAACTCCTTGAAATGCCTGGCTACAGGGTATGTGGCATCATTTGTGTTGATTGCTCGAATGTGCTGGAGCACCCTTTTGTGGACCTGCAATTTGGTGCTACCAATATATTGCAGGCCACACGGGCACTCCAGCACATACACCAAATACTCCGACTTGCAGGTTAGCTGCTTGGTGATTTTGCGGGGCACTGTAGAGAATGCTGTCAAGAACTCGGTCTTGTTGAGCCCTTGGGAGCATGCCTTACAACTAGAACACTTCCTAAACCCGCGACTCGCTGCTAGCCAGTTTTTGGGTGGGATCACTTCCGGGCTGGATTTGACCAGAGCATCTTGCAACGAAAACGCCTTCCTGAAGGTGATCGCAGGTCTGTTAGGCATGTGTTCTCCTATAACTGGATCCAATTTAATTAGATTCCAGTGTTGGTTAATGATTTTTCTCAGTGCCCCATGTTGACTGTTATAGGTCCAGATGAGTCTGACTGGTTGTTCACTGCTGGCTACAGTAGTTCTCTGGGATTTCTTGTGGGTCAGTGCATCAGTACGGGATAGGGCATTGGCTTTCCTGATAGCTGTATCAATCAGATTTTCTTCATAGCCCCTAGCAAGAAACCTTTGTTTGCTAGCTGCTTGTGCCACTCTGCAATGAGATTCTGTGCTGCAGACCCGCCGAATTCTAAGCATCTCCCCGTAGGGAATGCTTCGAATTAAATGCGGGGGGTGGTGGCTTTCAGCATGCAATATAGTATTGCCCGCAGTAGGCTTCCTATAAAGCTTGATTTCTAGCTTGCCCTGACTGACCTCCAGAGTAACATCAAGGAAATGTGCTGCTTCCTGACTGATATGGGATGTGAAGGGCAAATTATATGAATTACTGTTCAAAACATCAATGAAACTGGCAGCTTGCTCATAGGTTCCTCGCCATATCATTAAATTATCATTGATGTATCTATACCATCGAATGATATGGCGGGTACAGATGTCTAGGTGAATACCATTGAGGACCTGTCTCTCCCAGTACCCCATATGCAGACAGGCATAACTAGGAGAGAAACAGGCCCCCATGGCAACCCCTCTGACTTGTTGGTAATAGCGGTTCAGAAACATGAAATTATTGTGATGCAAACAGAAACTGATCATAGCAAGCAACATCTTATTATGTTCAAATAGTTCTATTGGTCGCTTGCCAAGAAAAAACTCTGTAGCCCTTAACCCATCTGCATGTACTATGCTTGTGTATAATGATGACACGTCAAGGGTAATCAGCCAGTAATCATTACACCACTCTAAATCATTCAATTTCCTCATCAGATCACTGGAGTCCTGAGTATATGATGGCAATGCCAACACATGCTCCTGGAGGAACAAGTCAATGTAGGTAGTGGCTTTCTCCAGCAAACCCCCGCACGCCGAGATGATGGGTCTACCTGGCGGCTTGATCGTGTTTTTATGTACCTTTGGGATCAGGTACAACACAGGGGTGATGGGATGATCATTTTTAAGACATTTTAGCTCATCCATACTGATGAGTTCACTGGAACGCCATCCCATCAGGAGAGAATGAAAATCTGTTTGCGCTTTCCTGAGTGCATTTGCATCACAGTGTCTGTAGCATTCCGGATCATTTAGTTGGAGGTAGGCTTCTTCAAGATATAGTGCTCTCGGCCAAAGCATGATGTTGCCCCCCTTGTCAGATTGCCTGACTATCATATTTCCATCCGCTTTGATTTTTTTGACCAATTTTCGATATTCATTGCTGCCATGATATTTGCCATAGTTGGATTTCAAGGTTTTCACGTGTAATGCCTTCACCTGTTTCACAACTGCATCCTGAAATATGTCTATGTTGTCGTGAGGGGTGACAGGGGTGAACGTGGAACGGGGCTTGAGATTGCTTAAGCCACCAGTATGAATGTTATCCTGCCCTTGAGTGTTCTGAGAGTTTGGAGCTTCTGCCCGCAGAGCTGCCAGATCCTGCATTAAAGGGACATCATTCACCACCAATCCCAAGGGAATATCTTCAGCCCCCGCTTTTTTACCAGCATTGCGAGATTTATTGTTGGCAAAGTGCTTTTTGAGCTTCAGTTTCCGTGTAAATTTAAAAAGGTCTATTCTGGTGTCCACATAATTGAAACTGCTGGGGGGGCTGTACGACAATCCTTTAGACAAGATGCTGATTTCCAGATCAGAGAAATTTGTGTCAGTCAGATTAATAACAGATAAGCCATTGTCCTGTGTTTGCGCCGGAATATTTACTTGTGCCGCGCTAGTTACTGCTTTTTGTTACTGCTTTTTGTTGGCATTCCACCGCCTGTAATTTCTTTTCTTTGGTTTTTCGTTTGGTGCGGCTTTTTCTCCGCTCCCGCCGCTTTGCGTTTGGGGTTTTGTGGGTGCTGGAAATCTTGGGCGCAGTGTTTCGCGCCTGTCCTGCCAGACACATTCCAATTCCTGCTCCATGGTTAGCCGTGTAAACCCCAATATATATATACACCTTGGATTCCATTGCCTCCTCCGTTTTCGGCGAAAGTCATGGCACCACAGCAGAGTGAGTTTCAAGATTAATTTATTTCAACACCATTGTGAAAACTGTGCATAAAATCAGGACGGCCTACGTGTTTTGGCTACCATTAGCCTTCGACTGGACAATAGAGTCCCCAGCATCTAGACAGTTTTTAAAGTGCTTTGTGCTCTTACCATTGTTTGTTTTTACAATTAAAAACTAGACTGTTAACCTCAACGTTAACAACATGGTGCAGTTAATTCGCCATTGTTTCATCATTGTAATGTACATTCGACTGTTGAATAAAGTGTGCAGGATAAAGAATTTTTTGAATAATGCAAATTAGTACATATGCAGTCTTTCCAAGATCTTTCATTGTTTTTATATTCCAGCATATGCCCATAGCTCACTAGTTGTCTTTCTTTGTCTACACATTGCGATATCTGCTCCCTGTTATTACTCTATCTCAAACATTCTTTTCAATTTATCAGCTTTTTCACAGATGGAGTTCTGTCAAGCAAAATTATGGTTATTGTAAAGTACGTTCAACTGTTAAATAAAGTACACTTTGACACCTCCCTCTCTTTCATAAAATGATTCTGTGATAGAGAGCATTCTTTTTCTAACTGATCACCATATTTTCAGCCAAGATTAGTTACGACAAAGCCCTAGTGGTTATTTGCCTTCTGATGACTCAAAGTTCATTTTCTAACATAAGCCCCGGATACAATTTCCTAGCTGCTTCTCATTATTCTACTCATGATTTATACAGGATTTTTCAACATGCATTTAGATATTATTAGGTGTCTTGATTATATTGTGTGTTTTAATTATATTGTGTTTTCCTGATGAAAGAGTTAATCGAAATAATTGTAAAGTACTTATACAAACCCAAGTCAAAAAACACACAACTGATCATCATTTACATATTGATAATTCCACGAGTTTATTTGTGATTGCTGGGAACACACATTTGATGAATATTTACATATAGATGAGGCTTATTGAGTTCTAATTATTCCCCGAGCTGCACCTCACTCCTTGAGAAGTTCCTGTCTCAATTTGGATTATATCCTTGTTAGCTTGTTTCCAAGGATTGTTCAACATGTATATACAGTGTCCAGGCGAGAAAATAAAATTATTTATATATATGTACTTAAAGTCTATCCAACAGAAAGGATAATATGCCTTGAGCATTAAGTTCTTACTCAGTTTTGACTCAGTTTAGATACAGTTGCTGTTAATTTTCTACTATTTACAAATGTACAAATAATTCTGCATCTTGATTGTGTCCATGCAGATATTCCGTACCCATTGCTAGTATTAGTCGAGATACCATTTTGCGCAACTTTAGAGTTCGGTCACCGCCTCTTTCTGCAGGTTTCAAAATTCTAATCACAGAGTATTTCAATTGACTACAATCACTTTTATGATATTCGTGAAAGTGTTTTGCTATGGGATGGCTAGGATAATTATTTTTTATAGCACGCAAATGTTGCAGGATCCGTAGCTTGAATTTATTGATTGTGCTTCCTACGTAATGTTTTTTACATGGACACGTTAATCTGTAAACCACATATTTAGATTCACATGGAATGTGGTCAAGAATCTTCTCTGATTTCCCATTCTGTAGTTCATAATTTGTTAAATTGGAGCCATGTTCGCATGCTCGACATTTTGTGCACTTCCAGAATCCTGGTGTGTTCAGCCATGAGTTTGTCTTTGGTTCTTTTTTCTGTAGGAGACTTTGTGTCAAGATGTCTCTTAGAGAGGCTGTTGTCTGATAAGTTATGCTGGGATGGGGTGTTAGATTTTCTCTTAAGCTCTTGTCAAGTTGTAGAATTTCCCAGTTCCTACTTATTATTTGTTTTAGCTCTCCACTTTGATTGTTGAAATCCATGATTAGTCATGTTGTATTATCTCCTGCACCCTCTTCCTCATCAGGTTTCATTTTGATTGTGTTAGGAGGTCAGTTGGTTCTTTCAGTTTGACCCTGGATTTAGCGTTACTGATGACTTCTAACGGATAACCTTTATCAATGAAACAACAACTTATCTCCTCGATTTCATGCTCTTAATCAGCAATCTCAGAGCAATTCCTTTTTGCCCGTAGCATCTCTCCATAGGGTATGCTCCATTTCAAATTCGGTGGATGTCCACCATTGGCATGCAGAATGCTGTTGCATGATGTTGGTTTGAGATGCATTTTGGTGCATACCCTATTGTTTCTAATGAAAACTTCTACATATAGGAAGATAATGCTGGTGTCACTTATTGCCAATGTGAAGCTTAGATTGTAGTTATTCTCATTGAGGGAGTCAATAAAAGCCTGTAAGTCTGCACGATCCCCATTCCATATGACGAAGAGGTCGTCAATGAATCAACACCAGGTTTTTATTTTAGAATTTATTTTTCTTTCTTCTTCCAGAGTCTCTGTTTCCCACATGGCCATGAGCAGGGTGGCATATGTTGGGGAAAAAGATGTCCCCATTGCCGTACCTTGTTTCTGAAAATAAAGGTCACCCAGGAAGAGGAAAATGTTGTGTTGTAAACAATAGGTCATCATCTCTACTAACATGGTAGTGTGTTCTAGATGACTGATCGATCTTAGCTGTAGGAATTGTTTTACAACTTTTATTCCAGCCACATGCCGTATCGATGTATAAAGTGAGGAGACATCTATTGTTGCCATTAGTAATCCTGCCTTCCACCTGATTTTGCTGATTTTGTTTAAAAAAATCCCTGGTATCCCTTAAATAGGAGGGCAGGGCAGTCACATAATTCATTAAGAAGATGTCCACAAGTCTGGATGTGGTTTCCAATGACAACCTAACTGAGCTGACTATTGGCCTCCCAGGTTGATTGTGTATCGCCTTGTGCACTTTCTGCAGAAAGTAGATAGTCGCTTGGATAGGGTGATCTGTTTTCAAGTAAAGGCGTTCATCAAAATCAATTAAGCCCGTTTCCTTCCATCCAATTAACATTGAATGATACTCATTCATCCAAGTTTCGGGTGGGTCTTGTTTAAGTTTCTCATAATGATCTTTGTTTTCAAGTTGCCTTTTGTTATATAGTCAGTCATGTTTTGGACCATGAGATTATATATATATATATATATACATATATATATACATATATATATATATATATATATATATATATATATATATATATATATATATATATATATATATATATATATATATATATATATATATATATATATATATATATATATATATATATATATATTCACTGAAAAAAAACATAGGTTTCACACCAGTTATAGTTACCTGGAAATTTTACTGACATAAAACCATTGAAATTCCCACGTTATAGTTAGTTGGACTCACTATAACTTGCGCGCCTGCAATGCACTGCTGATGATGTCACATATTACATCACTCATGACATGGTAAGTGACATCACTCATGACATCACTGATGACACCATCCAGTGAATGTGTGTCTTTCTGAAAAATAAATTTGTTTTATATATGTATTTGTAAAGGTCGATGGAAGAATAAATGGTTAAATAAGTGCGTAAATGGATGTTTTAAAAAAAAAATGATTTGTTAACGGCCTTATTAAGTGTATCTTAGTGAATACATATATTAGCGAGTAACTTTTAAATATTGAAATATATGTATCAGTGTTTCACTTTGTGTATAAGTGGCTGCATGGGTTGGTGACTGACTGTTTTTTTTTATTTTCAAGACAGCATATGTGCAGGATTGTGTGGGTGGATGAGTGTGTATATGTGTGTGTTAGTGAGTGAATGACTGTCTCACTAGTGTCTTTATCAGTAACTACATATGTTTTCATCTATTATATGTGAGTATTGATGTATATAAGTGAGTATATGTGAGAGCGAGAGATTGTAAGAGTTCCTGTTTAAATAAGTATGTGTTTCTATAAGTGATTGTTTAAGACAGTAAGTATGTGTAAATTTCCATAGAAGTAAAGTGGCAGTGTGTGTATAGTTCTATATGCAAATAAATGGATGTTCAATAGTTTATTTGCATGTGTGAGTATGTGTGTGAGTAACTTTTGGATGACTGTCGGTGTGTAACAGGATGTATAGGTGTATCACTACATATGATGAGTGAGTATATGTATGAGTGACTATATAGAACTGTTGGTGAATGAGTGGATGTGTATATAGATGGTGGAATTACTGAATTGTGTGTTGTAACTGGTATGGGTATCTCCATTTTTTTGAAAATGTTAATTTCTATTTTTGAATACGTGTTTTAAGGGTTACATTACACTGAAAGGAGGCCTGTCACAAGGATGGTATCATCAGTGATGTCATGAGTGATGTCACTGACCATGTCATGAGTGATGTAATATGTGACATCATCAGCAGTGCATTGCAGGCGCGCAAGTTTTAGTGAGCCCAACTAACTATAACGTGGGAATTTCAATGGTTTTATGTCAGTAAAATTTCCAGGTAACTATAACTTGTGTGAAACCTATGGTTTTTTCAGTGAATTTATTAGGTTTTTTAAATGCTAATTCCTAACTATAACTGGTGTGAAACCTATGTTTTTTTCAGTGAATTTCATAGGTTTTTTAAATGCTAATTCCTTTCTATATCGAGTTTGTAACCTACAATTTATTTTTAATTTGCTGATTTGTGTGAGTATTATTTAGTATTATTTTTTTATACTAATATATATATTTTTTTTTAAATCATTTTTTGGGGCGCTCTGAGTCCGCGCACCGGTAAGCTCTCCGGAGAGTGCACCCAGAGCGCTACTTCCGTTCGTGTAAAAAAATATGAATGAAAAGTAAATAATAACGCAAGACATTTAGTACCATACATATAAAAGCAGTTTTTTTTAATAAGGAAATGAAAATAATTTTGCATTTCTGTGAAACTATCAAAACTTCACTTCGGAGCGCCACGTAAGCGCCCCCGGAAGCGCCTACGTTCGCGCCGCGTATGCGCCCCCGGAAGCGCCTACGTTCGCGCCGCGTATGCGCACCCGGAAGCGCTCCTGTGCGCGCAGCGTCAGCGCGTCAAGTCATGTGACCTTAAAATAACACTTTTCATTGGTTGCTAACAGTTTTTTTTTACAAAGAATGAAATCCTCACCCATTTCCTTCACTTCTTCTTTGACTTTTGTGACTGAAAGACCTGCCTTTTTTTCTCTTCGATCTTGCTTGGTTAATCATGGCTGCCAGACCATCCAGCAGTGAAGATGAGCCTGAATTCATTGATGAAGAGCTCCTCAGCCAAAAGTGAAAGAGCATTTCATCTGGAAATTTTTTTCCATACCAGATGGCCAGAAAAAGGTGAATGCTCCAAAAGTGGAGTGCAGGATCTGCAAAAAAGTCCTGTCACGGGGTGACCCCAAAAAGAAATATTCTTTTGGGAACTTCACAATGCTCCGCCATGTGGAGAGGAGGCACCCCCAGAATTTTGCCCGGGAAAGTGTCAGGGCTCTGGCACAAGAGGTTCCCATTGATGGGGCCTCTACATCCACCTGAGGAGCAACTACTTCTGTGAGGGGGCGATCGCAGGAGCTGGTTCCAAACATTCAGCCTGCATTCAACAAAGGTGTCCTGAAATGCAGATACTGCGATCAACTCCTTACCTTTGGGGAGCAAAGTGTCCTGCTCATGGTTCGAGCATTGGAGAACCATCGCTGCTGTTCCCAGCCCTAATTTTTTTTGTTTTTTTGCTCCTGTTGAGCAGTTTCCATTCCCTGTTTTTGTTTCTGTTCTAATAAAAGAAGAAAAAAAAATTCTTTTCAGAACTACCTCCAATTCTCATCAAAGAGCTATATTCTTAAAAAAATGAAAACGAGTAAGTGAAGTGGAGTGCATTGATAATGGAAAGGAAAAAGAGTAAAAAAGAACAGAAAGGTATGAGAGGAGAAAGGAAGTGAAGTAGGGGGACTGAAAGAAGATGAGTGTTGGGAAGGAAAGTAAGGGGAAGGAGAGTGAACATGGGGAATGTGGATATTCAAAGAAAATGTTGAAAAGGAACGGGGGTGTGGAAGGGTAAGAAAAGATGCATTGCTGGAGTTGCATCATTTTTGTGACACACTCCAGCAATGCATCACTTTTGCGCTTACAGATACGTCTGAAATACTGACATATCTGTAAGTACTTCCGACATAATATGTCATATATTTAATATGACGCATGACTAGAAGACTGAAGGCCTCATTTATGAGGCCATGCGTCCCTTTAACGCCATCGGTGCGTCACTTTTTGTGACGCACCAGTGCTGTAAATAATGCACCTTATTCAGTCATATTTACAAAGTGACGCATCTAGGTAGATGTGTCACTTTGTTAGCCCCTGCACCACATTATACCTACGTCAGGTGTAATGTATGCAAAAGGGACGTATTGATGCAAGAAAGGGTCGTAGAGCTGACGCAGTGAAATCTATGAGATATCACTGCGTCACTTTTATGATGCTGTTGCGTCCAAATCTTACTCCTGTTTCACAGCAGGTGTGCAGGCCCTTTCACATGGGGCCTGGCCCCATGTGAAAGGATGCATTGCTGGAGTTGCATCATTTTTGAGACACACTCCAGCAATGCATCACTTTTGCGCTTACAGATATGTCTGAAATACTGACGTATCTGTAAGAACTTCCGACATAATACGTCATAAATTTAATATGATGCATGACTAGAAGACTGAAGGCCTCATTTATGAGGCCATGCGTCACTTTAACGCCACCGGAGGGTCACTTTTTGTGATGCACCAGTGCTGTAAAAAATGCACCCTATTCAGTCATATTTACAAAGTGACGCATCTAGGTAGATGCGTCACTTTGTAAGCCCCTGCGCCACATTATACCTACGTCAGGTGTAATGTATGCAAAAGGGACGTATTGACGCAAGAAAGGGTCGTAGAGGTGACACGGTGAATAAACTGGGTTTTCCCCATGCTACGCTCCCCGGTCCGCTCCCCGGAGCGCGTACCGGGCGCTCCCCACGCGCAAATCGTTTTTTTTTTTTTTTGCCCCGCGGGACCCTATTATAGACCCCATATCAAACCTAGGGGGTCAGGTGGGGTCTACCCTGCTTCCTTATGGTCATTTCCCCCTTTTTTTGCCACCTCTTGTGTCTCGATCCTACCGAGACACAAGATGGCGGCCGCTCCGGACTGTTTCGAATGTTTACTGACACCCGTGAGCCAAGTGTGGAGAAGTGTGGCTCAGGGGTTAGAGGCGGCAGACCCGGAAGCTGAGATCGGCCCTGGATCAGGGTCCAATTCCCCGCCTCGGCGGGTCTTGGGCTCCAAAATTCCATGGACTCGATAATTCTCGCTCCGGTGCCTTCTCAATTCATGGGTTCACACTCTGCGACTCTGGGCAATAGCTTGCTTAATCTCCACAACGGCCCCTCGTGGCGGGATGCCTGGCTTTCACCTTGTGGATACCCCGGCGGGGTTATCTCACAGGGGAATACCAGGACGGGTTCCCTAAGCAAGCGCTTAGATACCGACCTCGGTCAGTGATTTGCGCTATATAAATACATGTACATTTACATTTACATTTACAATCAGCTTTCCGTGCGCAAGTCGCGTAGCACGCCCGATGCGCTCCCCGGTGCGCGTACCGGGGCGCGCCTATAGATATATATATTTTTTTTAACCTAAATTACTCAAAATCCACTGGAGCACATATCTTGAGACATAGCAAAGGCACATCGGGCTACCAGTCCCTACAATTTTGCTAAGTTTGGTGGAAAACCATTCAGCCGTTCGGTCTAAAAGTGAGTTTGACCGCCCTATGGAAATTAACATGGGGAAAACATGTTTTGGGACCTCCCTTTTATCCTGGCCCCCGCTTGACGAATCCCCCCGCAACTTTCAAGAAAGAACCAGAGCTCCGCGAGGCAAATTTGAGGAAATTTTCAGGCAGTTTGGTCAACCGGCGCCAAAGTTATTCCAAATAGAATTTTGAGATTGTGCATTGAAAAAAATCCTAACTATAACTACCTACTGGCGACCGACAGTAGGTAATACATATATATATATATATATATATATATATATATATATATATATATATATATATATATATATGTATATATATATATATCTACTAGCAGCCCGTCCCGACGTTGTACGGGTATGAATAGCTGCCGGCCAGTAGTATATTGTTTTGTAGGATTTCATTTTGATAGCATTTCTTATATGTGACAGGCCTGTGAAACGCTCCGATTCACAGTGCACTGCTGATGCACTTAAGAGTGCGCGTTCAGTAGTATGTGAACTCGAGTTTCCCTACTTTATTTTTCCTTGCAATATTATATAGCGCAAACTCGACAACATGGCATGAGCACAATTTACATTACAGAAGAACACATTCATTTGTGGTAGGCACGGGGAGACAAAGCGATTTGCCTGGAATCACAGGATGTTGAGCTGATGCCGAGATTCGAAGGTAGCTCCCCAGCTCTTCAGTTCGCAATTCTAGAACTTGTGGCGGGAGGTGTGTCTAAAAGTGTATGTCGGTGCTGGCCATCAATGAGAGAGACCTGTGCATTTTTCAAATGGGTGGTGAAAAAATATGAGTTTGTTGCTGGAGATGTGGGCCGCCGTGCCACCAATGTACTTACCCGGGGAGGGTAAACACCCATTATTCCGCAACTTTCTTTCCGCATACCATCACTCCGCATACTTTCATTACAAAAGTACCATGACTCTGCAATGCCATTATAACGCATGGCATTACATTTTATATGCTTTTCCCTTGCATACATTTACAACAAAATTAGTTGTAAATGCATAAATGGTAAAAGCTTGTTTTTTTATGTTTGGATAAGGTAAGTATGGGTATAGGGGTATATGTTTTGGGGGTACTGAGGTATATGTTTTGGGGTGTTTGGGTATTTTAAGGGTTCAGATATAGTTTTGGGTTATGGGGTACAGGGGTAGTTTTAGGGTTTAGGGATAGGTATGGGTTTGGGGGTACAGGGTTATTTTTAGGGCTCAGGGCTAGGTTTGGGTTTTGGGGTATAGGGATATATTTAGGGTTCAGGGGTAGGTTTGGGTTTTGGGGTACAGGGGTATTTTAAGGTTCAGGGCTAGGTTTGGGTTTTGGGGTACTGGGGTATTTTAGGGTTCAGGGGTAGGTTTGGGCATGGGTATTTTTAGGATTCAGGGCAAGGTTTGGGTTTTGGGGTACAGGGGTATTTTAAGGGTTCAGGGCTAGGTTTGGGTTTTGGGGTACAGGGGTAGTCTAGGGTTCAGGGGTAGGTTTGGGTTTTGGGGTACAGTGGTATTTTTAGGGTTCAGGGCTAGGTTTGGGTTTTGGGGTACAGGGGTATTTTTTGGGTTCAGGGGTAGGTTTGGGTTTTGAGGTACAGGGGTATTTATAGGGTTCAGGGCTAGGTTTCGGTTTTGGGGTACGGGGTATTTTTAGGGTTTAGGGATAGGTTTGGGTTTTGGGGTACAGGGTATATTTATAGGGTTAAGATGGGTTAGTGTTTAAGGGTGTTGGGGTATTTTAAGGAGTAAGGGTGGATTATGGTTATGGGGTGCAGGGGTATTTAAAGGGAGCAGGGTGGGATTAGCACACAATATGAGATATGGCATGAAGGGCGGAACATACCACACGTCCCCATCGTTTGTCACGCCCCCGGCACACGCCCACAGCACAAGGCAGACACGCCCACAAGGGACTACTTTGCTGGCACGGTTCTTTTACCTTTTAAATGTATATGGTGGGCGTCTGCATAGCCTATGTCCTTTTGCTGCAACTGCGCTTTCCAACGATGTATTGGGTGTTGTGATTGGTGCTGTGGTTCCTGAGATTACCTGCCTCAAAGGTTTGGGCTCTCTCTTTATTATATTAGTATAACCCCAAGAAAAAAGGGACGTTTCTAAATGCATTTTCCACTTGTTATGTTTTTGGGGATTTTTTATTTTTTGAACACAACTACAGCCTGAACCGGTGAAGAGAATTGCACTAAATTTGGCAGAAAGCTAGATGTTAGTCCAGGAGCATGGTTTTTGTTATTTGCTGTAAATCCGTTCAATAGTTTTTGAGATTTCTAACTTTAAATAATATAGATATCTGGGGACGCAAGTCCTTGCAGGGGACTTTCAGATACGACTACAATTTGATTGAATGTCAACTCTTCAGCAGAACGTGTTGGCAGCCATCTTGGGACCCAGCTTTTTTTCATCATGACGCAGACTCTAGGATGAATCCGCTGCAGCATTTTTTTAAAAACCAAGCGCGGGCTCTCGTGCTTGCTTGAGAATAACCTCTGGGTGGGCCAGATCCCGGGGGATATGCTAAATATAGGAGAGGGGCACGAGTTCCCTGTCCTAAGGCTTGTCAAAACCCCTGGGACAGCCACCTCCCAGGTGCTCTGTTTTCAGCAAGAGAGAGACAAAATGCTCTCACTTGCTGAAAGCGGAGCAAGTGTCTGTTTTCCTGCCCATTGCCTACCGACCAAAGAAACAGACACATTGCTTCGGGATCCAGGGAGCTGCATATTCAGAAGCTCCAAGGGTCTCAAAGCAATGCTGGCTCCTGCAGGAGGTGGGGAGCCAGCAGGCACTTCAGGGACCTTAAGGTTCCCCAATGAAGTGGGCAGACCCCGGGGCATGGGGTCCCCGGGGCAAAAATAAGGCTTCGGAGAGGGGCCACGTGGCCCTCCTCCTTTCTATTTATTTTTTTTCATTTAAAAAAGAGGCTGGCCCCAGGGGATGGGGTACCTGGGCCCAAAATGGGCCCGGGAGGGCGGGTGCTCGCACTTTAAAAATCGAAATGCTGCTAAGATAATTTACTGGTGAATTGGCACATAACTTTGACAGACACTTTATCATGAACATCAACATAGGGTGCACTTTTAAGAGTTGAAATACTGCTGGATAATTGATTGCAAATTTGCACAGAATGACCGTATTTTGAATGCTTCTATACTTTGCATATAAATAAGAGTAGTGCTGGGATATGCTGTTAAGTCAAATGGAAATGTTATTGTACATATAAAGAAGAGACAACAATAAACAGTTGCTATAACATTACTGGCATTGAATGGCTCTGGTCAACTCAAGATATCTATAAGTTGTCTTTGGAACATGTGCAGGGCAATAAGATACAGAAGAAAATCAAAATATGACATAACATGTTTGGGAACCATTGATGGTAAATTTTTGGAGGATAAGGCTATGGGGCAGCAACACTTTGAATTAACAAGTGAAATCAAGTACTGGGTAATGTTTGGATTTACGGAACACACTGAAAAGTGGAAGTGAAGCGGTTGTCCATGAAGTGTACAATGAATACAATAACAAGAATGAATAAAGGGCAGAGGATA
The DNA here is from genome assembly GCF_964263255.1 of Lissotriton vulgaris. Taxonomy (NCBI): domain Eukaryota; kingdom Metazoa; phylum Chordata; class Amphibia; order Caudata; family Salamandridae; genus Lissotriton; species Lissotriton vulgaris. The sequence continues at coordinate 447,462,897 of NC_141693.1, read as the reverse complement.
GGGACAGAAGAAAATGTGTAATGTAGGCATAATATGGTACTTCACCAATATAAAAAAAGAGCTATCATCAGCGATGTCATCAGTGCTGTCACTTATGAGGGAAATCTGAGCCTAACTATAACGTCCCTGTAACCTTTGTTTTTTTCTGTGAATTTACTTTGGTCTTTTAAAATCTTTTTCCTAGCTATAATGTCCATGTAACCTTTGCCTTTTAATGCGAATTTCTATGTGTTTTTATCCGGTGGTCACATTTGCAGAGTGGTGAAGAAAGTGGGTGGAGCATTTGACCAGCTCTCAGTAATCCCGCTGTAAGGGACTTACCGGAGGTAAGAGGAATGCTCCTTACCCTCCCCATCCCCAAGGTTCTTCAGCATCCAAAAGGACTTTATTCCCAAAACAGTACTGTGCCAGGAGGTGTTTTTGCAGAGTGGAACTTACTGGAGGTAACAGGAGGGGGTACTTGGCCCCAAAGAACCCTCTGCAGCCAAGGGGGCTACATCCCTCAACCATCAGTGCATCAGGAGGTGCGTTTGCTTAGTTGTGGAGAAACACAACTATACAATCCCACAGTGTGGGACCTACAGGAGGTAACAGGAGGGGTAGTTAGCCCCCAAAGGCCCTTTAGCAGCCTTCATCCCCCAATCAGTATTGTGCCAGGAGGTGCGTTTGCAGAGTATTGCGGGTGACCAGAGTAGTCTAGTCACCCGCATATCGATCTGCCTCCTTAGTATCTTGATGGAAATCTTGAAGAAAGAGGACTATGCTCCTATCCACCCCAAGGGAAAGCAAGGGTTGCCACAAACTAGATGTATTCACGCAATCAAATGCAGAGGAGAGGTCCATAAATGCCAGAAAGATGGTGCCAGAATAGGCAACTGTATACATATTCATAATCATAAAAAGATTTAGGCTATTGTTGAGCGACCAGGGCGAAAACCGTATTGGACACCTGATAGGATTTTATTCTGAAGGGCCCAATTGGATAACCTGTCTAACAAGATCCGTCGAACCACTTTAACTGCAGACTCCAACAGGGAGATGGGCCTGTAAAAGCAAACGCTATCTCTGTTCCCCATTTTAAAAACTGGGACAATGATGGAAGTAACCCATGAAATGAGGGCAAGATGGCCGCTGACAGTCTGTAGGGTGAGGACGCGCTTCCTACCTGCTCCCCCGCTCGTGTCTCTCCGTAAGGAATAAGCAAGGAGAAGAATGGAATCGTAAAACGGCGGTGTTTCTTGACAGCGATTATCTGTTCTGTGCAGCAGCCCCTAATTTGCGAGACGTAACGGGGTGAAGTGTGGTCTATGTGGATAGTCACGAAGGCAATAGCGGAGGTACTAACCCTCCCGACGGTGGAAGCGGCGCTGACTCGAGCATTGGCTAATGCTCGTCAGCTGATGGTGAAGGCGAGTGGCTGGAGGAACCAGTACCGGCAGCGGCAGCAGCTGAAGCGTTACCGGCAGCGGCAGCAGAGTTTAGCGGGTGCCTTGTCCACGAGTTGGCGCCTAATGGCACCGAAGATTTCGAAAGCTTCGAGGGAGGAGAAAGCTGCTTGGAGCGAGTCAGATGCTCCGGCGGCTAACCTCCGTACAAAGAAGCTGACGCGGACACAGGAGATGAGCGAAGATCCTCGCACTGCCGAGCAAGTAAGGAGTGTAACACGGAGTAAGGAGGCTGGTAGCAGTGTGGGGGAGAGGCTGAAAAAAAAAGATAAAGCGAAGGCAGCATTGACAATAAAAGGAAACAAGGGAAAAGTAACGGAACAGGGGAATTTGAGACAGCCATTAGTCTCAGAGGCTTTTTTTCCTGTAACTACAACTAGCTCTCACGTAACGTCTGGCTCAGCTATACCCCAAACAGATTTTGGTGAAGCTGTGGCCTTAGACCCTGACCATGGATCCCTCGCGAGGAAGATAGACACCAACTTTTTGGCAACCAGCTATCTAGCAGAGACAGATAATTTGGGAGCTCTAAGCAAGAAGGTGCATAGAGACGATGAGCCGCCACAAGGCGCACCGATACAGGAGAATGCGGAGAATGTGGCGACTGTGGAGATTTCTTCTGGACAGGTTAAACAGAGTCAAGAGAAAGGGGGCGAACTTGTACCCGATACTGGGAATGCTACTGGGAATGTTAGAAACGATAACAATGTTCCAATTAATACAAATGTCAACCATGGTGTTATAGAGAATGATAGTGCCTTGCATCATGCTGAAGAGAGTACTCCGCCTCCAAACCCGGGCTCGGGCGACATTCTAGCTCTGACGGAGGCTCTGACAGAGGCATTAAGGGAGGAGCAGAGTAATACTAATGCTTCTAATCCTCTTGTTATTACAGAGGGAGACAGTAATGATATTAACGCATCTAAACAGCCTGAGAGGGGGAGAATTGTTGAGGGGAATGGTGATGGAAACCGAAGTGATAATATGAGTAAAATGAGCAAAATGATTAATATCGACCCTAAGGTCGTGATATCCCTAACTGGTTCCCCTTCTGACGAATGTTTTTTTTCTGTTAATGAGGGTGAGGAGGAAGGAGAAGAGGTGGGGGCAGTTGGGGGGGACGAGTCAGAGGATTCCTCTATCGCCGACTTGGGAAGCGACCAGACATTATCAGGACTTGTAACAGAGACCATATCTACATCTGCCTCTGGTTCTGGAGAGCCTTCTGATAAAGTCTTAGCTGCAAAGCGTAAATCCAAAGTCTTGACTAAAAAAAGGAGGAGAACAAAAGGATCTATAAGCCCAGCAGCTATTAATGTTGCAAAGAGACTCGACTGGGACTACGCAGCTACATCTCAGATGTATAAAGAGGGTGTTGGGAGTCTAGATGAGACTTTGGGTTCTTTACGGTTGAATGAGGAGAGAGCCAGGCAAGGCCTACCCGAAACTCAGATTCAAAATCAGGAGCAACTCCGACGTCAAAATTCACCTTTGGGGTTTGAAATGATGTTTTCAATGCTTAAACAAATTCAGACTGAGGCAAGGGTAGAGAGCCAGAGAGCCAGACAGGAAAGTAAAAAAATACAAAACGCTCTTCGAAAAGTAAACAAAGTGTGCACAGAGCTGGCAGGGAGAGTTACAGAGGTGGAAGAGAGAACGGGGGGCTTGGAAGATGAAATGAAGGGATGGAAGGAATTTAGGCAAGACCAAGAGAAAATTAACAGTGATGTTTTATGGAAGCTCGAAGATTTTGAGAATAGGCAGCGGAGAAACAATGTCAGACTCTTAGGTATTCCGGAAGGAAGGGAGGGACAGGATGCAAGAGCTTACATAATTGAATTTCTTAAGGGTGCACTTCCAGACATAAAAGGCTGGGACTGGGAATCTGAGATTCAGCGTGCTCATAGATTTCCTTTTATACAGAGAAAGGGGGATGGTTCAAAAAAGCCTAGAGCATTCCTAATATATGTGGGAAATTTCTTACTGAGAGAAGAAATAATGGCCAAAGCAAGACCACAGGCAAAGTGTAGATACCAGGAGGTAGAGTTCTTCGCTAGACCAGACTTTTGTCACATAACGGTAGAGCGCAGGTGGAGACTGCGGGAGCTAATAGCCCCATTTCAGAGAATTGGGTGTGAGGCATACCTAATGTTCCCTAGTAGGCTGAAGGTGGTAAAAGATGGCCAGTTTAAAATCTTTCATTCTGAGGTCAGAGCAGCTGAATTTTTGGCATGGCTTAAGGAAAGGACCCCGCAGAACAGTACACAATCTCAGGATCTAGTGGTAGATCTACCAGCTAAAGGTAGCAGGATATAAAGTTAAGATCTCTGAAACTTTATAGAAGCACAAGAACAGAGAATTGTAGCGTATTGTTATATAACCTTGTAGTTTGGTAACAATAAGTGAGCATCTTCTATGTAGAGGGTTAGGAACACAGTAGGAGCGGGGGGGAGGGCGTGGGACCCAAGCAGACACAGCTGTCACATATAGGTCCGATGGACCTATTTGCCTGTAGGGGGGGTGGGATAGTCGGGGTGGGGGGGAAGGGTGGGAGACACGGGGGGGCAAGGAGCGCAAAGCATATAGGAAATGTATAATACAGGAAACAGTATGGAATATGAGGAATAATGAAACAGAAGGAAGGTTTGTGTTGGTTGTGTTATATAAAGCCGTAGTCATAATGTGTAATGTGTTTGTTTTTGAAATGACTAAAATCGTGATCGTATCTGTTAAAAACCCAGGATGAGTATACGTATAATGACATGGAACGTTTGTGGTCTTAATGATAAGATAAAAAGGCAGAAGGCAGCTGTCTTGATCAAAAGTTTAAGATTAGACTTTCTAATACTCCAAGAGACTCATATACAATTGTCTGAAATTAGGCTGCTAGACCAGCTGGGTCTTACTGTTTTAGCACACTCTAGGCAGGGAAGTAGGAACAGGGGGGTTGCGGTTATGGCAAAGCAAAGAGATGTCACCACTAGGAAAAAAAAGGAGGATGTATGGGGTAGATGGGCCTTGATAGAATGTTTGATTGGAGAAACATGGGTCACCCTTGGGTCTATTCATGGGTCTACAGGAGATGATCCTGAGATTTTTGAAGAAATCGACACTGAGTTGGCAACCTGGGCTCCATTTATATTGATAGGAGGAGATTTTAATATCAATGGAGCAGGGGGTTTGGGGCTGGGGCTGGGGCCCCCAGTTAAATATAAGGGAAGGAAGAAAAGAGTTTATAAAGCAATTGCTAACTTAGCTAGAAATAATGGCTTGCTTGATGTTTGGGACACCCTTAACCCGGGTCAAGATGGTTTTACATACTATTCAGCACCCCATAGGATAAGTGTCAGATTAGATTATTTTTTAGTTAACAGCCAAGGCATTGATGGGATAGACATCGAAAGAATACCAAGGTTGTTATCGGACCATAATCCTCTTATAGTCACCTTAAAAGGTGTGACAGCGGTAAGGAAGGCTTCGGAGTGGTCTTTTGAAAAGGCTTTTCTAGTGGAGGACGCTTATATCCAACACATGAGGAGATGGATATCTGATTTTTTGAACACAAATAGGCATACAGCACCCGTAGGGATAGTGTGGGATTGCTTTAAGGCTGGAGTGAGGGGTGAGACCATCAGCTATGGGGTTAGGAAAAGGAAACAGGAGAAAGAAAGAAGTGAGGGGGTAAGGAGGGAGCTACTGCGGGCAGAGGAGGAATTGAATAGTAGGACAGATCAAACTGGTAATGGAGCTCCAACGGACTCTGCATATCTTAAACTCGTGAAACTGCGAATGGAGGAGGAAGAACATATAGCAGAAAAGGCAGCCAAACAATATACAGTGAATAGAGAGAACTGTTATGAGATGAATGAAAGAGTGGGCAAAATGTTAGCAGCTAGAACTAGACAGAAGGTATCCTTTGGGGAGATAAAAGCAATCAAAGACAGCTCAGGAGTGATTGTTACTAATGTACAACAAATAAGGGAAGTCTTCAGGAATTTTTACACGGATTTATATTCTGAAAGTGATATAAAAGACCCTGAAGACATATTGGAGTATTTGAACTACTATGAGGGGAGGCAGTTGGAGGAAATAGAGAAGAAGAGGATTGATAACTTGTTAGACTTAGAGGAGGTAAAAACAGCCATGAAGAGTTTACCATCAGGAAAAGCGGCTGGTCCAGACAAAATCCCGCTAGAGTTTTATAAGGTGTTCTGGGAGGAGTTAGGTGGAGATATGCTTTATACTATGAAACAGGCACAGAAGGGAAGCTCAATACCAGGCACTTGGTCTGAGGCCGAAATTGTGGTTATTCTTAAGAAAGGGAAAACGCCAACTAACCCGGGGTCATACAGACCGATCACTCTCATGAACACGGACACAAAGATCTATTCAAAGGCATTGGCAACAAGATTCGCCAGTGTAATAACACCTCTAGTTACTAACACACAACACGGATTTATACCGGGACGTGGGACTACACATCACGTAAGGAAGTTGATCACCCTTATGGATAAAACAGAGGCTGATGGGGACCCATTCGCGGTATTATTACTTGATGCTGAAAAAGCTTTCGACCGTGTTTCATGGATATATATGTGGAGTGTTTTGGAAAAATTGGGATTTGGGAGTGGCTTTTTAACAGCGGTAAAGACATTGTATGGAGAGCCTGTGGCTGCAATTAGAATTAATGCGGGTTTAACGGATAAAGTAAAAATTAACAGGGGCACAAGGCAGGGTTGCCCATGCTCCCCGCTATTGTTTGCGATATATCTAGACCCATTAATTAGGAGACTGGAGTCAAATAGGAATATCTCCCCAATTGTTACACTTAGGGGGGAGTGCAAGATTTTGGCCTATGCCTATGATGTGGCGGTTATAACATCATCACCCACAGAGGCTATAAGACATGTGGAGCAGGAGGCAAAGAATTTTGGGAAGGTTTCCGGGTATTCTTTGAACACCGGAAAAACACAAATTATAAAAAATAGTAAGGCCTTATGCCAGGATCCTCGGGTGGTACGGACGGGAACCTATTTGGGAATAACCATAACTTCAGAATTAGACAAGATAGTAGAACTAAATATTGATCCTATTGTACGGAAAGTTGGGGGGGAACTAGACAGATTGAATAATCTCCATCTTACCTTGGTTGGAAGAGTGAATATTATAAAAATGCTAATCATGCCGAAATTCTTGTATTTCTTCCGAACAATTCCCCTATGGTTTGATAACACGTGGTTTAAAAGGATTGAAAATATGATTAACAAATTTATATGGTCCAAAGGTAAAACTAGGAGAGCGGCGAGATTCCTGGCACTCCCACGGGAAAGAGGAGGATGGGCGTTACCAGACTTTAAATTGTATTACTGGGCCGCTGCCCTGCAGTATATGGTAGGATTAATAGGTGGAGCTGAAGCAGAAGGAGAAGATCACTTAGGGTCATTAGCGATATATGGTATATTGCTGGGTGAAGAAACAAAAAATATCTTTTTGAAAAATTTTGATACGGCATATTTTAAAAGAACACGCTTTAAGACTCTACTGGGTGCACATAATATTTGGAAGGCTTTTATGAAAAAGTTTGGATTGGGGAAGTTTAACAGGTATACGAGGTTACACGAGAATATGTTATTTCCGGGAGATATATTCTCTGATTCAGTGTTTACAGAATGGTATCGGAAAGGGATAATAAAACTAGGGGATGTAATGGGGACACAAGGGTTGAAACAATTTGCAATAATACAGAAAAAATTTAATTTGTCGACACATCACTTCTTCAAATACTTACAAGTAAGAAGTTTTCTACAAAACAAAAGAGGGGGAACAAGAGGATTTGAAAAAATTAACATATTAGAGATAATAGAGACTGGAGTAGATTGCACAATCAAAAGATTTTATCTCGAGCTAAATGAACAAAGACCAGACGACATGGCTAAATGGGGGGAAATCTGGTCAACGAAGCTGGGCATAGAACAAGAGTGCTTTAATATTTCATTAGAATTAGGGTTGAATATTCTATGCTCTGCGTCATTACAAGCACAGCATTATAAGACTATGTATTGGCTATATTACACCCCGGCTAAACTGGCACAATGGGGAGCGACAACTGGTATAAACTGCCCTAGATGCACGAGCGCAGATGCAGATGCCATCCATATGTTCGCAACATGTCAGAGTTTAACTACTGTACTTAAAGAGATAGAAATGTTTCTACAAAAGGCACTAAAACTACCTGCTAACTTAACACCCGCGATTATTCTGCTAGGTGTAGATGGAAATAATGACGTTGAGACAGGGAACTATTTTATTTTTGTGGCCATGGCAGTGTACAGACTGTGTGTTGCCACTGCATGGTTAGATCAAATGGCGCCATCATTCCAACAATGGCTAGCCAGGTTGCTGAATATATACAATTTAGAAAAAGCGATCTACTCCAGAAGAGGGAAAAGGTTGAGGAAATTAGGCTTGGAAATATGGGAGACAATAACGAAATGGAAGGAAGAAGAATGATTTGTATAGGAAATGTATATGTATATAACTTGTATATAACTTGTATTAATGTGTATACTATGTGTAAAAAAAGTATAATAACGTATAACACATATAGAATGCATAATTGATATTAATGTGCATGTATAAGGAGAGTGATCTCATCCCAATATGGAGTGATATATTATTTTGGTATTAAGAAAAAGTTTCTTTTTGTTTACTTTAGATGAAGCATACGGTGTAAATCTCATATGAGTAGGCAATATTGTTTTTCTTTATTATTTGCTCCATGCCCCTTCTGTGCTCCAGAGGGGGAAAAAACTTAAAAAAATTCTGTGAATAAAAAAGATTTTAAAAAAAAAGGAAGTAACCCATGAAACTGGGGTGGGGGGATGGCAGACCTAGCAGCCACAATCAAAACAGCAGTAAGCATTGGTGCCAAAAACTTCATGTTGGACATATAAAGGCGGGGGGAATTCCGTCCAGTCCAGGAGCCTTGTTACTCGTCATACCAGCCATTCCATGTTTCATTTCTACCACTGTGACTGTTAGGGCTAGATTTTCAGTATCTCTCCCCCAAGACAGGCTCTGATTCAGTACGCCCCCAAACATACTCTCAAAGTGGCTGACACAGTCATTCTCTGTCATATGCCTGTTCAAGGCATTTCCTGTATCTGCTCCCAAAATTGGGCTATTAATAATGCTCCAGAACTTGGTGCTACTTCTCATAGTGCTAGCCATAAGCTTGCTCCAAGCATCCTCCTTCAAAGCTACCTTGCATTTTCTAAGGGCTACTTTGTACTACATTCTTTGGGTTCTAACAAGGCCTCTATCTCTAGGGACGGCATGCAGTACTTCCTTAATCCTCTAAGTGCACAAGAGCAAACTGTGTCAAACCATCTTGGTGCCTGTTCTCGTTGGCTAGTGGGGGAGGGGACCATCATTAGAGCCGCAACAAAGCAAGAAATAGATTTGATAGCTTTAACAATTGCCACATCTGGCTGCCGAGAGGTAGCCAGACAGACCTGGATCTCTTTCTGACAGTTGACTACAAAAGTATCATGAAAGGAGCCTGGAATAATCTGCACCCATTTGAGCCTTCTACCCCCATTGGTCGGCTGTAACACACTTCTGCCCCTGTTCACCTGCTTCAAGCTCCAACTAGCTTTTAGACATAGGGGATTATGATCGCTAAAAATACTTGCTTGGATGGAAAAATCTGAGATCAAATGGAAAAGAGGTGTACATACTAGAATGAAATCAATAAAAGGGTCACTAACATGCCCTTTGAAGTTGGGTTTAACAGCTCTCTGGAGTGGGCCCACTTTACCCATTGCTGATTGAAGGTCAAAATCACATACCAGCGTATTTAAGTTATCCCCCTGACCACTATGTTCAAAGTGCATGCCAAACATGCGGGGACATGTAGAAACTGGGTTGTATTATTATTCAGCCAATGCAACTCCTTGTTTTTTGACTGATAAAAATCTTTGTTAGAGCCAGGTTTTAAGATGGGTACATTGCCCAAAACCATGGCAAACAGTGTTGCTTCTGGAGGTAGGTTAATGGTGGTTGTGTCCTGGGACTCGGCGCCTGAGAACCCAGATACCAAGATAGGGGTTCATACTCCTCCAGGCTCTCTCCTAATGGTCAAATTGCTGCTTCGACTTTCCATTATTCTAAAAATCTCCATTTCTGGAGCCTGTGCAAGCTCCTTTCGAGGTGTGGGGGGGGGAGCCGAGGCATGTGGGGCAGAGGGGAGAAAAATACTATTTGAGTGACTACTAGAAGTATGAATCTCCCCATTTGAGGTGACAAAACAGACTGCCTTTGGCCCAAATTTCCACCATTAGATGCTAAGGTCATTTGATTGGTGTTGACTATATTACTGGTCTTCTTGTGATATTCAGATTAAAGTGAGAGTTCCCTCTCGATTGTGACCAGGTTTTGCTTAAAGGGATCCAATCTGGTATCCAGTCCATCCAAGACGGAGCCCACGCATGGCTCTAGCGTGGCTGTTAGTATGTCCTTTGAGGGAGATACTGCACCTTGAATAACAGGAGATTAAATATCTGCTTTGGGTCATTTGCCACTTTTGCACTTGGTTGCTGATCCAGTCCTCCTACTAGTCCCTGCCGCCTAGAGATCCATTTGGACTACTGCCACAGAGCTAGTAGCTCCAGGGCCAAAGGCAGACATTAGGGTTGGAGGGACCTTACTTGTCCCCCGCCATCTTGCTTTCAACCCATCTGCCTTGGTATGGGCTCTGACCAGACTGGGGTACAGAATGATCCCTTAACTCCACCATTTCCGGGGTACAGAAAGAGGTTGTCTGGCCACCTTCTGGGCTCGGAGTGCGAAGATGTATCTGGTTAACCAAGGAACGTGAGAGCCGGAGAGCCACCAGCTCGATTTCCTTTTCAAGAACCCCCGCTACTCTTTGCATAAAACAGTCCATGGTTGAAATTGCTGGTGCTACATGCACTAAGGCAGCAGCAATCTTGCATTTACCCATTAGGCCTCAGCTGGTTTGAGGAAGTGTCTTATAGAAGCAAAACAGCGTGAAAACACAGAGAAGGCCCATAACCATAAGACAAAGCAGATATGACTTGGTTGCATTAACCCAAGGCAAGTCGAGCAATTTAGATCAGTATACTCTGGCACGCTAACTTGCAAGAAAAATGGTGGAAAACCATAGACCCTTACACCATCTAGCCCCTCATGATGCAGAGTCCACAATAATACTGTAATGCAGCCCCAGTGGGCTTACCTTGTTCCTGAAGTAGATATAACAACAAGCACAGTTCTAAGTCCAGTGAAGATTACTCTCTCTGCTTGGAGCTGAACATGGATATATAAGGGGGGGGGGATAAAAGACACTCAAGCCGCAGGGCCAAGAAAGGGGGCCCAGCCCAGCCTCCTCTGAGCTGTGATGCGTCTTGTGCCATGGGAGTCGTCCTCGCAGGCAGAAATGCGTGTTGTGGCCCCTCCTCCTGGGCACAGCTTTCTGGGACTAGAAGTCCCTGTCTCCAGCAGCAAAATATTTTACAGAACAGAGGACCCTAGTAATTAAGGATCAACGGAATGATAGACATATACTAGATAGTATATATGACTTCTGTCCAGCCGGACAGAATTTTTATTTTTCAATTTTTCAGATTAAGAGTGTAAATATAATATTTATACAAAAGTGGGCACAGCCTGTGACCCACAAAGGACAAGACAAAACATGTGACAAAACAAGTATGTAAAAGCGCACAAAAGCGGTCTGTACTATCAATCTGTTTTACAGACTAGAATTAAATCATAGCAACCCATTGTTTTACACAATACGTGAATTCAAACAAACATATGGTGCAATAAGGTCGACGACGTTTCGATGCAATTACTAAATACATGCATCATCATCAGAACAAAAGCTGGTGTGTCAAGTTTGTCTTGAGAGTTTTTTCAATTTCATTACCCCTTATGTAAGCCTAATAGCAATCCTGGGGGTACTCGGCCTGTCATAAGCGATTATTAGCTGTGGAGAGCCAAAAGCTATCTGTCAAATTGTGCCCGCGTGTGAGAGATTGCGGTACTGTCTACTCACATCGCCTTCGCCGGTAATTTTATACTGGGAATTAGAGTAATGGAGCAGTGCTCGTCTTCTCGGCGATTCGATAATCCATAATGGGGTTTAATTCGGGCTTTGCTTGATTGCAGGACAGAAGGTGATGGAGGACTGGAACCAGCAGTATTCCACCACTGTCAAGATCAAGAAACTATTAGGACAGAAATGTAAATGTACACCTACAACAATAGTCTTGTTTGCCGTCCATTGGGAAGGTGGCTAATTTGGAAGAAGTTAGCTATCTCAGGGCCACTTTCTGCAATATGGTTCTCCTTGATGACAAAACTTTGGAGAAGAAATTGCTTGGCGATTTCAGATTGTCGCGCTGAGGTAGGTGTTTTTGTTGTGTATTTCTAGAAAAATCTAATGGAGCTATATAGTTCCCTCAGCTGTCAGCATATGCCCTTTGTAGTGTTGTTCTGTCTCTTTATTTGTACTATTTTGTTATCTGATTCCATGCTGAGATTTCTTTTGTGACAGTAGGAGTCAGAGGTTATTTGAGGTCTGAACTGTCAACCTCTATTTCCTGGTGGTACACTCATCATAAGTACCTGAATCCATGTGAATAAGAGAGACATTTAGACCCTAGCAGGCATCCTTATAACTGGCCACCTCAGCAAAGACCCTGGCCTCTACTCTCATAGTGGAAGACTGCCTAACTTATTTAGGGACACTACTCCCTGATGGGTATTGCTAAATCCTTAACAAAGACACCACAAAAACTGTTTCTGGATCGGCAAGAAAACGGAAACACACGTTGAAATAAAATCAATACCTGGAATAAGAAACACCCTTTTGAAAAAACTCCTTACTACCATGTGCAGAACGAATAGCCACCAGAGATATAACCACAGCATTAAAAAAGTATTAAATATAGATATAAGGGGTTCAAATTCCGAATGCCAGAAGCACCTTTCTGAGGCCAATGACATTGCAAAGACACACACACAATTTCAATACTTTTAAGGGTTATGAAACAGACATGAAGCTGCTTGCAACTGCGAGAAAAGAAACATCATCTTCTGGTGGGAATAAACAATGTTTCTGGTCTTCTAGACTTCATCATACAGTAGCAGACGATGTAAAATAAATGTGGTGAGGCATGGCGGGGTAGGCAGTGCGGAAGAGTGAAGCGCAGGGGACAAAGCGGGAGGGGGAGCGTGAGGGGGCTAAAATACATATATTTTTAACTTACCTGACAGTCTTCCACTTGCTGAGCTTCTCCCCTAGCTTTTTCCTCTTCGCACAGGCTGCAGCTTCCCCAGCGGCCAATCCCGATGCTGCTCTCACCATGAAAGCAGCATAGGGATTGGGCGGAGTGCACTGGTTCTGCGCTCCATTGGGAGCTTGGAGCCCATGCCTGCTGATCTCTCCACCCAGCAATACAGCTGGGTTGAGATGTCAGTGCGCATGAGGGTTTGGCCGGCCTGAGACAGCTAGCGAAACCCTTATGCGCATTGCAGCAGGGCCCACCACTTCTCCTCCCCTGCTGCAGTGCTGTGGCCCCAACCCCAAGACTCAGCCGCAGGAGGAAAAACAAAATGATCTGTATTAAGATAATTTTATTTTTCATTTGCCTCTGCATGCAGTGGGGGGACAATTGCCCGCCAGGGAAGTCTACAATTTTGAGACCATGAGCCAAGGGTGAAGGATGGTCCATTTGAGGGAGAAAAGGTTTAGGGAAAAGTAAACTGAGACAACATGACGTCCACAACAGAAAGGGTAACATGCATGCATGCCCCATCCTGCACAACAAAAAGGGCAAGTGCTCGAATTTGCCTGATCCTTATTAGAAGCTTGGCTATCAATGGAAACTGAGAAAAATAAAACAATAACCTCTTTCTTCAAGAAATACCCAAGTCATGTACACCATATCAGTAGCCTTAAACGGAAGGACAGGAAACAGTCTTCTGGGAAGGGCATTGGCCTCTGCCATCTGACAATGTTTTAGTGGTTGCTGCCCAGTACATGCTTGGCCACAGATTAGCTGCTGACTGTCCCTTGAACTGTCATATTAGTAAGGTAGAACCTTCACAAATGTTGAAACACTAAGGTTGCTGAGGCAAAGTACAATTTAGCAATTTGCATATATTTAACCAAACGAGAAGTTAAGATTTCAAGTGTATCCTTGTCCATCTATTTTGAGGCATCCAATGTAGGTCTAGGAGGAAAGATCCATTCCAGATTTGATAGTTTATACACATAGGTACCAAAGCATATAATGAATATAAATGAAAGTAATTTACATAGTTTAGTGGTCTCCTCAACACTGTGGATCTGGAACTCTTGCAACTACCTTGGACATCCCTGGTCTACATCGATTAGTTATGAACTAATAAGCATTTTACCAATGGCAGGATAGCACTGATTGATAAATGAGTGAATAAATCAGTGGTTTCTTGAGCTTTCCACGTCCTACACACCTTTATAAAAAGTGGTGTCATAGCTATTAGGACACTTTCACCTATCTCAATGATCGCTACTCACTCATGACCATAAATGAGTAATTCTTCTCCTAAAATTAACTTGTGTTGCTTGTATCCAAACCCTTTGAATTTTTGCATAAGTGAAAATCCGCGGACAAACCTTTCATTAAAATGAGTAACTGCTGACATTTTATTCCTATACTATTTAGCACTTGTTTTGATTTGTAATGTGGGTTGAACCTACTGTATATTTATATTCATGGCCCAGTTAATATGAGGAGCCATCAACATGGGAGAATATGTCAAATTCGTGTTTTTGTCATTGTATTCAGCAGCACGCCTAAGCGTACAAGATTACATGTCATACAGCGCTAGTGCTTGTATGAACAGCGCTCTGATGGGAAAGTAATGGGACAGAGCCATGGTACAGTTTGAATTTCTCCTAAAGGTGAAAGCTGAGACATCCATGTTATGTTTCACCGTTCCCGTCTAGGCTAATCCCTCAGATTTTCCCAGCTCCCCTCCCCCAGCCCGAAACCTATAATAAAGCGGGCCGTTCATAGAGCCAGCGGATTTCTGTAATTAATTAATTTAGGATTTGCAAGGAGTCGTAAGGTCAGCCCTGCGCCATTGTGCCGCTCTGCCTCCGCAGGTTTGGTTTATTTAGGGTCAGAGCTCGCGGCAGCAGGTGATTTTTAAGCAGCTGAACTAGGGGCCTGCCGTCCTGAAATAAAGGCCCAACGCATTTAACCAGCGCCGCGCCGCATCATTTAAATAACCAGGCGACTGTGCATCAACAGAGACAGTTCCCTCGGGTGATGTAAATCCAGGTCTTCGTAAAATTGTGAGGAACGTAAAGCTCATTGATAAGGAGAGACAGCTGTATTAACCCCTTGAAGTATGGATGTCCAGAAACAGCGCTATGGAGATTCAGCAACGTTCCTTAGAAGATCTAACTAGAACTTTAGTGGCAGATTTACAAGTCCCTTGAGACACTTTTACGCCGCTGTTGCATCACTTTTGTGACGCAGCGGCGGCATAAACAATGCTCCACAATGCAACATATTTACAACGTGACATGTCTAGTGAGATGCGTCACGTTGTAAAGCCCTGCGCTACATTATACCTGCGTCAGGTATAAGGTATGCAGGGTGGGCGTTCCGTAGCAAGATTTCCCTAAGTCACTTTTACGTCCTTGCTAAGTCAAACCCTTACGCCTGCTTGTAGCAGAGTTAAGGAGTAACACAGCACAGCAAGTATAGGGCACCCCTGAGAAGTGCTGGAGTTGCATCACGCTTGCGACACAACTCCAGCACTGCGTCACCTTTATACCATCAGATGCGTCACGCATCTCTCTATACTTGCGCCACGGTGGACCACATTGTAAGTGCGGTGCATCCATGGTGGCGCAAGGGGTTTCAACCGTCACGAAAAATAACTGGCGCATCCCTGCTGATATGCAGGGATGCGCCAGTTATTGGAAATCTGCCCGTTAGTGCTTTGTGGAAATAATGCATTAGAATGTTCGCATAGTTTGAGACTAAGGCCCACATGCATCAAACTCCTGTTTTGCAATTCCTAATTTGCGATTTTTACCGAATCGCAAATAAGGAATCGCAAAACGGGATGCATTATTGAAAGTGCATAATATTTGCTATTCGGTAAAAATCGCAATTTTTACCGAATCGCAAATATTATGCAAATTCAAATTTGCGATTTCGCAATTCCCATTGATTCCTATGGGCCAAAAGGCCCATAGGATTCAATGGTAATTGTGAATTCGCAAATTGGAATTCGCAAAATGTTGATGCTTTCCATGGGTGAAGGGGGGGTCCAAAGGACCCCCCCCCCTGCACCCCTAAAATGTATTTTAAAATGGATGTTTCACACACACATGTCCTAAGGACATGTGTGTCTGTAACATGACAGTGTTTAAAATGCTAATTTGAGCATTTTAAACATTTTTCCCAAATTACCACAAAGTTCACCCTCGTGGTAATTTGCCCCCCCTAATTGCGAATTCGCAATTTTAAAATTAATCATGCATTGCTTTTAAGGAATCGCAAATTTGCGATTCCTTAAGAGCAATCGTATTTTTGGAATTTGCTAAAAATAGCAATTTTTCCGAAAATGCTTGATGCGTACTAAAAAGGTATTTAGGAATCGCAAACGGCCGATTTTACCGAATCGCACCGTTTGCGATTCCTAAATAGCTTGATGCATGTGCCCCTAAATTTACCAGCTGGACTGTGTCGTTGAACACGACTGGGATCCAACTTGTCCAGTCATGGTTCAAAAAGCACTTCTCCATGGCATAGCACCCGGTAGTGAGTTATTTACCGGGTGAGTTAAAACCCTCAAATCCCATTTTTTTCACTCGAAAATGAGGCATAACATACAAATTCATATTTAGCACTCTGCAGTATGCGTGGTTAACCTGATTTCTCAGCCTTTAAAATTACTTAACTAGTTTTCACATGCCGTAAAAGCGGTATTAAGGTAATTATCACAAAACTCGAAATCCCAATTCATGCAAAAACTTCTGTTTGATAGGTATTCGAATATAAACCTCTGTCGGTAATCCTGGCCCAAGACTCGAATTCCCAGATTGCTCATGGGAGTCCCTGACTGAAAACATAGGGGCAGATTAGCAGTTTTGGTGCTATTTAGAGCACCTGATAAATAACGATACCACGGGGTTTGTTATTTATAGGGTGCGATAAATATCACTGTTTATGAGTTTCTGGGGAATAATATGCTGATTTTGATGTTCAACGCACAAGAATCAGCATGATACGGTGATCGCCATTTGGGTTTTCTCTGACAAATTTCTGCAGGTTTGACTTACCGAAATCTAAAGAAGGTTGAAGTATTCACCATCAAACTCATAATTCCAACCAAGAAGTAAACAATATGGGTCATAAACTCGTAATCAGGCCCTAATTGTCCTGCTGACATGGAGCAACCCAACAGCTAAAAAGTAAGTAGCAAGTGGATTTTCCCATATAGCCAAAATAATTCCATGCAAAAACAGACAACCTGTTAATTGTCAAATTGATGGGCAATAGGGTTCCGACTGCTCGTTTGACTAATGCAGAGATACTTATAGGGTGGCGGGTCCGTAAGCAGCGCTCCTAACTTTTAATTGCAGCCCCCTGGTGAGCTGAAGCACTGGGCTGCTGTTTACTTGACAGAGCAGGAACATTCAGAAAGCTGTGTGACAAACGGGCACACTTTAATTTAAAGTAACAGTAAATAAGAAAAGAAGGTGTCCAAGAACACTTATCTTTAGGAACACCATTAGTTTTAAAGACATCTTGCACTAAACATGTAAAAACATGATAAACTCTCACAACACTTCAAAAAAGTATTTTATTATTATGCATGCGCGTTTTACCTTAGTAGATCAGATTGTATCACTGCATT
Organism: Lissotriton vulgaris; assembly: GCF_964263255.1. Lineage (NCBI taxonomy): Eukaryota > Metazoa > Chordata > Amphibia > Caudata > Salamandridae > Lissotriton > Lissotriton vulgaris. Next base: position 447,445,498 of record NC_141693.1, on the reverse strand, counting down.
GAGAGGCATTTATTAGCTGTGATAGTTTTCAAACATGATCTTGGAAACATTCATGCCAACCCATTCTGAAAATAATGCCATTATTGAACCAATAGACGAGTCATTTGTCAGGTGCACCTTATGTGTAGCCTTGGTTGTTATATAATTGGAACACCATTATAGTTTATTGAATAAAACACAAGAGAAGGTTTTGTTCAGCACCCATCCTAAACTCATATATTTTAAGGGGCTCTCATATGTGGTAATGAAGAACTAGGAGGCAACGTGAAACTAACCAATTGCCTAGGGTCACAAAATTTCATCAAGTGGGGAAGCCAGGACTGATACCAGGTTTTCTGGTTTCATATTTTGCAAAGCAGCTGCCAGATGAGTGTCGCTTTTCCGCTCACGTTTTGCATTAGAAGGTAATGGTTTGACTTTAATTCTTGGTTCACGAAAATAGAGTATTGGCAGCAGACAGAAGTCACGTAAAGGCTTGGTTTGTTGTCAACACCATGCATCTGCTTCACGTCCCCCTACACCCACAGTCTTTGGTAGATTATTTGCCCTTCCTCAACATTTGGCTAGTTAGAGTAAGGTCCAAGGTCCCTGTTACGATAGACGGTTAAAAAGCCAGTGTCAAGGGCTCCTCAACAGATTTTCAGCCTTGCCCCAACATCCGTAATGTGTGCCAAATGTCGGGGAAGGACCAATAATATGCCAAGGACAGTTTTTGACGTCGTTTTCTGAACCGTCTATCATAACGGGGATTTTGGAACTTACTTTTACTAACCAAAATGATACAGCTACTTCTAATACCTCTGCGAAACCGTAATCAGAGAGGAAAAGGGGTGCCTATGTGGAATTCCTGACTGAACGAAACATTTTGAAGGTCTTTACTCATATGGATCAGTAGATATATCTTAGTACCATTGTAAAATGTCAACCATAGACTAACTAGCCTGTGTTGGTGGACCCCATAACACTTAGATGCAACTTTAAGCCTTGAGAAAGTCGTTCATCAACGAAACACATGTCGGCTGTGGATGTACTACAACTATGTGTCAACTTGTTTAGAAAAATAAATTTGTTTATGTTCTTGTCATTTGGACTGATTTGAGTTATGATGTACTTAGGCAATTAAAATACATTACTGACTTTTGGTTGGTACTCTTTGTGGTGCAGTGCTCTGTTTTTGGTTTACCAGATTTAATGTGCATGGGGGAAGCTTTCTCTCTGCACTGAGTGACACAGTGGATGGCACAGTGTTAACATTGAGCACGCCACATTACATATCAGTATATACTTGTGCAATACGCTAACAGAGGTGCTGACTGTTTTCTTAGTAACCACTGCCATCACTTTTATATATTACGATTATTTTTGTGCACGAAAAGAAACCTTCCTGCACAAAAACAATCACTAGAGGCTTTTTCCTCTTTCTATGTGTGCTGCAGAATGCAGCACATATAAAACGAGGGAAAACTAGGGGAAATAAAGATATTTCTCCTCGTTGTGCCTCCTTTATGTCTCCCATAGGGAGGCATAGGTTTTTGGCGCTGCCTAAGGCTTCCAATTTCTTGAAAATCTGGGGCAGTGTCAAAAAGCCATGGATGTTGCTAGGAACTCACCCAGCAACACCCAACAAATGCCCCTTTCATGCAGTTTTCTGTGCAAATTTGGTACATATTTATAAGGCTGTTATAAATATGCTAGTGGCACATTGTGCCACCGGAACAGAAAAAAAAGTGATGTTCCGGTGGCGTAAAAGTGCCGATAGGGCCTAATAAATGATGCCCAAGATATGTAACCACTTTCAGTATTAATAATTACTACATTTACAAAAGCTCAGTTAGGCACTAGGATGTGCTGAAACTGGACTGTGATCCCAACAAATATGTCATTACAAGACCCTGCAAGATGTACAAATGAGCACCCGCAGGTAAAACATGCTTAGTTCAAGAGACAGTATAAATTATGATCAGTCGGTAATTAAACAAATCTACCTTCAATTATTTTCGGCCTCTCCCTAGAGGGTGATACAAGCACAGCAGCTGTATTTGATGTAAGCAAATCTTGGGCGATGCACAATAATTTGATGATTTCAATAAATCAAAGACAGCAGATTAGGTCTTTCATCAATTCTAACATCAGGAACTCTATTTATTTGGTCATCTGTCTATGTGGACTGCAATAGGTAGGTTCAACAATAGGAAATTAGTCTTGTTAGAACTTGGGAAGTGATTTTGTGATATGAATTTAGGACCTTAGATGTGATATTTTCTGAAATTTGAAGATAATAAAGTTGTGAGAAAGAATAAATCTGAATCTGCATAATTTTTTTGAACATTATGGGGCCGATTACAATCTCATTAGGAAGGCCTCCAGATGAGTTCCGGAATGAGCAAATCCGCTTCGGAGCCTATGTTTCCGACCGAATCTTCCCCCGTTCTGACCGACCAAGTACGATGCTAAGATCTCATCCGCGTCGACCGAATAGTTTCTGAACCCAATCCTGTCAGTCCGACTCGTTCGCAGCCAAATCGTGCCATGCAATGGAGCCGGCTTCTGAACGAGCGAGTACGATGCACGATTTGGACAGCCATATCAATTTGGTCTCAGCGAGATGAAATGGCTGTGGGAATAAGATTTCGGGGGCTGTAGCACACCGCCTTCATCCGAGGCCCTCCGAATCGGTCCCATGGGGGTACCCATGGGTCCACCCTTTCCATGCATGCACAGTGTGGGGTGCCCACCACGGGGTGTGCGCTTTTCCCCAGCCACCCCTTTTTGCTATGGGAGCCTGTGTTCATCATAAGTCAAAAGTCAAAGTCAAAGAAACTTGGTGAGCGCACAAATCACCAAATAAATCTCCTGGCGCTTGCAGAACTCCAGTAGACTGGCGGTCAAATCTAGACAGCGTTATTTCTGATGAAATAGTCACATTTTTAATTCCTTCCGAAAACACTTGTGATCAGCGATGGAGAGAAGATGAGACGGAAGCTTATTCCAGAGATCGGGGGCAAGAAAGGAAAAGGATCATCTCCCACTTCGTACAGTGTGAATTCGCAGTGGGGTAGAAGAGATTTTGAGCTGGATCTTAACAGTCTTCCTGGCTGATACCTGTTGAGCATACAGGCCCCCATAGAGTTCAATGGGAGTCCGAGCAAACCGAGTCCGTCACCATACGGATGCATCAGAATTGGTCGCTCAGAATCGCGGAGTGCAGTTCGCTAGGAAAGCCCTCCGGATCTGAGTCATACGAAAGGCTTTCTTAGCAAGATCGTAATCGGCCCCTATATGCTCTTGTTTTCTACCAGTTACTAAATGGACTATTTGTGTAGGTGTGCAGACAGAATATTGAGTTTAAAATATTGAGTTTCACAAATATCGAGTCAGAAATATCATGGTTCAGAAATATTGACAGCAAGAATATCGTCCTCAAGAATATCAACGTATGGTAATCGATATCAATTCTAAAAATATCAAAGTGTTTAAAATCGTTTGCAAAAATATAGTTGTTAAAAATATCGATTTTTTAATTAATGTTATGTATTTTAGTATATATTTTAAATGTATGTGATGTATGTTTTTTGTATAAGAATTGATTGTATTTTAAATATATGAGTTACATTTTTAGTAGTTATTATTTTTTTTTATTTGAATTTTGCGGTGGGAAGTAATTTAATTATTTTTTATGAATTAATTATTCTTTATTTTGTAATATTTCTTTATATTAATAAACATTTATTATTAAAATTGTATAATTGATTTTAAGTGTGTGTTGTAATGTTTATAGGGGTAATGGATGAGAAGTAATTTGTGTTTAAATAATTAATATATAGTTGTTTATTCAAGGTCATTATTTGCTATTTATTTTGGGCAATGGTTTATTTTTGTGTTTGTTGTTTTTACTTTTAAAGGGGTAAAGGGTGGGTAATAAATAAATGTATATATGTTATAATTAGTTGTTCATAGTAATATTTTTTAATTTAAAAATAAGTTTTAATTTTGTTTTATTATTTTATAGTTTTATTTAGGTGTGTGTTGTGGACATTGTAATGTTAAAGTGTGTGTAGTTAATTAACATTTATTAGTTTTTTATTAATATTTTTAATTGATTATTAATTATGTTAATTATTGAAGTACATTTCATTTAAAATGTTGAAGTTGTTATCGGTGAGGTGTTATAGGGTAGGAAATAACATTAATACATTTATGTATTAATTAATGTTTTTGTTTGTAAATATTTTCTATTTTAAAATTATTATTTTTTAACATGTATTTAATATTTTATTTTATATAGTATTTATAGGTTTTTGTATTTATGTAATTAATATTATAATGTGTGTTCTTTTTATATATTTCATATATTTGCTTTTTAATTTGTTTAATATTATTTATTTATTTTGATATATATATATTAAAAAAATTATATAAATATATATATATATATATATATATATATATATATATATATATATATATATATATATATATATATATATATATATATATATATATATATTTTTTTTTTTTAAACAGTTTGAGTGTCAATAGTGTTTGCCTCTCAGCTATCCAACACTTTCCCTACTGTTGGACTCACTGGAGTGGGAATAGTCATTTTTACCCCTCCCCTAACCATCACTTTCCCTACTGTTGCACTAAATGGAGTGAGAATAGTAAATTCTCCTCATCTGCTATCCAACACTTTCCCTACTGTTGCACTCACTGGAGTGTGAATAGTCATTTTTACCCCTCAGCTATGTAACACTTGTCCTACTGTTGCAGTGACCGGAGTGGGAATAAAAAATGTTACCCCTCCGCTATCCCACACTTATCCTACTGTTGCACTCAGTGGAGTGGGAATAGTAATTATTACCCCTCCGCCATCCAACACTTTCCCCACTGTTGCACTCTTTGGAGTGGGAATAGTAGTATTTAACCCTCCTCTATCCAGCACGTTCCCTACTGTTGCATTCACAGGAGTGGAAATAGTAAATGTTACCCCTCCGCTATCCAACACTTATCCTACTGTTGCACTCAGTGGAGTGGGAATAGTAATTTTTACCCCTCCGCCGTCTAACACTTTCCCTACAGTTGCACTCTTTGGAGTGGGAACAGTAATCTTTACCCCTCGATTATCTAACACGTTGCCTACTGTTGCACTCTTTGGAGTGGTAATAGTAATTTTTACCCCTCCGCTATCGAACACTTTCCCTACTGTTGAACTCTTTGGAGTGGAAATAGTAATTTATGCCCCTCAGCTTTCCAACACTTTCCCTACTGTTGCTCTCACTGGAGTGGGAATGGTCATTTTTACCCCTCCACTATCCAACACTTTCCCTACTGTTGCACTCACTGGAGTTGGAATAGTAAAGTTAATTACTCCGCTATCCAACACTTACCCTACTGTTGCACTCACTGGAGTGGGAATAGTTATTTTTACCCTTCCACTATCCAACACTTTCCCTACTGTTGCACTGACTGTATTGTGAAATTTAAGTTTAAATATTTTTAAATAGTTTGTTTTAATTTCTTATAGAATTAGGTTTATATATTTTAAATAATTGATATATATATTTTATATAATTTTAAACGTTTAATATAAATTAAAAATAATAGTTTATAAATTGATTTCATGTAAACATATATGTATAAATAATTATGTTTGTGTGTTTTTATATTTTTATTACGTTTATTCGCTATAGTTCATTAAAATATATATAACATTAATTTTACTCTGTTAAAATTAAAATTAATATTTAATATATAATATTTTGTTTTATGTTTATATAAAAGTCGATATTTTATACACCTATATTTTTCAATGTTTTTAGTCTATGTTTTTGTACTTACCTGTTTAAGTATAGGAGTCGATATTTTTGTTGCCTATATATATATTTTTTTTCTCTTTTTTTTTTTTCTTATTGACAGGCTGACAAGGAAGAAATGCATTAAATCATTAATACATTTGTTAACGGACATGTATATATGATACGATAAAGAAGACAGGACATGAGAAAAAGAAAGAAAAAATACAAAAGAAAGAGAGAGAATAATAAATTAATTCGCTAAAACATATTTAAGAGGGTTATAGCAGTTTCTTTCAATGACCGACCAAAATATGTTATCCTAGAGACGCTGATTATCAATTCATTTAAGCATGGTATTTGCCTATACCCAATAAAGAAATAGAGCATCATCATTCCACAAAAGTTCCCCAATTTTTTTCATGTTTGCTCAAAGAGTGTGTTCCCCTAATATTCGCTAAGGCTAGTTCCATCGAATGAATCTCAATTACAAGTGCCCACCAGTCCCATACCGTGGGTGGTTCGGAGCAGGTCCAAGCTCTGGCCAAGGTTAGCTTGGCACAAGACATAAGTATAGTAACCAAGGCTGCATGTGGGAAAGAGACGGGATAGGTGTCTAGCAAAACAGAAGCAGCCGTAAATATAGGCAGCTGGATCTGCTTCATTTTCAAAACCTTTTGAATATCGCCCCAGAAGGCCTTAAGATTAGGAAAAGAAAACAGCATATGTGCCAGATCGGCTGCATCAGCGGAACATTTGGGGCATTTTGTGCGATCACTGTAGGAATTATTAGAAGACCATTTGGAGATTCTTTCAGGGGTATAATATAACATGCAAGTTGTTCTAAATTGTTGGAGCCTTAGACTAGAAGACCATACTCGCTTGTTAATATTTATCATGGAGCACTCTATTTGTTTTGATGTTATATTTGAACCCAACAGTCTACTCCACTTGTCAGCTAGTTTAGTACAATCATTTGATTTGAGATCAATTAGAAGTCTATAAGCTTCTCTTATTACTGACTTATTTTTTAGAGAATATAAACAGGTCCAAATATCACCATCAAAAACCTCCAGAACTTGTTTTTTGTTGATCAGGTAATCATGCAACTGTAAGTGTTTATACCTCATGTTTTCAGGTAAGTCATATATCAATTTAAGAGTGTTGAAGTCTAAAAATCCTTGTCTGCCATATAGATCCCCTAAAACGCTAATTCCTGACCTGGACCAGCCATGTGCGATGTTGTCGTTAATAATTCCAGGAACGCCCAGATTGCCCCACAGCGGTAGCTTTGAGTGGAAAAAGCTGGTTTTACAGAAGGTTAGTATATTGCCCCAAATCTTTATTATGTCCCTTGCGGTCTTGAATCTAACTCTTTTTGTAGTAATTAGGGTCGTTTGTTCTAAATAAAAACATATTTGAATCGAGTTTTAGCATAAAAGAGTGGAAAAATAATGCCCCTCCTCTATTAAGTAGAGAGCGGAGGCGAATAACAAAAGCAGACCCAAAGTACAATTTGAAATCAGGAAAATTAAGCCCTCCCTCATTAGTATTGTTTTTCATAAGATTCAGCAACCTTCTCGCTTTCTTATAGCCCCAGATAAATCTACTGAGTACTCCGTCGAGTTTCTTGAAGAACTGATTATTTAATGCCAGTGGGATGGATCGAAATGAATACACATATTTAGGCAATACCTTCATCTTAATTAGGTTAATTCTGCCGATTAAATTCAGGGGTAGTCTGTGCCACTTTTTTAGTAATTGAATAGTGGATTTGGTTAGTTCATTGTAATTTATATTGTTAATTTCCTGTAGTTTAGCCGTTATTTTGACCCCTAGGTATGTAGCAATTTTGCAGATCTCAGGTACCATCACGACTGGATTGTAATTAGCTATAACTTGTGTCTTTTGTAGGTTGAGTTTGTAACCAGACACCTTCCCAAATTTACCGGCCTCTAGGGCGATTCCCTTTAGTGCCTCGACAATATCTTCTGAAGAAACCGCGATGTTATCGGCATATGCTGTTATTTTTAGCACCTGTGAGCCTGATCTAAAGGGTACAATCTGGATTTGGGACTGAAGAGCAAACAAAAAAGGTTCCAATGAGAGGGCAAATAATAGAGGTGATAGGGGACATCCCTGACGAGTGCCACGTAGGATTGAAAAGTCTGGAGAGGTCAGGCCCCCATAGCTGGTGCAGGCCGTTGGATTATCATACAGCGCCTGTATGCCCCGCAAAAATTGCCCCCCGAACCCCATTTTGGACAGTATGCACCAGAGAAAGTCCCACCCCACTCGGTCAAAAGCCTTCTCGGCATCTAATAGGATCATACCGAGTGGGGTGGATTCAGTCTCTGCTACATCGAATGCTGTGATGGCCATATTAACGTGTATTGTAGTATCTCTCCCAGTTATGAACCCATGTTGCTGTGGGTTAATAATTTGAGGCATGATAGGGGCTAATCTTAATGCTAAAATTTTTGCAAATATTTTTGCATCCGTATTTATCAGAGAGATAGGGCGGTATGACCCTCTCTCCTCCTTCGGCTTGTCTTTCTTCAAGAAGAATATTATTTTCGTCCTATTCCAGGATTTGGGAGCTTTTCCATTTGAACCTACAGATTGAATAACCTTCAGCAGTAGATGTTCTAATTCCTCTAAACACGCTTTGTATATCTCCAAAGGTATTGTATCCTCCCCTGCCGCTTTTCCTACAGGTAATATAGCAATGGCCTGATGTAATTCTGCCATGGTTATATCATCAGACAGTGAGTCCATCTCTAGAATGTTCTGTATGTTTATTGAGTGCTCTTCGACGTATGCCTGTATATCGTCTAGATTAGGCTGAGCTTCTGGGGTATATAATGTTCTATAAAAATAAGCAAATTGTTCTAATATATCTAGTGGCTGATTGTAGATCTTATTACCGTCCCCCCGAATATTTGTAATCGTGGAGCTTGCTCTATCCTCAGCAACTATATTTTTTACCTAATATTTTTTACCTCGATATTTTTTACATCGATGTTGTGTCAGTGAAACATTTATGTATGTATGTGTAAGTGTGTTGTGTATTGTGCCATATTGTGTTATGCAGGATGTATAGTGGTACTAAAGCTGTCTGTAGCCACACCTAAAAAGGGGGCATAAAATTAATCACTATCTAACTTGGTCCCTGAAATGCAGACAAAAGAAGTAGTTAGTATTTAAATTTAACATAATATGTAAATTAAAGAAAAGAGCCCACCTTGAATCAGCTTTCTCACTGAAAAGAAATAATCTATCTTTAGGTAGATGCCATCAATGTGCTAACAGTCAAAGGGATGGGAGTCAATCCTCCATAAAGTGGATTGTCCCATTGTCCCATATAGTTACCATGCAGCCAGCACTATGTTGACATGCAGTGCTAGCATTTAGACTAACTTTAAACTGGTCCAATTGTGAGCAAAGTATGCAGGACCACTGTTAGTTTAACCCGTTCCATGCGTCGGACAGCCCCCGGCCGTCTGAAGTCACAGTGGGCGTGTGCGGAGTGCGGCCGGTGGCAGTCCAAACCCCGCCCACTCATTATTTCGCCCGCACCGCGGCAGAATTCACGCCATGGTCAATGGGTTAAATAACATTCAAAATGCAAAGCCAGACTGGTCCTTAACATCCCCCCCGCAGTCACATCACCACTAGGCAGGTGTGCAGACTGCTACTGGCGGAACAGTGGTGGGCGGAAAATCTCACAGCCGTGGTCGTCACTGCCAGGCTAATAGGACCAGCGGTGTTTCGGGTTGCGATCGTGGGCGGGTGTCCGCTGCCGGTCCGGCGGTTGCTACTGCCCCCCCCCCCCACAGCGGCAGCCATCTGTCCACCATTCTAATAGACCCCCTAGTGTCCTTTTGTCACTAGTAACCAAAACCTTTCTGTATTCCTTACATGCAAATATTAACTGTGAAATAGCACCCATGTGTTAGGAGTTTACAGTTTGCTTACTGCGCTGTTGTGAGTTGAACACCGATTTACCATGTTTGCTGTTGCTTTGCTGAACTGCGTTTCCTCGAGAATCATACCTACAATTAAAGACCTCTGATTGGAAACTACCAGAAAACTCACCAAAAATAATCATTGTAATTCAAATGTTTGACAATTTGACAATTAGTTGGCAGTTGTGCAACTAACAAACTTGTGTAACTCTTTTAGACTGTGTTGTCTGAGGTTTCAGTCCCGGTTAAAAATTAGGGGGCTTATTTACAAGCCCCTTGCGCCACTTTTGTGTCACTTTTCCCATGTTAAAATTGATGCAAAAGTGGCGCAAGGGGTTTGTAAATAACCCCATAGGTGCTTAAGCATTCGTCATTCATGTTAAGAAAACAATGTCCTGATTGGTGGAGGGAGATTTTGCAGGTACAGTGGATCAAGACATGTTAAGGAACATGCCCAGTGGTTTGTGTCATTATTTGCCCAACCACCTTCCACAGAGAGAACAGTGTGAGTAGCTATTATGATACTTTTCCTTACTTTAACCCCTTCAGTGCTGATGACAAAGCCAGCTCGTCATGGGCTTTACCTGCCCTGTGCTTATGACGAGCTGGCTTTGTCATGTAAAGTGGGATTTATGGAATGGCAGCACCCAGCGGGAAAACCCCTAGCAGCCAAGGTGTTAAAACCAAGTCATGAACAATAAAACTGCAACATCAGGATTGAAAAGAGAGATTTTTAAAGCTTGGGGTGCAGTTTACCTATTTGTTTATTGGTACCTTTCTTTAATTTTGAACTTATTTTAAATAGGTTAAGATCATCGTCAATTGCAGAAAGGATAGAAATAGTTGATGTATTTATATGTATCTTATTTCTAACACCTAACAAGCAAACTATGCAGTCCGACATTTTCAATCCAATCAACCCCAATGAAATATTACTTCCTTTATGGCCATATGTATGAAGCTGTTTTGCGATCGCAAACACTGCGAATAGGAAACAAACTGTGTTTGTGATTGCAAAACACAGCCATGCTATGTTTGAGCAACATCGGCATCGCAAAATTGCTAATCGCTAAATTAGCGATTAGCAAATTGTGCGAAAACTGGAATCTGAAAATAATTTTGCGAATTCGCAAAACGTCACACAACTTTTGCTAAAATCGCTAATGAGGAATTCCTGAATTGCACATTCGCAAAATGCTATGCATCAAAAAATCGCAAATTGAGAAAACCCGATATTTGCAAAATTGCTAATCGCAATTACCACCAAGTCTGAACAGGTGGTAACCAGGTGTAACATGTTTAAAGAGGCACACAATGCCACAGTACTTTTCCACAATGGCTGGGCTGCATGTAATAGCCAGAAGGCTGCGACTCAGAGCTGCTGCACAGAGGAGGAGATGCCAGGAAAGGATCTTCAGAGCACACATTACCCAGATCCAGCGGACTGAGGAGGATATCCACATTAACTACAGGCTTGATGAAGAGAGCATTCTGGACTTAATTGAGGAGCTCAAACCCATACTTGAACAACCCACACGCAGGACACACGTCCTCACCCATGTACAGGTCCTGTGCTCACTGCACCTCTTGGCATCAGGGAGCTTCCAGGGGGTGATAACCACAGCAGGAGGAGTCTCACAGAGTGCACTTTCATGCTTTTTCCATGAATTCCTGGATGCAATGGTCCAGAGGCTGCATTCTCACATCCACCTCCCCACACATCACAGGCACTAGACCAGACCAAGCAGGAGTTCTATCAAATTGCACAATTTCCCCGCATCATCCGTTGCATTGATGGGACCCATGTCGCTATCTCCCCCCCCTCCCAGAACAAGTATGTGTTTGGGAATAGCAAGTCCTACCATTCCCTGAATATTCAAGTGGTGTGCAATGCCAAGCACATTATCACTGACATTGTAGCTAAATAACCAGGCAGCACCCACGACTCATTCATCTTTCGCCACAGTGGGATCCACCGTCGACTCACAAATGGGGAGTTTGCAGAGTGCTACCTACTAGGTAATTGCATAGGAACAGTGACACAATAGTAAAGTACAGCAGTGTTTAACCTATTTTCTCTTGCCTCACAGGTGACAGTGCGTATGCTGTCCGGGACTTCATATTGACCCCATACCTAAATCCTGCCAACGCTAGGGAGCGGAGATACAACAGTGCCCACACTGCCACCCGCAGTACCATTGAGCGGACCTTTGGTCTACTCAAGAGTCATTTTCGCTGCCTGCATTAGAGTGGAGGAGCACTGCAATACAGCCCTGAGACCTGCTGCAAGATTGTGGTTGTATATGTCATGCTGTATAACATCGCCACCAGGAAAGGCACCCCAGTGGAGCTCACTGATTCAGAAACATCAGATGAGGAGGGGCCAGCTCCAGGATGCAGGCCAGCCGGTGTCATTGGTGCAGCAGCCGGGCGCCAGAGGCGGGATGACATAACACAGAACTATTTCTAGGTGAGAAATGATGACACAATGCTATTTATTCATGCTACACTGTGTTCAATATACTTGAGTTCAGGATTTATAATATCACACAGCCTGTGTAGCGCACAATGTAGGTAGTAATGTTCCACACATGTTGGACGCACAGTGCGAAAAAAACAATTGTTCACAGTTGTCTGTGTGCAATGGGTTAATCCACCCATTGCCATTAGTTAGTCAGGGCACCTCAACGGCGGCGCTGATGTCCCATAGCTCCGCGCCCTGAGTGCACATTACCCTCTTCAGTGGCATCTGCAGCCCTGCCATGATACACACTACGGCGCCTGTCCTGCGGGAGCGGCAGAGTGATGCTGCTCCTGCTTGATTGAGCATCCTCCTCCAGTGAACCGAGGACTCCCATTTCACCAGGAGCAACTGTCCGCAGCTGGTCCACTGCACAAGTGACCTGGACTAGTCCCCTGGCCACGTCCTGACTGCAGTGTTCTACCTCAAGCTGCATGCTAATGCTGCGCCGTGACTGCTTCTGAAACTCAGGTGCAGCATGGGTAGTCACACTTCCTGGTTGTGATGTCATCAAGCTGCACCTGGGTTTCCGAATTAGCATATTTGCTATTCCTTAATTGCGAGTTCGCAAATTCTGCAAATGCGCAATTAAGAAATCACTATTTGGGTATTCGCAACTGATTCTGCGATTTTTAAGGAATCGCTAATTATTTGCGATTTTTTATTTACATAACGATTTGCGATTCTCAAAATGCGATTCGCTACAAATCGCAATCTGAGAATCGCAAATTCGGTTTTTCATACATATGGCCCTAAATTACTTATTTTGCGACCCTAAATAATCCCTAGCTTGCATCATCTCTGCTAAAGATCTTTCTTTATAATTGTCTTTTAAATGCAACCTCATTTGAACTTTTCTATTCCTTTTCACTGCCACTTTAGTAATCTCCCTGAATTCCTCATTCCATTTCCAGCATTTCTCTGCCACCCTTTCTTTCACAATCACTAAACGTCATATGTCCGCCGCAGTCCCCCTGCCATACTAATATGGCGGGGGGAAATGGGTGGCGAGCGGGCTAGGATGTAGGGCAGATGGCCACCGCCAAGAGTTGGAGTCCCTGGAGATCAGGTTAGATAAGTATGGATCCTGGGACCCACAAATCCTAAACAGTACCCTAACGGTAAAGTAAAGGGCAGGAGCTATCCTCAAGTTGGCCAAGAAGATCCATGGTCCCCTATACATCCAGCACTGAAAATGTATAAGGCCCAAGCAAGGAGGCATCCCTCTATGGGGCAGAATTGTGGGTGTTCTCTAACATCAGTCCCCTCAGTGCAGCACAGAATAATTTTATTAGAAGTCTGGTGAGCATAGGAAAGGTCACAATTCTTGTTCCGCTTCGTATGGATCTGGGGATCGCCGAGATCTCCTCATTGGTGGCTTGAGACCCCTACTGCATTGGATCAGAATCTGGGGCACTGTTGAATTGTCCATCTTAAGAGAGGATGTTATTGCAGCCAATGGGGAGGGGGAGATCAAATGGTTAAGGGCCCTCAAGAAGGGTTGAAGGGTTGAAATGAGGTGGGCCTGAGCATATTTAGGAGTGAGCCACAATTGATCAAGGAACATGAGGCCTCTATGCTCAGGGACCACTCATCCGCAGCCTCACAAGGGACTAGTTAAAGTGCCTTCCTCTTATTAAAATCAATGTGCAAGCCTGAGAACTTTTGGGATTTTATTCACCCTGTTCGGACTCGGTCTCTGTACCGCCAATTTAGGTATGGTTACCTCCCTGTAACAGTTTTTACTGCTGGTTGGAGAAAGATGCCCCAGGGCTCCGAATATTGTTTTTATTATAAAAATGTACACAAAAGCGAGGAGCATCGCTTGTTATTTTGCCCACTTTATTCAAAACCTAGATCTACAAGGCTTTACTCAATGTGCAGGCTATTGAGCCTACCCACCAGAGCAGAAGCATATAGGGTATGCAAAAGTGAAACCTCCTCGATTACGGTTGTAGGTGTTTCAAAGTTTCTCCACAGAGCCTTTTAATCAGAGGCAAAATGCTAGATGAATCTATGCTCAAGCATATTCATCTGATTTGAATTGCCCAAGATGGTGGCTGTTGCTTGCAGGTTTTAGGTTGTTGAGGGAATTGATTATATAGTGGCAGTTATTTTTAATTCATGAGCTTAATTTATTGTATTTTTAAATTGTATTATTTATTGTCTTCTTGCATTGGAATCAGGGGGCCCGTTGCGGGCCCCCAGGTACTCAGGGGGGTGGGGGGTGCACATGGGCAGTTCCATGCACAACATGGCAGGCACTGCGCGGTGCCTGCCATGTTGTGCATGGAAGTGCACAACATGCCTACCTGGCTTTGTGGCGGATGGTGCTGAGTGCACAGCCCGCCACAATGACAGGAATGCAGGATGCGCCCGCCACTGTGGCAGGTGCATCCCAATTGCCCCCACAGGACCCCCGCACGTATGGCGGGCGGTCCCGTTTCCCGATAAGATTGCGGTCGGACAAAGTCCGCCCGTCATCCTAATGACCCCCTTGGTTTCTATTTTCCAAAAATTCAAAAAGCAATCTCTTTTTAATTAATAGTGATAATGTGTTTTTTTTCAGATAGAAAATAGATATATGTTAGATGTATTTAACTAATTACTATTCTGTTTAAAAAAATAGATATATGTTTGATATTTTATCCTAATAGCTATTTTCCTATTAACTTTATTCTTTCCTACAGACTTAGGTAGGTAATAAATTATGACCTGTTAAACATTCTAATGTCCCTACCCTATTTTCATACTATTTTTAAAAGACTGCAAAATGTAAATATACATTTTAATCCCATTTTAATATGAATCAATTAAATATAAATGTAAATAAGAAATTATAATTAAAATAATACAGATTAAATAAATGTTTCTCTCCCTACAGGTTTCGTAATGCACATTACTTACTATTTGTTAAAAAAACATATTTTATTGTGAGCAAATTTGAAACTAACAACTGTTCCCTACAAGACAATTGTAAGTTTGTCTAAATTAAAATACATAAATATAGATAATGTATATTATATATATACATATAAAAAAATAAATACATGTTATATTTATAGTGTTTTATAGTTGTATTAATATATAACTACCTTTTTCTCCACATTTGTTACATTTGTAAATCAGTTTTGTAATATGAAAACAATAATACATTTTTAAATGATTAAAGTATTCAGCGTTTCCTTTTTCAATAAAATGTAGTTTTAAAAATAATTGGGCAGTTTTTTCCAAATTCACAATGCATCCTAACCTCTCCCCAAATGTATTTACCCAAAATTACCCACCCTTACAACCCTCTCTGAAAAAAAAATAAGTACAGATTCAATTAAGTACCTAGACCATAAAAATATAAACACCAACTCGCAAACATCCAACATTAAATACCCCAAAATACAAAAAAAACTCATCCCAAATGTATTTATACAAAATAAACGTATGCTCCACTCAGGGCTCCTATCACCCTTGCATTCAGCTCATAAAAAGTAAAGTCCATATTTAATTAAAAATTGAAGAAATAAAAGCCCTTAAAACCCCCAACTACTTCTATACCCCACCCATCCCAGAATACTGTGCACCCATTGCCACCCCTGTACCCCACCTATACCGGAAACCTAAAACCAACTTGATACCACTATAACCTTTTGCAAAAACCAAAAAAACCTTTTCTACCCCAATACTCAACCAGATACCTAAAA
The DNA here is from genome assembly GCF_964263255.1 of Lissotriton vulgaris. Taxonomy (NCBI): domain Eukaryota; kingdom Metazoa; phylum Chordata; class Amphibia; order Caudata; family Salamandridae; genus Lissotriton; species Lissotriton vulgaris. Next base: position 447,429,519 of record NC_141693.1, on the reverse strand, counting down.
TAAAAAAAAAAGTATTGCCACTATTCAATCAAAATAAGGAAATTGGGGGTAAACCTCTCAATTGGCTCCCGGGGCAAAAAGACAGATGGTGACTTTAGGGGTGTGATATGGCTGGATGCCGGGATTCACCCCCACACTTTATTTCATATCCCTGATGTCTAATGTGCTTTCTTCCCCTCCTGTGGAGTGAAGATTGGAGGTAAACCACCAATCAACCTGGTGATGGATAAAAAAAGGCTCTTCGAGTGACATTGTTTTGCAGAACGACCTCCGGGAAGGTATTGCTTGGGTATCTATTCTATGGTCAGAAACCTGTGGCTAGAAGTCTTTATCGGGTGAACAAGTTACTTACCTTCGATGATGGTCGCAGAAAGATGCTATGTCTTTCAATCGTACCTTATTTAAAACTCAAAAGCATGAGATACTAACCTACTTAGACCTCTTAGCCTCTGGCGAAGAGACTCTAAACTCATTTATCTCCATCGCCCAGTCGGTCGCTGACGGGTTAATGGTGCCTGTTGCTGGCCCTGCCATTGACAATCTGAAATGGTTTGACACTCACTGCTCACGGGCACTTCACCTCTTGAAGAAAGCCCTGAAGCAGCCGTCCAAGATTGTGTACAGGTGGCTAATTCACAATTTTTGACATTTTGCTAACCATTGGGATGATATGTATGTGGCAATATTTGAAGAAGATGAGGCAGGGCTCATATTTATTTTTAGTACTTTTGATTATGGTATAATGATATTTCGAGCAATTTAATTTGACATTGATAATATCCAAGAATGGTCTCCACATAGTTACATTTATCTTAATTGATGCAATGCACACCATAAGGAAATTCGCGAAGTCTGGAAAATTCCCCTGGTACATTAGATGTGGATTTTCAAAATGTACCACTCCAAGATGGCGCTGACTATTCTGGAACTAAGATAGTCACCTCTTAACTTTCTACACTTGGTAAATTTGAAACTGACCGGTAAAGTGCCTTCACCTTACGCAGGTGCTGTTGTTATGTTCACAGGTATGTTCAAAGATTTTTGTTTGCTCGGTTAGAAAAGAAGATGTGGATTACTGTGGTGACACTAAACTCTGCCAATATTTTGAATTGCTTCACAGGTACCCCGTACTCCAGGGACCTGTAACTTTATTCAGAGCTATTTTCTCCAGCATTACAATTAAGGACATTAATAGAGTGCCTACACGATATCTGGGTGCAGTTGCGACGCTTACTGGTACGTTTATTGATAGCAGTTGTTTGGTTAGACAAGAAGACGGCAAGACTATAATTTTGTTTGGCACTCATTTCTGGCAATTTTGACCTGCCTAATAACCAGACCCTTTTTGTTGTCACAAATTTCCTGAGGGCTGCTTTCAGGTCAAAAAGCTCAGGATGCCACTCATGCCCGCCTGGACCTTGCGATTTTGCACATTACTTATTTTTATGAATTATAACGACAATGAAACATTTCGGATTTAGTGACACACAGGGATATTTAAAGTTAAGAAATCTGTGGCTGCACAGAGTGTCTACCAGGTAATACTGAAGGAAATTAACTTCTTCAATAATTTCCAAATGGAAGCATGTTCCCAGTTCATGTTTGGTGTCTTTGAAATGTAATGAAAAATCCTAAGATATGGTGAAGTCAGATTTTGAATTACAATTTTAAAAATGGCATTCATAGAAAGTTGACATTTTCCTGCTTTCACCATTTAGTTCCTGTATCCTGTCTTTGGTCACATGTCTGAATGTAGCTGATAGTTGGGATGTGTGTATTCCTCCTAGATAGGCACACACAATAGAGAGCTTAGGTATGTCTGGATGGGCCATCACTGACAGGAGGGGAGTTTGGAGCTGGACCCAGCCCAACTTACACTTGAATTGGTTGTGTTCTGTCTCCACACAACAGGCTGCATACCCCCTGTAAGTAGCCTGAAACTACGTTAGGGAAGGCAGGATGCCTGGGGACTTCAAAGGGAAACCTCTAGAAGCTTCTCCTCCACTTCAAAGGCAAAACTCTTCAGTACACTTCTGGACCTGTGGATACTCTGCAGGAAGAAGGACTGCTAAGCTGCTTAAGGACTGCCACTTTGCTAGACTGCTGGCCTGCTGGAATACTGACTCACTGTGCTGCTGCCTTGCTGTGCTGTCCTACAGCCTGCTACCATTTTGCCTGGGTGAGAAGGACTGGACCTTCATCTCTTGAACCCAGAACCTAAGAGTGACTCCAAGGGCTAGCAGAACCCAAGAGTGACTCCAAGGGCTAGTTCCCTGACCTCCTGACTTGAGTCTCACTGACAGAAGGCTCCAACAACCATGACCCAGCAGCTGGACTCTGCCATCTGTGAGTCTACCCTGCCAAGTGGTGACTCTTCAGGCCTGGACACTTGAAAGTGGGCCTAAGGTTCTCTGCCAGCCTGCGTGGATCCAGTGGAACCAACGCATCCTCTCTGCTGCATGGCGCAACCCCAAGCAGAACTGATGCATCGCCGCTACTGTGTGGATCAGAATCGACGCAAAGTCCAACATCGCATCACAGCCCGTCGATGCATCAGAACTACCGCTGTGCGACACATACTTGGTGCAAGCCCTCACATCACTTGTGGATGGTAGCCTTGACGATGCTGGACTCTGCAATGCAGCTTTGCAGCTCCTAGGAACCGACGCATCACTCCAACTGCGTGACGCATCAGTGACTCTGGACTTTCGCAAGCCCTCGTCAATGGGATCCTTGACAATGATACAGGAGCTCAAACCACAGCCTCACCACATGTTGGAACCGATGCATCACTTCGACTGCAAGACTGCACGATGCATCTTTGATGTGGAGCCTCGCAACGCCTCACAAACCAGGATTTAAGGTACTCTGGTCAGCAGGCCTAACTGGGTCCTTGTAGCTGGCATGCGCTCTATCACTGTCGGTCTAAACTTGTGACTATGTCCTGGTCCAACGCGACCAGATATCCATAGTTGGTGCTTTACGCCTTTTGTTGATATTTTCACTAAAATCTTTGAAATTGAATCTCCAATCCTACTAATTAAAACATTTTCAATTTGGTCTTGCTATATTTATCAAAACATGACTATTTTGCTAACTCTGTTGTGGGGTTCCTTAGTGGTGTATTTCCACTGTGTTACTGTTTGAAGTGCTGCAAAAATACTTTAAACATTGCTTTTGAGTGAAGCCTGACTGCTCTATGCCAAGCTTCCCGAAGGTTTAGCATAGGTTAATTTAGGGTTTGCTTGTGACTTCACCCTGAGAAAATTTGTGGTTGCTGCATGAGAAGTGTTTTACCTCCCCTCAAGCATTAACCCAATTTCTTACAGACTGGAAGAGTGTTCCTCTGCTGGTATCAGAGAGCTTTTCTTCTTTTAGGATTACTCCATGGTATTTTACATATTTGCTCTCCGTGGAAGTGAATGGCCCTTCTTCTTTTGCGCTGATATGTCTTGTTGCCCTCCCGGGCCTCCTTTCACTGTCCATGAGACTTGTTTCTGTCACCCAATTTCTCTCTATTCAGTGCTTCACTCCGCTGCTCTTTCATTCCTACTCCACTCATTCTCAGTCCAACTACTGCACACCAGTGCTATCCCAGCAGTCTTTCTTTTCTTTGGGCCCGATTCACAGATCTAACTTAGGACAAAATCCTAAACTTACTACCATTTTGGAATTCACAGAAGGCACTTACTCATTATGGTATTCACAGAAGGCACTCACTCATTTCAGTATTCACAGAAGTTAGAAGTCCTAACTTTAGGGCTCCTAAATGCCTTCTGTGAATACAAAAAGTCTTACAGTTATAATTTTTCTCAGTTTAGGAGTAGTAAAGTTAAGAGTCCTAACTTTACTACTCCTAAACTGAGAAAAATCCTACCTTTAAGACTTTTGGTAAGTTTAGGATTTTGTCTTAAGTTAGTTCTGTGAATCGGGCCCTTTATGTTCTGACGCAATGTAGTACCTGGGCACAGGAAAGGAGACTGGGCCCCAAATGTAACAGTTTGGTTCTACCTCCACTGGGATTATGGGGCCCTGTTTTCTGAAGCCATTATCTGAGAACCAGGTACCTATTTTAGCACTTGACTGTCTGAGTCGTGAGTCAGAGCAGTTCAAGGCTTACCCGGTTGAGGTGCTGTGGGGGTGTGATAGATGACTCAGCAACTCAACAACAGCACTTAATAAATCACTTTCCAGTGAGTGCTTTTTCTTAACAAATGGAAAGGTACTTTATTACCCACACTAGTAAAAATTGTACTCAAATTTACATTACCAAATGGCAGGTGAAATTGACAATGGTGACAGCCTCTAAAGGGGCCTGACAACCAAGAAGAGGTACACACTAAAAAAAGGTAACACAGCTCTGGTAATGTTTTTATTATATCTTGTATCCCCTGTGCTCTCTACAAAAGGTCCATGCACAAGCAAGCTCTGAACCCTAAAGCCACCATATTGGTCTTGTAAGCTCAATTGAACATTGTGGGGACAGTTACAAAACTAGCTTTGTCAGGGTATCACAACAATCTTCAACCACTGCCATCACCTTTGTGAGTATCCGCGGGACTCTGATAAGGCCAAAGGGTAGCACTTGAAACTGAAAGTTCTTGTGAGCTACCGTGAACCACTGTTAAGGTCTTTGGGCAGGCAGGACAGGCGAGTGGAAATAAGCATCCAGCAAGGCCAATGCCACTGGGGTCCAGGGCAGTCAGGACTTGAGTGAGCTTGAGCATTTTGAATTTCTCCTTTTGCAAGAAATAAATTGAGAGGGAAAAGGTCTAGGATAGGACAAAGGTCTCAGTCCTTCTTGAGCACCAGAAAGTAGTGGGAATAGCACCTACGACCCACTTCTGATGGCGGCACCCTCTCTATGGCTCCCTTGGCCAAGAGAGATACCACTTCCTGGTGGAGTAAGGAGAGATGATCCTGTGTCAGCCTGCCATAAGTGGGTGGCATGGATGGAGGAGTAGTCATGAAGGGGAGGGAGTAGCCCATTCGGAAAACCAGAAGAACCCAGTGGTCTGATGGTATTGATGTCCAGTGATGAAGGTGATGGCATATCCTTTCACCCTCTGGTTGCCCATGATGGTCGGAGGGCAACCAAAGAGGCTTAGAGGCTGCAACTGCCGGGGGTTGGTGGACTGGGCCAACCTCTGGCTGCTTGACCCACCGGGTATTTGGGTGCCGTATCCTTGGTCACACTGGGGCTGGGAAGCTTGCGGGCCATGTTGGCTGGGTGGATAGAAATGCACATGGAAGCCCCTTCCGTGACCACGAAAGGAGCAAAAGGCAGACTGGGGTTGGCATAGGCCATGGAAATGATCCATGGACCTGGCTGTAGTAACTCTGCTCTCCTTGAAGGACTCCAATGCTGAGTCTGCCTTGTCTTTGAAGAGATGGGAGCCATCAAAGGGCATGTCCATAAGCAAAGCTTGGACATCCCCTGAAAAGTCAGTTGTCCTCACCTAGATGTGATGCTGTATCTCCACAGGTGAAAAAAACGCTCTGCCTGGCGAGTCAGTCGTGTCCAGCCCACATCTGATTGTGAACTTTGCTGCATCTCTCCCATCAGCCAAACCTTAGGAGAGTATGGCCCGGGCCTCTTTTAGGACCGTAGGCAGCACCTGCACAACAAATCTCAAAAGAAACAGGAGTAATATCCCAAAAGGCATTCAATTGGTTTAGTCTTGTTTGGGTGGGTGACGTCCCTCCCTAAATCTCTACCTCATCCTCATTGCACCCTTCATACACCTTCTGAATCACAACACCCTTTAGGACTACGTCTACCCCTTTTCCCACCCACTCTCGTGTGTCCTTCCCACATTTACTACTAAAATCTATACTTCCATGTGTGGAGACATCCATTTGGAGTGGAGAAATCTACACATATAAAAATAGGCAAAACTGAAACTTTGTACTACGTTTTGCACTACTTTTTATAGTACTACAAAACATAGTACAAATCGCAGTCTGTGAATCAGCGCCAGTGTATTCAGGAAATCAATCCAAAATGCCTGCAAGTACACATCAGAAAAAAAAGCTCATCTGCTTCATCTAGGATCTTGACTCTCAAAAGCATGATTCTCAGCCTCAGAAGCATTCTTGCTTCTTCCTTGTTCCGCCCCCTGCTACACATTGTCAGAGCCATGTTCTGTAGAACTTAGAAACAACACTCACTCCAACGTTTATCTTTGCACAAATGCATACGAAACACAGACAGACAGACAGATCGACAGACAGACAGACAGACAGACAGACAGACAGATAGATAGATAGATAGATAGATAGATAGATAGATAGATAGATAGATAGATAGATAGATAGATAGATAGATAGATAGATAGATAGATAGATAGATAGATAGATAGATAGATAGATAGATAGATAGATAGATAGATAGATAGATAGATAGATAGATAGATAGATCTCACTTCAGTAGCGGCCTGTGCAGGTAAGAGTGGTGGGCGGTGAGGACAGGTTGGGTGGGATTCGACAGATGACCAAGAGGGAAAATTAAATAAATAAATAATTTCTCCCGCTTTCCCACCTGGCCCCCACTGCTCTCACCTGCACAGGCTGCTGCTGATTAACTTATTCTACGTGCTATGACTGAAATTAATGCAAAACGTATTTATCCCTCTTGAATAGATGTTTTCAGTTAATACATTGCATTGCCCACGTTTAACATTATGGCACAATTTGCGGATCCTAAAAAATATTATCTCGGTGGAAATCCGAAAACAATTTTACAAAAGAGATTCAAGCAACGTAGTTTCAGTGGAACTACAACTTGAACACATATTACTAAGAGAGAACAAATTACAGTTGAAATCAAAAAAGCACAGCTTAAAAAGTCTGATTCTTTTGTCCCATCTTCGGTTTCTTGTCACTATCACATGATCTGCAGCAGCCTCCTAGGCCAGATAAAATTACTTTGAACCCTTTCCAAAACTGAGTTAGCTGATTGAGCATGTGTCTGCTCAGAGGCCTGAGTTGCCACTTTCAGCAGTCGATTGAGAATGTTGTTATATGTTATATTGAACTGTATCAGAACATTTGCAAATGTGTTGAATTAAATGTATGGACTGATGACTATTGCTCCAGCATCGTTACCCAGTGCCATGCTCATTCAATAAAATATGCCCAATGATGGTGTGTCTTCTTGTGCTCTACTTACTGTTAGCCATAAAATGACGGCTAACACAATGGTCACAGAACAACTGTAGTGTAAATCATTTGTTTTATTTATATTAAGAACATTCATCGAATAAATAAGCACAGCAGATAATTTTCAATCAATTATCTCGACCACACAATTTTAACAGTGAATTTGTGTGTTAAGGTATTGATGGGTCTGGGTTCCACATTCTAGACTTACTCTGGAACCCATGGGTGATGGGTCATTGGCGCCTGCTATGTAAGTGTGGAGGTGAGAGAAAACATGTGCCAATTATACATTGCCATTGTTCATGATTCTAAATGAACCCAGACTCCTAATCAAAATGTTAATAAGTTTATTATAAAGCCAAGAAGAGTTGGACATACAACACTGAAAAATGAGTGTGTAAATGTACATGGGCACTAATACAAAACAAAATCTACAAATTATATTTTACCGGTGCAACATGCACAGAATCACTAATTTCAGAATCAGGACACAAATGATTATAGAGACTATATCAAAAGGCTCTTTCATTGACGGATTGTAATAAAAAAAACATTTATCTGTCCCTACTCTACTCCTAGCGTGACATCCTTACTTAGCATTTCCCCAAGCAAGTTCACTAAAAGGTGTCAACCTGTGACATCTTCCTAAGAAGAACACTCACGTTAAATGGGTCAAGTAGCGTAAAGCTACAGAGCTCATTCTAAGATGCACCCTTCTCTCCAGGTAAGGCAGAAGTACCGGACTCTGTCCCTAACCCCAATACAAAAGACGAATATCACACCCCCAAGTACTCCCAAGACAGCCTCATCCAGTTTAGACACCTCCCCGTAGGTAATTTTCCATGAAGCAATAGAACTTTCAGATTCTTGCTCAGTGACTTTGGTTCTCCGGCCTTACAGACACGAAAGACATGCTCCTACATTATCAGCTCAGCTTGTTCAAAGGCATCCTCTCCTCCCCAGGTCTGTCTAATTCCTGAAACAAAGATGTTATTCTAACTAACAAGGACGAATTCTTGCACCTGCAACAGAAACTTGAAAATAAAAATTCCACAAGCTCATACATTTTAATTAGCAACCTTCAACTTGAGAGCAAGCAGGGAGAAATGAAAGTTAGGCCTACCAACTTCAGCTAACGTAAGAACAGTGCACACGATAAAATACAGACATATATGAACCATTAATGGCCACATACGATATGAGAATCAATAGAAAACCTTCATTAGTCATAAATATATTTTACACGCATATGATTTCCTCAAAATACATACATTCACCATGTTAATTCTTTGGTTGCATGAAGAAAGTACCCAACACCTCACTTATACGTTATTACAGTACACGTGCTAATAACCTAATATTAATACGCCAAACAGATTATATGTGGATGCAGACTAATCATGATTATAATGCATTCCTACAAATGAATGAGCAAGTTATGCTCTATCAGCCCCCCTCTGATGACTAGTGTCATCACAATCAATATAATTTCCGCTGTAGAAAAACCTCCCTGCAGAAAAGACCAACCTAAACAGACGTTGTAGACAGCTTTCCCTGTATAAACATCTCCAGATTCTTGAGATTCTCATAGTGACTGTCCAGCAGTCTCTCCGTTTGCCTTTCCTGCTGTCTGAGAGAATTCTCAACCTGTCTTGCTCTACGCCATTTATAAGCTCTAATGGCACCTAGTAAAATGATGACACGTACTATGACTATTATGATGGGCTTTAAGATATAGCCAAGAAATCCACTCCCAAGTCTTATAAACCAACTTCCAACTTTTCCAAACCATTGACCAATTTTATTCCAGATTCCATCTTTTGCCAAATTATGTGCCTCATTGTGTATCTCAGTGATGTTACTTATGTATTTCCTCAGATAATTACTATAATCTGGGATATAAGTACAGCACTGTTGAACCCTCAACATTTTACAGACTCTGCCTTCTTTTGCTAACAATACATCTTAAGCAAAAAAGGTTTTGCATCACCATACCTCTTATTGAGACCATTTCTCCATCTACAAGCAACAGCGACTGAGCTGTATTCAGTGACAACTTATCCACAATAGTTGACAACTTTCTAATCTTTACATCATTCAAAACTACCCCTAGACTCGGTATCATTGCTCCAAACACATCTACTACAATCTCTCCTGCACTTGTATCATGTTTCTCTCGATATAATTGCTTCCCTTCCAATGGCCAAAAATCTTCCACATGGTAAATCTTAGAAAATATGACAGCCATATATTATGTCCCATACCAATTTTGTGCCAATCGAACATATACATTCCTTCCACACAAAAAAATATATATTTGGCATTACTTGCATTGTCTCCTCAATCAGAAAAATATGCTCACATTCACTCTGTCCCACAAGTATTTCATCATAATATGTCAATGTCTGTCTGATGCAAAGCTTCCCTTTTTGTACGAAATCTAGGGCTATTGAACCACGATTTCCCTTTGCCTTATCGGCTAACTTCTCTTTACTCCACTCAATTTTCTTGTCTTTGCTGTTCAGCCTAAATAATGACTGCCTATGTTTATCTTCTATCTGATCTAGAAATTTCTTTTCTATATCAGTCAACATACAGGTTAAAATGTGTCTATGGGCATAAGATGTATCTAATGTGATGGTAGGCACAAAATATTTTGCCATTCTTTCATCTTGTTTATAATATATCGTACTTGTTCAGGTGCTTGAAAGCGGAAACCTCTGAAAGCACCACATCATAGTTAGAGAAATAATACTCAAAATGTCCCTTACCATAAAACATAGTGAGCAACACACTACAAGTGATACCATACATCAGGGGTAGGTGATGATACCTTATTCCCTCCCTTACCGACACAGGCAACCGCATACATGCAAAACAATCTCTCACATCCATCATATCTACATACTTATACAGCAACTTCTCATACGCATTCAATGTGTCACCACCTTTGGACAAATCTACGTGCAATAAGTGACTAGTTTCCTCTAGCATAACTCTATCAGATCCTACTGTACCCTCTTTTGTGCTAGAAATAGGAGGTGTGGATGTCCCTCGTTCTCCTACCCCCTCAACCTCTGCTCCATGAATCTGCCTTGCCATGGGACTCAACAAACAGTCTGGCAACACTGCGCTGCCACCAGTTGAAACCCAAATGCCATCATCTATTTTTTCTTGCCCTGTTTTAACCCTACCAGCTTCTTACTGTTCTGACACTTCTACCTGCAGGTTCTTGACCTAATCCCAAGTGTCCGCTATAGCTAGCATCATGCTAAGTTCGGTCTTTTCTGTGGTCTTTCCTGAGTAATCTTCATTGAAAATAAAAGCGTGTACAGCACAAAAGCGTGCAACTTCATCTGCATAGCGATTTCCTTTGGTAACAAAGTCTTCCCCTTTCCCATGTGCAGCACATTTTACTACAGCCACTTCCTTCGGCCGCTGCAAAGCTTCCAGCAGTTGTCTCACAAATTCCCCATTCCTAATAGGAGATCCTGATGACGTTAAGAACCCGCTCTGTGACCATAGCTCTCCGAAGTCATGAACCACACCAAACCCATACTGGATTTTGGTGTCGATGGTCACTCGGATTTGATCAGAAACAAGGCATGCATGTGTCAAAGCAATGATTTCAGATGGTGCAGACAGCAAACACTGCTCTCAAATAACCTACATTGTCTCTTAGACATGAACCATCAGCAAATAGGACTTGGTCTGATTCATGCAGTGGTTCATCAACAATGTCAGGTCTCGATTTGGTACTCAGTTCAGTCACATCCAGAAAGGCATGGTCCTCACAATCTTCCTCCTCAAGATTCGGAATAGGCATCAAATTAGCAGGGTTTAACATAGAACATCTTTTCAAGGTAACATTTTCATATGCCAAAATAACCTGCTCATAACGGGTGAGCCTGTTATTGGTCAGATGTTGTGTTTTGGTTCTTGTCATAAGGAGCTCAACAGAGTGTGGAACATAAACAGTAAGTGGATGACCCATTACAATACTTTCACATCATCCAATGCTGACACCAATTTCAGCAACGATTCTGAAACATCCGCACATCGCTGAAGCTACAGGATATAATGCAGCAGAGAAATATGCCACTGGTCTATGGACACCCCATATATCTGAATGAGTACAGCTAGAGCACAACCATCAGGCTGACAGCAAAAGAGCAAAAGCGTTTTGTTGTAATCAGGCATTCCTAGAGCCGGAGCGCGAAACAGGCTCTCTCTCAGCTCCAGAAAAGCAACCAAGCAAGTGTTATCACATGGTACCGGATCACTCACATCCTTTTGTGTCAATCTCTGTAAAGGCTTCGCCTTCAGTGAGAAAATGGGAATCCATTGTCAACAATAGCCGACCATTTCCAGGAACATCCTGACTTCCTTTTGAGAAGTGGGTGGATTTTTTTGTAGAATTGACTCAATACGATCTGGTGGCACCTTTCTCAATAAGATGGCCCAAATACCGGACCTCAGGCAAACACTACTGATGTTTGCTCGGGTACATCTTGTGCCCGTTTTCTGCCAGATGTTTTAACAGAGCAACATTATCAACCCTACAGGCTTTTTCAGTCTCCGAAGCAATAAGGAGATCATCAATGTATTGCAAGACTACTGAACTCTGTGGCAACACTAGACTCTGTATATACCCTTGTGGGATACAACACCACGCTATCACATGGTTCTTTAACCGGAAAGCAAACAAAATCTTGTGCAGTGATATCGAAAAGAATGCTTGCCACAAATCAATGACAGTGAACCATTCTGCTTCACAAGGGACTTGAAATAGGATCACTGCTGCATTCAGTACTATGGGACAACAGGGAACCACAATCGCATTGATCTTTCGCAGGTCCTGAATAATTCTGTACTTGCCATTAGGCTTTTGCAATCTCATGATGGGTGAATTGCAGGTACCTCCCCTAATCTTCATTATAATGTTTTGTGCAAATATGGATTCAATCACAGGTGTTATTCCTGCCACCGTTTCCGGGGTCAGGTGGTACTGCGGCGTTCTCGGAACTTCCGCATTTGGTTTGATTTGTATCTTAACTGGGTTAACCCCTCAAATCAATACTATCGCACTACACCTGTTAAGTCCCATACCTCAAGAGAGACATAGTCTCTCAAACCATATGGTAGCTCACCAAGAATCTGATTCCAGCTCAACAGCCGGGCTTCCTGAAAGGGTATGGAACCACAATCAACATGCTAACAGTAACAACAATTGCAGAGAAGTGCAAACATTTGAAGAAAAAACTACAACTCTGCTTTATCGACCTGAAAGCAGCTTTCGATCGTGTGTACCGATCCCTCTTATGGGCAAAACTAAGACGATAGGGGTCCAAGAAAAAGCTTTGAGAGCAATTGAAACGTTATATACTAACACATGGATCCAAATTAAGGTGGCAGACGGTACAAGATTCTCCAGAAGAATACCAACTGTAAAAGGTATCAAGTAAGTGTGTGTGCTAGCTCCACACCAGTTTAATCTTTTTATGGCTGATTTATCCACCCACCTGGATCAAGTAAACTCACACGCTCCAAGATTAGGTCCACTAACTATATCTCATCTGTCATATGCTGATGATATTGTGTTGCTGAATCACCCGGAGGTGGGACTTCAAAGATTAATCAAGGAAACTGTGGTATTCACAAAAGACAACATATTGGAAATCAATATCACAAAGACAAAAACCATGTTAATAGGAAACAAATCCAATGTCCCTTTGAAAATCAACCTAGATAATGCGACCATAGAAGAAGTCAGCACCCACAAATATCTACGCTTCTACTTTGATAAGAACTTCAACTTTCAGGCACACCAGCAGTATATGGCTAGAAAAAATAGCACCTTAATACGCGCCTTTTGCGCACTCGAAGGACCCTCCTTTTAACCACTGCTTGTGGTCATCAACGAAATATTGTTTTGTATGTTAACTTTCACAAGTACGGTGATGCATGGCAAAGATGATAAAACATTGGACGGATTACAAATAAACACATACAAACGTGTTTTTATCTTCCTTGTAATGCTTCACCTGTACAAATCTGCTTAGAATTTGGTTTGACACAAGAGATAGCAAGAAGATACCACACAATCAAATCCTGGCATGAAATGCGAATCAATGAGTCCAGTCCTCTAGTGCGCGCTTTATGGCAGTCACTGATGAACGATACAAACTCGAGTTATAACAAATATTTGCTATCTTCATTAGAAATAACTAATACAGTTGACTTATGGGTATAAATCTGTCGCATTCCACTTTCTGCCGTGTTATCAACAAAGCAGGACAAACTCACTCACTAGTAGAGGATAAAACACATTTTCACGACGATCGCATGCTTAGATGACAACTCAAACATACGTCACCTTACAACCAGCAACATACCTTCTTTTAACTTATCCTGTGCATCTTAAGAAAAAGTTACTGGCTATACGCTTAGGAGAACCACCATCTTTAGCAGAGCAACCCTCATGGAGATACAAAGGCCCGAAAACGTGCAGGCTATGTGGCACTCCAAAGAGGATTCTCTGCATTTGGTTTGCATATGTCCCATATTAAGGAAGGCACGCCTCATATTCTTAATATGGATACTCAACAAGAGGGGGATTCATACCTGCCGAACGTCAATAATGAGGAGCCTTGACTCTAAGGACCCTCAACTAAATTGTAAACTTATGACATTTTTACAATCACATGACAAAATCCCTCAAACAGAGCTCCAGGGGTGCAGCTCCAGTATTAGAAAGCGGGTCTGCATAATGACTAAATAATCAGATGATTGTGAGTAGAAGAAAACAATACAGCATTTACATAAAATACGGGACTCAGCACAATTTAAAAATTAGAACTTAATTTCTCATTTTGATGCACAAGTCACTTTATAACAATTCAGATGAAAGTTATTGGTCATAATTAGAAGGAAATGAAACATTAACATTTCTGAGATGCCAAATGTTTTAATATCTTGTATCGTTGAAATTTTATTCTAAGACGTTTTCATTACCCTGTATTAATTGTAAAATATTGTGATGGTTTTAACAATAAACATGAACATAAAAAGATAAAACATATGGTAGCTCCGCCACAGTCAACACTGGAAACATTTCTGCACAGAAATTTTGGTTCGCCAGTGTAAAGGCAATGTCATCATCCGCAGTCTGTAATTCTATTCCCTTGGGCGTTCAATATATAGTAGAGTTTAGCCTACACCAAAGGTCTCGTCCCAACAATCAAACTGGACTCGAATCGCACAAGACAAACTGGTGACAATCCTGGAATGTTCCTATTCTTACAGATAATTCATCTGTCAAAGGAATTGTCATTCTCTTATTAGCAACTCCTACAACATGGATTGATTGATTGTCCCAAGAGGGGTAGGTTTGGGACTACTGTGGATCTCACAGTAGAACAGGTAGCACCAGTATCATTCAATAATGTAATGGGATGACCGTCAACATCTGCCTCCACAAACAGTCCACTCTGGTCTACCTCCAAGACTGCTCCAAGAGCACAGTCTTCCTCCCCCTCAGGCACCATCATTGCTGACTCAACCTCCCCCCCCATTCATGGATCTAGGTCTTGTCACAGTATTCATAACATTGAGTACTTGGATTATATCTTCATCTGATTAGCTGGATTTACTCGACAGTCACACTTCCAATGCCCGATTGTGTGGCAATAATGACAAGCAGTGTTTCTCCTTAAAGTGGCTAAATCCACTCGTGACTTGAGATTCGTTCCCCTTCCTCTTCCCTGTCCCATGGGTGCTGACACATTTTGGATGCTCCTTGATTATTCCCTTGTCTCCCACCCCAAGTTCCTCCACTTGGCTGTGTCTGCTCTGCCCTGTCCGCATTTTTCAACTGTGCCAGCATTAGCTTGTCCTTCATCTTCCTATGCTTCGACTCCACTTCATCACTACAGTACCTAGCATATCGTAATATTTCATCCACAAACTTATTTTGCAAGCAACTTAAATGCTGTTGGATCATGAAGCTGATCTTTGCTCTCAATCGGAACACAAATTTGAAAACAAACTGTCCCATATCCTTAGGGTCTAAGGTATCCAGCCCACTGTACAGCTTGGAGGCTTGCAAAAGCCTCTCATAGTAAGCATGCACTGATTCTTTTGGCTCTTGAGTGGTTTGATCTATCAACATCCAATCAATATCCTGTGGGGCAACTTTAGACTTTAAACACGTGATTACTTGCTCAAACTATTTCATAACCTCAGGTGAAAGGCCATGCGTTACAGGATCTCTTTCTGGTTCTGGAGAAGGTTAATCAACAGCAACCTTAGACACACCCCATAAATCACTTGGGGCCACAGTATCAAACAAGGTATTTAAATCAATCCACAACACTTTTGACATTTTCACAAATTGGTCGCCCTGCTTGTACCATTCAACAGGTTTCTCCCTTAGCTGAGGAAAATCATTTGTAAACAATGCTAAATCTCCCCTGCTCCACGGCACATGCACATACCCTCTGCTCTGTACCTCTCGCAACGGGTACGCCTTCACTCTCGCGGCCCCCCGTCTGGGAGGTGGTGTATCTCCTATCCCTTTTTTAACGCTCTTCATCTTGGACCACCTTTCCTCCCACTTGTCAAGCATACTCAACACACGCATTCCTATGTCCAACTCTGAATGTGCGTTTTCAATCCTATCATCTTCTTCCTGATCACTGTAGTTTAACCTGTGATTTCCCTGCAATATTTTCGTCTTAGTCAGGTCCACATTATACCTCTGGGCCAATTGAGTCAACTTCTCATATGCCCGTCTTGCCTTACGAGTAATATCCTTCGCAAGCAAAAAAAAAAAAACTTGTCCTGTCCATAGAGTTCTGTCCTGTCCAAAGGCAAGCTCCCATCAATTATCTCGTCTAGTTCTGTCTTCGCTTTCACAACATCTAACAGCTTGGCCTACATTGCAGCCTTGATCGTTCCCTGACTTGATACACTAGTCTGTCCTTCTCTTTCACAAATTTGATCCCTCTGCCGATCTTCTGACCCTGTACTCTGTGAGACGTGCTGACATCCTGAAGCTCCCTGACCAGTTCCTGCCTCCAGTATCCTTCCCATGGAACCTCTGACTGGAGCTACCCTCATTCTTAAATCCGACTGAGAATTTGCCAATGAACCTGAATGTCCCTCAGTAGACCCCACACACACCCTTGAAGGGTCTCCAGTTGCTGGGAATGGTGTACTAGCTTCCACAGGCACCAAAAACGTGCCTTTCCCATCCATTGTTACATTTCCCCCTGTGTTGACTCTTCCTCCCAATCCTGTCAGTTGCTGACTACTGCTTTCCCCTAGATTCGGATCATACACTAAAACAACAGTACCAATGGTAACCGGTACCGTACAGGCTTCTGGTATCCTTATAGCACCATTGTAGAAGCTGGGTTTCTATTGCAGTAGCCTCTCCACTTTTTGCCAGACTACTGATGCACTTTGACTTGATGTGCCCTCGGTCCCTGCCAATCAGATTCCCAGGGCCTGTGTTATTTCCCCAAAACTGTACCTTGTACCCCCAATTGGCCCCTCTCTGGCCACAAGTCGGTTCTTTGAAAAAGGTACCATGGGCACCAAGGGCACTGTGGCCAGGGAAAGCCTCTAAGGGCTGCGGCACTTATTATGCCACCCTTAGAGGCCCTGTACTTTTACACACACACTGCCATTGCAGGCCTCGTGTTTTGGTGAAGAACACAGTGAAGAGTCGACATGGTACACATCCCCGTGTGCTATGCCGACAACCCACTACCTTGGCATAGGTCAGCCACCCCTCTAGCTGGGTGCACTATACCAGTGATGAGTGTACAGTTGCATGAGCCCTGTACCCCTACAATGTCTGGACCAATTCCTAGACATTGTAAGTGCAGTAATGCCATTAAGAGTATATGATGCTGGGAGTTTGCCATGACGAACTCCACAGCACTATAATAGCTTTACTGAAAACTGGGAAGTTTGGTATCAAACTTCTCAGCTCATTAAACCCACACTGATGCCAGTGTGGGTTTTAATAAAAAATGCACTCAGGGGGCATCTTAGAGATGCCCCCTGAAAAACGACAAACCTCTGGTGGGTTTCCTGACTGGGACACACAAGCCTGCCACCACGAGACATGTTTCTAGACCTCTGTGGTGGAAGCCTTCGCTCCCTGAGCCCAGAAACAAAGCCTTTCCTAGGAGGAGGTGGTCACACCTTCCCCTGGCCAGGAAGAGCCATCGGTGGCAGGGGAGCTTCAAAGGCCTTGAAGCCTTTGTAATATGACCCCCAGCCTCTCCTGCTATCAGGAGCAGGCTCCCTTTCTGTCTCCCCTCCATTTTGGTGGGAAGACAGGCAGGAACAATTAGCCAGCCCAGAAAGTGTGCCCATCTCTGCCAACCCCACCCCTCAAGTGGGGGAGGAGAGGTGAAGTCCACTCTTCAGTGCCCGCCATCTTGCAAATGGCAGGCACTCCCCAATCAGGATTAGGGATTGTGCTCACTCCCCCACACCGGGTGAGCACACCAAGGGTGCAGTCACCCTAAGGTCTGTAGCCCATTGGCTACTGACCTTGAGACCCTTAAAATGACCCCTAAATACAGTATTTAGGGGTAGCCCTGAACCGAGATACAGATTCCTGCAACCTACGAAGAAGGACAAAAGAAGATGCCCAGCAGAGGAGATTTCAGAGAACAACTGACTTGACCCCAGCCCTATCGGGCCGGCCTGCAGTTTCCAGAGATCCTGCACTAGAAGTCCTCCTGTCCTGCAGTCAGTGACCTCTGGAACCCTGGGAGGGCTGACTGCATACAACAAAGACCGGATCTTCTGTGAACAGCAGCTTAGTTCAAAAGAAACAGTCAAGAAAAAATCTGAGCCTGCTGAGCACAAAGAAACCCGACACCTGGAACCACCACTGCACCCGACGCCTACGGCCTGGGTCCGAGTGTGATACAGCAGTCCCTGCGAGGTCCCCCAGCACTCCAGAGTACAGGTCCACCATGGGTATACCCCTCCAGGACTCCTTGATGTGGCCTGTAGCCTCTGCACGGGGACCCCCACAACCAGATTGGCCGGGTAAAGTGAAATCCGACCTCAAAAGACATCCTTGCATCCAGCCGCCCTGCACCCTGGAGAAAAGAACCGAGGTGCACTACGTCCATGAGCCCTCCAACTTACCTGTCCAGCTTTTGGTTCCTCCAGGAAGTCTTCCTGAACCGAGCCTGCAGCTAAAAACCCAAACCGAAAATCTCCATTAAAAAACAACAGGGCACCAGATGCCAAAACACTACCCTGCACCCAGCTGCCCCTGCGCCAATGTGGGTGCACTTTGTGTAAGCATGGGCGAATTTTGCGAATCTCGCGTTCGCGAATTTTGCGGATTTGCGAACTCGCAATCCGCAAAATCCGCGAATTCCCGCGAATTTGCGGATTTTTTTTTTTTTTGTGTTCGCCCGTGTTTCTGCCAGTTCGCGAGGGTTTTTACAATTTCGCAATTTGCAAACTTACCTGTTGGGTCGCAAGTTTTGCGAACTTGTTGTTTCTACGTGTCCAGCCTGTTTGGGACACTCTTCTTCATCACTGCCACTCTCTGTCACCACTGTCACTCTCTGACTACTCATGCCACCCTCTGGCCCACCCATGCCACCCTCTGTTTCATCACCACACCCTCTGGTTGTCCAGTGTACATTATTTTCGGCAAAGCAAAGCACACCTTCCCTGCCTCAAGTGACCTGAATTAATTTGGGGCTGATTAATGTGTCACAGAATATTTTTTTAGCTGGCACCTGCTTCCTTAGTGCGCCCTGATTAGTGATCTTTTGCACTTGCTAAGTGCTTTCATTGTTGCAAAATTAGTTACAACACCTGCCCTGCCCCAACTGACAATAATGAATTAGGGGCTGATTAATGGATTTTAACTTCCAGCCTGGCTCCTGCTTGTCTCCCTTAGCTGTAATTCAGGACCTTTGTGGCATATGTGTAACTATTCTGAGGTTCAGGGCAGGGTCACATAATAGTTGCAACTGCCAACTGAACTCTGGAGGGGCCCCTCAGGAAGCACTACAGGAAATGGCTACTAATGATGAGCCTGAACTTTTGAACCTGGTAAGTAGTTTCAGTTTTGCTAAGATCGTATTTCTGCAATTTAGCACTTATTCGCGGGGCGCGAAGTTGTACTGGGAAGCCGCGAACTTACGCGAACAGTGCGAGCAGTGCGAGCAAAATCCGCTGCTCGCGGATTTGCGGATTTTGCGGGAGATTCGCGAATCTCGCGGATTGCGAATTTCCCGAAAATCCGCAAAATCCGCGAGCGAAACGGATTTTCCGCCCATACCTAACTTTGTGTGCTAAACTGGATCCCCCTTTGCCCTGAGCTAAACTCCAGGAGCTTAGCTTCCACAACCTTGTGGCCTGCTCATAAGCAGTCACCAACCGGAGTCCCCCTATCCCCCATTGGATAACATTGGGCCTCAGCCCTCGGCACCCGGCCGCCCTAGTGCTGAGGGTGTAACAAGAGTGCATCCTTGACCCTGGGGAAACCCTTGTTCTTACCCCTGAAATTCAATCCCAAAGACCGAGTACTTATCTGGTAACCGTTAACTTAATTTCTCTCCGTAGGAAACTATTGACTGTTTTTAAAAAAGTTTCTAAGTGTTGAGTTGGAAAATCTATAAAAGTCTGTACAACTATGTACAAATAATCAAAACACATTTACTTAACTTTATACAGGAAACTAGCAGCCCCTCCCGACGTTGTCCGGGTATGAATTGCTGCCGGCCAGTAGTATATTGTTTTGTAGGATTTCGTTTTGATAGCATTTCTTATCAGTGACAGGCCTGTGAAACGCTCCGATTCACAGTGCACTGCTGATGCACTTAAGAGTGCACGTTCAGTAGTGTGTGAACTCGAGTTTCCCTACTTTATTTTTCCTTGCAATTCTATACAGCGCGAACTCAACAACATGAGCACAATTTACATTACAGAAGAACACATTCATTTGTTGTAGGCATGGGGAGACAAAGCGATTTGCCTGGAATTACAGGATGTTGAGCTGATGCCGAGATTCGAACGTAGCTCCCCAGATCTAAAGTTCGCAATTCTAGAACTTGTGGTGGGAGGTGTGTCTAAAAGTGTATGTCGGTGCTGGCCATCAATGAGAGAGACCGGTGCATTTTTCAAATGGGTGGTGAAAAAATATGAGTATGTTGCTGGAGATGTGGGCCGCCGTGCCACCAATGTACTTACTGGGGGAGGGTAAACACCCTCCCTCCCCCGGTAAGTACATTGGTGGCACTGCGGCCCACATCTCCAGCAACATACTCATATTTTTCAACGAAATTCGTTGTAAATGCATGAATGGTAAAAGCATGTTTATTTTAAATGTTTGGATAAGGTAAGTATGGGTATATGGGTATATGTTTTGGGGTGTTTGGGTATTTTAAGGGTTCAGGTATAGGTTTGAGTTATGGGGTACAGGGGTAGTATTAGGGTTTAGGGATAGGTATGGGTTTTGGGGTACAGGGGTATTTTTAGGGTTCAGGGCTAGGTTTGGGTTTTGGGCTATAGGGGTCTTTTTAGGGTTCAGGGGTAGGTTTGGGTTTTGGGGTACAGGGGTATTTTAAGGGTTCAGGGCTAGGTTTGGTTTTTGGGGTACAGGGGTATTTTTAGGGTTCAGGGCTAGGTTTGGGTTTTGGGGTACAGGGGTATTTTAGGGTTCAGGAGTAGGTTTGGGTTTTGGGGTAGAGGGTTATTTTTAGGGTTCATGGCTAGGTTTGGGTTTTGGGGTACAGGGCTATTTTTAGGGTTCAGGGGTAGGTTTGGGTTTTGGGGTACAGGGGTATTTTAAGGGTTCAGGGCTAGGTTTGGGTTTTGGGGTACAGGGGTATTTTTAGGGTTCAGGGTTAGGTTTGGGTTTTGGGGTACAGGGGTATTTTTAGGGTTCAGGGGTAGGTTTGGATTTTGGGGTACAGGGGTATTTCAAGTGTTCAGGGCTAGGTTAGGGTTTTGGGGTACAGGGGTATTTTTAGGATTCAGGGCTAGGTTTGGGTTTTGGGGTACAGGGGTATTTTTAAGGTTCAGGGGTAGGTTTGGGTTTTGAGGTACAGGGGTATTTATAGGGTTCAGGGCTAGGTTTGGGTTTTGGGGTACAGGGGTATTTTTAGGGTTTAGGGATAGGTTTGGGTTTTGGGGTACAGGGTATATTAATAGGGTTAAGATGGGTTAGTGTTTAAGGGTGTTGCGGTATTTTAAGGAGTAAGGGTGGGTTATGATTATGGGGTGCAGGGGTATTTAAAGGGAGCAGGGTGGGATTAGTTTTTAGGGTGTAAAGGGTAATAAAATAAAATAATAAAAAAATAATATAAATAATGTAATTTAAAAGAATAAATGTTTTAGTTAAATTTAAAAAAGTATATATATATATATATATATATATATATATATATATATATATATATAAATACACATATATACAAACATATATTTGATGTTTTAATAATGTACTTTTACAATGTATATGACTTTACCACACATGCATTTGCATTATAATGGCATGCGTGATAAAGTCATATGCGTTGTAAAAGTTTTAGAAATGATGTATTTGCGGAGTAATAGTCCTGCGTTATAAAAATTGCGGAGTGATGGTATGTGGGATGTTGGTTTGCGGAATATTATCACATATTCCCGGGGGAGGGATAGTCCCTTTCTTGCTATTTCCGTGGAGGAGGGCCCTGTGTCCGGATGTGCGTGGCGCGAGGCCTGTGCGCAACAGAAGTGGTAAATTTCCAGTGTGCGCTTCAGGCGTCACCGGAAGTTAAGGCGAGATTACATTTCCTGCACAATGGCCCTTGTTTGCGCTCCTTCCGGCCCTTGGGAATAGCGCCATGCCTGACCTCCATACAGTAAAGCAGGTGCACGTCACTGGGAGCGTGGGGCAAGCACACCCGGAGCTGGAATGTACTGAACCTGAGAAGAAAAAACTATGAAATATTGGGCACAACGCTTGCTTTTATTTTTCCGTAATCCCGCGCCCCGCACACGCCCACGCCCCCAGCACACGCCCACAGCACACGATATGAGACATGGTATGAAGGGCGGAACGTACCACATGCCCCCAGCGTTTGTCACGCCCCCAGCACACGCCCACAGCACAACGCAGACTGCCCACAAGGGACTACTTTGCTGGCACGGTTCTTTTACCTTTTAAATGTATATGGTGGGCGTCTGCATAGCCTATGTCCTTCTGCTGCAACTGCCCTTTCCAACGCTGTATTGGGTGTTGTGATTGGTGCTGTGGTTCCTGAGATTACCCGCCTCAAAGGTTTGGGCTCTCTCTTTATTATATTAGTATAGATTGTCTGCCCCTAGAGGGACAGGATATGTCTCAGCCGTCAGAGCTACCGACTCAGGAGCTGATGACCAGTTTTCCAGCCTCGGCATTGGCTCAACATCAATTTAATAATCTATATACTAATGTAATTTGTTTTTAAAAACAGCATGGTCAAGTGGGGTTGGGGGTGGGGAAAGAGAAATTTAAAGAAAAAAATATACAGACCTTAGAGAGGTGTTTGGGGTGGCAAGCAGTGAGCAGTGAAGGGGTGGTGCTGCCAAGAAGCAATAGAGCAGCTGTTGTTGCAGGGAAGCATGTCGTGTCTGGAGTCGGAGAAACTCATTAAAGAAAACTTTGCTTACAGAATAAATAAGACCTACCGTGTAACAACAGAAGTGAAAGGGCCAATCCTCATGGGAGGGTACAAATGAAAACAAGGCTGTGCTAAGGAGGGACTAACAAGCCTATTAATCAATCAGAAGGCAGCGTTTAAGGTGAACATTGACCCAAGCCAATGAAAAATATGGGCGGAGAGTGGGCGGGGCTTCAAGTCCATACTCGAATATAGCATGCCTTGCAGACCAGCGCATGTGCTGTCCAGGCTCGAACTAAAAAGGTGGGACATGTACCAACTATTAGCCATTAGGAGGCCACGATTTTTAATGTCGCAGACAAAATTCAATCCTAAGCAGTGGGAGGAGTCAGACCCCACAAAGTACATACAACAGATCACCCGATAGCGCAAGCACTGTCTAGGCACGACCTAATGAGATCAATATAACTCTACAAAACACAAGCTATTCACACAAAATTATGTATGGAGGGAAAATTCAGCTATTTATGAAAAATCTGAAAGTTCTAGCTAGAATACAGTTTGACACTTGTGAAAATTCACATCAGAGAACTGCCTTTATTAACGGACACTCTAACAATTTCAGCTACTTCACTAAAAAGCAAGGCTTTGGGTTTTATTGTCGCGGGGAGGATAAGAGAATAGTGGAATATCTATTTTAAATATTGAAATGTACTTTTTTTGTAGACTTATCTCGCTTACAAATGCATCTACATGTTAAATGAAGTTCAACATGGATAAATTAACAAATACAACTAAAGATTTTGGAGTGGGAACAATGTTAGGGAGAGTAGGGGAAGTTGGAGAGGAATTTACAAATATGTCAAGCTAAGCAAGAAAAGATTGGAAATAGAAAAAAGTATTCCATAATTAACTTGAGGATGTAAACCTCTCAATAAGTTTTCACTGGTTCATTCCTTTTAAGTTCGTAACTTCCGATAGGAATGACAAGACATTATTCTGTGTTGAGATGCCTCTTCTATCATGCACTTGTCCTCGCCTTTGTGAGAGCTCCACCTATTACCAAGCTGAGTCAAGGAAGCACGAAGGATACTAGGCTAGAATTAAGCATTGAAGGCATCATTTACAACAAAATGATGCAGCGCAGCATCACAAGCCATTTAGTTTGCTGAGCTGCGTCATTTAAAAGCACAGGGATGCATCATATTTACAACAATATGATGCATCCCTATGTTTTCCTCTTCACGGGCACACAATTTGCTGCCTTGTGCCAATGCAGGCACCCTTACACCATGCTGCAAGCGAGCCTCCATTGAGGGTATGTTTGTTTTTGTGCAGGAAGGGACACCTTCCTTCACAAAAACAATCATTGATGGTGTGCTCCTCTCTCTGTGTGTGCTGCCGAATGCAGCACGCATAGAAAGAGGAAAAACCAAGGAGAAATAAAAGTATTTCTCCTCGTTGTGCCTACTTATGCCTCCCCTGGGGAGGCATAGGATTCTGGCACATTCCCAGGTTTACGAAATGTTCCGGGAATGCAGCAGAATCCATGGGTGTTGCGTGGGAACACCCACAGCAACAACACCCATGGCATGTACCTTTCGTGCAAAGTGATGCATGAAAAGGGGCCATATTTACAAGGCCATGAAAAGCCACGCAGATTGGCTTTGCATGGCCTTGTAAATATGGACCAGCATAATGGGCAGCCGGTGCATCAATAAAAATGACGCACCGGTAGCCAAGGGGCTTGTAAGTAAGCCACTGAGTTTATTTCATAGTATCTCGTCCACAGCTACAGCCAACTGCTACAAGTTTCTTTATTTTATTTAATGTTTTTATATAGTGTGTACTGGACCCAAGCGCGCTAAAGTGCTTTATGGAGCATCCATCTAGTTCGAGCCCCAACATTCTGTAAAGAACACTCATACAAACAACTGCAACACGCCACAGGTACCATAAGGGAGCTGCTGAACTAAACGAGGATTAGGGGCCTGATGTACTATTGCCATTAGCAAACTAACGATGTAGAATATACGCACTTCCTTGATTGAGAATAGAAATGCATTTGCAATGTGATCAATGTACAAATAGGCATCATTGTACATGCACTATTGGGCACCAAATTGACCTGTCAAATGATTGTTACTTTGGCATTCACAAGTTACAACCTTCTGTGATGGGATGCGAATGCATGGATGGAGGCCTGCAAGAGACAGTAGACTATCCCAGCATTTGCATTCCAAAAAAGAAAACATGCTTTTTTTAAGTAGCCTGTGTCCAATAAAGGGAAACATTCTCCTTTAAATTAAAATTGATTCCCGTTTGGAGACATATCAGGGTGAGTAGGGAGTGATATTCTGAACCGCTGAGTGGTGCCACTCCCTTACCCCCCCCCTCCCCCCGAGGCTTCAGATACAATTCCCAAAAGGGAAGCTGTTCCATGGTCTCCATTTGAAAATTAGTGGACATCCCAACTCAGGGATCAGAAATTGAACATAGGGTTGTGACCACAACTGTGGTAAAAGAAAAACTTTGATTCTCGCTCCTATTTGGCATTCAGAAAGGTCCAGAGAAACCTTTTACTGAGCTGGAAACATTTTTTTGGTTCATAAAAGCCACGTAGGTAAAAAGTCATTTTGAGGTCGCAAATCCTGTGATATGGCAAATACCAGGGCTTGTGACTGCAAAGGGGCTTTGAACAGCCGCGGCCGGTAGTGCGAGTACCGGCCGGGCGGTGACGTGGGGAGGGGCAGCTTTACAGGTAAGTAGACATAAAAATAAATAAAACGAATTTCGTTGCGCGCACTGCATCACCAAATGCGATGCAGTGTGTGCAACGAAATTCGTTAATTCATTTTTATGTTTACTTACCTGTTAAGGTCCGTAATCCATACATTACTACCCCCCACCCTGCCCCTTCCCCTCCCCACATCACCGCCTGCTGGTACTCCCACTACCGGCCGCGGCTGGCTTTGAATATCTGGCCTGGGCAAACATTGGCCCAAAGGTGGGCCTGTCCGTGCCCGTCAGAACCCGAAAGAGACTGGGCTGTGCTACTCTTCTAGCGCTCAGGATTTAGAGGTGGCTTAAACAACATCTATGGGAAAAAAAGGACAAATGTCCGGAAGTGGGAGGCGAAATAATAAACACCCCTGACTCCTTTCTGGTGAGAGCTGCAAATGTATTAACCAACGAGATTGAGCTTACAGAGCAGAGGCTCTCCATTTAGGAGGTGAGAACTATCCAGCTTATTAATGATGCACCCACCCTTCTTCGACTTTGACTTTGCCACTAAGGTCTTCTGAGAATCCAGTAGGCCTCTCTGTAAAAAAGAAAAAGGGGGAGGATTAGTCAAAGTACTGCACCCAAACCTAATAAGTTAAAGAATATGGCAGGCCATGATCAACTATCACACTTGCCACCTATTACAAGCATAGAAGAGGTTTGCCACAGATTGGAAACAATTTTGAATATTCATCTACAACCCATACTAGGTAGACTGGATGCAATAGAGCAACATATATCCCAGCTCCATAATCATAGTGGGTCCTATCCAAATGAGTTAAGTGGTAATTCAGCCAGCGTACTGAACCAGTTATCCAATCCCTTTGTGCCAATCTCAGGGCAGTGCGATGCAGCTAGGGGAGAGAATGAAATTGTGCCACAGCAACATAATATCAGACACCCTCCTGAATGTAATTTACATCTACCGGTTGGGCAAGGGGTGTCAATAACACATATAGGCTGAGGCAGCGGCAATCCACCTTTGACAATTGTCCAACTTGGTGAAGGTCAAACCTCTAATTCAGCCAACTCCTGTCCAGAACAGTTACCTCCGCAACCTATGTCATGTGTGGAAGCTAAAAATCCTAGAGTGACCAAATCATTAGAAGTAGATGTACGGAGGGAGGGATCACAGGGCGCAGATATTAGATTTGCACAGAGCAACTAGCTGGGAAGGTGTTAAATCGGCTCACAAAGTTTATAAGAGGGGGACTTAATTTGCATCGGCATATCCTTATGGCAAGAAGAATAATGTGGATGAGTTAATCTCCCCCAAATATATTAGGGGACTGTGTTGTGGTGAATTCAGATAGCCCAGGTTTAGTGGAGAACATCATGCATCAACTCCCAATTGCTCCACCTCTAAATTCTCAGCTAATTTTTATAAATCATATTCCGCAAAGAAGGTACCAATGTGGTTACCAAAATTTAGTGGTCATATTAACCCCTTCGATGCTCATGACGAGCTCAGCTCAAAGGGGGCATTTTGACATTGATTGCTAATACTCTTAAACTCAAAATATTATAACTTTATATGTTGTGCCCATATTTTCATTTGTTTATTTGTGAGGGGAATAGAGATTGCGATGTGATTTTTGTAAATTTCTATAATATTTACTCGGATGGCATAAGGTGCAAGTGGTAGTAGCCCTGGAACAGGCATTGAGTGATATTACCTTAAGCCACTATAAGGGTGCGGATATAGTCTGGATGGATGATTTTAACATCTGAACCTGTTTAATAAAAGAGAGACCTGAGTGAGGGATATCAGACTGTAAAGGAGAAAATATGGCCCATTTTGCCCATTGTATTTATGGGAACGCCTTGAATAGCTTATTGATTAGGTAGAATCTGGGGATTCTAAATGCCATGAACCCTATAACTGCAGCTATGGATACAACATTTGGGAACAAAGATAAGGGTTCCACAATAGACTATGTAATTGCCTGAGAAGCACTCAGTGGACGCATATCGACCTCTCAGGTCTCAGTTTGAGGCCTCAGTGATCATGCTATTCTTGAGTTTGATATGAAATGGGAGCTTAACCATAGGAGATGCAGGGATCATGCTCCCAAACCATTACTAGCATAGAAAAAAGAATATGTCTTAAAAACAGACAAAGCAAACTTCCTCCCTAAGGCAATACATGGTAAAAAACGAGGATTTTGTGAGGCAAGCTTTTCTAAAAGTACTAATAGAATTTACATTTCATTTGGTAAGGCCATTTCCAACTAGAAATCTGCCTTTAGAATGCTGGTTTGATACCTCATATACAAAGGCTTTATTTATCTACCTTATCTAAAGCCTTACATATGGTCCCCAGAGTTGTCCCTTTGATCCGAAGTCTAAGGGCTAAATATAAGCAGGCCAGAGAGAAGACAATAAAGATGCTGTGAGATGAAGCGTGGCAAGATCTATGAAAAGCTACAACTACAAAGGACAGTAGAGGATTTTGGAAGGTTGTGAATACACCATTTTTAAATGGGGTGGCTGGGTCTTCATTAGAGACTCATTTGAGGAATACTGCTGGGTGTCTTATTTTCAAAATATTTTTTAAAACCCGATAGATCTAGTGAGCCCTAATGTGCCTCCTCCAGGTGAGAGTAGTAACATTAATCTAAACTTTGAGCTGGGTGTGATATTGCGTGCTATTGCATAATCAAGCCCCTCAAAAGCCCCTGGGCCAGACGGGGTTTCTGAAGACATTTTGTTGGAAATTCAAGATTCATGGGACCCCTTGTTGACAAACGTTTTTAATGCTATTGCTAAAGTTGGCCCGCCGGACTCTTGGAAGCATTCAATAATCATCACGATATACAAAAAGGGGGACAAGGGCTACTCTAAAAATTATAGACCAGTATATTAAATTGATAGCCCTGCTAAGCTGATGGGCAGCCTACTTTTAAATAGGTTGGAAGAATGGCTTGAAGACAGAAAAGGCCTGATCAGGGTGCAATATAGATTTAGGAAAGGAAGAGGAACATTTGACCAATACCTTAACCTATGTTTTGTGGTTGCCAAATACACTGGAGCGAAGAGGGTCCATTTATTTATGGCATTCATGGACCTCTCAGCTGCTTTTGACTGCGCTGTCCATAGCAAGCTATGGGACATCATGGAGACCATGAGTCGCCCATTGATAATAAATTGTATAAGACAGCTTTACATAGTGGCTACAGCCTGCGTTAGATTTAGTAGAGAAAGGGAATGCACAAAATAATTTGGTATTGAACATAAAGTGAGTCAAGGCTGTCTGCTTACTCCATTCCTGTTTTCCCTCTACACATCAATAAGGTGGAGAGCGTTCTAACGTAAAGCACTAAGGATGTTCCATATAGTGAGGTATCACCCCTCCAGATGCTCCTCTATACTGATGGTGCAGTGCACTTGGCGAGAACCCCAAGAGCGCTGCAGACACTTATAGAGAAGTACACTTGTTTTATGGCCTCCTTGGGCTTACATGTTAATAAGTCTAAATCCAATATATTAACCACTGGTCCCATGACAAAGAAACATCCAATGTTTCATGCATCTCAGCACAGGGTTGAGGTGGTTGATTCATTCTTATATATGGAAATTCTTGTTGATGGTAAATATCTCTGGAAAGACATGGTTTCAAATAGAGGTCTCCACTTGAAGAGAAGCATTGCAACCTTATTTAACTTGTCTAAGGAAGTGGGGAATAAACCCATACTGGAAATATCACTCATTTAACTGGCAAAAGCCATTGCCACATATGGAGCAGCAGTATGGGGCATGGCAGATGTAGAGCCAATGCAATGTGTGGGGAATGTCTTTCTTAAGAGGCTGCTTTCGCTGACGAAAAGCTGCTGTAAATGTATATGCCATAGAGGTGAGTTTCCCGTATATTGTTGATGTATTTCTCTTGGCTTCCCTACCACTGTGACATTCTATCTGGAGAAGGCATTCGATGTTACTGAACCAAGCCATGGTAAGGGATTGTCTCAAATTGGAATGAGCTAAATAGATACTTTGAATAAAATATGTAGGATCCACGCTGTTAAAATTCGGTTTGAGTGAATTGTTTGGGTACCCAGAAAAGTGCATAATTTTCCCTAAGCAGAAGTTATAACAGTCTTTTATGGAAAATGCAGCTAGCCAAAGATGGGATAACGATAAAAATAAAAGCAGCGTTAGTCTATGCCACTCTGCTCCCCCAGTGACACAAAGCTTACAATCGTACTTACTTATCTCCACAATATGCAGCATAATTTTATTTTGACCAGATTTCAAGTGAATATTATTCCATTGATGTTGGGCTTTCCGGTAAATACCCATTGCCATAAAAATCTTACTCGGTGTCCTTATGATGGGGTATCTGGTCAGTCCATTAAGCATACAGGGCCATATTATCAAGAAAAGGTGATCCATTATCGCCACAGGAAACTGCCGCTAAAGCAGCGATAATGGGCTTGATAATATGCCCTTGTGAATTCCCATAGAAGCCCAGGTTAACACCAGAACCAGGGCTTCTATGGGAATTCACAAGGGCATATTATCTAGCCCATTATCACTGTTTCAGCAGCAGTTTCCTGCCGATAAAAGCGGCGATAATGCATCGCCCTTTCTTGATAATATGGCCCAAAGTGTTTTTCTGCTCATTTTATTCCCACCAAAGGCATACAGCTAGATTCATCAAAGAGCCGTTTTGCGAGTCCTTAATAGCGATTATTAAGGAATCGCAATTAAGGACTTGCAAAATGGGATTCATGTAGGAATCGCTAAATAAATTGCGATTCCTACACATTCCTTATTTGCGATTAGCAATTTGCTAATCGCAAATAAGATAGCGATTTCAAGGGTGCCAGGGGTGTCCAAAGGACACCCTGTAGCACCCCTGAAATGCAAATTTACACAGGTGTTGCGCACACACATGTCCAAAGGACATGTGTGTGTGTAACATGCAACAGAGAAAAATGCACTAAAGTGCATTTTTCTATTTTTTCGCTATTTTATCACGAAGTCAGACTTCGTGGTAAATAGCGGCCAAATATTGTGAATTCGCAATTTAAAATTGGTTAATGAATTGCATTTAAGGAATCTCTAATAGAGATTCCTTAAATGCAATTCCTCGCAAATATGCGATTTCGCAAATAGCGATTTTTGCATTTGGGATGATGAATCCCAAATGCAAAAATTGCGCTCGCAAAGGGCCAGATTCTCAGAATCTGGCCCTTTGCGAGCGCAATTTCCTTTCATGAATCTAGCTGATAGAATTTTAGTACCTTTTTTATGTAGTACCAGTATCTTCAGCGCCTTGAAAAGTCCTCAGTGTGTTTTGTTCTGCCCAGTTTTCTCTAGGCTATATGGAAGCGGAAGAAAGAACGTAATCATATGGAAAGGGAATGTGTGCATTTAGAAATGTTATAATATACGGGTTAACCCAACAGTACTGGGACCTGGATAATCAATAGTACATAGAAAGGATTCCCAGTTGGCACAGTGTAAGGGGCACAAAATCACAGTTCATAGAATATAAACAATGAAGGACTTCTTGAGAAAATTACTTTGAGAAATATTATTTAATACACATCCTCATATGCAAATTAATTGCCAATGCTTTACACAAACGCAAAATTAGACTTATTCTTATTGGCCAAGAGAAGAGGGGCGTGGGAAGGAAGGATAGGTGAGAAGGGGGAGTGTGTTCAGGGTAGTGCAGAAATCAGATCAGTTGCAAAAGAAATAACAAGTGGTCTCATATACATTCAGAGTTAAGTACCACATGGATGTATATACATTGTCAATCACGTATTTTGTAAAATAGAAATATTCCTATCCCAATATCAGCTACCACAGCCAATCATGATCTGTTGTTGATGGGTAGGGGCAAGCAAGGGTGTGTCGACGTTTCGAACCCAGAAGTGCAGGCTGAGTTTTGCCCTACAGCGGGGTCTTCATCAGGACAGGTGGTAGTGGGGTGTCGGGGTAGTGAAGAAGGGCACCTGTAAGGAGAGACTATTTACTGTGGGGAATCTTGCTTATTATTAAAAAGGGGCTATGGCAGTCACACCATATTACCTACAAAGGCACACCGAATCACGTGACTCCGTCTAGGATTGGTAGTGGGCCCAAAGGCTCCAAATTCCAAGAGAGCGTGAACCTAAAAAGAAATTAGGCTTCAATCAGATTGTGGACATTCGTAACACAAGTCCCACAACACCAAAATTCGCTATTGTCAAAATGTGCTTAAATTAAAAAGCATCAAACACAACCCAGCCGGGTTAAAAACAAGGACAATACCACACTTTGGAGGATGAACCAACCAAACGAACAACAGGATAGACCCAAATCATCTTGTCATTTTAAAAAAAATTTTTTATGATAAAGTATTATTATACTTGTCATTTAAAGTATGAACGGCTGAGAGAATCCGCTCTTGTCTAACCCAAAAATCGGCTAAGGTTACATGTCAAAAACCATTAAACACTTAATTCCATATTTACCCAAGGTTCACAGGCTAAGGTTGACCTGTATTTAGACGAAATTTGCCATCAATCCTTGGCACACGTATAGTGTGTCCTTGACTCACCACACGCCCGGTGGAACCAGATGCGTTTTCCTTTTGGAACCGTTTTATATGTCATCATCACGCTATGAGCTTTATTGATTCAAAATTAATCTTGACCTTTTCTCCAAAGAATGAAGGATGCACCGGACCCCTAGCTTAATTTCGACCGGCCTTAAGTCTGTCTTCCCTTCTTAGTGGGATCCCATTGGCTAGGAAGTAGAGCAGGCATTTAGCTGCTGCTTAGAGACGCGCTTACCGTTTACGAGCTGAGTTGGGCTGTGTCTCGTGCTGAGATGCTAGCGAGATCGCACAGCCGTGCCGTCCTTGATTATTACTTGGAAACCAGCGAGGATTAGTTCCGCCGGGCGTGTAGTGAGTCATGGACACACTATACGTGTGACAATTTAGTTAACATTGAAATTACGGGGCATTTTGACTAAAACTATTCCGCCTACTATTTCCCCATTGCAGGCCAGTAATTAATGACCTAAAGACATCCTGCCAAGGAATGTTAGCGAATATCGCCGTATGAAGTATATAATACCTGAAAGACATCTTGCCAAGGATTGATCGCAAATTTCGTCTAAATACAGGTCAACCTTAGCCTGTGAACCTTGGGTAAATATGGAATTACGTGTTTAATGGTTTTTGACATGTAACCGTAGCCGATTTTTGGGTTAGACAAGAGCGGTTTCTCTCAGCCGTTCATACTTTAAATGACAAGATGATTTGGGTCTACCCTGTTGTTCGTTTGGTTGGTTCATCCTCCAATGTGTGGTATTGTCCTTGTTTTTAACCCGGCTGGGTTGTGTTTGATGCTTTTTAATTTAAGCACATTTTGACAATAGCGAATTTTGGTGTTGTGGGACTTGTGTTACGAATGCCCACAATCTGATTGAAGCCTAATTTCTTTTTAGGTTCACGCTCTCTTGGAATTTGGAGCCTTTGGGCCCACTACCAATCCTAGACGGAGTCACGTGATTCGGCGTGCCTTTGTAGGTAATATGGTGTGACTGTCATAGCCCCTTTTTAATAATAAGCAAGATTCCCCACACTAAATAGTCTCTCCTTACAGGTGCCCTTCTTCACTACCCTGACACCCCACTACCACCTGTCCTGATGAAGACCCCGCTGTAGGGCAATACTCAGCCTGCACTTCTGGGGTCGAAACGTCGACACACCCTTGCTTGCCCCTACCCATCAACAACAGATCATGATTGGCTGTGGTAGCTGATAATGGGATAGGAATATTTCTATTGTACAAAATACGTGATTGACAATGTATATACATCCATGTGGTACTTAACTCTGAATGTATATGAGACCACTTGTTATTTCTTTTGCAACTGATCTGATTTCTGCACTACCCTGAACACACTCCCCCTTCTCACCTATCCTTCCTTCCCACGCCCCTTCTCTCTTGGGCAATAAGAATAAGTCTAATTTTGCGTTTGTGTAAAGCATTGGCAATTAATTTGCAAATGAGGATGTGTATTAAATAACATTTCTCAAAGTAATTTTCTCAAGAAGTCCTTCATTGTTTATATTCTATGAACTGTGATTTTGTGCCCCTTACACTGTGCCAACTGGGACCCCTTTCTATGTACTATGCATTTAGAAATGGGCATTTCTTCTTTCTTTCAAGGCCATTAGGCAGCTACATAGTACCAAATAATGAAATACAGTTGCCTTCATTTTATCTATATGGCCTTTTAGCTGTACTGCTGCAGACTTGGCTGTTTGATATGGATTGTTGCCCAAGTGTCTTAGGGGATGCAGCTCTTTCATACTGTGAATTTCAAATTAATTTGCTTGGAAATTATGTATCGTATTCAGTTTTAATTCTGTATCTTTTTAACTGATGTTTTGCGGACATGGATAGAATGATAGTATTTTTGCACTATGGTGATATATGTATATTTTATTGTGATATATGCACTTTTATGCAATGGAAATGTTGCGAACTAAAGTTTAAACAACAAATGAAGACAGATGTGGGAGAAAAGGAATTACAAAAAAATTAAATAGGCCAAAACAATCCTGACTGCTTTCCAAAGCCTCTTAAAGTTCGTGTGCAGTGTACCTCACTTGTGCCAGGTGATACTGCCAACTATGGGGCATGTACTCCCTGCCTAAATGTCTGACTTATTTGTTGAACCCAACCTGGAGAGACTCGGTTGCCTCTACTTCCACGTTTTAATAATCCTGCTGGCTGTAGATTTAGAACAGCTGGCATCCCACCTTGCTCTCCTGACAGTGTCACCACGGACCTGCCTTTGGAGTGTGCTCCACTTTTGTGCCAATCTCTGCATTACAGTCATATCTAACGTATGCCAGTACGAGAGAACTACAGCATACAGGCACATTTTAATTACATCTGGAGCTGGGTTTCTGAGACAGGACAGCTAAACCATGACACATAAGAGCATTGGAAAGCCAATAGTTCTGGTGTAGGCTATTGAGTTATTGGCTTAGCCAATGCTTCTTTCCTTTATATGGTCTTTAGTAAAGTATAACATAGCCAATCAAAGATAGCAACCCTTACATGTGCCTGTGTGCAGATGCACATAGGGCCATCTTCTCATTGGCTTTGTTACATTCTAACAAAAAATACCAGTAGGTCAAAGGAAAAAGGTAAACTGTCTGAAATTATGTGTTGGTTAGGGAACAGTCACAAAGTCCATAATAGAATGATACGTGGTGACCATCAAATGATTCCCATCAGATACCCATCCTGTGCCGCCCTACATCATTTGGGATCCTTCAGCCGAAGGAAGTGATGTACAACCACTAGAGATTAGGTGAACTGTAACCTAATCAAGTGGAAAGAAATTCAAATGTGATGGCTTGATATGTGTGGCATAAGGAGGGTAAAAATGACTCGCAGTGCAAAAAGTGTGTTAAAGTAACAGTGTTAGAACAGTGAGTGATTTAAGATTGGGTTGTGGAAGTGGAATTTTTTTTTTAATAATATCCTATCCACACCCAACAATAAAAAGAGTGCAAGGTAGTATTAAACATATAACTACTCAGATGGATTAAAGGTCAACATGTTTCTGCTGTAGGTGGAGTCTCGAGATCTCCTCCTGCTTCATCAGGACCTTGTGTCAATGCTACTGCGTAATGTGAACAATTAAGAAAAGTGAAATAAGTGTCACCTGAAATTCGCCTGTTCAGAAAATCACGAGGGATGAACAAACAAATGAAAAAACAAGAAAAACACATCATTATTGTCAACAGTTTACAGGACACATAGTGAATGTGTTATTTACAATAAGCCAATCATTATATTGGTCAGGGGGTCTCAGTGAGTAGACCATAAAATATAATTGCCCTTTTGTGTGGGACCTGTTGAAAAGATACATTTATCTTTACTCACCCAATATGTGGGGAATATACGCTCCACCTCACCTGGCACAGCGCAGGTAAAAACGGAGCACCGCTCTGAGGGAGAGAAGGAGGAAGGAAATAAAGGAGGAAAGATGCATAAACTGTATTCATAGCATCTATGTTGGTAGCACGATGTTTAAACAAATTGCCCAAAGCATATATGTATGGAGCGTATGATACATAATTAAGTGATTGCCTGGGTATGTTCTTAATCGATGGTAGCTAATGAATAGAATAGTCACCCATTCATTTGCACCCGCTTATAAGTGATGTCTATAGAATGAGAAGAAGGAAAATTGTCTTCTGCCCTTAACTATACTTGTGTCACACATAGCTGCGCACTGTTGGTCAAGATTTAAAAGTAATCGCATGCACATCTTGCGAGTTTAAACCTGTGAGGTAGTAGAGAGACGACCAACCAGCGTGTCTACACCACCCCGCCCCTCTAAACAGGACGGTACAAGCTTTACCGCGTGATGCGTCTCCTTTCCTGGAGGTATCTGGAACACGACCACACACCCCCCACCCTGCTTACCTGTCCGTCGGTACTCCGGACATCCGTCTAGGCTGTCATGGAGGGAGGTACCTTGACGGACAGGAAGCGGATCTTTATCCTTCCTAATACAGAGCATCAACAACGCGATTGGAAGAAAGCGCCACGTGATGTTGCGTGAAGGACAACGTCTCGTAAGCCGGCGTGATGGTTTCTAGTTGTGGTGGGAATTGTAGTTCCTACACATTGTTGTTTACAATGTCCGAGGCAGAACTCTTTCTATGCCGAGTAGCGTGCATCAATGTCGTAACCCGATACAGTAAACTTAACAAGGTCTGGATGAGATTTTTTTTATAATGCATGTATATAGGTGTCAACATATCTATCGCCCAGAGCTTGTATGCGTTTAGTGCACAGAGTTAATTGTACGGATTTACGAGGGATACGTGCCCTGTTATGACTACGTCGCCTTGTGACGAATAGCAACATCAAGACATGCTGGGAATTGTAGTTCCTGCATGTCGTTATATTTACTGTCAAGAAACAGGGTGCATCAATGTGCTAGTGTCTAACCTAGCGACGAGCGTCTAGGAGAGATGGAATTTGGATGGTGTCTGAATCTTGTGTGATGTTCTTTGACACTGTCATCTTGTGTAATATATCTTTTATATGTATATACAGTAAATTATGCCCTGCATTAATATAGAATGGATGCATAGTGTATGTTATGTGCAAACCTTTATATGTTAAAGGTCGACCTGGGCATTTCTATGATATGAGCACGATACAAATAGCGATGGAATGGACAAGGTGATGTATGTGAATCAAATATTCACGTATATTACACCATATATTCACGTATATTGTTACATTCTAACAAAAACTTTGGTAGATGGTCACCCTTGCATGCACATGAGTGTGCATGCATGTTCATGTAGTGTGATGCTCTTTAAAAAAAATGTATTAATGTATTCCAAAACATTTAAAAATTGGTTGCCCCGGCATATGTACTCATGTGCAGGCACAAGTGGCCTTCATTGAATAGTTTATTTTATAAAAAATATTCAAAGATACTACCCAAATACAGGTGGCTAACCTTTAGTGGTTTTGAAGCACATTTATTGAAGGAGCCTGCATGCAAATTAGGAGCAAGGAAGGGAGATAGAGAATGAAGTCATCCATGAGCAAGTGGCTATTCCAAAGTCCACTATATGCATATTGGGAACAAAGTGGCCTGGCAAATAGGTATCTTAATCTGTCTGTAGCCAAGACCTAAAAGGGACACGTTGGAAGCCCAGTCGCAGGCATTGAAAGGGACTTTTTCTGTGTGGAAGCCAATATTGTGCTTGCGCAGAATGCCTTTACTCTCACATAATGGAACCAATGAATAAAGTGGGCTGACCCACCACCCATAGTGATATGCTGTGGTGGGCAGAAGCAAAATGTGAAGGCCAGACCAGTGGATGGAGATGATTCACTAAGAGTCGCTGTATGTATCTACTCTTCTTAGTGATGAACAAAACGTCTTGGCTAATGGCAAATAAAAAAAAGACAAACATACACCCTGAGGCACATTAAATAAGTTAGCAGCCTTTCCAATTCTTGCAGATTTGTAAGTTAAACAAAGCCCTAGATGGAGCAGCTGAAGGATCCTTAACTCAACAGCACTCTCGACACAAAATAATAAATGAAAATTCCTCGGGTTTCACCTAAAACTGAGTGGTAGGAGCCTTAGCTCACTCTTACTTTATTGGCACCGCCCCATTCCCACGCACGAGAGCGTAGCAGGGTTGTTTAAGTATGTCTTACTTCAAATACAGCAATTAATCGGTAGGACACTGGCGATGAGCCTCACTGCAGAATGAAGCACATCTATTATATTTCAAAGTTTTTATTGAAAATAAATTTTACAAGTATAATACAATGCAGTATATCAAAATTCTTGGCTGCAAGTGAGCGTCCAGGGGGGCCCACATTCCCCCTTTGGCGGTGTGGTTCGCTAAGTGGTGATTTGCGGTGATATTGTTGGCCCCCCTCAGGAAGGTTACCCAGTTGAACCATCGCTTGAAAGTGGCTTTGCCAGTGTTTTTCCAATTAGCTAGAACTGTTTTAAGGGGCCAAAGTAGGTTTATAAATTTCAGCAAACCGTGGTTTAAAAATTAGGCTTTTAAATGTAAGAAGATGAATATGCGACAATAAAACAACATAGCTTTCAATATTAGCATGAACAATTCTAAATGGGGGTTAGGTTGGTGGAATAAGTCAGGAATCAATCAAAAATACCTGAGGACAGATCAAAGAGGATTGCCGACCTGGGGATGATATTTCCGCTGTAAAGATAATGATTGTATAGTTTTAATGTTAGGTTCGGATATTTCCCGTCTTTAATAGAATTGTCTGCTTTCATTGTCCTCCTGATTGTGTTTAGATATATATATTTTTCATAGTTTTATATAGCCCAAACTCGACCTGAAGGTATAAAAGTGCTTTACAGGAGCATCAATTACATTACAAAAGGTCACATTCATTTTTAGGTTTCCCCTACACGTCGCATGCGTTATACTTGTGAAATCTCTTGTAACAAAATAAAAAAATCTTAAAAGGGGCTTAGAGATCGTCCATCATTTACTTTTCTTACTATTGGTTGGCTCCCATGTCACTTTGCTTTCTTCCTGTTGGTCAACACCTTCTCCTGCCTCCAGCTTCCTGTTCAGCTTCAAGTCTTTGTCCTTGGTGTGGAGTTTGGACCAAGTACTGCTTCCAGCAGCCAGTGACTTCCACAGGCTGCGCACAGTAGCAGACATTTTTTTTACTCTTCAGCATCTGCAATTTGTTCATTGCTTGCCCTTCCCTACCACCACCCTGCTTCCTTTGCTGCATGGCCCTTTCTGCATGCCCCTTCCCCATTCGTAGTTGGGCGGTCACTCCCACCACCTCACTCCCCTCACTGCATGCCCCTTCCCCACCCCATCGCTAGTTGCCTCCTTCCTACCTCCATCACAGCTTATTTTCTATAGTGTGAATTCCACTGGAAGGACTTGGAGCGCTTTACATGAGTGTCAGTTACATTACACAAGAACATAAACTTTTGCAGGCACATGGAGATTAAGTGATTTGATCAGAATCACAGGATGTTGAGCTGGTGCCGAGACTTGAACCTGGTGTCCCATCTTTAAAGTCAGCAGCTGTAGCTGTAAGGCCCCAGCCTCTCCTTGCTCAGTGTTCCCGCTAGCTGCACTTTGACGTAACTGCAAAGGCATTTGTTCAAGAATATAGACTTCATATTAAGTATAGGGAAAATATCAATTTTAACTTGTTTGTACTTGTATAGCTTAAAGTTAAAACAAAACACTATGGCGCGGTCTGGCCACCTCATATTGGGGCATATGTATCAAGATACGCATTTGCGATTCTCAAATAGCGATTTTTTGAGAATCGCTATTTGAGAATTGCAAAATGGTATGTATCTAGAAATTCGATATTTTTTAGCGATTTCTTAAAATTCCTTAATTGCGATTAGAAAATTGCTAACTGCAATTAAGGAATACTTTCCCATTCCTTTCTATGGGCCAGGAGGCCCATGGGAAGGAGTGGGAAGTTATTCTCAATTTGCGATTCACAATTTGCTAACGCAAATTGAGAATATTTTCCATGGTGCAAGGGTGTCTTAAGGACACCCTGCTGCACCCCTGAAATGTACATGTGTGCGCATATGGCGCACATACATGCCCTAAGGGCATGTATGAGCGCCACATGGCACCTTTACAAATGCCAAAAAGTGCATTTCTAATAGAATTCGAAAATTACCACCAACTACAAGTTGGTGGTAATTTGCGATTTCTTAGTGTACATTCGCAAAACATTAATGTTTCTTACATAGCATTTAAGGAATCGCTTTTTGCGATTCCTTAAATGCTTGTGTAAAATTAAGGAATCGCAAATTTTGCGATTCCTTAATTTTGCGATGCGAGTTTTTCATACATCGCATTTGCCGATTTTTTGGTCGCAAACGCTGCTTTTTTGTGAAACGCAGCGTTTGCGACAAAAAAAACGGATGATACATCTGCCCCATTGCTTTTTCTTTTTACTTTAACCTATGTAGCACAGGAGATCACACCTCCGTGCAGCATTTAAAAAAAACCTTGACAAAGCCAATAGATCTCGCATTGGTCAATCCTATTGGCTTTGCCAGGGATTAGTTTTATTGTATTGTTTATTCTATAGATTAGCGTAACTTCGTCAATAACTCGGCACTCTGAGATTATATAAATGCAGAAAACAACATCGAAAGGAAGGTAGAGGAAGTAGAAGAAGGGCCTATGATTGAGCGGACAGGGCTGAAGAACTATAGGGAATACCGAAGAAAGCACCCTGCCAAGGCCTATTCAAAACACGTGCTGGACACTTGTAACAAATACCTCCTTCGAGGAAGCAGACATCTGTTAATTCTCATCTGACGTGTCTCTAGTTCGAGAACAAACCTTTTACTGCAAGAGGTCAGAGTTCGAAGTCATTTTCTCACTGGAAACCTTAATCTCCACCTGCCCTTCCTTTTACTCTCCGGGAGATGGCTATCTCTGTCGCCCCAAACATCCTCCAGGGCAAGTCTACCAACGTGTTTCCTCTAATGCTGTGGAAACGGAGCTATAATCTCGCCGGCAGGTCATTTCTAGACAAGTTATGTTTACACTGAGGAGCTACAAGCCCCAGGAGCTTTATTTCACCAAATCGGTGACATGCAACCTTCTGCGCATAGGATTTGGGTATTAGTGTCTTGTTTCTTGTCATTATTCTTGAGCGAGCTGCAGACCTCCCTGGGAAGACACCATTTCACGAAAGGCGGTGCTAATGTGAAAATATATGTGTGGCTAATGGAACGGTCCCCCTTTCATCAGTCGTACTCTGCACGGGTGTCTACCTGTCCTTTCATAATCCTTCTCTCATAGTCAGGGCTTTAGGGAAGTGAATAAGCTTTGTTGGTGAGTTCGCCCATGGCTTCTTACTTTTTGTCGTATTTTAGACTATTCACATGCATTATCTTGTGAATATTAATTTGCCATGAAAGAGTCTCCATAATGTGAATGTCTTAGTAACCCCCCGCCCTATGCAAACACCCAGGGGCAGATTTACAAGCCCACTGGCTTGTAAATCTGTGATGCAGTGGCGGTGTACACCATGCGCCATGTTGAGCCTTATTTATAATGTGACGCATCTAGGGAGATGCGTCACGTTGTAAAGCCCTGCGCCGCATGAAACCTGCATTAGGTTTCATGAGGGAGATTCGGCGCAGGGTAGGCGTTCCGGCGCAGGAACGCCTCGTAATAGTGATGCAGTGATATCTACAAGATTTCCCTGATTCACTTTTTACGTCCATGCTACAAAAAACGATGGATTTAGACCCAGATCTCTGTACTGGGATGAATGTATGACATTGTTATGCATTCTGTCCATCAACTGTTGTTTTTGCATTTGTCACCCCGAGTGGGATGGGTATGCTCAGACGTGAGTCCCATGCTCTCCACACCACTGGATTCAAGCAAGCCGGGCTGAAGATGGCTGGAATGCCAGAAACCGGTCCTCGGAAGCTTGTTTCCGGTCCAGGGAAGACATGGCTTGGCAGTTCGGGCTGGACTGTTCCCATGAGGCACAGGGTCAGACTGATTTGCATATGGCCATGTCTGAACTGGGGTGGTGTGGAGTGCAAAAATATGATGGATTTAAGCCCAGATCACTGTACTGGGGTGAATGTATGACATTGTTCTGCATTCTGTCCATCAACTGTGGTTTTTGCATAAAAACTCTGCGCCTGCTTGAAGCAGGCTTAAGGAGTGATGCAGCATGTTAGGCATAGGGCGCCCCTGAGCATTCCTGGAGCCGCTTCGTGCTTGCGACACAACTCCAGCAATGTGCCGCCCTTTCTCCACAGGATGCGGCACGCATCGCCCTATCCTTGCGCCATAGTGCGCCACATTGTAAATGCGCTGGATTTGTAGTGGCGCAGGGAGGGAATTAGTGTTGCATCTTTTCTGACTCATCCCTTCTGATTTGCAGAGATGCGCCAGAACTCGTAAATCTGCCCTCCAGAATGTAAAGATGCAAGCTAAGGCATAGCTATCAATAGTGAAGGAGGAGCAGGGACTCCAGGGCCTGG
Source organism: Lissotriton vulgaris (assembly GCF_964263255.1). Lineage (NCBI taxonomy): Eukaryota > Metazoa > Chordata > Amphibia > Caudata > Salamandridae > Lissotriton > Lissotriton vulgaris. The sequence continues at coordinate 447,387,367 of NC_141693.1, read as the reverse complement.
GGATCCGAGGGGGCCACTGCCTCCCAGTTATGACTGTCGTTTACTACCCAACCATGGTGCTGGGAAGGCGTTTTCCTTGCTTTCATTATGGTGCATGGCTCACAGCTTACAATAATGGTTGCATTTCCATTTTTTCACACAGAATTCATTTGGTCGAATTTGTGTTTACAGTGTCATGCAAGTGAGAAAAAGGGATCAAAATAAATGATCATTTCATTGCAATGACATTGATTACTGTGAGACCCTGTTTGGGGGGAGGCCATAGGGCAGACAGGGGCTACTGGACTACACCCGTGGTGGTTGAGGTTGTTTGGCCCAATCGTGGTGGTTGATGTTGTTTGAAACTTTTTTCCTGGAGCCATCCTACGATGGCAAACTAGGCCAAGTCCAGCCCTTTCTGCACTTGACTCTCACAGCTTCTCAGGGTGGTAGTGTGGAGGTCACTAGGCTTTAAAACCAATAATCAATCAACAGAAACTTTATATCCAGCCCAACGCTTATCGTTTTGATAACAAAGCACTTTTATGCACGTAGCAATCCTAAATAGTGTGCAATTCAATTACAACGCTGTGTGGTACCCCTGATCGAGATTATCGTGTGGATGTAAAACTATGCCTCTTCTCTGTGCTCCTTACCACCTATCCAACTCTATTAAGGATAGTCCTCCAGTAAGCTAGGGCTAGTGCCTGAACTAGGCTTAGGAGCAGATTACGTTCCCCACAAATTCAAATATACAACCAGTTCACTTTTGTTCTTACCCCTGTTCTATTGAGCAGAAAAGAGTCTTACGTCTTTGCATTCACTGGTGCGTGTTGCAAATGCTTGGTCAGGCCAGCAGACAGAGGCCTCTGGTATACGTGCTGTCCCCACCGTGATCGCAGGATTATGATGGGCGCAGATGTTGTCCTCGGCATGCAAGGTGTCCCTGGACAGAAAGATGCCACTCAGCTTGCTTTGGTGCTGCAGGTTGGCATCTTTGGCAGCCGCAGTCTGCTTCTGGTGTGGTGCGATCCATGGCAAAGCAGGTGCAGCCCAACCCAGGCTGATGCACATGGCGAGGCAGTTCCAGGCCAAACTGGGCTGATGCTCACGGCAAGGCAGTACCTGCTGAGCCTGATCTGATGCAAATCGGAAGGCAATTAGACCCCAACCTGGGCCAATGCTCATGGAAAAGCAGTTGCCACACAGCTTGAATCAATGCACACAGCATAGCAGTTACAGCACAAATCAAAGAGATGCACAGGCCAAGGCAGTTGCAGCCCAACTCAGGTAAATTCACAAATGTACACAGTCTTTCATGGTTCTTATCAGGGTCTTCATAGTGATTTTGGGAGACCCATTGCAGCTATGGTTGCTCCGTGTTTCTCTCTCTCAGGCCGTCGGATTTCTATAGGTGCTTCTCAAATGAGGAACACACTGCACATCTGATCTTGGAGAATCTCTCCTCCTGCAGTGCTAGGTAGACCTTGCCTATCTTAACAGGCAGGCTTCTGAGCATCAGACAGACCCTCAGCTTCTTCAGCACAAAGTGCAGACTTGAGGTGATGTTCCATTACCTCTGGGAAACTCGATGTCAGACAGATACCAGCTCAGGTTGCTCAGCAGTCTTTTGAGTACTCTCTAGCGCAGTTCTTTCCTTTGTCATGACTCAGTTGGAACTGAAAAGAATGGGTTGATATGGATACCATTTTTGTTTCAAATCTGTTTTATTTTCAAAGGAAGATGGATATTGCATATCAAAGGACCAGGAATACACAGCGTTAAGCCGCGTTCTGTGATGTCCATGATGGTATAATCTGATCCCTTATGGAGGGAGAGCCCTAGTATCCACTCTGTCAACAGGCGGGCAACTCAACCGATGCCAACAGATGGCCCAACAGGGGCCCGAGTCCGCAGAGTAGCAGAGAAAAGGAAGAAGAAGGGCTAGAGAACAGAAGAGGAACGGAGGAGAAGAGAAGAGACAGCACAACGGGAGCAAGAGTAGGGGTAGTGTGCGTTAGGGATGAGAGAGCAGGGCATGAAGATCTTACCCATATGACCATGATAGGGTCGCAGCGCAGCAAAGCGGGTAGGGCAGCAATCTACTTGGGTCCGAGGGGAGGACAGCGTCCGTAAACAGGTGCAGCGTTCTCAGTTTGGTGGGCATGTGGCGTGCGTGTTCTACTCTGCATAGGTATGTAATTAAAGGTTGCCAGACAGCCTTGTAGTGTGTTTCGCGCATCTGCAATCGCGCCACGAAAAGCTCCATAGCGGCAACATGCCATAAACGCACAAACCAGGCTGCGATTGGGGGTGTCTCAGGTTTTTTCCAATACAGGGCAATGAGCTGTCTGGCCACTCCCATCATTTGAAGCACCACAGTCCAAACGCTCCTGGTGAGTGCCTTCAGGCCAGCAGGTTTGATGCTCAGCAAGACTGCGCTAGGATCGTCAGGCAAAGGGAACCCTAGTACCCTCCTGATGTGGCTGAGGACCTCCTTCCATAGCACAGTTAACAATGTGCAGGCCCCCCAGATGTGAATGAGGTCTCCCGTTGCAGATCGGCATTTCCAGCATAAGGGGGAAGACCAGGAAAACATCCTATGGAAGCGTTGGGGCGTGTAATATCACTGGGTCATGAGCTTATAAGCATTTTCCCGTTGTGGAATGCTACAGTACACTTTGGGAATGTCGCGCCACAATCTGTCCAACTGGTCAGGTGAAATATCTGCGTCTAACATTTCCTGCCAGCGGTGTTGGTAGGGGTGTGCAGGTGGCTGCTGCGGGTGCTGGAGAATCTGATAGATTCGATATATAAGCCCCTTTGACTCAATAGGGTGTCGGGCCAGGCGCTCAAAGGGAGTGAAATCCCACGTGGCCGCCTGGTACATCCCCTCTGCAGATACCCAGTGCTTCAGCTGGGCATATTGTAGCCCTGTGGTCATCGGGACTCGGAATTCTTCCCTGCACTGAGCGAAGGATTTAAGCGCACCGACCTCAAACAGGTCCGTTATAACAAGGCAGTCCCCTTGCGACCATTTTGTAAAGGCCCTTGTGCGATAGGCCGGTGGGAAGGATGCGTTCCCCTCTATTGGAGTGTGTGGTGAGGGGAAGGTCGTGAGGCCTCTGCATACGGCTACTTTATCCCAGATGTCTAGAACCGTTTTTGTGGGCACCACAACATAGGCGCTCTTAGGGCGCGCCGCCCGATGATACCAGGCAAGGTCCCAAACAGTGCGCCCGTCACAGCTCGGTCCATGTGTAGCCATCCCTTTTCACTCTCCGGGACCACCCATTCCACCACGCACCGAAGATGTGCTGCCCAGTAGTAGTCTACGAGGTTGGGGCATGCCAGCCCCCCCCCCCCCCGTCCCTAGGCGCCATCTGGAGCCTTTGTGAGAACCGGGGTTTCTTGCCGCCCCATATAAAGTTTGTGAGGTCGCGCTGTAGGCTGTGTATGCAGTGCAACGGAATGGGGTTGGGGAGGCATTGGAAAAGATATAGAATTTTTGGAAGGATCGCCATTTTGATAGCATTGAGGCGGCCCAGCCACGACAGCAGCAATGGTCGCCACCGCCTCAGATCCTCAAGTACTCATCTGCGACAGTCTCGCCAGTTAGCTTGCGTCCAGGTGTCTAGGGAGGGAATCACTTGAAGACCAATATAGCGAGTGGAGTGGGTGGTCCATTGGAATGGGACCAGGCTTTCCAGGATGGGAATCTCTTCCTGCGGGATGGTTAAGTTGAGGGACCAGGATTTACTGTGGTTAAATTTAAGGCCAGAAGCGCATTCAAAAAGGCACAGGGCAGCATGGAGGGCCGGCAGAGATTCCCAAGACACGTTAAAGAGAGAATGAGATCATCCGCAAACAACGCCACCTTGTTCTCACGCCCCCCCCCCCCAATTGGATGCCATGGATATCGGGTGCCTTACGAATCATCTCTGCCAGTGGTTCCACCACAAGGGCAAATAGCAGAAGTGAAAGGGGGCACCCCTGCCTGGTACCCCTAGAGATGGTGAACGGCTCTGTAAGTCGGCCGTTGACCTGAATCCAAGCCCGTGGAGCAAGATATGGCACCATGATCTGGTTAATCATATTACGTCCCAATCCAATTTTACTTAATACCATCCGAAGGAAGGTCCAATCCACGCGGTCGAATGCCTTCTCCGCATCCAACGAAAGGAGGCAAGCAGGGATCTCCCAGTGGCGCGCCTTACCCACCAAGTGGGCTAGTTTGCTTACGTTATCAGCCCCTTGCCGGTTGCGGATAAAGCCAACCTGGTCTGGGTCTACGAGATCCGGCATATAGGGGTCCAGGCGCTTCGCCAGGAGTTTGGTATACATTTTAAGGTCAGTATTTAGCAAGGTGATGGGGCAGTATGACGCGCACTGCGCGGGGTCCTATCCTGGCTTTAAAATTAATGCTATCTCCGCCATACCCATATCTCGAGACGGCCCCTCAGTATCGGTAAAAGAGTTATATAGCCTCAAAAGATGCGGCCAGAGCTGGGTATGGAACATGCGGTAGTATGATCAGGGCTGTCAATACCTCTTCTTGGGTGATAGGACCTTCCAGGGTCTCAGCATAGTGCGGGCGCAGGGTTGCGCCCGTGTAATTATTAAGAACTTCCGCCACCACCTCCGGCGGCTCTCCCCGATAGAGTGCCGAGTAATAGGACTGCAACGCCTCGCACTTATCCCCCTCCAAGGTGACCTTCGCCCCATCGGGGAGATGGACCATCGTTATATGAGCCTTGTTTGTTGGTGCACAAAAGTCGTAGCTGTCCTCTAAGGTTGGTAAGACGCCTCCTAGATGCTAGTGAGGAACCGCCCTGGTTCCGTCGCTCCTCCAATTTGATGTCCTTTGCCAATCAATCTTGTAAGGCTTGAGTCTAACGCACCCTGGCAATCGAAAGTGAGGTGATATGGCCCCTCATGGTGGCCTTAAAGGCGTCCCATACCACAGGGAAGGGCGTCTCTGGGAGATCATTGGTAGGGAAATAGGAGTCAATGGCAGTTCTGATTCTGTCTACATCATCCGGATCGCGAAGGATACCCGGCGGCAAACGCCACTTCGACTCGCAGGCAGAGGGAGCAGCCGATCCTGGAGGGAGTGAGAGCGCCACGCATCAAACAGTCCCAGTTCTGTTATTTGAGTACGCAATGCGGAAGACATGGCCCCGACACCACTGAACATGGCAACGCTGCGATCCACTGCCGGGTCCCAGACTAGGTTGAAATCCCCACATAGGATCAGAAAGGGGTCTTCCCGCGGAACATGATCCTTCAGATGCGACTGAAGATACCAATCCTGCACCTGATTGGGTGCATACACATTACACAGGGAGAGAGTACGCCGTCCAATCGCCACACTCACCTTAAGGAAGCGCCCATCGCCACTCTTGAAAGGCCCAGTCTCTCCCCGCCTGATGCCAGTCCTGCACAGAATAGCTACACCTGCTGTCTTAGTGTCTGCTGCCGCCCAAAATTGAAGGGGATATCTGGGATGTGCCATGCGTCCAGTGTCAGCCTGTAAAAGATGAGTTTCCTGCAAAAATATAATGTCTGGGCTCTGCTGCAGAAGATACCGCCATGTCTGGCGCCACTTATTAGGGGAGTTCAAGCCCTTGACGTTCAGCGTTAAGACCTTCAAGGGCCTAGGTATGTTAGCTGTCATGTTATGGGACATTCCGTACCTATCCTAGCCTCTATTTCTTCTTCTCTGCGCAGCGCAGCCTCGCAGGGAATGCCCCCCTCCCCACTCCACCCCAACTGTTGACGTTGCATCCCCCCCAACCCAACACACATGAAAGAAGGGAGTGGGAAAAAAAGCAGAGGCGAGGGAGAGCAAGGTGTGAAGAAGCGAAGAAAGTAGAAGAGAGGAAGAAGCGAAAGAGGGAGAAAAGCCAGATCAGGACAAAGAAAGAAAGAGAAGAGCAAAAGTACAAAAAGCGGCCAAATCAGCCATAAAACACAGTGGAACCATAACGGTCAACAGGGCCGCACTTCTCTGGACCATGTACAGGGCATCCTAAACCCAAGGCTTTGGATACTCTCAGGGATGTGACTCCCTTAAGGACAGTCCGGGGGGGGTCCGCAGCGATCCTACAGCCATCGTCAGGGAACTCCCACCACCCCCACCCTTCCATCAAGGAGCCGGGGCGTACGGTAAGACATGTTAAAGAATATCCCTCACCGGGGGTGGGATAAAGCCACTGGTGAAGCAGGTGGGCTGCTGCTTAGCCAGGGGTTCAGAACCCGATCATGGTGTCGAAGGGCGCGATGCAGGTTCCTCCCGATCACCTTCCAAGGATTTAATGTGGGCTATGATGTCCTGTTTGGCCTGAGAAGGCGACCGCTCATCCCGCGGGGGCATGTGGTGATGGCCCTGGACAGTGGTCCAAGTCAGTCTGGCGGGCACCCATTCCTGTCGTGGAGGGCGTAACGGGCTCGCCGGTGGCGATGTCGGCACTTGAAGGAGCTGCGCCGCCTCCGTGAAAGTCCTGATCACTCTTCGCTTGCTCTCCCACTGAAAGATGAGGGCAAAAGGGTGACCCCATTGGTACGGGATGCCCAGGGTGCAGAGTTTCTCTGTCACTGGCCTGAAGGCCCGTCGCCGCTTCAGAGTGTTGGGCGCCAGGTCTTGAAAGATCTGTATCTTGTGACCTTGATATTGGAGGTATGTTTTGTCATGGGCCGCTCTCCAAATGGCTTCTTTCTCCGTAAAAAAATGGACCCACGTCATGATGTCTGGAAGGAGGCCCGGTCGCTCTGCGGGCCCAGAGACTCGATGCGCTCTACCCAAAGTCGGCAGGATACATTCTCATCTCCCCATACCTCATGGAGAAGCTGCGCCACATACGTGAGGATGTCCTTCCCCTCTTCTCCGATGGGAATATCCCGGATGTGGAGGTTGTTCCGGCGGCTTCTGTTCTCTAGGTCCCCCTGTTTGACTTGCAACTCTATGTTCTGCTCTTCCAGAACCGCCAGGCGCTGCCACAACTGTTCCTGGTCCTCCGTACGGGCATCCATTGTTTTTTCCAGGCCATCCACTCGCTCTCCCAGGTTCGTGACTTCTCTCCGTAGCTCCGTCACACAGGTGTGTACCTCGGATCTAAGGGAGCTGATTTCCACCTTGAGCTCCATCATAAAAGTGGCCATAAATGCCTGTGTAACCGGAATCGAGCCCCCAGCCACCTCTGAAGAGCCTCCAGAGGCCGTTGACGCCCCGTCTTACCCCACATTGCCACAACCGAGTTGTCCTTGGGGCTCGCGGCCGGATCCCCCTTACCCCCTCTGAAACGCGTCATGGCCAGTCTTGGGGCGGCCCGGTAGTATGTCAACACAACCCGCTCAGCACCCCGTAACCAAAGGGGCTCCTCACCGTGTCGTCGGTTATCAGTTATGCGCCAAAGTTGCAGTCATAGAATAGTATGTAGGGACCAGTCCCCAGCACCCTAACCACCCGCCCACTGCCACTCGAGTTCCGGGGATCTTCCTTCAGTCCCCCCTTTCCTCCCGTGAGGCTGAAGCAGGTGTGACACAGCCTCCAATGGAGGTTAATCTACCCCCCAGGGACGTCTACCACAAATGTTCCACAAGGGAAGGCCCAAGATAGCCAGGCGGGCCGCAGACAGCACCCACCACCCCCCTCCGCAAAGAAACCAGGGGTGCAGGAGGCCCAGCGGACCCAGGCAGCCCAGGCAGCACCACAGACCTTGCAGCTACACGTCTCCCAATCAGGCCTCACATAGATGTCACAAGGACTAGTCAGTCCCGACCCTCCACACACAAGGCCAGGACAGGAGGAAGGGGTCACCCCACAGGGGTACCAGCCGCAGGAGTCCAGCAGGCCAGCGTCAAGACCGCAGAGCAAGGCGCAGACAGCAGTCCCAATCCCCCGGGAAGAAACAGGTAAGGGCCTCAATGGGTCAGAGGGGCCCAGGCAATGCAATCATTCACCCTCGCCAGAACTGGCCCTGTGTATCCCCACACAGCCACCCCCACGCAGACTACAGTCCCCCAAGCACTCAGGACACACCAGGCACAGGGCCCAAGGCAAGCAGCCGCAGCAGTGCAGGATCCCACCCCATCACAACCGCAAAGTAGGTTATGAACTTGTCCCTCCACCTCTCTCCCCACAGGCGCCCTCAACAGCTGACCCCCCACACCTCTTCTAGAATCAGCTAAGCTTCTCCCCAAAAGTTCACTCAACCCCTAAGCAACTATGGCGAGGCGCGTGCAGGCGAAATCACCACCAGCCCCAGTCCCTGAGTTGATGTCCAATGGTGCCGCTGCCCATCGCCCTCCCGCTCAAGTGTTTAGCAATGGCCCCCCATAAGCCTTCCACAAACCTCTCCCACAGCAGCAGGGCACTGTCGAACCGGGGACCGCAGCGGGGGAGCAACTTCCCCTGTGCCAGGATATCCAGAGGCCAGCAGCACTAAGCCCCTACGGAAGTGCATACAACATGGCGGGCAGGGGTGTGCACTTCAAAGCAATCCGAGGTTGCCGCCGTCCTGCTAGGCCTCCAGCTCTTGAGCCTCCATGCCGCCACCAAATATCAAGGGAGGCTCCCCCGTCGCCAGACTCCAGCTACCCCCCGGCAGGCCCTCTCTGATCCCGCCTCCCAGCTCCCACTGCCAGGAGGTCCGTGCAGCCGACCAGGACACGGGCCCTGCTGGGCCTGAGGCAGTCACTAGGGCCCTCAAGCCCCACAGATAGTCAGGCAAGGCTTCTACTGGGTCGAAGGCAATTCCAGGCATTCCCAAGCTACGAGGAGAGGTGCAGGAACCCACAGGCCCAATCAGGCCGCAAGGGGAGCTCTGCCAGGCAGTCCACAAAATGGCGGCCCCGCCTCCAATCCGCCGTGTCTTCCCCGGTTTTCTCCCGCAAAAGCCACCAGAGCCAGGAGCCCGCACCCCGCAGTCTCCACCAGCCAACAGCTCAGTGCCTTATCGCCCCCTGATATTAAGGCCGAGCAGGGCAGGATGCGGGAAGGATGGTCACTGCCCCCAGGCGGCAACTGCAAAATGGCAGACAGCGGCACCTCGCAATCTCCCCCTCCGCTTCAGATGGACCAGCCCGAAATAATAGCAGCCTTCAGGTAGGTCCCCAGGATCGTGGCCGCAGCTGGGGCTCAAACTGATAGGGGCACCCGGGGGCCAGGGGGAGCGCTCACCTCTCGCTGGTCGTTTCGGCGTGACGCAGGTCCAGGTAACAAACGCCGCCCGTCTCACCGCCAGCCGCAGCAGCCCCAGTCCACAGCCCCCGGCAGCACCGGAATCAGCACCAGAGGCCCAGCGATGGCGATCCCCTCTCCCCCACCACAGGGCTCCAAGTCCCAAAGGCAGACCCAGACCCAGACGGCCAGTGCAGAAGGGCCACAGCTGGTGAGTGTCTAAAGCATCCCGCTCTGATCTCCTTCGCTAAGTCGGGAGGGAGACGCCTTCCGACACTTTCAGAGGCCAGAAGCGCCCAGAGTAATGCCGCCGGTTTCCCTCATCAGGAGCACCATTCCTCAAGCTGTTTTAGGTCGCCGCAGGTGCCAGCCCACGGGGTCGCCACCCCTGCCGATCCGCTCCTTCTTGCTCTCTCCTGGGCGGGGGGGGAGGAGGGTCGCCAGCTCCGCACAAGCCTCAGGGCCTCCATCAGTGCCCGTCCCTCCTCTCCGCCCCTTATCGCCTCAATCGCCGCCGCTCACTCTGCCGTCAAAGGGGGAGTGCACCACAGGCTCTAGCGGCTCCCCAGGTGGCAGCGATACGCAGATCGGGCCTCTGCGTGGGCTCCACAAAATGGCGGATCCCGCCTCAGAGTCCCCGCCGTCTCCTCGTTGTCTTCCCCCACTGTCTCTAGAGTCTGCCAAAGGACCACACTACCGATGCCCCTGGTCACACTGGTCAGTGTCCACCTCCGGGGAGGTAGCGGTAATACCCAGCTCTGCTATAATAGCTTATGTTGGTGGCAGATGCCGGGAGCTCCCGGTAGATACGTCCTACCACATTGCCAGTCAGACCAGACCCCCATGGATGGATACCATTTTCTAGACAGGCGATTTGGAAGAGACAGGGCATGGCTGAATGTCCAAATTTCCAAACAATGGACCTTTTTAGGTGCCTGAGGAATAAAGAGGAGTTAACAACATCCACAAATTGGATTTACAGTGGAATCAATTTGTTCACACAGTGAGGACACAAAGTCGGTGAATGAGATTGAGGATGGTTTTAATATGAATTAAATGCCAGACTGATGTACACAAGTCTCGAGAATATATTGTAAAAGTATAGAATAACAAAATGTAATCTCGTTACCATGAAGCATGCAAGAAATTCAGTGACAGCCATGCAGAAAATAAGGAAGAAAATGTGATGATCTGTATATGATTTGTGGTCTTCTTGTATAGACATGAGGAAGTCTATGTTACTTAGACGAAGCCTTTCTAGGTAGCACATATTAGGGAACTCTATTTAGATCAAGAAAGTAGAAAGGTGTCAATATTGCAGAACGTCTGTATAATTTCTCTAGAATAAAACTATTGCAAAGCACAAATCCACCCAGAAGAGATATCGTAATGAGGTCTGTAACTCTCTAGGTCTAACAAGAATCTGATTACATATGAAGCGCGCTCATCAATTATACCCACAAAAAGAACATTGGACATGTCTCATTATTTTCCACCTTCACACAGTAATACTTGGCAACTACTCTTAAAACCTCTTCCCTTTGGTCCGCACATCAGAATGTCCTCCCATCTCCCAATTCAGCACGGACAGTAGTCTTCCCTTTGTACATTAAGGTTTCTCATCCTGGCCAAAAGTGCTCCTCCTGAAACTCCCTATCTCTGTCACACACTGTGCCTTTTTTATTTGTAAGATCCCACACCTGCACCTACAGAGAAGAGAAAAACATTACATCGAAAGTAAATGTTCACGTTGAAGGTTAAACATTAAGAGCTGTCATGGGGAGTACTGCCCCTTTGCTATGTTTTGCTTTGCTGGTTTTGCCTGCAGTTGCTGCTTCTGTCTTTTTTTTTTTTAGTTTTAATATTTTATTGCGAGGAAATACAGCAATACATAACAATTCCATAAACTGATAAACAAAAAGAGAAAAACAAATGAAAAGAAAACATGTACAATCTTCATCAAGTACATAGCATCTTATAACAGAGAAATGAAAATAGATCAGGCAAACGAGTAACTTAAATCCATTCAGCTATTGGTGCCCAAATTTTCTCCCCCAAAGCTCTTTTTTTTACCCCCTTCAACTTATATATGGCGGATTCAATATTATACATAAATAATAACTTCTCGCGCCACATAGAAAAAGACGGCGGAGCTACACTAATCCATTCTTTGGTAATGCAGGACCTGGCTGCAGCCATACAAATGAATAGAAAATATGAAGTTGGTCTTGGCCTCATAACTGCGTGATCAATACCTAGTAGAAGCAGCTCTGCTGTAATCTTAACCTCATGTTTAAGGATAAGAAATAAAAAAATTTCAATGTGTAAGAACAGAATAGAAAGTTTAGGACACGAAAAAAACATATGTAGAGCATCAGCTGAAAATAAACCACATCGGCTGCAGTCCGTACCGGTCGTAGTGCTCCACTTAGCAACATTGCTGGGAGTATAGTACAAATTATGAATGCATATAAAGTGTTGTGATTTCATCATCCCTGTTATTAAACACTCTGATGCCATTTTAATTGATAGCAAGATATCAACTTCTGGTATACCTAGAGTATTAGCCCATTTCTGCTGACAGTGTCCTAAATCGGTACCGTACTTATATAAATCGCTCCTATGCGGGTTTTTTTTTGCAGAAGTTCTAACAATGGAACTTTAGATGGGGGAGTAAAAAAATGATTAAGCAAATAGCTTCGTAATTGGAGAAATTTAAAGAAATCTTTTCTTCCCAACGCAAATGTGTTCATAAGCTCCTGAAATGACAACATTTGATCATTGCTAAATAAGTCTCCCAAATAGCATATTCCTCTCTGTTGCCATCTATACATAGTTAAATCACAGAAAATTTCTGGTAGCAGACCTTTCGATATAAGGGGGGTATAAAAGTTCAATTTGGATATTTTCAAATGTTTTCGCACTTTTTGCCAAACTCCAAAGGCAGCCTTCAATATCTTAAATGTTGTTTTTTTTATGATAGCTGGGTTCTACAATCTTCAGAAAGCTACCCTTAACTTTTGCACCTAAAATCATTTCATAGATTGACGGAACTTGATGTCTCTCCATCTCCACTCTATCTCCCAAAATCAAGGGGCTTATATATTGCAGTGCGGCACATAAGTAATACAGAAGAAAATAAGGAACATTCCATCCACCACACTCATTGCTCAGTATCATTTTCTTCGAAGATTTCCTATGTCGTTTATACCCCCATAAAAACCGAAAGGTAGTTCTTTCTAAGTTTTTAAAACTAAGCGGTTGAAATTCTAGTGGTATTGTACGGTACAAATATAAAATTTTTGGTAGTACCAACATTTTTAGGATATTGAGTCTTCCGCAAAGTGATAAATGTAAGTGGTCTAAACGCTGTAATGAAGCATTAATCTGTGTAATTATGGGATTTATATTGTGCTCTGGTATCTTCTCTATGGGGAGGGAGATCTTAATGCCTAAATAAGTAACCTCTGAGGAAAGGGAAATATTAGATGGTGGTTTATCTCCGGAGCAAAGAATTTGAGTCTTGTCAAGATTGAGCTTGTAGCCCGAGAAAGATCCAAACTGCCTGGCAATATCATCAATCACCAGTAAAGCTGATTGTACGTCGGTGTAGTTATCACTATATCATCAGCATAAGCTAAAACTCGGTAATTAACATTAGCCAGGACAATAGGTTTAATTTTCGGCTCCAAAAGAAAACGATTAATTAACGGATCAATGTAGAAAGCAAAAAGTAAAGGGGAACAAGGACATCCTTGTCGGGTGCCTCTAGTAATCGTAAAAGGCGTAGAGATCTTCCCAATAATTCGAATATGCGCTTTAGGAGCGGCATACAACGTTTTTAGAGCTCTTATTATACCGAAGCCGAATCCCTTCCTAGATAAAACATTCCACAGATAGTCCCAAGCAACCCGGTCAAAAGCTTTTTCAGCATCTAAAAATACAAGTCCTACATTAGACCGAGTTGCTTGAGACCAGTCCAAGAATGAGATCACTCTCCGAATATGATCAGCGGTTTCCCTAGTGGGGATAAAGCCATGCTGGTAAATAGAGACTAAAGGAGAAATAATGTTAGACAGTCTTATGGCTAGGGTTTTAGAAAAAATTTTACTATCTGCATTTATAAGCGATATTGGGCGAAAAGATGAAGGTAATAGTGGAGGCTTGCCTTTTTTAAGAAACACAGTGATTGTGGAATCATGCCATGATTTAGGTGCATTTCCCTGTTGAGCTCTTAAACACAGGTCCGTTAACTCTTTTTTAAGGATAGATCTAAACTGTTTAAAAAACTCTAGAGGGATAGCGTCTGGGCCCGCTGCTTTTCCTGATGCTAGGGATATTAGAGAGAGTTCAATTTCTATCCAAGTAAGTGGTGAATCTAATTTCTCTTTTTCCTCACTAGATAATTTGGTGTCCAAAGCTGAATCAACAAACGGAGTAATCTGATCTGAACAGAATACCCTAACATCTTCTGTACACAATTTAGAATAGAAATCCTTAAATACTTCAAGAATGTCTTCTGTTTTATTAACTGTTGTTCCTATCAGGTTATTTATTTTATCAATATTGGCAAACGTCGCTTTCTGTTTGGCTCTCTTAGCCAGGTGTTTACCGGTGTTTTCTCCGACTTCATAAACCTCTGCCCTAAAGGTAGAAATTTGTTGAGCAAATTTTGTGGCAAATCCTTGATGAATCTTAACTTTAAGGGTCGTTAACTCCTTTAAAATAATTTCCGCAGCTAATCCTTTGTTGTACGCCTGCATAAGTTGGATCTCTAATATTCTTAAATTTTTCATTTCTGCAACTTCTCGCCTTGTAACCTCTTTTTCTTTTCTTATTGAATAACTCAATGTTTCTCCCCGAACCCCACATTTAAAAGCATCCCACACTATTTCTGCAGACGCAGTGCCTCTGTTGTGTAAGAAAAATTCCGAGATCCAATTGCTCATATATTCAACATAAGATAAGTCATATAGCAATTTAAGATCGAAGGACCATGTTCGAGGAGTGATAGGAGTATTTAATTCAAACGTGAGAATAATAGGATTATGGTCTGAAATGATTTTCGGTGACACCTCGTATTCCACTTGGGTAAGCTCATTGTATAAACATTTGGAGATAAAAAAATAGTCTAATCTAAAAAACTTCTGATGCGGGGCAGAGAAGAAGGTATGGCCAGACTTCACATCTCTTTTCACAAACCCTATATCTAGCATTCTGAAGTCCTGAATCATGTCTTTAAGTGCATTAAACACTTTCCTCTTCCTACCTTTAAATGGAATACTGCCATTGATATCATAGGTTTCATCTAAATGTAGAATAAAATCTCCACATAATATGATATTAGATGACCATTGAGCTAACTCCACGTTTAGAAGATCAAAAATAGTGGGGTCATCCAATACGGATGCATAAATTGAGCAAATAGTAGTAGTTAATCCTCCAATTTTGATTTCAACAATGACCCATCGTCCTAGTAAGTCTTCTTTAATTTTCTTGATTTCCCCCAATCCAAATCGCTTTAGAATTGCCACTCCTCTTACAGTAGAGCTTTGGCGAGAACAACCTACCACTTTCAATCCGAGATCCCTTAGCCACTTTCTATTAGACCAGGCAATATGGGTCTCCTGTACACAAACAATATCCAACCTCATAGTTTTAAGTATCTGAGCCATTATACCCCTTTTTCTTTTATCATTTAGACCACACGCATTGATGGAACATATGTTCAGTTTAACCATTATTTGATTTTAGTGCTTTAGAAACATCAGACACATTAAACACATTGAAGAAATGATAACAAAGGTAGCAAAATATTCCAAAATTCGGCACTTGCCCTATATAAATCATAAGTTTGCATTGACAACATCTTCCTGCTGTATGACCTTGCACCCCAAAACAAGAAGTTTTTGCCCTCCCCCAACCCCCCAGCACACCCCCCCCACACCCACCCACACCACCAATCCCCCCCACCAGAAGCGTAAGGGCTATTGCCCTCATCGATGGAAAGTGAGTATGGGCTGTGATTTCCGCCTGAGCCAGCCCGACCTGAGAAATAACAAATCTCTACCGTTAAGAGAAGAGAGAAAGAAAACACATCATGATAAGGCACAATTAGAAGGATAACCAATCAATCTATGTGTAGTACTGGTCTTCATCATTGATCCTATGAGTCGTTATTACATAGTTTCTAAAAACTGTTGTGCCTTAATTTTAGAAACAAAAAAACTCGTTCTCCCCTTATATACAACCCTAAGCTTAGCAGGATTTAAGAGGAAAGCTTGTCCCCCTTTAGATTGTATTGGAGTTATTAGCTGTTTAAGTCTCCAGTGTTGTTGCACTGTTGCAGCGCAGAAGTCTGGTCGAACAAAGAATTCATGCCCCAAACCCTTTCTAGTCTTAGATGGCCTTGCCAGATCATATAGAATCTCACGAAGTAAATAGTTCTGTAAGTTTATGAGAATAGCTCTTGGATTTTTATTTCCTGACTCCTGATCTTGTTTTGGGTTGAAAGGAAAGCGATGAGCTCTTATAATTTCTTTGTCCCAGTCCCATCCAGTAAGGTCCGGAAAGGCATCTGAGAGCATCTCTACTACAAATCATCGAGTGTCTTTTCCCTCTGCATTTTCTGCCACGTCCCAGTATACGGAGGTTATTGCGCCGAGCGCGATTTTCCAAATCTGTTAGTTTCCAGTCAATATCTTTTCTAGTGCCATCAAGTTCTTTGATTGAGGTTTTTTGTGTGGCTAACTCATCCTCGACCGCAGAAATACGGGTCTCAGTCTCTTGTACTCTCAAATTTATATCAGTACTGGACTTAGCCAACCGGCGGACAGCATTCTGAAGCTTACGCACCGCTCCCTGAGTGCAAAGTCCCTCTGCCTTGGTTTCCTCTCTATGAGTCAGAATCATTCTATACATGGAAGTCTAGAACTGATATATTGATTTCAAAGTTACCTCGCCATCACCCTCCAATAGCTCAGGGAAATCGGAATCATTTCCAGCATTTGAATCTGCTCTTTCCCATTGCAGTTGGGTAATGGGTCCAGGATTTCCAGCCGATTTAGCTTCTATGACCCTACGGACAGTGCTTGGAGCTCCTTCATTCAATAAAAAGTCTGATCCGAGTACATCTTCTTCAGAGACTAAATCGCAGTCATCAGCCCAATTCTCAACAGGAAGTCCGCCCTCAGTAGGCAGTTCGTCGTCCAGGTCCCTTTCCGACGAAATTGAAACATCAGACATTGAAAAGAATTGACCCCCAGATTCAATCGAGCCTGCGTCGTGTTGTTCATTTGGCTCATTTGGTCTGGGTGAGACTCTGACTCCCTCAACGGCTTGACATAATTCGGATAATGCATCATCCGCCGCTCCTGATCCTGCCCCACCTCTTTCCCCTGTCTCTTCAATTATCACTGCTGCATTTACAGAGGTTAAAGGGGGGTCAGCTGGCTGAGTTAGGATTGATTTTTTGGAAGCAGCACCGGATGAAACTTTAGAAGGAGTCTGTTCACTATTGCTATTTTTGGAGGAACCGGCTGTGTTCTTTTTTTAAACAGCTCCGGTATTACAGGTTCTTTAGTGCTTCCATTTACAATTGTTGTCGCTGAAGCTGCCTTCTCCATAGTAGAATTGGAATTAATTAAGGTGGTATTTTTTTTAGTACCTCGTCCCTTAGGGGGCATGACTGAGCCTTCAGCTACTGCAGTTTTGTTGATAAATACTTTTGACACAGCGATTAATGCCCCTTAGAAAGTTTTTCAGTAGTAGTTTCAATTCGTTTTCAATTATAGGTAACTGCAAGAATCTGCTAAACTCGCTTTCTCTCTTTGTCCAATTTAAGTTTTTTTCCCCCGTTTTCTTTTTTTTTTTTCCCCAAGAGTTAAAAGTCACTCGGGACAAGCGCTAGAGGAAATTCACAGACTCTTGAGTTCCAGTGGAATAGTTGGCAGATCTTACCGCTAATATTATCCCTGCCGCTGCTGCTGCTGATACAATGTTGCTGCAGGCGAAGGCAAATACAAGATCAGGCAGGAAAGCTCACGCCTCACAGTGTCTCAGGCTTTCCAACTCAGCCCAGCTCTCCCAGCTCCCAGCTCTCCTATGCATTCACCGACCCTTCTGCGCAGCTCTCAGCCTCTCCTCGGTCCCATCAGCGCCTACCGCCTCGCGCCTTTTCCAGCGAGGCTCCGCTGATCGCTGATCGCGTCACTGCTGCTGCCGGTCCAGGTTAACGCCCTGCCCCGATGGGACTACGGCTCCCGACTCAACTCGCCACGGGGGAACACAGCAGCGCTCCACAACTGACGAGACAGCTTCAGTCGAAAAAGAAAAAACCACCAGGAGCATTCGCCACGAGCAGCAAACTGAAATCGGCTGGGAAACAAACGCCGTACAACGCCAGGTCGGTCGGGTCTTCAGGCGGAAACGCCGCAGCTCCTCACACGGCTACAATGGCAGCCGCCATCTTGCTTCTCCCCTGCTGCTTCTGTCTGTGGGCATTGGAAAAGAATGGACTTTTACTTTACTGTATCCTGCTTGAGAAGATTCTCCAAGGGCTTGAAGTAGAACTTGCCTCCTCTTAAGAAGTCTCAGGGACACTATGACTTCACCGGCAGCATCCTTGAACTCCACTGCTGGGAGTTCTAATATGCCTTGTGATGCCGAATCCTGTTCTGTGCCCTTGGTGGTTGTTCCTGCTGCAAAGAACTGATTGAAGACATCAAAATCACTTCGACCTTCCAGTGCTTGTTTTTCCAATGCAGCAACTCAGTGCAGGGGAAATTTCCACACTGCGCCACCGTTCGGCTGAAGAAATCGATGCAGCACCTGCCCAGTGCTGAAAAATTCACCGAACAACGAGTTCAGCGCACCGTGTCTCTGAGGTCTGAGACCCCCACACTGACTCTGGTGCAGTAATCAATGCCTCACTCCCACCTACAGTCCGAATTCAAACCCTCACGTCTCCTGCGAGCAGCAGAACTGTTGCATAGCTTCCTCAAAGACTCAGGAACTGACGCATCTCTGTGTTTTCCGTAAATTACCTCTTTTGCAGCTGTTTTGACTTGTGGATGTTGACCCTTCTGAGGTACTTTCAGTAAAAATCACACACCCATAATTCCCTGTGGACAGAATTGCTTGAAACCTTTAAAAAGTAATATTTTGAGTTGTGTTTGTTGGATTTGTGTCGTTCTGGTCTTGCTTGGTTTAGATAAAGATACTTTACTTTTCTAAACTGGTGTGGTGACCATTAGTAGTATTTTGACTGTGTTACTGCATGTATTATATGCAAACGCTTTGCACATTGCCTGTGAGATAAGCCTGATTGCTTGTGCCAAGGTACCAAGGGGGTGAGCTGGGGTTATCTTAGATGTGTAATTCACTTACCCTGACTAGAGGAAGGGTCCCTACTTGGACAGGGTGTATACCACTGCCAACTAGAGACCCTTGTTTCTGACAGTGTCCTTCTCAGACTGCTCTCCAACCCAGCCTTTAAGTAAAGTGATTCTTCTCAAAGCAGGCAGCATTGGGGCTGTCTTTAAACTGGATCAGACACAAAATGGGCACAGAAAATTGTGATGTTTGGGCACCTGGAAGCCTTCCTTAGAAGTCATGAGGGACAGACAAAGTGGCAGGCCTGGCCCAGAATCTTCTTCAGGTTGATCAACATAAAATGCAGTTCCACCCTTCAGCCCTACCATCAACCAAATAGAAGTGCTCAGAAAGAACTAATCAGTAGCCCCTTGGCAACAATGTTTTCCTTGGCATTTTTAAAGGTAACTCTGACTCATCCTCCTCATTTCAGTGTTTGGGTCTTTGACCCCCAGCCACAGGAATGCAGGCAATACACTTCCACTGCTTGTGGAAGCCATCTTCGGTCTCCATCTTTGTCCTGCAAAACCAGGTCATCCAAAATGGAACGCACTAACTTCAGTACTCAGACTCATACACAAAGCTGTACTACCACACAGGTACTACACACATACATGAACCCAACATACACGCAGGATGTCAGCACAATGTTTTGGGCTCCCTCCACATAACAGTGGAACTTTACAATAGATGGGTTAGTAGACCACAATCTCAATGACACAAATAAAAAGGTCTGTTCACATGGTATGCAATCACCACTGATTTATGTGTTAAACCCGGTAGAAGGACAATACTCTTCTTTGAGCTATGTGGACTACCTTGCTGCACCTTATACAAAAACAGAGTACTACTACCACACATGTACTGCAGACATACTATACAGGTAAATGCACTTAACATACACACAGGATGTCAGCACAAGGTTCTGGGTTACACATAGCAGAAACTTATACAAGAAAGGTTGATAGGCCACAATCTCACTGATACAAATAGAAAGAGCTGATCACAAGGTATACAGCCACCACTGATTTATGTGCTAAACACAGGAATGGGACAATGCTCCTCTTCCTACTATGAGGGCTTATTTCGTGCACCTCTGAAATCACTGGACAGATACTAGACCTTGCATTGTCACGGATGGGCCTAGGTCACTCTGCATGTGCAAGAAATTATACTGCAAATAAATCTCATTCTTATTCTTGCAGGATGAGCTCCCATTTTCTAAAATAATGTTAATATATACTTTCAGTGTATAACAGCATATTCATGCCTACATTGAACTAACCCAAGCAGATGGCTTATGAAAAATGTTGCCTTTAAGACTAGTTTGGATCCTGCTGTAAGCTTCTGCTCACCAGCCAATGAGAAAACTGATGGTTACACCCTCAGCTTATTTTGAAGAACTCTCCTTAAGTCTAACCCTGGGCATAGTTTGCGTAGTAGCGCTATGCGTAGCTACGCAAAGTGCACTTTGCACTACGCGAGCTACACGTAGCTACGCGAACTGCGTAGTGCACTGTGCAAACTGCTGTTCGCACTGATTGCACAGTGCGGGATGCTTGTCCGCACTGTGCAATCAGTGCAAACTACATCTTGCACAGTGTAAGCAGTCGTTTTCTGCCACTCAAGTAGATTTCTACTCGAGCGGCAGCTTTCACAACGTGGACTGGTAGTTTCTCAATGCGAGCGGTCGCGAGCATACACGCCACTCGCAATGAGAAACCTGACCTCCCCGCTTTGAGAATCTCGCCGGTAGGTTTATTTTCCACTCTCGAGATCAGCAACTTGATGTTGCTGATCACGAACGAGGAAAAAGTATTGCCGGGTTGTCATTTTGCTCGCTCGCGGTCGCCAACTTGACATTGAGGACCGCGAGCAAGTAAAAAATTATAGCTATGCTACGCATGTTTGCACTGTGCTACCTGCAATTCGCGTAATGCGAAGTAGCACAAACTTCGCAAACTACCCGAGCGTAGCTTAGTACTTCGCCCATGATTACTTAAGTCCCATCTCCGCCTGTGACAACACTAGGTCCTTCTCAATGAAGAGGGGGCATCATTCCTTTCGTCACCTGAATATGGTAGCCCTTTTTAGCACAGCCTTCTGGGGCATTACAGTGCAAGCATTCTTTATGTTTTTATTTTGCATTTTTATGTATCGTGGCTCAACCGAGGCTAGGTGTCGAAGCTCTTTACAAATAAAAACAGCATTGGAGAGCAGGAATTCTTCTTACAATTTAAGTGCAGAAACAGTGAACAATAAGAATGTCATGAAAAAAGGATGTATAATGTAAAACACCAGTACAGGAAATTTAGGAGATATGAAATAAGAGCAACAAAGTAGGAGAGAGGTTTGAAAGAAGTGAAGGGGTGGGAAGAATCGAACAAAGAAACAACAAGCAGGATAGGAGATGATGGAATAGATAGCAGACCTGGTGATAGATGGCTAGAAAGAGAAGAGGGAGAGGAGGGACTTGTTGATGTATAACATTGGATTAATATTTTGTGTGAGAGACTACCCACCTCAAGGAATAATCACAACTGTTGTCAGGGTGAACCTTCAAAGTAACCTGAGCTCAGAACCCTGGTAGCTATAGCACAGAGCAGACAGGCTTTACTTAGGGCAACATGTAAAGTATTTATGCGGTACTAAAACAGTAATAAAGTTGAAATTCGACAAAACACAATTCATATTAGAAACAGAGTTTAACTTTATAAACAAATGACAGCAAAATGACAAAGATCCAATAAGGGGAACAGGAGATATGAATTTTTAAAGTTTTAACTAGAATAGCGCTAAGCAGCAAAAAGTGCCAGTTATAGTCAGTTGGCGCAGTAGACATGAACATACATGCAATTTGACTCTGACAATGATGGAGCATGGGTTGGATACATCAACCAGGTTCAAACTGACCAATGATTTTACCTTTTGACTTTAGTTTTTTAAACCCAACTCCACCATAGAAGTACACATTGAAAGCCCCCCCAGGACTTCAGGAGAGGTGGTTAGAAATTCACAGGTGTCAGGCAGAGGCCAACAACATGGTCCAGTCCATGTTCAGTTGCCACCAATCAGCTGGCATTTGCAGGAAAGAACTCTTGTATTGTGCTGTAACCCTGTAGCTTTAACAGGAGGTCAGCCTTCTAACTCCTGATATCCGATTCTATGTCTTGGGTATAAGAGAGAGCAGGTCCAGTCTTTTAGAGCTCCTCTCAGGCCGTACAAAGCAGGCTCAGTTCTCTTCTGATCTTTCTCAAATCCAGAAGTGTTCTTAAGTGGGCACCTAGAGATGGCACATTTATGCCTGGCATGAGCTAGTGTGTATGTTCTGAAGTGTGCACCTGGAGATGCCACATTTATGCATGGTATGAGCTACTGGGCAGAAATGACTTCTTGGCACACCTTAACCAATGTGGTAAAAGTTCACAGGACCACCCTTATCCACTTTGGGCTAATTCAAGATGGGAACAGTCTTCCGCCATACTAAACTTGGAATCTGAGGGTTGAGGCTGTGTGAGGGGAGTGTACTATGGAAATGGTAGTGTCCTCCTACATCTAGTGCTAAAATCCTGCATGAGGCAGCCACTGTACCCCCAGTACATCCTGAGACAGACATCTGGTAGAACAAAAGTATGTTTTTTTAGCAAGTAGACCATGGATACACAAGGATGTTTTGGCATAATTTCCTTTCCTTCCTTTCAAGAATGCCTACAATGTCATATGTAAACCATAGCAAACACAATGAGATGATGGACGGAGCGCTGAAACTTTTCAGACACTCACCCCCAGTCACAAATCTGTGTTGAATCCACCATTGTTCTTTAGCTAATTTCGCACCCCAGCTCAGACCCAGCCATATGCAAATCAGTCTTGACCCTGTGCCTCATGGGGACAGTCCAGCCTGAACTGCCAAGCCAGGTCTTCCCTGGATTGGAAACAAGCATCAAGAGACTGGTTTTGGGGTAATACCCCTCATCAGCCAGGCTAGCTTGCATCCAGTGGCAAAGTGAGCAAGGGACCCACGTCTGGGCATACCCTGCCAAGTTAGGGCGAACAAAGCAAACACAAGGAGATAATGGACGGAGCTCTGAAACTTTTCAGACACCCACCCCCAGTCACTGATCTGTGTTGAATCCATCATCGTTCTTTAGCTCACTTCGCCATCCCAGTTCTCACCCAGCCATATGCAAATCAGTCTTAACCCTGTGCCTCAAACTGGGGGAGTGTCACAATCCTACGCCTCCTCAGCTCAGGTGAGGCATAACGAGGAGAAATAGCTTTATTTTTCCCTGATATTTCATATTTCATAATTCTATGTGCGCTGCATTCTGCAGACCACATAAAAGGAAGAAAACGTCTCCATTGTGCAGGAAGGTGTCCTTTCCTGCACAAAACAATAATTTATACAATGCAGACACACTTGCACCATGGTACAAGAGTGCCTGCTTTGGCGCAAGGCAGCCAAAATGACGCCAACAAAGTGGAATAGGACATAGATGTGCTGTATATCATAGATATGGTGCAACAATCCTTTTTCTTTTGAACCAGGGCAGGGTATCAAAGTGATTTGCATCAAAAACTAGTAAATTAGGCCCTAATTGTTTTGACATCATTCTCCCTGCCTTTCAAATGTGTCCCAACATGTTATATGTAAACTCAGCTGACCTGTCAAAAATTATGTAAAACGCTAGCTAGATATGCCACTGTAATGTCAAAAAGGATGCACACAGCTTCCACCCTTCAGATTTGGTGAGGTTCAGAGAAGTTAGCTCTGCCCATTGAGGTCAGCCTCCACGAACTTTAGGCAATGAAAAGGGTAGCTTTCTATAATTAACTTTTTGTTAACATTTATTAATAATGTGATTTCATTGAATTAGATTTCAGTAACTATTAAAAGAGTTATTTAATTATCTGAATGCTTGTCCCGTTCCAGGGATACAGTCCTAAGGATTTATTCTGTACTATGTAGGATCGCTAAACCTGTCACAGCAAAAAATAGTTTTTTGAGACTAGTTAATGTAAGGACATGTTAGGATAACATTTCTGCATGTCCTACTTTTAAATACCATGCACCCTCCTTTGTGGACCACAAGGCCTACACAGGGGTGACTTAATATTATTTCAGAGGATGGTTTTGACTTGTCAGAAAGGTTTATTTTGACAGGTAGAATTGCAGTGTTTAAGCTGCCACAGGTGTAATGGTAAAAAGAACTATTGATGGACAGAATGCAGAACAATTTCATACATTCACCTGAGTACAGAGAAATGGACCTGAATCCATCGTTTTTCTACTCACCATTGCATTCCAGGTTGGACCCAGCCATATGTAAATCAGTCTTGACCCTGCACCCAATGGGAACAGTCCAGCCCGAACTACCAGGTCATGTCCTCCCTGGACTGGAAACAGGCATCCTAGGACCGGATTCAGGGTTTCACCCCTCTTAGCCAGGATAGCTTGATTCCAGTGGTATGGAGAGCACGGGACTCACATCTGAGCATACCCGTCCCACTCAGGTTACATATGCAAAAAGAACTATTGATGGACGGAGTGCAGAACAATGTCATACATTCACCCCAGTACAGACATCTGGGCCTACATCCATAATTTTTTTGCTCACCATGCCATTCCAGTTTGGACCCAGCCATATGCAAATCAGTCTTGACCCTGCACCCAAAGGGAACAGTCGACCCGAACTGCCAGGCCAGGTCCTCCCTGGACTAGGAGCGGTAGTGGGCAAAAGGACGATGTATTTAACCCAGATCTTTTGACTGGGGGAGAATGTTTGCATTGTCAGCATTCCGTCCATCATTTGTTTGCTGTGATGCTTTTCACCCTAAGTGGGATGGGTATGCCCATGCATGGGTCCCTTGCTTACTGTGCCACTGCATTCCAGCTAGCCTGTCTGCAGAAGGGTAACATACCCTGAAACCGGTCCCAGGATGCTTCTTTCCGGTCCAGCGAGGACCTGGCCTGGCAGTTCGGACTGGACTGTTCCCATGGGGCACAGGGTCAAGACTGATTTGCAAATGGCTGGGTCCAAACTGGGGTGGCGTAGTGGGCATAAGAACAATGGATTTAACCTAGATCTTTTGAATGGGGGAGAATGTTTTCATTGTCAGCATTCCATCCATCATTTGTTTGCTGTAACACTTTTCACCCTAAGTGGGCTGGGTAAGCCCAGACGTGGGTCCCTTGCTCACTGTGCCACTGGATTCTAGCTAGCCTGGCTGAAGAAGGGTGACATACCCTGAAACCGGTCCCAGGATGCTTCTTTCCGGTCCAGCGAGGACCTGGCCTGACAGTTCGTCTGGACTGCTTCCATGGGGCACAGGGTCAAGACAGATTTGCGTATGGCTGGGTCCTAACTGGGGTGGCAGGTAGGCAAAAGAACAATGGATTTGACCCGGGTCTTTTGACTGGGGGACAATGTTTGCATTGTCAGCATTCTGTCCATCATTTGTTTGCTGTAACACAGGTGTAATGGTAAGCCATGTTTCACGCCATCGCTGTAGTGGATGGCACAATAGGAGCTGGAGTCCATTAGTGACATTTAACTTAACTGTCACTGTATATTTGTTGTCCCTTTTCTCCCAAATTCTATCCACATTTTTCTAAATGTAATATTTTTATGGAAAAAAGGTTTTGTTTTCTGCTCTTTAGCTTTAAATGTCAGGAAGTATCTCAAATCACATAGCAGTTGTCTGCCCTCCTTATCAAATAATATCACATTGAGACCATCTACCCTTTAAATCACAACTGGAAGCACAAAAGATGTTAGAGAAAATTCAGCTGTATGACTCAAAATCCCAAAACTAGCCCTGGGCGTCAAGTTCCGTTCCGCTCACGGAAATTACGATGATTTGACATTTTCGTGTTCCGCGGAAAGCGCGAAAATGTCAAAATTTCCGCAATCCGCATCCTACCGGAAATTTTCCCTTGCTCGCACTGTAAAAAAAAATTCTCGCGCGACCCCCTTACCTGAATCCCCGCGTTCGCCGACAAGTTTTCCCGATCCGGTCGCGTTCTCCACAAGATGTTGGATTGTGGTAGCCATTTTGCGCTATCTCGCGCCCGCATCAACGTCATTCGTCGCGCGATCATGTAATTCGTCACGCGAGAGTATGAGATGATTGAGTTCTCGAACACGCATTCTCCACCGCGAACGAGAGCGTGAGGACGTGGACACGTCATATCGAACGCGACAAGGAGCAAGAGAACCCGAACACGTCATTTCCAACGCGACAGGGAGTGAGAGAAAGCGATCAAGTCATTTTGGGCTCGCCGGCTGAAGTAATGTAAAGCTCGAGAACTGGAACATGTAAGATTTGGAAAAAAATATCAGCTCTAGCAGTATGAATCATGCTGCAAATGATGGTTGGATGAAAGTAACTCTTCAGATTGACATTTGGCTGTCCTTTTTTGTGCAAGGACTCCTTTTTTAAAAAGGTGGGGAGAGGGAGGAAGTGCCACAGAATCTCCAACTTCCTGTTCCTGTCCAGCTGGCTCCTCCCAGTGCTTTGTCTATCTCCTGGACATTCTGCCTTTGGATTTTGAGCTGGAAAGATCACTCTTTTTGTCTGCTGCATCATTGCAATTGGATTTGAGGATTTTTTAATTGGATATTTTACAAGTAAGTGTTTGTTGTGTCTGTTTGATTGGGGGCATTGCAGTTGTTGCAACTACAATTTAATTTTGGTAACTATCATTCCTTTTTTTAATGTTGTGTGTAGTCAGTAGTAGGCCAGAGCTAGTCATGGCCTCATGGGTGTGTGCATGATGAAGCAACTGTTCCTTTGGTGTTTTTTGAATGTATTTCATTTTCAAGCATGATTTAGGGCCTGGATGGATTGAGTTGGGAAGTGTGGTTTTTAGGGGTGGGCTTTCTGATGTTGTTAAACCTGGCAATGTGGCTGGTGGCCATTTTGAAGCCTAGGCCAGCAAGCTTGTCTGGCCTTGTCTGCCAACAGGCCTGCTTTCATCCAGTAGGCTCAGAGCAGGTAGCCACAGCTTTATTAATCAAGTGATTCTGTGTGTGGTCTGTTGAATTTAGACAGCCTTTAGGGCATGGATGGGACTGGATTGAGTTGGGTAATGTGTTTTTCGGTGGTGAGCTTTCTGATGTTGTTGGGCCTGGCCATGTATCTGGTGGCCATTTTGAAGCCTAGGCCTGCAAGCTTGTCTTGCCTTGTCAGCCAACATGCCTGCTTTCATCCAGTAGGCTCAGAGCAGGTAGCCACAGCTTTATTAATCAAGTGTTTCTACTTGTGGTCTGTTGAATTTAGACAGCATTTAGGGCATGGATGGCACTGGATTGAGTTGGGAAGTGGGTTTTTTGGTGGTGGGCTTTCTGATGTTGTTGGGCCTGGACATGTGGCTGGTGGCCATTTTGAAGACTAGGCCTGCAAGTTTGTCTGGCCTTGTCTGCCAACAGGCCTGCTTTCATCCAGTAGGCTCAGAGCAGGTAGCCACAGCTTTCTTAATCAAGTGTTTCTATGTGTGGTCTGTTGAATTTAGACAGCATTTAGGGCATGGATGGCACTGGATTGAGTTGGGAAGTGTGTTTTCTGGTGGTGGGCTTTCGGATGTTGTTGGGCCTGGCCATGTGGCTGGTGGCCATTTTGAAGCCTAGGCCTGCAAGCTTGTCCGGCCCTGTCTGCCAACAGGCCTGCTTTCATCCAGTAGGCTCAGAGCAGGTAGCCACAGCTTTATTAATCAAGTGTTTCTGTGTGTGGTCTGTTGAATTTAGACAACATTTAGGGCATGGATGGCACTGGATTGTGTTGGGAATTGTGTTTTTTTGGGGTGGGCTTTCTAATGTTGGGCCTGGCCATGTGGCTGGTGGCCATTATGAAGCCTAAGCCTGCAAGCATGTCTTGCCTTGTCTGCCAACAGGCCTGCTTTCATCCAGTAGGCTCATAGCAGGTAGCCCTTATACAAACTGTGACCTGTTCACACGGTGAGTATGATCCTCAAAATCCTAACCAACAAAAGATGTTTATATTTATATTTGTTGGGGCAGCGGCTATCACTATAGATATAAGCTGAGAAGGGGTTTTAGGAGATTCGGAACACAAGGGCGCACTGCCTCGGTTGGTACGTTACAGTGTGTGAGGATCAAATAAAAGTTATAGTGTAGTGCGTGTAGAGCAGACGGCAAACACCCTTAACCGTCCAATCAGTCAAAGGTCAAACAATAGTACAAAGCTATGCTCTCGCAACTACATGTATAGTGACAAAACAGGGTACAATGACCGATTAGAAATAGAAGCACAGAAGCAGATTCTTTGGTGTGTATTTCTTCGTCACAGCAAGACGTAGGTTTTATTTTCTCCAGACTTGCGAATGTAACATTCTCAAGTCTGGAGAAAATAAAACCTACGTCTTGCTGTGACGAAGAAATACACACCAAAGAATCTGCTTCTGTGCTTCTATTTCTAATCGGTCATTGTACCCTGTTTTGTCACTATACATGTAGTTGCGAGAGCATAGCTTTGGGCTATCACTATACCGTCTATGCCTGATAGGTCTGGGTCTTCGTAGCAGACTTAGTAGAGAGGTAAAAAATAGTATAGAGATAAAAATGTGGTCACTATTACTATTGTGTAATGTGAGAGTTCTTACTCTAATATCATAATAGATGATCTGGTCTTTATCTTAAATCTTAAAGCGGTACACCCCGGGTAATACTCATTCACTACCTATTGTATATCTGGTAGTTTTCTGAGCCACTATATCATGGCCTGTTCTCCATAGGAGCGCGACAACATTGATAAGTAGGAAGAAACGCTGCTTACCTGCGCAGCGGGCGCACTGACCAGCTGCGCTCACGAACTCGCAATAAAATAATGATGAGACACAATAGTACTTGTCCAAGAGTTAGGAATACCATGAACCTTTTCTATGTAACTGATGCGAAAAGTGTTTATAAGGTTTTATAACAATGTACAAAACAAGAATTTTGTTAAAAATAACGATGTCAGGGTGTACACAATGAGGCACTAAAATAGGAGTGTGACAACTTTGACAATTAGGAAGAGATGCTGCTAACCTGCGCAGTGGGCGCACTGACCATGTGCGCTCATGAATTCACAATAATTCAGTGATGGGACACAGTACTACTTGTCCATGAGTTAGGAATACCAATGGTCTGTTGAATTAAGACAGCATTTAGGGCATGAATGGCACTGGAATGACTTGGGAAGTGTGTTTTTTGGTGGTGGGCTTTTTGATGTTGTTGGGCCTGGCCATGTGGCTGGTAGCCTTTCTTTGTGTTGGGAGTTACAAGTAGTGTCCTGCTTTTGGCATATAGGCCTGCATGTTTTTCCTATTGGCTTACTGCTTCAATCCATTGTGGTTCCGTGATTCTGAACCCGTTCAATTAAGGTCGTCGGATATAGATGATTTTGGTATCAGCAGACCGCAAATGATGAGTGCGGCATGTACGAGTGTTTTCGTCATAATCGATCAATGGAAACACTGCGTACTCATGGATTTTCGTTTGAACCTTTGGGTTCCATTTTGTGTATGGCAGCCATTTTGTGTGGTTGCTCTCACATAGGCTGATGACTGCGGCCGAGCGAGTCTTTGGGACACGTACACCTTTAGCTGACTTTTGAGTGACCTGAACGAACTGACTCCCTTGCCCGAGGCTGACCTCGCTGAGCCAGTTCCTTGTTAGGCAGCTGGTCAGATAGAGATCAAAGAGCAGGACATTGCTGAGTTTATGGTACATGCACACACCCTTCTATCTTGCTTGTCATCTGCTTCTGTTCTTTCCTTTATGGCTTAATCATTGATGTGGGTTAAGGTCTTTTATGATGGGTTCGTCCGGCCTGTTCGAGCAAGAATTTTGGATTTTGCCTAGTCATTTCTGGTCGGCTGGACAACGGAAAGTGGGATTGTCGTCATGCGATATGTTTGAAATGTCACCGTTTGATTGGTCAGTTTGTATGTAATTGATGCTAGCCAGGAATGTGATTTTTAGCATAAAAGACGATGCTCCACTCAATGAATTTGTGCAGTCTCTAGCGAACCACCCGTGTTGTGCTTCGTAGACCTCTGTTCCTGGTTGCAACCAATAAATTTGGTCTTTGACGTCTCCAAGAAGTGTCTTGTGTCTCTGTTTGCCAAGGCAGGGGAACTCGAAGACATCGGGCGTTTTCCCTGGCGCCGCTGGGTTCTAAAACCTGGTTCTTCAGTTGGCGCCCAATGTGGGGCGACTTCAGCGGTACCGGTCCAAGCCTGACGATCGTGAGGAGCATCGTGTGAAAATTCTGGAGGAAGGCCTGCCACTTCATCGACCCCTGAATGTCGTTGTGGTCCGAAAGTCTGTGCTGCGAGGTTCCCCGCTTTCCGACGGCTATGAAGGACTGCTGCCCTGACTGTCGCCCTCTCTTGGAGCCTTTTTGATGATTTGTAGAGCGAGACGATAGACGGGTCTTCTGGTGACGCCATCGACATTTCAGTTAAGTATGAGTGGAGCGTCTCCCAGTCCTTAGTTTGTTTGGGTATCCTTCGGGATCACTTTGATTTGGTACCTGCAGGCCCCAAAGACGAGGGACTCGTGTATTCACAAGACTATCATTTTTGATATTCCCTTGAAGTTTGAAGCTAGACTAGTGAGCGAAGATGCCTGGTCTTAGCAGACTTGGAAAGATATTTGGTTGTGGTTGTATTAGGGATTCCCGATTGGAGGATTCGTGTCCGGTTCCTCCAATTGGAACTCCGACCTATGAGCTCTACGTAAAACATGGAGTGGGCCCCATTACGTATAATGAAGTATGGATCAAATATACCAGAAAAGACGGTGTCCTACAGTGGCCCCGTTATGGTAGCTTTGAAACAGAGGTTTTAGATAATCTCGAAGTTAAACTGTTCAAGAAGAAAGCTCGGCCAGCGATGTTTGACTCTTTCCGCTTATAGCGAAAGGAAGTGAGAGAGCGCAATTTGAATAGAAAGTATATAGTAGCCATATCTAGACGTATATGTTATAACCATAGGAATGAAACGCATATCGTAATGTAAAGTTGGCGACTATAGCATAAAGGCCAATGGATGTGATAACATGATATAGGAAATATAAATGTATTCATACGTTAAACTGCATTAGATTTAGAAGACCCGTATGCATGAAGGGTAAATGTATAGAAATGTGTAGAAATGCTTAGGAAATGTAGAAACGTGCACAGCAGACTTCGTGTACGTGTGTAACTTTAAATGTGTAACTTTACATTGGGAGAAGCGAAGAGAAAATAACGTGGAAAGGCGTAAACGTGGAGAAACGTGGATAAATGTATAAGAGAACTTACATAAAGATGTAACCAAGGAAATGTATAGGTTATATTCTATACAGTCATATTCTATGTAGTATATATTTGATGTAGAATGTTTAAGTATAACTAGGGCTTTTGCTAAAATACGAATATATAAATGTATGCCAAAGGTTATACTGTAGAGGGCTTTTGTAGAAATGCTGGAAGAGTTTAGGTCATTTGTGTTTATAACCTAACTGGTCAAGAGTTCGAGAGAGCATAGTCACATGAATGTAATTTAGTGGTCTTGTGAAGGTCGTAAATAGCTTGATGTGGACATGAGAGCCGAGAAGTCTAGCACTTGTTAGATTTAAGGTGACAATGCCGGACGGAGCTTATTGCTCGAACGTGAGGAGAGACACTTTGAATATAGACTATGTTTTGACAAGACCATTCACAGGACCTAGCAGGGTCAAGTTAAGAGACATAGAGTTAAGGCCTTGTCTAAAATTCACATGTTACATGATCTGAAAGAATCAATAAATGTCGACGATGAAATGATGAAGATGACATCCAAAGGAGAAGGGTCAACTTAACGGACGACGCAAGGAGTGGACGAATGGAAGAAGCAGGAAGTTGACATCATCGGGGAAAGTCCGTGGTGGGCGTCAAGGGGCGTTCCACCCACACTGTGATTGTGTATTTTAGGGACAGCACCCCGGGGAGGAGGTAGCAATTGGCAAGCAGGAGAGGGCAATCAGAGAAGGGCGAATTGCTCAGAGCAAAGGCAAGGGTAGATGCCTTGAGCAGATGCGCTGAGACATCAGAGCGCAAGGGAGCAGTAGGCCGAGGACCCTTAGAGAGCGGATGGGTAGGCAGATAGGGTACTGCTTCTGAAACTTAAGATTTCCTTTAGAGGCTAAGAGAGTTTGAACTTCTTTAGAAGTCAAACTGCTGACACCTTTTTAGGGAAGAAACTTGCGAAGTAGGATTGTCACATAGTATAGAGTAGGGACAGATTAACTTGATTATTGTTTTATCTTACTGCAGATGACGTAGAGGAACCACTTCACATCGAAGCTTAAGCAGCTGAGATATTACTTGATTTTGTATTTTGTATTCTTTTGAGATTTTATCCTGAGTGGATTGTATCGTATTCAAATTAATCTTTATATAAACTTTTGAAACTTCATCAGTTGTAAGTGGTTCTTCAGAGTGGCGTCAGTTAATGGGGTTTGTCTAACCAATGCGGGGGTGGTCCTTTCCTCAATGACAGATAGCAACGATCCAAAAACAGATGAATGGGATTCTTTATTAAATTTATCATAATCATAAATTGATATCAAAATCCCGTTCCCCGCAGTTGGTAGCAGAATTTGATGGTTATCTTCTTGAGGAAGACGACCTAGGCCAGGTTAGTTTACCCCAAGGTCCCTAGTCATCGTCGACCAGAAGAAGAATTGCAGCCGAAGACGGTGCTGATGGTGCGTCGAGAGAAAAGCAGCAGAGTCGGTCGAGAGTGAGTATAAGGGTCATGCGTTGTAAGATTGCGGTGTTTTATGTTGTTCCTGTGTTGTAATGTCAAGCGGAGTTGAATGTCTGTAGTGTGATTGAGGGAAAGTTGTGAGCGCGCGCAACTGGATGAAATCTTATGTCCAGAGGACTTAAGTGGTTCAGGTGTATCGAACACCTAGAGTAATTTGTCTACCATTGAAAGGGGGTCATGAGGTACCATTGATTTCCCGACAGACCGATGATAGGGGGAGCGTATGTATGAGTGAATGAGTAGCGGACGCTGGTCGTACGTTTACTGTGTGTAAGTAACCTATCAGTTGAGGCAAGTGTCCGACCGTAAGAGGAAAGACGCTGTGCCAGTTGAGGTAGCAATTACAGTAGACTGTGGCCGTACAGTCAGAGAAAAGTGATCGCTTGGACGGAAGTAGTCATTTTTCAATGTATGAATGAAAACGCATGTGAAATCGTGAGACGAGTTGAGAAACGAGGGAAGCCGCTGAAGAAGAGAGAAGTGACGTCAGCGTAGAACCGTGCTGGGATAGGCTGATTAGCGAGAGTCGCACAGGGATTGGCGGTTGTTATCTAGACGCAAATAAGTAAGAAATATCGTACGTCAACAAAATGAAGTGTTTCAAGGGTTTAGGGAAAATCTTTAAAAAGAAAAGGAGAAATTTATATGCCGGAGAAGAAGCTCCACCAGAAGGCACACCAGCATATCATATGGCAGTAAATGTAGGCTTACACTCAATACTGTGGATTTCCGAGTGGCATAGGCTAACAGAAGGGCAAAAAGAACTAGCGTTTCCAAGATTTGGAACGTTTAAATTAGAAGTGTTGAACCAACTGAAGGCGACAATGCTTTCAATGAGACCTTTACCGAGGCCAACACAATTTGAAGCTCTTGGTGTGTGGTTTAGAACAGCACACGAAAGGGGCGTAAAGAGGCGACAAGAAAGAGTGAGAAGATCGGTAAAAGCAGTGCAGGATGCTAAATGGGACGATGAAGCTAAGAAATGGAGGGTACAAAAGATAGAAGCGGACAAACTGTTCACCATGATAGAGGCTACGGGAGAAAGGAAACCCCTAGAACAGGAAGATGAGGAAAGTGAGTCGGAGGAGGATCTAATAGAAAGGTTGTTAACAGATAGACCACCTCCATATAGCGGTGAACTTGCGAGTCCCATATTACCGCAAGTAGACGGAACTAGGTGGGGAGAGTATAAGTCGATCCCGGTATCAGAGTGGGACGCTACTAAGACCGTAGAAATACCCCAAGCTAGTCCTGAACAGAGAGTAGTGGGAAGATTTGTGGTCCAGAAGGTGCCGGAGATGCAATGCGCTAGGTCATACCAAATGCCGGACGCTTTGCAGGTCCCGGTCACCATAGGCCCTATTGTGTCAATCTACAACCCGGAAGGGGTCCAGCAGGAGGAACAGGCACGATGGGATAATGAAAGAGCAGAAGAGGAGAACAGGAATGCCACAATGAATCCCCACAGGCAGATACGGGCACCAATAAGTCGGAGTACCCCATTTGATTCCGCAGCAGGTCCCAGGGTAGAACAGGGAGGTCGAAGAGGACCAATGGACTTAAGGGGACCAAAACCGAAAACCCATAAGGAATTAAGGGAATACCTGAGAGAATGGGATGCGGCCGAAGAGGCTCGGAATAAAAGTTTAGAAACGGGATCCGAGTGGAGAGAGCAGGATAACAGGATTCTCTCCCATTGTGGAGCTGGCGAAAGCAGCCCCGAGTGGGAGGGAGGAAGCCAAGAGAGCAGAAGAGATACTTATCCTACTGATAACAGCAATAGGCTAATGTGCGAAGACAGAAGTGCAGGGTGTGGCGAAGTGCCTCGTGTCACCTTCAGTGAAGGGGAACATAGGACACAGGAGTACCGGAATACCTTCAGGTGCACACACCATGCCCCAGGTGAGAATGCGAGACATTGGAGTCACGGAAATATGGAGAGTCGCGAAGCGTCTCGACATACATCCGGGGACAGCGGAAGGAGTCATGAGAATTCAGGGAGTCGCGAAACATCTCGCCATGCATCCGGTGATCATGAAAGAGATCACGGGAACACGGAAGACCGGCGAGGACCTTTCATTTTATTAAGCGACACCAGACAACAAGCAAGTTATAATGGGTTAGAACCGAACGGTGGATCCTATCTCACATCTGGAGAAGCCGAGCCTAAAAATCGGAACGTAGGGTTGGGGGACGGAGCATTATTCCACCATACCCCACGTGGAGATGGAAAGGCTTGGGATCTAGAAGGGTGGGAACGAAAAGATGGATGGAAGACTCCTCATAACTCACCTGTGCTCAGGCGTAGGGCGCATAGTGGAGGTGAGAGGGATATGAGAGAGGAACATAGAACTGAAATGCTGAAAGCTGAAATAAAAGCAAAACGGCTAGATGTGATGAGTTTGAAGGCAGATCTGGATGAATTGATTGATGGTACAGTATCGCTAGAGAGATTAGACTCGTATACACCAGATGAGATACTGTTTCTATCCAAAGATATTACTCGAAGAGCGAGGTCAGTTCATGAGAACTTATCAAATTTAGCAAACAGGTACATGGTAGACCTGTCACGAACTAAGGCTTTACAGAGTAACCACAGGCTAACTTGCACGGATCAGGATTTGGATGATCGCAGAACGATCGCGCTGAAAGTACACATAAGGGAATTGATCGTAAGTATCAGGATATGGAGAGATCTAGATAGATGGGAGGAAAGATGGTCCAGAAAGGGCTCTGTTAGACGGAGTGTACTTGAGGGCTCCCAGGACACAGGCTTGATGCGAATGGAAGCCTTCCCTTTGCGAGAAATCGTGAATGGAAGCTACGTTCATGTGCCCTGGAGTAGGGGGGATTTGGCGGCATTCACCAATTCCTTCCCAAAGCTTAGGGATAATCCTGTCGAGTGGTATAAGCAGGTAGAGAGATTCGTGAAGATCTCGAAGGTACTGTGGATCGATTTGAACACACTGTTCGATATCGTAGTACCCGGAGACTTGTGGACGGCGTGCAAGCGTAGTGTTGAATGGCCCACTTCTGAGCCATCAAGAGATACCCGGACGAATGGTCCATCTGATAGAGTCATGGAAAAGTACGAGAGAGTAATAACATGGCTAAAAGAGAAAGTGCCGGTACAAGACATAGACTGGGTAAAGATAGATCGGACTACCCAAGAGCCGAAAGAGACAGTGCATGAGTTTTACGAAAGATTGCTGAAAGCATTCAAACAATACAGCGGGTTAGATGTAATGGATCCCAAGGACATAGGACAGTTTGTTTCAAAGTTTGTCTTGGGATTAAGACCAGAAATATGCCTAATGATCCAACAGCATCTGATCTGTTGGCAGAACAAACCTTTAGATGAAATTCTGAGGTACGCAAGGTATTGTAGTGACGAAATAGACTCTAAGGCAAAGAAGCTTAAAGAAAAGTTAATGCTAGTGCAAATGCAAGCTGCTGGAAAGGATAAACCGCGGCAGCAGGGAGTAGGAACGCAGGCAAAGAAACAGAATAATCAGAGCAGAGACGAGGAAGAAAGACCGAGACCGAGAATGGATATCGCGACACTGAAAAAGACGACGAGATGCCATCAGTGTAATGAGGTGGGACATTGGCGACGCGAGTGTCCTTACAATGTTGAGTCAGGGGAATTAGAGCAGGAGGAGGAAGAGGTCCAGAACAACGTGGTTAAGGGAGCCATAGTCCCGAAGGGCAGGCTTGTCAAAGGGGGGACTCAGACTCCTCGAGCCCCGTTTCCTCAACCACCTCGCATCACGAACGGAGGAAAAACCTACAGACAGATGCCATTGTTTGTAGGAGGAGAGGAATGTTACTACGTTGATCCTCTTACGGGGCAGCGGGCGAGTAGGGACGAAGACTGTACTCTAGGAGCCGCCTTGGAAGTAGATCAGAGAGGACCATACGTAGAGGCTGAAATAGCGGGATGTCCTACAACCTTTTTGGTGGATACAGGGGCCACTCGATCTACGTTGAGATCTGCGGTAGTCCCGGGTCTGCCAATGTCAGGAGAAACGGTACAGGTGGTAGGAGTTGCGAACAAAAGGATGACAAATCCCTTGACCGAACCAGTGTCGGTAAGGATAGGGAATTACAGTGACGAACATCAGTTCGTGATCTGCGATTCTAGTCCTGTGTGCTTATTAGGGAGAGATTTGCTGTGCAAACTGAATTGCACGATACATTGCACACCTGAGGGGGTAGAAGTGCAGACCAATGATGAGGACGCTGATTTCAAAGTTGTAAACTCAAGGGAATGTGTGGAACTTTATCCTACCTTAACAGTGGAGGAGCTTCCACAAGACTTGAGAGAGAAAGTCTCAGCTGAGGTATGGGATTTTACTGGGGAAGAAATAGGATTGATCAAAGGAGTAGACCCGGTAAAAATCTTGGTAAGACCCCATGCTGAGTATCCAAGAACACCACAGTATAAGCTAACGCCAGAGACGATTGCAGGGATTAAGCCTGTGATCGAATCCATGATTAAGCAGGGAATACTGAAGGAGATCGTGGGAAGTCCATGTAACTCCCCGATCATGGGTTTGCAGAAACCTAGTGGAAAATACAGGATAGTGCAGGATCTCCGAAAGATTAATAACATTGTTGTTTCATGTTGTCCAGTGGTACCGAATCCATCAGTCATATTGTTTCAGATACCGTTCCAAGCTGAATGGTTTACCGTGATAGATTTGTGTCAGGCTTTCTTTTCGATACCGTTAGACGAAGAGAGCCAGTATCTTTTCGCTTTCAAGCTGGAAGATCGCGTCTTAACATGGTGTCGTATCCCTCAGGGGTATACAGAGAGCCCATCGATCTTTAACCAGTTATTGAAACGAAATCTTGAGAGTCTAGTACTGCCCAAGAATTCAGTTCTAGTCCAGTACATAGACGACCTCCTAGTTGCGTCAGAAACTGAGGAAGCTTGCAAGGAAGACACCATCACCTTGTTAAATCACTTGGCTGAGAACGGACACAAGGTGTCTCCAAGTAAGTTGCAATATTGTAAGACTGAGGTGCAATACTTGGGCCATAGGATTGAAAAGGGAAAGCGGAAGGTGTCTCCAGACAGAATAGAGGCGATTATGAAAATGAACGCGCCTACAACACAAAGAGAAGTCAGGATGTTTCTAGGCATGGTTGGTTATTGTCGACAGTGGATAGCAAACTTTTCGCTGAAGGCAAAACCGTTATTACAACTGACGCACAAAGGAGTAAGTGATCCGGTACCATGGGACAAAGATTGTTTGATGGCGTTTTTGCAGCTGAGGGAGGACTTATGTCGCGCCCCGGCTTTAGGAATGCCAGATTATAAGAAACCTTTTTTGCTTTACTGCTGCGAGAGAGAGGGATGCGCTTTAGCGGTATTAGCACAGGTCCATGGAGATGCGCGCAGGCCAGTGGCGTATTTCTCGGCTACATTAGATCCAGTAGCCGCAGCGTTGCCCGGATGTCTCAAATCCGTAGCTGCAACGGGTGTCAGCATTGAAAGATCTGAAAGCGTAGTTATGGGTCATCCGTTAGAAGTGTATGTACCACATTCTGTAGAACTGTTAATGACAAGGACGAAGACTCAGCATCTGACGAACAGCAGGCTCACACGCTACGAGCAGGTCATACTGGCTGCCGAGAATGTGACCCTAAAGAGATGCTCTGTCTTGAATCCTGCAACCTTGATGCCACTTCCGAATGAAGTGGACGACGAAAATTGTACAGAACATGACTGCCTCGATGTGACTGAACTATGTACCAAACCGAGACCTGATATCGTAGATGAGCCATTGACAGACCCAGACGAAATTTTCTTCGTTGATGGTTCATGTGTAAGAAACGATGTCGGTCAGCTGAGAGCAGCTTATGCAGTATGCACGATTACCAGAGTTATAGAAGCCGCTTGCCTGGAAGGAGTACACTCCGCACAGGTAGCTGAAATTGTGGCTTTGACTCGTGCTTGCTTAGCAGGCGATAGACTTCGAGTCACTATATACACCGATAGTCAGTATGGTTTCGGCGTAGTTCATGATTACGGGCAGTTGTGGTCTCAAAGAGGTTACATGACCTCCTCGGGTTCTCCTATTAGGAATGGAGAATTCGTGAAACTACTGTTAGAGGCTTTGCAAAAACCAATGGCCATAGCTGTGGTCAAATGTGTAGCTCATACCAAAAACACGGATTTTGTATCACTAGGAAATAAATATGCAGATGAGGTAGCGCGTTATTGCGCAGAGCAGGGATATTCTCACACTGATGCAAAAGTGGGGGGAATCCAGGAAATGACTGAATTGACCATGTTGTTAGACACTGTAGATACGTGGGATGAATTGAGAGCAGTACAGGAAAATGCACCAGATGAGGAGAAAAAGGGCTGGGAAACAGCTGGGTGCGGAAAAGGTGAAATGAATTTCTGGGTGTCTGCCGACGGAAGGGCAGTATTACCAAATGAGTTTGTTAGTCCCATGGCAAGGAAATTGCATGGATCAGCACACATAGGAAGAGATGCTATGGTGAGAGTATTCAGACAAACGTGGTTTAACCCTAAATTTAGAGTAGCGGCAGAAGCAGTGTGTCAGAGATGTACGATCTGTCAGCAACTAAATGTGGGTAAGAGAACACCAGTTACCTTGAGTCACGTAGGAAGGTCTGGGGGGCCTTTCAATAGGATGCAGATTGACTTCATAGAAATGCCTCCATGCAACAGACTCAGATACGTGCTAGTGATTGTTTGCATATTTTCTAGATGGGTTGAGGCTTACCCTACACGTAGGTGCGATACACTTACAGTAGCAAAATTGTTACTTAGAGAGTTGATACCAAGATTTGGGGTGCCATCCTCTTTGGAATCGGACAGAGGAACTCATTTCAATAGCGAAGTGGTGAAGATGCTGTGTTCAGCTTTAAATATCGATCAGAAGTTACACTGCAGCTATCGACCGGAAGCTTCAGGGATCGTAGAGCAAATTAACAGTACTATCAAGTCCAGACTGGCTAAAGTTTGTTCATCGACATCCCTGAGTTGGCCAGACGCACTTCCAGTAGTTCTCATGAGTATACGTAGCACACCTGATAGAAGAACAGGCCTCTCTCCACATGAAGTGCTAATGGGGAGAGCTATGAGATTGCCATCGGTTCCGACTGCAGCGCTAGTGAACATCACAGACGATTTGATCTTGGACTACTGCAAGGGACTATCTGATGCCGTTAATTCTGTGTCCCTCCAGGTCCAGGCTGCAGAGGTTCCATCAATACAAGACTTGTGCCATGACCTGAGTCCAGGAGACTGGGTCCTGGTGAAGAAGCATGTCAGGAAGAACTGCTTAGACGTGCGTTGGCGAGGGCCGTTTCAAGTCATACTTGTAACGAATACTGCAGTGAAGTGTGGAGGTCTGCCAAACTGGATACATGCCTCACACACCCGAAAAGTGCCAACACCTCCAGAAGACACAGCTCCTCTCTCGGATGAGAATCCGGCGGGAAGCGGAGAAGCCATAGAGGGGGAAAGCCAAGCTGTGGAGGTGATCGAAGAAGCTGAAACTGTGTTGGAACAGGGCGACGAAAGTCAGGACACGAGTGGGACCGAAGTTGCCTCAGGAGAAGAAAGTAATTGGGAATCCGACACAGATATCGGACAAACTGAGAGTGACCAAGAGACAGTTCCTGGAACAAGGAGCGGAAAAACAAAGAGTGAAGAAGCCAGTTGGCCGGAGAGAAGGAAAAGGCCAAGTTCGGAAAGGAAAAAGGAAAGAACTCTTGCCCCGATCGCTGAAGAATCGGATCAGGAGGACGAGACGACAGATTCAGGAACTGAGAGTCCACGAAGATCAAGAAGGGTACGTGTGCCCTGCAGAAGGTACGCCACCCCAGAGTGGACTTATCTAGCAGATGTATTGGGGACAGAAATCTGGGAGAGTGAAGAGTGTGAAAGTAACCACTCTCGATCCAGTCGTGACAGTGGAGATATGGATGTTGGCGCCTGGGCTTGAGACTGAGGGGTTACTGACTTTCACACTTCCCATACCCCCACGTTTGAGTAAAATTCAAGATTTAGTGTTAAAAAGACTACAATTTCCAACAGTTGGTCAGCAAATGACAGAAGAAGAAGAAAAAGTTATTCGTTTTGAACTGTTAATTATTGTTGTGAAAGCTGCAGGTCCGACAATAATTGTTGATGCATAAAAGACTTTTTGTACTTATGTTATAAAGAAGAAGATAACCTAGCGCCGAGTGGAAAGAAGAATAAAATTAGGGATTACATTTAGAGGACGGAGAAGGGCTAGGGTTGTCTGCTGCTAAGAAGAGAAAAAGACATTGTGGTGAAAAGACACCTGTTGATAACAAGCACTTTAAAAGACTGTGAAAGCAAACAAACAACCAAAGACTGGAAAGAGAACTTTCGCTGGAGAACGAGGTACGCTGTTTTGATAACATGGAGAACGGCAACCCAAACAGAAAAGCTAGATGTATAGTAGGTACACTTATAGCAATAGTGATATTTCTCATAATCATAGTAGTAACGATATCTTACATGACAGGACATGATAATGATAAAAGAATAGCAAATGTAAAAATTGTAACGACTTTGAAACCTGCTCTCGTGGGAAGGAAGGAGGAGAGCAATGTTATACGTGAAAAGGCGTTACTTGCAGATGAAGCTCGTAGATTACACATAGACGAGTCACAGGGAAACTTTAGGTCAAATGCATATGCCAAATTATTGTATGAATATATCGATGCCATGGAGGCCAAAGATTGCTACGTTTGTATGCAATTGCCGGCTTCTGTAGATGAAGGCATTAGGTATCACCATCTCCCATTGACTTATGGGATCACATGTAGTTTACTGCTTAGTATTTTTTATGGTAGAGAAGGGTTTGAGTACTACTTTTCAAATTATGATTCGGTACTGCCTGAAGTTCCGAATTATAAGCAAATGAATAAGTGGGACTACTACAAAAAGGAAGATAGACTGGCTAAATTCTTTCTTCCTTGGGATACATTAGATACATCATATGCACGTAGAAATAATCTGACTTGCAAGGTATCGGAAGTAGAGAAAAGGTTTATAGCACAAGTAGATGATCGATGCAGACGGCAAAAGATTCTAAAAATGTCAGGACAATGGAAAATAGACTGGACAGAAGAAGAGAAGGCACACAAAAAGAAAGGTAGCAATGGTCCAATAGCATTGGATAGAACGCAGAAAGGAAAGTTATGTTTAACTCGAAGCAAAACGTATTATGAGAGTGAATTTGTAGGTGAAGTTAGTTGTGAGCACTCTTTCAGACTGGAGTACTACACAAAGGATTTTATGAAAGGGATGCAAGCTATTCCGAATGTGTATTTTGTATGTGGGAGAAATGCCTATGTAAAACTTCCAGACAATTGGTATGGTTCGTGTTACTTGGCAATTGTCTTCCCCAAAATATATCATGCAAAGGATTTAGCGATCATAGAAGGAAAGGCTTCGAGGAGAACGAAAAGGGAAGTAGGAGATGCAGAAGTAGTAGGAGATGTATTTGGAGCGATGTTTCCATTGTTAGGTTTGATTCTTAACGATGTTAAGATTAGAAGGTTAGCGACAGTCGTGGATAGATTGTCTGCCAGCACTGCAAGATCTTTAATGTTAGTAGAGGGTGAAATGCAGTCGATTAGAGCAATGGTTTTACAGAACAGACTTGCTTTAGATGTAATATTAGCAAAAGAAGGCGGAGTTTGTAAAGCTTTGAAAGTTCAGGAATGTTGTACTTATATTCCTGATAATTCAAACCACTTGAGAAAGTCATACAGAACATTACACAGATTCATCAAGAAATTGAAGATTTATCAAAAGTAAATGTCTGGGAAAAAGTAGGAAATGGAGTGGGAAAGGTTGGAAGTTGGTTTGCTAATCTAGGCAAAAGTATATTTTGGTATATTTTGAAGCCTGTATTAATAGTAGTAATTTGTATAATTACATTATTAGGATTAGTAAAATTGTATAAATGGTATAGGTCGAACCAGTTACAAAGATCGATGAGAGACCAAGAAAGGAGACTAGCTGTTCTACAAGATCAACAGTATAAAAGTCTGAGAACACTTGAATCGATAAAAAGAGGAACTGATGTAACTAGTTCGGTATAAAAGATATATTCAAATTGTTTTAGTGATGACTCCTAAAAGTCATCAAAGGGGGGAACTGAGAGAGCGCAATTTGAATAGAAAGTATATAGTAGCCATATCTAGACGTATATGTTATAACCATAGGAATGAAACGCATATCGTAATGTAAAGTTGGCGACTATAGCATAAAGGCCAATGGATGTGATAACATGATATAGGAAATATAAATGTATTCATACGTTAAACTGCATTAGATTTAGAAGACCCGTATGCATGAAGGGTAAATGTATAGAAATGTGTAGAAATGCTTAGGAAATGTAGAAACGTGCACAGCAGACTTCGTGTACGTGTGTAACTTTAAATGTGTAACTTTACATTGGGAGAAGCGAAGAGAAAATAACGTGGAAAGGCGTAAACGTGGAGAAACGTGGATAAATGTATAAGAGAACTTACATAAAGATGTAACCAAGGAAATGTATAGGTTATATTCTATACAGTCATATTCTATGTAGTATATATTTGATGTAGAATGTTTAAGTATAACTAGGGCTTTTGCTAAAATACGAATATATAAATTTATGCCAAAGGTTATACTGTAGAGGGCTTTTGTAGAAATGCTGGAAGAGTTTAGGTCATTTGTGTTTATAACCTAACTGGTCAAGAGTTCGAGAGAGCATAGTCACATGAATGTAATTTAGTGGTCTTGTGAAGGTCGTAAATAGCTTGATGTGGACATGAGAGCCGAGAAGTCTAGCACTTGTTAGATTTAAGGTGACAATGCCGGACGGAGCTTATTGCTCGAACGTGAGGAGAGACACTTTGAATATAGACTATGTTTTGACAAGACCATTCACAGGACCTAGCAGGGTCAAGTTAAGAGACATAGAGTTAAGGCCTTGTCTAAAATTCACATGTTACATGATCTGAAAGAATCAATAAATGTCGACGATGAAATGATGAAGATGACATCCAAAGGAGAAGGGTCAACTTAACGGACGACGCAAGGAGTGGACGAATGGAAGAAGCAGGAAGTTGACATCATCGGGGAAAGTCCGTGGTGGGCGTCAAGGGGCGTTCCACCCACACTGTGATTGTGTATTTTAGGGACAGCACCCCGGGGAGGAGGTAGCAATTGGCAAGCAGGAGAGGGCAATCAGAGAAGGGCGAATTGCTCAGAGCAAAGGCAAGGGTAGATGCCTTGAGCAGATGCGCTGAGACATCAGAGCGCAAGGGAGCAGTAGGCCGAGGACCCTTAGAGAGCGGATGGGTAGGCAGATAGGGTACTGCTTCTGAAACTTAAGATTTCCTTTAGAGGCTAAGAGAGTTTGAACTTCTTTAGAAGTCAAACTGCTGACACCTTTTTAGGGAAGAAACTTGCGAAGTAGGATTGTCACATAGTATAGAGTAGGGACAGATTAACTTGATTATTGTTTTATCTTACTGCAGATGACGTAGAGGAACCACTTCACATCGAAGCTTAAGCAGCTGAGATATTACTTGATTTTGTATTTTGTATTCTTTTGAGATTTTATCCTGAGTGGATTGTATCGTATTCAAATTAATCTTTATATAAACTTTTGAAACTTCATCAGTTGTAAGTGGTTCTTCAGAGTGGCGTCAGTTAATGGGGTTTGTCTAACCAATGCGGGGGTGGTCCTTTCCTCAATGACAGATAGCAACGATCCAAAAACAGATGA
This sequence comes from Lissotriton vulgaris, assembly GCF_964263255.1. Classification (NCBI taxonomy): domain Eukaryota; kingdom Metazoa; phylum Chordata; class Amphibia; order Caudata; family Salamandridae; genus Lissotriton; species Lissotriton vulgaris. Next base: position 447,343,233 of record NC_141693.1, on the reverse strand, counting down.
ATGGGATTCTTTATTAAATTTATCATAATCATAAATTGATATCAAAATCCCGTTCCCCGCAGAAGCCAAACAGAAAGAAATTAAGTTAGCGAAGCAAAATAAACGAGAACGAGGTATGTCAATGGTGCAAGCTGCTATACAGTTTAGGGATAACGAAGAAGAACAGATGCTTAGGCAACGTAAATTGGCGGTAGACAAGTGCTATCCAACTTTGCCGCCTCAACAGCCAGAAGAAAAGAAAGATCTTGAAAAGGATCCTTTAATGTCACATTTATTGAGTTCGCCACCCCCTTATGTGCAGAGTGCTACAGCACCTCCACAAGCTATAGTTGCACAACCTCCGGTTGCTTTGCCACCTGTGATTCCTCAACAGCCAGCTCCTCTTCAGTTGGCTCCTATTCCTTTGGTGCAGCCTTCTCAAGGGCCGCCAACTTTGCTACTTCCTTCGTCTGCTACACCTATGCCTGTATTGTCTACTCCTTCTGTTACTGCTTCTACGCATGTTTCTTCTCATCCTGTTTTGTCTCCTGTTCTTTTGTCAACTTCTCCTTCTGTTCGACAGAGAATGACCGATGCTGTTGCTAGTCTCTTTCCTCCTCTTTTGGGATCATTGGGTATGTCTCCTGTTGCAGAGCGTAAGCAATTGCGTAGTCAATTGCCCGGTCCTGATAAACGGACAGTGTTGGATCACTTAGCGCGTAAATGGGTTACGTATCCTTTGCATTACGATCTCGAGTGTGTTATGGATGTTTTCCGACAATGGGAAGCACCGAAACAGAGGTACGTTTTTGATATGATGTGTTCTTTCCTTCGTGAAGAATGGGAGAATGGTGATTTAGGACAAGCTCCGTCTGAGTTGTACAGTATACGATCTGAGTTTGCGAAAGGGACTGTTGTGGGTCCTGAGGTTGAGAAAGCAGTTGCGACGTTGTTGTCATTTAGGAGTGAATCTCCTTCTCAGCGATTGTTTGAGCCTGATTCTTCAGTTAGGAGAAAGGCGCGACAATATTCGATGCAAGAGGTTCCCCCAGTTTGGAGACCTGGTGATGCAAATGTGGTTCCACCTATTCCGCCACACTTTCAGCGTGTCTGGGTACATGATCCATGGAAGCGTGCTGAAGTTTTAGCCCTTAAGCAGACTTTGCCTGATTTACGTAAAAATCCTGCAGGGTATTATAAGGAATTATCTCAGACTGCAGATTCATGTATTATGAATCTAGCCGATATAGACATGTTGTTTGGGAATGTTGTTCCACAGCCTATATGGGGACTGATTCGTCATACGGATCATGCACACGAATTAGGTGATACATGGAATAATCTTAGAGCGGCAGATAATAGACAAGTAGGTGGTGCTAAACCTGAAGATGTGATTGCTGATCTCCCTGGTAGGATTATTGATTATATGAAGACTTTGATGCCTGCTATGCGCGTTAATTGGGATAAATTGTCTGCGTGCAAGCAGAAGAAAGACGAAAATGTGTCTGACTTTTGCACTAGGTTTGAAGAGACGTTTATTGACCATAGTGGTCAGGACATGACTACGGAAGGTGGTCAACGGTTGTTCGCTGACAAGTTTGTCCATAATTTGCTTCCCGAATTGTGCAGTAAGTTGAAGGATTCTGAGAGTGCTTGGGCAGTTTCTACGTCAGAGCAGATATTGGCTACTGCCCAGTACTATGAGAATAGAAATAAGGATGAGATAGAGAAAGCGGATTGGAAGACTAAGGAATTAAAGACTAAAGTTCCTCTACAGCAAGCTTATCCGCCTCGTAGTAATCAGCGCGATTATCAGCAGCCTCAGCAATATCAGAGAAACTCACAAAGGTTCGAGTCTTCTCAACAGCGTTTTCCCGTAGGCCCTAATCAGTGTGCGTATTGCAAATAAGAGGGTCATTTCAAGAGTAGTTTTCCGGTTCTGTTACAGCGCATGAATGGTGTTTCTGGTGTGAGAGGTCGAGGTGTTCAGCAAGTTGCGCGAGGTAGAGGACGTGGTGTGTTTCCTCAGAATGCGCGTTCTTTGCCTCCACCGAATTCTATGAATGCTTTTGATCAGCAGAATGGTGCATCTGGTAGGACGGCACAGTACTATGCGGATGATTATTACGTCGAAAATGAGAATATGGATGGTAATGATTGCTAGGACAGCCTTAGACAAAGAGTGGGAGTTGTTTCAGTTCCAGTAGATCAGAGTGGACCTTATGTTAAAGTGATTGCATCAGGTGTGTCAGAGCCTTTTCTGTTGGATACTGGTGCTGCAAAGAGTTCTATTCTGCACTCTAAACTCCCTGGCGCACCTTTGTCTGGCTTAACAAATGTATCAGTAGGTTTTTCTGGCGCCCCGGTTCGGAATCCGATGTCTAGTCCTTTGTCTCTTTCTGTTGGACCTTGTGATTTCGAAGCACCCCTCATTCTGACGACAGGTTGTGGTGAGAACTTGTTGGGATTAGATTTATTGAAGAGATTGTATGCGACGTTGTATTCTTCTCCTTCAGGAGTACAGCTTACATTAGGTAAGAGAGTGATCTCTCCGATGTATTTATCTAAAGATCGACATCCACCTGAATTGTCTTCTCTCCCTGATTCTCTTTGGGCTACTGGTCCTAATGATGTGAGTCTCTTAGAGATTCCGCCATATGTTGTGACGTTGAAAGCGAATGCTAGATTGCCTCGTATTCCGCAATATCGAATTTCCAGTGATGGTGAAAGAGCACTTTTGGCGATCATTTATGATCTGATTGAGAAAGGCGTAATTGAGGAAACGAGAGGTAATGTGTGCAATAGTCCTGTTTTGCCTGTTTTGAAAAGAACTGATTCTTCACAACCTCCTGTATATAGGTTTGTGATTGATCTTCGCGAGGTGAATACGATTGTAGTTCCGCAATTTCCTGTTGTACCTGATATCACCGCTTTACTGACTTTGATTCCGGCTATAGCCACATGGTTTTCGGTGATTGACTTGAAGAATGCTATCTTCAGCATCCCGATTGCCGTGGAGAATTGAGATATTTTTGGTTTCTCTCTAGGAGGCCGAAGTTTCCGGTTCAAGCGGGCTCCCCAAGGCTATTGTGAGAGTCCATCGATCTATAGTCAGGCTTTGAAGCCACAACTTGATTTGCTTGTTTTACCTGATGGCGCTGCTCTTATTCAGTACGTTGGGGTGATTAATCATTGTGTAATGATTGTGTAATGATTGTGTAACTTAATTTGACCTTCAACTCGAGCACCTGCTTTACTTTATCTATTAGTGCTTCTATTGTCTATTATCTATTATCTATTATCTATTATCTATTAGTGCTTCCTGTTGAAGCTGACTTTGTAGCTATTTTAGAATGGCGCTGGCAGCTTGCCGACGCCATTCTAAGTGGGGCTGAGGGCAGAAGGGCAGAAAGTGGTACAGAGGGCAGAAGGGGACAAACGAGTGGGGCAGAGGGCAGAAGGGCACAGAAACGAGTGGGGCAGAGGGCAGAAGGGGACAAAAACAAGTGGGCAGAGGGCAGAAGAGCACAAAAACGAGTGGGACAGAGGGCAGAAACGAGCGGGGCAGAGGGCAGAAGACCACAAAAACGAGTTGGGCAGAGGGCAGAAGAGCACAAAAACGAGTGGAGCAGAGGGCAAAAGGGCACAAACACAAGTGGGGCAGAGGGCAGAAAGGCACAAAAACGAGTGGTACAGAGGGCAGAAGGGCATAAAAACAAGAGGGTGGCAAAATCCGCAAATTCGCACAAATTCGCGAATTTTGTGGATTGCGAATTCGCAAATCCGCAAATTCGCGAATTGCAAATGTGCAAAATTTGCCCATGCTTAATGAAAACATCCGGAGCTACTAGTAGTATTGTGTTGTAAGAGTGAATACAACATACAAGAATACATGACTGGTCACCATATGCAAGATTACTACCGTAATCACCTCAGCCCATCAGGCAGGATTGCCAGCTTTAATGTAAACAAGCATTGGCTTAGCCAATAGTTCTTGCCTATGGCTTTTCAAATATGTTTTAATCATGTTGTGCAGTAGTGAAGCTGCCATTGAGTTTGGCTAAAAGTTATTGGTGCAAAGGGGCATGTTGTGGAGTGTAATATAGGGAGTGTAGTGTCATATAGTGAAAGGGTAGAGAGGAATAGATTTTTTTGAGTGGCGTAGAGTTTTAGAGTGGATTAGAGTGTTGTGGATTGCTATGGAGTGTTGTGGAGTGACGTAGAGCAGAGGTGAGTGGCATAAAGGGTGTTGTATTAGTTGGAGTAGAGTGTACTGACCATTTGGGTCAATGTATCCATAAAACATCATAAACTGGGTGTTGGACCTAGATTACCCAAGCCTACATATGGTAGCTTGGCACAGTAGTGGTCTACAGCTAACTCAAGGCGTTGGCTAAGTACTTACAAGTCTCACCCACAGTAACACAGTGATGAACCACTAAAATAAAGACACAACACCTCTGTTTGGAAAAATACCGTTACCTTTTATAAAAATAATATGGCTCTTTGGATTTTAAATCATACAGGTTATAACATCAATTTCTTTTAGGAATAAATATTACACTTTTACTAGGGAAATTACTTTTCACTCTTCCAGCTGTGGAGAAAGGGCAGTAAATCACATACTATTGTCAAGGATTCAATAATACATCAAGGTAACTCTTTGGATAATTAAGTGAATCTTCTTAGTTTCACACTATGCAGGGTTACTTTACATTAATGCACAATGACACCAATACTTCACTAATAAACCCTGCCAATTCACGGGTTATGCTATCACATTCAGGGTTCTGCTCTCTAACCCCTTATCTTCTATGGCACAGAATGAATTCCAAGGAAACTAAAATGGTCAAGGCACCTTGTTTGTTTATAGAACTGTTATGGTATCTGTTAACTTTTACCCCTTAGGTGCCCAACACTTCCTTTCCACACCCCCACTCTCCTTACTGTCTTGGTGGCAGATATGCCACAGTCCACAGGCCTTCAGTTGGCACCTGCCTCTTGGGCTTCCCCGCCCAGCTGCTTTCCTGTTGCTGGCGTGGGGGAAACCTTGCCGACTTCCTCAGCCCAAGCGCGCTCCCACCTGAAATGAAATGAAATGAAATGAAATGAAATGAAAAAAAATATTTCTAGAGCGCACTGCGGCCAAGCGGCTTCCTGGCGCTAGGGGCAAATCAGTATAAACAGAAGATCCCAGAGAATTTAACCAGGGAAAGCCTGAAGGAAAAGAAAAGTTTTGAGGGCTTTGCGAAAGTGGGAAAAAATAGGGATAGAACGTATAAAAAGAGGGAGATTGTTCCAGATCTGGGGGGCCCGCACGGAGAATCGGGTGCCCCCGGTGCGGGATTTACGGAAACGTGGGACGTGGAGAAGGGAAAGGGAGGAAGAGCGAAGAGAGCGGCTAGGAGCATGGGAAGAGATTAAAGAATTAATGAAAAGCGGGGCAGTGCGAGAGTGCGCCCGAAAGGCCAAGCAGGCAAGTTTGAACTGGGACCTAAGGTGAACCGGAAGCCAATGGAGGGTCTTAAGGGCCGGAGTGATGGGCTAGGGGGCCTCGTTTCAGACTCAGCGCGATGATTCCCCGCTGCCGTGGGTCACTAGGGGCTGGCTGGGCAGTCTTCTGCTTTAACGCTGGTTCCTCCCGATAGTGCTCCAGGCTCCACAGTCCCCCAATCTCACCAAGGCGCCTCAAGGGGTCCACAACTGATTCGACACCCTGGTAGGTGCAGCGTTGGGCAGGGGATGTGGGAATAAGTTTCAGAAGGAAGGTCCTGTCAGTTTTTACGGGAATGCTGATTAAGAAGGGTCTTCCTTCTCACGTAGCTCGATTTCTTTATCAATAGTTGTTGTCTTGAGAGAGGGATCGGTCAAAGGCTGAAGGGGGAACAATCCTCTGAAGTAACTGTCAGCCTCAGTGACAAACTAGCTGCTCTCAGTGTGTCCACCTCCTCTCACCACTGCCTCACTCCTCTACTCTGGGGTCAGCACACAACGGCTGCTGGTCACTGGCCTTATATAGGGTGGCCTGAGACCTGCAGAAGTCTCTAGTTAATTCCAGAAGGTTCCCTAATGTTACCCTATGGACCTGTCCTCCAGTAGTGTCCGTTATGGCAGTTGGTGGACACCATTTTAGATCTCTGGAGATCCCTAGATTTTCAAGGGGGATGACTAGGCCTCACAAGTATGAGGGAAGAATGGCGTCATCGCCAAGGAACACCTAGCCCCCTGACAGCATTAAAAATTCCTGATGGACACATGTAAAAATAAAAATAGAAACTCTGGGAGGCTAAGGGGGACAAAAATAAATCATGATGGTTAGAGTCTTCCCAGAAGCAGACAGGTCTAACACGCGTCCCCCCCAGCTGAAAGTGGGGAGAACTACCCAACCCCTTGGGAGTCCTCATCACTAAGGCGGAAATACCTGGATAGACCGTCTGCGTTGGCATGGTCCGCCCCAGGTCGGTGTTCCACCCTGAAGTCCATTCCCTATAGGGAGATGGACCACCTTAGCAACTTGGGATTCTCCCCCTTCATTTGCATCAGCCAACGAAGAGGGTGATGGTCAGTCTGAACTAGGAAGTGCGAACCAAACAGGTATGGTCGCAGCTTCTTCAGAGCCCAAACCACCGCAAAGGCTTCTCTCTCAATTGTACTCCACCTCCTTTCCCTGGGGAGTAGTCTCCTGGACAGGAAGACCACGGGTTGATCCAAGCCCTCATCATTTAGCTGCGATAACACTGCCCCAATGCCATGTTCTGACGCATCTGTTTGGACAATGAATTCTCTAGCAAAATCAGGGGCCTTGAGAATGGGAGCGTAACACAATGCTTGTTTCAAGGTCATGAAGGCTCGCTGGCAAGCCTCCGTCCAGACTACCCGTCGGGGTTGCTTCTTGGAAGTAAGCTCAGTGAGGGGGGCCACGATAGTGCCATACCCCTTCACGAAGCGACGGTAGTATCCAGTGAGGCCCAGGAAGGCTCGGACCTCTGTTTGAGTCTTGGGGGGCTCCCAGGCGATGATAGCCTCAATCTTTGCCTGGAGGGGCTGCACCGTCCCTCTGCCCACCAAGTGACCTAGGTACACCACTGACCCCTGTCCGATCTGACACTTGCTGGCCTTGATTGTCAATCCAGCCTGTTGCAGGGCATGAAGAACAGCTTGCAAGTGCTGCAAATGGTCCTCCCAGCTGTTACTGAAGACAGCAATGTCGTCCAGGTATGCAGCAGAAAAAGCTTCCATTCCAGAAAGGACCCTGTTCACCAGCCGCTGAAAAGTGGCAGGGGCATTCTTGAGCCCAAAGGGCATCACATGAAATTGGTAGTGTCCCTCAGGTGTAGAGAAGGCTGACCTTTCCTTCGCCTCCTCGGTAAGGGAAATCTGCCAGTACCCTGAAGTTAGGTCAAAGGTACTTAAGTATTGAGCAGCTCCCAGCCGGTCAATCAGCTCATCCGCCCGTGGGATAGGATGGGCATCAGTTTTGGTCACTGAGTTCAAGCCTCGGTAGTCCACACAGAATCTCAATTCAGGTGTGGTGCCTGGTGGGGCAGCCTTTGGTACCAAAACCACCGGGCTAGACCAAGGGCTTCCAGAAGGTTCAATCACTCCCAGCTCCAGCATCTTGGCGACTTCACTCTTGATGCTGACCTTCACCTTGTCCGACAGCCGGTAGATTTTAGACTTCACAGGTGGGCTGTCTCCTGTGTCCACGTCATGGGTACACAGATGGGTCCTACCTGGGACAAGGGAGAACAGAGAAGAAAATTGCTCCAGGATATGGCGGCAATCACTCTTCTGTTCAGGAGTTAGGGATGGCGAGAGAATTACTCCCTCCACCGACCCATCCTTTTCTTGGGACGAGAGAAGATCAGGGAGAGGTTCGCTTTCTTCTTCCTCTGCTCCATCGGTTACCATCATCAAGACAACCGCGGGCCTCTCATGATGTGGCTTGAGGCGATTGGCATGCAGCACCCTGTGGGGCTGCCTCGGGGCCTTAAGATCCACCAAGTAGGTAGACTTCCCCTTCTTCTCCAACACCTCAAAGGGGCCTGTCCAACGGTCCTGTAGGGCATTTAGCTCTCCAGGTTCCATCACCCACACCTTCTGTCCAGGCTCCAGTTCCACTGGGTGAGCGTTGTGGTCATACCACTCTTTCATCACTGCTTGGCTGGCCTCCAAGTTGTCTGAAGCTTGCTTCCACAACTTAGCCATTTGGCTCCGGAAGGCCAGCATGTAGCTCACCACGTCCTGGGGAAGCTTTCTGGTAGTCCGTTCCCATCCGTCTTTCACCAGGCTGAGAGGTCCCCGTACAGGGTGCCCATACAAAAGTTCGAAGGGGCTGAAGCCCACTCCCTTTTGTGGCACTTCCCTGTAAGAAAACAAGAGACAGGGTAGGAGGATGTCCCATTTCCTCCGCAGGCTCTCAGGTAGACTCCGTATCATACCTTTCAAGGTTTTGTTAAACCTTTCCACAAGACCATTGGTTTGTGGGTGATAAGGAGTGGTAAACCGATAGGTAACTCCGCACTCCTTCCACATAGCCCGCATGTACGCTGAAAGGAAGTTAGTCCCCCTGTCGGACACAACCTCCTTGGGGAAACCCACTCGGGTAAAGATCCCCATCAGGGCCCTTGCCACCACAGGTGCAGTGATGGTCCTCAGAGGTATTGCCTCTGGGTACCGTGTGGCATGATCCACCAAAACCAGTATGAACCGGTGACCAGCTGACGTTGGTGGATCCAATGGCCCTACAATGTCGATGCCCACCCTCTCAAAGGGGGTGCTAACGACAGGTAGTGGTTCCAGGGGAGCTTTAAGCTTCACTCCTGTTTTCCCACTAGCTTGGCAGGACACACACGTCCGACAATATGTATCAGACGCCACTTTCATTCGAGGCCAGTAGAAGTGGGGGACAAGCCGGGCAAAGGTCTTGTCCTGTCCTAGATGTCCTGCCAATGGTATCTCATGAGCCAGTTCCAGTAGAAAGGCTCTAAAGCATTGAGGGACCACCAAGGCTCTGGCTGAACCGTGGCCAGGTGCCTTGGGCTCACTGTAGAGGAGTCCATCCTCCCAGTAAATCCGGTAGCTCCCTTCAATGTTTCCCGCTGCCTGGGCGTTGGCCTGTTGCCACAGCCCCTCGAGAGTAGGACACTCTTTCTGAGCTTTGCAGAACTCTTCCCGGGAATGACCTCCCTCCACATGCCATTCAGTAGGGATGGGTAGGTTCTCCAGGGAAGCAACACTCTCCCCTGTGGACTCCAGATCCACCTCCGCAGGTGGTCCAGCTGTCACACGAGGTGGAGATGTCGAGGCAGGGTCCTCCGGCCTCTTGTCCTTCTCCTCTCTGGCAGCCGGCTGGGCCATTGTTCCAGGCTCCAGCGTAAGCAAACTTCCCCTTCGGGCAGTCGCTGACCTTGTGCTGACACAAGTCCAGTCAGGGGGTCCCAGCATCGCAGAGTGAGTCTGGTACTCCACCCTCCTCCAAGCATTGTGCTCCATATCATTCCCTAACAGGCAGTCAACAGGCACGGGAGGGCTTACGGCAACTCGAAGTGGACCTGCAACCCCTCCCCACTCAAAGGGAACCTCAGCCACAGGGTAGTGGCCCAATCTGCCGTCAGCCATTACGGCGGGATGGAGTACATCTGGGATGACCTGCTCTGGAGACACCAGCTGACTCCTTACCATAGTCATGCTGGCTCCTGTGTCTCTCAGAGCCTCCCCTCTACGGCCATTGATGGTGACCCACTGCTCATACTTAGTAGTATTAAAGGGCAGCTGGGTCTTGGGAACCATCTCCTTATCTCCCAGGGACACTAAGGTGACCCCCGCCCGCTCCCCTCCATTAACCAAAGGCACATAAAACAGAGTTCTTACTAATTTCTCCACCAAGGAGCCATACAGGAATAAAGGATTGGACGGAAGTCGTGACTGCGCTTAACTGCACCCCAACCCTTGTCAACTCAGCCTAATCTCTAGGAATCACCCTAGACGAGAATCTAGACATGAAAGCCCACATTAATTCAATGGCGAAAAGTGCCCGCTTTCACTTGAACTACTTAAGAAAATTGAAACCATACATCACAGAATCTGACCTCAAAGTGGCAATCCAATCTTTAGTTATCTCAAGGATTGAATATGGTTGCACTACCTTGGCTGGATTACCAAAAACGTCCATAGCACCACTGAAAGCCTGCCTTAACGCTGCAGCAAGACTTATCACCGGAACCAGGAAATATGATCACATATCCCCGCACCTGAAAGTATTAAACTGGCTACCGTATGAAGCAAGAATCCAAATGAAGATAGCATGCATCACACACAAAGCACTACATGAGAACACCCCAAGTTATCTAGCCAAGAAAATTCAGCTGTCCGGTGGCAACAGACCAGCTAGGAGTGCTAAGGAGTTGCTGCTACGGCCAGCCTTCTTCCGAAAGAAAAAAACCTATGACAGAGCGTTCTCAGGAGCCGCCCCCAGAATTTGGAACTCACTCCCTCCAAACATCAGGAAGATCCAGAATCTGGTAACATTCAAGCGGGAAGTGAAGAGCCTGCTGATGAATAGATACATTACCTAGAACATTGTTCTGGGTTCGGATTTACTACTGCTTGTACTGATCATGTACGCCATTAGGAAGGGAGACATAGGCAATTCTTTATTGGAATACATATCCTATGATCCGAGGATATGAGAACAACCAAAAGGCCATTAGTAATGGCTACTTTGATTGAACAGGAGAACAGCATCTTTAATGAACATATACCGAGCTACCTCATATCTGTTATATATACATGCGTTTGTTAGTAGTTTGTCATATCTGTTATATTTACATGCTTTTGTTAGTAATTTTGTCATAGCTTATTTATGCACGCTAACGTTCACAGGTGTTACGATTTAATATATATCATCTACCTCACAGCGGTTGCTCGCTAACTGTTTATATATATGTTAACACTTTTTCCCTCTCTCATGTTAAGCGCTCTGATACCCACGGGTCTTGTTCGCGCTATATAAAACTCTAAAATAAATAAATAAATAAATCTCCTCCCCGAGCACTACACTAGTGATTCCCGGGGCTTTTCCTCCAGTGGGAGGGGGTGGTCTTTTTGGGCATCTTTATAGTGTCCCACACCACCACACTCAAAACAATGAACAACCCTTGGCTGTTGGCTCTGGCCAGGGGTAGGGTTACGAGGGGGGTTACTCTTGGGGATGAATCCTCTGCCCCTTCCTTGCGAAGTATTTTGTGGCCCTTTTGAGAACTCCCTCTTAGTTTCCCCTCCCTCTTTCTTCTGGGGGGCGCCCTGTCCTTGCTTCTGGGAATTCCCTCCAGTCCCCTTAGTCGACACCCGGGTACTAACCCAGATGTCCGCCTCCTCAGCAAGCTTCCTGGGGCTGGTCAGCTTGCTGTCCACCAGATGCTGTCTTAGCTCGGGAAGACACTTCTCGAGTAGGTGTTCCTTGAGTATGAGGTCATATAGTCCCTCATAGTCGCCTACTTCGCTGCCTCTTACCCAACCCTCCAGGGCCTTCCTGGAGTAGTCCAAGAAATCTACCCAGTTTTGTGTGCCCAGCTTGTAGCTGGCCCAGAACTTTTGCCTATATTTCTCAAGGGTCAACCCAAACTTCTTGAGCAGCGCTGATTTCATAGCCGGATAGTAGGTCTGTTCACTCTGGTCAAGGGCCAACAAAGTATCCCTGCCAGTGGGGGGCATGTATTTGTATAACCCACCTCCCCAGTGGACTTCCAGAATCCCATGGGCCCTCAGCGAGACCTCGTAGGCGGCTAGCCATTTAGCAATGTCGTCACTGGGTACATAACAAGCCATAATGTCTTTTGGTAGGTACGGTCTAGGTTCTCTGGTGTTGGTTTGGTTATCGCTGCCACCATTCTCTGGTTTGGGGGTACGTAAATTCAGGGCTTGCAAATCCATCTCTTTGATGGTCCGCTCATACTCCAACCTCTTTTCCTCCCTCACCATGTCCATCCTGGCTAGTTCTAATCTCATCCTCCTCTCCTCCCTCCTGTCTTCTAACTCGGCCTCGGTCAGGCCCCTCTCTGACACACTACTGCCCACTCTAGAAGGTGTTCTAGGACCTGTTACAAGGTTCTCCCCTCCCGCCTGGTACAGTGTTGCGGTCTCCAGGACAGTGTCCTTGTCACTCTCCTCAGGATCTACCTCCTCCCCGGAATGAGCCTCTACCCATGCCCGAATACTGGTCAGCAGCTCAACTTTTCTGGCGCCTTTCTTGAAAAACACCCCCTGCTGCTGACACCATTCCTTCAATTGGGGCACAGTATAATTGTCTAGCTCTTCCACATTTACCTCCATTCTTATTTGAAGTATAAAATGCTACACAGGAGAAATCCACAGAGTGACCTGAGGTCAACCTCCACCCACCGCCAGAAGTCAATTTAGAAAAACCAAAAATGTAAATTAGGAGGGCCGCAGGGAGAAAACTCCAGGTGGGGTCTCGTGGTTGGCACTGCGTTACTAATAAGTGAGTGTAAGTACAAATCCGCTATCCCACCGCTGAAACACCAATTATGTTGGACCTAGATTACCCAAGCCTACATATGGTAGCTTGGCACAGTAGTGGTCTACAGCTAACTCAAGGCGTTGGCTAAGTACTTACAAGTCTCACCCACAGTAACACAGTGATGAACCACTAAAATAAAGACACAACACCTCTGTTTGGAAAAATACCGTTACCTTTTATAAAAATAATATGGCTCTTTGGATTTTAAATCATACAGGTTATAACATCAATTTCTTTTAGGAATAAATATTACACTTTTACTAGGGAAATTACTTTTCACTCTTCCAGCTGTGGAGAAAGGGCAGTAAATCACATACTATTGTCAAGGATTCAATAATACATCAAGGTAACTCTTTGGATAATTAAGTGAATCTTCTTAGTTTCACACTATGCAGGGTTACTTTACATTAATGCACAATGACACCAATACTTCACTAATAAAACCTGCCAATTCACGGGTTATGCTATCACATTCAGGGTTATGCTCTCTAACCCCTTATCTTCTATGGCACAGAATGAATTCCAAGGAAACTAAAATGGTCAAGGCACCTTGTTTGTTTATAGAACTGTTATGGTATCTGTTAACTTTTACCCCTTAGGTGCCCAACACTTCCTTTCCACACCCCCACTCTCCTTACTGTCTTGGTGGCAGATATGCCACAGTCCACAGGCCTTCAGTTGGCACCTGCCTCTTGGGCTTCCCCGCCCAGCTGCTTTCCTGTTGCTGGCGTGGGGGAAACCTTGCCGACTTCCTCAGCCCAAGCGCGCTCCCAACTGTCAGCGCTGGGCTAGGGGGCCTCGTTTCAGACTCAGCGCGATGATTCCCCGCTGCCGTGGGTCACTAGGGGCTGGCTGGGCAGTCTTCTGCTTTAACGCTGGTTCCTCCCGATAGTGCTTCAGGCTCCACAGTCCCCCAATCTCACCAAGGCGCCTCAAGGGGTCCACAACTGATTCGACACCCTGGTAGGTGCAGCGCTGGGCAGGGGATGTGGGAATAAGTTTCAGAAGGAAGGTCCTGTCAGTTTTTACGGGAATGCTGATTAAGAAGGGTCTTCCTTCTCACGTAGCTCGATTTCTTTATCAATAGTTGTTGTCTTGAGAGAGGGATCGGTCAAAGGCTGAAGGGGGAACAATCCTCTGAAGTAACTGTCAGCCTCAGTGACAAACTAGCTGCTCTCAGTGTGTCCACCTCCTCTCACCACTGCCTCACTCCTCTACTCTGGGGTCAGCACACAATGGCTGCTGGTCACTGGCCTTATATAGGGTGGCCTGAGACCTGCAGAAGTCTCTAGTTAATTCCAGAAGGTTCCCTAATGTTACCCTATGGACCTGTCCTCCAGTAGTGTCCGTTATGGCAGTTGGTGGACACCATTTTAGATCTCTGGAGATCCCTAGATTTTCAAGGGGGATGACTAGGCCTCACAAGTATGAGGGAAGAATGGCGTCATCGCCAAGGAACACCTAGCCCCCTGACAGCATTAAAAATTCCTGATGGACACATGTAAAAATAAAAATAGAAACTCTGGGAGGCTAAGGGGGACAAAAATAAATCATGATGGTTAGAGTCTTCCCAGAAGCAGACAGGTCTAACACTGGGTAAGCAAACTCTATTCAATCTCAGTAAACAAATTAAATAACAGATAGCAGCATACAAAAGTGCATGAAATTGTCATCATGTGTATTGTGCATTGGTGTTAGGACAGTGCTGTAAATGCCCTCTGCATTTTAATGAAAGTCCGATATTCATAAGTAAAATTAGCTTGTGGAAGGTGTTGTACCTTGTTCAGCACCAGGAAATGTGCACTTGTGTAAAACAAGGGTTTCCAATCAAATAGAGCTAAACTGACCGAGTTGTCAAGTTTTACATGAAGTTTGTGATATTTATGTTGCTGCTTACTGCAAATTAATATTGTTTGTTAAAATTAGCCCACCATTGATCTATATAGCTATGTTGAAAAAAAGATCGACATAGTCCAAGTGGCTGGTTACTACTGCCTGATAATGTTTGTTAAAACAAATCCAAGCTCCATTTTCTGCATGTAATGAAATAAAGATTTGTGAAAACACCACCCACTGGTTGAACATGGCTTGCTAAATGCCCCTATATGTAAGTAGATTTTATAAAAAATATTTTCAGTCAACTAAAAAGGCCTTGGCTAACAGCAGACCTGACAACCGACTTCTGAAGGTGATAGGTTGCACATCAAACATTTAGTCCTTGAAAACAAAGAATACCCTTGAAAAATTCAATAGGTTTGTGTTCAGGTAGTGGATGCTGAAAAGGTATTCATTCAAACAGTCCATATGACATAAAGAGGAACGCTTACACAGACCAAAACACCCACTGCACAAAGCTTCAGAACAGGAGGGCAGTGCTTAACGGTAGAGGGGACACCTGATCTATGAGCACTGCCTCTTCCTCTGTGGGAATATGTCATAACACTGGCCTATCCCGGAGTGACAGGTCCGGAGAAAACAATGCACTCAGCCATCGTGCACCAACCATAAAGTGCACATGCCTGGGCATGGGGAGGAGGAGTGAGGAAACGGCACTTAGGGAACATACGAGGGTGTAGAGGATTGAAGGGCTGACAGACTAAAGATAAATGTTGCTTGTGTAAGAGTGGGTCAAAGCAGAACCACAAAGGTGGTGTAGTTCATGTTAAAAGGGGGGCAAGGAAGAACAAATACCTGAAATAGATAGTAAAAAGCTATCGTGCAATGAAGGGGTGGCAGGTAATGAAGTGGTGGGATAATTAATGGAGGAGAAGGGAGCTGTCAATAAAAGGCAGGACAGATACCAAAAAAGGAATTGCAGAAGGTAGAACAGAATGGGAGGATAGTGCCAACAGAGGACTGGATGAGGGAGAGCACATAGAGAGGAGAGCAACTGCAAGGATAGAAGGCAATACAAAACAAGCACAGATCAAGAGGAGCGCAAAGAGCATTAACAGGACAGGAATGGAATGGCAGATACAATGGTAACAGCAAATGCAAAGGCGGGGGTGAGTGGACAGCTTCAATATATGGAAAACTGCATTATATACAAAAGAGAAATGAGACATGAAACACAGCAGCCGTGAATCGGGTACAAACATGCGCCATGTAGATAAAAGTTAGACGTGCGGCCGCCATGGTGAAACATGAAGTGCGGCAGTCGTGAAGTTGGAGCTGTGCTGATAAAATAAAAGGGATGCTACCTCCTGATGTGGTCGTGATGTTGACAGATAAAAACAGGTGCTGTGGTGATAAAAGAAAGGGACACAAGATTTACAGCGACACAAGCACTTGTGTTAAGAGCTTGAAACAAACAAAAACATAATATAGCCCTGTTTACAGAAATGGAAGTCTGAGCGACTGAAAAGATTGAGCACTTGTGCACAGTGCTAGTGGACACAGGAAAAGGTAGTCCCTTTTACACTTGCTAAAATTAGACAAGTGGAAGGCTACATGTACTGGGGCACTGCTCCATGGGAGTTAACAACTGATGTAAAGGAAGGGCATATAGGAACGATTAACGACTTGGAAGCAAGGGTTTTCAAAGGACACTGAAAAAAACAAATGAAAAACACAGGGCAGGCTCTAAGCCTACAAAAGTACATACAACATGTCAAGTGCAAAAGATAACTTTATTGAATCTTAAAAAGAGCATAAAAGTACGTACTAAATGCATCATAAACACAAAATACATTATCATAATAACAAAGCAATTTCCAGAATATATTAATAAAACGTATATTCATTGTTTCATAAAATTTAACAGCTAAAGGCCAATCTTAAATAGCAAGAATAGCATAAAACAAACTTAGATACTCTGTTAAAATCGAATACCATGTAAAAAACAGTGTAGTGTTGATTACCACATAAAATGCTTTGGATACACAAAAATGACATCATAGCCCCTCCATCAATTTCCTAGAAAGTGGCGACATCTTGAGAACGCTACACACTCAAATGTCAGGGCAGTTTAACAGTTGTAAATATAATAAGGCCTCTCTACATTTCCTAAATGACGTGGGCTTTAAATTATGCTTTAAATACAACTGGATATAGCAACAATAGAATTTACAGAAAAAAAAAAATGAATCATCGACTGGTCAGCCTGCCAATCACAGGGGCAGGCAGAGGGATGACTGGCCCACACAGAGGCCTCTTCGGTAAAGCACAAAAGACGCCAGATATTATCAGACCTAAACCTGAATAACAGAGACCTTTTCCACTGTGAGAGTTCAGGAATTAGATAAAAAGCCATATTTTCCTTAGATAAGGTGTTAAAATAATAATGAACAGAGCCCTTATTAACAGCCGCATCTATTCTTTCGGAAATTGTATTCTAGACAAAATAGGCCTTGACTGATGTTTTGTTCTGTTTACAGAGTGTATCCAGCGTAAAAACACTTCAGTGACACCATTGTCACTAAAGGCTTAGCTGATGAACTTCAAGCAGCAGATTGAGAGCCCCCTTTGAGGCTAAGACAGTAAAGAATAACCTCTCTATTACAATTTGCTTCAGGATTGGACCAAACACTCATCCAAAGCAGAAGAGGGTACAATTCTGTCCAAAATGTAATCAAGGTTAAGTTCAGAATGTAAAATATATTCGGGGCTGGTTAGGAAAGGTTCAAAATGCTTCTTCAAAACCGTTTTTTTCCACTTGTAAAGAAGAAGCAGTATGATAACCCCAGACCCCTGCTCCATACATAGCAGTTGGAACACACTGCAAATTAAAAATCTTAATATATGGAGAAATGTTTCCCCTGGCTTCCCTCTGAATGAGATTAATAAGGTGGAAAGTCACCCATCCTAGTTTCATACAAGCTGAGTTTACTTGAGGTTGCCAGGAATTTTAGGGGTTAAAAGTGACACCTAGATAATAGAAGTTCTTCACAGAGCACGGAGAATGGTCTTGTAACTTTAAGGATGTAAAATATCTCCTGCCTTGCCCCCAAGCCTTTACGTGCGACTTCCCATAATTCGTAGTCATATCCAGTTTACCTATGAAGGAACAAAAGGAATCAACCAGGGTACGTAAAGCGCAAGGAGTCTGAGCCATTAATACGGCATCATCACCGTATAGTAATGCTGAGATAAATGAATTGCCAATTTTCGGAATGTCCTTGGTGGGTGTGGACAGATATGTGCATAATTTGTCAATGTAAATATTAAAGAGCAAAGGTGCTAGAACGCAACACTGTTGCACCCCGCTGTCCAGGAGGAATTCATCAGAGAGTTCTCCGTTGCGGCCTTAATACACTCTGGCCCCTAAATTGTAGTGAAGAGACTATAAAAGTTCAACCAAGGAGACTTCAACCACCAGGTTAATAAGGAACAGTTGAAGGCAGAGGATAAGTCCATGAAGGCCAGGTACAGCGGGCAGTGCCAAGCAATGGTATATTTGCTCGCAATCATGTGAAAATTCAGGCACTGCTCCACTGTACCTAGCCCTGGACGAAATCCATATTGTCATGGGGACAGGATGTTATTGTCCCTAACCCAAGACTGCAGGTGATTAAAGTTAATCCATTTTCACCATACTGTCAATAAGGGATATTGTAACATCTAGGGGACCCCCTTGTCTCCCTTCTTGAAAATGGGAACTATTATGGGTAGGACCCAGGATTTTGGGACCTTACAACACAAGGAATTATTAAACAAGTTAGTAAGCAGGGGCCCCCAGAGATGCAGATTGTTTTCAATAAGGTCTATTGGAATCCCGCTAGGGCTTGGAGCTTTACCGCAAGGGCTCTGGGCAATGGCTTCCTCCACTTCCGCAAGGGAAATCTGAAAGGGGTAGAATTTTTGAATGCGCAAGCAACCCATCATTTAATGTCTTATCAAAAAGCAGCTTATAAATTGAAATGAAATGCCTGACACATTCCTGGCCAGAGATGTTACAGACCAACAGTGGGTTGGGAAGAGTATCTCATTGACAAAACCTGCTCACTACCTCCCAGAATTCTCTCCTACTTTTGTGGGCTGCAGAAAACTCCAGCGCTTCCAGTTGTTCTTATTGAGAAGCAGCTTCCTATCTTTAAGAGACCCCTTGTAAGCTCTCCTGGCCTCTTGACCTCCTCACCATCTCTTGCACATACCACCAAAGCTGCCCTTAAACGGTGGCTAGCCGCACAGCAGCTAGCAACAAACCAGCGAGGGTGCTCTGGGAGCAGAAGTCCTGGCTTCAACAGATGGTTCTTAATAGAGGAACAGAGATGGCGATAAGAAACAAATAAGACTTATCTAGAGTCCTCAGAAAGACACCCCAGAAACAGTGGCAGGTGATTCTTTAGGGAGAAGACAAAGAACTGTGGGGCATATTATTAACAACTAACGATATTTATCACTAAATGAGCTTAGCAATATTTTTTTTATCGCCGCACATCGCCAGATTTTATTGCAGAGATAACGTGCTATTAGCAACGTTTATCTCTAAAGCGATAAAATATCCGGCGATAGCGGTGAAATGCATGAATATCGCTGGAAATCCAGCGATATTCAGGCATTAACGCCAATAGGGTCTAAACCTGAATATCCACCTCCCATTGGATATACAGGTTAAGAAGTGGTCACAGCAGGCATTAGGTTTTGGCGATATTCGCGCTTAGAGCACATTTTTCATCGATACGCCTCTGTTGATAATAGGCGATAGCGATGTTAGTGACTGCTTTCAGTCACTAACAGGTTGGGTATGCCCACTTTGCATGTCATTAGCAATAAATATCGCTAACATGCATAGCAGGCCCCAAACTGGTCGCTATCACCTACAAGCTGTCGCTTATTGCTGTTAGCGACAGCTTGCTAATAGGGAGATAGAAATATTGCTGCTTTTCGGCCGCAAACGGCCACAAAAGCGGCGATAATCTCATATTGCCCGCCTTGATAATATGCCCCTGTGTGTTCTTTAAGCTGCCAGATTAATCTACTCTCATCTCTAGAATGTTGATGGGGTACAATGCTCATTATTGGTGGCTTAACCCTACCTAGTCGAAAAAACCCTAAATTGTGAGGGCATTATGGTCTCCCCATGCAGTTTAGATGATAAAGCTGTTAACACACCACTGCAGTAATTGCCTAGACACAAACATTTAATGGATAACTGAAACCCTCCCACCATATAGGTGGGTATACTCGGACTCTGACCCTGGAAATCACTGATCTCATCCACTAGATAATGGGCAACAATGTAGGTTTTAGCTCCTTCCCTCTAGGGTCCAACGGGACAGCTTCAGATGCAGAACCCACTACCCCTAAATCTGGAGGTGTGCCCTCAAGTTTGGCATTAAAATCACAACACAACAAAAAACACGGTTGAGATGCAGCATTTTAACTCTGTGGTTTCAGACTTGTGATAAAACAAAGCAACTGCCTAAAGAGCGTACAACAAGATTGTCAAAATCATTATTATAAAAATTAATCAGATAAAAAGAAAAAGATTCCTGACTGCCTCTAATGCAAAGGGCGTGAAAATCAGAGTTAGCAGTATTAATAACTGAGACAACTACTCTGAGGTTAAGTTTGACACATATAGCAAGCCCCCCCATCTCTCCCATGAGGAGAGGCTGCAGCTGGACAAGAATAGCAGGCAAAACCCCTTCAAAAAAAGTGGAGTCACAGCCCATGTTTCCTGTAGAGTAACAAAATCAAATTGGTCAATGAAAGCCAAACATGTCTTGACTAGACAGAACATGTGCTGTCTAGGCTCAACCTAAAAAGGCGTGTCAAGTTTGAGTGTGTCTGCATGGGTATTACGAAGCAGTTATAGCTTCTATATCCCAGCCACCAAGGTCACAATTATATTAGTTATAGGTCTGCCCAGTGCCACATGATTTAGCACTCAAATATCAGCTTTAACTATATTTTGAAAATTGAGTCACTTGTCTACAAAAATCAGCTTATGGGTCCTGAAATACATGCATTCATCTCGAATACACACTCTCAGGTTTGGTATAAATATATTAATTCAACAAAGCAAAAGGGTCTGACTTAGTAGGCTGGGCTGCACACAGGAGAGCTACTTACAGGTAGAGAACTACTGTAGCTCACAAGCTACTCGTTGGAGAAACCTGGTGTAGGTGGCCCAGCAAGCACAGTTATGGAAATGTCTGAACGAAAAATACAGAACCTCCTGAGTAAGCCAGTGAATATTTTAAAGACATTTTTAAATAGGGCATCAGGCTCCTGTTTATCTTGGACAGGGACGTTCTGTGTCATATCCTTAAGCTTTGCTCCACAGAGATGATGTAACACACACCTGAAAATGTACATGTTGTCCTGTAAACTGTGCAAATGGGAGGCTATGTTAGAGCTAGAATCTAAGTGCAGAGTAGGCCCCAATTGTATAGTTAGAATTATTATATCTAACATATTGATCCAAGTCTTGAATTTAAGTAACAAATGTAATTATGTTTAAGATCTGTCTTGCAATTACTGTATGATGGTCATTCATCATACAATTTCCTATGCCTAGCTACTCAACATCTTGCCCCAAGTTGGCTATCTAGAGGTTTGACGATCACTGGTCATTTCTCATCATCATTTGGCCTCATCCAACTTTTAAAAGAATTTTCTGATTGAGCCCTCATATTTAAACATCTATTTAGTGTTCTAAATGTCAAAGAGGCAGAGCCTGTTTACCTGCAACCATAATTAACCTCTTCCATGCTCGTGACGGAACCGTTCCGTCACGAGCCACGGGTGGGCTGTGCTGGTGACGGAACGGTTCCATCACGGCCCTGCCACCGCGCCTGCGCTGACGTTCTAAAGAACGGGCGGGGCCGTGACGGAACCGTTCCGTCACAAGCACAGCTCACCCGCGAGCCGTGATGGAGCGGTTCCGTCACAAGCACGGAACTGCCACGCAGCCGCCCCACCCCCTTAGCACTGCGACGGAATAGCCGCCGCAGCGAAGGGGTTAAGGAAGTGAAAATACAGACCAAGGGCCAGATGTAGGAAGGCAAACACCGGTCGGTAACGGCCGATTTCGGCCGTTACCGACCGGTATTTGGAGTTTGGGATGTAGGGGCATGTCAAGATACAGATTCAGTAATTTTACTGAATCGGTAATTCTACTGATTCGGTAAAATACTGATTCTGTAAAATTACAGAATCTGTATCTTGAAATGTAGGTAGCACCGTAATCAGTGCTACAGGGGTTTAAGAATTCGTTATTTACCACTAACTAGAATAATGAAAACCCTTTAAAAAGCATTTTTTTTTGCTTTTAAAACAGTGCCATGTTGCAGACATACATGCCCTAAGGGCATGTATGTCTGCAACATGTGCACCCATGCACAATAGAGGGGTGCAACAGGGTGTCAAAGTGGCACCCTGCCACCCTTCTATGTTTGTCTCAATTACCGATCGGTATTTACCGATTCAGTAATTGACATTCATTCCTATGGGCCTCAAGGCCCATAGGAATGAATGGCAATTTCCGAATCGGTAAATACCGATTTGGTAATTACCGAATCATACCGATTCGGTAATTAAATCGGTAACATTATCTACATCCCGATTGCCAGTTCTTAAATACCGAATCAGTATGATTCGGTATTTAAGAATCAGTAATCTGGGATTACCCTCATCGGGCCCCTAGTACAAAGGTCTATATTTCTATATCTCACAAACCTATCTTGTCCTTTGATACTACAGAACCAGCAATAGGAGCCTGGCTCTATTTGATACTCTAAACATCAAGAACAGATGATACTGGACGTCTATATACATTTTTTGTATCTTTTTCAAAGCAAACGACAGAGAAGAATCTGTGGATTCAGGCAAATTGAATTGTGCTTTGTGCCTAACAATTCAATGTAAGCACAAACTAATATTATTGTAGGAAGTTGCGTTATCAATATAAGAGTTTGCATGATTTCTGGCAAAACTTTTACTTTTCAAGTTTTAGGATCTTAGTTTTGGGTGTACGGAATACTAAGCAATTCTTATCACGCAATTCCTTTTAGGCATGCAGATCCAGTTGTAATCTAATACCTGCCTTGTCTACTAGTACTCCATTGTCTATTGTTTAATGCTGGGAAAATCCCCACCAACTTCATAAAGCCTCGGTATCAGGCATTTGTATATTTAAGAGACTCGAGCGAGCATTAATCCAAGCTTTAAGCCCTATTGGAGGAGTTTTTATAGGTAATCCTGGAATCCTCACCAGCTTTGATACATACCTATGTTAAAGAATATACCAGCTTAATGCAGGGAGACCGGGTTCCTCCACACAAGCAGTTTGTGCCATAATGTTGCAAATTAATGTGATCAAATGCAGAAGTTTAATTGAGAAATGGGCATAAAGAACTGTTTGCTATGATGTCAGTGCTCTATGGCTCAGCATTTGTAGCGTTAACACACATTCTATCTATGGGTTCGGAGTTCTTGCAAAAATCTATCAGGAAGTGGTTTAGAACACAGATGTGGTTTAATTTAGTTTTTTATACAATAGATACAACATAGAACACATCCATGACTTGGGTACAATGGGTGAGCCAAGACATGAAATTAATTACGGCAATTAATGATTGCCATAATACAGAGGATGTTAATTAAGGATTTTAGTGGAGATATCATTAGCTCCCGTTGCCCAGATGATTTAGCCTCCTCGGTCTTATGTTCAAATAATAGTGTGATAATAGACCATAAGTAACGTTATCAATATTACCTACCACCTACATGTAGATTAATAGCATATCTAATCCACCCAGAAACGTGCACTGTGTTCCTAAAGAATGTATTTGCATTCCTATTTAAGTCACTTACCCATTTCCAAAATGTCCTTGTATTCCTACCATTAGCATTTGGAATATATGCAATCCATCTTCTCACAAATCTCATTTTGCATTTAAGTTCTTTTCTTTGTAATTTCATGAGCCTAACTTTTTTTTCCCCGTCCATAGGTTTACAAGAACCCTTCATGCTCGACAATATCTCTACTAATCACTTCCTTTTATTAGACAGTTCCTTTGAGAGCTAATAAAAATACTTTTCGGTTAGGTACAGGAAACTTGAGCTTATTACATTATTTCACTAACTTGACATTTTGACAATATAAAGCAATCTTATTTGTCAATTCCCTTAATTTAACATCCGTAATAGAGGAATCACGTTGCATGCTCCTTTTCACTTACAAATTCATAACTTACCACAGTGGCCCACCCAAAGTATTCCACCTTCTGAGCACCCCAACCTTTTCTGTAATTGGTAACTCTTTAAATGTAAATTAAAAACTCAGCACTGGCAGTTGATGTTCATGTTCAATCGCAAAACGTATAAAGTGTCAAGTTACGGCCCTAGTTGCTCTTTGGGTAAGTTCAGGAGTTATTCGCCCATTTGACGAGTCATTGTGGTTGCAATATCAGAATGTCATCACATTCGTCACCTTTGCCAGGCTGACCAGGGCTTCTCATATAGCATTATGGAAAACCCGAGCTATTAATAACAGTCAGAAGCTGAGTCCCGTTCACCACCCCAGTCACACCTGTGCGCTGTAGCAGCTGCTACCGAAGGAGAGTGGTGAAGCGGGGGCAGGGAGGGGAGGGAAGAAATACATTTTTTTTTAAAAAAAACCATTTACCTGGGCTAGCCGTCCGGCCACAGTCTCTCCTCAGTCTTTTTACTTCTTCTTCTTGACTCCACGGGCAGCAGGAACAGGATGCCCGACCCAGGCTCCCCACAGCCAATTACAACTCTGCAATGCAGCTTTGTGACTGGTTTGAGCACTGTGAATCGGTGCTCAGATGAGGAATTGGAGGATTTGCATGTTCCTCACCAGGCTGTGTAATGCAGGCTGGTGGGGACGATGCAAAGTGCACATGACGGTTTGGCAGGCCTGTGAGGGACGGTCAAGCAGTTTATGTCCATTTGAGGAGTGCAAACCACTCCTCCCCCTGTGCTGCCAGCCCCGCCCCGAGACCCACTCTTTTCAATAGGAAAAATGCAATGATAAGAACGATACGTAATTATCATTGTATTTTTCCTTTTGAGCAGTGGGGCGACGCTACTCCACCATAGCGGAGGAGCCGCCACTGCCTGTGCGGGGAACATGGGGATATATCTGCTCACCTTGTAGAGACCAAGTCGGTTATAACAGCTCATCTCAGAGAACCACATGGTCCACTGAAACCAGCTAGTGGCTTACAAATTATTAGGGTGGAAATACCATCCTGCTTTTTGGCTTTGTTTAATTCAATGTCAATGCAAATTTCTACTGTGTCTGGCTGCTTGGGTTTGTGGTGCGGACAACCAGGAATACCCAAGAGGTGGGTCATGCCTCTTTTTCGATCACAACAAAATCTTTGAGTTTCTTTAGGTCACCATCTACTTGCACGCAAATATGTAAAGGTGTGCTGTGGAGTCTGAAAGCAACTGGGCTCACTGTCTTATCAAGTTTCATGTCACCGAGCTGCATCTTGACGCATTTTAACCTTGAGAGATGTTCTAACCCCTGCAGGTAGCCATCAATTAATCTACATGCACACTGATGGAGATGGAGAGCTGTAGATATGCTGTAGCATATGAGACTGCTTGTGCCAGAGTTTGTCACATAGAAATTTGCCTTTGAGATGTGCTACACTTGTTTTAAATGCCCTGGGAACGGAGAGAGGTTCCTCACCTTCATATGCGTATATGCGAGTTCTGTTATGGTGAGTTGTGGGGCAAGGACTTTAGCTCCAGGCATCTGTCAGTCCATTACCTTTTCTAAACGCGATCAGTCACTCGATATTAGGTGTGAGATTTCCTGGGTATCGCGATCCAGTCTACAACTGTGATAATTCATATTTCTTCTTCCTTATCTTCAGGAATGGATATAGCAGTGGAGTCATTCCTAACCCCAAGTGTTTTCTTTGGTTACAGCGAGCACCTTCTTAGCTGCAGTAGGCCCATGCTATGACATTCTTTGGGGAATCTTTCAATTTTTCACGGTGCAGAACCCTTTCTTCCTTTAGTATTGCGCATTTTAGGAGAGTGGGCCTCTTCTCCACATTTTGCGACATGCAGAGCTGACACCATTCACTGGTTTTGAGACCACTTTTTGCGCTTATCAATGCTCTCTGCTTGCATGATTGGGGGAAGGAGCTCTGTCCCTTTCAGAGACCATTCATGACAACAGCACCTTTGTCTATGTAGCACTTGCATGTGATAGCTCACTTGATTACCTCGTAGTGAACATGGCTTCCTGGTTATTTCTGGATATGCAGAATGAGTCTGTGCATAATCATAGGAGTATTTGAAGCACTGGGTGGTTTACGTCCTCACCCCTTCCACTGCATCTGGGCACATGCGGGCCATTTGTCTGAGGCAGCATGAAATTGTCCAGTGGTTTCACTTCCTTTTCCAGTGCTTTTTACAGTATAACTCTTTCTTAGCCCGGGATTATTTTAGGGTGAATATGCGTGTCGTGATCTGGGGCAGAGGGCCCTAGGACCCTGCACCCTAGTAAATGGAGGGGACTGCACCCAGACACCACTTCCGGTCATGGAGTGGGGATGGGACATTGGTTGCCCGTCCGTGCCTGTGGGCACGGACGGGCAACCAGAATAAATAAAGAGAAATCACCTACCTGTCTCTGCGTGCTTTCTGTGTGGAAACACGACAACTGGAGATGATGAGGTGGGATCTGGAACCGCCACCAGAAGTGTGTGCCCTTGGCCTCTGCATAATCGGAACAGAGCCAGGGGCCCACCATGGTCTGCCAACCACCGGAAGAAGAAACGTAACATTAAGAGCGTACCCTGGTCGCAAAAAAACAGAACCAGGAGCTCACCCTGGTCTGCTGGCTGCCAGAAGAGAAAACCCGACATCGGGAGCCCACCCAGTTTGGGCGAAGAGTGGAGCCAGGAGTCCAACCTGGTCCGCATGCGGGAAATACAGCACCATCAGGAGGCCACCGCAGCCACATTTGAGTGGAAAGGTGAGGAGAAGGGGAGCCGCCCGCTGACTACTGAGATAGCCCCGAGCCTCCCACATAGATTTCAAGCTGAAATCTTGCGAGATCTCAGCGGCCATCTTTAGGGTAGGCGGGAGAGCCAATCAGAGGCTGGAAAAGGCCTAACGGCCATCTTAAAATCAGGCAATAGAAGAAATAGGAAATCTCGCCTGGCAGAAATCTCTGCGGCCATTTGAAAGTCAGGCAGGAGAGCCAATAAGAAGCAGGACAGGGTCAGGCAGCCGTTTTAAAGTGGGGAAACACTGACAAGCATAAAAGAAGCAAGAAAAGGTGAAAACAAAAAGAAGTTACAGCAGACAAAGGAGAAATAAAGAAAATAAAGTACAGAAAAAGAAGAAAAATGCACACAGAAGAGGGGAAAGGCATACAAAGGTAGGAGAAGCAGGTCGGCACCACAACAAAAATTACAGAAGACGGAAGTGACAAGAACAGCACAAATGCAATCTTCTGCAGACCACTACCGTTCAGTTTTTCAGACCCACAAAACGGGCATTTGTTGGGAAAGGTGGCTAAGACCATTCAGACACTGCATGCGTGCCACATGTAAGGACTACACAGATCAGCAAAGCATAGATGTGTTCAAAAGCTTTGTAGGTGATGAGGTTGAGGACCTTTTGATAACATTTCCCCCAGAACAGACCTCAACATACATAGGGCTGATGAAGTGCCTCACAGACAAATTTGACCCTCAAAGAAATGTGGACTTTGAGAGATACACGTTCAATACCATGTGCCAACTGGCAGAGGAGTCCCTCGATGATTTCGCAACCAAACTACGCAAGCTAGTTATATATTGCGAATTAAACAAATTTGACATTGAGCAGGCCATACAACTGCACATCATTGAAGACGGTCAGTCAGTGGAGCTCCGTGCACGAATACTGAAGGAATCGTACATGCTGGAGAAAATACTGACCATGGCCCGAGCGGAGGCCAGAGCTTCAACACATGCCAGGCGAATGGAAATTGGGAAGGCAAGAAGAGTGGAACAAGCAAACCGTGTAGCTGGGAATGTCAGGAAACAAGACAATACACCGCTGCCCAGGAAGCAGAAGCAAGAAAGAACATGCTATCGCTGTGGACTTGAATTCCCACATGCCAGTGCCTGCCCAGCGATGGGTCCCAAATGCCGGAAAGGCAACAGGGAAAACCATTTTGCGAGTGCCTGCGTGCGTGGACAATTCAAATGTGAGTGTGGGAGACCAGCAAGACCTCGGGCAGCGAAGAGCAGGTATACAAGAGACATGGGCCCGCAAAATCGCCGTCCCTCAGCTGATTCGGATGGAGCAAATACGCCAAAGGCAGCAGAACAACAGTATCTGATGTCAGAGGTAACAACAGCATCTCGCACTCCGGAACACATCCATCTCGTAGACAAACAGCAGATAAAGAAAAGAAAACAGCAACGGTGAACATTGAGGTAGGGAGTCACAGTACAAGCTTCGTACTAGACAGTGGAGCTACATGCAACGTCATGTGCATGTCAAAATATGAGAAGATGAGAGTGAAACCACCGCTATCAGCCATCCACTGATGATGTGTTCACCTGGGGCGCAAGGAAACCAGTCGTAAACATGAGGAAGTTCATAGAGACACTGACATACAAGAAATGTGGGTAAAGGAAGAGGTGCATGTACTTCGAGGAGACATTCCAGCACCCTGTCTACTAAGCAATGACTCGAGGCAGGTGATGGGTCTTTAAGCAATGACCTACCACATGTCAGAATGACAGAATGTTCTGAGGGAACCTCCAGCCATACTACAAGGACAGGTCAAACTAAGAGACATGTAAATAACATTACACATCAATGAAGCAGTCAAGCATGTGGCTCAGCATCACCGAAGCGTGCCCATACATCTACAACCACAGGTGGAAGAAGAATCGCTAAGCCTACTGGGGCAAGATATTTTAGATGTTAAAAACAAATAGGAGGTACCCCTGTTCACAGAGCAGGGAGGGGGATTGTAGCAGCAGAAAAAATAGGGATTCCCTGACTAACAAAACAGAAGGATGACTATGATAAAAGGATGATGTCTCTTCTAAACAATAAGGAACATTATTGCCCCTCGAGTAGATCGGAGTGGAATGCATTGATCCTGAAAGTGAACACTCTCTTAGACTACGCCCTAGAAGATGAGATAATCTGTACAGATGAATATAAGTTTTTAAAAAATACGACACCCATTGTCCCGGCCCTCTATGGGCTTCCTAAAGTCCATAAAAGTATAACTGACCCTCCGATGAGGCCCATCGTGTCATCCATTGACTCGATAACAGAACCTTTAAGCAAATACATAGACAAATTCCTCCAATCAATAGTATGTAAGCAGAAAGCATATATAAAAGATACTACCAGCATGATCGATAAAGTTGAAGGCATAACATATGACATCACATCACAATGGTTGGTGACCTTGGACATAGAGGCCCTCTACACAAACATCCCACAGGATGATACCATCAAGATGTTAGAGGGCCTCTTAAAAATAGGAAATGAAGATTTAACCCAACACGCAACATTCATTATCGAGTGTGCGGAAATTATTTTGAAAAATAATATTTTTCTTTTTAAAAATAATTTCTTCAAACAAACAAAGGGGACCAGCATGGGGGCTACCTGTGCCCCAAGTCTGGCATGCTTGTATGTCGCAGCCTTTGAAGAAGCGCATATTTTTAATGATTTGGCTCCTTTCAGTGAAAATATCACACATTGGTCGAGGTATATCGACGATATTTTTTTCATTTGGTCAGGACCCTTAGAGTTGCTAAATGATTTTATCCTTTGGTTAAACTTAGGAGATGATAATTTGAAATTCACCTCCAATATCAATAAAGAGGCAATAGAATTTCTAGATATTAAAATCAGAACAAATAATGGTATATTAGGAGTAGATCTCTACACTAAACCTACTGATCGTAACACTTTGTTACATTATAAGAGCAACCATCCCAGTAGTCAGAAGAACAACATACCATTTGGACAATATCTACGCATTAGAAGAAATTGTACCAATATGCAGGATTTCAACAGACATGCAGATGTTCTATCAGATAAACTCAAACAGAGAGGCTACCCAAAAAATGTAATCAAACGGGCATACAAACGTGCTAAGTACTATAATCGAGATGCACTATTCGATAAAAACACTGACAAGAATAAAGGAGACAACACAATAGACAGACTTATTTTTGTAACTAACTTCAGTGCAGCAAGTAACAAAATCAAAAATATTATCAACAGAAACTGGTCGTTACTCAATGATAGACCTGGTGAAAAGATTGCAAAACCCATGTTTAGTTTTCGCAGAAATAGAACAATCAGGAACTGTCTAGTCCATACCTTTAAAGAAAAAACCCGTACCATTCAAAATACCATTAACAATACTCCTCTCCCAGTTGGCAATTTCACTTGCAATATGTGCTTGAACTGCACATCACTTATTAAAGGTAATTCTGTAGCATATAACGGTGTTGAACACAAAATTAAAAACTTTGTGAACTGCAAAACTAAAAATTTAATCTACATGATTAAATGCCCGTGCAACAAAGCCTATATTGGCGAAACCGCAAGAGAGATTAGAACAAGAATAACGGAACACAAGTCCGCAATCAGGACCCAAAAGAGATCTGCTCCTCTTGTGGAACATTGGTTAGCTCACAACCATAAAATAGAAGATCTGAAATGGTGTGTAGTGGAAGTCATCTCCAACACAATTAGGGGAGGCAATCTGGACAATAAACGAAAGAAAAGAGAACAGTTTTATATGTCCCTTTTTAACACGTTCCGTACTGGGCTTAATAACAGAGAAGAATGGGAGAGATTGATCTTATAGAAAAAAGATACAGCCACAGACAAATTAGTGACTCCAGGCATTTTTGAACACATTTTATAAAACTTCTATGTTCTTATGTCCAGTCTTATTCCCATAAATGTAGCGCATCTATGAGATTTAGGAGTTTTGTGTATGCTCTGTATATTTTTGGTTATATCTTTTGATAACGCAAGATAGAGATATTCTGTTTATAATGGGTACTTCCTACCAAGCTGACTGCTAGACAGTGACCGATTAGAATTTATGGATAAATAAAAATAGGGGTAATCCACGGTTGATGTTTCATTCTTCCAACCTGGTATGTTCTGGTACTACGATTAGTTATCACAATTGTTTAAAGACATGTTTTGAAATGTTCAGCATATATGTTAATGTAATATCTACACTACCTATTATGCCTTGGAAATAACTAACATGCTGCTGTCACTTGACACATACAATTGTATACGTAGATAGAGCATCCGTAAATTACAATGTTTAATGAAGTTTAATATTTCTACTGCCTTGTTGATAGGTTGGATATATCCTGTGTTGTATATAGGGCATTTATGTCCGACTAATATTGGAATTTCTTGAATGCGTTCCAGATTGTCTTGATCTTAACAACATTATCTGTCCATTACAATATGGCGGCCAAAATATTACAATTTTAAGTAAAAATTTACAAACTGATACGATTTGCGATTTCGGCAAAATATAACATGTAGTGAACCGAGGTGTAGATTCATCTTCATTACCGAAGAATTCTGACGACTGTGAGCACTTGAACTCTCATGTGCTCCGTTCTGTCCATAGCATCGTAATACGTCTTGCCTATTCCAAAATGGCCGCCACCTTTATGCAATATAAGATCACTAACATGACGAAAAATCCAGCACCTTATTCAAAAGAAAGGGACTGTTAACTTCTTATACCCGTTTGGAGAATAGAAAACTCTCATTGTCCATTTTTGAAAAATAGGAGCACTATTTGATACAAGTTCGGCAACCCAAACTATTTGCCGACTGTGACCCACGTACGGGGTATTTTCATATTATCAACCTAAATAGTTTTACATTATGCATCGAGGTTCCGTTGTTTAGATTAGTAAGAAACGACGAAATAAAAGTTTAATTTGTAGAATTCGGCGATGTCGGGTGTGCCGACACTACTTCCGGGTCATGGTTGACAATCAATGGATAAATAGAGTAGCCCATAGTAAGGCCGTCACTCTTCTAATTTCCAAGAAGACGACGACACGGAGGAGCAGGGAGGCCGCATTAAAATTGCAAGGTGAGACAGGAGCCTAGTACTTCTAAGGAATTAGCAATTGTAAATCCACATGTCGGGGGCTCTTTGACTTTTTGATTTCAACTCCCTTTTTAATCAAGGCTGAGACAATTGGGATATGCACCGAAATTAAAAGGTCTTTAAGCCAATCTGTAAATAGATGTAGCCCATAAAGAATACGGGAGAATAATCTAGAATGTATTAACCCCTGGCACAAAACCTACGCTAAAGAAATTATAAGTAAAAAACGTATGTCTATCACAAATCCACAGATTCCTGGGCTCATAAAAGAAAAAAAGACTTGGATGAAAGTCGGATCATCACACAAATCTGTGGCTATTTACAAGCAACTCGACTAAGTTAAAGGTCTGTACCCCATTATTTTAGAGATATGGTCACCAAGGCTAGGTGTCCTTTCTGAAACTAACTGGTCCAAATCGTATATAGATAAAGACAAGATGGTTGGACAGCCTATTCTAAAAAATTCCTTTTATACCTAGGATAATTCACTGCTGAGACCCCGGGATAAAGCCCATAAGAAGCTTCCTCCTTTCGTGACGGTGGCTCCTCCGTGTAAAGACAAAACATAGTTGTTTTTATCGAGAGGTAAATCTAAGCAGCTTACAGCATGAATAGTATGAGAGCTTTTTTAGTCAGGTTTCTCATTGGAACTTTTTCTTTATCACCAGTTTAGCTCAAGGAAATTGAAACACCTGAGCAGCTTGCAAACACGTGTGGCAAAATATTTTTGCATCACTTTTAAATACACAGGTACGATTAAAAAGTGGTTTAAAATCTTAATAGTGTTGCATTTAACTGATAAAATGTAGACTTAAAACAATAAAGGGATATAAACCCAGACATAATGACACATCAGTGCATGGTGTTTGATCAGATAAATAAACTTTGGTCTTTGTGTATAATAGAATCCCGGTTTTCTTGTGACAAAGTGGTCTGGTGAGGTCCAATGTATGGACATATATGTAGTTGTAAATTCCTAGGTAAGCGTGATGAACTGATGCAATGACAATATACTAAGACGTTTTTATTTGTTTCTAGAAATAATGGAGTTAAATGTTTTAAGGTCCTGAAGAAGGTGTCTCAAAAAGAAAATAACACCGAAACGCTGCGTCGACTGTTTTTCACTTTGACTTGTTTTATAAATATTGTATAACCAGAAGATGGTTCTTTTTAATCCGTGGTATTGTTTTAGACTGTAACCCAGTTGGGAGGAAATTAATAAATTTATATGTTTATTTTTAACTTTACAAAATTTGTTTGCTTGTTATATTCAAGTACGTCTTTATTTTGCATCGGGTTGTAAATTCAGCACTTTCAGTTACCTAGTGTGTATATTAGTTGAAAGAGAGAGCATCATTCTCCATAGGCCAGACCACATTTTTAAATGCTAAAACAGTTATTTCCATCCTTCTGTTTTGTTAGTCAGGGAATCCCTATTTTTTCTGCTGCAAGATATTTTAGAGCCAGCTGACGGACCGACCCCATGGGTATCTCCGATAGTAGCAGTACCTAAGAAGAACACATCAAAGATTCATATTTGCATTGACATGAGAATACCAAACACGGCAATTGAGAGAGAGAGACACCCAGGGCCTCACTTAAATGACATGATCAGCTGTCTTACTGGCGCATGCAGATTGTCAAAATTAAACAAGTCCAAAGGATACCATCAACTGGAGCTTGATCCGCAATTGCGATACATTACGACATTCTCCACCCACATGGGTCTTTTTGGCTACAAACGACTAGGTTTAGGAATATCATCAGCAGCAGAGATATTTCAAGAGATCATAAGGCAAGTGATCAGGCCTGTAAAGAACAGTTTGAATTAGAGTGTCGACATCCCTGTATTCGGTCGGTCAGATGGGGAGCACCACGAGGCCCTATGTGAGGTCTGCAACCAGTTGGAACAAGCAGGCCTGCCCTAAATGAAGACATGTGTGAACTGGGAAAAAGGGAACTAGTATTCTTTGGACACATATTTTCAAAAAAAGGAATGAGGCTGGATCCCAGCAAAGTAGAAACACTGGGAAAACCAAGGTCTTCAACAGAAGTAGCAGAAGTGAGGTCATTTCTTGGGTTAGCAAACCACTGTGCTTGATACATAAAGGACTTTGCCACAGTGAGCACACTGCTTCAGGACCTAACAAAGCAGGGTCAGAAATGTCGCTGGACAAATGAATTCAACCCATCGCTATCCACTGAGCTCACTGTTGACGCCAGCCCTGTAGGGTTAGGAGCCAAGGCAAAGATCACACATGCGAACAAGAGCTTATCGGACATTGAACCAAAGAAGGAAAGTCTAGCAGTAGTATGAGCATGGAAACACTGCCACATGTCCATCTATGGAAAACCATTCACCATTGTAACTGACCACCAAGCCCTATTGACAATATATGGAAACCCGAACACAAAGATACTGACACGCATTGAAAGGTGGGGAATAAGACTGATGGACTATGACTTCAAGATTGTGCACAAGCCGAAAAAGGAACACAACCAAGCTGACTACATGTTACGGCATCCCCCACCACAGACACTAGAAAACACATCCATGGCAGAAGAGTACCTAAATTTTATGTTAAGGCAGAACACTCCCTCAACAATAACAATTGAAGAGCTGGAACGAGAGACAACAAGGGATGCCACAATGCAGACCGTCAAATCAACAACACAACAGCAAAGACAGAGATACTTAATCAACAACAGCACCATGTGAGAAGGAGTAAGCAGAGAAGAAATGCTGGCATTCAAAAACATACAAGAGGACCTTTCTGAAATGGAAAGAGGAATAATACTAAGAGGAACAAGGATAGTGATGCCAAAAACATTGCTGCGGCAGACTGTAAACCTGGCACTTGAGTCCCACTGAGGCATAGTATCAACGAAAAGATGATACAGGAATGAGTATGGTTTCCAGGCATGGAACACCTGGTGGAAGACACAATTCTCACCTGTCACCTATGCCAACTAACAGGACGGCCCGCAAAGCCAGATCAGCTGCAGATGTCGGAACTTCCAGGGGCAGTATGGACAACATTGGTAGCTGATTTCTATGGGCCATTGGACACTGGCAACTACTTGCTAGTGGTCATTGATAAGTACTCCAGATTTCCCATAGTACGACACGTCTCATCAACATCAGCGACTGCAACTATGCCGATACTGGATGACATTTTTGCAGCCTGGAGTTACCCACAAACAATGAAGACAGACAATTGGCCTCCTTTCTCAGGAGAGAAGTTGCGCAAGTTCATGGCCTACCTGGGCATTTACAACTGAAATGTAATGCCCCTGTGGCCACAAGCAAATGACATGGTGGACAGATTCATGGGAAATATCAAGAAAGCTGTCCAAAGAGCAAAACTGGCACAGATCTTTGTAGGTCAACTATTAAGAGATTACCGAAACACCCCTCACAGCTCCACAGGACGATGCCCAGCAGAACTGGTGTTGGGAAGGACAAGCAGGGCAAGATTGCCCCAACTAGAGGCAAAAGTGCCATCAGAACACAAGAGCATTGCAGCAAGAGATCAGGAAATGAAAAACAAAATTAAACAATATCCGGACACCAGGAGGCATGCCAGATCATCACAACTAAAGCAAGGGGACTCACTTCCGGTGCGATAACGGCAATGAAGAAAATCAGAGAGTCCGTTCTCAGAGGAACCACTGACAACAAATGTCAAAGGGCCAATGATAACAGCTGCATCAGCCCCTATCGGATCACCCGAAATAGCTCACATTTCAAGGAGCTCAAGACATCAGGTAAGGACGGAGGAGAGACAGCATTCAAGAGCAACGCAACACATGACAAAGAGGATGGCATTGACAGCATGGGAAGAATGGCACACAGCAGCGAGAGACCAGAAGGGGTACCAAACTAAGAGACAGAAGGGTTATGCCCAAAGAGATTGAAGAGAAAGCTAAAGAGACTGATCGAGGAAATGTAATGGTAGGGGTCAGAAAACATCTCTCTCTCTCTCTCTCTATCTCTTTTTCTTTCTCCCTCTCTCTTCCGTCGGTTTCCTATTTTCTCTCTTTCCACAAAGGGGGAGATGTCTGACCTGGGGCAGAGGGCACTAGGACCCTGCACCCTAGTAAAGGGAGGGGACTGCAACTGGACACCACTTCAAGTCACGGAGTGGGGACAGGACATTGGGAGATCACGAGGGCAAGGGAACAGATGTGCCTGTGAGCACGGACAGGCAACCAGAATAAAGAAAGAGAAATCACCTATCTGTCTGTGCGTGCTTTCTGTGTGGCAACACGACAATGTGCCTCCATGAAAACCGCACCTTATCATCTCCTAAGCGATCAAGGATAAGAAACATTTTGTTTAATTTGTCACATGTATAGTGGTGCAGCTATAACCCTTTATCACCAGCATCACTTTCACAGGCAGCCTTGAAACAGTACTTTTTAGTCTTAAGGCTTTACATCAGTGAGCAACTGAGACAGGAGCGGCTAGATCACTAACACGTGGTACAAGCCTGACTTAGAGCATGGAAGCCCCTCTCCTTTGGCTGGCCTCATGTTGATGCATTCTGACCCACTGCCCTAAAATTAAAACACAAACATTCATATCCAGCAACAATTTTAGCATAACCTCCACTCCTTTAGTGTTCAGTCTTCCACTTATGGATTATTGACACCTAACGAGGCATATCATAGCAGTGAGCACGGGATTGCACAGTATCAGAAATCAAATCTGCCAACTCACATGGTGCCACCGTGTGTCACACAATATGGGCTCCTGGTCACACTGTGAGGAGCCAATAGCATACGGTGGCAGGGAAGACAGCTGCAAGTCACTGCACAGTGGGTATCCAGCTGTCTTTGGAGGCTTTTAACAGCCGATGTCTATTTAGGGGATGTGAGAAGCCTCAGCGAGCCTTTTTTATGGAGGAAGGAAACTCATGGAGGAAAGGTGGCAGTTGTGCCTTTTGGGTACTTCTTGGCACAAAGCCCCGCCTCTTCCTCACAGGGCAAAATCTTTTTTTAAATTGTCAGGTCTGTAAATCCCACACGCTGAAACTGCAAGGCTATGTCAATTTGTAAAGCTTATAGCCACACGAAGGCTTCCCAGCTCTGAGTGAGTCAGCCATAGTCAAGCTAATACTGAGAGAAGCGACTAGTGGGGGTATACCCAAGTCTGAATCATTTTCCTGCCTGAAACAAATCTCATGTGTTTAGTTTCTGAAGTCAGCCGGTATTAAATTCCAAAGTTTGAGGGTCAGATACGAGAAGGATCTACCACCCCATCTGGTCCTTTTTATTTGAGGAACCTTTAGAAGTTGCTCCTTGGAGGATCTTAGGGTCCTTGAGCGAGTGCAGGGTACAAGGAGGTCCATGATCATTACGGGCCCTTTCCAATTTATTCCTCTTGAGCCAAAAAAAGCATCTTGAAATTGATTCTCTCCTTTAAGGAAGCTATGGAAGCCACTAACTGCAGTATGTGGTCTTGATTGCTGCTCCTGTGCAGCAACTCCTCCTTTTTTCTTCCAAATGCAGCTGTGCAATGATGGAGGTGTATGTCATATGTTGGCACACAAGCAACCAACGCATGCAATATCTAGATTGGAAGGCTGAGCCACTGTATCATGGCTGCATTTGAAACTGATGCTGGATTAAAACTACTTTTCACAATTTTACTCCATTATATTGCTCAACAACAGCAGGCCTGCTTTCTATCGCTACCCCTATTCATGTAGACTGGTCTGACCACCTCCTGATCCCATTCTCTCCTCACCTAGCACACTCTATAACTCTTGGCCAACCTAAGAGGGCTACCTCCAGGATTCGTGACACTAAAAATATTGACACCATTTCCCTCTGTGAATCAGCTTTGCTGTCACTTCCAAGGCTAGACCCGAACCTAAATGTTGACGATCTCACCTCCCAATGCCTCTCAGTCCTTGCAGTCGAAATCAATAACGTCGCTCCTCTCCAAAGCAAAAAGAAAAGGCCCATTCCCTCAGCACCTTGGTCCAACAAATCCCTCTATGAAGAAAGGAAGTACCTAAGACTCCGGGAGAAAGAATGGAGGCAAGCGCCCTCCACCAATAATTTGGCCACGCTTCGTGCAGCAAGATCCAAGTACCACAAACACATCTTCCTTGGGAAAGCATCACACTTCAGAACCTTCCTTGTCTCAGCCAAAAATAGACCCAAAGAACTATTTGATCTCCTCAAGAATACTAACTGCTCTCCCCCAACCTCCAAGTTGGAGGATTCTACAACGAAAGCTGCGGGTTTCGCTGTATTCTTTGACGAAAAAGTGAAATCACTTGTGAATGAGGTTGCTCATCCTACCTCCCAGAGAAGCGCAAATCACTAACCATATGGCAGAACTTCGACCCCATCTCTGAAGATGTCCTCCTCAAGTGCATCCTCGAAACAAAGCCCTCCAACCATTCTCTTGACCCCATCCCTAGTGCCATTGCCATTGACTTCTATACCCATTTTCTTCCCTATTGGACCACTCTGGTCAACCTCTCCCTCTGTCAAGGCTCCCTTCCTGTTTCCTTCAAAACTGGGCAGGTCACCCCTCTGCCCAAAAAACCCATTGCTGATGCGAATGACCTCAACAATTTCCGCCCCATCACTAACCTACCCTTTCTTGCGAAGATCACAGAAAGATGTGTTGCGAAACAGCTCTCTCGTCATATCAAGGACAATGATCTTCTTGACAATTTTCAGTCAGGCTTCATCCAAAACTACAGCACTGAAACAGCCCAGCTGCAAGTGATTGATGACGTGCTGCGGATACTGGATTCAGGGGGGTCTTGTCTTCTAATTCTCCTTGACCTTTCTGCAGCCTTTTACACTGTCAACCACAACACCCTACTCAACACTCTTCAACAGAGAATGGGCATGGAGGGCACTGTGCTTAAATGGTTTGCTTCCTTCCTCTCTGATAGATCCCAAATGATCAAAATAGCTAACAGTCTTTCATCTCCTTCGGCGGTGGGTCAAGGTGTTCCTCAAGGCTCTATACTTGCACCCACATTGTTCAATCTCTATTTGGAACCACTGGGAAATCTCCTAAGTAAATCCGGGGTCCACTATCATCTCTACGCAGATGACACTCAAATCTACCTCAAGGTTGCCTCCACTCACGATCTCTAAGCTCTACTCTGGACTCCATTCAAAACTGGATGTCAACACATCAACTGATTCTGAATCCCTCCAAAACTGAATTCCTCCTCCTTTCCTCCTCACTTTTTCCTCCCCCGGTTCAATCATGGATGGACCAGATGAATCTACTGAACAATAAACCCATCATTGTCGACAGCGCAAAATCCCTTAATGTCATACTCGACACAAAACTCAATCTACTCTCCCACATTAATTCAATTGCAAAGTCTGCTCGATACCAACTGCGCCTTCTCTGGGGGATTCGTCGCTTCTTCCCGGAGAATGACCTTAAAACCCTGGTCCAATCGCTGGTCCTCTCCAGACTGGACTACTGCAATTCTCTTCTTACTAGCCTCCCCAAATCCCACCTGTCCCCCCTTAAGTCTGTTCTCCATTCAGCAGCTCGTTTCATTTATGGGGCCAAAAGAAGCAACCACATCACACCCATGTTATCCACTTTCCGCTGGCTTCCCATTGAGACAAGATCTATCTACAAGACTGCCGGCATCACCCACAAAGCCTTGCACTCCTCCTCTCCTCGCTATCTGGCGAATAAACTGAAACTCTCTGGAGGCTCTAGACATCACGAAATGTGGAAAATCTACTGCTTGAACCTCCCACTTTCAAGAAGGAAAGATCGATGGCCCAATCCTTTTCAGGCAATGCAGTGAGAATCTGGAACTCACTTCCGCCTCAGCTCCGGACCACCACCTCCTCCCAGTCCTTCAAAACTGACCTCAAAGTTCTCCTCCTTCAAAGACACTTCCAAAGTTAATTCATGCCCTCACTATTATCTGATGGAATACCCTTTAGTATAGAAAATGTCTATTCTCCGTGACTACGGAAGTGCCTTCCCAGTGTGTTCGTGTGGTTTGAGAGACTGCATTTATTGCAGTAATACCCTTTTAACTGTGTTTGGTACTCTTTTGTAACATGCACACATCACTGTTCTCTTGTAACACACTGTTTGCTACCTCTTATATTTTGTTTGATTTCGATACTTGCACAAGTGCCACCATTGCCTACGTAACGTTGTTCTTTTGGTGGAGTGCCCTCCATTTATTGCAGTATTATACCTCTACTTGTACTTTGTACGCTTTTGGAACCTGCACACGTCACTTTTTCCTCCTGTAATGCACCGTTTGCTACCTCTTGTATTTTGATTGCTCAAGATTGTCACTTTCGCCTCATGTAATGTAACTTTTGCTTTTGTAATTTCTTCACTTGTAATGTTCTCATGTTTTAGTTCTGTTCCTATTGTGAAGCGCTCTGACACCCTCGGGTAAAGTCTGCGCTATATAAAAACGCATAAATGAATAAATAAATCTGGCCTCCTCTACTCCAGCCAAAAAAAGCTTTGGAGAAACCAGCTGCAAATATAGCATATACAGTAAAAGGCGTCCTAGTGCACAATGAACTTGAGGCGTAGAAAGAAAGGTGTTTGTGTATGTTTAAGAGCACAGAAGTTAATAGAAAATAACAGGAATGATGTGTAAGTGTACAACTCTGTAGCAGCAAAGGTGAATGGAAGTGACTCTTGTTGTGCAGGAGACTGGTGATACTTGGTGTAGATTTCACCAACATATGCTGGCATTCTGTGATTACACTACATATTCCCTTTCTGGTGAAACTCCTACCTTTGTGTAACAGTGGCAGACACAAAAATGTTCAGCATTGCACCAGTTTTTTTTTACTAATGCTGTTAAACTTTTTCACAGCCTCAGCATAATGCACATGGCACACCCAGCATTGGCTAAAAAAACAGCTTTTCCCATAAATGTACCTCGGAAGCACCTCGAGTATGTCACATCTTCACTGGCGTCAATTTGGTATGGTGTTGGAAAGTACAGCCCTTTAGATTCTACTTCTATCATCACCATGTGACATTGATTACATATCTATATTAAAACTGCGACTTCAAAACATGTTGAAGATTAAGAAGAGAAGGAATGTTAGAAAATGTAAGTCAAGCTGGTATGAAACCCGCTTGGATGGCATCAAGCACAAACATTGGCAGACCTTGCAGTAGAAGCAATAATTGAATTTCGTGCAAACAAAGTCACTGACACACATGGTGACCCACTTAAGTATTACACAAAAACAACAAAGCAATTGCAAAATTACTGACTACAACACCCACCTTAAAAATGCACGTCGCTGTCTGTAAGGCTTCTTTGAAAGGCACAAAAGGAGCTATTAGCCGCAAACATATAACGCTAAAGTTAAAGTTACAGGTAACTGAGGAGAGGTCCAACCACAATACTTAAAAGAATAACTTTCCACCACTGGAGTGGGATAGGAAAAAAGGCAGCCAGAATCAACCTGCATAAACTCGGCAAAGACCTACAGAAATGTAGAGCTCGGGGCATGAGGAAGATATCTGATTTTTCAGGATAAGCACTGATTTAAATGAGCTCCAATCGAAGCCATTTATTAGATATGTATCTTAAGTAAACATCCTAATCAGGAAATACTCACATCATGAAGTGGTCAAATATTTTAAAGGTGAGCGATGACTAAAGATGTGGGCTAGGAAAATGTGAAGACTGCAGAGAACAAAAACCTATAAAACCAATAAATGATATCAGGAAATTATCTATCCCAAGAAAGGATGCTAAGCCTAGGATGATATACACTGTCTGGGACCCAAAATGGAAAAATGTGCATCACCTTCAGTAACAACAAACTTAATATGTGCAAACGAAATGTAGCATCTAAGATGCACCAGCTCTTGCTATTTTTGCAAATAAATGACAGAAAATAAGTACAGCCAGACTTCATATCATGGTTTTCCTTAATTTGAGTATTTTTCTCAGCATTCACTACTAACTGTGCTTTTGGGTAAACATTGTAGTAGGTTGTTTACTTTGCAACTGATGTGTGTGTGTGTGTGTGTGTGTGTGTGTGCGTGTGCGGGTGTGCTCTGTAAAATAATTTTCCAGGAACAGCCTAAGATCAGTTACTGGTGCTCCCTACACCACTGGATTCAAGTTAGCCTGGCTGATCAAGGGTGATGCCTTGAAACCGGTCCCAGGATTCTTGTTTCTGGTCCAGGGAGGACCTGGCTTGGCAGTTCGGGCTGGACTGTTCCCACAGGAACAGGGTCAAGACTGATTTTCATATGGCTGGGTCCAAACTGGGGTGGTGTGGTGAGCAAAACAATGGTGAGCAAAAGAATGATGGATTAAACCCAGATCCTTGTGACTGGGGGTGAATGTTTGCATTGTCCAGCATTCCGTCCATCAATTGTTTCTTTTGCATATGTCGCCCTAAGTGGGAAGGGTATGCCCAGGCCTGAGTCCCGTGATCACTACACCACTGGATTCAAGCTAGCCTAGCTGATGAAGGGTGATGCCCTGAAACCGGTCCCAGGATGCTTGTTTCCGGTCCACGGAGGATCTGGCTTGGCATTTCGGGCTGGACTGTTCCCACAAGGAACAGGGTCAAGACTGATTTGCATATGGCTAGGTCCAAACTGGGGTGGTGTGGTGAGCAAAAGAATGATGGATTAAACCCAGATCCTTGTGACTGGGGGTGAATGTTTGTATTCTCCAGCATTCCGTCCATCAATTGTTTCTTGTGCACTGGTGTTGTCATCCACAGAATGTTGGATAAGGAAAACCTGATAGAAAATCTTTGTAAAGCACAGTTTGAGTTGAGCATTGGGAGAAAGATCGTTGAGAAAGCAAGAGAATGAGCCTGAAGGCAGGAAGGGCTGTAAAAAATGTTTTAAAAGAAAACTTTTATGGACATAACCCGACTACAGAGTTTTATTTTAAGTAAACCTACTTAAGACCTACCCCTTGATTCTAATGGGGAAGAGGCCCAGATGTCTGGAATCCTGACCTGTAAATAGATCACCATCCCTTACAATAACATAGCACTGAAAATGAAGAGGTGGGCCACTTATCTTAAGTTGAGGGAGGATAACCAGCAATTTTGTTCTAAACCACATAACTAGAAGGTCTAACTACTTTCCACTCAATGTGCTGGCTACCAAGTCAGCAGGTAGGACCGAGTAAATGAAAGACTGAATGGTGTTAGGAACTGGTTTAGCTCAGTCGAGCTGGTATTTCTCAAATGCCTTAAGGCATGAATGTTGGAGAGTGAGAGTGATGCTCTTTCCTTCTAAAATGTGGCTAAAGATGTAATATCATCTTCCACAGAGAACAGACCATTCATAGTAAAGAATCATTTTGTTGTCAGTCTATGGGATGCAAAACGTTTTATGTTGAAAACCTTCCTGCATCCTATTTACATAAAAAGAGGTGCTGAAACTCAACCATAGAGCACTTATGTAGCTATACTTTCATTTTCTGAGTACTAGGAGTGTGAAATCAGAGCTATACTAATTTTTAAAAACCTATAAAGTATTCAACAACGGATAATGAATACCCACCAATCTGGAACATCCTATGTGTCACAGTCTGATGAGAAATAATACTTGTTATTTAACCCCTTGTGCGTTTGCGATAATTCTTCCGCTGTGCGGGAGAATTAATGAGCGGGCGGAGTTTGGGCGGCCCCCGACTGTCCTCCGCACACACCCACTGTGACGTAGGACGGCCAGGGGCTGTTCTAAGCCCCGAAGGGGTTAACCAGTGGCCAGATGAATAATGGCTTTTCTTTGCTTGTTACAAAACCACTAGCCAAAGAGTACAACGACTACATACTTTCTGCTATTTAGCCAGCAGCCATGTAAATAGCTATGTTTATTTGCTATTTGCACAGCCTTTGGCCAAACTGTACATAAAGGGGTCGATTCCGATTTGGGAAAAAAAACATCCGTACGATTTGTATCCGGAGCCCTCTCCGTACGAATTGTACCCGTCCGTCCGAGTCGCGAAGTACGATCCGTATTCCGTGAATCCGTCCGAATCG
Organism: Lissotriton vulgaris; assembly: GCF_964263255.1. NCBI lineage: Eukaryota > Metazoa > Chordata > Amphibia > Caudata > Salamandridae > Lissotriton > Lissotriton vulgaris. The sequence continues at coordinate 447,299,620 of NC_141693.1, read as the reverse complement.
TCGCGATCCGTACGTATTGCATTGCTGAAACCGTGAACCGTACGACTCGTACACATACCGTACGACTCGTACACATGCCGTACGACCCGACGAATACGATCCGGACCGGGGTATGAGAACGCAATTCGTACGGTCCACGTCAGGTAAGGGCAAGTCGTACGGAAAAGCACACAAACACATGATCGCAGGGGTACGCACCGTACCCCCATTGTACGATTGGTGTACTATCAGTGTACGAGCCGTACCCCCATTGTACGATCGGTGTACGAGCCGTACCCCATGTACGATCAGTGTACAAGCCGTACCCCATGTACGATCGGTGTACGAGCCGTACCCTCATCGTACATGGGGTACGGCTCATACACCGATCGTACATGGGGTACGGCTCGTACACCGATCGTACAATGGGGGTACGGCTCGTACACCCCATGATCGCAGGGGTACGGTGCGTACCCCTGCGATCATGGGGGGTTTGCACCGTACCCGGGGGGGGGGCCGTTCCGTACCTGTTGCGGCACGAACTCTGCTTTTACGGCTGTTTTCAGCTCCCGTAGAAAAAGGGTCGTACGGTGCGTACCCGACACGTATCGTACTTGCTGGGTCGTAAAAACCAACCGCGAACCATACAGATGTCGCGTACAGCGGGTTCCGAGGGAGAATCGTACGGAGATTAGAGTCGTACGGTGTCTTGTACGACTCGTACGGAGTACGGCTCCTGGTACGAATCGTACTTCGTCGTACGTACGGGGGACGTTGCAGGGTACGATTCGTATGGGAAAAACGCTCCGAACTGCTATTCGGAGCGTTTTTTCCTGAATCGGAATCGACCCCAAAGTGTTCTATTTTGCCAGCAGTTGAGTAACGAGTGAAGTTTTTTGGTAATGTGCACTGCCGCTGCACAAATAGCTATTTGCTTTTGAGCCATTCATCAGGTGACTAGTGAACTTTCCTTGTTATTTGCTTGACCGTTGGCCAAAAGGTACATGTCTTTTTTATAGCCAGAGGTGGATAAATAGTAATGTTATTTGTTATTTGTATGGCTGCCGGCCAAAAACTACCTGATCTCTGCTTCTTAGTCAGCTTCCAGGTAAACGGAGAAGTTTCCGTGCTATTTCAATGGTCGGCGGGTAAACAACGCAGAAGGTTATTGGCCAAATAGCATATAATATCTACTGTTTAGTCGGTGGCAGGGTAAATTGCAGAGAAAGTTTGCTATTTACCTGGTGACTAGCTATATAGGCTCCACCATTCATGAAGGTGATGTTAAAACAACAAACCTAAGGAACAGAAAGGGAGCTTGCTAGATACAGTAGGGAAGATTTACAAGCCCATTGGGACATTTTTGCTAGACTTTTTGTGATGCAACAGTGGTGCAAACAATGTGACACGTTGCGGCCCATTTACAATGTAAAGCATCTTGGGAGATGTGTCACATTGTAAAGCCCTGCGTCACATTATACCTGCATCAGGTATAATGTATGCAGGGTGGTCGTTCCATGCAGGAAAGCCTCGTAGAAGTGACGCAGTGAAATCTACAAGATTTCACTGTGCCACTTCTAGGACGCCACTGCGTCAAAAACGTATGCCGTCTAGGAGCAGAGACGTAAGGAGTGATGCAGTGTATTAGGTACAGGCCACCCCTTGAAGTGATAGAGTTGCATCGTGCTTGTGATATGACTCTAGCAATGCGTTACTTTTACAACAACAAATGCATCAGAATTTCTAACGCATCTGTTTCTCCTTACGTCATGGTGCGCCGTATTGTAAATACGACGCATCCATGGTGGCGGAAGGTTTTTTTTTGCCTGGCGCTAGGAAACAGACGCATCTCTGCTCTAATGCAGAGATGCGTCACTTTCCTTTAAATCTGCCCCAGTATCGGTATCACGTATCAGTTGGGATACCTGTGTTATTGGGAATCAGACTTACATGAATTTCCGAGTGACGGGTCAAATATACCTATACACAATTTAAGTAGAGGCACTAAAATGTTTTACTTATTCACGTTGGCAGTCAAGAGCTTGTTCACGTGAAGTGGTATCTTGACACTAATAGCAGGGTGTGTTGAAAGCAATTGGTGCTCATTTTATTGACCTCTGATGGTTGGCATTCTGAGCTGACGTTTGCAGGGTTTAAACCTAAGACCAAATAGTTCAACGCCTGATCCTGCAGAGAGTCCTTACTCCAGTGCGTTTCCAGGCATAAGCATGGAAGCACGCTTCCCACCTGAGAACACTCCCTCTTCAAATGTGAAATGTAACGTGGAAGGAGCCTGAATGGTAGCGTGCTCTTCGAGTTGGATTTAACAGTAGTGAACATATTTCTCACTTCGGATAGTTATTTTTTCCTAGAGGGAAAGTATCATGTTTTAAGCGCGAACGTACAATTAAAGCAAGGTATCGAGTTTGCTAGCACCGATCTCCAGTACTTGCAAAATTAAACATCGTGCAAATCTGACAGGGCAGAACTCACAGGGTTAATTTCCATGTCTGACGAGTTTGCTTTCCCCCCACACTGATTGTTTAATGTTACAGGCTTACCACTTATTTTTGCTGAGTAGGGTGGTGTCAATATTTGCCGACTCAAGGTTGAACATCTGTCTACTTTCCATTCCTGTGCCTGAAGGAAAGTGCAGTGTGTGAACAAGACAAGCTTTCATTTGAAGGGGGATTAGGAAGACATGGAGTGAAACGTTAAACTTCTTTTTAATCTTTTTTGTGAATTGCTTTGAAAGTTGTAACAACACCTTAACCGTTAAAAACCAAAATCAAATAGATTAAGCAATTACTGCAATCCTATATTGAGATGACTTTCACACACACAATGCCCTCTTCCTGAGTCTGGTGTTTTGTGGAGTACTTGTAAGCCAGTGCATCATCCAATATATAGTATTTTCCACCTCAAAACAGCTCTTCTTTAGCATAAGCCCTATTTTTTCTGTCTCACTTCACCTTTGCATCTCTCAGTCCCCTTATATCGAGAGGCATTTCTTTCTTGGCAACACAGGCAGAACACAGCACACTCACCTCTGCTGAGCTAAAACAGGAAGTGTCTGCTTTTAACTATGGATGTTGGGTTACCCAACATTACCCTGTTGGCTGTCTGCTTGTCACAATCCTTACTTCTTGAGGGATAGCCTCCACTTTCAGCAAGTGGGCATGGCCTATCCCTTACATGACATGTACTATGTTATTTTTAAGAAAGTGTTTTTTATCTTTATTTGTTTCCTTTGTGCTTCCATTTTCTTGTATTGAAAGAACCTGCTCCCTTGCCCACATCCTGCTTTCCCAGGTCTTGCTGCAGACAGCTTTATCAGTTTGCTGGAGCTCACATCATTAAGACACCAAACAGCACACAGTGGGCTTGGCTAAGCCTTTTCCAGTTATTGGGTTTGCTTGACCTGCCCCTTTAAGCCACCGCCTGCTTGATGGTCTTCCTTATTTTGATTCTGCCTGCAAGAGTGTTATGTAGTTTTACGGTGGTGGCAAAGGTGTCAGGCACTACAGTGGCCAAGCATTGCTGGGAAGTGTGCTGAAGAAAGTGTACTCCAACCACAGCTGCAGACCCACACCCTGCTGCGGTGGCGTTGTCGGTCGCCAGTGGCAGAACCCAAGAGCTTGATAGAGGCATATAAAATAAACTAGTCTTCTGATCATTAACAGTGGAAAACCCTCCTCTAAGATAGCTGAAATTTGAATGTGATTATAGAGCTGTGATCGTACATCAGGCAATTTCTAGAGGTGGGCAGATCTCGCAAACATTGCACTCCACGGAATTAGAGCAGATGCACCATGCATTGCCCAAGAGCGCTCGGACATTCGAGTTCATTTTGCTGCTGCTCGAGTAGAAAATCTACTCAAGCAGCAGCAAATCTACTCGAACAATAGGCCTCTGACTTGCTCGCAAAAGCCGGCGACCACCCGCGTTAGAAAATCACGCTAGGGGATGTCAGATCTCACTGGCACTCGCCAGCTCACATATTTTCGATTCTCATGGGAGAAAAATTCTGCCACTCTGCTATTTCCGGAATTTGGCCAGTATTCCGCATTAAAGAGTAATGCACAGTGACCAAAATTCCGCCAATCCGCAGGCTGAATGGAATATTTTGTCCACTCCTAGCAATTTCCAAATAACATCATTCCACAGCTTTAGAGTGCCAACTCCCCTGAAGCCCAAAACCGGCATTGGTGGGCACTCCAGTGCTCCAGTCCTGTACTGAGAGTGGGTAGCGAAAGACTCAGCAATTACACCATGAGTCAGCTCCTGAACTTCTCAGGTTGCTTTCTTTTACTACTTTCAAGTGAATGAAAAGTGAGGTTTCCATCCATATATTCACAATTGTCACGTGACAGTAAATCTGACAGATGCATGAATTTGAATTACTTGCCACATCACCAGGAAGATTAGAATGACCACCCCGATCCACTGCTCAAGCTTTCACTGATTTCTGCAGATGTGACCCTATGCCACATTAAGTGATGGGGAATCAAGTGGCCTCTACTGGTGAGAGCCCCTGTGGTGATAGCAGTGCACAGCCTGCTGGTCTGTGACACAGAAGAGCTAATGACACATGTTGAGGACTTCTTTGCAGAGAAGGTCCGTGGGCTTAGATCAACTTCTACACAGTGGGATGGAGCAGAAGTAGGAGAGATTGAAGCAGATGGTGGATGATGGCTAAATATTTTTTACCGTAAACAGACACACTTTCTTTTGAGAAATTAACTGATGTCCAGAGCATCTCAGATTCACATTAGCCTCATTCAACCAATTTCACGGAAATTTGCAGTGGACCAAGTCTGGAAATGACTGAACCATATCTGAGAGGACCATATTTGGGTTCACAAACATATGCCCAAGGGCGTCATGAAAGATCCCCTTTCACTTCCATCTCTAGATTTGCTGGATTGAACTCATCGGGAATATGGCATAAAACAGCTACTTAAAAACAGAGCTGCTCGGGCAGCTCGTGATTTGCTCCATAGGAAATCTTTGTGTAAGAAATCCGTTGGCTTTCTTGGATAGAGTTGAGTACAGTCTGATGCCTCCAAAAGGCTGACAAAGGACTTAGAAAGAATCAGTCAATCCTCTCAGTTCCCAAAGCAGCCAGTACGATTCCAGAGATGACATTAGACTTCTCTGCTGCTCCCAAATCCAAATTAGATTCCCAGGCTCAGATGTACAAAGCTTCCCAATTGCATTTCTTAGATAGCGACTCCATAGGAATCGTTATTTATGAAAAGCAAAAGGATATGTACTAAATTTGCGATTCCCTAATAGCGATTTCGACAAAGTAGGAATCGCTATTAGAGAATCGCAAATAGGAAATGCCATAACATTCCAGCCTATAGGCACAATGGGAAATGGTCTGCATTCCCTAAATTGCAAATTCCTAATAGTAAATAGTAAATTAAGAAATGCAAAACCAAGGGTGCCTCTTGGCTTAAGGTCCGCCTAGAGGCACCCCGAATTTCCTAGTGCACATGTAAGTGCACATATCACATAAAAAAATACATTTTTGAATGCATTTTTTAATTTCGCACATGGATATCAACAACTTCAAGTCCCAATTTGCGTTTAGGAAAATCTGCGTACATGTGCTTTAGGAATTGCAAGTAGATAATCCCTTTTTGCAATTCCTAAATCGTGGTCGCAATTTGTGATTTCAACCTGGTAGTAATCGCAAATTTCCACCGGTTTTGGCCCTTTGTACATCTGAAAAAGCCATTTATCATTTCTTAACAGGCCCAAATAGCGATTCGGCCCGTTGAGAAATGCTAAATGGCTTCGTGCATCTGAGCCCAAATTCGATTCATAACTGCACAGATTCATAGGAAATATTCAGATGAAAGGAAACAAGAGATGATAGCAAAGAGCCAGCCCAGTCAAACCACGCATATGAGCTCCTGTGCCTGTGTAGAGAGAGCTATTTGAGTTTGGGATTACATTGGTGACAGAACTAAACCTCTCATTAAACAATTACACAAACAGTGATTGCTTAACACCAGTGGCAGCCTGCCCACACTGACAAAGCCGCAGCAGGTACCAACTGTGTTGCTACTTGCAACCTATTATTTCTGAACTCGCGCTCTGTACTGAAAAATGTTTTAAGCAGCTTCCAGTTTCTTTGCGGTTCGTCCAGTGTCAGCGGTTGGATGGTTTTCATGGTTTTTTGTCAATTTGCCTGCCCTGCGGTGTTGTATGTCAGGGCAGCAGTACGGGTCTAAAGCCGTTCTAGATTTCATTCCGTAAATTGCTCGGTGTTCCATTGCTCTCGAGCCAAAATTCGACTTAATACTTCTTGGTGGAGTTTAAACAGTGCGACTCTCCCACACTGTGAGCTCTGCATGCATCTACAGGGCCTCATGCAGCTGCACTTGTGTGCGCATTTAAATGTAAACAATAAAGAGTTAAGTCTGTAATGCCTAAGGCTATACATTAATATTAAAATCCACCAAACAACAAGAAAAATAATACTTCAGATGATGATACGTCTAATAATATTAACAGCAATAACAATAACATTATTAGTAATCACAATATCATTATTAATAACACTATTACTATTATCAGTATTATTGATATTATTAATGATGATAACAATTATAATTGTTCTTCTTATTATTAATATTATTAATGGTATTGTTGTTGTTATCATTTAGTAGGATCATTATTATTCATGTTGCAATGTTGTTGCTGCCAATGGCAATATATTAATCAACAGAACAAAAAAATATAAACAATAGTAATAATAATAATAATAAGAAGAAGAAGAAGAAGAAGAAGAAGAAGACGAAGAAGAAGAAGAAGAAGAAGAAGAAAAGGAAGGAGGATTATTGTTGTGTTTTTGGTATTTAGGTGTGCTTCCATTAAGTCTGCCTTGGACCCTTACAAAGTTTGAGGTGAATTATACTTTTTACTTCATTGCAATAAAATGTTCTCTCTATTGAAATCCACCCAAAATGAAGACTGTATGTAGGCATTTTCTCTGTAAGTTTATCTTTGGTATTTGTGTGTACAATGGTAAATTAATGTCTGCCTCTATAAACATAAACTGTTCCAAATATAATGATTATAATGTAAATCAGGGTAAAGTTTAAACATTTTCTTTTTTGTGAGGTTGCATGGATTTTCACAGAATTTCATTAGAGTTCAAAGAATAACACTTTGCAACTTTGCTAATCTCCGCTGTCTCTATTCTCCTTCCCATGGGCATGCACATATATTTGCTATTGCATCATGATCTAGGTTTTTCTGTCAGTCTCATATCATTGGTCATGTCTACAAATTCATTTTTTTAAATTATGCCAGCAACATTTGCTACACTTCTGAATTTTGTGTTTCTCGAAATGTGTAAAAGTTCCCAAAATGTCACAGTTAAAGCAATTTTATGCTTGAATCAGACTACTGCTACACTCTTGTGGGACATTATTAGTGAGATATGCCCTCAAGTGAAAAATACGTTTCCAGCAAACCACATTTCATGCTAAAAGCTTGGGTCTCCCCAGGTTAGTCAAATCTGGTTTGATATAGGATAACCAATGAATAGCTAAGCCTTGGTCACAATCAAGGCAATCCAAGATCCCCTTCCTGTTCAAGCCTGCATGTTGGTTCACTCAGATGGCACATCAAAGTGCCAGAGGGGCCAGTATAATAAAGTCTTCAACAAAACCTAATGCCAAGCTCCTGAAGGACAATATAGGAGGCCAGCCACGGCCGGTAGTAGGTGTAACTGCAGGGCGGTGACGTAGGGAGGGGGGAGGGGTAGGGTGGGGGTTGTAATGTATGGATTACGGACTTTAACAGGTAAGTAAACATATAAATAAATAAAACGAATTTCTTTTCGCGCACTGCATCGCATTTGGTGACTCAGAGCACACAACGAAATTCGTTTTATTTATTTATATGTTTACTTACCTGTTAAGTCCGTAATCCATGCATTACAACCCCCCACCCTGCCCCTCCCCCTCCCCACGTCACTGCCCTGCAGTTACACCTACTACCGGCCGTGGCTGTAGGAGGCACATGTTTGAGGTACGCCCATGACACGGCGCAGGGCTCTATTCTCTTCTATCTGAAGAGCAGATATGTTAGAATAGCCCCATATCAGTGCCCAATAAGTAAGGATAGGGAGGTATTCGCTCCTATAAATTTCCAGCAAGGGGGCCATAGGTTTTCAACCAATTTGTGAGGCTAAATTATTAATAAAACCAGGAGCACTGGAAATCCTCTGAGCTGTTTTGTTCTTACAGGGGCCCCAATTGCCTTGGCACCAAAAACCACACCGAGATAAGAAAACATCTGGGTGTGAGCAACCTGTTGGCCTACGAGATAGGCATTTATTTGTTTGATGGATTTGGGCCCGCAAAACAGAGTGCAAGCTTTGGAGTGATTGGTGGATATGCCTAAAGACCCCATGAAGCCCACACATTTCTGGAAGAGAGTGTTTAGACTCCTATAAGTTCTACCCATTAGGACAGCATCATCTGTGTAAAGTAATACAGGGACCCACCCCCCCACCACCACCACTGGAATGTCCGCAACACAGGTGGACAAAGTTTTCTTAAGACCATTGATGTACAGCAGGAATAGTATAGAGGCCAGTACACATCTCTGGTGAATGCCCATCCCCAGCAGGAAGCTGGAGGTCTGCTCGCTAGCAGGCCTGTACCTAACAGATGCTGATAAGTAGAAATGGAGTGCACGCAGAAATCAAACTAACCCAGGATCCACCCCGAGATCGCTCAGCATGACCCACAGCTGAGACCTAACCACACTGTCGAAGACACTAGAAAAGCCCATGAAGACCAGGAAGATGGAACCCTGCTTAGCATTGGTGTACTAGCTAATGAACAGGTGAAGATTGAGACAATGCTTCACAGTGCCCAGCCCCTCACGGAAACAAATTGAACCTCCAACAGTGTGTTTGACTCAGCAACCTAGGACAGTAACCAGTCTAAAACAACCTCCCTCAGCAATTTCGACAGCAGAGTCAAATAAAGTTATTGGGCAATACCAGCTGGGGTACTACGGGTCACTTTTCTTAAAAATAGGGACAATGATGGCAGTATGCCATGAATATGGAAGGCCACATTGAGTAAAGGCATTCAGACATTTACAGAGTAATGGGGCCCACAGTTTTGGGGCGGATTTATACAAGCCCATAGGGACCCCATCGGGACCTTGAACCTTATTACAATTGGAGACTTGGCTATTGCCTCACAGAACTCTTCCAGGGTGAATCTGATAGGACTTAGATTGACCACCTCAGTCTCATGAAAACCCTGTGGCATATCTGAGTAATAGAGAGCATGGAAGTGGCTCTTCCAAACCTCTTGGCTTATAGAGTCGTCACTTGATCCCAAAGAGCTAATATTTTTAAAAACCCTCCAGAAGTGTGTGTAGTCCCCCCATGCTCTGTTTTAATTTTTTGCGCCTTTTACTCAGGGCCCTTTTATACGCTGCTCTGTGTTCCTTAATTTTTTTGACAATGTCTAGGTGACTCTTGTGCAAGGTGGAAGATGCCTTTCTATGGAAGGAATCAAATCAATTCGCCCCAGGCAATACCGTCCTAACTAGTTTCATAAGTAAACAGCGGTCCGAGACCTATATATTTCCAAACACGCAATAAATCAAAACTTATTCAATTAAAAGGCGTATGTTATTTAAACAACCCTGCTCAATCAATGATGAACATATAGAAAATAGGCAACAGCAACAAACTCCAAGTATATATGCAATATTTTTAATCTATTGTAAAATTTTTACATATGCAATATTTTTAATCTATTGTCAAATTGTAGTATCGAAAGCACAATTCACAGTATTATGTACTTTTCCTTATATACATTGCCCCGTATTTAGAACGTGCAGTAAAGCAAAAGAGGTGTCAAAAGAGCGTGAACGTGGTAAGGTGAAAGGAAAAGAAATCACACAGAATTGTAAAGATATTCTAAATAATTCAAAAAACACCAGCCAATAAAGGCCGGAACAATATATCCTGGCCACTTCAATTAGTCAGCACACATTCCCTAATTTTATTCCAAGACATAAGATGTAAAAAATGTCTGCACTATATCATAGAGGGAGATATAGTTAGTGGTCCAGGTTTTATAATAATTCGTCAATTCTGTGTGATTTCTTTTCCTGTCACCCCAGCTATAGCTGAAGAAGTTGACTTATCTGTTAGAGCTTGTCTGCCCTGGAAAACCTGCAAGAGACAGGATGGGGATTGTGTATGATGGCTACAGTATTTCCCTGTGCGTGAGAAACAAGGACCCCCTGATGAGGATAGAGTTCCTGGGTCAGGGCAATTAATTTGTGGAGAATAAAGCACCCAGGCAACATGTAAACACTGGCATAGTTCAGGTAAAAAAGTAATGATGAATAAAAAATAGTAAGGCACTAAGTTAGCACAGAAAATTCAATTTAACAAATTGTGTAAAAATATCACGAGATAATTCATTGATATATTGATTAAAAAACAGTAAAAAGGTTTCTTTCAGTAAATAATTGACAGATACATGTTATTTGATTGGATAATACAGTGAAGAGATGGTTTCCGTCTACGCGTTTCGACACGTTCAAAGTGTCTTCCTCAGGACACTACCATCTTGTTACTGAAAATAGATAGACAATATTTTAAAAGTGCGTCTCTGTGCTAGGCAGTGCATAGAGGTTAATACACTTTATTTGTACAATAAAGCCAGTGATTTGATAAAATATCACGATATACCGCATTACATCAGTTCATTATTTTTTTTTCCTTTATCATAGAAAGACAATTAAGAGGACACGGTCCAGTTACAACAAACATTTATCATTTCATCACATACAAACATAATTGGAGACAGGAGGATCACAAAAGTTAAAAGAAAAAATGAGAGTAGTACCTAGGTACTTAGCAGAAAGAAAAATAGTATGCATTTTCTTCAAAGAGAGAACTAGTATATTTCCAGTCGCTGATCTAAGTTGACATTTTTCTAAGATAAACAGGAAATCATTTTTATTTTTTGCCTATATAGCTGTACTTAAATGAGCCACTCTGAGACTGCTAAGGTGCTATGAAAGTGGGAGTAGATTAGATACGAGAAATATCATGGATTTTGGGAATATTATTTGATCTAACAAGTTATGAAAAGTTAGTGCTTACCATATATCTTAGGATACTGTGGGGAAAATTAATCAGAGTAAGTCCGGTCAAGGTCTAAACACAGGACCTCTTTATTTATTTATGCTGACCAAAGAGAGGACCAGAGAAGCCAGCTGTTACAGTCAAGACACGGTTGTTTTGAGAGTTACTATTTTAGGACAAATACCTGAAATACAACTGGTCCGTGATGTTAAACCTCCTTGTATTGGGAAGTGACGTCAGCGATTGCCGCAAAGAGCCAAATGAACTAAAGAACGTCTTCAAAAACTGGAAAGTTAGAGACATGTATTGTTTGGTTAGTTCCTCCGATAATGCCCGACAAACATGTCGGTTAATTTAGTAAAAATATAATTTGCATATGACTAAGTTTAGATTGGCTACGCAAATCTGTTTAAAGCGTTACTTACATATCAAGTTGGTGAGATCTAATATCATGAAAATAGGGTAGATCAATGCGTCTTTATTAATATGGGCGCATAAAACAGAAAACCTTTTACTAGGGATAGCTATTACTATTGATTGAGTACTAATGAGTAGGGGATGTCAAGTCAACTAGGAGGGGTCAGATTACCAGCTTGTCTGAAGGTGAGGATAAAACCAATATCGGACAATATTGCAGGCTCATATTTCGGGTTTTCTGTCGTTTTATAATGAAAAGGTGGGGATAAGCAGCTAGTACCTGTATTAAACGCCGCGTAGTTGGACAGGGCTCCGAATCCTGCCTGATGTTATGGAAGGGTTAAATTACCCGCTATCTAAAGATAAAAATAGAGCAAATATCAGTGTTGTGGGCTCATATTTTGGGTTTCTACAGTTTTAGTATGTAAGGAAAAGGGGTGGGCGGATATTACCTGTGTTGTATGCCGCGTTGTGAGCCAGAGAAGCGAAACTTGACGAGCGATACCTCATAGGATCCGTCAAGAAAAATATGGCTGATTTCTTTAAGTACTCCGCATTATGAAAGTTGCTGGGCTGTTGCTCAAATACTGTTGACAAATACTGTTGGCAAATACCTATAATGTATGAGTATTAACAAACTATACAGGTGAAGCGTTAGGGGTGTCTTAATTCATATGAGAGAAAACATCCTAGTTGCCGAAAGATAAAAATACTTCCATATTGATATGGGCGCGTAAAGGGAGGAAACGTCCATTACCTGAGAGAAATGCGTGGCACTGCTTTGCTGTCGGTATAGCGCTGATACGGCTAGTGGTGTTAAGATCCGTAATTATCCCGTCCCTTTAGGGAGGGTGAAATTACTGGTTGTCTGCAGATAAAAACATAACAAGTATGTGGTAGTGCTGCAGGCTAGTGCTATAAGGTACTGAACGTTTCGTCAGGGAAAGGAATGGTTGAGTGGTACTGAACAATATATCAGGGGATGGAATGGTTGAACGGTTATTACCTGTTTTAAGAAGCCGCGTGGTTAACCAGAGCAGCGTAGTCTGGCATCTACTGCCTCATGTAAAAAGTCGAGTCTGATACGGGCTTACTGATTCGCTTATATATTCTTCATTGACATTGGCGGCAAGATGCATCGGACACGCCTCTTAAAGATATATACTTCGGTTACATCTTAATGAGTGAGGGCAGTATTTCCCTGAGCATAAAGCAGCTTAGCACCCCTTTCTCCCACCACAGCTTGGGTAGACAATGAAGTAGCAGCAAAAGGAGAGTGAATTGGCACAGTGATAGATGTAGGAGAGCCCAATGTTTGCATAATCTGGTTGTGCTTAAAGAGCACCAATTCGATTGTGGCCAAATGTGCACAAATCTATTCCAATCCAGCACTCAGGGCAGTATTTAAATGATCATGGAGAGAGTCCACTAAATTTTCCATCTTGTTCTTGTCTCTGGCAAGCATATCCTTTACCCTTGGTGCTAGGTTGGTCGCTTCGATTTGCAACTGGCCTCATTTCTCTTCCTTTTCCCTACCACTTCAGGGCCCTTGTTCAGAACCACCAAAATATAAGGTTCCAAGGGTGTGGAAGACTTACACAGCAGTGGCGGCAAGAGAACATCAGAAACAGGTAAATTAAGTGAAGCCAGAAAGTGCCCCACTAGACTTCCATCCAGCACAGGCAAAACCGCCAGCCCAGGACCCGGGTATGGGGGAAAGTTAAGCAAGTACCACCTGGTCCAGGGAGCGAAGAAGAGGGAGAGGAAAGAGATACGCAGTGTTCGGCCAGCTCAGTCTCCTTGACAGTGCAAGCTTTACAGTGGAGTTAAACTGTGCACTACAAAATCTGATTGAAATACAATTGATCACTTACCTCTTCCCCAGGAACTTACTGATGACCACCACCTCAATCTACAGGCACAAGGAGCAGGAATGCTCAAATAATACATGAGTGTGCTTCCAAATTACTTCCTGGCGCTTAGAGTCCTTTGGGACTTCTGATGACCTTCCACAAACCATGAGACCATGGGAGATGGTCACAGGATACCAAACAAGTAAGCCCCTGCTCTTACCTAGATTTGACTGACAGGGATCCGAAAGCAGGGGGGGGGGCTATGCCACTCTCAGCACCCCAAAGTCCAGCGCACCCAGCCACCACGTGCACCAGCACTGACCGGCAGCCACCCTGCCTTAACTCACTCAGCTCCCTGCATGAGTTAGGCACAGTGACGGCGATAGCAGTGCAATGGGAGTGTGTTGACAACCAGAGGGTAGGAGGCCTTGAGTCGGGCAGAGAGTCTTGCCAACACCCAGAAGCACCCAAGAGCACAAATTCAGGGGGTGGAGGAGCGAGAGTGATAGGGCTCTGCCCAGAAGTTCTGGACCTGCTCTAGAGTCACTCTTCAAAGGTTCTTTTTAACAGCATGTAAGCATAGAGGTGAGAAAAATGTTATTAAAGACAATCAATGCAATAAGATTTTTTGGAGACACATAGTAACCACAGGCAGCTACATAAGGTTAGTTGATTTATTAAAAAGCCAAAAATAACTGGGCATAAAGACAGCTCAACACAAGAGTGTAAAAATACATAGGAATCAGCATAAAGCCAAATCTGCAAATAAACTTGAGGTGGTGCAACATGCACAAAACTGTTAAAATAAAGAAATAGGATGCAAAGGAGAGGAAAGCATCAATCCAAATGTCCCTGCATCGAGGGTTGATGAAAAATAAAGCATCTATCTATCCCTACACTTACACTAATATGACATCCCTTCTTAAACATTCTCAGGGAAAGGAAAAAAGTGTCAGCTTGCGGAGTCTTCCCAAGAAGTCTCTCCACCATGGATGGGTCAGATAGCATACATCTATCGGGACATAGCTTGTTCTAAGATGCTCTCTCTCAGAAAGCAGAGAAAAAGTCGGCTCTTTCCCTACTTAAAACGTTCAATATTACTGGTATCTTCCCAAGAATCCTTGCGGGTCACGCTATTCTCTCCGACCACGATCTCATAGGTACTTTTCCATGGGACAGCGATGTTACTGAACTGCAACATGTTTATCTTGATCCCCAGGCCAACTCCCTTATCAACTTTAGCTTGAGATGTATCTCCTTCTCTCCTTTCCTAACTAATAAAACAAAGACATTATTCTAGCTAACAAGAGCGCTTCTTCCACCTGCAACACAAAACGTGAGAAAGAACGAAATCCACAGCACACATGAAATCCAAACTGTTCATTTTAAAGCGAGAGTTTCCCTGAAAGTTGCATTGCAAACCTACAAGATTCAGCTTACGTAAGAAAAATAGCTTATGAGCTTTACCAAATTGCGTGAAATAAGGCACGTTCAGTTATTATTTCTACCTACACATAAAATGACACATTAAAAAACACATTTAATAAGTGAAGGATTAACAGTAGCACAACACAAGTTTTTCACGTAATTGTATTCTGCTAGTAACATTCACTTTCTATGTTAATTTCTCAAGTTACTATTCAATGGCCTAAATACATCACGTTTCTAGTTATCACGTTTCGAAATTCTAACACTCCACGTTAGCACGACAAAGGATTATACGCAGATGCGCTCTACATGTATGATTATATTGCACTCCTACAAATAAAATACGGCTTCCTCTACATCAAGGGAATACCACCTAAACCCACAACATCCTTAGAATGCCTCCAACTCAGCGTTTGTGCAGGATGTGCAGCATTGGCAATCAGCTGGGTATCCTGCCTGTTGGAAGGCACTACCACAGCTTCTGCTCTGTATCTTAGTTGCCTGTCCATCAATGTGGTGTCTAAACGTCAACCTTATCTACTCCTGGAATACATGAAAACAACTTTTCTGTCTGCACTTAGGTTTAAAAATTATATTTTCAATAGCGTGAGTTCAGCCATAATTTCTTTCACTTTTTATGAAAGTGGTTTATCATGTAATTTTCATCATGCATTTGTGTGTCATTTGTAAAGACTCTCCTCAAGGCTGCTTTAAGTGTACCAAAGGGATTTGAACAACATTACTATTTTGGTTACTTGGTCATGTGCTTGCTCACTGTTTAGGTTTTTAATTCGAATGGAACTATGGCAACAGGAATTGTGTCAAGACAGGTGAAGCTGGGTGTGCTTGAGATTGAGAGATCCAGGATTTTTCCTTTGTTATGTGTGGGATGGGTGCATAGTTGTTGGAGGCTGTTACTACCTATTCAGCACTCTGAAATCGATTAAACATGCTGGCTTTAATATGATCCCATAAGATGTTGAAATCTCTGATGACGGTGTTGTGTTGAAAGCTTATTTGTTGGACTGCAAAGCATTACATTATTTCTTCTATGATTTTTTTATGGCACTTCAACTGTCTATACTTAGTGAGGAAATGTGTTGTTTCTGTCGGCGATATTTTGGAAGCTGACTTTGGGGGCATATTATCAAGCTGCAGCGATAATTATTGCCGGCCGCGCTTAGCGTGAATTTTTTTTCCACCGGCTATCGCTGGAAATGATCGCCCTGCTAGCTCTGTATTAACAACGCATAGCACAATGCCGATAACTATTCCAGCGATAGCAGTGTTTTCCATGGAACATCGCTGGTTTTCCAGCGATGTTCCATGGAAAACGTCGATAACTTTGCTGATACGACCCTGTGGTCCTGTCAGCATAATCCACCCCCAATGTTAAGTATACGTAAGTCAGCATTTTAGCAGACCTTAGTTTTTGGCGAAATCCGTGGTTTTCACCAAAAACTAACGTCTGCTAAAATGCGTGGGCCTCCTTGTAAATATTGCGATGTGCACATCATCGATAATTTACATGCAGTGCTGCCCAGTGAGGCCCACTTTGCATCTCATTAGAGATGCAAAGCGAGGCATTGGAAAACGGGTGCTAACATGCTGTAATGCATGTTAGCACCCACTTGTAAATAGGGCAATAGTTTTATCTCAGCTTTTTTGGCTTTTAATGCGGAGATACGGCTCTTGTTGATATGCCCCTTGGTACTTTGAAGAGTTTGAATCCTCTCATGATTTGGTACAGAATAAGACCCATCCCCTGCCTCTGTTCAACACTGCGAGGGGCACTATAAAGACGGACAGGGATCCCACTGTACTACCACAGGGCCTGAAGAAAGCTATGAATTGAATCTGGCGAGTCTGGCCACCATAGGGTATGACTAAGAAAAAAACAAGGTATGATAGTGAGAGGGAATGGATTTGCCCCAAATTTCATCAAGTACATTCACTTGTTCATGAGCAGCACTTCAAAGCTCAAGACAGAAACCACAAAAAGACTAATGGAGACTCAGGAATTTACAATACAAAACACTCAAGTGATAGTATAGTTAAGATAGGTCCTTGGTTTCTAAGAGGTTGAAATTTCATTACAACATGATAGCAGTGGCCTGCTGCGTGACAAGTAGAGTACCACAGAGTGGGAACATTCAGCTGCAGAGCCATAAAAATTAACTGTTGCTTATGACAGTAGTTTACTGATATGCTTTCGTTGAGCGCTAGGACCCTCAGTGCGAGGTAATTGTGATATGTGCGTAAAATGCTGTACTACACATATTGCAATTATGAGTTTTAAGATAAATATCAGTAGTTCAAACCTGCTGGAACTTATCAGGAAAACAATGCCCTGTATTTATAGGAACAAGCTAATTTTGGAATAGTAAGCAACAAAATCTGCATGTTATTCCTCACAAATGCATACTTTGATGCTATTCCTTGGACCCAATAAATTCCAACTTAATGGAATCAGGTCTTATTATGTGTAATAAATACCACACCAATTGCCGGGCCACTTGTAATCAAGGACACAGTTGTAATATTGAGCCTGAAACCATCTAATGTGGAGTCCTTCCACCGTCTGTCAAGTAAAATCTATGGCTCTCCCCAGAAATTCAATAAGGAGGACTAATGGCATATTTAAACAAGCATTTGCAATGCAATTGGTCTTGCAATTTGGACCTTATATGTATTTAGCTATGCAACACATTAGCCTGATGCTGAAACATCTACTGTTTTTTAACATGGCGGGAAAGTAAGCACAAACTGCGTGACACGCCAGGTATAGGAACACATGGAGAGAAATATTGCCTTTCAGCGGTAAATGGTATAGTCCAAAGCTCTGTTTTTGATATATCATATCACTGAAAATAAAAAGATTTAAAAAAAATATTTTTGTCCATGGGTGCTTGTGGAAGACAATTTCTGTGGACTGGAATCAAGAGCATGCTAAAGTGATTCTCGTATTTTACTGATCTCTGCTGGTCGTTTTCTACCAAGAAAGTTAAATAGAGGCAGTTGCCAGAAAAATTTAAAAAAGAAAGTCCCTCAGCAGAAAGCAATTCTGGTATTTTGCTGACCTCTGCTGGTCGTTTTCTATCAAGACAGTTAAATAGGGGCAGTTGAACAGAAAAAAAGTCCCTAAGTGGAAGCAGACAAGTCCTTGGGATGATCTCCAGACCCCCAAAGTACATACACATATACGTATAAACTAAAGTATATATACTAAAGTATATTCTAAAGTATATACAAGAGGTCTCGAATGCGCGACCTAAAAATGAGGGCAAATTCCATAATGAATTTTAGAATGAATGAATCCTAGAATGCACTAGACAAACATTGCCTGCTAGTTGCTTGTGGACCAGTCCCAACATCTTTCTAATAATTTCAGTGGGAAGGGTGTGCAGTTGGTGTAGGTTGTTAGTATCTAAGCAACATTGACACTGATGAAGCATGTGTTATTAACACAGAGATTTTCAAATCTCTAATAAAGATGCTGTTTAGTGAGCTTATTTTTTGGAGCGCAATGCCTTTATTTAACTCTTCTATGACTTTTTGTATGCCACTTCAGCGGTCTGTAGATATTATGGAGATATATTTATTTCCATTGGTGATATTTTTAAGCCTGTCTTAAGCACTTTGAGTGAGATCAAATCCGCTGATGATTTAGTACTGACCAATCCCCTGCATCTATTCAACAGAGCAAGGGACACTCCGGAGACAAACATTGGTCATGCTGTACTTCCTCAGGCCCTGGGAGGTGAAGTCTCTGTTATCAAAGAAGCCCTTGAAAAAGATATAAAAAGGAATCTAGGGTGTCGGGTCTGCATAGAGTTTGACCAAGACAGAAAGGCAAGGTCTGATACAGGGTGGGAAGTGATGATGCTCACATTTCCTAAAGAGAGCACATAACAGTCTATCTGATGTCTGCCCCAAGGCCTGACAGATAACTCGTTTTCACCAAGGAAGTTATGTGAATCTTCCAGAAACCAATCAAAAAGGGCAAGCGACCACCAAAATGTTGGCAGTCACTCAGGGCAAAATAATGAAGGAACTGACCTCCATAAAAGCTCTCCACTCGATCAGCGCAGGAGCAAAGAGTAAAGACAGTCAATGAAGTTTTCTCTATAAGAAATTACATAGCCTCCTTCAGTTGCTGGTTCCTAGAAACTGAGAATAGATTGGCCTTGGTGGAACTAAACAGCGGTGGCTTCTCCGTGTGACAGGAAGAGGGTTGCCCTCCCTGCTGAGGGCGTAGAAAAAGTGAAAAATAAAATGAGTTTATTAACATTTTATTTTTCCTCTGCCAGTACGAGCTGATTGTGAGGGTGGGGAGGGGCCATTGCTGCTGACTGGCAGCAAGAAGGAGTGGTGGCTGACTACAGCAGTTTAAAGTGTGCATGTCACTTTCGCCAGCTGTCTTGCGATGGCCAGCCTGACATGTGTACTTTACACCTCTCCAACCCGAGCTGTTTTAGACACCTGGGTGGAGAGAGCAGGCACAGGCCTCCAGTGCCTGTAGGAGGACTGAGACAGCCCACCCCAACCAATCCTGGTGCTTCTCTCATGTTGGTTAACAGCTAGAGAGCAGTGTCTGGACTGGTTATGGGAGTTGCCTGGTCCCACGCTGGATGACTGGAGAAGAACACCAGGAATGTAGGATAAACAGTCAGGTAAATTAATATTTTATTTTACTTTTTAAAATGTAATCTATGTAAACAGTTATCAAAATCAATGACATGCATTACATTAATATTTTTAAAGTTAAACATTTTAAATATACTATGTTAACGTAATGCCTGTCGGTGATTTAGTTAGTGTTTATTACAATGTGAGGTTTTAATTTTCCCCGAGTCTGTCAGCACCTTTTTGCTCACCACACCACTTTCAATTGTCGCCAGCCTCCACTGGAACTAAAAAGAGCAAAATCACTCGACTGTGAACAAGATAACTAGAAAGTCCACAAAAAATAATCGACTTGGAAGATAGGGACCAAAGAAACAATGTATGCTTTCTGGAAGGCCCAGAGAAGCCTGAGCGACACAACATGTTTTGTTTCCTAGCCCCCCTTTTTAGAATATACAAACCTTGAGCTACATAAGGCACACCGGATCAGGAGAACCAGAAATAAATGGCTAAACGGATATAGATATGAGCCAGCTGCCAAAGCCACTAACATATTAGACAAGTTATTACTGCAGCTAAAAAATGCAGCCCTTTCCAGTCTGGTGAATATAAGATCTACATGTTGCAAGATCGCTCCCCTTAAGGAAAAGTAAGACATTTCTGGCCGTTTGGCCCCACCTGAGAAAATGAGCTACCTGGTTTGGATTGTTCAAACCAGCAATTATGCTAAAAAAAATGATTGAACATCCCTGGTTTGTTTGAAGGTTTCCTGAATTTCTTGGAAACTACAACTATGGATACCACTCAGATAGCAAAAACCTATGCATCACCAATTTTGGCCACAGTCAGCAAGGAGATTGGTACTTCTCTAGCAGAGAGAAAGATTGAAAGATGATGATGATGAATGTATAAAGCGCAACAAATACCCTGAGGTTTCTAGGCACTGCCCTCAGAATGTACAGATCTGACTGGAGTGAAATGAAATGCATGCCTTGAAGAGCAATGTTTTTAAGCCCTTTCTAAATTTTAGCAAGTTAGTCTCTTTTTTAAGCGAGGTTAGAAGAGAGTTCCACACTTTGGCTGTTGTTGTAGTGAAACTCCTGCCACCCCACCTGGCCCTACTCACTCTAGGGACAACAAGATTTCCAAGCTCAGCTGACCTAAGGAACCTTGCTGGTATATTTGGCTTAAGATAGTTTGCCAACTGCCTTGGCCCCAGATTGTTCAAAGATTTAAAGGCAACGCAGAGCGATTTAAACTGGATCAGGTTTGCTACCAGCAACCAGTGCTGATGGGATAGGGCTTCGGAAGCAGAATTGAATTTAGAGATTCCTAGGAGAGCTCTTGCTGCTTAATTTTTAGCAATTTGTAGCTTTTGGATACTGTGTTTAGAGCCGTTAGTAAAAAGGGCTTTGCAGTAGTCCAGTCTTGATGAAATACGTACGGCTACCACAGTTTTCCTGAGATCCATGGAGATTGAGGGGAGTACTTTTCTCAAGATTTTGAAGATAAAGAAACAAGCAGAAGTGATAAAGATAGTCTGTGCTTCAAATGATAGTTTAGTATCAAAGATAACTCCTAGGTTTTTGGCTTTGGACGCTGGTGTGGGTAAAGAGACCAAGTTGGACAGGCCATCTACTATCTGTGCAGATAGGGGTGTTATTTCCAAATAAAAGAACCTCACTCTTGGAGGAGTTTAACTTCAGTCAATCAATTGAGGCCTCACCTATATGGAAGCGCATCTATATATAAGACCAAGAGACAGGGACTGATTATCAATATAACTTCCCAGGATGTGTCAAATAACACTAATCCTCAGGTCAAGATGTGTGATAATTCAATATAAAATCACACAGGTCCACATACAACTCACCCAAAAAGGTGTGGAAAATAGAGAAAGTACCTCACGGTAGCACCACCCGAGGGGGTTCCTGGCTAACAATTGCTGGTATGCCCACTTCTCCTCATTGGCCACTCTCTCTATATGAAAAGACAGAAGTGCACAGAAAAAAGTAATCGTGCAAGCATGTTATGGCTACTAGGCAGGTATATTTGAAGAGTAGCCTTACGCCCACTCACTACCCTATTCCTTCTTCAACAAAGTGCTCCCTTGCTTCTCATAGGTTGTTGCAGCCCCTGTTTCACAATGGAACGGGAAGGAACTCTATGATGAAGCATGCCATCAAGGGGTACCCCTGGTGGGTGAGAGTTCTATAAAGCAAAAGGATTCTCTTCTCATTAGGTCGATGGGAGGGTTCTTATATTGATCCAGGCGAGTTTGGGAAAAGTTATTTTCCACATGGACATGATCAACACCAGGGCACTTTCAGTGCTATCTTAATTGATAAACAGCCCGACATTTCATAATATGGAAAAAAAAGTGTGCCCTTCACTTAGTTCTAAATGGCCAGATATTGCTTTACTACAGGAAAGTCACCTCACCCATGAGAAATTTGACAAATTGAAGCAGGACTGGGTTGGATGGGTGTTTAACACTACACACTCATGCAACTTATAGGAAAGGTTGGAGGGACCATATTAGTCAAGAAATCACAGCTGGTTTATGTTCTAAAGACATGGCAGACCCAGGCAGCAGCTATGTGTTTATAAAACTCCAAATACAAGAGTTTATATTAGTGATTGATTTGGTAAGTGCCCAAATAGTCAACAAGGGAGATTCCTTCTCAGATCTGTCTAGGACCCTACATGCAATGGGAAATTCATAAATAGTGGTTGGAGGAAGCTAGGACCTAGTCCAGGATCCAATACTGGCTATGTCCAGACACGAGACAAGCTAGGGACAAGCACTCCTTGCAGGAAGTGATAACCGATTACACCACAGGGGGAACATTGAGATTGCTACTTCCCATGGAAAGGGTTAATACATTTACCCCTTGCTTACATGGAACACAATCCCACGTAGATTTGTTTTATGAACATCAGCTCCATGGCAATGTAGAGTATTATCAGCCTCCTTTGCCCTTAATAGTGTATCTAACCATGAGATGGAGTCCTCACAGACAAATATCGGACTACAGACTTACCAGCTAGACACTTGGTAAATAAACACATCCATTATAAAATGGCCAATGATAGAGCTCGCCTGTGTTCTGTTTTGACAACCTAACTAGATGAAAATATAGTCTTGGGTGTCTTAACCCAAAAACA
The DNA here is from genome assembly GCF_964263255.1 of Lissotriton vulgaris. NCBI lineage: Eukaryota > Metazoa > Chordata > Amphibia > Caudata > Salamandridae > Lissotriton > Lissotriton vulgaris. The sequence continues at coordinate 447,276,997 of NC_141693.1, read as the reverse complement.
TTTTTGGGCCGGGAAAGGATATGTAAGGGGAGAGTTAATGAGAAGTGCTATACTGAACAGAGTAAAGCCAAGGAAACCCAGACATGCTCAGAAAATGAAGTGGTTAGTCTAACATACCAAAGCATATCTCTTCTGCAGCACACCTTGTGAATGTTGATCAAGACAAAATGCGAAGAGGCAGAGGTCATCCTAATTTTTAGAAAAGGTTGCAGATCATCCCCTGCTAACTAGAGACCTATAAGCCTTATCAATAATTCCCAAAATATGTTTTCTGATATCATCCTGAATAGATTGAGTGAATGGATGTTGAACCCAGAAGTCTTGACTTCATTGCAGGTTGGATTCAGAGAAGGTATTAGCCCTATTGACCAGGTATTTTGACTGCAGCTGTTGTACTGGAAGTATGTGTCTTTGAGGGATGGTCGATGGTATGTAATTTTTGTAGACCTTTGATCTACCTTTGATCTATCCCCAAGAGAGTCTTTATGAAGAGCTATGTCAGATATGGGGGTGCCTACCTATCTTTTAAACATTTTCATTAAGTTACATACTAATAACTTTGCACAGGTCAGATGTGGACCCAAGGGTGAACTGACTAGCCCTATACCTGTAAATTGGGGGTGGGTGAGGCAGTGGTGAGTGCTGGCTCCCACTCACTCCTCCTTTATATTAGTGACTTAGTCTCACATCTGGAGAAGTGTGAGGGAGATGTTCCATCTATTGCCAGGGTGATAGTCCCGGCTCCACTGTTTGCAAATAACACCTTTTCCTATCCAAAAATGCCCACGGCCATTCAAAAGCAATTGGATGGCTATGGGGTTTTCTGCGAGCAGCGGGCCTGGAGATCAACCATTGCAGGACTAAATACATGGTCTTTAATCTGTGCCCCACAACTTGCTCGAATCCCACTCTCAATGCTGAAAGTTTGGAGCATTTTTGAGTGTTCGATTTCTTAGGGGGTGACCTTTTCAGATCACTTAGACTGATCATTCCACATTCAGAAGTGAAAAATTAAGCTTGAGCAATAGTGTGGGGGTATTTTGAGGACCGAGTGCACACCCTCATTTCCACCAATTACCCCACACTTAGAGATCTATATGGGGACCTCACTGACAGTGGTGAATTATGGGGCATTTTTGATGCTAGGCCCCTTGAAGTAGCGGAAAATTATTTTCTGAAGGGCTTGAATAAACTCACAGCAAATACCTCGCTTTATCCTTTATGACTAGATCATGGATTGAAGAGAGCTATTGGTGTAGCGTGGCTGACACCTTTAATGTATTGTCGAAGGCTATTGTCAACCTTGGAACTTATATTTCTTGGAAGAAGTAACGGGGCAGTCGGGGGTCCAGTAAGATTTCCTGGTTTAGGATGGTTGGGAATAGGTTAAGACTGATTAGTTTTGGCAAACTTTGGTCTACACCAACTGATATTGCACTGGTCTCCAAACAGGCATTGCAAATAGTCTTATGGCATTATGTGGACAAAAATTCTGCAAGTACCTCTAGGGTGTACTCCCTCACTGCCTCTTGCTTGGAGTTCAAAATTTACTCTTGCTTTGAATAGTTTCTGGATGAGGTGGAACCCCCCGCCCCCATTCCAGAACCCTGCACTGAAAGTTCTATCTAGGGATACTCCCAATTCAAGCCTCTACCACCGCATGGAGGTCTGGGAACTCAAGGTCTGACAAAACATGCTCTTTCTGCCCTGGGATGAAGTGGTTGTACTAGAAATTCTGTTTTGTCCAGCCTATCATGGTCCAAAGAAAAAGTGGATTTTGCTACCTTATTGTAATTTGGGTCTGAGGAATAACAGCATCGCCCTTAGAATACTCAGAAGTAATACAAGTAAGTAAATTGTCTTTGCAGTCTCAAGGTATTTGATGTCTATGTGTCTCCTGTTTCTACAATAATATATGTATTCAGATCTTGTTTCTCTCTTTTATATTCTCTGTAGTTTTAATTGTTTTGATATATTTTGTATTTATGTCATTATCTTGCTCTTTTATGGCCTTTTAGACCGAAATAAAGATATTGACTTGACCTGACTTGAAAATGCAATTTAAACATTATTTTTCCCCCAATTACTGAGCTCACAGTGCCATGTTACATGCAGAAACATTACGAGCAGGGCAGAAAAGCAGGCAGATTGTTGGCAATGTAGGTAAAGCAAACAGTGGTGAGTTTTGGTTTTCCTTCACTTTTGATGAATATGGGCACTTACTAAGGTACTCAGCAGATATTACATTCAAATGTGCATTTTACTTTTACAATATATACCATTCAGACTATGTTAACACAATGAAAAGGGCCTGGGATTCTTTTCACCATTATACATACTGAAATTAACAGCTGAACAGAGAGAGGCCTGGACGGGGCGACTTTGCTAAAGATGAACTATTCAAAGCGATAGATGATTTACCTGCTTGAAAAGTCCTGGGGTAGATGGCTCTCCCAGGAGAAAACTGTTAGAAGGTGGTTCTGACAATCTGAGCCGCCCTGATTTTTCACTTTTTGAACACCTAATTGTTGAGCTTTTACCATGGGAGAGCCTCATAATTTGGGACTCACCCACAGTACACTCATAATGAAAGAGACTGCATGGGAATTTTACTGGTGTCCCCCTGGTGAGACTAGGCCGTGGCCCTGCAGCCGTGGTAAGAAGCACCGGGCTGGTTACATGCAGACACGTATGCACATGCAGGTGCACAAGTGTAAGGCTGCACAGGGGAGATTCCTGGCGTGCACCACCCAGGAGCAGCTACAAAGTGAATGGTGTGGCAGAACTGGGTAGTGACATGGAATAGGCTTTATACAAAAGGAAGAAACATAGAAGGGGAAGTCAGTATGTTTTAATGTTTTCACTAAAAGACCGCTTCCTTATTCCCCTATGAGGATGGAGACCGCATGGGATAGTTTCACTTTCCTAGGGCCTACAAATTCCAGACATGCACTAAAGTCCACTGTAACTTAGGTGAGAAGAAGTATTCTGCAGAGTCCAAAGTCATATTTGTACTGCTTTTGGGTCATCCAGAAATGTCATATTTCTCTGAGTCAGCTCATAACCAGAGCATGCCTGGGCTGACCCTGTCGGACTGGATTAATGACCTTCCTCCCCAAGCTGTATCATCAGAGGCCTAGCCCTTCACGATAAGCATTCCATGGTCCAAGGCCTCCTCTCCAAGAAGAGAAGATGGGTGGAGTTACAGGTTAATCCATCGGCAGCTGTCACCTGGTGCCAGGCACCTAGCTGCTCTGGCGAGAAGGCAGCAAGGGGGAAGGGGCTTTTCAGAGACCATGTGGCATGAGAGAAGGCAGCAAGGGGGAAGGGGCTTTTCAGAGACCATGTGGCATGAGACCCCTGAACGATGCCATTTTGAACAGACCGAGAGGCCTGGGCAGGAAAGAGGGAGCAGGGGCAGAGAAGTGAGGTGTCACTGTTTGATAGAGCTAATAGAGACTTCCTGCCTGCCCCCTCCAAATTGTTTAAAAGAGTTTGCACAGGAAGAGGAACTCTCTCTGGGGTGTGGTCTGCTGAGGAAGACTGGTGCTGGAGCCTGGCGCCGGAGCCTGGCGCCATGGGCAGTTGGAAGGAAGAACCCCCTGACTGTCCCAGTATGCAGAATTGCACCTGGAGGAGAGTCAAGGATCAGTGAGCAGAAGCCTAGGCCTCTGCACAAGGAAAAGAGAGGCCCAGGAGAAGAGTCAGGTGATAGTCTGGCACAGGGAGCCAGTGAAGGCAGCTTCCCACTCCTATGCCCCCCAGAATGTAGGGGACCTTTGACTTCCCAATGAAATGACGACGAAGCGAATGGGGCTCCGCCGCCGGTCCTAGATGTGCCCCCAGGGTGGGTCAGGTCCCTAAGGCTGCTCGTTTAGCATGGAGAATGAGTGCGGACGCCTGTTGGAAACGCTCAGTAAGAAGGGACAGTATTTAAGACTAAGGAATCGTTGGAGTGGTACAGTTTTTTCATCTCCTGAGAGGATTTTTGCTTTCAGGGAACAAGGTGGAGGAGTCGTACATCCCCCGTGACGACGCCGGGTGTAGACGTGGACAGGATTCAGTCCACAACGCCCAGGAGGCGTTTAACTTTCGCAGAGCCAACTAGATATTATATAGAGCTTTGTGACAATCGTAGAATCGGGATCAAATATACCCTTGTCCTGACGAAGCCACAAGAAATACACGGCTGAAACGCGACTGCGACTGCGTCGACAGAATTAGGAGGAGGCCTATGTTAAATTAATAATTGGTTTTGTTTTGTTTAGGGCGCCTGAAACATAGGGTAGGAGGTTGTGATACCTCTGGTGCTGAGGTGACTTACTCTGTGTGCAGTACTCTGAACAAGGAGTGTACATGTGTATATATAATAATTTAGGGTGTTTGTAATTTTTTTGTAATTTTCTTGTATATAATTTCACTGTTTCGTAATTTCAAAAAGTGTGTGATTAATGTCTTGTTATATGTGTTGTATATATTATTGTTGATATATATGTAGTGATTGTTTTTGTATGTATCCAGTCCCATCTTTTTTGACATATATACTTTATTTAAATGTATAAAGGTAGATATAAGAAAATCCAGATGACAGGTTAATTTATTGTGCTTGGGTCAGAAATAAAATAACTGATTGATTCCTCCTCGCTTTTCTTCTATATTGCATCTTTGATGTTACATGCGCAGGTAGAGGAGGGTGATTTGGGCATACCCCTTTTCTTATTAAGGTTCCCAAAAGAAGCGGAAGTCGGGGAGCGCCGTTGCGCTTCCCGCAAAATAATTCCACAGGGGGTGCCAAGGGCCCACCCTGGTCCCTCGAAGACACTGGTGGGGGCATAGGCCCCCCAACTCTGGGCCCCGGTGATAGTGATGAGTAGGAGGGGGGTGTGCCGTCGTGTGTCCCCCCTCACGGGCCAAGTCAAGCCGGGGAGCGCCATCGTGCTCCCCGTGAAGATGTCCTGGGGCCCGGGACCCCATCCCAGGCCCCGAAGTGGTGGCGGAGGTGGGGGGAGTGCCGCCGCACTCTCCCAAAGACCCACCAGGCTGGAGAAAGCCTTGTGTCTGCCTGCTGGAGTGGGCAGACCAGAAGGGAGCAGCGCTGGCTTCCGCGGCCGCACACTGGGGTGCGGGCCGGACCGGGAGCCAGTCGGAGCTGCCGGTGGTGGGCTCTCCAAGCTGCACTTACCTCCCCAAGTGGCGGAAATGGAGAGGAACTAAAGAGGTGCAAGGGGGCCCGGGTTGGACCGGGCCCAGAAAACAGCAGGAGCAGCCGTGGATTGACTCCCCGAGCTTCGGTACACACCTTGGGGTCCGGGTGGGACCGGATTCTCCAACAAGGCCAGGACACAACGTGAGGTTGCCGGAAAGGCAGCGCAGCTCTCCCCGAAGCAGCGGGAGAGCCGCTGTTCTAATAAGCATGGGCCTGGATAAACGTGCCCCATAATGCCCTGCAGAGCCCAAGAAGGCCTGCAAAAGAAACCGGCTTGGTGATGGCATGTGGTGGCCCCAGGAGGATGGAGTCTCCGCAAAAGGCATTAAAAGGTGCAGGGGGAGCTGCAGGAGCAATGCAGTCTCCCCCAGCATGGAGTAAGAAAGTCCCTCCCTAAGTCTCTGGGGACTTGCAAAGAATAACCCCTCAAGGATGCAGCCCAGGCGTCAACACGATCCTGTGGCTGGAACTTTTGTTCTTCAGCTAAGGGTGCATTAAGGATTGCACCAAGGAGTGAAATGGGAAGGGCTTAGTTTGGGGCTGTCTGGAAGAAGGCATCCCCTGGAGGTGAAGAGGTGTAATTGCACCAAAAATGCATTTACCCATGTTATCTCTTATTAGAGGGACTGAACGTCACATGTGTAATGTGAAGTACCTATTTAAGGTGGAGTCATAAGCAACTGGCTCAATTGAAATATCTGGGCATCCTAGTAAATAGGCCTAGAAAACATGGCTATGGACAGTCTCTCTCCAGTAATAAACACACTAACCACTGGTCATCTAGGCTGGATTAAAATGTAGTTCTTATTATGGGAAAGCGTATGAATCATGGAAATGAATGTGACATTCTTTTTCAACTCTATTTTTGGCATGGTGCCCTTGGACCTCCAACGAGACTCTTAAGGGCCTTAGAAGGCAAAATCTAGACCTTTGTCTATGTGAGTGCCAAGCTTAATTTTTGGGCGTTGAAACTCCATATCTAGAGAGAGTCAGGGGGTCTACGGCTACCCCACAAACAAATTTACTGGATTGGGTACCAATTATGTCAGGCTTTATATGTTGCCTACATGAATAGAATCACTTCCAGGTTGGTATAGAGATGAAAAATATGAGATATGGAGGGGGCTGGCTCCAATGCACTTGTATGAAGTGGGGCAGAGACTGAGTCGGCCACTCTCTTTTGCATGCTTGCTGAACAGTTTAAAAACTTTTCGAGTCCACAATGCTCTACATGCTGAGGGATCTTTATAGCATAAAAGTGAGATTGTAATAAACGAAGGCACTAGCTCTTGGCTTATCTTGAAGGGTTTGGGAACGTTAACAATTGTATTATGGAGTATCTAGCACAGGGATATTGTCGTATCAGAGTATTGTGGGCAGAATATCGAAAGGAAAGTGCCGCCTTTGGTGGAAATATAGATTTACTATACCTAACTCCACTTCTATGCACCTTGAAAATATATTTATCGCAAAGGTACATATATGTGGAGTTAGATATAGAAAATGACTACGTACTTATATTTTGGTATTTCATTCTCAATATTCTGATCCCGATATTTGTGCCATCATTATTCCCATCTCGATATTCCAGAGGCACACCAAATTTGACGATTGATTATGTGTTGTCTGATGGGATTTCGACCTTTGCGGAACTGCTATACAAACTTGTCCTACCCAAATCACAATTCTGGAAATATTGGCAACTGAATCACTGCTTGAGACAACATGCTGGACCCAACACCCATTACACTACACCAGTCAGTTGTTCCCAGACGTCTGCATACGTGGGGATAATTCAAGGGATCATTGTTTCTCGTAACCCACAGCTAGGGGAATTCAAAAACTGTAGGATCAGTGCTTAATTTGAGCAGGTGCTTTCAGGTGCTCAGCACCTGCACTTCTTTCACAGGGCCGGGGGTACAATTTCTGAACCTTCAGGTGGTGGTCTCAATATTAATTGTTCAATTCAAAATAAAAAGAATAACATACATTGCATGGTGATTGGCTGGTAAATGTTCATAGGCAGGCCGGCATACGCCTATCCAGGCAGGCATTATTGTGTATCACCACGTTAGTGATGATGTCATCATGCTGATCACAAATCCAAGAAGTCATCGACAAACTATGGCTTGCATTCTATTCCCTTAGTCTGTTGCACCCTGCCACTGTCTGAGCTTACACCTCCCATTGGATAATTGTAGCTGGGGGCTGGCTCATGACGGAGTTGAGGCAAGGAAGCTGCAAGAGCGCATTTGGAACATGGGAGTGAGGGCTCTTGAGGAAGAATAAATGAAAGTAAGTGTGGATTTTCCAGTTGTTGCGTAGCCAAAGTATCATATCCGGCAGCCCGGCATTGCTGCTGTCCTCAATGTGCTTGATGCGGCTGTGGCCAAACACAGCTTCTGTGCGCCATGGAGTCACCAGTAGAATCTGTGCGCTGCACCCCAGCATGGTAATTGCTGAGCGTGAGTGAGTCAAGTAGGCACCACAGCCATACTTACTGGCATTGGCAGCATTACTGCTGGGGACATTGCCTGTGCTATAGCAGGCAGGATCACAGCAAGCTGAGCAGTGAATGCCGATGCCGTTGTCATCCCTGGACCTAATAATTACAGGCAGCTCTAGCAGTGACATGACCTGCTGTGCTCAAGCAGCTGCCTTTTCTGCAATAAACCCAGTCACACTACACTGATTAATATATGCAAAAAAGCATTTTCATTTGGTGTGCATTTTGTTTTTGCACTCGGTGTAGGTAAGAATGTTAAACACGTCATCTTCTGCTTCTTTAGGAATGACAACAGGAAAACGCAAAGTTCAAAATAGCAGGGACATGTACAGGCTGACGATAGGGGTCACAGGCAGCAGCAGTGTTAGAGATAAGAGACAGCAAGAGTACAGAGGCGAAGAAATAACAAGAGAGGAGAGAGATAAAATGGAGCAAAGTAGAAGAAAAGGAGGAGAGCAAATCAGATACAAAGAGAAAGCAGCCATGTTGTGAAGAAGAGAGCATTAAGAAGAGAGAAGATAGAACAAAAGAATGTAGAGGACAGGACAGAGGAAAAAAAGCAGACAAATATGAAAATGGGGACACAGCTAATCACTGCTAGAGAGTGATAGTAAAGAGCCAAGATCGAGGGGAGAGAGAGCAGAGCATGGATGAAAGTGAAGAGAAAAAAGGGCAGGACTAAAATGAATAGAGGGCAAATCAGAAATACAGGTGTGACAAAGGTGATAGGAAACAATTAGAGAGGTGAGAGGATAGACTCTTAGAGCAAAGACTTAGGGGACAGACACCAGGTCAAGGTTAGAAGGTAGAGACTGAGGCAGTGAGAGTGTTGAAAGTGGGGCTCACCGACGGAAGACGTGAGCGGTGGCCTCCTTGGCAAAATTTTCAGCACCTGCACTTCTTTTTTTTACAAACTAAGCACTGTGTAGGATCAACGACTGTCAAGAACTGGAGCAATATACTTACTACCAAACATGAAAAAGAGTTGCAGGGTAACCAGGCTAAAACTGGGATATTTTAAAATATTGCGTCAGTGGCCGAGCAGCCTACATATTGCCAGGCTGAGTCCAGGTTCACTCTGTTGGAGATGCAAGAAGGCTGACTATGACATTGTACCCATTCTCTTAGAATGACACGAATTAAGTGGTTACTAGATGCGCATTTTGATGCATTGAAGGCTGAACTGAATGTTGAGAACTTGTTAATGGCTCTATGGGTACTACTATGTGACACATATAACATTCCTAAGATCACATATGTAGGCAATGGTTTTTCACCCGTATGGTTGACAGCGAAGGTGGGAATCCTACAAAATCTGACAATATCTCTTTAGGACACATGGCTAGATGATGTGTATAACATGGCCTCCTGTGAAAAAGTTATATATAAACTTAAGTGACAATATTTGAGGAAACGTAGGGGAGTTTCCTTAACAAGAGAGGAGATTCTTTACTTGCAATAAACTTATGTGCGGGGACTCAGATCACGTCGAACAACAAGATAGGAGTGAACAGGTATGAGCATAAGTGAGTGAGGGCGGGATGGGTGAATTTCTTGTTCGTGCTCTTGTTTTTCTTTTTATATTGGAAAATGTCACCTCTTTATTGCTGACCATGATTTGCAAAACCAGAGAGGAAAATCTCTTTATGGGTGTTATGTAATACTTTTGAGGTACTTCTACCTTTATTCCTCATTAAAGAATTGTTAAACATAAAATAAATGTGAGTGTGTGATTTAGGGAAAGGTGGTGAACCCTTGTTGACTGCCATCTGATCCCAAATATTAAAGGCAGTTTTAGGAAACTGGTGAAAATTACAAGTTCGTAGGTGCCTCTTCATTCTCTTCGATGTGATATCCCATAGGGTTATCCCTCCCAAAGTTTATTCCATATGGAGCCACCTTCTGACTCCCTGGTAGCCCATTCAACTATAGTGTACGTAGGTGAACCTTGCTAGTATTTCACTGGGTCTGGCCAAGCCATCTTTCCACAATCATGTTTTTTATTATCCTAGCTTTTCTCTCTGTCCATTTGAATATGAATATAAGCTGATTAACCCTTTCATTTCAACTATGGGCATAGATGTTGGTTCAGGCTGAAATAGGTATAGTAAGCCCAGGCGGATGTTCATCTTCACCACCTTTACGTATTCACTCCACAAAATAAAACAAATGTGCCATTTAGCTAAATCACCCACCATCTGGGCTGTGAGTGCTGGCTCATTTGCTGCTGTGCACCCTTCCACTGCTCCTGTAAGTTCTACTCCCAGGTATTTAACTGAATCGATGGCCCAACACAAAAGGGGTCTGGCATTTAAAAGTATCCCTGCCTAAGGCTCTCTCCCTCTCGTGAGATTTAGATGTTTAGGACCTTCGACTCCCTATTAATCCTTCAGCCTGAGACCTTCCCAAACTTTCCTAAGACATGTAAAACTGTCAGAATGGACGTCTCTTACTATGACAAGAAGAAGAAGGAATAGTCTGAAAAGGCTAATCATATGCTTCATACTTCTAAACTGGCTACCCTTTACTACTGCTGATGTACTAATATTAATGGCTAAAGGCTCTACAACAATGGCAAAGAGAAACAGTGATAGTGAGCATACATGTGTCTCTTCAAAGTGTCAGTTTCTTTGACTGAGACGCCAATGTACCTAACTCTTTCTTATTGTGCTGAGCTGTTGGTGAGGCTGCACTCCTTCATCTGTGGGTTTAATTGCACCTTATCCAGGTCTGTTGCCAGGAAATTCCAGCTCACCCTATCAAAACCCTTTCTCAGCGACATAGATCTTCATACATCACATCTTTTCCACCAGGTGTGCAGTCATGTATATGTTATCCTGTCCTTACCTACACTTCACAAATTAAACAGATATGGCGGTATCAAATAGGGCATTCATTAACCTTATCTAGCCTATTCTAGAACACTTTAGTGAAAATGTTTACATTAACATTTCTCAAAGTAATTGTGATTTATATTCAGTAATGTCTTTCTCTGGCTTATGGTTAAGGGTGATTTCTGTATGTCACACAGTTAGAGCAATACTGTGTCCTACAGGAAGGAATTAACCCCTTGGCTGTGGCGGTAATTCCGCCGCAGCGCTAGGGGGGAGGGCGTACTGTGCGGCGCTCCCATGCTCGTGACGGAACCGCTCCATCACGAGCCTTGGGCGCACTGTGCTTGTGACGGAATGGTTCCGTCACGGTCCCGCCCGCTCAATAGAACGCTCAACGCAGGCGCGAAATCGCTGCCGCGCAAACGTGCCGGCCGGGCCGTGACGGAACCACTCCGTCATTAGCACAGCCCGGCCGTGGCTGGTGATGGAGTGGTTCTGTCACCAGCATAGAAGGGGTTAAACAACAAAGCAAGATGTTTAATGATGACAACTGCAAATGTTTTGCAGCAGGAGCTCGTAAACCCATCCAGACAAAGAACCTTATTTGGCTTCATTCTATTCGACTGCAGTCAGAATCTCCAGAGGCCTTACTGATTCATGTAAATGAGGTTGTCATATAAGGTAAGGATGGCATCTAAGCAGAGTCCAGATATCTACCAATCTCAGTATTATTAGCCAGCTCTTGAGTAAATAGCTGCTTATTCTTTAAGTGGACTATGTTCCAGTTTGCTCTTTCACCCGTCACTGCATGCCTGCCAGGAGCCTTTGAGCAAAGAGTCCTCAGTCTTATTGCAAGCAGTCTGTTTATTTAAAACACCTTTTATAAGAAAATTGTTTTAGACCCAGCAATGCTAATTTGTCTCCAGTAACTCAGAAGACATTTAATTTGTCTCTTATAGAAGTGACTTTTCAAAGCACTGACATGATGTTCTCTCTTTTACACGCTTCCTTCGTTTCTACAAACTGTGTAATGAGATGGTCACCAACTTATGTTCTCTCTCTCTGTTCTCTAGCTGTGAATGCAACTGTACTCCAAAGGGTAGCATTGAAGGCATCCCACTGGATTGTAAAGAGGTTTTATAACCCTTATTTACCATAAACCGTGCAGAATTCCCTGGCTAAGTTTGATTTGTGTAAGGGGTCCCCAAGCAAGCAATTTTGTAATTTCTTAATTCTGGATGTACTTACCCATCACCTTCTCCCCATTTCAAGATTTGACGTATCGGAGATGGAGATCTCCATCACGATGATATTCTGTAGTTTACTGGTGAGAAGATTAAAGAGGAGAAGTGACTGTCCAAAGCACTGCCATGATGTTCGCTCTTTTACACTCTTCTTCTATTTCTACAAACTGTGTGGTGAGGAGGTCTTCCAGTAACGTTATCTCCCTCTGAAGTATAGCTGTCAGTGCAACTGCATTCCCCAAAGGGTTGCACTGAAGACATCCCACCAAACTGCAGAATGGGTTTTATATCCATTATTTACCATAAAAGTGCAGAATACCCTGCGTAAGTTGTGGCTTGTGTACAGGGTCACCAAGCAAGCCATTTTGTAGTTTCTATGCTCTGGGTACACTTCCCCATCACCCCCTCCCCATCTCGAGATTTGAGTGATCAGAGATGGAGATCTTCAACACAATGACATGCTGTAGTTTACTTGTGAGGAGCTGAGAGAGGAAAAGGTCTCTCAAGAAGGATCTGTGTGCCCGAGAAGAAAAAAAGTAATGTCGCTCTCTAGGAGGTGCTCTAGCCGGTAATTATCTAAGTAGAAGCAAATTTATTTTTTCAGGGGAATCGAGAGGATGCAGCCCTAAAAGTGCAGGCAATGACGTTTCTCCGCAGTGTGAAGAAAAAATATTCAAAAGTCACTTTGTCCCATTTTCACATGCTGATATGTTCACCCAGACATGCTCCTAGGATTCCTAGACAACTCTTAAAAAGTAAGGCATTCACTCTAAATTCTGGAGTAAGCTATGGGTGACTTCTCTTCAGGAGCCTTTGTAAATAAATCATATTTAAGTGAACAAGAAATGCACCGATCTATTTTGTTGAAGTATTTTGCATCATTTACTTAGTTTTTCTTGAAACTGATTTACAAAGCAATAGCCACAGCAAATTATCATCTACTCACAATACTTAAGATACTGCTATAAATAGGCTGTTGCCCAGAGAGTAAGCCAATAGCTGTTCCCCTTTAGTTGTCAGAAGCAGTGGCAGCCGGCACGGATTGGGTAGGCAGGGGGAGGGGTTGGAGGGAAGAGGGTATAAAAAAATAAAAATAAAAAATATACCTTCTCGCCTCTTCCTAGCCGTGTCTCTCCTCCGTAGTCCCACGTTCCAGTCGGGCTCTCCTCCGTCGTCCCAGCTCCAGCTGGAACAGGAAGCATACCCAGGCTACCCAAAGTCAATCACAATACTTCAATGCAGCGTTGTGATTGGTCTGAGCGCCGTATTTTGGCTCTCAGACAAGCAGCGGGATCCTGTACATGTTCTTCACCTAGGCTGCAATACAGCCTGGGTGGACGACATGTAAAGTGTGCATTGTCGTTTGGCCAACCCCAGATGGCTGACCAAACATTCATGCACACTTACAGAGTGTGCCTACCACTCCTCCCCCCTGCTCTGAGAGCAGAGCAGAGCAGCCCTCCCCTTCCCGCTGAGATGCCACAGCAAGAGCAAATAAAATGATAATAACCTTGAGTTATTATTCCTTTACTTTGCTTCTAAAAAGCAGTGGAGGGAAGCTCCATCGCCTTAGCGGAGGAGCCACCACTGTTCAGCGGTTTATTGATGCAATTTTTGCAATCTCACTTTAAGTCGTTCTGAAACAGGTGAGCAAAATCAAGACCTGCATTCTGTAAACAGAATAAAATCCTCTGCTTATTCTCTATTCAATCAAGTTAAACATTTTTCTAGACACCAGGCTATGATTCTTCAAGGTTTTTGCTTATTTATGCAAAAGTAAGGTCAGTAAACAATCAAATTCTGCTCCAAAATTGCAGACTAATCCGCTCTTGCATTTTCCTTGTTAAATAAATCCAGTCTTCTCCTAGCAACATTGCTTTTTGGGACTACAAATCAAATTCATGCTGGTGGCAATTCAGCGGTAAGAGCCTTAATCGCTCACACCTCTGCTAAGGTACTCAACTTGAGACCCACAGTAGGTGCTGCAATAAACCTGTTACCATTGAATGTAAGGGCCTGGTCTGCTGTCGTTTCTGTAAACACCCCTGTTCATCCTCTTAATCGAGGAGTTAGTGAGAAGAGGGAGCATTAGGATACCGAAAGGAAGCTAAAAACGGCTCTAATAAATGTTTGTTCCCTTCCAAAACATGCCTTAGACATTTACAGCCTGATTGAGGAGGAACAATTAGATATCCTCCTTCGGACCGAAACTTTGTTAAACAAAGATTCCTGCCCTGACTTGCAACAGGCTCTCTCTACAAACCATGCTTGCCTACACCTACACTGAGGGGTCTTGCAGAGAGGAGGGGTAGCTATGGCATTTAGGAAGCCACTAAAATGCATTCCAGGTTGAGATCCTGGTTGGTGCTAAGGCCCGTGGTTTTGTTATTTCACCATCTACCCTATGCTCCCTTGCGGAAGTTCTGCTGTATAGGCCCCCAGGATATGTGGATGACTTCATTAACTTAATTACCAAGCGCTGGGTCACAAAATAATGAACTATGCATGGTTCACGATCTTGGGAGATTTCAACATGAAGACGGACAACCCATTAGACAGTCTAGCATCAAAACTGTCCAACTCGCTTGTAGTCAAGGATCTTTCATTGACCCTCATGGGCCCAACACATGGAGCAGGCCACACATTAGATGATATATGTTCTAACACTAGAAGACAAAGAAAGGTACGGAGTTCCTCGGTGGCAAATTGGCCACCTGGAGTGTACTTAAAGTAGTGAGGAGGTAGGGGATACCTCCTGTCGGAACTTGAACCCTCTCACACCCAGCAAGCTAGGTGTCATGATTCATCATATGGGTCTGTTGCTCGTCGAGCCGGCACTGCAATGCTCTACCGGCACTCATAAAGGGGCTCTTTCTCGGAGATCTTTTGTTGCTTGCCGTATAGGTGCCGTGGGTGTGAGGGGCCTAGAGACTTGTAGATGGGGTGTGTGGATTAAAGCAGGTAAGGGAATCCTTTGTGATTATTTTTATTCTGAAAAGGCCTCAAACTGACTAAAAAAGGGAAAGGGGGAGTGCAAGTATTTTTTTTTAATGTGCCAAAAAACTTGCTCTACCCCCAGATGGTCAACATGTTTCTCGCCTTAGAATGTCACAAAGTGATCAGGTGGCGATTCCTCAGGACCAGGTGACTAAAAATCTATCTACAGTGGGCGGTGTGGTGCAACGCTACCTACCACTGTTTTTTATCCGTGGGTTATTGCCCTGGAGAAGGGCAGCAAACCTCTTTGGTTTTCATGTGCTGCCTCATCTGATCACAGCGGAGTAATATGGACACACTGTGTGTCTCTGCTCCCGCTCGGAGCTTCGTGGCTCACCTACCCGCTCTGCAGCATTAGGATGTTCTAACATCCCACTAGACCTCAGTAGGCCCAAAGAGGTCCCTTGGTAGGATCATTTCACACTACCCTTTTCCTGGCCATGGTCCCTTCCAAAGAGATAGGGGAGAACAGGGGCCACTTCTAAGAATTGTGCCTGGACGGGTGTATATACCCTCACTGAAGGATATTCTAATAGCCACCAATCCACCACTAAGTGGCTATATAGAGTTAGATGAGGTCAGGGTGAATAACTGGCTCTCAGACTCCACCTCACCAGCTGTCCTTGAAGTCAGCGCAAGACCCCTAGACACCAACTGTCATCTCTTTGGTTTACAAGTGAACTAGCGAGGGTAAGGAAGCACTGTAGGAAGTTGGAACATCTATCGAGGAAACAATATGCAGAAACAGACCAAATTCGGTACAAAGCTGCCTTGAGCACCTGTCATACTAACCTGAAACTTGTACATCGCACTCCAACATTATTGGGAAGGCAAAGAACAATGCAAAATACGTTTTTTGAACTGTGTCAGATTTCACAGGCCCTAAAGACGCTGCACTCCCCTTTGAAACAAATGTCTCCCTATTTACCTATTTACTTTAAAGACAACATTTTAAAAATCCAGGACAACCCCTTAAAAATTCAAAACAAGGAGCCCATTGGTGATGCTGTAAGTCAATTAGTGCCCCTGGCTCAAGACAAAATCTAGCAGTTTCACCCTTCGACATTCGAAGAACTGGAAAGTTTCTTTGCCAAAAGAAAATCTGTCTCCCCCTGGATGCTTCCCCCCTCAGGTTGTGAGGCTAACAGGGTGTAGCCTAAGCTCTACTTTTCAGGATCTCTTCACTACCTCCCTGCACATGGGGGTAGTAACCTCCTTTTGGAAATGGGTGAACGTCATTCTCTTCCCAAAAAGACCTAAAATGAACGCTGAAATACTCTTGAATTTCAGACCTTTTTCGTTGCTCCCTGGGGTGTACAAGAATATTGAAATAATCAAAAATACTCAGCTAATGTTATCCTTGTAAACCTTCAAACTCCTACACATATCGCAATATGGCTTCAGGGCTCTCCCAAGCATCAAGACAGTGCTCATGGAAATAACAGACTCCATCAAATTCACGCTGGATGCTGGGAATAATGAAACATTAATATTGTTAGACCTCACTGCGTTGTTTGATACGATCTCACATGAGCTCACGCTACACTGACTCGCCTACACTGGGGTGGATGTGATGGCTCTAGCCTGGCTGGGCTCCTTTCTCGAGCAGAGGGAACAGGCAGTGTGGCTCAAGCTGTTTTTCTCTGAAGCAAAGATCCTCAAGTATGGAGTTCCTCAGGGCTTGCCTCTGATCCCCACACGTTTTCAGATATATGGCAGTCGCCAGTAGGTAGTTGTAGTAAGGACCAAGTTTCCATAGGAAAAGCATTTTTTGATGTGCTTATAACTTTGGAGTCGTTTGACGAATCTTTACGAAATTTTCTAAAAAGTTTATTTTTTCTCAGATCAGCTCCTATCTTGAAAGTTTGGTTGTGATTCATCAAGGGGGGGCTGAGAGAAAGGGGGGTCCCAAAACGTGTTTTCTCCATGTAATTTCCATAGGAAACTTTAGACAAGGCTAGAGATCAAACTGCTGAACGGAATTATGCCAAATTTGGCAATAGAGAAAGGTCTTGGTCCATAAAGCACGCTTTTGTTTAAATGGGGTAAATCCGTTCAGTAGTTTTTGAGCAATATCAAATTCTGACATCTGATGGGCTGAGGCATTACGAGCACAAGCTTGCGGCTCATTGGCTGTGAACGCTTGATACAGGGAAGTGTTGACAGAGCCATTTTGTGACTCAGTTGAAAGGAGTAGGGGGAAAAAAGAGAAAAATTGTATAAGAGGGTATAGTAGGAACACTGTGAACTTAGTTTAAGCAGTCTGTATGGTGCAGAGGCAGGGAGTTTGATTGTTGCGTTGGCCGTGGAAATCACGTCCGCAGAACAAAGGTGCGCGGTATTGCAGCAAGTTTGCATAGGCTCTGGAAAGCCCGTCCGGAAAACAATGCGCCGTATTGCGACAAGCAGTGTGTAGGGTGCACACAGAGGTAGTGTGAATGTTGCGTAGACCGTGAAAATTACGCACGAACGATGCACGGTATTGCGGCAATGTTCAGTAGGCTGTGGAAATCATATCGGGAAAACAACAATATGTCGTATTGCGGCCTTCCTTTAATATAATGCAGAGTAATGTTTACTTATAATGCGGTGTTCACTTTTATCACGGATAGTGTCACTTTGTTACAGGAAATTTAATATTATGTGGGAGGGCGTGTTTTCTCCCTGTGCGCGGAACAAAATTAATGTTTAATTGGCTGAGGTGTTCCAACAACGAGCTTAATGTTCATTGGCTGCGAACCAATGAAAGTAGAAATGTTGCCAGCCATTCCCTTCCCCTCTGCAGATTAGCAAGGACATCTGATTGGCTGACGTGTCCCAAGGAGGATCTTCCCAAGCTTAATGTTCATTGGCTGGAAACCATTGAAAGTAGAAGTATTGTCAGCGATTCCCTCCCCCTTCGTGGAGTATCAGGGACATTTGATTGGGTAACGTGTTCCAAGCAGGACCTTCCCAAGCTTAATGTTTATTGGCTGTGAAGCATTAAAAGTAGAAGTGTTGGCAGCCATTCCCTCCCCCTATGTGGAACACCATGAACATTTTATTGGCTAACGTGTTCTGAGTACACTTAAATGTAAATGTAAATGTGTGTGTCTTGTAAAGCGCACTGCTACCCGGAGGTGTCCTGGCGCTATAGACCGCTGGGGAACCCGTCCTGGCTTTCCCTGTTAGATGTTCCCTCCTGGGTATCTCCAAGGTGAAACCAGGCATCCCCGGCGTTTGTGGGGAGCCGTTGTGGAGATGAGGCAAGCTAATGCCCAGAGTTGCTGAGTGTAATCCCTGGTTAGAGTAGGCACCGAGGTGAGAATTATCGAGTCCGCTGACCCTGGTTCACGACCCTGCCGCGTCGGGAATTGACCCCTGGTCCCGGGCCGTCCTCTGCTTCTGGGTCTGCCGCCTCTAACCAGTGAGCCACACCACTCCACTCCACGTTTGCTCCTTATTGGGTGGGAGAACGGTTCACTGTTGTCAGCCATTTTGTGACACACTTCAAAGGAGTACCGGAAAAAAAAAGTAGCAGAGGGGAGGGTAGGAACACTATTAACTCTGTACAGAGGTCACAAGGTGGTGGACAAGGACTGTGAAGGTAAAAATAGTTTTTTATATATTTTAAGGGCCATTTACACAAATTGTGTGGGGCCTACAAATCACGTCAGGAAAATAACAGACTGTGTTGCTGTCATCTTTTTATTAAGTCAGCAGGTGGCATACTTCACAGGAGCAGTATTTACTTATAAAGTGGTGTTAACATTTCTGACGGGGAGTGCTACATCTTTGGAGAAAATATAATATGCAGGAGGCGGATGGAAAAAGAAAGCCGCTGTTGCGGTCTTCATTTAAATAAGGTTCTGAGTAGGCTACTTCTCGGGAGCAATGTTTACTTATAATGTATAGTTAAAGTGTGGTGCTTACTTCTGTCCTTGCAGCAAAATAGTAGGAGTGGTTGTGCTGCAAAAATGTAAGTCTAGGTTTGAAACAGTTTTTATCAAGCAAACACGAATATACTTTCTTAGGAAAGTGTAGCTGTATATATCAGAGGGGTGACAAATAATAACGCAATTCATAAAATATCCCTTAAGCGTGGCCACACCCTCCTTTTTTTGTTGCCTATAGTTTGTAAAAGTTTTGCCCCATATTCTTGTTCATATAAGAGGGCATCAGTTACTTTTAGATAAAGTAGAAAATAAGCTCTACAAGAAACAGTACATCATCAAAACATTAAATGAAGCACTATATATCCAATTTTTTTTACTACTATTTTGTAAAATATTGGCAGTGTTACAAATTGTGAGGTAGTACGTTTTCAACGGCAATAACTGTAGTAAATTTTGTTAATGTCTTGCACAGATAGATCTCCAACCCCTTTAAAGTACTATAAATACACAGTATTAAAATGTACAGGGTGAGTTTGTAGTATTCCACAGGAGAAGAAGAATAAGGAGTGCAACAAAAAAAAAACATTTTTACAATTTACATTCTGTAGAAGTTGGGAAAGTTTTGTCGTAGTGCTTAGTGGTTGCTCACTGCTCTGCTAACAGATCACGTACTCTTTTAAGAACATATAGGAAAGTAGTAATAAACACACTACTATTCCTATATATTCTATAGGGAGAACGAGAATAGGAACCACAACAGATAAAAAGAGAAATACCAAAATAACAATGAAGGGTTTATCAAAGGTATAGAGTAAAAAAGTATCTATGCAACAATCTTTTTTCAATCTGCAGTTTCGAAAAATATTGTCTCTGTAAAAATATCTGATCAAGTAAGTTATAAAGGTCAGTAAGCTGTATTTCAGATGGTTTACTCCTGGCGGCGACACATCTCCAATTCCTCTTGTGTGAAAATAAGACACTCTACTACAATATAGAGAGTGTCACTAATGCCACACAAAAAAGGAAAAGGAAAATAAAGTCATAAACACAAAACAAGATCAATAACAAATTATTTTCCAGCTGTGAATATGTTCAAAGCTTTTTTTCTCCAGAACTTCAAAATCTTTCGTCTTTGTGCCGACGGCTCATAAACTCCTCTGAGATCATAATGACTGTGAATATTATAATATACATATTCACAGTATATGATCAAAGGGGGCAAACAGAGTAAGAAGCAGAAGCTGGTGACGTTGCATATAAATCTTTAGTCTTTGCGCCGACTGGTCACCAACACCTCAGAGGTCTAGTATAGTGTTAATATTATAACATACAAAGTCACACTATATGAGTTTAAAGGAGCCAGAAAAGGAACAGGGTTTCCTCTATTCTGTCTTTTTCTCATTACAAGCTGCTGACGTTACATATAAATGGCAAAAACAACCAATAACACTTTTTTCTAAATACAAATCTTTAAATATTCACAAAAAGCTACGTATTATAAATATCTACTATGCCATAATCAAACAACTTACAACTCCGTAATATGCTTTGTTGTTGCAAAAGAAGAATCCGTTGCTAGAAAAGGGAAGCTGCATCACAGAATGGACACGTGTAAATAACTAGCAAAAACAAAAGTAATCGAACAACAAGTGTGGATTATATACTTTTTGGTTATTGACTAGTCTATGGAAGGAAGATACGGCTCCACCCATTTAGATGTCACTTTTTACAGTTTACATGTGCTCCCGTTTGCACTGTTCCACTTGTGCACGTGTTGGAAAAAGTTACAAAATGTAAAGCGGTAAAGGTTTCAATTTCGATCCTCACAAGTATAAGTTCCTTAATATGTACATACATTGGAGAGCCTAAAAACTGTTACCTGGCAAACCGTGTCATTTCCTTTCTCATGACTAAAAACATCTATCAATTGCCATAATTCTAAATAGAAGATATTGAAAATAAAAAATCAGAATAGAAGAAAAAAAAGTATGTGCTAATATTTCTCATCACTATGGTTTTAAATTAAAAAAATGCCAGCATTTGTAAATCGTACAGCTACGTCCGGAGAGGTGTCCCGTCACTCGGGGGCATCGGAAAGATTAAGCAAGATGTTGCCCACAGAGACATAGTGGTGGGCTAACGGCTCACTGGAGCCGAGAATCGAACTGTGAACGCTGTTGTTCAAGTCAGGTATCATAGCTGCTGCGTAACACTTTTTCCACACTTATATGTTAATTAGTGTTAATTAAGTTTTAAACATTGTTAGATTACAACTTATAACAGACTACTGTTACAGTTAGTTTTTCACTACAAAAAGAATGTCTTTTTAAAATGTACTTGAAACAATGTAGGTTTCAGGGACATTGTAATTAGAAATTAGCATTAAAAAAACTATAAAATTCACTGAAAAATACCATAGGTTTCAGGAACGTTATAGTTAGTTGGACATTTCACTCTCACAAAACCATAGAAATTCCTCCATTATAGTTAGTTCAGCTAACTATAACTCACGACCCTCAATGCATGGCTGATGACGTCACATATTACATCATTCATGACATGGTCAGTGGCATCACTGATGACACCAGTGATGATTTCTCAAAAGCCGTTACCATTGTGCACACGTGCCCCCTGGCGAATAGTGGTGCAGGGAGGGGGCGGGGCCTGACATAGCAAGTGTGCAAATGCACCCCCTGGTACATTGTAAGTTGGTGGATTAAGTTGGGGAATTAAATAAAGGCAGATGCGTCACTTTGTAAACCCCTGCGCTACATCATACCTGCAACAGGAAAGCAACGTAGAAGTGACACAGTTAAATCTATGAAATGAAATGAAATACCAGCATTTGTAAAGCGCACAGCTACCTCTGGAGAGGTGTCCCGGCGCTGAGGGACGTTGGGAAGACTAAGCGAGCTATTGCCCAGAGTCACATGATGCGGGACTAACCTCCCACTGGGGTTCAAACCATGATTCCAGTGATCCGGAATCATTCACCCTGGCCGCTGCGCCACACCTCTTCCATGAGATTTAGTTGCAACACTTCTACGGCGTCAATGCATCAAATCCTTATGCCTGCTTGAAGCAGACTTAAGGGGTGATGCAGGCCTTTTCATATGGTGCTTGACCCATGTCAAGTGGCACATTGCTGGGGTTGCATCTGATTTCAGACACACTCCAGCAATGGGTCAATTTTGTGCACATAGATATGTTAGGAATACTGCGTATCTGTAAATCATTGCAACATGGAGCGCCATACAGTAATCCATGGTGTCGCAAAGAGAACTCACTGAAAAGTTTTACTGCAGGGATGCAACAATTTTCATAAATGAAGCATATTGAGGTAGACCAGATATAGAGGTCCAATCAAATGTCTTTTCAAAAATTCTTTATTTTTCAAATCTCTTTTCTTTATATTCACACAAGTGGTCCAGCCAAAACATTTTGTTCATAGACCGCATAATAAACTTGAGGAAGTGCTTAGCAAGGTATCTGATGGGTGCGCTCTTTTGCCCTTTAGAAATTCTGAGTTTCCAATAAATTTGAGCTGCAGCTTTTATTGTTGCATGAATTCAGGAAACCTTTAACTATATAAAGAGATTAAGCCCTGATGAAGTTCCAAGTGTTTGTGGAACGCAAAACTTTGGCTGGACTACTTGTGTAAATATAAAGAAAAGGAATTTGAAAAATAAAGAATTTGTGAAAAGACATTTGATTGGACTTCTTTACCTGGAGCACCTCCATCTGCTTCATATACCCAGGATCTTTTGAGCAATGGCATAAATGAGGCTCTCCATATTTTAAATTCATAGAAAGCACACACAAATGAGAGGGAACAACATTTTTACATGAAGAGGAACGTTTGGCAATGCCAGTGCCAAACATATGATTCTCTTGAGATTCTCCTCATATTTGTAGATACAATTAGAATGGGCCACAAGGCTAATATTAGTCTATGTATAAAAGCTGAACAATATGCTCAACTGGTTACAAGCACCCAGAAAATTACTTGCAGGCTCCAGTCAGTGAATATATAATAAAGAATGAATGCATGTGGCTGATGTGAAAAAGTGGGATTCTGTTGCACTACCCCATCCCTTTTTGCCTGCCTTTTTCGTGCAATTTTGACTGTAGAGTACTGGGTCCTTGCTGTCAAGGTTCCCAGTACCAGTGTTCTTCCTCTAAAAACATGAACACAATTGGTACTTCTGCCCCCTGTAAGGCCATAGTAAGTAGTACCCTAGGTACCTAGGGCCTGGAGGCTGTAGAGGATTCCCTGGGACTCGCTCACTAGGACCATGAAACTTACCCTGCAATGGGCATGCCTTGGGACCAAGTTGACATAGCACACTGCCTGTGTGCCTGCCAGCTAACACTGCCTAAGATAAAGGTAAGTTGCCCCTATAGCAGGCCTTACCAGCCCTAATACTGGGTCACTATTTCCCAGGTGTGGGCATATCTGCATGAGCAGATAAACCCTTACAGAATTAGGGTATATTCCCTAATATTGTAAGTGCCAGATAAACTGTAGAGAGCACATGGGTTTGGAACCTGACAACCCAAGTTCCACAGCACCATGATGGCTTCCCTGAACCCAGGAGTGTTTGGTGCCAAACAGCTCCTTGCAATACATCTGCACTGATGCCAGTGTGAGCTTTAATAAAACATGTACTCAGAGGTGTCCTGTGAAAACCTATCAACCCTGGTGTGGGCATTGACTGGCCTTAGGCAGCCTGTCACCCAAAGACATGTTTCTAGACCCCTGGGTGGAGATCCTCTACTCTCTGGAATCAGAAACAATGCACATCCTGGGCAGAGGTGTCAAAACTCCTCACCAGGATGTACAGGTGCTTGAAGATGTAAGCTTCAAAGGACAATTACCTTTGTAATGTGACTGCCAGACTCTCCTGCTAGCAGCAGATAGCAGCCACTGGTAACACTCCCACTTTGGGAGGGAAAACCGGCAGGAAAACTTAAAAAGGCTAGTAGGTTTGCCCACCTATTCCCAATCCACCTCTCTGGTGGAGGAGGCAAAGTTAAACACACTTTTCCTCTCCTCCATCTTAAAGATGAGGGGACCAATCCAATGCCCCCTCACACAGGACGGTGGCATAATAGACAGTGTTGTCACCCCAGTTATGGTGCCCATTGACCCTACCCCTTATTTCCCTAAACAACTCCTAAATTTATTATTTAGGTGTCTCCTTCAGACCAAGAAAGGAGTTTTGACAGACAAGAGAAGAAGACGGAAGACAGCCTCTGATGGACAGGAGTTGAGCTGCTGCAGGAAAGCTCGGCAAAACCGCATCACCTGGCCCCGGTTTGGCACTGGGCCTGCCATTCTCCAGAAACTCTGCAAGGCCTCCAAGAAACCCTAGAGACCTTTCAACCTCCACCAAAGTGCCAAGAATCTGCCTTGTGACTAGAGGCCCATAGACCCTTGCATCCGCTGGTACCAGAACTCTACAACCGCAGTAGAAGAGGATCAGCACTAGTGTTGACGCGACTCTACCCGGTCAGAAGAAAACTTCGCAGCAGGACGGCCTCCATGACTTCAAGGGATTCCTCTCTGCCCCTTGACCTGAGCTGTGCCCCTCACAGTGCCCGGAGCCCATACCCTCCTGCAAGTAGCCCTGACAGCATCCTCCTGCCCATCTTTCACTGCCTGCCTGACCACAATCTCCCTGTGACGGTCCAACAACAGCAAGACTTCTCCATCTGATCGAGAGCAGCCCACCACTGGCGACCGCAATGGTAACATGTTGGCTGTCTGCTGCAAACATATCCGCTTCATTGCTCTCCGCTGTGAATTTAATTGCCAATATCGACGCCTCGGCATAGATACTGAATCCTGCACCTCTTGAGTGCCCCAGTTCCCCACCACCCAAATTGCAGTCACTGTTAGATTGAGACACCTGCAGCCTGGACTGGAACTGTAAGTGGTATAGGTACCTGTTACACCGTACCATTGTTTTCCTCCATAGTATAATTTAAAACTGCTTTGAAATTTTCACTTTCAAACTTCTGAAACCTGAAAAGAGTTTTTAATAACAACTGTAATTACTGTAATGTGAAGGCCTTGGTTTTAAAATAAAATACAAACAAAGTGTAATTTTCTTAAACTGGACTGGATCTCCTTCTTGATTTGTGTGTCCATTATTGATCACTGTTGTGCAATAAATGTCTTACACTCCTCTGTGTTAAGCCTAAGACTGCTCACCCACAATACCACAAATAGAGCACTTTGGATTATACATTGAGCCCTGTACACATTTGTGAAACCTGTGGGCTCTGTGCACGGTATTACCACCTGGTGGTAATATCATATACAGAGCCAACTTCCTATAGTTGTTTCAAATTTTCTGTAGTTCTTTAATTCAAGCATGCTGGGAGATATAGTTTTGTATTTCACATGCAGCCACTATGTCAAAGGTATTTTAAAAAGCATTAAAGGTGCCCCTGGTCTAACAAACACATTTTAAGTTGATAACAAAAAATTGTAGAAATGGGGAAAATCAGTGGAAGAAGATCCAAGTCTGAAGGCCGCAAAAATTAAGGTCACCAAAGATTACCACCTCATTGTTTCAGAGTTATCTTTGAGGGAATTAGAACTCAGAGTGCACATGTTTTTTCCGCATACATGAAAAACATGAAAATAAATCATGTAATAAACAAAGGTAAATGACAGTCACAGGTTTTAAAATATAGCCTCTAGGACAGCATCCCAAAAGAGAACGACAATAAAGGAGCTAGAAAACATAATAAAATTAGGTACATAAAAGGTTTGGGCCTTATTTAAGAAATAAGACAGCCATTTGATGCCAGTGACTCAAATGTTCTGCAAATGCCATTTGGAGATAAGACTGACAGTATGGAAGACCGCATAGTGATGCAAGAAAATTACAATTTTGGGATGGAGAAAAGCTCCTTGACAAATTGTATGAACAACCATACATTTGAATCTGGTTTCAAGGTGCCGTGCATCAGAAACGGTGCTCTGCTCAGAAACCCGCGGCTGGTGCTTTTAAAAGTTGATGCATGGAATACCTAGGCCACGTGCTCTTGAATCGATCTTGCGGCCCTTCCAGCCACTATCAGACACTCTCTGCCTCTTTATTTCACTCATGCAGGTTCCTGATTTCTCCCTTTGCAATGGTTTTTCCGTCTTTCTTTTCCTATTTCTTTCCCAATTATGTGTTCTATATTCTCCTGCTCATGGTCAATGTCAGATGAGAAATAGTAATTGCTGGTTCCCAAAAAGAAGTTCAGGTGGGTCCCACCGGGAACTGCTGGCTCAAATTAAGCACTGGCTGTGCCACAAGAATGTGATCCTACATTTGTTTTACAATCTCTGCAGGTTGATTTGAATCTAAACCAGGCTGTCTTTACCCTTATGATCTGCTTTTCAACTTTAAAGGCCCATTGTGACCCTGGGAGAGATTTGGCCAAATTCGAGAACTTGACTTATCACTTTCCAAGAGAGTTTAGGTACTTATAGTCAAATTCTTAGCCCATCCCTTCGTTTTACCATTGATAAATGCTGAACTTCAGGTCTCAACATTTGATATACTAGAAAAAGTGGTTTCAATCAGGAATATTTTGCTTGTGACTGTTAACCTCATTTCAATGATGTTGTGAACTGTGGACATTGCAGCTATAGACCCTTGTCTAAGAGTGTTTCTGGTACTGTAGTTAGTCCAGGGCTTTACTCTGGAGCTGTATTATGCATTTCACATTAAAAAGATCATTGCATCCTACTTTCCCTGCTCCTTCACCAGTTCATGGACAAATTTACCATTTACTTGATGTGAACATGGCAGTGTCAACCTACCTGTCCAGGTCACACAATTATTCAACTATGCAAGTAAAGATTTGTGAATTTTGAGCCTTTTGTAAAAGCAGGGAAGGTTTCACACTGTACTCGCAGCATTTAGACTGCAGGGTCCCAAAACAATTTATAGGGTCCCACTGCCTGCAGCGCAGAATACAAGTGATGTTGAATACTGAGGATGCCTACTGTTGATTCCACTTCATGTCTCTTTTTCCTTGAACCTACATTTTCTATTCTCCTATTCTATTTCTTTAGATAATGCTTGCAGGTTCTTTTCAGTCCCTGACTTTTCCCTTGGTCACAGCTTGCTAGAAAAGGGGTTTTCTGGTTGGCTATAGTATGCACCTAAGACTGGCAGAATCCACCACTCTAGTCAGGATAAGGGGATTGCACATCAAAAATAGCTACTGCTCACACCCTTGGTAGCTTGGCATGATCAGGGAGGCTTATCTCAGAGGCAGCATGTAAAGCATCTGCATATAGCATAGAGAAATACAGTGAAAACACTAAAAATGGACATAAAACCAGTTTAAAAAAATCCAATATTTATCTGTGTAAAACAAGACTAGAACTATAAAAAAAATCCAACACACAGAGATCAAAATATGAACAATGCAAAAATAGTATTTATATACAATTCCTTGAAGTCAATAGCTCCATCCGGGGCTATCGCGGCATCGTGAACAAACAAATCCAACTGTTCCGGCCCTTGGAGGTGTTGCGGGCCAGAAATGTGGTCGGGGAGACTCATAACACAGTACCTTTGGAGATGCAGGCATTGAATCTTTGAAGTGACATGCGTTGCAGGTCGAACTTTGTAAGTTTGAAGTCAGGAGCACCAGCGTCGGCACGCGTGGGGGCTGCGGTGTGAAGCAGAGCAGTGGTCGGTGCGGTATCTTCAAGTCGCGGTGCAGGCAGGGGCTCGGTGACGGTTGGCCAGCAGTACTGGTAAGACTAGGCTGTGGTGCAAAGTGGGACCGTGCCTGTTGCAGTGCTAACACGTCATGGTGCAAGCAACAGCGCCATTGTTGCTGAAGCGCTGTCACTGGTGGACCCAAGGCTGCGGTGTGAGATGTTGCAATACGGTGTGCAGGGCCCACAAGATGGTGTCCAAGAAGAAGCATCAGTTGACGATTTGGAGTTGATGGCGATGGCGTCGGTGGGCCAAGGCTGTGGTGTGGGATGGGGTGGTGCGTCAATATAACTTACGAGCGGTGGCTCCGAACCACGGTGCAGGCAGAGGCATTGCTGTCAGCTTGGAGTGGCGTTGTAAGTGAGACCAGGGCTGCGGTGCGAAGAGGGACAGTGCTCCATGTTTTCCATGAGCGGTGTTCACAGGCCACAGTGCAGGCAGCAACATTGGCAACAGCGTTGTGGCATCATTGGGATTACCGGGGCAGGAGTGTGATGTGAGGCGGTAGGGAGTGCAGTGCCCACAGATCACGGTGCAAGATGTGGCTCGGTGGCGGCGTCAGACAGCATCGTCAGTGAGACCAGGGTTGCTGTGCAAAATACGTGGTGACCCCTGCTGAGCCTTCAGGTCACGGAGCCGGCACCGGCTTCATTGCTGGCATTGGGTTTCCGTTCTCCTCTGTGGCAGCTGAAACATCCAGTTCAAGAAGCTGGTACCTAGAAGATGTTGAGGTCTTTAATTTTTCTGAGACTTCCAACAGGAGGCAAGCTCTACATCAAACCCTTGGAGAGACTTAGTATGCAGAAAGAACAGTCCAGTCCCTTCCCTACCCGAAACAGAATCAGCACTGTGCAGGCCAACCCAACAAAGCGACAACAGCAAAGGGGCAGTAGTTCTCCTGGCAACTCTTCCAGCTCTTCTTCCTGGCAGGTTCCTTAGTCCAACATTATTCAAAAGTTCGGGGGGCAGGGCTCTAATATTTATACCACATTTTCCTTTGAAGTTGGTAAAACCAAGTTCCTCTGGCACACAAAACCAGTTCAGCCTGGCTCAGGCCAGGGTCACCACAGGAGGTGTAGACAGCATTGTAAGAGGCAGCTACAGCATTTTGAGGTGCGAGCAACAACTATTCTCACTACTCTAAATGCAGCAAGGTCCATTCAACCTGGCCATGAGTCACCTAGGAAAGGCAGGACCCACCTCAACTTCCCCCTTGTGTCTGTCTAGTATGAATGCACATCCTTTGCTCCTGTCACTCTGAAACCCAGATGGGGAATACACAAATGGCAGAGGCCCATAGGATGGTCAAACATGAAAAGGCTCATGCTCTAAAAGTGCCATTTTCCAATACACAATATAAAAATCATCTTTACAAAAGATGTATCTTTAAATTCGGAGTTCAGGAAGCCTAAACTCCATCTTTCCAGCTTGTCCCAGTGCAAAGATATGCTTGTAAGATGTTACAAAGCAACTCTATTGTTAGCCTATGGGAGAGATAGCCTTTCATAGCCATGCAATATTTCACTATCAGGACATGTAAACCACACAAGTAAATGTCCTACCCTTCGCATACACTGCACCCTGCCCATGGGGGTACCTTGGGCCTACCTGAGTCATGCCTTACATGTAAGAAAAGATAAATGTCGAGACTGGCAAGTGGGTACACTTGCCAGGTCGACATGGCAGTAAAAACTGTGCGCAGACACTGCAGTGGCAGGTCTGAGAACCCTTTGAGAGAGCCATTTGTTTTACAGGCCCTGGGCACTAAAAGTGCACTGGGGCTTAGTAGTAAATCAAATAAGCCAATCACTTTTTCTAGTAATCAAATAGCACTGATAAAGTGCCCAGAGTCCTAAATACAAAAAAACAAGGTCAAAAACAAGAGGCCAAAAAGCAAAAAGTCTGGGGGTAAACCCACTGAAAAAGCCAGGTTGAACATAGCTTTTCTAAATTTCTATTGCTCCTTTATAAAGTTTATCAGTAAGAACATTATGTTAATAAAATCTAACAAACAAAATTGTTATAATTTAAAAGAAATCAAAGAAAGTTGTAAAGGCATTACAAAGAAAAGCATTACGATGCAAATTAGGAACAATGCAGATTAAATTTAAAAAATAAAACTTCAAAAATGCGCAACATTAGAGGGGCTCAGGGTGGGCTTTAAAATGAATAGTGGCAAGGCACGAAATATAAAAAGTGCTTAGACAATGCAGACTAACAGATAAATGTCTCAAGAAGAAAATATTGTTCAAAAGGAGGGTGGAGCAGA
The DNA here is from genome assembly GCF_964263255.1 of Lissotriton vulgaris. Classification (NCBI taxonomy): domain Eukaryota; kingdom Metazoa; phylum Chordata; class Amphibia; order Caudata; family Salamandridae; genus Lissotriton; species Lissotriton vulgaris. Next base: position 447,247,325 of record NC_141693.1, on the reverse strand, counting down.
AGCTAATCCAGACGGTGTAAAGAAGGAAAACGATGAAGGCATTTTGAGATAGGAAGGAGAATAAAGGGTTTATGGGAGTAATCCCCTGCATAAAGCTAAGGAAAAGAAGCCAAAAGACCAGAGTGTTATAGAGGAGAAATAAAGGAGGTTCTCAGGGAGGGGTAGATTGGCCCAACACACACCCAGAAAAAACACAACAGAAATAAAAACAAGCAGAAAGAGTGGCACACAATGATAGTTTTCTTGGCACATGATATAATGTGGAGTTATTTTTCCCTACCTGATAAGTGTCAAAAATAACATATTCATTTCACATTAGCTGAAATAAACCTCCAACCACAGGTAAGCAGCTCTGTGAGGAGGTGCAGTGATGCAATGGACACAAATATGATGTGGCGCCCAGCTAACCCCCAGCTGTGGCCGTGCTCTCTGCTTCACTCTCTCTCTCTACTGCTGCGGTCGCTTCACTGCCCGACTCGTTTTGCTCTATTTTCTAAAAATAAATGTCCCTGAGGCCACCACCGCAGGGTTGACCTTGAGAGGTTATTAGGTTTTGCGCTGTCCACATCCACTGCCAGTGGCACCACTCAGACCTGTCTTCACCTAGTGCTAAGGAGAAGTGGCGGGTGACAGGCCCGATTCAAAGAGTATGTTTGTGGCACTATGTCAGTCACAGTCAAATTTGGGGCACAATTATTTCTCACAAGGAAATCCCCGTTTAGCTTTTACCTCTCCTGTGTAGACTCCACAGTGGCACCTGCAAACATGTCCTGTTCTTTGTTGGGGTAGCGGTTCTGCAGCAAATCATCCAGCACTCCTGAGACTCTACTTAAGAGAGCGCATGGTGGTGGTGCACGTCACTGCTGCATTTTAACAGCACAGCTTGGGGCTGGCCAAAAATGATGCCCAGGTGCCTCATTGGTAGCACTTTTGCACGCTACAAGATTGACAGCCCTTGGACCCAGATATACAGTACGCTGCGCACCGCACCACCACTATGCTATGTGGTGGGTGCAGCATTTGCAAGCAGGTGTTCTTGCACTTCATACACGTGTGCAGTGCTGCTCACCGACAGCCGCACATGTGGGTCTGGGGGGTGGTGTGTGTACATCACTGTCAGTGTCCCTAAATATGAAAGGCCACAGGATACCAATGTTGCGCAGCCGCCACCGCCCCCAAAATAGTGCCTCCTGGGGCGGACCGCCCCACCGCTCCACCCCCAGCTATGCCACTGAAAACAATAGTGGATTTTGGTCATTTTGTTTAATTTGAATTTGTTGCATGAGCTTTTTCTTCTTGCCTGTTTCGGTGACTGCAGTAATAATCCTATCCTTAAGCACCAGTCATTCAGGTATTGAAACTTTACCTTTTCCAATTTAAACAATAAGGAACTTCAAACTCGTCGACCCCCCTACTCGGCAACTGGTGGTCCAAGCCTTCATCCTCTCTCGGCTGGACTATGGGAGTGCACTGCTGCTTGGAGTGAATCAGGCAGAGGCTACTAGGCTGCAAAGGGTGCAGAATGCCGCGGCGTGGGCCATTGTTGGCCTTCCAAGACGTTGTTCTGTCTCTGCAGTCTTGACCTCCCTTCACTGGCTGCCGGTGAGACAGAGAATTAAATTCAAGGCTCTTTGTCTTACTTTTAAGATCTTGAAACTCTCCTCTCCTCCAGCCCTTGCGGGTCTTGTTTCCCCCTATGTTCCCACGCGGGCTCTCAGGTCGGAATCTCTTCATATGGCGATTAAGACCAGATTCAGATTGAGTAGGATGGGAGGTCGTTCTTTTCGAGTTCTGGCGGCTGGATTGTGGAACTCTCTCCCTGTCCATATTCGTGCCCTGAACAGCCTGACTCTTTTTAGACGCGCCATAAAAACCCATCTGTTCGCTACTGCTGACTGATTCCCTCTCTTTTCAGCGTCTGCTCGCTACTGCTGACTGATTCCCTCTCTTTTCAGCATCGATTTGTTGTGTTGTGGCACTTGATCAGGCGCCAGGACGCCCCTTCGCTGGGGCAGCTGTGCGCCTAAAAAAAGTTATTAACATAACATAACATAACATAACAATCTTAGACGGAGTTTCCACCGACTGACACCATTGCGATTTCAGGACCATAGCGGATTGGAACTCTCGCCATCTGCGGGATTACAGCGATTGGCGACTTCACACTCGGGTGTTTCGGACGTTGTCCTGGACTTGGGGACAATGCCACATGGATCTTTTTGCCTCTCGCCTGAACAGACAGCTTCCCCTGTTTTACAGCTGGCGTCCGGATCCGGAGGCTCTCGCCACGGATGCCTTTCTCCAGTCTTGGCCGCCTCTCCTTTGCTATGCGTTTCCTCCCTTCATGATGATTCCCAGGGTCCTGGCCCGCTCGAAGCGTTTTCTCTCGGAGATCATTCTCATCACTCCTCTTTGGAGGGCTCAGGCGTGGTTTCCAGTTCTTCTCGAGATGAGTTGCTCCCCGCCGCTCCTTCTCCCCAACAGGTGGAACCTGTTGCTGGACCCTCTGCTGGAGCCTCATCCCCTCATTCTTTCGGGACATCTCCGTCTTGTGGCGTGGTGGATTTCAGGGGACACTGGCAAGTCTCAGGCCTTTCTTCAGACGCTGCCCGATTTATCAGTGAAGCTTGGGCCCCCAACACACACAAACGTTATGTGTCAGCTTGGAAACGATGGTATGATTGGTGTTCACAACGGCCAGTGGATCCCTCTTCTGCAGATGTTACTCTAGTTCTGAATTTTCTTGCTTCTCTTGCTTCTTCTGGTTTGGCATACAGAACGGTAAATAACTTTCGTTCTGCTATTTCTGCTGGTCATGTTCCTGTGGACAGTAAACCTATTGGAGAGCATCCTTTGGTTTCCAAATTACTCAGAGGCATCCGGATGGTAAAACCTCCTTGCCCTAAGTATGTCACCTTATGGGATGTCTCCGTGGTTTTGCATTTCTTGAATTCCTGACCTGCTAATTCCTTGCTCTCTCGTAAGCAATTGTCGGCCAAACTGACTATGTTGCTATGCCTGTTGTCCTGCAAGCCCGTTTCAGATGTCCGTGCTCTGGATCTTGCCGGACGCACCTTCTCTCCGGAGGGTGTTTCATTTGCCATTTCTCGCCGTACTAAGTGTAACACGTCTTCTGTCTCTTATCCTTTTTTTCCACACTATCCGAAGCTTTGTGTGGTGCAATGCATTAAGGATTACGAGGTGAGTACTGCACCTTTTCGACATGATTTGCAGGGTCAACTGCTTATAGCTTTGCAAAAGCCTTTTAAGCCTGTCTCTCCCGCTACCTTGGCACGCTGGGTGCGCTGGCTTATGTTAGAAGCGGGCATTGACGTCTCCGTCTTTGGGGCCCACTCTGCTCGGGGAGCCATGGCTTCTAAGGCTTTTTCCTTGGGGGTTGGCCTCCAGGATATCATGAAGGCCGCTGATTTGTCTTTGGAATCTGTATTTAAAACATTTTATTTCAAACCTATTGTTGATGTGGCTTCTGTTGTGGCGGCTAAGCTTTGAACGAGCCTAATCGGAGCCTCCGTCCTGACATACAATTTAAAATTTGCTAACATTCGTGCCAAGAATTTTCAATTCTATTAAGGACAGGAGGCGAGGCTATCCCACCCTTATTCACAGTCTTTATATTGTGTTGATTTCTGCATTATTGCTATGCCATTGTGTTGATTATTCTATGACTTGTTTCCCGCCCTGTTTTGAACTTTGTACTTCTTCCTTTTGGGAATGGCCTTTACGGCTCTGTTTTTACTTCTTCCAGGCTCCGACCTAAATGAGTTGTGCTGCGAATTTCTCCTTTTCTTGGGTCTACTGTTGTTCCTGTGGCTATGGGAGGTTCCTTCGTCCCTACATCCGGATGATGACTTCTCCATGGGACGTCCTTAATGGATTGCTGGACTTACCGTTTTTCTTCCTGTATGGTTCTGGACAAAGAAAGAGGAAGTTGTAACCTCTATGACTCTTTATATACTGACTAACCCTGGGCGAAGAACTACGCTCCATTCGCGGAGTTTGCGGAGTTTCGGCAACTCTGCGCTCCGCGGAGAACGCGAAGTTGTCGAATACTCCGCAAACTGCTGCGTAGCGTAGTTCTCGCGCGCTCAATAGCATTTTCGCATTCGCGAGGATGCTTGTCGGTAAGATCGAGTTGCCGAACACGCAGAAACTGCAATCTAGCACAGAATAACTCGCGAACACGTTAGTAGTGACCGGAAATAAGGGGACGCGAGCGGGCAGGACAAACCTCATGGGTAACTTCGCGCGCTACACATCCCGAGCATGTTATGTTATGTTATGTTATGCTGTTTTTATAAAGCGCGCTGACACCGAAGGTTTCCTGGCGCTGTCGTTAAGATTGATAATGGGAACCATAGCTTAAGTGAGGTTCGAGAAGAGCCAGGTTTTTAGGCTCTTTCGGAGGCTTAGCAGGGTGTCAGCAGTTTTAATCAGGAGGGGGAGGGAGTTCCAGAATTTGGGTGCTAGGTAGCTGAATCAGCAGCCGCCCATTCTTTTTAGTTTGACCACTGGAGTAGTGAGGAGGTGGAGGTGGGCAGAGCGGAGGTTGCGGGCCGGGCAGTGGGAGTTGATTAGGGATTTCAAAAAGGCCGGGCCCTTGGTCTGCCCGGCCTTATATACCAGGCAGCCTATTTTGAAAGCAGCTCTTTGTTCAATGGGCAGCCAGTGCAGCTTGGCAAGAGGGGTTTAGCATATTGCCATTTGGGGACTTTGCAGATGAGCCTAGCTGCCTGGTTTTGCACCAATTGGAGGCGATGAAGGAGGGACTTGGGTAGTCCCCAATAGAGCGAATTTGAGAAGTCCAGGCGTGAAAGGACTAAAGAGATGACGATTTGTACCAGAGATTCATGGGAAAGTAGATGGGAAATTTTACGGATTTTTCGTATCTGGAACATGCTGGCCGAGATGATGGTGCCGACATGGGTTTTAAGGGAGAGGTCGGAGTCGATGGTGACGCCCAGGCTTTTTACCGAATTCGAGGGGGCAGGGGGAGTGCCAAGCTCGTTTGGCCAGAAATGAGGGCCCCAATATGAAGAGCTGGTACCAGGCAGGATGAGTTTCGTCTTCTCTGGGTTTAATTTGAGCTGGTTGGAAATCATCCATTGCTGGATGTGAAGCATCACTGCCCGAAGGTCGGATGCCGCGTTAGGGGTGTCTAGAGGAAAAATAATCTGCATGTCGTCAGCATAATTGAGGACAGTGCAGTTCCAGTTGCGCAGTGAGTGAATCAGTGGGCGAAGATATAAGTTAAACAATAAGGGGGAGAGGGAGGAACCCTGAGGAACTCCGCAGGTAGTGGGGGCCTGGGTTCCAGAGAAGGAGCCAAGATGAACTGTTTGTACTCTGCCCGAGAGGAAGGACTTGATCCATTCCCATGCCGGTCCCTGGATGCCCGCCTGTCCGACACGGTGGAGGATGTCATGGTCCACCGTGTCGAACGCGGCCGATAAGTCCAGAAGGACCAGTGCCTGTGGGGACCCTCTGTCGGCATTCTTCCGAAGGGTATCGAGGACTTTTAAGATGACTGCTTCAGTGGAATGCGCCGGTCTGAAGCCAGCTTGGTTTGGTTCTAGAAATCCAGAGCTCTCGATAAAAGCCGACAGGCAGGTGGTCACGTAGGCCTCCAGGAGTTTAGATGTATAGGGTAAGAGAGAAATGGGCCTGTAATTAGCCGGATTAGCGGGATCAGCTCCTGCTTTCTTCAGAAGAGGAACCAGAATGGCTTCCTTAAACGCGCAGGGGACCTTGCCAGAGCTGAGGGAAGTGTTCAAGAGGGGGAGAATGCTGTCGGGCAGAGCAGAGAAGATCGCCCTGAGAATTGGAGGGGGACAGCAGTCCCTAGGAGACCCGGATTTGACACGGGTGATGAGTTCGGAGAGAGTACTGGTGGTAATGGGCGGGAACTGAATGAAAGAGCAGGGGTTGAGCGGGGGGGAGTCAGAGGGGCTGACAGAGGTGGAAGAGGGGATAGTATTTTTAATATTTACAATTTTTTGGATAAAGTAGGAATTGAGTGCATTACAGGTTTCTTGGGTGGGTGCCTGAGTTGGGAGTACTCTCTGATCGGAAGAGAAGTCGTTTAGAATTTTGAAAATGTCATGCAGGCAATCAATCAATCAATCAGGATATTTGTATAGCGCGCTACTCACCCAGAGGGTCTCAAGGCGCTTGGGGGTGGGGGAGTCCGCTACTGCTCAAACAGCCATGTCTTGAGTTGCTTCCTGAAGCAGAGGTGGTCTTGGGTCAGGCGGAGGTAGATGGGGAGGGAGTTCCAAGTCTTGGCTGCCAGGTAGGAGAAGGATCTTCCTCCCATGGTGGATCTTCGGATGCGTGGCACGGCGGCGAGGGCGTGGCTGGTCGATCGTAGCTGGCGGGTGGGAGTGTAGAAGGTCAGGCGGTTGTTGAGGTACCTGGGGCCCAGGTCGTGGAGGGCCTTGTGTGTGTGGGTGAGGAGTTGGAGCGTGATTCTCTTGCTGACGGGGAGCCAGTGAAGGTCTCTCAGGTGTCCGGAGATGTGGCTGTGTCGGGGGATGTCCAAGATGAGTCGTGCGGAGGCGTTCTGGATGTGTTAGAGTCTTTTCTGGAGTTTGGCTGTGGTTCCGGTATAGAGGGTGTTTCCGTAGTCCAGTCGGCTGGTGACGAGTGCCTGTGTGACCGTCTTCCTGGTTTCGGTGGCGAGCCATCGGAAGATCTTTCGGAGCATGCGTAGGATGTTGAAGCATGATGATGAGACGGCGTTGACTTGTCTGGTCATCGAGAGGGAGGCGTCCAGGATGAAGCCCAGGTTGCGTGCGTGGTCCGTTGGTTTGGGTGCGTGCCCAGGGCAAGGGGCTACCAGGAGTCGTCCCAGGCGGAGGGTGATGATCCAAGGATGAGGACTTCTGTCTTGTCTGAGTTCAGTTTCAGGCTGCTGTTCATCATCCACTCGACTACGTCTTTCATCCCTTCGTGTAGGTTGGTTCTGGCGGTTCCTGGGTCGTTGGTGAGGGAGAGGATCAGCTGGGTGTCGTTGGCGTAGGAGATGATGTTGAGGTTGTGTTGGCGTACGATGGCTGCGAGGGGGCTCATGTAGACGTTGAAGAGGGTGGGGCTGAGTGATGATCCTTGTGGTACGCCGCATATGACTTCGGTGGCCTTTGATCTGTACTGAGGGAGGCGGACTCTCTGGGTCCTTCCGGTGAGGAACGAGATGATCCACTCCAGTGCCTTCTCTTGGATACCGATGTTGCTGAGGCGCTGCACTAGGGTGCGGAGGCAGACCGTATTGAATGCTGCGGAGAGGTCCAGGAGGATGAGGGCCGCTGTTTCCCAGTTGTCGAGCAGGGCTCGGATGTCGTCAGTGGCTGCGATGAGGGCGGTCTCGGTGTTGTGGTTGGCACGGAAGCCGGACTGCGAGTGGTCGAGGCTGGTTGGGCGAGCGCAATTGGTGATCCACTGTGTGAGGTTGTTGGCTGCTTGGTTGGTGTCCGTTGAGCTGGCGGGAGGGTTCTGGCTCAGTGAAGTGGTGAGCTGATCGGTGGTGATCTTGTTCCAGTTCCTGCGGGGAACCTGTTGCGGGTGGTGTTGAGTCGTGGTCTTTCTGAAGCTGAAGTGGACGTAGCTGTGGTCTGTCCAGTGGAGTCCGGTGGAGTGGCTGAAGGAGATGTACTTGCTGGAGGAGAAGACTGGGTCAAGCGTGTGTCCGGCGTAGTGGGTGGGGGTGTTCACCAGTTGCATGAGTCCGAGGTTGGCGAGGTTGTCCAGCAGGGTGGTGGTGGTGTTGTCGTTGTTGTTCTCCAGGTGGAAGTTGAGGTCCCCTAGGAGGATGTAGTCAGCAGAGGCGAGGGCGTGCGGGCTGATGAAGTCTGCGATGTCTTCGCTGAATTGTGTGCGAGGTCCTAGGGGTCTGTAGATGAGGGTGCCTCTGAGTGTGGTCTTGGGGTCAGTGTGTATCTGGAAGTGAAGATGTTAAGCAGCTGTGAGGGTGTCGTCTGAGTTGGTTGTGATGCGGATGGTGTTCTTGTGGACGATGGCGATGCCTCCTCCTGTCTCGTTGACGCGGTCTCTCCGGGTGATCTTGTATCCGTCCGGGATGGCGACGGCAATAGCGGGCGCTGAGGAGGCGTTCATCCATGTTTCCGTGAGGAAGGCGACGTCTGGAGATGTGGTGTCGAGCAGGTTCCAGAGTTCCACGGCGCTCCCGAAGTTGAAAAATGGCTCGCGAACGGGTCAAGCAAGCTACTACGCATGCTCGCGGAGCTATGCCTAGTTCGCGGAGTGCAAGTGCATCTTCGCGTAGCTCCGCGGAGTGCGGCTACGCGAACTACGCCCAGGCTTAATACTGACTATGCACTCTATGGTTACCCAGGGTTTATGGGTAGTGTAGTTTTCGTTTTCTTTACTGTGTTTTGATTGGCTGCTGTCCTGACTGGATTCTGCACACGAAGGTCTCAATGGGCAGTTCCACCGTCGGCTGCTGAGGTGAAATGACAGGTAGAACTGCGCATGCGCGAAGCCTGCCCGTCGAAAATGAGAGACGCGAAGGACGCGCGTCTCTCAGCCCCGCTCCCGATGCACTGCAAATAATAACAACACAGGCGCCGAAGAAAGCCCGCAACGGGGGGGTGAGCACACGCCCCCAAAGTCACGCCAAGAATGACAACGTGGAAGAAACAGCGCACAGAGCCGCAGCGCCAACACAGGACCGGCCGAGGTCAAAGTAACAGTTAACAACAGCGCAAAAGGTAATTACAAAGCACGTTAAACATAACAACAATAGATAAGCCCAATTGTAAAGTAAAGGTAAAGTGCACTTAACTGGCTGCGGAGCAGCAAAGAAAGAGGAAGTTGTAACATCTATGACTCTTTATATACTGACTATGCACTCTATGGTTACCCAGGGTTTATGGGTAGTGTAGTTTTCGTTTTCTTTACTGTGTTTTGATTGGCTGCTGTGTTTCAGTAAAGAAATTGAGAAAAGCATAATCCTCACCTCCTGTCCTTAATAGAATTGAAAATTCTTGGCACGAATGTTAGCAAATTTTAAATCACGTTGCAGCCCTTGTATTAGGTTGTCATAGTAACCATTGGCTGTTCCTTGTTGAACGTCAATCATGTTGCACGTCACAACGCAGCGCGTTTCCCACAGTCCAGTACGTGCTTGTGACATGTTGAAATTCTGGAGCACAGATGTGGAATGGGTGGCTGTGCGTCTCTTCGCAATGACACACAATAACAAGAAGTGGAACGGATGCAGAGACAATTGCGAGCAGCAGCCTGTCAGACAAATTTTAAGCATAACAATATTATAAATGGTGCAAGTAGTTGAGCTCCAGATCTTAATGGCAAATTCCAGGCTGAGCTCGCTAGCCAGTGGTCAATAGGTTTGACAATCCAGGCAATCATACGTTCCCGCCTCTATACACTTCAGTAAAATTGCTTCTCAATTCACTTGCCCTTAGTGCCCAATATCTCACTTTTTCCAGCAGTGATAGTCCACAACAAATTTCCCGAAGTCAAGGGTACACAGCGCATAGGTGACCCATTTCATAAAGACACCGGGCTAGGTTACACACAGTCACAGCTCTTACCCGAGCCTCACGGGGACCGATGTTTACTCCGCATGTGCCTTGAGCACAGACAGGACTCCAGCATCAATTCCATTATGGTAGGTCATCACCAAGTTCAAGGTTGCTCCAGTGTGGTGATGCTTGTCAATTGTAGTCAGTCAGCCTCCGTCTCCTGGTAGCCTTACACAGCAGCACGTCCTTGTGTCAACAGCACACAGCAGGAGGCACCTACTGACTGTTAAATAGCAAATGGTCTAGGGGTTAGCAACTTGTAACGTAGCATGGCCAGTCTGCCCTCAGGGAATATACATAACATCCTTGCCGCCACTTTTAAGAGGCGCAGACAATGTATTTCAAGCCGGAACTTTATTGAAGTTAAGAGGAACACCCCCTAGATCCGTCCTGTCTCCAGCAACTGTCTCCTCTCTCTGGTTCAGCTCCAGAACTCTCTGATGCTGGTAACCATGGAAAGAATACAAGGCATGTTGCTAGGACACATTGCTAGTATGCAACAGAAAGTAACAAAACGAGTGAGAGGTAATGTTTTTCTCAACTACAGACAGTATGCAGACGCTCTAAAAATATTTAAACTATTTTTATGTCAGTTCCCAAAGTCGAATCGCGAATGCGGCCATTCTTTTCGCCCAAATCCCACTTAGGCCAACTTTTGAAAGTTTTTACCCATACATTGTTTAGTGTGAGATCTGCCCAAACACAACCCACCCAAAACTTCAGGAGAGTCTAACGCACTCCTTTGGACCAGCCCATTGTCATGCATAGTGCTGCATTGAGTTAAAGAGAGAGAACAGGGAAGTGCAATATCTGCAAAGATTTGGCATTATGCTGATCTCCCTAGAACCCGCGCGCAATCAGTATGTCGAAAACCATGCACACACCTATGAACGTCAGTGCAAATATGTATGAATGAGTCTAGCATAGGTTTTGTACTAGAAGGGTGTCCTTATTGTTGTGTGTGGCATATTTCACTTTGTGTTTGTGTATGACTACTACTTTTTTCGTAAAAGCAAATATTTGGCTGAACATTCATTTGTTAGGGATGCTGTGTGTATATGTAAGTTCTGAATTTGCGTACAACTTGCACCTACCTCCCCCCTTGAACTACTGGACCTGTGCTAGCACAGAGAGTCAAGTGCTGATGTGGTCTTACCTGGCCCAATGATTGGGGAACACACGAACAAAACAAACAAGAAGGAAAGGAGAGAAATAAGGGGAGAGAAAAAGAAGATGGGAGTCTGGAAGGGTGAAAAAAAGGGAGAAGAGAAAAAGAGTAGAAAAAGTAAGACAATCAGACAAATGGTGGAAAAGGACTTAAAATAGGAAAAGAGAGGTAAATAGATGGGACAGTAGAAAAAGAGATGGAGAACAGGCTTATGGAGATAACAAAGAGAAGTGTCGAGAAAATTAAAAAGTGGTATGTGAGTGGAATGTTGGACATAGGTAGAAGAAGGAGCGCTGGGAAGATTAAAGTTGAGGTGGAGACATTAAAAGGGCTGAGAAGAAAGCTGTAAAGAGGGGCTGAATACAAAACTCTTGCTCTACCACATATTTAACCACATTCAAGACCCCCAGTACTAATCAACGAATGGTTTGCAAAAAATGTGCTTTTTGCGATTGTAGAATACTTTTTTGGGGGTGGCCAGGAAGCTTTTTGGATCCATTCCGACCTTGTCAGCTCTTTGTGAGGCAGGTCACAGACATTAAATATTTGCTGTTAAACATAATGGCATTCTTCAGTATATTAGCCAATTTGTGTTGAATTAGTCAGATACTTATCCCCCTGGTTGCATTACACAAATATTCCGAGCAAAGAATGTTACCTGCAGCGTTTCTTCAATAGTAAAGAGCTCGACATGTCACAGCAAAGAAGGTTTCTCACACAGGGAAGGTGGGGGAGAGAGGGGGCAGAAGTAGAGAGGAAAAAGAAGGAAGTCATGAGTTCATATTCAGAATGCAATAAAGCTCAGACTTTCCACTGTGTATTTTACACAAGTGCCTCCCATTATGGGGGCACAAAGCCGAAAACGTAACTTGTGTTTGCTTACTCGAAGTGCAGAAATATTATTTTATGCTCAACTGCAAACTAATCACCCATAATATGTGTATTTCCGAGGTCTGCTAGTCAATACCGTGTTTATATATAGAGCTTTATAATGGACCGCTGTCGATAATAGTCAGTTTAACGGTTCTAATTTAACTTTCCTTGAAAGGGTGAATTGCACAGTCAACCTGGGTGGAATTTAAACTCATGAATTGCTGATTCCTGCACGCTTCAGCAGCGAGTATTTAACTCACCGTGCCATGAAATTGTCAAGATAGGTTCTATATGAGCTTATGATATAGAGTAACTACTTGTATCGTAAGAAGTGCTGCAGAATGTCCATGAGTAGCCATCATCAGGTCACCTCAGTCAGCATTGGCTTTTCGACAACATTACTCTGGATTCTGGGACTTGTAGTTTTGGATTTCCCCTTATTATTAAGCCCTTCATGTAGATTGGTGTACGATAGAAACGCAGAACTGACTGAATGCGACTTCAAAGTCATGGGGTTTACTGAGACATTTGCTGCTGAACAGTTACATGATGACCTGATGTAGAATCTGAGATTAGAAAAGCCTCCGGTGTAAAACCTTCATGACAGCAGGGTGGATCAAATGGGTAAAATGAAGCATCAGTTCTGCATTCTTTTTCACCAACGATGGGATGACGTGACAAAATATATTAGGCGCCAACATGTCATGAAGGCCAAACTTCACAGAGCTTTTCTACATTATGGCTGAAGTTTCAAACCAAGAAAGTGAATCACATTTGCCTTTTGGCAAGTATCTGTGCCAGTGCTAAAGATGCAAATGCTGAGGTTATTAGCACTTTCTAAAATAACCAGATGTTCTTAACAGGCATAAATAATCTCTCTTGAATCTGTTTTATTACGATTTTGCTTCACAAAACTATTCTTAAAAATATCAGTGGGTAAAATAAGGTTGCGTTCGTGCACTCCTACCCACTTGCACACTTACATGATTAAAACAAACCGTGCCTGCGCAGATCAGTGCCATGCACTTGACTGTAGGAGGGAAGCAGTATTTAATCAATCAATCAATCAGTATTTGTAATGCTCAACACTGTCACCCCTAGGGCTCTCCATCAAAGAGCCAGGTCTTGAGTCTCTTTCTGTAGTCTGTCAGCGAGGGGGCTATACGGAGCTGGAGGGGAAGGTAGTTACATGTCTTGGATGTGATATAGGAGAAGGAGCGGCCATCACTGCGTCTGTGATGGATGTGGGGTGTGTGCAAGGGTGAGTGTAGAGGAGTGCAGGTGTCTAGAGGGTTTGTAGAAGTTCAATCGATAGTGAATGTAGGCAGATCCTAGGTCGTAAAGGGCTTTGTGGGCATGTGTGAGGGTCTTTTACTGGCATCTCTTCTGGTTAGGGACCCAGTGGAGTTATCTCAGGTACGGGGTGATGTGGGTTTGTTTGGGGAGGTCCAGGATTAGTCTGGCTGTGGCATTCAGTATGGTCTGGAGTCTTCTGAGGAGCTGGGTTGAGATGCCCGCATAGAGGGTGTTGCCATGTCAAGGTGGCTTGTAAAGAGGGCCTGAGTGACTGTCTATCTGGTGTTGGTTGGGATACATCTGATCATTCTGCAGAGCATGCCAAGTGTGTGGGAGCAGGAGGAGGTGAAAGGGTTGACATAAATTCATGGTCAGTTGGCTGTTGAGAATGCTGCAGAGGTTGCGTGCATGGTCGTTCGGTGTTGGTGTAGGTCCGAGATCTGCAGGCCACCAGCTTTGGCCCCATGAAAAGGAGCTCTTTCCAAAGATCAGTACTTCACTTTTGTAGATGTTGAGTTGGAGGCAGAAGCCTCTCATCCATTTGACTATGTTGATCATGGCGTTACATAAGTTGGTTTTGAGGTTGGAGGGGTCCTCAGTGAGTGACAGGATCAGGAGAGTGTCGTCTCCGTAGGAGAGAGATTATGTTGAGTCCGTGGGCTCTGATGACGTCTGCGAAGGGGTCACGTAGATGTTGAACAGGGTGGGGCTGAGGGTTGATCCTGGTGGTATGCCACATATGACGTCTTTGTTGGCAGAGGTGAAAGGAGGCATTTGGAATTTCTGTGTCCACCCTGTAAGGAATGAGGCGATCCACATGAGGGAGTCTTGCTGTATGCTTATGTTGTTGAGTTTCTTGATGAGGCTGTTGTGGGAGACGGTGTTGAACGCTGTGGAGATGTCAAAGAGGATCAGGGCCACAATTTCTCCATGGTTGAGGAATGTTCTGATGTCATCTGTGGAGGCATTCAGTGCGGTCTCAGTGCTATGGTTGGCATAGAATCCTGATTGTGAGGTGTCCAGTAGGTGGTTTTGTTCCTGGAATTCAGAGAGCTGCTGGTTGTTGGTCCATGTAGGGAAGCAGGGAGACCAGACAATAATTTTGAGATCACTGGGGCCTGCAGAGGCTTTCTTTAGGAGGGGTCTGATGTCTGCGTATTTCCATCTGTCCAGGAAGGATGTTGTGGAGATGGAGGTGTTGAGGATGCTGGTGAGTTGTGTGCTGATTGAATTTATTGCAAGGTTGTAGAGGTGGTGGTGGCAGGGGTCGGTGAATAGAAGACATGATGGCTGAGGTGGTCAGGGCGGCCAGCAGAGCCCAGCTGGTAATTGTTTGGCTGATGTTTGCTGGTTGGAAGAGTTCATTGGGGTTGAGGGCGGCAGTTTGGAGGTTGGAGGCTGAAATTGTTGTAGATCTTGGTGATCTTGCTGTAGAAGTAGACTGAGAGGATGTTGGTGCGTTTTTGGGAGGTGTGGGTGGTGTTCTCTATGGCTTATGGGTTGGAGAACTCTTTGTCTATTTTGAAGATTCGTTTGAGTGGTTGTCTGCGGAGTCGATGCAGGTGGTGATGGCTGCTTTCTTGGCTTTCTTGATGTGCTGGTGATATTTGCTGAGTGCTGTTTTGTGAGCTGCTCTGTCGACAGGGTTCTTAGTGTTGTGCCATTGTTTTTCCAGTTGGTGGCAGTTGCACTTGGTGGTCCTGAGTTCTGGAGTGTACCGCTTGGCATGTTTGGAGGTTTTGTTGGATTTTGAAGGGTTCAGTGGGGTGACTCCGTTAGAGCTGTCGGTGAGGCGGCAAAGTTCTGGACGGCCTGGGTTGGGAGGTGGTCAGGGCCTGTGACTACTGAGTTTCGATGACCTTGCTACAGCTGTGGCGGTTGGGAATCTGACGACTGGTGATGGTGTGCAGGGTGTCAGGGATGGTGAAATGTATGTTGTGATCAGTTCAGGTGAGTTCTGTGATGTGGCTGAATTTGATTCTGTCACTGGAGGTGAAAATGGGGTTAAGTGTGTGTCTGGCTCTATGCGTGGATTTGGTGACCAGTTGAGTAAGGTCAATGTTGTTCAGGTTCTCCAGGAGGGCGATGGAGTTGGCGTTGTTGGGGTCTTTGATGTGGCAGTTGAGGTTGGTGGGTAGAACGTAGTGCTGAGAGTCGATTGCTAGGGGGTAAGGAGGTTGGAGATGGCATTGCAGAATGTTGCCAGAGGTACCGGGGGTCTAGACGAGGTTGCTTCTTATTGTGGTCCTTGCATCAATTTGTAGGAGGAAGTTAAGGTGTTTCATGAGAGGCGTGGGGTAGTCGTTGGTGATGGTGCATCTGATGGAGTCCTTGAAGATGATAGTGAGGCCTCCGCCTTGTTTGTTGGCTTGGTCTCAGTGTATCATTTTGTAGCTTTTGGGAGTGGCAGTGGTGATTTCGGGGTTCGAGGAGATATTGAGCCACATTTTGGTGATGAAGGTAATGTCTGGGGTGATGGTGGTGATTTCATTACATGTTTCCAGAGGGAGCGGGCGTTGAGCACGATACAGTATAGCTGTTGCACTGTGTTTTTGGTCTTATGTGCAGGAGCTGTGTGGGATCATTCATTGGTTTTGTATTAGGAGAAGTGGCAGTGTTGGTAGGAGAAGTATTCAGTGGCATAGCAGGGTGCTATCAGCTCAGATGCAAGCAATGAAAATAAGCTCCCTGCCCACTGGCTGGATAATAAAATATTATCACAATTGTGGTTTAGTGTGCTCCCAAGAACCCTGAGCTCTGATGCCATTGCACCTTCTTCTCTATTGATACCTATGCCCCATTCTCATTTTCTCACAAACACTGAAACTGAACTTAACAGAGTACACATCACCCACTCTGAATTTACATTATTCCTGCCATTATGGTGCATATTTGCTAAGGGCTTGTGTTGCCCTTGCATGCCGCAAGCAAGGCAAAGACTGTCCTTAAATGGAATTTATTAAACAATGCAAATGCACTGTGTGTGGCTCTGTGTTGTTAGTAAATCCAAAGTAACATAGGGTAGTGCCTAGCACTGCTTTGCTTTACATTGAAACAGGGATTCATTCCCTGGGATTGCGCCAAAATGCTGTGCCTCCCTGATGGAGACGTAACAAGGAGAAATATCTTTATTCTCCTCATTACTTCCTCTTTCTATATGTGCTGCATTCTGAACCATATATAGAAAGAGGAAAATGCCTCAAACAAATGTTTTTGGGCTGGAAGGTGTCCCTTTCTGTACAAAAACAATCCTGCTCATAACAAAGGCTCCCTTGCAGCGTGGAGAAGTGTGGCTCACGGTGTAGAGCAGGCAGACCCGGAAGCTGAGGTCAGACCCGGGACCAGGGTTCAATTCCCGACGCGGCAGGGTCTTGAGCTCAAATGTCCACGGACTCGATAATTCTCGCTTCGGTGCCTGCTCTAATCATGGGTTCTCACTCTGCAACTCTGGGCATTAAGCTTGCTTAATCTCCACAACGGCCCCCTGCGGTGGGATGCCTGGCTTTCACCTTGGGGATGCCCTGTAGGGGCTATCTCACAGGGAAAAGCCAGGACGGGTTCCCAAGGCAAGCGCCGGGAAACCTCCGGGTAGCTGTGCGCTCAATAAATGCAATAATAATAATAATAATGCAGTAAGGGTGCCTGCGCTGGCCACAAGTGCACCAGTACCAGGCCACTGAAGAAATGCTCCATATCCTGGCAGATATAGCACATTTCTGCAGTCTCCCTTTCACACAACTCAGTGCCACAAGTTTTATGGCTGCATTGCAGGAAATATTGGTAAATATACTCCTAATAGAGCATGTGCTGGCGGACCTTATATCCTTAGGGGTGTTGCAATTCCCCACATAGTGTTGTCCCTCTGGGTACCCACTCTCCCGAAGGACATTGACCCACCCTAAAGGACAAGTAAAGTGTCTGTGAACTTTTGACCATGCAGACTGAATCTGTGCCTTTGCGCCCTTTTCCTGGATTTTAGAATGGCCCCTAACTTTCTCTTGTGTGCAGCAGTGGCAAAAACCTCTATGCTACGGAGTCTAGACCATGCACCCACCTTACACTACACTATCTAGGAGGCACACATTCTCTAGCATTAATTCTGTGGAGCCCACAAACTTCTGTTTGCCAATGTCCATGGCCCATAATGAGAGCATTATTAGGGGTAAGATCTTCATTTGCGCGCACACCACCCTTCAATGCAAGATAACAGGCACTTTTAAAATCATAGGTTGCTAACACTGTTCCTGCACTTTTTGCAAAAAAGGCTTCCATCTTTGATGCCAAATTCTGCTACTGTCACAAAAGGTGTATTACTTTGGCACACTAGCTTTTTATTAGGACCCTCAAGATCTCAGAAACTCACCACCTCCTGAGGAGTGCCTACCGAACCATTTTTATCCTTTCCAGCCTCATCTTTCTTCTCTCTATAGAACCCCTTGCACATGGCAACAACAGGCACAGCCATGAAGATGCAGACACACAGGGTTTTACCTCTCATGACAGTCAGCAACTTAAAAACTGTCTTGAGATAATCCTGAACTGGGTGCCAACCACCTAGCAGAAGCTCAACCTGTATACACAGAATCCCTCCACTTGGCAACAGCACTAAACTACCACAGATTTAATCTTGTTATCTAACATCAGCCCAGAGGACTTCAACCTTCAGCAATCTAACTCAAAAATACTTATCTTCACTCTCAACATACACCTCTTCTTCAAAGGACACATCAACAAGAAAACCAAAACAGCATTGTACCATCTCTCCCACCTGAAAAAAGTGAAACTTTCTGCTTAAAACTAATATAACGAGAAAAATACAAGTCCTGGTCCTCTTTTGTCCCAGCAGCCTTCCTGACACCACAGTGACCCTACCACCTTTAACACCCTCTACGGTACATACAAGGACCTCAGAAACCAGAGTCCAGAATACTGTTCAGTATACATGGCCAAGAAACTAGCCCCCACAGGTGGTCAGCACTATAACAGGAGTCAAGGCATTGACAGATTGGAAGACAAAGAAGTGCTAGAAGGAAAGTTATGCATTCACCATCTACACAACCAGGAACTTTAATAACATCCATGTCAATATCGGAAAGTTCCTGAAATACAGAAGAATTAAAAAATACACAAATTCAAGAGCACCACCACTATACACAACAGATTTGTCCTGCTTTACTGTAAATAAGATTGTATACTGTCAAGACATTCAGTGCTCTGGGGCTCCCCATCTGACTGTGCTATACAATTATCACATATATTAAAACACACATACAGAGGACGTGTCTGTATGGAGTAGCTGTGCAACATACATGCTGCAGTGGCAGGCCCTTTGTAAATATGAATTAGCTTGGCATTCAGTGTTTAATTTGTGCCAGTAGTTGCAGGTGGTTGGCACCCGCATTAATTTTTTCGGGTCTGGGACTTCTTTTTTATCAGTAGAGATTGGCCTAGAGCAAGAAAGAGAAGGGCAGAAAAGAAAGAAAAGAAAAGAAAAGAAAAGAAAAGAAAAGAAAAGAAAAGAAAAGAAAAGAAAAGAAAAGAAAAGAAAAGAAAGGAAAGGAAAGGAGGAAGAAGGGCAAATTAGGATAACAGTCAAAAAGGAAGAAACCATGGACGAAAAGCACCCGCAAGAGCGACATAAAGAGATATGAAATGAAGATCAGTGGAAGAAAGAGGAATGATGTTGAATCGACATAAGGCAGCTTTTGTATTCACTAATTCTGGCATTCAGCAGCACCTTGTGGGCTGCTAAGAAAAGTCTTTGTCACATATATTTATTTTTCCTATAAATTAGGCACAGTGTGAATTCATCTGTGGGTCAGTATTTGCTGGTGTTGATGAAAGGGATGAGGTATAGTGAGGGCTGGCAGGGCCAGACAGGCCTTTGATATCACTGGGCTTTCCCCATTTGGATGCAGCACGTTAAAAGCAGATTTTGAAAGTCCAGGACCAATCCTGGTGCCAAATCCCCAAGGTTAATTGCAGGAGAATTCACGAGCGAGAGAAAGAGAGAGGGGAAGGTAGAGAGAGAGAGAGAGAGAGAGAGAGAGAGAGAGAGTGTGTGAAAGGAGAGATCAATAGCAGCCATGGCCAGTGCAGATTAGAGCGGTGGGCCAGTGGGACCGGGTTGGGGGGTGATTTGACAGACGACCACAAGACAAAAATTAAAGACATAGTGCAAGAAGAGGAAGGGCTAGTTTGAGCATTTTTACCAGTGCTGCTTTTGGTTTCCCGGTCAGGCCCTGACGTCTGGTTTGTACAAGCAAAACATCAAGTTTGTGAAGTTTAGGCTAGTTCAGATAACATACTGTGGGCCCTACACGTGGGCAGATCTAGCCACCCCTGCACTGGTGGTCCAACCACCGATTACGACTTGGGCAGACGGACAGCCCAGAGACTGCCGGCTCCACCAGGGAACCGCCGTTCCCTGGCGTAGGAGCGGCCATCAGAGGTCGCAATATGGTTGGTGGGACAGCCACGGTCCCGCCAACCATATTATGTGTTTCTTCTCAGCCAGGCTTTTCCCTGGAGGAGACGAAACAAAGGGGGGCCTACAGTGCCCCCGTGCCTCAAACATATGTGGATGCGCAAAGGGGGGCATTACGTGTGCCCCCCTGTGTGAATCCACATAGGTTCCTGCATGGCATGGACTTTCGCAGCCATGCGTGCAGGAAACGTGTACTGCGGTCTCATTGCAGTGCCTTTTTTAATTGCACCTGCCTTTAGAAGAGGCACTGCCATGGGACTGCCATGCTGCCTGCTTGCCAGACTACTAAAAAGGTGTCATCTGGCGGGAAGGTGGAGCAACCTTTGATGGAGCGGTGGCACGCACTCCATTAAAAACTCATAATTAGGCCCTCTGTGTTTCAATGTTTATCAATATATTATGGAACATCTGAAATATATGTATCTTGTGTAAAGCGGATGCAAACACACACCCAGTAAAATGTTCATGCTTCACCATTGGTTGTAACTCCTTTGCCAGCACCATCGCAGTGCTATGCTGGATCCCCCGAAGCTCTTTGAATCTTTTTGTGTAAAGTAGATTAATTAGAAGAAACAGGACTCTCCTTTTATAACTGCTAAGATTTATTAGACTAAAAGATATATGCTTCTTATATCAGTAACTCTTGGTATGTTCTTCCCCATTGAAGATTAAAAACTAGAGACATGGGAGTGTTAGATAGTGTTTATAAGACTTGCCTCACATCCTGGTAGGTCTACATGTTTCAGCCTTCGATAGCTAAATGCATACCACCAATGGGCTTTCCTCAGGATCATACACCCAGAGCCCCAATCTATACTATTGATCATACCCACTGCCTAATATTTGTGATTGCATGGAAATAGCTAAATGTATCTCTCATTCCAATCTGGTAGTCCCTCACATGTCTAGAGGTACACGGAAAGAACGCGGCATCTGCGCCACACATTGTATTGCAGGTGCTTGCTACTCTGTGTTCTCAGTCTTATGCCTACCCAAGTCCACTCACCTCAGATTTTCATGTGACACTGGCAACACAAGAGCCCTATGAAGATGCTCCTCATGATACAGGCACTCAATGACTCAAAAGCCACACATCACAGCTGAGCAGTAGGTCAGTACCTGGGAACTATGCAGGGGTCAGGGTTGACACAGGTGCTTGCAGGGCACTCTTGTTGAAAGCTCGAGTGATAGTAGGCCTGTGGCATTGTGTGCATTGTCATGCACCATGATGGTAAATGTCATTGAGTATAACACCACTCTTGCAATGCTTCTCCCTTAAATTGCCGACTTGGAGAGGCTGTCCAATAAACCTGAGTATACCCAACTTGTGTTTGTAAACGCTTGTTAAATCTAGTATGCACTATTTTCCCAAAGAAAATGTTTATTCAGCTGCCTCCTTTATGTAAACTCTGACTACAAACCTCAAAATCCTTTGAAATAGAATACTTTCAGCTCACCCGGGCATGACCTCTGCAGTAACCATGATATTTTTGTTTCAGAGCATGTAACATTTTCTAAGTAGGTATGATGCATGCATACTCAGAAAGTATGTTTAGGTATGTAGCACATAATGTAGAAAAAATGATACACGAGATGGATTGTGTCACAGATATAAAGACAAATAGTCCAGAAATATGATAGTGGGGATTTTGGCATCAATATCTCAGCATGTTTTTGCCCTGGGCTGGTAATAACTCATGAAGGTTCTCAATGTTTCTTTAAGCAATTACTGTAAAAATGAACCTTTGTGTCCGCCATTATAGTACATTCCAGAATCTTCATTTTATTTGCAGCTAGACGAACCAAACGCACAGATGTTTGGTGCATTTTGAGTGGGAGATAACGAGCGTTTCTGAAGGATGTATAAGTCCCAACAAACCTAATTGAGATTTACAGAATAATGCAAATGGTACAAGTAGGTTCCTGATGTAAAAAGTGGGTTACAACTGAGGAACTAAAAATAATTATATATATTGTTTTTGTTCCAGTGTTATCGGGTGTGCAGCAGCTTAGATTAGGGGCATTGGCACTTTCATTGCATAATTTCACATATCTGGGCAACAGTAGTTTGGTTGAGTCCAAAACTGCAGGCAAAGACAGAATTCGATTGATCCAATATGAAGGTTGGGATATCCGACACTGACTCCCTAACAGTTCTGATAACCAGAGCACTTGCACTTTACGTGCTCAGTGTGAGGCAAATGCACTTGCACTTTATTGCTACAATTTATTAGGTCTAATTATATTTTATCTCATTGAGAGATCTTATCTATACAATTTGGGAAAACACCTCCAATTAGGCTAGAGCAAAACACAAGAGTATCATTCTACTGCTCTAAAAAGACCTAATGCCATATATGAGAGATGTACATATATTTGTCAACTAACGTGCCATGGGATGAATCCATTAACAGGAAGGCATGCTAAGGGGCTTTAAGTTGATGCACACAAGAGATTATCTTAACACACGTGGGTTTGACTGGAGGGAAGTTAAGTAAGGAGTAAATATCACTCATCTGCACATGAGGCTTTAAATTAATAAAATGTAAAAAAAAGGAAAACCAAAAACTAAAAATGTAAATAATTGGAAAAGGAGTAAATTATTGGCAAAAAATGCAGAAACACAAAAACGTTAAAACATTCATCAAACCTGTGCAACTGATAATGAAGTTTGTATATATTGAAGCATTTGTTTGTGTCCATGACACCATGTGATTGTTTTTCATCAACATAAAAGTAAATGCAGCATTATGGCTTGCTGTGTGAACAAGGCGGGGGATCCTGCCGAAACGTGTTGCAGCCCTGTATTGAATTAAATAAATAAAACTTATCTGAAGAACTGGAATTGCGGTGTTGGTGTCTGGCTAAAGGATTACGTGTACCAGAGTTGGTTGTGTGTATATATATATATTCACTGAAAAAACCATAGGTTTCACACCAGTTATAGTTAGGAATTAGCATTTAAAAAAACTATTAAGTTCACTGAAAAAACCATAGGTTTGACACCAGTTATAGTTAGCTGGAAATTTTACTGACATAAAACCATTGAAATTCCCACGTTATAGTTAGTTGGACTCACTATAACTTGCGCACCTGCAATGCACTGCTGATGACGTCACATATTACATCACTCATGACATGGTCAGTGACATCACTGATGACATCACTGATGACACCATCCAGTGAATGTGTGTCTTTCTGAAAAATAAATATGTTTTATATATGTATATGTAAAGGTCGATGGAAGAATAAATGTTTAAATAAGTGTCTAAATGGATGTTTTTGTTTTTTTAATTGATTGGTTAACTGGCTTATTAAGTGTATCTTAGTGAATACATATATTAGCGACTAATGTTTAAATATTTAAATATATGTATCAGTGTTTCACTTTGTGTATAAGTGGCTGCATGGGTTGGTGAGTAGCTACATGTGTATGTATATGGGTTATTAGATGTTTTTTTGTATCAGTATGAGTGTCTGTATGGTTTGGTGGGGGTATTACTTAGCACATAGATGCATAAATGACTGACTCACTGTTTGTATGTGTTTTGAAGACAGCATATGTGCAGGACTGTATGGGTGGATGAGTGTGTATATGTGTGTGTTAGTGAGTGAATGACTGTCTCACTAGTGTCTTTATCAGTAACTACATATGTTTTAATCTAGTATATGTGAGTATTGATGTATATAAGTGAGTATATGTGAGAGTGAGAGATTGTTAGAGTTCCTGTTTAAATAAGTATGTGTTTCTATACGTGATTGTTTAAGAGAGTTAGTATGTGTAAGTTTCCTTAGAAGTAAGGTGGTAGTGTGTGTATAGCTGTATATTCAAATAAATGGATGTTCAATAGTTTATTTGCATGTGTGAGTATGTGTGTGAGTAACTTTTGGATGACTGTCGGGGTGTAACAGGATGTATAGGTGTATCACTACATATGATGAGTGAGTATATGTATGAGTGACTATATAGAGCTGTTGGTGAATGAGTGGATGTGTATATAGATGGTGGAATTACTGAATTGGTTGTTGTAACTGATATGGGTATCTCCATTTTTTTAAAATTTTAGTTTCTATTTTTGAATATGTGTTTCAAGGGTTAAATTACACTGAAAGGAGGTCTGTCACTCTGTCACAAGGATGGTGTCATCAGTGATGTCATGAGTGATGTCACTGACCATGTCATGAGTGATGTCATATGTGACGTCATCAGCAGTGCATTGCAGACGCGCACGTTATAGTGAGTCCAACTAACTATAACGAGGGAATTTCAATGGTTTTATGTCAGTAAAATTTCCAGCTAACTATAACTGGTGTCAAACCTATGGTTTTTTCAGTGCATTTCATAGGTTTTGTAAATGCTAATTCCTAACTATATATAGGGCCTCAAACCTATGTTTTTTCCTGTGAATTTGAAAGGTTTTTTAATAGCAAATTTCTATAGCTATTAAATGTAATATTTTTTATAACGAATCAAATATCGTATATTTATGTAATACTATTTTTTTAATGTATATTGTTCATGTTTTAATTTTTTTTCCCTTGAGCGCTCCCGGTGCGCGTACCGGTGTGCGCACCGGAAAGCCCAGTCTTGCGGCGCGCCCCGGTGCGCGTACCGGTGAGCGTCCCATTAGCGCTATTGCCGCGAACTAAAACATCATTGTGATGTATCGCGTAGCCACGTCCGCGTGATACGCAAGGCGTAAGCGCACCCGGAAGCACCCGTGCGCATACGATCGTGCTACGTAAGCGCCCCGGGGCGCGTAGCGTAAGCGCGTCGGGTCATGTGACCTGAAAATAACACTTTTCATTGGTTCAGAACAGTTTTTTTTTCCAAATGATGAAAGCCCCCACCTTTTTTCCTCATTCTCACTTTGTTCTTTGACTGAGGAAGACCTGTTTGTGAGAAATGGCTACAGTAGCAGCAGCAGCAGGAACATCTCAACCACCACCACCACCACCACCACAAGGACCACCACTACACCACAGTGGTGGAGAAGAAGAAGAGGAGGAGGAGGAGGAGAGGCGGTTCCTGCCTGAAGATAACACCCCCTATAAGCCAAAGGAGCACATTGTCTGGGAGTTTTTTAAAATCCCAAGGGGCCTAAAGAAAGTTAATGCTCCCAAAGTGACATGTCTGATCTGTGGCACTGTACTTTCCAGGGGGAACCCTGCCAAAAAGTATTCTTTTGGCAACAACACTATGATTCGCCACATGCAACGCCCGCACCCAAACAACTATGCCGCAGCAGAGGTCAGAGAACTGACCAGAAACCCTCCCCAATCTTCTCCCAGCACCTCCCAAAGTAAACAACCCACTCCATCGGGTCCAGAGACAAGGGAGATGGTCCCAAATATCCAAACCCAGTTTGGAGATTTTAAAATAGTTTGTAAATTTTGCAGGACTACAATTTGCTATGGAGAGCAAAGTATTAAACTGATTAACCGTACTGGAGACAACCACAAGTGCAAAAACAAACCTTAATTTTTTTCCTGTTTTTTTTTGCTCCAGTTGAGCCATTTACAATTCCCTGTTTTTTGTTTGTCCCCATAAAAATTACAAAAAAATTATAAAATTGTTCATAAAAGCCAAAAAAAGTAAAAAATGTTCCAAAAAACAATAAAAAAAATATAAAACAACAAAAAGAATAAAAAAACAGTTCTTTTTAGAACTACCTCCAATTTATAAAAAAATGCTGCATTTTAAAAAAACTCTGCCATTCTTTTTTTCCCATGGTACGTTCCCCGGTACGCTTCGCGCTCCCCCCGCGCAAATCGAAAAAAAAAAAAATGTTTGCCCCGCGGGGCCCTTTTATGGCCCCCACATCAAACCTAGGGGGTCAGGGGGGTCTACCATGCCCCCTTTTGGTCATTTCCCCCTTTGTTTTTGCCACCTCTTGTGTCTCGATCCTACCGAGACACAAGATGGTGGCCGCTCCGGACTGTTTGGAATGTTGACAGAGACCCGAGAGCCAATCAGCTTTCCGCTCGCGAACGCGCGTAGCGCGCTGGAGCGAGCCCCTGTGCGCGTACCGGGGCACGCTTATAGATATATATATATTTTTTTGAACCTAAATTACTCAAAATCCACTGGAGCACATATCTTGAGACATAGCAAAGGCACATCGGGCTACAAGTCCCTACAATTTTGCCAAGTTTTGTGGAAATCCATTCAGCCGTTCGGGCTAAAAGTGAGTCCAACCGCCCTATGGAAATTAACATGGGGAAAACACGTTTTGGGACCCCCCTTTTATCTCGGCCCCCGCTAAACGAATCCCCCCAAACTTTCAGGGAAGGAGCGGAGCACAACGAGGCAATTTTAAGGAAAATTACAGGCAGATTCCTCAACCGGCGCCAAAGTTATTCCCAATAGAATGTTTCGGATTTCCTATGGAAAACAATCCTAACTATAACTACCTACTGGCGACCGCCAGTAGGTAATATATATATATATATATATATATATATATATATATGTATTCCACGAAGATTTTTGTCGATCCAGGGCAAAAATGACGAGCCACACCAGGTATATAGGTAAAATTCAAGGGATTTATTTTGGCAAACAGTTATGACGCGCTTCGATCTCGGCTGAGATCTTGGTCATATGACCATCTGAGAATTCCCACATATTTAAAGTGACAGTGTGATGCACATCGCAGCGTGCATGGAAATAAAAGGAATATTTGGCCAATTAATGTTTGTTACAGCACATACATTCCAACATTGGTTAGCATTTATTTCATACCCTTGCAACATTAAGAAAAGATATATATATACAGGGCAGAGGTGTAATATGGAATACATTGGTGTATTTAAAGCTTGTGAATGTCTAGTACATTGGATTTAGATTTGATCTGGTGAGGGCTCATTTGTTTTACAGGGGCAGGATTTAAATTCTGTTGGGGTCCATGGTATGGAGTGCATACATGTGGGTGAGTCAAGGTATAGTACCTATTGATGGGCCGCGTAGTGAGGTGCTCTGCTGGAATGAGTGAAGGGTGAGTTTGTGATGGCAGTGGTGTTGGGTTGACATTAAGCAAGTCATCAGACCATGTAGCTGCAGTGAGTCTATAGTAGAGATAGCCATAAGGGACAGGCTTGATCTCATGTGCTCTTATGATTATCGTAGTGATTATCCTTCCATCCGGGACAGGGCAATATATATATTCAAGGGTATTTGTTACCGGAAACGCGTCATGCCACTTGAAACTAAGAGGAGATAATAAACTTGCCAATTTACTCAAAGCTGCTTGGTGGTCCGTGATTTCTGTGTGCCGCATTGGAGAGACAGAAGCTGCTCGGATATATATATATATATATATATATATATATATATATATATATATATATATATATATATATATATATATATATATATATAGACCCTTCTGTCTTGAGAATACTCTGATTTTCGGAGGTATCTAACCCATTCCAAGATGGCGCCCACTGTGGTGTCAGGAAGGGGTAGTCCCTTGTTGTTGTTTACCAACGCTAGCAAACGTGCATTTAAACCTGAACTGCATGGATATATATATATATATATCGACAGTAACTCCAAACGACCACCTCCAGTCCAGCAAGACCAGCGAAGCAGGAGACAGACCACAGCATTCGGGTAAGTGTTTTTATTTCACCAGCTTTTTCCCAATTTCCAACCAAAACATGACGCGTTTCGGGCTTTGCAGCCCTTGTTCACATGCAAGGCATTGGTGTGCAATACAGTGCTTTTAAAGTGTTTAAAGTGCTCCGCCTACAACCCGTGATCCCATAGGAGTCATGTGACCCCAATAACAAGGGAAAACAAACTATCTCATTGCAGGCTCCAAGTACATAAGCAAAAGTTAATCATTATTTTTTTTATATAAAAAACTTTTTGTACAAATGTCGGCATGAATGCGCTAGTATAAATTTGTATTATAAACATATACTGTGTTATTGTCACATAGATTCCTAAAAAGGAACTACTATCTGGTTAAATCCAGGCACATCATATACACAGTAGATGTTAAGAGCAAATAACAGTTATCCAACGAAGATAGTAAAAGTTATTATCAAAGTCAATCTTGAAATTGTAATATCGGAAGAATTAACATCTTTCCATGAATATAAGGCTTGACGGAGCTATTATAACTAACAACCACAACAAAGCTAGGACAACCATGCCTAGTGTGCAAAGAGGCTAAAGATAAAGTGCAGACTGCAAATTCATAAAGACAATAAAATACAATACAAATTCATGAACTATCAAGGAATGCACTCAAAAACACAATTATTACGCGTCATAAAATCAGGAAATGTTCTTTGCATTAAAATGGCATTTCTAAAAACATAAATTTCTTACTAATGTTGTCTAAAAAAACGTTGCAGACTATATATAAGCATTAAATAGTGTTAAAATGTGATAAAAAATGTGAAGGGAAGAATTATAAACCAATGATCTTAAAAATGGTTAAGAGACGGCACGAATGTAGACATATAAATAACACATAGATATGTAAAACAATTCATATTATTTTACATGATAAAGTGCTATTGATTTGGAATAGTAGTCAACCCACGATAGATAACAGGGAACCTGACTATCTATCAATATTCAAAATACAAGAGAGAGAATGTACACATATCTGCCAAGTATAATGTGTCATGCTGAGCAACAGGGAACCTGACTACTCTTTGCCATGAAGGCAGATAGAATGATATGAACCTACACGGACTTAATGAGATGAGACAGATACCCCAGGAAAGACCAGAATGATACATATTGTACAGGCCGAGTTTGTACTGATCTACAAAAAGTTATAAAAATCTTCAGTATTGTTAAGGCCATTAGGCCATTTACTGTCGAACTCCAATATGTAACGTGTTTCAAGTTGTCGCAATAACAACTCTCTGTTACCTCCTCTCCGTAAGGGCAATACTGATCCTATCACATAGTATCTCAAACAGTTGAGATCTTTGTTGTGTTTAGCCGCAAAGTGGCGTGCTACAGGATAGGGCGGATCAGTATGAAGTATAGCCCTTAAATGCTGTAAAATTCTGACGTGCACCTGGGATATCGTACTACCGATGTAATGTAGTCCACAGGTGCACGTCAGAACATAGACCGCGAAGTCCGTTTTACAGTCATAGTTGCCTTTAATTGGGATATCATTAAGACAAAAAGGTGTCCGGTAGTGTGTTTTGTTCTCCCCAAATTTACAGGCCCTGCAGTGAGAGCACTTTCGGAATCCGGGTTTAGCTTTTAACCATATGTCTTGTTGTTTTAATTCCGGACTACTGACATCAAGAGAGCTGCCCATATTTCTAGCTCTACGATAAGTTACTACCGGTCTAGCTGGTAGAGTAGGGCTTAAAATATTATCAGTGAGAATAATGGGCCAATTTTTTTGAATAATTCTCTTGATGGCGTGCTCATCGCTGCTGAAGGTTGTAATGAACCTAGGACATGTATGCACTATGGTATCAGATACTTCAACATTCTCAGAATCAGATGTCAGAAATAAACTTTCTCTACTCCTTAACCTTGCCTTAGCCAAGGCTTGGTTAAAAATTTGGTTAGAGTAGCCACGCTCCAAAAATCTGATTCTGAGGTCATGGATACATTTTTCAAACTCCGATGTGGAGCTACAAATGCGTTTAATTCTGAGAATTTCGCCTAGAGGGATACTATAAATAGTATGTTTAGGGTGGAGGCTAGAGGCGTGCAGAAGGGTATTTCCCGCCATAGGTTTGCGATGTAGAGTGGAAATTAGTTTGTTTTGTTCCACATAAACCTGTACATCCAGGAATTCTATATGGCGGACACTCATGTGTGAGGTAAAATGAAGATTTAGAGAGTTTTCATTGATTTCATTCAGAAACACCTGAGCTTCTTCCTCACTTCCCTGCCACAGAATAAAAATATCATCAAAATATCTTAGATATTTGATAATTTTCTCTCTAACCCATACTGCATGTAAAATGCCTAGGACCTGTTCCTCCCACCAGCCCACGTGCAAGCACGCGTAGCTGGGGGAGAAACAGGAACCCATAGCCACACCTCTTAGTTGTCTCCATGTGTCCTTCCCAAAGGCAAAATAATTGTTATTAAGACACCAATGCATAAGTTCCAAAATGACTTTGTTGTGTTCATATAGGTCTGCTGAGCGAGTGTCCCAAAAATGTTTAGTAGCCCTTAATCCCTCAGAATGACCAATGCTCGTATAAAGGGATTCCACATCCAATGTGATGAGTAGCATGTCATCCTGCCATTCCAAGTTGTTAATTTTAGCCAAGAAATCGCCAGTGTCACGTACATAGCTTGGTCGTTTTTTGACCAACTCTTGCAAAAAATAGTCTATATAGCGACTCACATTTTCTCCAGTACTATTGATCGCCGAAATAATAGGTCTTCCGGGAGTAGGCAAGACATTTTTGTGGATTTTCGGGATTAGATAGAATACAGGGAGGACCGGAAATTCTTTGTACATGAATTTGTACTCGTCACCTGAAATCAAGCTGTCGTACTGCTTCAGCCACATAATCACTTTTCTCCCAGATTACCAGGTTACGGCCTTTATCAGCTGTTTTCACAATTATATTAGGATTACTAGATAGTTTTTTCATAAGCGCTATGTACTTTGCTTGTTGTTGGCAGTATCTCCTTTTGTTACGTTTGCAAGATTTGGTATACAATTGCTTAATTTCATTGGTAATACATTCATGGAATGTGTCGATGGCATCTTTTACCATTAGGGGTACAAATTTGGATTTATTTTTAAAAGGCGTAATGCCTGCTCCCTTCTGGATAATGTTGATTCTTGCCAGTCTAGTTTGAGTGTTACTCTCAATGTCAATAAAGGGTTGGGAATCAGTGGCTTGGCCAAGATCAGTAAGAGTTAAATAAGTAGAGACATCAGCAGCTCTTACCTCCATTACCCCGTCCGGGGCGTTTTCCTCCACATGGGCCGGAATTTCTGAAGTGGCTTTCAACGTCTGAGTGGCAAAATGTTTATGTAGCTTCATTTTACGTATGAAGCGATAGACATCAATGCGGGTCCCCGCATAATCAAATGGTTGGGCTGGACAAAAATTAAGTCCCAGCGATAGGAGTTGTTCTTCCGCTTTCTCCAGAACCACACTAGAGAGATTAATAACTGCATTGTTGTTGCTCACGTCTTCCGTTGCCATGGCCCTTTGGTTTTCTTTTTTTGTTGTGCTTTGTTTTCTTGTTTGTTTTCGTCGTTCTCGTCTTTTTTGGTTTTTAGTTTTATAGCTTGCCCTTGACTGTCCAAGCGAGGGCGTTTTGTTCTCAGTCTTTCTTGCACTAAAAAATCAAGTTCCTCAGCCACATCAAGAATGGGAGCTGCTTGCTGGTCTCTACTTAAATCTTCGCTGGAGACACTCGACGAAGAACATAAATTGCTGCCAGTATCGTCATCCAGCAGCCCTTCGTCGCGTTCAGGACTGTTGCGCGAAGTAGTGGGAATATTTTGATGTTTAGCACTCCCACTATATTGCTTGCGTTTTGCAGCGCGGTACTTACGGGCAAAAGTAAAAATCTGCCCCTGTGTGTAATCCGCTTGATCGCGAGCAAACTTGCTGACCTTTCTTGCTTTTATCTTATCCTCGTGCTTTTTTAAGCGGTCATTCATACTTGCTTCCAAGTTTTTCAGAACTTCTTCAGACTCCTTGCATTTGCTGATTTCTCCATTGATTTTTTCGATGTTCAAAAGTATTTCATCTCGGTCTATGGCAGCATATTTTATCAAAATACGCACTGAGTTCATTGAGGCAGCCAAATTATTTTGCCCCCACTCCTTGAGCATCATGGGATTCGGTCGCTCAAAACTAGGAGCCAGCATAATGCGGAGTCCTCTTGGAACTCTGCCTGCTTCTGTATACTTGGTCAGAGAATAATATATATATTTTTTTTTTTTCACTGAAAAAAGCATAGGTTTCACACCAGTTATAGTTAGCTGAAAATTTTACTGACATAAAACCATTGAAATTCCACGTTATAGTTAGTTGGACTCACTATAACTTGCGCGTGTAATGCACTGCTGATGACATCACATATTACATCACTCATGACATGGTCAGTGACATCACTCATGACATCACTGATGACACCATCCAGTGAATGTGTGTCTTTCTGAAAAATAAATATGTTTTCTATATGTATATGAAAAAGGTCGATGGAAGAATAAATGTTTAAATAAGTATCTAAACGGATGTTTTTTTTTTAAAAATGGATTGGTTAACTGGCTTATTAAGTGTATCTTAGTGAATAAATATATTAGCGAGTAATGGTTAAATATTTAAATATATGTATCAGTGTTTCACTTTGTTTATAAGTGGCTGCATGGGTTGGTGAGTACCTACATGTGTGTGTAAATGGGTTATTAGATGTTTATTTTAGTATCAGTATGAATGTCTGTATGATTTGGTGGGGGTATTACTTAGCACATAGATGCATCAATGACTGACTCACTGTTTGTATGTGTTTTGAAGACAGCATATGTGTAGGATTGTAAGGGTGGATGAGTGTCTATATGTGTGTGTTAGTGAGTGAATGACTGTCTCACTAGTGTCTTTATCAGTAACGACATATGTTTTAATCTAGTATATGTGAGTATTGATGTTTATAAGTGAGTATATGTGAGAGTGAGAGATTGTAAGAGTTCCTGTTTAAATAAGTATGTGTTTCTATAAGTGTTTGTTTAAGAGAGTAAGTATGTGTAAGTTTCCTTAGAAGTAAGGTGGTAGTGTGTGTATAGTTGTATATGCAAATAAATGGATGTTCAATAGTTTATTTGCATGTGTGAGTATGTGTGTGAGTAACTTTTGGATGACTGTCGATGTGTTACAGGATGTATAGGTGTATCACTACATATGATGAGTGAGTATATGTATGAGTGACTACATAGAACTGTTGTTGAATTAGTGGATGTGTATATAAATGGTGGAATTACTGAATTGGTTGTTGTAACTTGTATGGGTTTTTTTGAAAATTTTTAGTTTCTATTTTTGAATATGTGTTTCAAGGGTTACAGTGAAAGGAGGCCAGTCACTCTGTCACAAGGATGGTGTCATCAGTGTTGTCATGAGTGATGTCACTCACCATGTCATGAGTGATGTAATATGTGACGTCATCAGCAGTGCATTACACGCGCAAGTTATAGTGAGTGCAACTAACTATAACGTGGAATTTCAATGGTTTTATGTCAGTAAAATTTTCAGCTAACTATAACTGGTGTGAAACCTATGGTTTTTTCAGTGAAGTTAATTGGTTTTTTATATGCTAATTCCTAACTATAACTGGTGTGAATCCTATGGTTTTATCAGTGATTTTCATAGGTTTTTTTAAATGCTAATTCCTAACTATATATAAGGCCCCAAACCTATGTTTTTTTCTTTGAAGTTCAAAATTTGGTTAATAGCAAATATCTATAGCTATGAAATGTAATATTTTTCAAAATGAATGAATCCTATATTTTATTTGTATTTTAAACAATTTTTTTTTTGTTTTTTTTTTACCCTGGAGCGCTCTCGGGGCACGCCCCGGTGAGCGCCCCGGAG
Organism: Lissotriton vulgaris; assembly: GCF_964263255.1. Taxonomy (NCBI): domain Eukaryota; kingdom Metazoa; phylum Chordata; class Amphibia; order Caudata; family Salamandridae; genus Lissotriton; species Lissotriton vulgaris. The sequence goes on along the minus strand of NC_141693.1, from coordinate 447,214,360 downwards.
AGCGTAGTCTTTTGAAGTGCCCAGGGCGCACTCCGGAGAGCGTCCGTTAGCGCCAATGTCACGAACGAAAACATCATCGTGACGTATCGCGTAGCCGCGTCCGCGTGATACGCATGGCGTAAGCGCACCCGAAAGCACTCGAGCGAATACGATCGCGCAACGTAAACTTCCGACGCGCTTACAAGACGCGACCCGGGGCGCGCCCGTGGGCGCGTCGCGTAAGCGCGTTGGTCATGTGACCTGAAAATAACACTTTTAATTGGTGCAGAACACTTTTACTTTCATAATGATGAAATCCCTGGTCTTGTGACCTGAAAATAACACTTCTCATTGGTTCAGGCCTTTTTTTTCCCAAATGATGAAAGACCCCACCTTTTTTCCTTATTCTGACTTTGTCCTTTGACTGAGGAAGACCTGATTGTACCTCTCTGTACCTTTTGGATCTATAGAATGGCTTCAGTAGCAGCAGCAGCTGGTGCATCTGCACCACCACCACCACCACCACCAAGAGGACCACCACAACAGTACATTGGTGGTCAAGAAGAGGAGGAGGAGGAAGAGGAAGAGGAGGATGGGAGAAGATGGCTGCCTGAACAAAATACCCCATACAAGCCCAAGTCACATATTGTATGGGAGTTTTTTTCACTCCCAGAGGGAAAAAAGAAAGTGAATGCGGCAAAGGTGACTTGCCTTATCTGTAAGGAACAACTCTCAAGGGGCAACCCAAACAAAAGGTATTCCATTGGTAACAATACCATGATTCGACATATGATCCGTAAGCACCCTAACAACTATTCTCGTGCAGAACTCAGGGAACTGGCCAGTAACCCCCCCAGTCATCAAGGACCACCTCCCAAAGAAACAAACCCACTTCATCAGGACCAGAAACATCAGAGATGATGCCTCTTGTATTCAGCAACGATTTGCTGATTTTTAAATCACTTGTACTGCATGTGGCAAGCTTATCGCCTATGGTGAAAAGAGCGTAAAGCTCATCGTCCTTGCAGGTGACAATCACAAGTGCCCCAAAAATAAGTAATTTTTTTCTTTTTTTGTTTTTTGCTCCAGTTGAGCCAGTTTCAATTCCCTTTTTTTTGTTTCTCCCCCTAAAAAAATACAAAAAAATATAAAACTGTTTTGAAAAGCCAAAAAAGTACAAAATGTTCAAAAAACATTAAAAAAAAATAAAACAACAAAAAGAAGAAAAAAAACAGTTCTTTTCAGAACTACCTCCAATTTATAAAAAAAAGGCTTCATTTTTAAAAAACTCTGTCATTCTTTTTTCCTCATGGAACGCTCCCCGGTCCGCTCCCCGGTGCGCGTACCGGGCGCTCCCCCCGCGCAAAATGGAAAAAAAAATGTATTGCCCCGCGGGGCCCTTTTAAAGCCACCACAACAAACCTAGGGGGTCAGGAGGGGTCTACCCTGCCCCCTTATGGTCATTTCCCCCTTTGTTTTGGCCACCTCTTGTGTCTCGATCCTACCGAGACACAAGATGGCGGACGCTCCGGACTGTTTCAAATGTTTACAGACACCCGAAAGCCAATCAGATTTCCGTGCGCAGCTCGCGTGTCGCGCCCGGGGCGCTCCCCTGTGCGCGTACCGGGGCGCTGCCATAGATATATATATTGTTTTGAACCTACATTACTCAAAATCCACTGGAGCACATATCTTGAGACATAGCAAAGGCACATTGGGCTACCAGTCCCTACAATTTTGCCAAGTTTGGTGCAAATCCATTCAGCCGTTCGGGCTAAAAGTGAGGTCGACCGCCCTATGGAAATTAACATGAGGAAAACGCGTTTTGGGACCCCCCTTTTATCTCGGACACCGCTTGACGAATCACCCCCAATCTTTCAGGAAAGGACCGGAGCGCCGCGAGGCCATTTTGAGGAAATTTTCAGGCAGATTCGTCGAACGGCGCCAAAGTTATTCCAAATAGAATTTTGAGATTTTGCATTGAAAAAAATCCTAACTATAACTACCTACTGGCGACCGCCAGTAGGTAATATATATATACATATATATATATATATATATATATATATATATATATATATATATATATATATATATATGTATATATATATATATATATATATATATATATATATATATATATATATATATATATATATATATATATATATATATATATATATATATATATACAAAACCGCACCCCTCTCAAGTAGGAAAGGAGAAGAGGCCACAAATAGGAACTTTGCAGGAGCTGTTTAATAATGGACAGCGAGGCAAAATGCATTTCGGCGAATAGACTTCTTCAGTTGCTGTTGCTGTCACGTGGTAACCCCACCTGCACCTTTGAAGTGTCCAATACCACCTTCATTGGAAGGTGAGTATGCTCCCGCCCCCAAGTCACATGTTGATTAAACCATGATGGCACAAATGAGACTTCAACTCCCAGAAAACATCACTTCTGGCGAGTATACCTTGGGGACGGCAAACAATGTTCAGGGCAAAGATGCAGTGATGAAATGGAGTTTACACGCTGAATTGAAAGTCAAACACACTCCTTCGAGTCCCCAGACAGTTCGAACCTCGAGTGCAATGCAGCCAGGAAATAAGCCAAATGTAGAGCCGAGAATGAAGTGAATCCGACTCCTCGTATATATATATATATGTATATATATTTTTTTTTTTCACTCCGAGAATGCCGGAAGGGCTTGCGAGGCTGTCTGGGCGGTCCGAGTGCCGGAGCCGGCGCTCCGTGTAAATTCACTCCTAAGGTTCTCCTCGTTTGCAAAGAACCACTCGGACACCTCAAGTGCTTCAGCATAAAATTAATTTCCACAACAGGAAAAACGACGCGTTTCGGGGATGAACCCTTGATCACGCTCGTAGTTACAAAGTGACACCATGTTTAAATACATTCAAATAAACAACACCTCACGTGATTTTAGTCATCAACTGTGGCGGCCATCTTATAACATGCAAATTCAGCATGATACTATGCAATCTAACAAATACTGGTCAATGACACTGTTATCTTATAGTATCTGCATATTGTATCCAATGAGTGATAATACTGCAAGGTATAGCGGAATAAATCCTGCTACAATTAGGATATTAGCAATGTTTGTATTATTCACAGTCTCGCCCAAGTGGGCTGGCAGAAAATTAAGGTCTCGCCCCAGTGGGCTAGTTAACAGATCGTATGTCATCTACATTCCAGCATATTAGTTACATGTTCCTGAAACTTTAGGCCTTGATCTTCTAACCATCAGTTGTCCTTATAAGTGATAGTGCCCATAATCAGTCTGCAATAAAAAAGATTAAAAACATGACATAAATACTTTTGTAGCAAACTGTATTCAGACCAAAAAAATATCTCAATCATTCATGTAAATGAATTGCCAGCTCCTCACTAATATTCAGCCCATTGGGGGCAAGACTTTCGAGCTCAACAATGTATCTTGATTCTAGTTTGCGCATTGACAATTCTCGATTCCCACCTCTCAAACCCAAATCGACACTGTCAATCACCACCAATCGCACTTGATTCTCATCACTGTAATGAAATTCTGCAAAGTGACGAGAAACAGGGTACTGCTTGGTCTTATTCCTGATGGCCCTTAAGTGTTCCAGCACCCGCTTTTTTGCCTCATGTTTCGTACTGCCTATATACCATTTCTGACAGGGACAAATAAGTACATATATACAGTATGTGGTGGTGCAAGTCAGATTCTTTCTTATCACAAATTCTCTATTGTGATTGGGTATAGGCAGAGTCTGGCAATCTGTGCTATTCTTGCAGGCCTTACATTTTTTACAACAGCGAAAACCAGCTGGTTTTCTAGTGTTGGACACATCCCTTGATCTTACATGGTTGTGGCTTAGTTCATCTTTTAAGCTCTTACTCTTTTTAAAAGTAATTTGAGGATTGCTACTCAGATTAGTACTTAAATGAGTGTCAGTTAACAACACATGCCAGTGTTTTTTTAAAATGTGTCTTACAGTATTTGCCTGCCCTGAGAAAGTGGTTATGAATCTCACAGTGTCCTCGTCTTTATTCTCTTGCACTTTAGGATACAGTAGGTCATTCCTTTGTAAAGATTTAACCCTGAGTTTGGCTTTGTTGATGATATTTTTACTGTAGCCTCTCTCAAGGAATCTTTTACACATGATATCTTGTTCAATTTCAAAAGATGAGACATCGCTACAATTTCTTTTGGCCCGCAGCAATTCCCCATAGGGGATACTGCGTATCAAATTGGAGGGGTGGCTGCTGTCAGCATACAGGATACTGTTCCCGGCTGTGCTTTTCCGGTACAGTTTGGATGTAATTGTCCCATCCTTTACCTCAACCATAACATCAAGAAATTCTATAGATTTACTACTGATGTTGCTGGTGAATTGTAGATTTAAATTGTTGTTGTTCAACTTGGCTACAAAGGATGCTGCTTCCTCTTCTGTGCCCCTCCAAATGAAAAAAATGTCATCAATATAGCGCAGCCACAGGGTAATGTTGGAAAATTCGGCCATCTCCATGGCAACCCGCTCCTCCCACCAGCCCATGAAAAGGTTCGCGTAGCTGGGGGCGAAGCAGGTTCCCATGGCCGTACCCTGTGACTGTCTATAGATGTCCTCATCAAAATAAAAGAAATTGTTGGTCAAACAGACTTCGATCATTTTTAACAGCATTTGCGAGTGATGGTAATAGGTGATAGATCTTGTTTTAAAGAAATGTTGGATGGCTTCTAGCCCAAGCTCATGTTTTATGCATGTGTACAGACTACTAACGTCCAGTGAGACCAGAAGATAATCTTTCTCCCAGTGTACCCCATCAATTACCGTCAAGAAGTGTGTTGTATCTTTTAGGTAAGAGGGTAATGCAACAACATATGGTCTTAAGAAAAAATCAATAAACCTGGAAGTGTTCTCCAACAGGGATCCTATTGAGGAGACTATGGGTCTTCCCGGAGGGTCTGCCATGCTTTTATGAAGTTTTGGGAGTAAGTATAAGACAGGGATTCTGGGGTGAGCGCAATACAGGTATTTATATTCACCCTCCTCTAGTAATCCTCTGTCTAACCAGTCTGTTAGTAGGCTTCTATACTTAATATAAGATCCCAATACTTCAGTCATATTACTTCTGGAATAACAATTCTTATCACTCAACTGTCTCTGACCTTCAGCTATATACTTCTGTTTGTCCTGAATGACCACATTGCCACCCTTGTCCGATTGTCGGATCACAATGCTGGAATCATTTTTCAAATCCATAAGTGCATTTGCTTGTGATTCGGTTAGGTTCTTCTTGTCCCATGGTGTCTTAACATATCTTATGTTTCTCAGGTCTTTTAAGACACCTCTCTCAAAAATGTCAATTGCTTCACTTTGGACATTGGGGAGGAAAATCGATTTTGGCTTGAAAGTACTGCCAGGATTTCCACTCATATCATCCACCCATCCTTCCCAGTCAGGAATTTGATCAGAAGTCATTTCCAATCTGTCTTGGGTGGGATATATTTCATTCAATAAGTCAATATCACCCCCATCAATAGTACTTATAATGTTGGAATTACTCACGTTTCGTGGATTTCGTACTGCAGTGTTGAACCATTTCTTCAACTTGAGTTTGCGGGAGAACAAGAAGAGGTCAATCCTAGTTTGGGCATAGTTCAAATTGGATGAAGGACAGAAGGATAAACCAAGTGCTAGCGTCTCTTCTTCTGCTTTAGAGAGTGGTCTCTCAGATAAATTCACCACTGTCATACTTTCTGAGTGCGGCTCCTGGTATCCATTCCCATGGGAGTTCTTCTTTCGTTTGTTCCTCCTCCGTTTTGCTTGCCTGTTCCTCTGGTTTTTCCTCTGGTTCCTCGACCGCGTCCTCTCTGAGCCCCTCCATCCTGATGATGTTCTGTCCGGTTTTGGCTCATGACTTGGAATTGCAATAAAAAATTATTTGATTTCTTTTGATGTCTGGGTGTGACTTCTTGATTTATTGCTGATGTGGACGCATCTGACAGGTTACCATCTGACACATCGCTCTCCGTAATATCTTCAGTAGGTGTAGGGACTCCTGTCTGCGGGGCATTGGATTTGTCCCTCTTTTCGAAGAGATGATCATATTTGCGATGAAATGTCAGTGTTCTTCCCGCCTGATAATCCTTATAGTCTCTTAGAAACTTTCGCTGTTTTTTAGCTGTTATTTCCTCTTCCCACTTGTCAACTTTTTTCATCAAGTTGGTCATATGTTCCTCCAAGGCTTCCTTGCTGATGATTTTGCTTATTTCCTCCAATCTTTTATCAATTTCAACGACCAACTTAGCACGATCCTTGATCGCATATTTAACCAGGATCTGCATCATGGTCATAGAACAGGCTGCGGAATTATTTTGCCATTCATCCAGCATTTCTTCGTCTGGGTTTCCATAGGTGGGAATCGTAAATATACGCAGTCCACGTGGGACCCGTTTAACATCGATGTATCTTTGAAGCGATTCCGCCTCCCACCACTTGGATAACTCCTTTTTGTATAATCTTTCCAGAGTTATAAATAAGCCTTGAAGGTTAATTTTCTCCGAGAGATCAGGTGAGGGTGAATTGGAGTTGGTGGATGTCACTCCTTGCGCAAAAAAGAGCTTGTCCGCAGTTTGCTTTCTCCGAGCTTCTAATCCTGTTGCCATTGTGTTGGTTAGCTATTTGCTTCAGCACTTGATGCACCGTTTTGAATCTCGGAGAAAATTAACCTTCAAGGCTTATTTATAACTCTGGAAAGATTATACAAAAAGGAGTTATCCAAGTGGTGGGAGGCGGAATCGCTTCAAAGATACATCGATGTTAAACGGGTCCCACGTGGACTGCGTATATTTACGATTCCCACCTATGAAAACCCAGACGAAGAAATGCTGGATGAATGGCAAAATAATTCCGCAGCCTGTTCTATGACCATGATGCAGATCCTGGTTAAATATGCGATCAAGGATCGTGCTAAGTTGGTCGTTGAAATTGATAAAACATTGGAGGAAATAAGCAAAATCATCAGCAAGGAAGCCTTGGAGGAACATATGACCAACTTGATGAAAAAAGTTGTCAAGTGGGAAGAGGAAATAACAGCTAAAAAACAGCGAAAGTTTCTAAGAGACTATAAGGATTATCAGGCGGGAAGAACACTGACATTTCATCGCAAATATGATCATCTCTTCGAAAAGAGGGACAAATCCAATGCCCCGCAGACAGGAGTCCCTACACCTACTGAAGATATTACGGAGAGCGATGTGTCAGATGGTAACCTGTCAGATGCGTCCACATCAGCAATAAATCAAGAAGTCACACCCAGACATCAAAAGAAATCAAATAATTTTTTATTGCAATTCCAAGTCATGAGCCAAAACCGGACAGAACATCATCAGGAAGGAGGGGCTCAGAGAGGACGCGGTCGAGGAACCAGAGGAAAAACCAGAGGAACAGGCAAGCAAAACGGAGGAGGAACAAACGAAAGAAGAACTCCCATGGGAATGGATACCAGGAGCCGCACTCAGAAAGTATGACAGTGGTGAATTTATCTGAGAGACCACTCTCTAAAGCAGAAGAAGAGACGCTAGCACTTGGTTTATCCTTCTGTCCTTCATCCAATTTGAACTATGCCCAAACTAGGATTGACCTCTTCTTGTTCTCCCGCAAACTCAAGTTGAAGAAATGGTTCAACACTGCAGTACGAAATCCACGAAACGTGAGTAACTCCAACATTATAAGTACTATTGATGGGGGTGATATTGACTTATTGAATGAAATATATCCCACCCAAGACAGATTGGAAATGACTTCTGATCAAATTCCTGACTGGGAAGGATGGGTGGATGATATGAGTGGAAATCCTGGCAGTACTTTCAAGCCAAAATCGATTTTCCTCCCCAATGTCCAAAGTGAAGCAATTGACATTTTTGAGAGAGGTGTCTTAAAAGACCTGAGAAACATAAGATATGTTAAGACACCATGGGACAAGAAGAACCTAACCGAATCACAAGCAAATGCACTTATGGATTTGAAAAATGATTCCAGCATTGTGATCCGACAATCGGACAAGGGTGGCAATGTGGTCATTCAGGACAAACAGAAGTATATAGCTGAAGGTCAGAGACAGTTGAGTGATAAGAATTGTTATTCCAGAAGTAATATGACTGAAGTATTGGGATCTTATATTAAGTATAGAAGCCTACTAACAGACTGGTTAGACAGAGGATTACTAGAGGAGGGTGAATATAAATACCTGTATTGCGCTCACCCCAGAATCCCTGTCTTATACTTACTCCCAAAACTTCATAAAAGCATGGCAGACCCTCCGGGAAGACCCATAGTCTCCTCAATAGGATCCCTGTTGGAGAACACTTCCAGGTTTATTGATTTTTTCTTAAGACCATATGTTGTTGCATTACCCTCTTACCTAAAAGATACAACACACTTCTTGACGGTAATTGATGGGGTACACTGGGAGAAAGATTATCTTCTGGTCTCACTGGACGTTAGTAGTCTGTACACATGCATAAAACATGAGCTTGGGCTAGAAGCCATCCAACATTTCTTTAAAACAAGATCTATCACCTATTACCATCACTCGCAAATGCTGTTAAAAATGATCGAAGTCTGTTTGACCAACAATTTCTTTTATTTTGATGAGGACATCTATAGACAGTCACAGGGTACGGCCATGGGAACCTGCTTCGCCCCCAGCTACGCGAACCTTTTCATGGGCTGGTGGGAGGAGCGGGTTGCCATGGAGATGGCCGAATTTTCCAACATTACCCTGTGGCTGCGCTATATTGATGACATTTTTTTCATTTGGAGGGGCACAGAAGAGGAAGCAGCATCCTTTGTAGCCAAGTTGAACAACAACAATTTAAATCTACAATTCACCAGCAACATCAGTAGTAAATCTATAGAATTTCTTGATGTTATGGTTGAGGTAAAGGATGGGACAATTACATCCAAACTGTACCGGAAAAGCACAGCCGGGAACAGTATCCTGTATGCTGACAGCAGCCACCCCTCCAATTTGATACGCAGTATCCCCTATGGGGAATTGCTGCGGGCCAAAAGAAATTGTAGCGATGTCTCATCTTTTGAAATTGAACAAGATATCATGTGTAAAAGATTCCTTGAGAGAGGCTACAGTAAAAATATCATCAACAAAGCCAAACTCAGGGTTAAATCTTTACAAAGGAATGACCTACTGTATCCTAAAGTGCAAGAGAATAAAGACGAGGACACTGTGAGATTCATAACCACTTTCTCAGGGCAGGCAAATACTGTAAGACACATTTTAAAAAAACACTGGCATGTGTTGTTAACTGACACTCATTTAAGTACTAATCTGAGTAGCAATCCTCAAATTACTTTTAAAAAGAGTAAGAGCTTAAAAGATGAACTAAGCCACAACCATGTAAGATCAAGGGATGTTTCCAACACTAGAAAACCGGCTGGTTTTCGCTGTTGTAAAAAATGTAAGGCCTGCAAGAATAGCACAGATTGCCAGACTCTGCCTATACCCAATCACAATAGAGAATTTGTGATAAGAAAGAATCTGACTTGCACCACCACATACTGTATATATGTACTTATTTGTCCCTGTCAGAAATGGTATATAGGCAGTACGAAACATGAGGCAAAAAAGCGGGTGCTGGAACACTTAAGGGCCATCAGGAATAAGACCAAGCAGTACCCTGTTTCTCGTCACTTTGCAGAATTTCATTACAGTGATGAGAATCAAGTGCGATTGGTGGTGATTGACAGTGTCGATTTGGGTTTGAGAGGTGGGAATCGAGAATTGTCAATGTGCAAACTAGAATCAAGATACATTGTTGAGCTCGAAAGTCTTGCCCCCAATGGGCTGAATATTAGTGAGGAGCTGGCAATTCATTTACATGAATGATTGAGATATTTTTTTGGTCTGAATACAGTTTGCTACAAAAGTATTTATGTCATGTTTTTAATCTTTTTTATTGCAGACTGATTATGGGCACTATCACTTATAAGGACAACTGATGGTTAGAAGATCAAGGCCTAAAGTTTCAGGAACATGTAACTAATATGCTGGAATGTAGATGACATACGATCTGTTAACTAGCCCACTGGGGCGAGACCTTAATTTTCTGCCAGCCCACTTGGGCGAGACTGTGAATAATACAAACATTGCTAATATCCTAATTGTAGCAGGATTTATTCCGCTATACCTTGCAGTATTATCACTCATTGGATACAATATGCAGATACTATAAGATAACAGTGTCATTGACCAGTATTTGTTAGATTGCATAGTATCATGCTGAATTTGCATGTTATAAGATGGCCGCCACAGTTGATGACTAAAATCACGTGAGGTGTTGTTTATTTGAATGTATTTAAACATGGTGTCACTTTGTAACTACGAGCGTGATCAAGGGTTCATCCCCGAAACGCGTCGTTTTTCCTGTTGTGGAAATTAAATTTATGCTGAAGCACTTGAGGTGTCCGAGTGGTTCTTTGCAAACGAGGAGAACCTTAGGAGTGAATATATATATATATATATATATATATATATATATATATATATATATATATATATATATATATATATATATATATATATATATATATATATATATATATATATATATATATATATATCACAAACAAATCAACAATAATAATAATCAAGCATTATAGAGTGCTGATTGCTGATGAGGGCACTAATGGTTGTTAATGGCCTCATTCCTGTGTTGTGGGCCTATTGTGATGGCCTATAAGAAGCGTGAGGGCCTTTAACAACCTTTAAAGTCCAAAGTCAAAGGACTATAAATCTATTTGAACATTCTACCAACTCGGGGGTATAATGTTCTAAATTAAAAAAGAGAAACAAACATTGGAATATTGAAGTAAAAGGCCTGTAGTATTGAGTATGGGGACTGAGCCAATGTATTGTCTTCATTGAAGCACTCATCAAGTTAAAAGTCTAACAATGTGAGTATCATTAGTCTGGTTATTGCTGCTAATAGTGTTGATTAGCATTGATAATAATTAATGTTAATTATATTATTATTATTATTATTATTGATAATCTGCATGGAGGATGCAATAAGCACTTTTTAGGAGTCAGTATCAGTGGATATGTTACTAGCAAATGGCAAAGACTGAACTATATATCCATTACAGGTAGACAATGTTCCACAGTATTAGTTATTCTTGGTAGGGGACACTCCACCTTGAAGCCTGTACTTGCATTCTGCAGCACACATTAATTGAATTTATTGACATACTTAAAAGAACTGCTTTCTGCTGCATATCAGCTGCCTTGATACAGATATTTTTCCCTCAAGACAAAATGGATCATTCTGTGGTTCAAACATTTTGGGTGGGCGGGCGATATTTACTGCACCCATCAGTGGCGGCGGGCAGGGGCAGGAGGAGGTTAGACTTTTTTTTTAAAGACTCACCTGTGAATGGCTCCACCTCTCCTCCATCCTTTTCTCTCGGATCGGAAGCACCCAGGATGTCAGACTCTCCCAGTCAATCACGAACCCTGCCTTACAGCAGCGTTGTGATTGGTCTGAGCGCCACGGTTCGGCGCTCAGAGAGGGACTGACAGCCTGTGCTTGTCCTCCACCCAGGCTTAAAAATACAGCTGGATGGAGAACATGCGCACTTTTGATGCAGCTACCACTTCTCCCACTGCTTGCATCACCCAAAACCCCCCAAACATGGAGCTTAAAGGCAGACAAAAAAAATTATAATAATATTCTGTTATTATCATTTTATTTTCACTTTGCTCTGCTCTTATAGCGGGGGGAGGGGAACGCTCCTTTGCCTTAGCGGAGGAGCCACCTCTGGTACCTATTAAAATACAATACTCCGGTGTTCTGCATTTAACAGGTGAAATAAATATCACCAATGACAAAATATGTCCTTTCTTCTAAAATCGGGAATAAAATGGAAATATCCTAACTTTCCAGGCGTTTCCCCACATTAAAAGTTGGAGTGTAGGTTTTATCGGCAGAAAAAGGCAACGGTGCTGACTTTATCTCACCTTGTTATTAGAGGATGGTATATTCATCAAAGCACTTGAATGGAAAACATCTAATTTTCTTTCCTAATGGCAATTGGTTATTACTGAGTACCGTAAATATGAAGAAGTGATCTTCAATTACAGAGACACTCTCATTCAAGGACAACGCATTCTGTAAAGTAACAAGACATATTTTTAAACACTTTTTAACTCCAAACTTAGCAGTCAAATATGCAATTTCCTTCCAGTCTTTTTTGTCCAAGGTTAAAGGTTTCTTTTAAAAATCTAATCAACTAGCAACCCACCCCCTACCCATCCCTACACAGGGTTATTTCTATTCTTTGTATGATGCCATTTTCTTTCTGCCACATTCTAGCCTGGATTTGATAGCAATCGGAGGGGTTACATGAGAGAATGAATTTTGTTCCTTAACTGTTATGTTTAAATGAAATAATCAAAATACAATGCTGTGCTTAATTCTGTTATATGATCTTTGGTTATGGTTGTTCATGGTGTTAGCTAATAAACCATTTTTTTGATTTAATTAGCACTAGAAATTTTAAATGACTGGCAGCTATTTATGGGCAATAAAATTGTCATACTTTCATGTTTGGCAGACATTTAGCAGTAAGCTCCAATTCAACTAATAGTGCTTAGCCATCATATTTTTAGAAGCATTAACTCCTTCACTGCGGCGGCTATTCCGCCGCAGTGCTAAGGGGGTGGGGCGGCCGCGCGACGGCCGCATGCTGGTGACGGAACCGCTCCGTCACCAGCGTCGGTGGCGCTGTGCTTATGACGGAGCGGTTTCGTCATGGCCCGCCCCGCTCAATGGAACGCTCAGCGCAGGCGCGGAATTCGCGCCGCGCAGGCGCTCCGAGCGGGCCATGACGGAACCGCTCCGTCATCAGCACAGCGCCACCGCAGCTGATGACGGAGCGGTTCCATCATCAGCAGGCAAGGGGTTAAACACCTACTGTCCAATAAGATATACAGAGTTTACGTATTGATTATATGCAGACGTAGACTGGAACAAAGCAGAGCTCTTCAAGATGAGCAACATGTTACATTACAAGTAGTAATAGTGGGTGTGAGAAAATGTGTTGTTTGGTTGGCTGGAGCGTTAACTCTGATCTAGCAACAGCCACAATCCCTGTCAGGGTGAACAAAACAAAGTCACTTAATTAACCTGTGCTGAACCCTCTGGTAGCTTAGTACAAAAGGAGTTAGGCTTAACTTAGAGGCAATGTGTAAAGTATTTATGCAGCCACAAACAGTACTAAAGTGAATGCATAACACAAGAAAAATCTCACTCCAATTTTGAAATACATTTTAAAACACAATTTGACACCAAAATGACTAAAATGTTATGAGAATAACAAAGGTATATTTAAAGTAAAATCTAGCCCCTAAAGCATCAATGAGCCAACTGTAGACATATTATCACGCAAGACCGGGTCAAAGTTGAAAAATTTGGTCGACCGCAATATAGTATGCGTCGTATACAAGAAGTGGATTGTGCCCGGTCGGCGCTTACTTTCAGACTTTGACGAAATTCTGATATTTTCCTATGATAACTTTCAGCAGGGCAAGGCTGCAGGCGGTGTCTGAGAAGGGAGCATCATCATTGAGGAGCTGCTGGACGAAGTCACGGCAAAGATTTCTACTTTCAGTCTTGGTCTTTTTTTTGGAAGTTGAGAATCCCCGCTGGAGGAGATGAGAGTTTCATGAGGTCTGATACCCCTTTGGCAAAGGACATCTGAACAGGATTTGTTGCTGTAGAGAAGAACGTAGTTGGAGATGCCACACAGTCAGGCTGATCAGCGATGCACTTTAGGCATATAGACGAGCAGGTTGGTCCTGTTCGTCTCTGGGGTTCTAAATGCAATCTTTAGCCAAACATTTCCAAGTTTTGGATTTTGAATACCTTGGCACCTTTAACACCACAACCAGGGATTCAGGTCTGGAGGGGCACTCCTTAGGATTTTTAGGATTTTAAGACTCACTCAGACTGCGTTCAGGTGTGGGACCAAGATGGAAGGAGCCTATTACATTCCTGATGCTCTGATCAGGAGACCAGCCAACTAGCCCTTGGCATCAGACTGGTTGTCCAAGTGATAAAACAGGGCTCAAGCAGCAGGGCAGGCCTCTGAGGGTTCAAGGCAGTCTCCAGGCGGCAAAGCAGTCCTTCCAGGTAGGGCAAAGCAGTCTTGTGTAGTGCACAGGAGGCCCCATCAGCAGACATTCCTCTGAAAATCCTTCCAAAGGTCCAGAAAGTTAACTGAAGGGTGGGTCTAGGGTTCCTATTCTTAAACCTAGTGCCTTCTTTGAAGTAGGAGAAGTTTCTAGAAGACTCACTTTGAAGCATTTGAAGTTTCCAGCTTCCTCTGCCCTGGCTCCATGCTGGCTGCATGAACATTGCAGGGTTGACAAGTCCCTTGTGTGAAGGCAGAGCACAGCCTATTCAGTTGCAAGTAGAGCTGTGCCCACTTACACCCCGTATCCTGCCAGTTGTTTGCCCTTCCTGGCAATCTAATGCCGGTATTGTGCAGCTTTCTGGGATAAATAAACAAAGTCTAATTACCACCTGAAAAAGTCATGTGACCAAGCACAAGCTGCAGGAACCAAATAGCTATCGCAGGAAATGCCAACTTTCTAAAAGTGGCTAATTCGAAATTGTAACTTACAATCTAACTTTACTATTAAAGAAGATGTTTTATTACAATTTCTTAGACAGCAGATATGAAATGTGGCCTGTTCTCAATTAAACGTCAATACCTAATAAATGTAATAAGGCAACCCAATGTTATCCTAAGGGTGAGATAGGGTTCACAGCAGTGAAAAACTACTTTAGGGTTTTCACTATCAGGACATGTAAAACCTAAAATTTCATGTGCAACCTTTTAATTTCAATGCACACTGTCCTATGGACTACCTAGGACCTACCTTGGGGGTAACTTAAATGCAATAAAAGGGGAGTTTAAGGTTTGGCAAAGGGTTATATTGCCAAGTTGAATTGTCAGTTTAAAACTGCATTCAAGCTGCAATGTCAGACAGGGGACTATTTTAAAGGGCTCCTGAAGTTGATGGCATAATAACTGCTGCAGGCCCACTAGTAGCATTTAATTTTCAGGCCCTAGGTATTTGGTATACCACTAAAAAGGGACTTGTACCTAAATTGTAATAAAGCTAATACTTGTATGGTGTTTTCCTTATATTTTAGAATGTTCACCCTTTACAGTTCTCTTAGAATCATAGTAAGAAATGATTCTAGTTTCAACAGTTACTCTCTTTTTGCTGGGGAAGGGAGAATCACGCTGTAACTGGCATCAACATTAAAGCTGTTTAGCAAGGATTCTGTGGTCTGGTGTCTCCATCACAACATTATTGGTGATGATCGCCAGTTACGCTGGGAGACACAACAAGCCAGAACACATCTTGATCAGGTGTCGGAGGAACTGGAGGGCGGGCGGGCTACAGCGGGACCGCCACGCTTGCAGTGCGGTATCTGCCTTCTTCAGGCAAATGTAGTAACCAATAGTTCTTAACTACATCAGTTTAAGGAAAGACATCCACTGTGGGTAGAACACACTGTGAGTAGCCCCAGCACAAATGCATTCAGTGGCTCAGTTGGTTCGAGCGTTGTTTGTAGGCCCCCTTCAGCAAGGCTGTTTCCTTTTTCTCCATCACAACATAAATTAAATATGGCTATCAGGTGTACATGTTAACATATTTAGAGTTGAGACGACAAGTTCTTTGATTGTCTGCCTCAACTGTGCCCTGGTGTGAGATGGAACATTTTGGAGCATAGCATGCATGTATTTCATCTTCTGGTCCTATTTCTTTCAGTGGCATGCTAAATCCTGGCATTTCTTTAGGTTGTAATTCCCCGGGGTCCTTTTTTAGGTTGAGCCTACCAGACGGGGCAAGCTGTCTGGGTGTCATAGACATATTATGACATCAACAAGAACATTCAGGAGTTGGTCTCCCACCCACACATGTGTTGCACACTCTTGCCTCTCTTTGTGCTTCTCCTCCCACAACCCACGTTGCTCTCCTTTGCTTGTGTTGATTCTACTCCCTCTCATGTTGCCTCTTTCCCCATCTACTGTGTAGCTTCTCCCACACCACCTCTCACTCCCTCAACCCACTCTCGCACCCCGGTCATCCTTTTTAATTAAAAACAATAATAATTCTGTGTGTTCACACTGCAATTTAAAACAGCGCTTCTGTTTTCCTCATTTTAAATTTACTTATTTATCACAAATTGGTAAATAAAAAGAAGAAAGATGCGCAAGTCATTTTGTAACAACAAGTGATGGATGGAAATGCTTGATTTAGTCTCAGATACTGGCAATTCATCAGCCTGACTACCAGTCAATCGTTTTTTGCCTACCATGCCACTTTAGACAGACTTCTGACATTCAGTACCAACTTAGTTGCTCATGGAAACAGTCTGTCCTGAACTGCCAGGGAGGCCCCCTTCAGAAGGGACCACAAGCAACCACAAACTGTTGTCGACGTACATAGGTCTCAGCAGTGAGGTATACCTTGAGCCCTGTGGCACAGCGAGCACTGTACCCAAGTCTGGGAATACCCATACACTTATAGTGTCAAATGTAACAACAACAGGATGAATGATTGAATGATTGAATTAATCTCATGCTCACGATAATCACATTCCAGTCAATTGTTTTTCACCTCCATTCCACTCTAGACAAAGGACAGTGTTATGAAAATCATTATGCAAATATGATAAACAGTGGAGTGGAATGTGGTCTGAGTGATTGCCAGTGATATAGGTTAATGTAATCATTCCATCTATCACCTTGTTGCTGTTGCAGTTTAAGCACTAAGTGAGACGAGTATGCCCAGATGTGGGTGCCGTGCTCAGTGTGCCTTATGACTCAAGCTATTCCTCGTTGATGAGACCTAAGTAGGTTGAAACTGGTTTGGCCTTGCTTGTGGTCCCTTCTGGAGGGACCTTGCCTTTCAGTTTTGGATGTACTGTTCCTATGAGGAGCAAAGTCAATAATGATTTGCATCAGGTGGAACTATATAGAGCAGCATGGTGGGCAAAAAATGATATGCTGAAATGAGGCAAAAAATGACTTTGAGTGTTTGAGATAAGTTCAACCATTCCATCCATCACCTTGTTGTTGTAATTTATACATCATTTTGTAGGCAAGCTCATGGGTTTTGAGCATGTGCTGTTGTGTTCTATACAGGACCCATTTTAGTTTTCCCTATATTAGCTTAACTGTACCCGACACAGCCCACATTAGCTTTGCACATGTTACTAATTGAAAACATTTGCTTCTGTGCCACATTATATTTTCACACAGAACCTGCAGTTGTTTTCTTCTTCTGTTCTTCCCTGGAATTTAGTATGAACAGCAGACAAGGTCAAAGAACGAAGATCCGTGTTATTTTATTCTGGTCAGGCACTCGCACCTAGTCACAACACATAAATTAAGCTGTTGTTTATGAACATTTGAACCTTGTCACAGAGATATGCACAGCAAGATAACAGACAGAGCGAGACAGATACTTCCTGAGAGAAGATCACTGCTGTATATGAGGTGTAGAATGCGAATCTGTGTATGCTAAGGTCCGCTGCTGAACCCATAGACCTTTGCTGTATAATCAGTTTGCTTCTGTAGAAGGGGAGGGAGGGTTAGGCTATTCTGTCTTATAATATGACAGGGCTTTTCATAATATAAGGTCTATTGACAATGCTGATGGTATTTTTGCTAGACAGTTGTTTCTGCTTGTGTCACATAGTGCATTCTAAAGCATGATAGTTTAAATAGATATTTCAAACTTCTTCCTGGTCTCTTTCATATCTTATTGTGGACGAGCCCAAGTGTGTAGGTGAAAGGGAGTGTCCTGTCACCGTGATCACTGAAAAGGTCAGGAGTGTTGTGTCCTGGGGTGTCAATTCACTGGTCTGTCTGCATATGAGGAGGAGGGCAAGTGAGACACTATTGCTAGTCGGACCAAGACTCATGGTTCTGAGGTGGTATGATGACTCAGTCCCTCTCTAATAATGTTCTAGAGTTCCACCATAGTTCTGTTCCTGAGCAGAATCCCTGCAACATGGCACAGTCATCATTTGTTCTGGTGCCTATTTGCGGAACCCTAAATGGCGCTTGTCCTTTTCCAAAATAATATTGCACTGTTCCATGGAGGCATCCATGGTATTTGGAATTTCTCCTCCACAGTTTTCAGGAAACACCTAGTTCAGTTTTTTTTTCATGCTTGAAAGTTAAAAGGATTATACCCTCTTTTGCTCTGCCTTTTTTAATCCTTTGTTAATTGATTATGGCCCTTGCTATTGCAGCTAATTGCCGCCCAGCGGTTATTCAACACGTACTTGCGCATGGTGTCCCCAATGTGGGGCTCCTGTAGTTTTTGTGATTGAAGCGGGCGCAGTATACTGCTTTGAAGGTTTTTATTCCAGGGTCACCTTCCTGGCGCTCACCACTAATGACAATGTGTTATCCTTATACTTGTTATGAGTGTAACTATTCCTAAGCAAACACAAGGAGAGGATGGATGGAGCGCTGAAACTTTTCAGACACTCACCCCCAGTCACAGATCTGGATTGAATCCATCATCAATATTTTGCTCACTTCGGCACCCCAGTTCAGACCCAGCTATATGCAATTAATTAATATTGACTTGTTGGATTTATAAGGAGATTGGCTGGGTAGCATTTTACATTTTAAAAAGTGTACATAAGTGATGAGAATTGATCAATATATTAATTGTGCAACTTGATTTTTGTAAATTATTTCATTGTATAACTAATTTATTATAGAAAACAGTATATGCTTATTTGTTTTAGAAACATTTATTAATTTTTTGCAATTTTTTTGTGGGGTGTATTGGGTTTTGAGGGGTAGTTTTGTTCTGAAGGTTTATTTACATTATTGTTAATTATTTAGTATTTCAGATTTGTAATTGACATAGTTTTTTTATTTGTTTACAGTGTTTAAATATTTTATAATCAAAAATATTAATTTTTACTTTTAGGTTGTTGGAGTTATTGGGAGTTGGGTGGGTAGTCATTAAATTAAAATAGGTATTAATTTATATTCGTTGATTTATTTAGTAGTTCTGTTAATTTTTAAATCAAAAATGTTAATATAACTTATTTTTTTTACTTATTAAATTATGTGATATATTTTAAATGAACAAAAATTTGTATGTTTTATCATTGACTTGTGGTGAATATTGGGAATGGGTGGGTAGTATTAAAAAAAGATTAATTATCTATTTTCAATAATAAAAACATATACAATTATGAAATGTTATCTTTTGCTTAATAATAGATTTTGCTTTCTTGAGTCTTTATTTATATTTGCAATTGATTTTAAATGGGTCCTTAAATTATTTGGGTGAAGTGAATCAGTCAAAATATGCTCTTTCTCCAGTATTAGTTGAACAAGGTCTGACCCACTATCCCTGTATGCACACTTTCCCCCAATTTTCATTAGACTGAAGTCAGAATCTTGGACCTATCCTTTCTCTCAATGTTTGTTAGACTGGAATTGAAATAGCAAATCTACCATCTCCCCAATGTATGCCCTTTGCCTAATGTATGTTAGATTTAATTTATAATAGTGGATGTGACACATCCTCCCCAAAATGTTTTTAGAGTGGAGTTAGAGCAGTAATTTTCACTCTGCCAATGTATTCACTTTCCCCAATGTTTTTTAGATTGAAGTTATAATAATAGTTCTGACTCCATCTCACCCCTCCCCGACGAGTGTATGCACTTTCCCCTATATTTGTTAGGCTAAAGTTAGAACAGTAAAGCTGCTCCGATCATGCAAGCACTTTTCCCAGTCTTTTTCAAACTGGAGTTATAATAGGTAAGGTGACCCCCTCTCCAGTGTATGCACTTTCCCCAAAGTTTGTTGGACTGGAGATAAAATAGAAAATCTGCCCCCTCCTCCCCAATATATGTCATTTCCTTTTTTGGAGTAGAATGCAAATATTAACCTCCAATTTGAAAAGTAAATCTGAGCTCCTGCCTTCTGTATGCACTTTCCC
This sequence comes from Lissotriton vulgaris, assembly GCF_964263255.1. Taxonomy (NCBI): domain Eukaryota; kingdom Metazoa; phylum Chordata; class Amphibia; order Caudata; family Salamandridae; genus Lissotriton; species Lissotriton vulgaris. The sequence continues at coordinate 447,194,295 of NC_141693.1, read as the reverse complement.
CAATATTTTTTAGACTGGAGTTAGATTAGAAAATCTGACCCTCCAGATTGATGCATTTTCACCAATCTTTGTGGGATTTTAGACGGAACATAATATTTGTACTGGATTTTATTTGTTCATTATTTGAGATTAGATTTTTGTTACTAGATATTACTTTACTGTGGTATTTTCTATAATATTTCAAACACACTTAATTTAAAATTATATATATATATAAAAAATATATATTTTTTGTAATCCATTTCCTTTGGATTTTGTTTTATAATTATATATATTTAAAGAAAATTAAACTAGTCATTTTTCATACATATTAACATTTTATTTTTAATGGTTGAATACATATAAAACAAGATTTAATATTTATTAACTGTTTATAAATTCTATGTTAAAGAGGTGTTTGATTTTGGAATGTAAATGACGATTATTATATTTTTGTATCAATTATTTTTACGTGCCGAATAAATAGATTATAAGCCATAAATTAATGTCAAAATGCAATGCTACATACTTATACATGCGTTTATACAGGTATTTGTATTTAAAAAAAGAATAAATGAATGTGTGATAGAGCGCGGGCTCACCTGCCCATTTTACATACTCACCTGGGCCCATAAATCAACATACACGCTTTGAACAGGTAAACTTAAGCTCGATCAATTTTGTTTAACCATTCAGGACCAATACCATATGACTTACCAATCCTAGTCACCGGTACCTAAAGTCCTAAGGGATCAAGGAGTTAGAATAATAGGCAGAAATGTAACATTTTCACTTGGGAAAGATTTAAATTCTTTATCTATGAAAATTCGTAAATGTCATAATCCAAGCATTTGAAACCAAAGATCTTTTGATTAGGAAGATAACGATTATAATTAGAATATACAAAGATTTTATAAGTCTGTCTTTAAGCATTTGACGGTAGGAAGGGTAGAAAAGGGAAACAATACAATGACATACCCACACAGAATATTTACCTAATGGTGAAAAGACCAACACTGGCCACTGGCTGGGTTAAAAGACAAAACATCAAGATTGCAGGTGCCAGCAAGATAGATCAGATACAGACCAGAATTCAGGACAGGTGTAGACCAAATTGGATCAGGACAGAACCACCTCAGGCTAAGACCGGCACCCACAGCTAAAGTGCAACACCTGCGTCACACCCCTCTCTGCAGTTAACAGCCAAACCCTTCTTAGGTCAACAGATCTCCTTCCCAGAACCCCGATTGGGTTATCAAACCTTCTGACAGAGTGCTCCGCTAGCACCTCTGCTCTCAATCGCCTATTGGATGCGTTGGGTCAGTGACAGGTCAGCTACTCAGACAAGTCGGAAAAATTAACTAGCTAAGCCTACTCTAGTTATACTATTTTCCAGTGCAGTGTACCACCCCCCAATGTTGCAAGGGTAAGGATCCCCAATTTTGATTGGACAAAGGATGAGGAGAGGTCATCACACCATACTTAAAATGAAACTTTTCTTTGAAATATTAAAATTAGCGTTCCCGCCCATGATTTTATTTTTCCATGCACTTTTATTCCACCCATCAATGAATGTTCTAATAGTAAATACATTGTTATAACATTTGTACAGTTGGTCTTCCTCTAGTGAGGTCGTAAGGTGAGCTTCCCAAGCGCATCTCAGTTGAGACTGTCCTTGGCATTCATTCAATGCCATGACTTGAGGGTTTCTGGTTTCTGGGGCACATGTGCTGTGTGGGTTTCAAATTGGAGTTATAGATACATCTTAGGCCCAAACACGAGCTAAATAGCAAAGTAGAAAAGAAACAGTTTCAGAACAAAGAATAAATGAATGCACTGTATACCACATATCTCTACTCTATTCGCCTTACTTTATTTTAACTATTGCATTAACGATTAGGCAAGACAAACAGTTTTGCAAAAGCAGTGATACAAGCTTCTTGCACGTTATTAAAGCAGAGCAGCCATCTTAGTTCTAGGGCGCAGAAGCAAAAGTTTCCCACCAAAGCAGAGAGTACGTCATGTCACGTGAGTGTGACAGACGCATGCGCAGTAAGAAATCCCGCGTAGCAGCGGCCATTTTAATGCAAGCGGATTACTGTTAGTAAAAGCACATAGACAAACTTCCCCTGGATGCTTTAATGTGGTGTAATGCATTATTAGTAACCAAAAAAAGTTATTTAGTAAATTATTGAGTTATTAGAGAGGGTTGAGTACAAGCAAATCGCTTTACGTGTGCAACCTTGCTCCATAAATCCCCTCTTTGATGATATTAGATATCATCACTAATTAATGAAACAGATGCCAACTTTCACATTTCTCCCAACTCAATTTCTTCAAACTTTCTGTTTTGTTTCTTTTCATTATTCATGTAAAAGTTTTTCACTTTCTTGTATATATTTCCATTTAGTTCTTCTAACTCAAGTTCATCAATATTTCTCTTTTTCCCTTTTTTATTTACTGTATATGTCTTTTTTTGCTTTTGACATTTGCAACAAATCATTATCCCTAAAATCAGTATGGCTATTTCCACCATTGGCATCAGTATTTTACCCACGAAACATTTCCCTTCATTAGAAAACCAACTACCTATAGAGGAGAGACCATCTACAAGTCTCTTCCATTCACTGTCAACCTCCAGTGGTTTGAGTTCTCTTTGCAAATGTGTAATGTTCTTTACATACCCTTCGATTTCAATACTTTTATCTGGTATGTAAGTGCAACAATGTTGCACCTTCAACATTCTACAGACTCCGCCCTCTTTTGCTAATCAAGAGCAAGTCCATTTTGTAAAACCATTGATTTGATCGCAACCAATTCGGTATTGATCATCAAAAATCCCCAAGCACTGTCAGTCGATAAGCGATCCACCACTGTTGACAATTTGCAGATTCTTTGAGTATTCAGAACCACTCCCACTGAAGGAATCAATGCACTAAATATATCACCTACGATTTCAGCAAAAGTGGCTCTTTTACTTCGTATTAGTCTATTATTTTCTTCATTGTTCCAGTGATTTTATTTACATGATATACCTTTGGGAATACCGTTCCAAAATAGCAACTCCCATACCAATGGCAGGCAATTTAAAATATGCTTTGTTTCCGCAAATATAATAAATTCCAGTAAACTCAGGTTCAGTTCCGTCTTTGAATCCCCAACCCCCAATTACCTTACAATTGTGTTCATATTCACTGGAACCAATTAATATATTGTTATAATAACTCGTTCTCTCTCTGTGGAGACAGAGTTTCCCTTTCTTTTCGAAATCCAGCAACATAGCAGCTTGAGTCTTGCCATTTGAGGTAAATCCTGTTTTTTCAGCCCATTTGGGAATCTTTTGTTTTTGATCAGTGGTTTTCTCTGGAAATCCTGTTTCCTTTTCTCAACTAAATTCAAAAATATTTTCTCTTTTTCATGTAAAATGCATGTTAAATTGTTCTTGTGTGCTTCAGCTATATCTATTGTACCTATTGTTAGGAAATATTCACCCATATAACGTGTTACATCACTTTTAGTATGTACAGGATTCAGGTTACTACGTATAGGAAGTTTAGAAAATATTACATCTGAGTTAGAATATTAATATTGCAAGGTCCTTTCTTATCAAACAAACTAGCTAAAATACTACATGAAATACCATATGTCAGGGCCAGATGATGATATGGTACACCCTCGGCTACAGATGTCGGTGATTTCATACAGACTTAGCAATCACTTATTTCCATAGCTTCAACATAGTGTACTAATAGGTTAGCAAATACATTCAGGTGTGACTGATTTCTAAATCTATTATAGTGTAATCCTTCCTCATCTGATGCTTCTAACTCTTCCTTCGGTGATTTAATGCTGAGTGCCCTTTCATGTGCATCTGTCTTAACAGGAGCATCTACTCTCTCGTGTATGTTAGTGTTGTTCTTTATGTCTCTACTCTATTAGATAAGGAATAGCTACTGTCAGTCCTAACCATACTATGAGTACTATCACTATACTACATGTGCATATTCTACAATATGTTTTTAAACAGTTTCTTTTCGGTCTTCCATTAACAGTATGATCAGCCATTTCTGACTAGGGAGATTTAACCCCTCTTTGTAACTTTTACACAGTCTTTTAACAAGTGAAACTTTTCTCAAGTTGGTCTCACTTCTTCGTCATTCTGATCAGCAATTAATTCATCAACACTTTCGTCACTTATTTCTAAGTTTTCGAAATCTTCAAGGATGACGTAAGTCCATTCAGGGCCTCTGAATTTGTTATTCAGTCTTTTTAGTCGTGGTCTTCTCCTTCTTGTTTGTTCTTCAGATGGTTCAGCTTGACTTGTTATTTCATTTACTTGTTCTGGTTCTTCATTTATTGTCTTTAGGTGAAATTTCAGTCTTTTGACAAACCTAGGCCGCTTGTCTCCCTTTCTGAGTCTTTTAGCCGTCACTGTGCTCTGACCTTCTTCAAGTGTTCTCTTATTTTCATTCAGTTGTGGCACATCTATGTCAATGTTGTCCTCTGTATCCCTCTCTATCTGACCTGGTCCAGGTCTTATTTCAGTTTCTTCTGCCTGGTTACTAATCTGGCCTTGTTCAGGTGTTTGCTGAATTTGACTTTGATTTGATTCACCTTCTTCTTCCTGAACACACTTTTCTACCCCTATCTGGTCCTGCCCAAGCTCTTTGAACTCTTGATTTTCTTCTGCTTGAGCTTTCGCCCTAGTACCTATCTGTCCCTCCTCAGACTCTGGAGTTCTTGGTGAAGTCTTGAACGTCTGAGTATCTTTATCTTTCCTTATCTGGTCCTCCTCAGAATTATTTTTGACTTGGATTTCTGTAATCTGAGAACGTTCTTCTATTCCTGACTCATCCTCACTATCACTCTATCTATCTAAGTAGGTTTGACTTCTGGTTCCTACGAAATCTGCAGGTATGGCAACTACTGGAACCCAATCATACTGACTGATGCTCGGTTGCTCCTCTTCAGCTACTTCAGACTCGATATCTTGAGACCCCTCAGCTGCACAACCTTCAGCTTCAGTTCCATCAGGTTCAGTCATTCTTTTCGTATGACTGGCATGGATCCAATTCGAAATTCCTTTGCACTTTACAGCTGTGGTGGTAACCAATATCACTTGAGTATGTTCCTTTATCACTACCCAGTCACCTGGATTCAGATCATGTGCTGGAGTTGATTGTCTGGCGACAGCGTCTTGCCCAACCTGGTGAGCGATAGAACGCACTAGGTCAGCCAGTTCTTTACAGTACTCTAGTACTAAGTCATCAGATATATTTATCAGCTTGTGTCCTGGCACCCATGCCTGCCTCATTGCTCTTCTCAGGAGTATCTCATGAGGACTCAAGCCTGTGTTTCTGTCTGGAATACTTCTGAGTCTTACAAGAGGTAAAGCATCGGGCCGTTCTAATTGGGTAGATTTATACATCTTTCCCAATCTTGACTTGATTGTGCCATTCAACTGATCTACCACTCCAGAAGCCTCTGGGCGATATGCACAGTGCAGGTTTTGCTCAATTTTGAGTGCTTCATAGATTAGACCAATTATTCATTATTAAAATGAGACCCTCGGTCTGATTCAATCGTTACTGGAAAACCGAACCGTGGTATAAGCTCTCTGAGTTGGAGTTTAGATACAGTGATGCTATCATTCCTGCAAGTAGGGTATGCCTCCACCCATTTTGAAAGTAAGCAGACAATGACAAGGATGTATTTTAGTCCTCGACAAGGGGGTAACTGAATGAAATCAATCGGTAGTCTTATTAATGGGTCTTCTGCTTTTCCAATTTTTCCTGGCAACACTACAGTTTTCTTCCCAGAAATATATCTTCCAAGGATTCATTTGCTGGCAAAGTCTCTCTGCTACATTCCTGAACCTCGCATTGAACCAACTCTGTCTGAATAACCTGATCATGCCATCCTGCCCTAAGTGGGAATATCCGTGGTACATCCTAGCCATAGGAGCAAGCATACAGTCTGGTAACACAGGTCCACCAACAAGGTAAACAATAACACCATATTCAGCCCTTCTTTGACAACCCATCTTTCTCCATTCTTCCCTTTCCTTTTGTTCTGCTTTATTCTGCAAGTCTCTCACTTCCTCCCACGTTCTCACACCTTCAAGCAACATAAGTTGGCAGCTGTTTCCACATGTATCAATTTTCTTGTTTACGGCCATTTTATATTTGGCACAATGTTGGGCTAATTGGTCAGCATATCTGCTACCGACTGTCACTTTGTCATTTCCGGATTGGTGAGCAGCACACTTGACCACAGCCACTTCTTTTGGCAATTGAATTGCTTCCAGCAAATCCTTTACATAGTGACCATTCTTAATCGGAGTACCTGAAGAAGTCAGAAACTCCCTTTGCATCGAGAGTTGGCCAAGGTTGTGCACAACCCCGTAACCATACTGGCTATCAGTGTAAATGGTTACTTTCAAATGTTTCCCAAATTTGCAAGCTTTTGTTAATGCAACTAATTCGGCTACTTGTGCAGACATGACTCCTGGTAAAAAGGATGCTTCAATTGGACCTCCTAATGTGCACACAGCACAGGCAGCACTTAGACCTCCTTCCTCATGTCTCATGCATGAACCATCTACAAATAGCTCATACTCTGAATTTATTAATGGTTCTTCTTTTATGCCAGGACGGGGTTCAGTACTGTATTCGGTCAGGTCGATACAATCATGTTCGACTTCTCCCTTTACTTCAGCAAAATGTGAATCGGGTAGCAGGGTACACCTGACAATGGTTACATTTCCTGCACCTACAATGATTCGCTCATACTTAGTCAGCCGACTAGGAGTTAAGTACTGAGTTTTCGTTCTTGTTAACAAAATCACAGCTGCATGTGAAACATACACTGTCACTGGATGTCCCATAATAATGGACTCACTTTGCTCAAGGCTCATGCAAGTTGCAGCTACTGCTTTCAGACATCCTGCCAACGCAGATGCCACTGGATCCAGCTTGGAAGAAAAATATGCCACAGGACGTCTCATTAGACCATGAATTTGGGTCAGGACTGAAAGTGCACAATTATCTTGTGTATCACAGAAGAGTGCAAATTCTTTTGAATAGTCAGGAATCCCTAATGCTGGAGCTGTACACAGACATTCTCATCATTTCAAGAAAGCAGTCATGCTTTCGTCATCCCATTCTACTGGGTCCTTTGCTCTCTTATTTGTCATTTGTATCAATGGTTTTGCTAGGACTGCAAATCCCACAATCCACTGCCTGCAGTAACCTACAACTCCAAGAAACATTCTGATCTCTTTGAGGTAGATTGATGTTTTTAATTATTCTGATCCTTTGTGAGGTAACCCTTCTGACACCTCTTTCTATCTGGTGCCCCAGATATTTCATTGATATGGTGAAAATTGCATCTTTTCAGGTGACACTTTATGTCTTCCTTCACCCAAACGATTTAGTAAAGCAATGGTATCAACAACACAGTCATTTCGAGTTTTAGACGCCACCAATAGGTCGTCTATACACTGTACCAAGACTGACAGTCCGAGCAATACCAGAGATTTAAGGCACTTTTTCAATATCTGATTGAAGATAGATGGACTCTCTTTATACCCCTGAGGAACGCGTTTCCAGACGTATACATGACTGTCGAATTCAAAAGAAATTTGCTATCCGGGTGTAATGGAATCGAGAAAAATACGTGACATAAATCTATTATGATAAACCATCCAGCTTCCCACGGTATCTGATAGAGAATTACCCCAGGATTTGGCCCAACTGGACAGCATGGGACAACAATCTTATTAATTTTGAGGAGGTCTTGTACGACCCTGTACTTTCCGCTCGGTATCTTTATGCCAATTATGGGCGAATTACATGGACTGCTCATTATTTCTTGTAAAATGCCTGTTTCAATCAATCGTTTTATTTCTGCTGCAGCACCTGCTTTTATTTTTGGGCTCATTTTGTCCTGTCGAATATTTGGATAAATTGCACCTTCTTTTATTGTCACTTTTATTGGATCGACATTTGCCATTAATCCTACATCTTTTCCTGTAAAATCCCACACATTAGGATTTACCCTATGCTGTTTTCTTCTGGCAAGTCTTCCACAGTTACCTTTTTATTCTCAGTTTCTTGTTTTGCTAACATTAATTTATAGATTCTGTCTTGATCTGGGGTTTGAATTTCAACACCACTTGGGGTACAAAAGATGGTGCAATTCATTTTGCACAAGTCTCTGCCTAACAGATTCACTGGACTAGAATTGCACACAACAAATGTGTGCATTTCTTTAAAATTCCATATTCTAACTTCCATTGGTTCTGTGACTGGAGTACTAATTTGTTTATTAGAAACACCCACTACTTGGATCGCTTCTCCAGAGAGGGGTAGGTTTGGAACGTCTGCTGTTCTCACAGTAGGACGGGTAGCGCCAGTGTCCAATAAAAAGGTGACATAATTTCCCTCAACCTTTCCTTCTATGTATGGACCTGACTGATCTACCGGCAAGGATGCGCTAAGTATGCACTCCTCGTCCTCCCCTCTCAGGCACCGTCAGTATGTGTCCTCATAAAAAAACGTGTCACTCAAAAGAAATTGTGATGTCACTGTCTCTCTCCTATCACTTCCCTCCTAATTTGTGGTATCCACATTATGGTGTGCTTTGCTCCCAGAATCTGGCATAGGTGCAAGTGGTAACTGGTTTTGTATTACCTGCTGCTGTTGTTTCCGTGGCACCCCATTCTGCGCCTGTGGATTAAAATTGTTAGTTTGAACATTATTGTTTTGTACAGCCTTACACTCGTTCTTCCAGTGCCCCAATTTGCCGCACCCATGACAAGGGAATTTCTTTTTAGCCTCCACTCTATTGAATTTTCCCCATGGCTTGCCCCCATTACCATCTCCTGAAGTCTGATTATTCTTCATTTGGCTTAGTTAAAGTTCCTGCTGCTCTGCAAATTTTACCTGAGCCCACATTCCTTTTTCCTTTAATTCTTTTTGCTTATTATCAAGTTCCTCTTCACAATATTTTGCATATTTAAGATTTTCATCAATCGGCTTGGCCTGCCAACAAATCGTATGACCTTTAATCCAATGTGAAATTTCTGGTCTTAATCCTGACACAAACCAATGGATGAAATGCGTCATGTCTTTCATATCAATCTTTTCCAGACCACTGTATTGTTTAAATGCTTGTAAAAGACGTTCATAATATGCATGTACAGATTCATCTTTATTCTGAGTAGTTGTATATATTCTAGTCCAATCAGTTCCTTTTGCAGGTACTTTCGGCTTTAGGTAAAGTATTACTTGGTTATACTTTTTCATCACGTCATCTGTGGGGGCTCCTGTCTTTGGGTCTCTAGGGTACTCATCACTAGGCCAGTTGACAGCAACTTTACATTCTGTCCACAAATCTACAGGAACAACAATATTAAATAATCCATCTAAATCTTTTAAAAGACATTTTGAAACCTTCACAAATCTCTCGACTTGTCTGTACCACTCTACAGGTTTCTCTCGAAGTTTTGGGAAATCATTTGTAAATGACAAAATATCCTGTCGGGACCATGGAACATGTACATAGCCTCCACCTGGTACTCTCATGGGACACAACCTTTCCACTTTTTCTGATTCTTTTAATTCATATTTGGATGCAGTTTGTTTTGATTGAGACTCTTCCTTTTTCTTTGCCCATCTAGTTTTCCACCTATCTATGTCACCCCATTTCTGCAATAATGACATAAGCTCCTTAATTTGACTTTTCTACCTGACACATTCATGTTTTCCTAAACTTTTTCAGAAAATTCAACTCAATGTGGTTTCTGCAACACTTTAGATTTGCCAATGTCTATTCCCATATTAGAGGCCATATCCATAAATTTTTCATGAAACACTCTTGTATTTCTAGTAATGCTTTTGCATATGAATAATAACTCATCTTCACTGAATGTATTTAATCTGTCCAATCCCACATTTCCAGCAATCATTTCTTCTAATTCAACTCTTATTTGAATATGTCCAATATCTTTGGCTGTGACTTTGGTTGTTCTATTTTTCGGGACCATCTCTCTATTTCTTCTGGAGTCCCTGCCGTGGCACTTTTCGTACCTGAGGATGTTTCTAGCTGTACCTCTCTAGAACTTACCGATGTGTTTTCCTGACAGAGTCACCCACCGGTTCTCTTATAGGTAAATCCATCAGGGAAATCACTGACTCACATTTGCTTGCTTGATCATCAATTATTAAGGGTTCTTTTCTAGGCTGCACTCCAGGTCCTGGGACACTCTCCCTACCAATCTACGACAGACTCAAGACCTGCTGGCCTTCAGAAGACTCCTCAAGACCTGGCTCTACGATCAGTAGCAGCCCCCCCACGCCCCTAGCGCCTTGAGACCCTCACGGGTATGTAGCGCACTCTACAAATGTACTGATTGATTGATTGATTGTAGTTTGTATGGTATTTTTAGGACTATGCTGTTTTTCTCCATACAAAGGGACAACCGGGCCAATGGTTACCGGAATTGTCAGGGCTTCAGGACTCATATTCAATTGGGAAATTTTCTGAATAAACTCACTTCTTTGTTTATTCAATGTTTCTCTTTCTCTTTCCTGTAGTACTTTGTCTAATGATGTTTCATGTATTACTTGTGGAATCAAAGGTGGTTTCAAGAACGGTGCACTTGGATTAACTGTGCTTGGCTCCTCATTATAAGTTGGTGGATTTTTCATTAACAAATCTTCTAAATAATCATCATCCGATTCACCACTAATCATTAAATGTTTAGTTTTCTCTGTCCCCTTACTTCCTGTAGGTTCTTCTAAAGTCAATACAGGGTACAATCCTTCCACTAACATGGACTGTCTCCATTGTTTCATTTGTCTATCTCTTGTCTCTTTCGGAAATCGAGGGTAAAACCTACTCCAATTCCTGTTACTTCTGGGTCTGTCTCGTTCAAAAGCCTCAGTTTCCCATTCCTCTAATGCCTCATATTGCGTTAATCTAGGTCTGGGATCTAATTCGTTCATGCGAGTTCTTAAATTGTACAAAATTCTGCCATTAAAGGTACCATTTTCTGGAAACGCTAAAACACCATCATCTTTGGTGTACTCCATCCAATTTTCTAACCACACACAAGTGTGATAGCCCCTTTCAACCATCATGTATGATGCGGGCGTATTTAGTGGGGGAATGATAATCCCTTCTCTTGTTTTAATCGCTTTATCTTTTTTGAAAAAAGTCTTAACTCTTTTAATAAATGACATTTTTCTTTTGACTCCGTACATGATACAAGGTCTTCCTCTTATGTACTGTTCTTGCGCAAACCCTTGATCTATCAGGTCTATTTCCTACAATTGGACCTATATGCCACATATACTTTGAATCAAAACCTTTGTAATGATACTCAGTTTGTTTACAAAAATGATTCCAATTCCAGTGTGTCTCTTATTTTTCAATGACCAATCAAGTTTTAGAATTCAAATGTATTCAACCAATGGTTGCATGGCTTTTCCTGTGAGACAAGTTCTCACGCTCCTGAACTCACCCCTCCTTTACAATTATTACCTCAGCTACACACCAGCTGTCTCAACCAATACCAGCGCGGCTCTAAGTGACGTCAGCGTAGCTCCACAACTGACTCCCTTCTTTGCAAGGTAATACGAGAGCTTACTTCTATTCAGTTTTAAATGCTCAATTTTTATTAATTAATGACGTAAACACATTCACCACTGTGCCTGAGTGCCTAAATTCAAAGAAAAGATGATTTTCACTCACTGCGAGTAAATCCCTTCTGCTTACTCTTCATACACTACGAGTAGATCTCTTCCGCCTACTCTTCACGCGAGCATTGGAGAACCTGCTACTCCCTCGGACTTACCCTTTCTAGGTGATATAAGGCCAAAGTTTCACCAGTGAACCCCTTTGCTGTCAATCAAGCTCAGAAGGACCTGCTACTCCTTTAGTATGACCCTTTTTAGGTGATATTGTACCAAAGTTTTGTCAGCGAACTCTTTGCTATCAAATATTCACACATTTAAACAGAAAAATCCCTAAAAAGTGCTTCCGGTTCTACCTAACCATACACTTACTTCCTACAGGCAAGTGACCTCACTACAGAGTGGCTTCCATTCACCAGCTGCTCATTCACAGAATATTTACCTAATGGTGTGAAGAGCAACCCTGGCCACGGGCTGGGTTAAAAGACTAAACCCCAAGATTGCAGGTGCCAGCAGGATAGATCAGGTACAGACAAGAATTCAAGACAGGTGCAGACCAAATTGGATCAGGACAGAACCACCTCAGGCTAAGACCGGCACCCACAGCTAAAGTGCAACGCCTGCGTCACACTCAGATGAGACTGTCCTTGGCATTCATTCAACCCATGACTTGAGCGTTTCTGGTTTCTGGTGCGCATGTGCACTGTGAGTTTCAAAATGGAGTTACAGATACATCTCAGGCCCAAACACGAGCTAAATAGCAAAGTAGAAAAGAAACAGTTTTAGAACAAAGAATAAATTAATGCACTGTATACCACTTATCTCTACTCTATACTCCTTACTTTATTTTAACTATTGCATTAATGATTAGGCAAAACGAACAGTTTTGCAAAAGCAGCGATGCAAGCTTCTTGAACGTTATTAACGCAGAGCAGCCATCTTAGTTCTAGTGTGCAGAAGCAAAAGTTTCCCACCAAAGCAGAGAGTATGTCATGTCACATGAGTGTGACAGATGCATGCACAGTAAGAAATCCTGCGTAGCAGCGGCCATTTTAATGCAAGCAGATTACTGTTAGTAAAAGCACATAGACAAGCTTCCCCTGGATGCTTAAATGTTGTGTAATGCATTATTAGTAAGACAAAACAATGTATTTAGTACATTATTGAGTTATTAGAGAGGGTTGAGTACAAGCAAGTTGCTTTACGTGCGCAACCTTGCTCCATCATGTGAATGTATGATTTTTATATATTTTTTTAATATTAGAATCTTATAAAAAATTATGTAATGTTTATTTTTAAACATAATATTGTTGATTACAATTAAATATATGTACTTACGATGATAATGTCAATATTTTTCACCAGAATATTTCTGATCACAATATTATTTTACTTTACTTTAAGTACGTACCACAATATTTTGGTTGTTGATATTTCATCATTCATTGAAAACAGAAACTTGTTTCGAAAAACACTACAATGTTCTTTTTGAACATTTATCAGAGCTGCAGATGCAAATAAATGATCAGTTCTGAGATGGTAACAGATTGTTTGTATGAAGGATAAGCCTCCATTTCTACTAGTAAAAATTAACCCTGGGCGTAGTTTGCGAAGTAGCAATAAGCGAAATGCACTTTGCACTATGTGAGCTACGTATAGCACTACACGAACTGCATAGTTCCTTGTTCGCACTGTGCAAGATGCTGTTTTAAATGATTGCACAGTGCGGACAAGCATCCGGCACTGTGCAATCATTGAAAACGGCATCTTGCACAATGCGAGCTGTAGTTTTCTGGCGCTCGAGTAGATTTTACTCGAGCGGCAACTTTCTCAACGTAGACTGGTATTTTCTCAATGCGAGCAGTCGCGAGCATATGCGACCGCTCGCAATGAGAAACCTGACCTCCCCTCGTTGAGAATCTCGGAGGGAGGTTTATTTTCCAACCTCGCGATCAGCAACTTGATGTTGCTGATCGCGAACGAGGAAAAAATGTCTCTCCAGCATGTCATTTTGCTTGCTTGCGGTCGCCAACTTGACGTTGAGGACTGCGAGCAAGCATAAAATGACCGCTGCACTACGCTACGCTACGCATGTTTGCACCATGCTACGTGCAAATCACGTAGTGCGAAGTAGCTGAAACTTCGCAAACTACGCGAGTGTAGCGTAGTTCTTTGCCCAGGGTTAGTATAAATATGCTCGTTGGACAAGCAAGACCCATTCCAGTAAAACCTTAGGGCCCACCCGCCATTGTGACGGAACACAGGACCAACCGCCAAAGTTGCAGCGGTCCCGCCAGGCCAATTAGTATGCGCCCGCCACACTGGTGGGCGCATACTTGACATTACCATTGTGGCGGGAGGTGCTGTAAGCAGCACCCACCACAATGTTAAGGCCCATGTTGTGCATTGCCATGCACAATGTGACAGGCTCTGCGAGATGCCTGCCACCTAATGCATGGCAATGGTAGGGGGTACCATGGGTACCACCCAGTGTAGCCATCCACACCCCCCGTATCCCGCAATTGGCCACCACGGTGAATTCCTGCATGCCTTTCCATGGCGGAGTCTCCACCATGGGAAGGAAGGCATCCTAATATGGATGGCAGTGCCTGAAAGGCACCGCCACCATATCCTGTTCCTTTTCTGCCCAGCCGGCAATCCGACCGGCGGAAAAGTGGCAGACGGTCTTTCTGTCAGCCACAGTGCCCCTCGCCATACTAATATGGCGGGGGTGAACCTGGGTCATTTGTCCGGCGGATTGCCACCACCAGGCCAGTGGTGGCGATCTGCCTGCCATCATAATAGCGCCCTTAGATTCTCACTGGCGGGTATGGAGTTGTGGGCCCCTTGAGAATGCTAGGGCCCAATTTAGATGTTGGCGCTCTTACTACCGTACCTCCGAAGTGGCAGTCTCCAGTACTCCGCTGAATTGACAGTCTTTCACCCACCATATTTAGATGCATGCAGGCTGCCTCACCATCTGTATTAACAGAGCGTTTCCTGCTGCGGTTGCTGCACACCACTGCCGACGCTGCGAACTCCAATACTGACAAATGCTACTCTGTTGCCATCAGGGCGGCAGGTTCCCACAGAGCAGATTTAGATTTTACTGTTGTGCTGGTGGTCTTTTAGCAATGGTTTCCCAGAGGGAGTGAGTCCGTTGTGGCCTGTAAATAACAATGAACCATCACTGTGCCCATTCGATGTATGCCAGTAGAACACACCAGATGTCCATTGGCCAAATTGAAGAATGTGCATACTACACTATAAAATATACTCCATTTCAGACCATGATCCTTTGCCATTCTAATGCACCCCAACACTTGCCAGTAGAACTTTTCGCAGTTAGGTTTTTTTTGTTTCTTTTCCCTGTTACTCGTCCCTTCTTCTTTTTTAATTTTACACCTTGTGGTCAATATTTTATTTTGATACTATTTTGTTGCAAAATGTCAGGCTACAAAAATCCCAATTTCACTGAGAGCAATTTTTCAGTCATGGTGGATGAAAACAAGTCCAAATACACCCCTATCGCAGAAAAGACAAATATGGTCCAGAATAAGTGTCACAGTGAATTTTCTGTGCACACAGGAGGAAATTAGGAAGAGCTGACATAACCTGTCTTTGAAGGTACGTTCCCTAGCCTCCAAGCGCCAACTGGAGGCCAACAGGACTGGTGGTGTTCTCCCAGGCCCTCTTACAACGTTTTCCCTGAGAAGAGAAGGTCTTGCAGATCCTACATACTGATGGCTTGATAGAAATACCTGGTAGAGTGGAGTCTGGTAAGTTACACTTTACAAATTCTCACTAAACATCAATGTCCTGTTTGCTTTGAAGTTAGCTAATATGTTCTGTACATATTTTCATAACATAGAAACCTCAAACTATCAGATTATTTAGATTGTTTGTGTGAATGTATTGCATTGCATCTAAGATTACAGGTATCAATCTCCATTACAAGTCACATGATGGTATGGTGCCTGTAAGTGTTGCAACACCAAATACCCTATCAACCATAAGTATTTAATTTCGTGAGTGTCTGGCCCATGTCCACTGCATATTTTCCACAGTTATGTTCCACTAACCATTTTGAAATTGTTGGGAAGTTGTCTTTGAAATGACTACAACTACCATATTATCCTCTTTCTCTGTTCTCACAAGTATATTGCTATCTCAATTTGCTCATTCTATCTTGTCTAACATATTTCAACAGATGGTAAAGTGTCATGCAGTGATCAATCTCTATTCAATACTCTCTTCGGAAAATGGGTTGTGTTGTTTTCTGAATGGTGTCCTGTTCTTCTTAAACAATTGAGCTGAGGTCATGACTTTCACAAATCAAAGTGTGTTGACGCAAAAATTGGCAGCTGTGCAAGTTGCTATGCTGAAAATAAGGGGTACATGCATAAATTGACTCTGAACCTTTCACATGATGACTAATGCCAAACATCCATCCAAGTTGTTGAAATATTGGTTTTGAATTTAGTTAGGCCTTGGAATGGTCAATTAAACATTTCACCTCTACGCTGTGTTGGGCGGAACAGTTGGGAGATGTTAGGCATACTTCCTAATCACTTCATGAACATTGCAGGGCATCTTATTACCTACTTATTTGAGGTTGTACAGTTTGAAATTTCTAAAGGTTAACGTGATATGTGCAATACCACTGAAAGCTATCATCACAATAATAGTTACCTATTTTGTCTTCTAGGTATCTAGATTGTTTGCCTCAAAAGATTTGAATGTTCAATACACACTATTACTAATAAAAATGCTCTCAATTTCTCAATAAGTCCAACTGGCAGAGTTCCTGGCCAGGAATCTGTCACTGAAGAGATCTCCACTCCAGCCCAGGAGCAAGCTGTCAGTAAGGATAAAACTCCTTTTAATCTGGAGGACAACCAGCAGCCTGGTCCAACTGGTCACCATGGGCAGACTGCTCCAGTGATACTCACTGCTCCCACAGCCACACCTTCAACCCCAGCTGCAACACCTCAGCAAACCAAAGACTCCACTTCCTTTGTTCCTATCACTGTGAAAACGATTGTGTGTCCCCAGTTCTGGGTGATGTTGAGACCACAGCACCACAAGCTCCCACTCACCCACTAACCACTCGGATAGGGAATACTGGGCGAAGGGCACAGGGTACTGGGGGTAGTGGTCTTGAGAAGGTGTTTGTGGGCCAGCATAGGGATGCCACTGGGGTCACAGTCAACCAGACCACCATTGACCAAGTCTTGAGAACCTGTAATCATTTTCAACCATGTAGAGGCCATGTACTCACCGAGCTCCGGGAGATGAAGCAGTTGCATAAGGGGCAAAAAAAATCAGCAGGTCTACAACTCAAATATAGACTACTCAACTGTGGTGCTGCAGGGCATTTATATCCATATGTGCAGGGATTTCCCAGCACCATCTACCCCTTCCTGTGGTCGTACAACATCTGGGCCTTGTACATCTGCCACAGCCAGAGGAAGAGATGCCCTACCACCGGTAGAACCACGTTCAGCCCCCACAGCCCCTGAATCTGTGCACGGGATGTTCATGTATATTGCAGGGTCATCCTAGGCCATCTAGTCTTTTTGGAACTGCGCATGCACATTCCTGGCGAGGAATGCGCATGCGCAGGCTCCCGCAGGCGGGAGGGGGCGGGTGGTGGGCGGCGGGCGGCGGGCGGGCGTCGCCTAATGGAAATATGCGGAGAGGCACGGAGATTGGTCCCTTGCGCGACTTCCGCCCACCCCTAGTTCCATCGCAGGGCGATATTGTGGAGCATGCACCAGGACACGCTGATTGGGAACACCTTATCGGGTGAGTAGAGGAGGGCTTCATCAGTTTTGTCCAGACAACAAACTCCAGCCTTTAGGAGCCCAAAGGCCTGCTCCAATAGCCACCATGTTCTTCCATGGGACTCAATAAAGCTGAATTTCCCTGGTGTTGTTGGATTCCTCAGCGGTGCCAACAACCATGGTTGGTTGGGATACGCTGAGTCTCCTAGATGGAAGACAAAAAAGGGCCAAAATAATGTAACACAATTCCACATTATGAAACTAGAAATACCTTAAACAATATAATTAAAGATTATACTGACCAACAAGATAGGCCCTTTCAGGTCCAAGTTGAGACATTTGCAGTGGGAACGGGGCTCTTCCGTAGTAAAAAGGAATCATGAGCAGAGCTGGGGAATGCACTCAGATGTTTGTGATGTACAAGTCCCTTATGCAAACATCTTGAATGTTGATTCCAGAAGACCTGTTCCCTGGTGTGTGGTAGAACTAAGGCAATATGTGTGCCATCAGTTGCTTCAACCACATGTGGTGGGTGACCCAAACCATAAACATCCCCCATCACCTTGGCTAAATCCTGTTGTTGTGGAAACTGGTTGAAGCTGTTGATGTGTCTCATCATTGAATATAGAGATTCTTGTAGCACATAACTGAAAGTTGGTTGTGACATTCCACCAGATGCTGCCACAGTGTATTGGAAGGATCCTGTGGCCACAAAATGAAGTACTGTCATGAGTTTGACAATTGGTGTAATAGATGTGGGATTTATGTTGTAAGGCTGATGATGATATGGTTCCAGCTGATGACATAAATATAGTATATGTTGCCTAGTCAATCTAACTTCTTAATTATATCCCATTCTTCTATGCTGGCAAGGTCTGGAAATGGGTGGTACACAGGAGGCTGTCATCTCCTTATTATCCCATGGTTCATATGTCTGTATTGGATAAACATTTGAACTTTTGTTACATTTTCAACTGCAACATATTTCATAATTACCAGTGAAGTCATGTTCTCCTACACAATAGATATGGTTTAACTAAATATTTTAATCATTTGCTTTTTGTCCTTTATTCTTCACAAATTACATTTATAGCCTAAAATAATTGTGAAATTTCAAAAATATGTAAATAGTGCATTCAAAATGTGTTATTCCCAGGTTTATTTTTAATTTGTTCTTCAAAAACAAATGTAAAACTCAGTGAAGTGTAGTTAGTGATTTGAATGGTCATATATATTTTGCTTCCAGAGAACAATGTTGTTGGGGATTTCTAAACACTTTACCATGTTAAAAAAAGACCTTTAGTATGTGCTGTGTTTTTATAGCCCTAGAGTGTAATTGGTGTGTATGGAGAAATATATCTATGCATATGTTTGATTGACATGCAATGTTCTAAACTCACATCGTAGCAATTTGACAACGCATTATGGACTCTTTGCAACTGTAGAAAACAATGTTTTCTGTGTTTTACTTAAAATTATCTTTATTGACATTTTCTTTGTACACACTGCAATTTACAGTAGGTGGACTACATTCTGCTGTTTCATCCCTTTAAAGCATGTATCACGGATCATGGACCTGTGGTACTAGATCTTGTCAGTTTTAGCCTTCTAAGGGAACATTGATCTTTCACCTTTAATAAAAAGCTTTTATGGGATGAGGACTACATTGGGTTAAATTGTTTTTGGAGAGTAATAGAGGCTCGGCCGCTCAACCAATGGTCTGGGATGCATTGAAAGCTGGGTTAAGGGGTGAAACACTTAACACTTAGTTATGGGTAGGGGTGGGCGGACATCTCTGTTCCGCCCACAGAATGTGGGGAGATTTGCCCCTTCCGCCTTTCTCAATGTAGGCAGAGAAACGAGGCAAATCTCTGCACACTCTGGGCGTAACGGAAGTAACATAACGTGGGAGCCCGCGCATGTGCATTCCTAGCTAGGAATACGCATGCGTGGGCTCCCGTCCATGCGCAGTTCCCAGAAGAAGGTGCGATGGACACGGATGCGCCGCTGATAAGGTAAGTTTTATTTTAAATGTTATTTTAAGGGTTTTTAATGTTATTTAATACTGCGGGCGGGAGGCGGGCGGGCGTCGCATAACGGAACTGTGCAGTGAGTGCAGAGATTGGTTCAATCTCCATGCCTCACCGCGTAAGTCTCTTGGCGACTTACGCCCAACCCTAGTTATGGGTGGGGTAAGCAGAGACAACTGAAGGAACGAATGCTGGGTTTACTTGAGGAGTTGAAGATAGCTGAGCGAGAACTTATCCAAGTGGTCAGAGCAAATGCCGATAGTAAAGAAGCACAAACTAAGATTGCATGCTGTAAGGCCAGGATCAATAGGATATGGAGTCAGGAAATTGCCGCTCAGTTCAAAACATATAAAGAAGAAAGATATGAAAATGGGGAGTCAACTGGTAGATGTTTAGCTCAAAGACTACGGGGTAGACAAATAGCTCAGAAAATCGAAATTTTGGAAGATGGCAAAGGAGGCATAGTTGAGACTATGGAAGGAATATTGGAGGTATTCCATTCTTATTATACAGAGCTATATACTCCAGATTCAGTGGAGCAGGTCAGTATAGCGCAGTTTCTGCAGAGTTTCCATTTAACTGAGCTTGGGCTATCAGAACGAGAAGAGTTAGAAGCCCCCATTACTATGTCAGAGTTGCAGACAGCACTGGACGTATTATCAGCAGGGAAAGCGGCAGGGCCTGATAAACTTCCACTGGAGATATATTGTACCGTTTTTTCTACTATAAAGGAAGATATACTGGCTACTTTTTTAGAGGCTCAGCAGGGGAACCCACCACCCTCTTGGGACGAGGCCAATATAGTGGTTTTTAAAAAGAAGGATAAATCTGCGAGGCTTCCTGGGTCATATAGACACATATCATTAATAAATGCAGATGGCAAGGTGTATTAAAAAATTCTCGCAACCAGGCTGGCTCAAATTATCTCCCTGTTGGTATCCAGGCATCAACATGGTTTTTTGCCTGGTAGGAGCATGGCCAATCACTTACATAGGATGATTGCGCTGTAAGATTATGTTAGATTATGACAATGGAGATTAGAATACCCTCAAAAACTCAATGTTGTTTGGAGTGCGGTATATATGTTTCATCCGCCCCACATTGAAGTTATGGCAGTTATCATAGAGTGTTCTAAAATGTGTTGGCTGCCAGCCTCATCCAGAGGCACCTCTGGTCTCAAGTGCAGTGTCCAGAGATAGAGGATTTTCCCCACAAACAATGTGAAACCAGGGTTTGAGAGTATAAAGAAAAAATGTTAAAAAAGTGGATAAATACCCAAGTTATTTATTAAGGGGTGGATTTCCGCTGGTATAAAATAAGCTTGATACTCTGGTTAGACCGAGTTACTGGGTCCAGTAGTATATTTTTATTGGAAAATTGTCGACATGTTTCAGCTCCTTAGGCCCGAGGGGTCTGTGGAGCTTTCGTCAGGACTTACACACATGTATTGATACTCACACGACTTGTGCAGTATTAGTTCTCAAAATGGTTTTTCTTGTTAGAAAAATCAGCTCTCCAGATTCTGAAATAAAGCATATATAAAAGAAAACATGCAACTATGCGCAGTATTCATTTAGGTAGTGGGGAAGATATCAATAATTATGAAGTAAGCATTGTGTTACTCGAATTTGTAATGGAAGGTGTTTATGTGTATTGAGTTAACTTGGAAATATTCAGCCAAGAATATCTCTAATGACGCTAAACGACGATATGGCTTGTTTTTAGATAAGATGTTAATATGTCTTATTATCGTTATGTGTACCAACATGTAATTTTGTTATATCTGAGTTGCCCTAGTTTATTGGCCGTCTTAAAAAAGGGGGGTCAAATACTGCATTGTGGAGAAGTAGGCGATTATTTAAAATGCACTGCTTAGTTTGGCTTTCTCGCTTGGCAATGCGCGGTAAGCGGGTGACAGATAGTAGCATGTATGCACTCATTAAGGCTGAAAAGGAATTGTAGTAAAAATGAAGACTACAATTCCGGGTAATGGCGCCTGAGAGACCTTTTGAGAGGAAAATGGTAAGACGCAGTAACCGCGATTCTAACGGTATGGCCTCGTTTTTTCCCACCTAGCTCTGTGCTTAAATAAGCAGAACCCCTGATGAAGTATCTAGCTCTACCTATAAAGGTAGGACTAACTCCACCTACATGTATTCGGGGGGTTTTGAGCTAATTACAAATGGGCATAATGAGTGCATACATGTTGTTTAAAACCTCAACATACCGAGTACAGTTGAATAGCAGTATTTGAATGGTTCACTCATCCTTAATTACGGGTCCCTGATTTATAACTTAACAGAAATTAACAACACTACTATCTGTCACCCCTTAACGCGCATTGCCAAGCGAGAAAGCCAAACTAAGCAGTGCATTTTAAATAATCGTCTACTTCTCCACAATGCAGTATTTGACCCCCCCTTTTTTAAGACGGCCAATAAACTAGGGCAACTCAGATATAACAAAATTACATGTTGGTACACATAACTATAATAAGACATATGAACATCTTGTCTAAAAACAAGCCATATCGTCGTTTAGCGTCATAAGAGATATTCTTGGCTGAATATTTCCAAGTTAACTCAATACACATAAACACCTTCCATTACAAATTCGAGTAACACAATGCTTACTTCATAATTATTGATATCTTCCCCACTACCTAAATGAATACTGCGCATAGTTGCATGTTTTCTTTTATATATGCTTTATTTCAGAATCTGGAGAGCTGATTTTTCTAACAAGAAAAACCATTTTGAGAACGAATACTGCACAAGTTGTGTGAGTATCAATACATGTGTGTAAGTCCTGATGAAAGCTCCACAGACCCCTCGGGCCTAATGGCGACAATTTTCCAATAAAAATATACTACTAGACCCAGTAACTCGGTCTAACCAGAGTATCAAGCTTATTTTATACCAGCGGAAAACCACGCCTAAATAAATAACTTTGGTATTTTTCCACTTTTTTAACATTTTTTCTTTATACTCTCAAATCCTGGTTTCACATTGTTTGTGGGGAAAATCCTCTATCTCTCGACACTGCACTTGAGACCAGAGGTGCCTCTGGATGAGGCTGGCAGCCAACACATTTTAGAACACCCTATGATGACTGCCATAACTTCAATGTGGGGCGGATGAAACATATATACCGCACTCCAAACAACATTGAGTTTTTGAGGGTATTCTAATCTCCCTGAACCAAAGGTTGAGAAGTGTTACAAGTGTCCTTTTTCACTTTTGATAAATTCCAGTTCCTGTCCCGGGGAAAGAAACGGACACATTGATTCCTCATCCCTCCCTGCTGATTAATTACTAGATTATGACAATGTACACCAAACGCATATAGGAATAATCTTTTTAAATGCTAAAATGCATTTGACCGTGTATCTTGGTCGTTTCTTTGGGCCACAATGTGAAAGATGGGGTTTGGACCCCGCTTTTTAATAGCGCTACAAACTATGTATAAACGACCTCGTGCTAAAAGTTGCACAATGGGTAACGAGTCATCTTTTGTATATATAACTAGGGGAACATGACAGGGATGTCCCTGTTCGCCTTTTCCTTTTTGCTATTTATTAGGGGTGGGCGGAAGTCGCGTAAGGGACTATCGCGGAGAGGCACGGAGATTGAACCAATCTCCATGCCTCTCCGCGATACTTCCGTTACGCGACGCCTGCCTGCCTGCCCGCCAGGACTGCGCATGCGCAGGCTCTCCCGCATGCGCAGTTTGCAGATGAAGCCGCGATGGGCAAGGATGCGGCTGCTGTAAGGTAAGTTTTATTTAAGTATAATTCTATGCTTTTACATAGAATTTAATAAGGGGGGCTGGAGGCGGGTGGGCGGCTGACTTCCGTTCCGCCCCCGAATGTGCGGAGATTTGCCGCAAATTTCCGCCTTTTTTGCGCAACGGCGGAAGGGTAAATCTCCGCACATTCCGTGGGCGGAACGGAGATGTCCACCCACCCCTACTATTTATATCAACCCGCTGCTACTACTGCTGAAAATGATGAATGGATTTCAGTCAATGGTATTTGGGCAGTATCAAGTACGTGTGCTTGCTTACGCTGATGATATTGCGGTAATAACATCTGACCCAGAGCAAGGGATACGGGAGATCGAGAATCAGACCCAACAATTCGATGAAGTTGCCGGGTATAAGTTAAATATATCTACTACCAAGGTTGATTGTACTGAGGGACTTTGCCCTGGAGAAGTATGTGTGACACCAGAAGCTAGATATTTGGGGATAAGGATTAGGATGTCACTTCAAGATATTGTTGAAGTCAACTGGGCAGACATAGTGTCCTCGGCTAGACGACAATTGGAAAATGTTGAGTGCCTCCATTTATCAATGGTAGGACAGTGCAACGTTTTAGAAATGTGTATACTTCCAAGGGCAATGTATTATTTTAGGACGGTTCCGCTTGAGTTAACACGATTTCAACTGTCACAGTAACAGTTTCTTGCAGACAGGTTTATATGGGGCCAGAAGAAAGCTTGGTGAGCCTCGAAGTATATGACGTTACCATTAGCACATGGGGAGTGCCGAATTTTACATTTTACTATTTAGTTTGCCTCCTACAGAATATGCAGTATTTGGTGACTGGAGTGGAAGCACAAACATTTTAAGCTCCCAATATATATCAGATGCTGATGGGGACTCAGGAAAGTGAGGCCTTGTTTAAGTTTTTTGAACCCAGCTATTTTAAAAGAATGCACTTTAAAATAGCTAGCTTCGCTTATAAAGCCTGGAAGATGATACGTAAATCTGTACTAATAAGCTGTATAGGTTATTATACACCTCTTAACTCTATGGAAATATTCCCTTTGGTTTTTCGGAATGCAAAGATGGTTAGCTGGAGGGACAAGGGGATTCGACGTCTAGGGGATATCTACAGTGGTGGGACAATTGCTTCCTTCTCAGATTTAGTAGAACAATGCAAGCTATCTAAGAACAACTTTTTTAAATTCTTGCAAATCCGCGACTATAAAGATAAGCATTGTAGACACACAACCAAAATATCTAATGTTTTAATAGAGGCACTAATAAAAAGAGCTAAGATTGGGGTACTATCTGATATATTGGTGGAGACACAACGGGATGACATAGAGATGCACGATTTGAAGTGGTGTGAAAGGTTTGGCAATATGGTTTATATGTGCAACAATCAATTGATATGGCAGCTAAAGTTATGTTGACTGCAAACCTACTTACCCAACATTATAAAACCTTGTTTAATTTATATCACACCCCTGTGAAAATGATGAAGTGGGGTGGGCTCCACGACAGGAAATGTTTTAGGTGTCAGGTCGAGGAGGCTGACATCTTGCATATATTCTTTGGTTGTATAATATTAAATCAGTTTAGAGTGGGCATATTAGAATTTCTATCACAAATTACAGGCGTCAATGTCTGTATTTCTAGAGAGGTAATGCTAGTAGGAGTGGGCGAGGACATACAACCCACTCAGGGTTGCTATCCATTTTGCTACCTTTTATTTACGGCTTCTGCAGTTGCCCGATTATGTGTTGCCTTTATATGGCTTCAACCAGAAGCACCAATGTTTGAAATGTGGCGTGCAAAGTTTTACAATGTATTTAGTTTGAAATATAGTTTGTATTGTACGAAATCACTGAGGAAAAAAAACTAGGGATAAAAATTTGGGAGCATATGTTGAAACATATGGAGATACCGCTATATACGGTAACAGCCTCCTATATTTGTGCTTTTTTTTTTTGCTCTCCATATTTTGAAGTTATTATTTTCAAAGTGTAAAACATTCCTACATTAATGATTTGAATGTTTGATTTGCAAACATTATATGCTATGAACTGAACAATAAATAAATAAAAAAATTTAAAAAAGCATGTATCACAGATTTTGAGGGTTATTCATAACATTGTTGGTGGCTACAGATCTGATGGCGGGGGATGTGCAATATCAGCTTAATATTTAATAATATATTTCCACTTCTCTCATTGTATCTTAATGGTACAGCATTTTGCATCTCCAGTATGATTCCTCCTGTTATATGTTAAACCCCATCCCCCCAGGGTTGCTTCATTTGGGCGGGAAATGCTGTACTGCCATCTATAACTCGTAAGAAAGAAAAAAAAGGAGCTAATGGTAAATAAACTTTGTAACTTAACTGTTGTAGGAGAGTTCTACAGATAGGTATTTGAGAGGTTTTGTTCAAGGGTGTGTGCTGTTATTTAGTTAGAATCAAGACAGGGCTTGCCCATGACTGGTCTTAATTCATCTGTGGGGGTCCTAAATTTATATCTCAGGAGGAAGGGGTCACAGTGGTCCTCCAGGTCTGTCAAGTGTGGCCTTGGTTGGCCGTTACAGGCCCCTATAATATAGTTTGTTGCATCTCCACTATCCCCATCCACACTATTGGAATGGCTCAGGTGTTCCCAAATAAATGATGTGTCTTTCCATTGTTCTGCGATTGGGCGTTGTAGCAGCTGCTTCCATCTCTTCTCTGTGCAATACTCTGCCCTCTGCACCAGCACAGGTGGTCACCTCTTGACTCCAAACATTAATATGTGAGCCATGGGCAGACTCCACATAACAGCTATTCACCTTTTGTTCAATGCCAGGGTCAGGTCTATAAACCTAGTTCCTACTTTGCTACTGGGTGGTCGGGGAAAGAATCCCAGCAGGCAGATGTCCACAGTAAGACTGAGTGTGGCCCCAGGGTGGGAATGATCTTAGACAACACATCAGATCAAAAAGCTTGTAGCTTCTTGCAGTTCCAGGTCATATGTATGAAGTCTGCGTCATCTTTCCTGCCTCTCAGGCAGCCTCTTTGTTCCCCTCCGTATGCGGCGAATATGCAGTTTGGCATCAGGTATGACATATGTAGAAAATTAAATTGGACATATTTCAGCCGCGTGTTACAGGATACTTTCTTAGGTGACTCCAACACTCTACCCCATTCTGTGTCAGTGAGTTACCTGCCCAGAATCCTCTGCCATTTTCCCTGCAACATCTGTAGCGGGGCAAGGGAAGCCCCAAGTAATAATACATAAAACCCTTTATTTGATGTCCAGCCATTCCCAGAGTGATCAATGAGTGTAGCACTGTATGTTTTTCCTGTTCTTCCCTACCCAAAACCCAAAGCTGTCCAAAAGCCCGCACCAATACTGCATATTGAAGAAACTGCCCTGGCGGAAGACCACATTCGTCCACCAGCTCTGCAAATGGGAGCAGGGTTTTCTTTTGGTAGCAATCCCCTACCGTCTTGAGTCCTCCCTCCGTCCAGATTATCATTTGCTCTGTTGTAATGATCGACTGCAGCTCCCCGTGGGGGAGCACCACCTGGGGTAGTACCGGTGAGTACCTCCGGCCCCTGACAGTTTCACCTTGCAACGTTTTCAGCACTGCAGGGCCATGATTTGTAGTGTTGTGTCATATGGGACTCTGGTTATATGATCCAAGAGTTTTGCCAGCAGGAGACGGGGCACTGGTTGGACTCTATTAGGAGGTCCCCTATGTGTTTACTCCTTCCAACCATTGAGCCAACCGTTGAAGCTTAGCAGCCAATGATAGAGCTTAAAATCCGGCACCCCCTCTGTCATAGAGCAGTGCAAGGTCTTTAGTGATACTCTCCCCCTCCCGTCTCCCCAAATTAGGTCTCGCACTAGGGAGTCTAAGTGTTGAAGCCACCCCGCAGGCATTAGAACTGGTAAGTTAAAAAAGAAATATAAGAGGTGGGGCAGCATGACAATTTTAGTCAAGGAGATCCTAGCAGTTATAGGAAGCCGTAAGGTGCGCCAAAATGTTAAGTTGGACCTGAGCTATCTGAGCACTCTATATAAGTTGCCCTCCTTCAAGTCGTCCAGAGAGTAGAAGACCCAAATGCCCAGATATTTAAATGTGTCAGATGCCCAGTTAAGGTCTGAATGTAAATCTGAGGGTCTGGACAAAGAGCCAGCTACAGGAAACAGATAGGTTTTGCGCTTACTGACCTGCAGGTCCGACAGCATCCCGAAGTCATCCAGGAGCCGCAGAGCAGTATTGGAGCATTACTCAGGTAAATCAATAGGTCATCCGCGTATAGGGAGATGATGTGAGTTCTCCTGTTTATTGTCAGCCCCATTGCTTCCCCTACCAGGCGGAGTAACGCAGCTAATGGTGCTGTCGCCAGGGGCGACCGGGGACAACCTTGGCGAGTGCTGCGAACTATCATGTATAGTGGGGAGATGTTTTTGTCTGTCCTGACCCTCACCGTAGGTCGTGTGTATAATAGTCATACCCACTTCACTCATCCCTCCCCTAAGCCCTAGTGCTTCATGACCTCAAGAAGGTAGTCCCAGCTCACAGTGTCAAAAGCTTTCTCCAGGTCAATAGACAGAATAACAGCATTTGTAGGGGACCGTGCTTCTGAGTGGTAGAGCATGGAGTATAATCTATGAGGTATTGCGGGAAGGAATAAACCTGAGTTGATTGGTGTGTATTAGGTTCTTCATATATGGGAGCAGTCTGAATGCTAATATTTTGCTGAGTATATTAAAATCTATATTAAGCATGGAAAGGGGCCTAAAGTCGATTAACCCGGCGTCCGGGGCCGTCGTCTTGGGGAGTGGGATAATCATTGCCTTTTGTGAAATTTCCAGAAAATGGCCCAGCCATAATGGCACTGCATACAAAGTCACCAGATGTGGTGCCAGCCAGGATGCGCTTTTCATGTAGAACTCGGCAAGGAGACCATCCGGGTCTGGAGTGTTCCCAGTGGTCATTGGAGCAATGGACTCTCTCACTTCATGTATCATCACAGGCCCGCCCAGTGCCTCACCAGCATGTTCATCCACTCCGTGGAGTCATAACAGGGCCAGAAAGGTTCTGAGCTCAGAGTGTGAGGCCCTTGAAGGGGTGACATAAAGCATCTCATAGTATCCCTGGAATAAATCATTGATAATTTCTGGGTCATATACTTTTGTACCTGTTTCAGTCTGAATATGTGTAATTAGGGTCTCTTGAGTCTCCGGCTTGATTAACCATGCCAACAAGTGGAAGGCTTTCCCTTCCTCTGCTTGCACTTTGTCGATATATGTCCTGTAGTCATGGGATATTAGCCTCTCCAAGGCCTCATCATACAGTGCTCATGCATCTTGAAGACATATTTGAGCTTATGTGGCTACGCCTTTTATGTTGTCCAAAGTTTGCAGCTCACCTTCAATGACCAGCAGTTCCTGATGCAGTTCCCTCTGTAAACCAGTTGTTTGCCCCATTATGTGATGACCCCTCACCATTATCTTATGGACATCATTTTATAGATTTGTTTTATATATGTGCCTTTCAGGAAACCTGGTTCATTGAGCCGCTTCATTATCCTTGTTACTTAAATGACCATATTCCAGCTACGCAGGGCATTAGGGGTCACTCGTTGGGGACTCACAATCTGGGTTAGACAAGATATAGGTTTCAAGATCCAGGTCATACCCTCAGAATGCAGTGATATTCTTGCAATTATGATGGCGGCGACGCTTGCTCCATATGAAACTTGTGCTATTGTAAATGTACATGCTAAAGGCCTGAGTGGGGGGGCAGAAATCTGAAACTATTAATGCCTTTCCAAGGGGAAGCCAGAGTTGTCATTGCTGGGGACCTAAACACAACATTTGAACCTCTTGACAGTGAAGACAATGACCTAGGAAGGGAGGAGGATGAACATTGGGGTGTCCCATTTCTGGAACTGCAGCCGAAAAAATAACTCTTTGTCTGGAGCATGGTTTAAGGGCTGCCAAAGGCTGATCCGCTTCAGATAGACTAGGGTCAAACGCTTTTAACAACGGTCATCATTCTATCTGCATTGACTACCACTAGTCAGCCTGAATCTATGGCATACCCTTGATGTTATGGCCATTCAGGCACGTATAGAGAGTGACCATTATCCACTCTGGTGACAGTTCATATTTAGGGACCTTACTGTACCAGCACAACCAGTTATTCTACCCACTACTAGTGATATTTTTGTCTCAAACAACATGGGCAGAGTTAAATGGCCCAGGATTTTAGCATGCCCGGAAATGCTATCGACCCTAAGTAGCAAGCTTGAGAGTACAGTTAGATTGATGGAGACTTGCCATATCTCCCATGATTCGGCTAAATAACTCACGCAGCTGCACAATTTTTAGTTGTTAAAAATGTGTGGACATTTCCTAAAACAGAGTAAGGCTAGGGCATGGGTACTCACAAACTTTCTCTCAGGGGCCAAATTTACAGTGTAGTTTGTGGCCGAGGGCCGCACTGGTGGGGGCGTGGTCAGTGAGAGAGGGGGGCGGGGCTAGAGACAAAAAAAAACTGTGACCATGAGGTTGAACACAGGCCCTGGCAGCAGATGTCTTCGTCCACTGAGCCACCAGACCGAGCATACACACATATCTCTCTCTCTCTCTCTCTCTCTCTGTCTCCCTCCCTCTCTCTCTTTCTCTTCCTCCCTCCCTCTCTCTATTTCTCTACCTCCCTCTTTCTCTCTCTCTCTCTCTGCGTCCCTCCCTCTCTCGTCTCCCTCCCTCCCTCCCTCACTCTCTCTGTCTCCCTCACTCTCTCTGTCTCCCTCACTCTCTCTGTCTCCCTTACTCTCTCTGTCTCCCTCACTCTCTCTGTCTCCCTCACTCTCTCTGTCTCCCTCACTCTCTCTGTCTCCCACACTCTCTCTGTCTCCCTCACTCTCTCTGTCTCCCTCACTCCCTCTCTCTGTCTCCCTCGCTCTGTCTCCCTCCCTCTATCTGTCTCCCTCCCTCTCTCTGTCTCCCTCCGCCTCTGTCTTCCTCCCTCTCTCTTTCTCTACCTCCCCTCTGTCTCTCCCTCCCTCTCTTTTTCTCTCCCTCCCTCTCTTTTTCTCTCCCTCTCTCTCTGTCTCCCTTCCTCTCTCCCACTTCCTCCCTCCCTCCCTCCATCTGTCTCCCTCCCTCCCTCCCTCTCTCTGTCTCTCTCTCTCTCCCTCTCCCTCCCTCATTCTCTCTGTCTCCCTCCCTCTCTCCGTCTCCCTTTCTCTGTCTCCTTCCCTTTCTCTAACTGTCTCCCTCTCTCTCTCTCCCTGTCTTCCTCTCTCTCTCTTTCTCCCTCTTTCTCCCTCCCTCCCTCCCTTTGTCAGTCTCCCTCCCTCCTTATGCCTCTGCCTCCCTCCCCTCCCCTGACTCTCCCTCTCTCTCCCTTCCCTGACTCTCCCTCTCTCTCCCTCCCCGACTCTCTTTCCCTCTCTCTCCCTCCCCGACTCTCTTTCCCTCCCTCGCCTTCCCCTGACTCGCCCTCTCTCTCTCTCTCCCTCGCCCTCCCCTGACTCTCTCTCTCTCTCTCCCTCCCTCCCTCTCCACTGACTCTCTCCCTCCCCTGACTCTCTCCCTCCCCTGACTCTCTCCCTCCCTCCCCTGACTCTCTCCCTCCCTCGCCTGACTCTCTCCCTCCCTTGACTCTCTCCCTCCCCTCACACTCCCTCGCCCTCCCCTCACTCTCCCTCCCTCGCCCTCCCCTCTCTCCCTCCCTCCCTCTGTCTCTCCCTCCCTCGCCCTCCCCTCACTCTCCCTCCCTCTGTCTCTCCCTCCCTCGCCCTCACTCTCTTCCTCCCTCACCCTGCCCTGGTTCTCCCTCTCTCTCTCCCTCCCCTGACTCTCCCTCTCCCTCCCTTCCCTCACTCTCCCTCTCCCTCCCTCCCTCCCCTCACTCTCCCTCTCCCTCTCCCTCCCTCCCTCCCCTCACTCTCCCTCCCTCTGTCTCTCCCTCCCTCGCCCTCCCCTGACTCTCACTCTCACTCCCCCTCACCCTGCCCTGGCTCTCCCTCTCTTTCCCTCCCTCTCCCCTGGCTCTCCCTCTCTCTCCCTCCTTCACCCCCCCCCTGGCTCTCCCTCGGTCTCCCTTCCCTGACTCTCCCTCTCTCTCCCTCTCCCTCCCTCGCCCTCACTCTCCCTCTCTCTCCCTCCCCTGACTCTCTCCCTTCCTCAACCTCCCCTGACTCTCCTTCCCTCTGTCTCTCCCTCCCTCTGTCTCTCCCTCCCCTGACTCTCCCCCTCCCTCTCTCCCTCCCTCGCCCTCCCCTGACTCTCTCACTCCCTCGCCCTCCCCTGACTCTCCCTCTCTCTGTCTCTCCCTCCCTCGCCCTCTCTCTCCATCTCTGTCTCCCTATCTCTGTCTAGGCAAGGTGTATTAATTCTATTAGAAATATCATGAAAAGCAAGAGCTATTTGCTGCACACATCGAACCACCTTCCCAAAATCTGCAGCACATTATTAGTGACACCCTAATGTAGAGGGTGCACGAGAGCTGGCTGGACCACTGCAGCAGAGATCAGGTGTAATCCGGAGGGCAGAGATTCCAAATAAGGCTGGGCTGATTCAGACTTTCATCCCTTCATTGTCGATAAAACAAATGCTACTCGAGGCTGCGCAGAGTGATCTCCAAGTTCATGCTCGGCTTGGTTCAATCAGTCACGGGGTCTGTCCTGGTCACTGTAATTGTCCAACAATCCCCCCCTCTGGCAGCCCGGGAAGAGTCAGCTTGCCTGGCGCGCCGGAGCACTTCACAGGTCTTTAAAAGACCATTAAATCGTTAATGAGGCTTTGTTCTGTTTCACCTCTTCTGAGGCCCCTGCAGCTCCACTCTATGGCTGGAATTTCCCGGCCCCCCTAGAGCAGAGCCTCTCCGAGTCAGGCTGCATCAACCGGCGGTGTTTACTAAAACTCTTGAAAAAAAATTCTTTAAACTGGTACATGTCTGCAAGGTCCGGCGGGCCGCCAAGGAAGGCTTGCCGGGCCGCTGGCGGCCCGCGGGCCGTACTATGAGTACCCCTGGGCTAGGGTGAAAGACACCATGCCAAGATACCATTGGTACAATCAAGACTGTTTGTTTATGTTTATGTTTAAGAAATTTATAAAGCGCACGTACACCAAGGTTTCATGGCGCTAAACTGTAGACCTTGGAGAAGCAATTAAATCAGGTGCTGTGGCTAGAGTGCGGACTGCCAGGGCTACCTACAAGAACCTAATCCATTGTGCCAAACAATCCTGAGATGTGGACAGATGACAGGAATTAAAATATGCTTGTGATAGCAACAACTCCAAGTGGTTCTGGAATGTGGTTAAATGGGGCAGGGGGAGGACCACGGAGACCGGAAAATAATGTAGACCCCGATGTGTGGGTTAGCCACTTTGCCACTCAATATGCTGACGATAAAGCAGATGATAAATACCATTCCTGATCCATCTCTTCCTTACTGGCAGGGTCTTTGATTCAGCAAATGTTATCGATGCTCTCAGCACCCTAGGTGGTAGAGCTCCAGGGTTAGATTGTATCCCTGCCGACATTTTCTTGTACGACAGACCAAAATGGTTCTACTACATACTATTATTTGCTAAAGCCATAGCCCAAGGAACACCTATTCTGGCCTATTATGGCCACCTGGCGGGGGGCAATAATAATTCCCACATATAAAAAGGAGACAAATCTGTACCTGGTAACTATAGGCCAATAAGCCTCATAGATTCTATACAGAAGGTGTTGGTCAGGCTCTTTTTGGCCAAGGTACAGGTCTGGATTGAGTCAAACACTATCCTCATCCCCGTCCAGGCAGGCTTCAGGGCCCATATCAGCACAATTGACCAGGTCTTTCAATTTGTTCTTATATATTGGTGGACAATTACTCTCGGCAAAGGTAGCATGTATGCAGCCCTTTGTCGATCTCAAATCCGCCTTCGACCTGTTCTCACTGAATAAATTGTGGGAGGTCTTGAAGGAGACGAGGATGCTGCTTGATTTACTATCCCTGATCGCCCGCCTCCATGAGGATAATTATGCACAAATACGTTGGGGTGCAGCAGGTAACAAGATATATCCCTTCCCTGTGCGAAAGGGTGTTCACCAAGGATGTGTGTTGGCTCAAACACTGTTTTCTCTGTTCATAAATGGAGTTGCAAACGTTCTTGATGTCACCCACACTGATGCTCCTATCTTAGCTGGAAGAAAAATCCCCATCTTAATTTTGCGGAAGACACACTGATAATCTCCAAAACACTGAATGGATTGCAGCGTGCCCTCCAAGGCTACAAAGAGTTTTGTTTCATTATGGGTCCCAAAATTAAGGCAGCTAAGACAAAGTTTATGGCATTTAATAAACATAGATCGGTCAGAGGGAAAATGATGATGGAGTGGTTCCCCATGGAGCAGGTTTATGCTTTTGTCTATCTGGGCATCAAACCACAGAAGGACATGAGGTGGAAGCCACATATTGAAGTCATGGCACTAAAGTATCAGCAGTTAGCTGGTACCCTTAGAAAGGAATCTCAATCCTCTCTGACAAAACTCCTTAGGACAGTATTACCAATTTATAACAGCAAAGTGGTGAGCTCAGTCTTTTATGGGGCTGAACTGTGGGGTTTAGAGAACTTGACCCAGCTAACAATAGCTGAGAATGTGTTTTTGCGCTCAATCACGAGCTAGCCACAGAGTACACCTAATCTCTCCCCCTTAGGAACGATTTAGGCAGGGAAGCCCTCCCAGATTTAGCCAGACTACTGCCAATTCTATTTTTGCATAGAATATGGTGCACACAAGAACTTGCAGCATACACAGAGGGTTTAAGGGATATTATTAATTTGGATTGTTTTTACAAAATTAAGTGGTGTGGGATTTGAGAAGTTTGACTAATAAAATGGGCTTATCGCATTTATGGGATTCCCCTCCTACCTCAAAATTCCCATAAAAAATAGCTTCAAAGAAATCTATTGGGAAATGGTTTCATATGAAGAGTCCAGGGGTTATGACCCAACTTCACTCTTGGGCCTTTTTCTTCAGATAAAACCATGCAAAATAAAACCAAATAGAAGTAAATATTTCTTGCATTTACAAACATTAGGTATGTAGGGGAGGGGGGGCAGGCGGTGCGTAGTGGGGCTACACGAAGTGCGTAGGTGGACGTAGTTTCTCGCCCACTTTGCGTAGCTTCGCGCAGCCCCACTACGCATACTACGCCCAGGGTTACTATTTTCCCTTTCCACATTCCTACTGGTTAGAAATTGTCTTTTTATATCTATCAGCTCTCCAGGGTGTATCTGTCATGGGGGTGTAAAGAGCTCAGGGCGCCCTATTTTCACTAGTTGTTAAAAGATGTAACCTAGCCAGGGAATGTCAGCAGGCCTATCTAGCCTCGAACAATCTTCTAAAATGAATTAATTCAGAGAAGGAGTGGTCCAGACCATATTTTTAACCACCATATTAAAGTCAGAAAAGTTAATCAAGAGGTCCAGTGAAACCAGAAAGTCGATAAAAGTATTTACAAGTCATTGCGGCCCCATTGATGTCCTAGCAAGTAAAACTGCACCATCTGCATATTAGAGAACAGGGATGAGTTTAGAGACTACTCTAAGGCTGTTTTTGCTAGCAGTTGACAAGGCAGCCCCCAGATTGTTAATGTATAAGGTAAATAAGACAGAGGCCAAAATATATCCCTGTCTCACCCCGTACTTAACCTCCGCAGATTTTGTACGGGACCCGTTTTCATTGTATCTGGAAGAAGCAGTCAGATTGAGGTGGGACAAGTGCAGGAAGGCCACTAGATCGGCATCCATTCCAATCCCTAATAGTAAGGGCTGTAGTTTTGACCTATTCACTCAATCAAAGGCGGACATTAAATCCATGAATGCCATGTACATACGTCCATTTTGGTCGAGTCTATATTTGACAATCATCATAAGTAGATTTATGCATTGGTCTACTGTTCCCATACCTTTTCTAAAACCGTATTGCAGGTCTGAAATCATGTTGCTTGCACCTAACCATATTCTTAAGTGATCTAAAATCACCTTCCCCATGATTTTAGCTGCCGAATCCAGTATTGAAATCGGGTGGTAACAAGCACGGTTGTCCCTGGCGCCCTTTTTGAAAATAGGTAAAATAACCGCTGTGGACCATAATGGGGGTGAGCCACCAGTTATAGCTGTGTTAAAGACCATAGCTAGGATCTTTGCCAAGCCCCTGGATCAGCCTTATAAAGATCCGCAGGGACCCCATCAGGTACCAGGACTTTTCGACCTGAAGTTCCCATGATCACTTTCAGAAGCGTATCTGAACTGGGTTCCCAGGGAATAGCATATTTCTCTAGGTTCACATTTCTATAAATTTGGTCGAAATGACTAACCCATCTATCAGCAGAGATGGCACACTCTGTTCTCTGGGAGTGTTGATCAACAAAAAAAATAAAAAAAGAACTGCACTGCACTGCAGCAGCGTGAAAGCTCGAGATCCCCCTACGCAACGGTGACCTGCTCGTGCTTGTGCTGAATTACAAGAAGAAAAGCCAGTTTTCCTCGAACTTCAACATCCCGAAGGGGTCACGTTAATTCCAGAACAATACTCCTTCATAACAAAACTCCTCTGGAACTTTTCCAAATTTTGTTCCTAGCGATGAAATCTTCCTTAAATTCCTTAATTTTCTTATTTCCTTTTAAACCCAGCAATCGAAAATCCCATCCTCGTCGCCAGTGTAGGAAGAGGAAATGAACACTGGAAACAGCAAGGTGAGTGACGAGGTTTATTAGTCACAACTTCTCATGTAGAGGTCCAGTCAGGGAATGACTAAATCACATAACCGCATTCCAAACACAAACCTCCACCATTTTAAAAGATAACATTCTTCAATAACACGAGACCGTCACGAGCTGTGACAGACAATCACCACGCTCGTGACAGCTCGTGTACAAAACAGTACCCAACACTTACGATTTTCCCAAATTTTGACAGGACACTAACCAATCCAATCCAAACAGCTTTATTCGAAGACTTAGTCATAAAAGCAAGACACTAATTTTTTTTCATAACACACAAAGTTAATTGTAGCACAAAGCCTCGATGGAGAAAGATGACACCAGAATAAAATCAATTGAATTAAAAACAATTAAAAAACATTAAAAACTCTAGTAATAAAAGACAATCATCAGCACTTTTTAAATCAATTGAAGTGGGGTACAAATGTCAAACCCTAGTTAAATGGTACATGCACTTGATTCAGCATTATCACTGCATTTACTGGCTGAAGTATATCTTTCCTTGTTTATATTCAGATACTCCGAAACAAGATCACCCTTATTTGGAATAAAGAGAATGTGATCGTATAGTCCAAGACCATCCCAGGAATTTTGCCAATGCTATAGCAATGAGAGTAGATGTTTCAGTACGTAAAATTCTTTCAGCTTCGATATACCTACTAGTACCCATTTTAGTTTACAAATTGGTGCCAGCCAGGCACGGCGCGAGGGAAGCATATCTTGGACAAGCAAACATTAAGTGAGCCAAAGATTCTTCGCTGGCCTGACATACGGGGCACAAATTATCACAAGATTTTACCCATTTAGCAG
This sequence comes from Lissotriton vulgaris, assembly GCF_964263255.1. Classification (NCBI taxonomy): domain Eukaryota; kingdom Metazoa; phylum Chordata; class Amphibia; order Caudata; family Salamandridae; genus Lissotriton; species Lissotriton vulgaris. The sequence continues at coordinate 447,157,447 of NC_141693.1, read as the reverse complement.
TAAAAGATCTTAATGGCAGCAAACCCACTCTGAACTGGAAATATAACTTCCGGTCATGCGGTTTTGTGATTAGATCCCAGTAAGGCTCAAGGCTAGGGGTCATTTTAACTTCCAGGGAAATTCCAGTTAAAGAAGACGACTCACTGATTCTCAGTATGTTATCCATTACCAATTCCCAATATTTTTCTGTTAAGATCTTTTTCGTGGGGAATGGGGAATTTATTGGGTCATCCCACAATGCTATCATACCTAAGCTCAACAGGGTCTCTCTAACCTCATGTAGCCATTTTATCTGAAGAAAACTATCAGCTCTAATTATATCCTGAAAGCCAGCAACATACACTGCCAAGTCTGGTCTAGTCCAAATTCTCCACCAATATAGAAGGGGGCGCACTTTAGCTATCGCTGCAATTGCTTTCTTACCCAAGTCGTATAATAATGGACGCATTGGGGTGCTCTGGGGGAGAATGGTGATTTTTCTTAAGAACCTGTTTTCTGCTATGGTAAGCTTAGACAGTTTCTCACAACCCCATAGCTCTGACCCATAAAGGGCTGAACTAATAACTTTCATGTTGTATATCTGGATTACCAGACTCATTGGTTTTGAGTGTGACTTACTATATTCAGTATATAGCACACCCGACAGTTGCCGGTGCTTTAGGGGAGCCAGATCAATTTGGTGGTTCCATTTCATACATGCTGAATATTGACCCCTAGGTAAGTGATTTCATTAAGTTGCTCCAGCAGTCGGTCATTCATTCGAATACCCCCCAACCCCATAAATGCTCTATGCTGGTTAAAAGACATAATTTTCATTTTTGACACATTAACTTCCAAGACGCGTTTGGAGCAAAACTCCTAAAAGATTGACAGGGCTCTTTGGAGGCCACTCGGGGTCTTGGATATGATTAATTTGTCGTCAGGGAACATTAATATGGGGATTTTTATGTCTGCTAGTGATGGGGCATCAGTGGCAATAGATCCCATGCAATTTACTATTCCATTAATAAACAGTGAGAATAGCGTGGGTGCCATCAGGCAGCCTTGGCACAAGCCCCTCTCAACTGGAAAAGATCTAGCTATGTTGCCCTGCGAACCCCGAACGAATTTTGGCCATGTAATTCTTGCGGAGCCGTTTAATTAGGGTTAATAATTCAGATGGCATTCCCATTTCTTGCAAGATCACCCTTAATTTGGAACGGGGAACAAGATCAAACATTGACCTAAGATCAACAAAGGCAGTATACAGACTACCCTTGCCCAAGGTCCCCGTTTTCCCATATAACAGGACAAACCCGAACACCTGGTCAATAGTGGTGGTGGAGGCCCGGAAACCAGCGTGCAGTGGGTATAAAATACTATATTCTTCAATCCACTCTTGGGCCTTGTTGAGCACCAGCCTCCCCATTAACTTCTGCAAGGAATCTATTAGGCTGATAGGCCTATAGTTTCCGGTGAGATTTGTTCCCTTTTTTAAAAACTGGTATGATTTCGGACTCTTTCCATGAGTCACAGACTGGCGCGCCCTGGGCAATCGTATTCGCCAGTAATGAAATGTACCAACCCCATCTTGCCTTATCATTAAGAAATACATCCCCAGGGATGCCATCTGGGCCCGGTGCTTTCCTAATCGATAATGAATTAAGTGCTGCATCAACGTCAGCCCTACTAAAAGCATCCACATAAAACACATGAGAGATCTCGCCTGAATTTTCCTCTACTGAACCCAGAGCACATTGAAGGTTTAAAATGATTACCCCACCAACTTATTCGTGTTTTCATAGAATGCTCCTGACCCGAATGAGGACGGAGTCGTTCTATAGGCTTGTATCTTTCCCCAACACAAACATTTGGTCGGCAAATATGGAAAAGTGTCCATGTGATGATACATCCAGACAATCAAACTTACACTGTATACTTTTTTGTAAGTACTATGAATGGGGGAGAAAAAGATACTTGATACCACTGCTAAAGTCATGGGGGGTGAGAACCTGCAAGACTGCACTGTTTAGACTATATATGTTGCAAGAAGAAATCACTACAGTGACAATGATAAAATTCCTTACGTTTATCGTAAAATGCAGGGGGTCTATGGGAAATGTATAGGACTTCTTGAATAATGTATAAAACTGAAAAACTCGTATTATAATGTTCCTTATAAACACCGCATAATACGTATACAGCAGCAGACTGTATGAATACCAAGAGTCCTGTAAATGAATTTTAAATGAACTTGTTGTATTTTTATTCATTTTACCCAGATGATGTTTTATTATACGAAATTTTTATATGAGAAAGAGATGTATAGATTAATTGTGTTTTTGTATGTCATGCTTTTATGGTTTTTTGTTAAAACACCGAATAAAGCTATCTTGACTTGACTTGACTTGATTACCCCAATCTTCCTGTGAGACGTGATTCAGTGGCTGTTGGGGGTGCTCCCCTTGTTCCTATTTAATTATGTTCTGAAATTGCTTGGAATTTCTTGTGGCACAAGCCTCTCTAAGGTCCTGCCATCTTTTTCCATCCCACAATTTCTTAGCCCTTGTCTGGGTATGCCTGTAGTTATACCTGGCTACTCGCACTGCTACTGGGGCACATTCTTTAATAGCTAAACCTAGTGCTGCATGTGCCTCTCTGCATACTTTATTACACCATACTCTGGCTTTCTGGTTTATGACCTTTTTAGTCCTACCCTGTTTATTAAAATAAGTACCCAAAACTGCAAAAAATGTATTATGAATATAGGTTAAGTGCTCAGGAGCCGATGCATTTACTGCACTAGCCTCAAGCTCAATTATTGCAGAATCCATGTCCTCCTTGATGCTATCTAATAGGTCAGGCATTTCCAGTATCCTCACCCATTTTATAAGTCTCATGTCATTAGTGGGGACAATATCACAAAATAACCGTTCCTCTTCTCGTTGGGCAAGTACCTTCTGTCTTATTGGTTCTAAATACATACACAGAGGATTATGATCACTTTCAAGCCGGACCCTAACAATCATGTCTCTAAGGACATGTCATAGTTTCAGGCTAATTAATATATATTCTATGCGGCTAGTATTGTGCCCGTTGTTAATTGAGTTAGCCCCAAGTCTGTCTGATGGCGATCTACCGTTTACTGCCCGCAAACCTTTTTCCAGGCAAATAGAATTAACTTGGATGGCCACTTCTGTCCATTTTGTTATAGGTTCAAGCTCCAGTTTTGGAATACCCCACTTAGCATCTTCCTCTTCTACAAAATAACACTCCTCATTTACCAGGGGCTCGAACAATGAATTAAAGTAGCCCGTGACCAGGACATTAGATTCATCTGAGTATCGATCAAGAGGATCATTGAGAGCCACTGGAACATCCAACTTTTTCCCTCTCAGTTCTCTCACATAGACATTATAAATGTCTATGTTCCCTTGGAAACCCAAGGTCAGACTAATCGCCTGGATGTCATGACTAAGTGTCGAGAGCACCTGGACATCAAAGTCTAATTCCTGCCGCACCCAAATTGCCAAACACCCTGACGGTCGTCCTTTACACCTCTAGTAGCAGGGATATAATAATTTAAGTACCCTGTACAGAAGAGAGGAACCTCTGCTCAGGTTTCCTGGAAGAGGCAGATATCATAACATTCTATAAAAGTGTGCCACTCGAGGGTGATCTTTGAGCTCAACCCTGTGATGTTCCAGGATAGCAAGGAGTCAGTTAGGTGATTTGGGCCAGGTGTCAATAACCCACTAGATCTGATAGGAGGCATGCCACCCGCCTCTTCTGGGCCAATCGTCAGGGATGAAGATATAGATGGGATCCTTGTAGTTTCACCCAAACTTATAACAGTCAGCTTGCTTCTAGAAGGGCTGGTAGTGGAGCTAACTATGAGGGATCCATCTTGCATTTGGGGTTGGACTGTCATGAGTTGATCATTGGTGTCCCCGGAGGTATTTCCCAAGTGATGACGGAGAACTGCCTAGGGGGATGTAAAGACTGGCTACTCGGGGGAGATCGTCTAATCTGGATAGACAACTGTCCTAGGGGGCTAATTCGAAACTCCAGAGCAAAAAGATTTTCAGCTAAATCTGCCCTGGTCAGGGTAAGCTCAATGCAGTCCAGCTGATAAGCTGGGGAGGTGAGCTTACGAGCCTTGACTACGTCTTCTCTTATCACTGAACGGCATCCCATGCCATGCCGTATCCAATGGATGGCTTTATTAGTCAGGGAGTCTGCATTCTCTGTGCCTTTATTGGTGTCAAACTTACGCACATTAACCATGAAGATTTTGTGTCTACTAGACGTATTGGGAATGTTGTGCTCTGACAACCTAGTTTGGAAACTGCACTGGGGGTGTTGGATTTGCAGGAAAATATTTCTGTTCTGCACTAACTGGTCCTTCACTGGAGCTACCCTATAAGGATTATTAGGATTGCTTACACTAGGATATCTGAGACGCTTGTCTATTGTAGAAGATGAATTTACTTTTTGCGGGTCCTAGCCTTACCAGAAGGGGGGGGATCACTAGAGCTCGCATTGGCGTCCTTTTTAGTGGAGTCTAATGAAATATCACAATTAGTGATCTGACGGCTCTGTAGATGGTGATCTGCTGTCGAGTTAGCTCTCCCTCTGCGAGATAGGTCTTCAGGTGAAAGGAACTGGACCATAGCGGTTACATCCACAATCTTGGTTATCATAGCCCCTACCTCCTGCCGTAGCTTGTTTACTACATGGATCAAATACTGATACTCTGCATTCTTCCCTGGAACAACTTCTTTACTATTAACTGACGATGACTGTGAAAGCTGAGCAGTTTGGGGACTTTCTTACCTTTCTTCCCTGTCTACAATAGTCAAATCCCACAGGGCCTAGAATCTATTAATGCATACAATTATAGGATCTATATATTGCAGATTAGACCCCAACGGGCTGCTAGTCGACTCAAGTACTCCAGATGTATCACATTCCCCCTCTTTATTTACACCGGCTGACTTTTTTGTGTGGTTTGCGAAACATAGCAACTACAGCAGGCTGGTGGCTTGGGCTTCCTTTAGTGGGTGGTGTTAGTCTAGGGGAGAATTTGTCACAGGCAGTTTGCGCATTAGGCGATGTCTCTAGAACATCCTCACTTCCACCCCCACCCCCTTCCCAGCTTCCTTCCATAGTCTTTCTTTTCCCCATACTTCTTGGTTATAACCCCAGCCAATAGAAACAACTAATGCTTCCAGGGCAAAACAAAAAAGACGCTTGCGTCAAAGTGCAACTTAACATATGTACATTTAACAAAACAAAACTATACAAAATATGGGAAGCAATAAAAACAAACACGCAGCTAGTCCTCCAAGGAATCTAGATGGTAAAGAGAAGCAATGGCCAGATAACAAGTACCTAACAGCCTGATTCATCATAGACCCGTTTTGCGAGTCTATAATAGCGATTCATAAGGAATCGCTATTACAGACTCGCAAAACGGGATTCATGTAAGAATCGCAAACAAAATTGCGATTCCTACACAATCTTTATTTGCGATTAGCAAATTGCTAATCGCAAATAAGGAATAACTCCCCATTCATTCCTATGGGCCAAAAGGCCCATAGGAATGAATGGGGAGTATTCCTTATTTGCGATTAGCAATTAGCTAATCGCAAATAAGATCGCGATTTAAAGGGTGCCAGGGGTGTCCAAAGGACACCCTGTAGCACCCCTTAAATGCAAATTGAAACAGGTGTTGCGCACACACATGTCCAACAGTTTTCGCTATTTACCACGAGGTTTGACCTCGCGGTAAATAGCGGGCCGAAATTGCGAATTCGCAATTTTTAAATGGATGATGAATTGCATTTAAGGAATCTCAAATAGAGATTCCTTAAATGTAATTCCTCGCAAAATAGCGAAATCGCTATTACCGATTTTTGCATTTGGGATTATGAATCCCAAATGCAAAAATAGCGCTTGCAAAGGGTCAGATTCTCAGAATCTGGCCCTTTGCGAGCCAATTTCGGCTTGATGAATCAGGCTGTTAATGCCTTGAAAGTCCCAAATAAAGGTCCAAGTGGCTGATCAACTCCCCTACAGCAGAGGAAAGAGGGATGGCCCTGGCCTGCCTCTTCCTGATGCTGACGGGCACAGATGGGCCTGCCCTTGGCTCGGACTTTGCCAGGGCACGCCCGTGCTGCGGGAGTGCTGCGGGCGTTTTTTAGGTGCGGGAGAGTGACGTCACCTCCCACGCTGTGCAGAGTCTGGTGTTTGCTGGGGGACCGAGTCCCACCCCAGCGCTGTGTGCTGCTCCTCTGGTATTTGCCCCTTGGGACTGTTGGTGAATTGTTGGGGCTACCAAGCCCTGGTGCGTGGACACTAACCTGATTTAGATCCTGTCATGCATGTTCCTGTTTCTTGTTTTTCCTTTGATTAAATGCCAATTTATAGGCTTTCCTACATGCCTTAATCATTTCTACATCCCTGGGTCTATGTTTTAATTTGTGCAGAAGAGCCTTATGGGTTTTAGAGCAGTCTACGTCGAACCATTTTTCCACCTTAATGTCTCATATCCTTCCTCTCCCCAAATAGATTTTCTTCTATCCACTTTACCAGGTTTCTAAAAGCCTCTATTACCACACTGGTCTTGGTATGATTATTTTTATTCATTTATTTATTTTTGACATTTATTAAGCGCGAACAATTGCCCGCAGGCGTCTCGGCGCTGTACTGTTTTACCCTCCTATTTAATCTGTGCGGTTTTTCAGAGGTTGAATAGCCAGGTTTTCAATTTCTTCCTGAAGGACAGTAGATTTGGGCTTGATCTTATGGTTTGCGGAAGCGTGTTCCACAATCTTGGGGCGGCAACTAAAAAGCGTCTGTCTCCCCAATTTACCAGTCTGGTCCGTGGCACTACCAGGTCATTCTGTCCTGCAGATCGTAACATTCGGGTGGGAATGTACGGGACGAGATGGTCGCATAAGAATTGTGGCGCTTGATGGTGTAGTGCCTTATAGACAATACATAGCGTCTTAAATTTAATTCGGTTCCTCACAGGTAGCCAGTGGAGACTTCTCAAAGATTCGGATATAGGTTTGAATTTAGGGATGTTGAGGAGAAGTCTGGCTGCTGCATTTTGGATTGTTTGCAGTTTCTTGATTGTCTTAATTTGGGCATTTGCAAACAAGGCATTGCAGTAATCCAACGCTGAAAGGACCATTGCGCTGACCAGTGTCTTTCCCACATTAGTAGGAAGAAAAGGGAGAATCTTCCTTACCAATCGTAACTTGTAGAAGGCTTTGGAGGCCGTCTGATTGGCGTGAGCCATGAAATTTAGGTTATCATCAATGATGACACCCAAGTTTCTCACTTTCGTAACTGGTTCAGGTAAAGCTCCGAAAGATGATGGCCACCAAGTAGGGGACCAGCCAGGGCTGAGGTGGCCAAAGGTGACCACCTCGGTTTTGTCGGAGTTTAATTTCAAGCAGTTTGCTGACATCCATTTTCCAATGGCCAGCATACCTGTCTTGAAGTTTTCCGCCACTGTTTCCCCGTCATTTCTGACAGCCAATATCAACTGAGTATCATCCGCATATGAGGTAAGGTTCATGCGGGGCGCTTTGATGGTATTAGCGAGGTCCGACACATAGATATTAAATAGTGTCGGACTAAGGGATGAACCTTGGGGTACCCCACATGGCAGTGAAGACACTGTTTAATATCTTCTTCACCCTCCAAGTATAACTTGGTTAAAAAAGCCACCGGCATTATCTTCCACACCTAATTTTGCGGGCCTGATCTTTCGGATTGAAATCACTATTTGAATTGCTCTTTTTCTCAGCCCCATGGAAGACCAGCTCCCCCATCAGTTCTAAAATCAACAAGTTATAGTCACTATACCAACTCCAGGAGGGGCTTACCTTTAACATGTCAGAAAGCAAAGGAGCAGATACCAAACTGAAATCAATGGTTGAGCAATAGCCCCTGCCAATAAAGGATGGAACTGAATCTATGTCATCCGTATGCTAAAGAAATTGTAGATTATTATTAGCAAGTAGTCTCTATGGCCGACAGCCTTGGAAGAATGTTCAAAGTGGGCTGAAGGAAGCACTGTGTCCCAGGATTCCCTACCTTGTGTACAAATAAAGGGACAGCAATGTACAATAAAATCCCCCATTATAATGAATTCAGAGGAGAGCAACACAGCTCTCCATAATGCTAAAAAAAACTCAAGTGCAGCTATGTACTCGATATCGTTTCCCCTACAAAAATAAATATAAAAGTTTATTACTACCAAGGTGGGACGCTTGGAGAAAAATAATTCTACTGCTAACACATGGGGGATGGACAGAACAACCTCTTCATTGTGCAGCCAATTTAAGTGACATCAAAGTAAGAGGCCTCCCTTAGAACACCCTATAATGGAGGGGGAAGCAGCCTTATAAAAAAGAGGTAAAACCATGTTTCTTGTAGTGTGACAATAAGACAGGACCTTATTTTAACCAACCATGCTCCTCATCTTTGTTAGCCCTCAATCCCGCTATATTCCAGGACTTTAGTTTAAAATTCAATAGACCAGGTTGGGAAGGAACAAGCTTTAAGAGGATATTATTGACCTCCCCAGATAATGGAGGGCACCCTATTGTATCCACACCCTAAATTGGGACCGATTGTCAATCAATACTGTCTAGATCCCTCAAAGGGCAAATCTGTTTACAAGGGGAATGGCTGTGCTCACATTAGGGAATTGTAATGGCCTTGCTGGTAAAGACCGAAGTTCATATTCTGGAATTTTTGTCGCTGAACCCCAACAGGATAGAAAAAGTGAAGCGGGACAACCTTAATTCCAGGTTTAGATACTTGTCTATAATTACTGAAGTAAGTAAGTAAGTAAGTAAGTAAATATTTTATTGTATATGGTTAATTAAAACCTTTACAAAATTTGCAAAGAGAATATAACATAAAATCATTAAAATGAAAAATGAATGAAAACCTACATTTACTCTCTGTTTTAAAAGGAAAGACAGAAAAAAATAAAAAAATTAAACAATTTGACATTTGCTGAAATCGGCGTCTTTTGTAATCCTTAATCCTTTGATTTGATACCATTGTTCGCCATTTTTTCAGTTTGCATTATTAGAAGGCTCGCCTTCTGAAGAAATCTGGTGGCCCTACAGGCTGTCTGCAGCTGCTGGCTGTTCAGTGCTAGCATAACTGCCGGCTGACATGTTCTAACTTGAAATGAGCGGAATATATGCAAAAGGTAGTAGCGTCTCAGGATTGTGAGGGTTGGGCAAATACACAGAAGATGAATCAAAGTTTCCTCTGCATGACCACAGAGTCTGCAAAGTGGTGTTGGCCACGTTTGCTTCCATGCAGGGGTCTGGTCTTTTGAGATGTAAGTTCCCAGCCGTACTCGTAGGAGTATCTGTTGTGTAGATGGTGTAATATGATTAACTAAGTATGGTTGCGGTACACACCTCTCATATGTTGCAAGTACCATCCAGCCGTGTTTTTTCTTTGCTAGTGCAGCTTTGTCAGTGATCCGAGATTCTAGTTTTCCCGCACCATTGGCTGCTTTTTTGAAGGTCGCAAAGGTGTGACCGGTGTTCCAGGCCTCTTGCATATTAAGTTTTGACAGACTTTCTTCAAGTTTTATTATCCATGCGTCTTTTCCTTTTGTTTGTTTATTTATTTCAGTCCAGCAGAGACCCATCAGCGTGTCCTCTTGAGCTGCTCTTCATTTCCAGCACATTTTTTGTCTGGCTTGGTGCTAATTTAATAGCCAAAATTCAAGGCGTACTTACGCTTGTGACGCGAACTTCGGAATTTGAAATATGTGTTTGAACAGCACTGACTGTTGGAGATTCAGGAAGTTTGCGTCTTTACCTCTGAATAGTTCTGAGCCGTACGTGATCGTTGGCAAAAATTTTGCTGCGATCACCTTCAACAGATGTGAATTGGAAGGACAATTCAGTTTTGTTTTAAGTAGATTTAAAGCAAAGCGTAGTTTATTGGCCTGAGCTTTTCTGTGCAGTAGTTGATCTTTTAATGTCCATCTTGCGTCGACCAGTACTCCCAGGTACTTGTAAGAGGGGCTTTGTACTATCATATTTCCCTCAATGTGCCATTTCTATAATTACTGTGAATCATGGTTTTTGTGTGGGCCAAGTGTGTCAAGTTAATCTCAATGCGATCACCCCCCTGTCTATTTTTATAGTGGTTTCAACTTATCCCACTCTTCTCGCCATGATACCGTAGGATGCTAAGTGGCACCCATTTACTAATGAGTTGTCCAACCAGTGGGTCACTTTGTGTAGCAGATCTATAGTTGACTCCTTTTTACCCTGTTTAACTGGTGGGACACCTAACAGAACAGCCACTAAGGGAGCTGTCTCTGGGGGCAGATGTAGAATGTCACTTCTCTTTTCTATCTATGGAGGGAGACGGGGGAGTTGGAGCTCTGTAAATCAGACCCAGGGTTATTCAGGGTCAGTCTTGTGGGCATCTAACAACCTTTGCGGAGCTGCAACCGTACCACCCCCTCCTCCCCATTATTTTGAAGTATTTCCTGGCTCCCACATTTATTCATATATTATTTTTTGAGAATGAACAGTATGCAGATTTTAGGGCCTTGTGAACACACTGTACAAAGGTATTTTTGGTTGACATCTTTTTTGTCGACATCAGTTTACTATTCTAGACAACAAAAGTCAACCATTTAGGAGTGTGAAACAGTTCTGGGAGATACATAATGATGGATAAGAGACAAGCGGATGCATGATGTAGGAGCTTTCATGGGGAATTACATAACTATGACCAAATGTTTTTTGAAAATGTTGCATACACATGAGATTATGCTATTGTTGAAGCAAAGTGTGAGAGCCTTGAGGCAGGTGAAAATTTGAAATCTTTGAAACTGTTTTGTGATCTAAGGTCATGATCAGCTCTGTTTACACAGATTCAATAAAACTATTGTATATATCAATTTCTGCATTGTCCAAGGCAGGCGAAGGAGAAGGTGCTAACATCTGTGAGGAAGCAGCTGGCCACAGTGGTTCCAGTTATGTTGCCACCAACACTGAGGGACCCAGTGGCCCGGAGGGTGAGGGGAGTGCAATGGAGGCCATCAGCGACTCTACATCTTCTTCTGAGGCCTCCTCCAATGAGCAATCCCTGGTGGTGGTGGATCCTACTGCATCTGTTATACCTGCTGCCTTGTCCGCCCTCCCTCTTGCTCCCCCCAAGTTGGCAAAACCTGCTCCCCAAAAGGGGTGATGTCTCCTTTGCACCATGTTCCTCACCCCTGCCTCCGTTTCTCCGGCTGGACTGAGTGAGGAAACTATGGACCTCCCCAGGAATATCTCTGTAGGCCGGACTGCACTGCTGAATGCCATTCAGGGGCTTGGCTGACAATTGCAAAAAATGGTAGCCTAACTGGAAGGCCTTCACAGTGCCATATCTGGCCTACAGAGGCCTTTTCATGGACTAGCCTCCTCACTGAGCGCACCCTCCCAACCATTCCAACCATGTGCCTCACCTTCCACCCCACCCTGTCCCCACCCATATTGCCCAAGCACAGACAAAGGCAGCACACCTACACACAAACACTAACAACACAAAAAGAGGCATGCATCCAACCATGCAGACACCATGCCCATCCCCAGCACTACCACAGACACTGCACCTAACATCCCACACACATCCACCACCACCAGCACACCCTCAGACACTGAACCCACCACCGCAGATACATCCACCACCACAATCACAGCCCCATATTTTATACTTACTGTAAACTCCTGAATCCATTTCACTTAATTCTCATCTATTGTAGAACTTGCTCAAATTCCTGTTCACTCTGTTCCTAGCTGATTTTTGGTTAAGTGCTTGAAAGTTCATGTTCATGTCTGATCTTCTTTATGTATAGCAGCCATTTTAGCAGTAGATGTATTTCGGGCAATGTTTCTTCAGCACTAAACTAGCAGCCTGTCCCGACGTTGTCCGGGAGCAATTAGGCTTCAGGGCCCCCGCCCGCCCCAATGTTGTCCGTGGGTCCCCCGGAGCCTTCCTCCATATATTGCAGTATTATACCTCTATGTTTACTTTGTACGCTTTTGTAACCTGCACACATCACTTTTTCCTCCTGTAATGCAGTATTATACCTCTATGTTTACTTTGTACGCTTTTGTAACATGCACACGTAACTTTTTCCTCTTGTAATGCACCGTTTGGCTCACTTTTGTAATGCTCCGTTTGCTTCCTCTTGCTCACGATTGTAATTTTTGCTTCATTTTTCCGCCCCTCACCGCTCCTAAATAAATAAATAAATAACTTACCTCATCCGCCGCTCACCGCTCCTCCCCGCCTGTCCGCCGCTCCTCCCCGCCTGTCCGCTGCTCCTCACCGCCTGTCCGCCGCTCCTCACCGCCTGTCCGCCGCTCCTCACCGCCTGTCCGCTGCTCCTCACCGCTCCTCCCCACGCCTTGTCCGCCGGTCCTCCTCACGCTCCTGGACGCCATTCCTCCCCGCGCTCCTCACATCAGCATGCACGTCGCGGCCGGGGCTTCTTCCAAGGGACTACTTTTTTTGGTAAATTTTTTAAATAACATATATTTATTAAGTTTATATAGCCTATGTCCATCTGCACACCCTCACGATTACAACGATGTATCGGGTGTGTGGATTGGCGCTGTGGTTCCCGAGTTTACCCGTCTCAAAGTTTCAAAGTTCTTCCTTTATAATAGTAGTATAGATAAATTCACACCACAGGTTCTCAGAGAGTGCTTAATTTGTTTAAAGAAAAAGTATCGGTGGACACAGCTCTGCTCAGGACCCCATGGCCTGTGCAATTACTTGTCAGCCCACAAAATACCAAGGATGGTAGTCTCCAATCATCTCATGCCTCTTTAATCCCCTACCAGACATTCCTAACCCTTTATTTCACTCTTGCAAGGATCCTCCTTTCGCTCTACCTGTTGGTTTTTTGTCTTTCTTGTGCTCCGTCTTTTTGATTTGTGTATTTTACTAATCTTGCTCTCGGTAATAATCTGATGCGGAATAATAAGTGCTGGATGCCAAAAATAAGTGTTGCTGGCCCCCCACCGACATCCACCGGCTTAAATTGAGCACTGTTTCCAGATGCTGTCCATGTAACATTGATGTTAATGTGGCTGGGAATTGATTTCCTTTGAATATACCATAATTTTTTCCATTGCAAAAACGTTTTCCCATGCCTTTAGCTTGGTTGGCTGTACAGGGTCTGCAAACACCAGCGGCATGCACAACACCAAGGAACAGATTTACAAGCCCCTATAGTCAGTGACATTGTCGTGGTGATTGGGGCCTCGCCTTATTTACTACGCAGTGTTAAGTCACCTAACGTGGCTTAAAACTACCTTGTAAATAAAGCCCCTTTTCACACTATACTTAGCGTGAAAGGGGTGGGCAGCGGGTGATGAGGTAGGCGTTCCACGCAACACCCATTGTTATTTAGGCTGCCACCTATTTACAAGGGCAGGTTAAATATGTGGCAGCGGCAAAATTAAGGCCAGGAAAAACCTAATCCTAAATTGGCGAAGCAAGGAAAAATGCTATAATTCGCCTCGTTTGTGCTTTTTCCATGTGTGCTGCCTTGTGCAGCACACATGGAAAAAAACAAAACGCCTTGGATTGTTTATGTGTAGGAAGGTGTCTCTTCCTGCACATAAACAATCCTTTCAAAAAATGCCATTTTGTAACTTCCATGTGTGCTGCATAAGGCAGCACACATAGAAGTGACAAAAGGGCATTTCAAGATTGTTTATGTGCAGGAAAGGACACCTTTCTACACATAAACAATCTTTCCCTGCACGCAGCCACCCTTGCACTTCTGTGAAAGGGTGCCTGCGTTGGCGCTATACTGCTAAGTGTAGGGCCAGCGCAGGGGGAAACCCAAGGCTGCACCATTTCCTTGTAAATATGGTGCAGCCTTGCGTTTCTGAAGTGGAGGAATGAGTTGTTAAGCCATGATGGCTTACTTCTTTCTCCACCACTTCTTTGTAAATATGCCCTCAAGAGTGATGTCATGCCATTTTGGTCAAAGTGTGAATTTTTTCCAAAGTAAATAATGAAATGAGCTATAATAAAAAGAAAGGAGGGACAAGCTGGTATTTATGGTATGCGTTTCTGTACATGTTATTTGTGTTCTTTTCTATCTCATCTACTTATTTAATATAACTTGTCCACAATATTGTATCGCTAGAAAAAAATATATAGCACTGGATGTTATATCGTGTTAAAATGGTGTTTCAGATTCATCTGCCTGGTGTTATGTTATGTTATGTTAATATATATTTATTAAGCGCTCGTACGCCCGGGGGCTTCATGGCGCTATAGAAGAGGAACACAACACAACAGTTAAAAGTGAAATACAACTCAGCAATAGACCTGCATGAACAGCCAGGTTTTAAGAGAATGTCTGAAGCTAAGAAGGTCTCCACTCAATTTCAGTTGTAGGGGAAGCGAATTCCAAAAGGTGGCTGCAAGATGGTCAAAGCAGCTGCCACCAAGACGCTTCCTTTTGAAAGATGGAACAATCAATAAAGATTTTTGAGCAGAGCGAAGGTTTAGAGATGGATTGTATCTAGAAACAAGATCTTTTATAAACTTCGGGGCTGAGTTTTGTAAAGTTTTAAAAATAATACACCCCGTTTTAAATGCAATTCGCTGCGCAACAGGAAACCAGTGTAGTTGTTTCAAACCAGGTCTAATAGATTGCCACTTTGTAAGTCCAAGAATAAGCCTGGCGGCTTGATTCTGGGCCAACTGAAGTCGTTTTAGCTCGCCCGCTGGGAGTCCCAAGTAGAGACTATTAGAGAAATCCAGTCGGTATAGGACAAGGGCAATTATGACCTGGGTGAGAGCGGCCTGCGTAAGAAAGTGAGCTATTTTCCTTATTTTTTTGAGTTGAAAGAAATTGGCCGACACTACGGTACCTACTTGTCTTTTCAAAGAAAGGTCCTCACTTATTGTTACTCCCAAGCTTTTGACCGAGGACGATCTCGTAGGTGGAGCCCCCATGCTAGAAGGCCAAAAGCATGGGCTCCAGCTTAGCTCACTTTGCCCAGGCAAGACCAATTCAGTCTTGCCTGGGTTAAGTTTCAGATGATTAAGACTCATCCATCCCTGAATGTGTGTCATGGTGTTATGAAATTCTGCCACAGAGTCCTTGGTGTTCAAAGGGAAGATGAGTTGTAGATCGTCCGCGTAGTTATAGATGGTAACTTTAGCATTTCTTAGGGAGTACAGTAGTGGGCGAAGGTACAAATTAAAAAGCAGAGGTGACAAAGATGAGCCCTGGGGTACTCTGCATGTGGTGGAAATAGTGGGAGCTGTAAAAGGGCCCAAACTTACTGATTGAGTGCGGCCTGTGATAAAGGAGCGAATCCAACTCAAAGCGGGCCCCCTGAGGCCAGCTTGTTCGACACTGTTGACCAGAATGGAATAGTCAACCGTGTCGAATGCTGCCGAAAGGTCGAGTAGTACCAGGGCCTTGTGGATTCCTTTATCCGCATTCCGCAACCAGCAGGTAGAATACAATCTCCTCAAACAGATAGCTGGGGCCATCAAGCAAGATGTGGAAACATTTCTATTGCATTTAAAATTGTGAAAAAACCCGGACGTCCTCCGGCAAAGAGTTAGATTCCCAGATAGTATTCTTGTGTGGGGCAAAACACGTGTATTTAATCCCCCCATCCTAGACAGTAGAGTACTCCAGTCAGCCTATAGTGGCAATCCCCAAGAGCGCACTTGCTTACACCACATTCAGTTATATCACATTGGGGATGCCTTCCTTTCAATACAGCCTCTAACTTAATCTAACAGACCTTTAGCAATTTCTCAGGCACCCTACCAGCAGGCAGTAGATGTTATAACCTCTTGAACAGATGATTACGCACATAGTGGAAAGTAGTTAATTGGGTTCCTGTCAGCACCCAGCACCCACCTTCAGAGTTCCACCTGCCAAGTATTTGCAATTAGACCTCCGCAGATGAATACGTGGGCTTTCTAGTGCCCTTTATTGAAGTAAGGCAAAGAGTGAGCAGAGCAACACAGAGATAATTGGATGGGGGAGACGAGATACTCTGAAGGAAAAAAAAAACAATAAGAGGGTAAAGTGACTCAGTGAGTTTACTGCTATCTCTGATGTGCAGGCTAGGAGTTCGAATCCTGGCTAGCCATGAGATAAAATTAGTAGCATACCGGGTAATAAAAAGCACCTGCTCTAAATATAAGAGTTTCTATTCTAAAAACAACGTTCTATTACAATATATCAGATCAATGCCCTGGCAAACAATAAAGAGTTCCATAGCGAAAGAAGCAATCTGTAGAATCGAAAGTTATTAGTCACACTGCCTGGATTTCAAACTCTGACTGCAACATATATAACAAGTGGATATCAGATCGTATTCTTCTATCTGTGCCAATGAGAAAATGACTACAAGACGTTATTTACTATTGTCTCTGTTTTCAAGGATGTACGACAAGAAGCGTTTAACCTTTAACGCAATAACAACTTGCTTCTAAATAAGAGCAAGCTCCAATTTCCCAATCGCTCATGTCTCAAGCTCATGGTAGGAAAATTTGAGCTGAAACAGTGTTGTGTACAAGATTCAACTTCAGTAACTTCTAACAAGGGTCGCGAGGCAGGTTGTTGTTGCAGCCCCTATTGTTCAGGGGGAACACCTTTCAGGGGTGACCATTCAACCTAAAGACTATGAAAATCTGTGAGATATAGGGGTGACAAGAGCCCCCCACTACATATTCCAGGTAGGGGGGGAGAGAGAGAGAGACTGTTGTGCTTACTCCACTGCCTCTGACAGCTTCTCAAACAGCATTAAGGAGTTACTTTATTTCTCATTACATTTATTACAAAACTCTATGGGGGATATTTACAAGAAAATGTCGGAGCGCTATGTTACGTCAAATTTGGCGAAGGTCCGCTCTGTCATTTTCAAAAATGCAGGGATGCGCCGGATTTACAAAAATACGGCGCATCCCTGGGTTTCCCCTACTTCTGGCACTAAAAAGTCTGCCTAGCTTCAGCGCAGGCACCCTTGTGCCATATTGCAGGGGTGATTATTTATGTGCAGGAAAGGACAACTTCCTGCACATAAACAATCAATATTAGCGATTTGCTCTTTTTTTGTGTGCTGAAGAATGCAGCACACATAGAAAGAGCAACAAAAAAAACGAGAAATTAAGATTTTCTTCTCTTATCGCCATTCCAAGACTAGAAATTACATGGCCTTAGTTTGTGGCTCCAGCCCAACCTTGTAAATCTGGGGCAGCATCAAAAAGCAATGGGGTTTCCGGTGAAACATCCACAGCAACACCAAATGTCCACAATTTTGGCGCAGCAGACTGGTGGCGTTAAGCCACGTTAAGTGGCTTAAATCCACCTTGTAAATAAGGGGAATGGTGCAGTGCCGATGGAGCGTCGGAACAAGTGATGCTCTTGTAGTATTAGCGGCTTCTAAATATGCCGTTACGCGTTTCTGTGCAGGCCTGAATACGAACAATTCGGAAGGTTCCAGCCCGCACATGAAACTAATGCTCTCTCTGGGGCGAGTAGTATTAAAGGCCTCACAAAAAGTTGGGATTCCATGAACGTGTCGGTGGGGTGTGTCGCCGCTGTCTGGCTTCCTTCCGACATGTCGTGGGAAGGCTGAAGCTGATCTCGTCAAGGAGCTCATACAGGGGCTTAGAAGGGTATCTGTGAGAGGGAGAGACTCTGCACTGGGCCATTGTTCTCTTTGGCAATAATACATTTAGTGATATCAACTGAATCCTTCTTAAGTCCGCACTGCACATTCAATATATTATGAAAAAAGAAGTAAATAAACCCTCACCTTAGCTACAGATAAATAATGCATTGCATTTGGTGCCTCTTTTGAGATGGAAGGGAGCGGCATCAGCCACAGCACTTGCTTTTCATTTCCGAAAAACAGTAAACAACTGAAACATATCTACATATGCATTATTACTATTTAATTGGTTTAAATAACATAGCAGCACAAATAAAAACATGAAAACTGAAAAAATAACATATATTTGAAAAGTTTGTTTTGTATGACCATCAAATTAAGAGATACAACCCAGTCAAGACTATTCCCATCTTTGTCAGCTCATCAGCATCTAAGGAACCAAGGGCCTCATTTATGGTTTTTGTCGTGGGGCAGTGCAGCAGGTCTTCCTGCTGAGCTGCCCTACGGCAAAAAAAGGGTAAGAATGTGCTGTATCTATGAGAAATGGCGCATTCCTGTCCTTTTCCTCTGTGCTGGCACACAATAGGCTTCCGTGCACCAATGCAGGCACCTTTACACCATGGTGCAAGGGTGCCTGCATTGAGAGGATGATTGTTTTTGTGCAGGAATGGAAACCTTTCTGTACAAAAACAATCACAAGAGACTTTTCCCTTTTTCTATGTGTGCTGCATTTGAAAAAAGAAAAACGAGGAGAAATAAAGATATTTCTTCTTGTTGTGCCTCCCTTACGCCTCCCCTGGGGAGGCGTAATGTTTGGTGCTGCCTCGGATTTCTCGTAAATCTGGGGCAGTGTCAACATGTCATGGATGTTGCTGGGAATGCCCCCAGTAAAACCCATTGCACGCCATTTAACACAGAAAACTGCACTAAACGGAACAATATTTACAAGGCAGCCTTAAGCCCAAAAACGTGGCTTAGTGCTGCCTCATAAATATGAAGTAGGCTTCTGCACCACGGAACGTCACAAAAAGTGACGTTCCGACGGCGCAAGGGGCCTCATAAATGAGGGTGGTAAAAAAATCATAAGTCCTGATTTATCAATCTTTAATGCTACACAACACAACACAGCAAGACAACTTGCAGGGCTGGCTGGAAGGGAAAGGCCGGGAATACACCATATTCACCAAGATTTGGTGGATTCCTGCTCTTTGCCTGCCCTGGTTCAAAATCTGCCACCAGGCAACAACACAGGCATCCTTGCACCATGGTGCAAGGGTACCTGTATTTCAGGAAAGATTGTTTTTGTGCTGGAGGGCACACTTTCCTGCACAAAAGCAATCTTCAAAGACTTTTTCCTCTAAGTGTGCTGCAGCCAGAAATCTAATTCCCACCATTGAGCCTCCCATGGGAAGGCATAGCATTTTAACACAATCACAGGTTTTTCAGTCTTGGTAATCCTAGAAATACACCAAAATCCATAGATGGATGCTTGGGAACGGTAAACATCCTTCACCACAAAGTTTTTACCACGCGGTACCTTTACCATGCGGCCGTTACAACGCGACTTGCGCTGGAGGGCGCTAAAGGATTAAAAATAGTAAATTTACTATCCCAACACCTTCCCTAGGGTCCACGGGGACTGGTGTTAGAATAGTAAATTATACTATTTGAAATCCGCGCCCCCAACGCAAGTCGTGGTAACGACTTGCGTTGTAAGGGATGCGGTGTAAAGGGATGCGTTGTGACGGTACGCGTTGTACCGTCATACATCCCTTGGGAACACCCACCCCCCACCAATGGAATGCCTTGCCAGGGCAAAGTGTCACAAGGCAGCCCCTTGCCCTGCCATGCATCACTCTAAATTTACCAAGCAACACAGGGCCACACAGGGCGGACTGGCGTTGCTTGGTAAATCTGACTTCAGTATTGTGTTACCCTTGCAACACCATGGGTGATACGGGTAATGCAATACTATGATAAATCTGGCCCATAGTTTGCATAGTCAATGGACACACCACGCAGAGTAAAAAGTGCATTCACAAAGAATTTGAGATGCAGAAACAAATCAAGGGAAATCTTCTTTTATAACACATACCTTTGTCTTATCTGAACAGACGATTGTTGGGCTTAAGGGGATTGGACGTCGTTTGATCAAAACGCTTCAGTGTCGTTTCAGGCCCTGACAGATTCTTAGCCTTTTGTGTCTGTAAAGTGGGGAGAATATATAGCCGACATTAACATGTAATTTCTGAGTATGTCTAAGCCTGTGGCAATGTCATTACAAAACGATATATCCCTTAGAGTAGTACAAGAACACAAAAAGTAAATATGTAAATAACTCTAGGACACAAACAGAGTGTCTTGCTAGAAGAAAATTGTAATTCCAACTTCCTTATTACCACCTGTTCTGATGCTATCTCATGTAGGCAATCACCGAATAGCGAAAATAAGATAATTAGAACTCATCTAAATGTGTGGTTCCTGGCCATCAATAAGCTTCTAGAAGCAATGGTGATTGACTACCTCTCTTGTTAGAATGCAATGGAATGAAAAACGTCTGTACTAATCCTTACTGCTTATATCGTAAACAAACCTTGGATTGAAGTGCCTGCTGACTTTATCCAATTCACAGATGGGGTATATGTCCTTATCATGGTTGCTAATTTCACCAAGCGCCCTGAAGCAGAAGTGGTACAGATCAACTCAGAATGAGCGGTAATTGAAAGACATTTCAGAAAAGGCTTTTAACATGGATCTCCTGGAAAATAAGCCCAGAAACACAATGAGAAACTATTATAAACATATAAAAAATCTGTACGTATCAAACATCATAGAGTAATGTCCCCTTTCACCTAGAGAGATTTCTAACACTTCCCTAAACCACTGAATAAAGCGATCCATTTTGTAATAGTAGAAGGAGCTAAAACAGCAGGGGCATATGCTAGTCTTCAAGAGTATTGGAGCACTCTATTTGTCTTCATAAGTATCATAGTAGAGTTTCATATGATTATATGGGTACACAGTTAGAGTTGACTTATATACACCTTGTGTGTGGAGAAGAGCAGTGGGGCTGTTTGCCGCTTCTTTGTTTAAAAAGTCTGATTCATACTTGCATGATTTTCTACAATCTAATTAAAGAAGGAAGAAGTTTATGCCAGCCATTGCATGTGCAGACAACACCATTGTGTTGGAGTCTGCATCAGTGGGATCCCAAAATAAACTTGTTGAATTTTGTGATATAACTACCAACCTATATTAAATCTGAATAGGAATGCCACTGCTTCTTTCCTATATATTACCAATTCGTTTTTATAATGGCCTACAGTAGGATTGAGGGCCTGATTTTGTATTTGATGTTAGGTATATCATCTGTTAGGGTGATGGAGGACCTCACCTTCACTAGCGATCCTCTCTGTACGTTGAAAGGAATGACCACCATCAGCGTTGACTATTCGGCAAACATTTCAAATGTTTTTGTTGTTCCATTATAAACCCCCAAAGCATGAGTTTGATCCCCACACATTTTTACACTGGGTGTGGGAGTCAATTTTTTTCTGTCACCCCAACACCCGGTTTTTCCTGATAGTGATGGTCAGGAAAAGAAGACTTTACACCATCCAGACAATAAAGGGTGGATAATATAATGTCCTTCCTCCGTCAGACCATTAGAAGTAGTTTCTGGCAAGAAAGCCAACGGGGCCTGGGCGGAAGAAAACTTAAGGTCCGCCCATCTCTAAATGAAGTGGGAGGCCCGAAGATTTGTTGGACAAGGTATTCTTTCATGTTTGCAATGAAGTATTCTGCCCACCAAATTCTAAATTGGCCCTTTAATCTAGATGGGTTGTATGCTTTCTATTCTTAACTATAGGGAGGACAATTCTTTCCATGATCCATGTGATCCCTCAGAGGCCAATTCACAAAAGCATTTATGAGTATGGCAAAGAGTACTACAGGAGTACTATTTTCAGTGCTCTGATGTGCTTTTGTGACTATACGATGGGAATAAAATACAGATTCAAACAAAAAAATAGGATAGGAATAACATTGGACTATTCATGGAATGTTCACATACAATTAGTACAAACAGAACCGATGGTACACTCTTTGCCAATTCACGAGTATTCCTGTAGTACTACTTACTGTACTCATAAATTCCTTTGTGAATCTGCTCCATCATAGCTGTATCAGGTGTATCTGTGGAGGCTCATATTTTTATCGCTCAATACTAAATATGCATTGTTGCTTACAATTGACTTTGTGTCAATTGACAACTGATGAAACTAGGATGGAGCGCTTCTTTCCATACCTTATTTTCTTTTACCTTCTCTTTCTTGGTCCCTATCCCCATTGCTACATTTATGGTATACAGTGTTGACTACAAATCCAAGCACCCACTCTCCTATCGGCAAGACAATCAACTTATAAACAAAGTTTTAACAGCATTAAAACTAGGGAAAGGCAACATTTTAAGTTCAGTGGTATAATTTAGGTGATTTATGGAATTTAGCGTTACTCTTTTTACGTGACATTCTCAAATGACATGTTGCATAATTGTGCCTCAATTTGCAACAAAATTATGGTGCAGGAGCACTGGGACAGAACAAACAACCAGAATACAAGGGACTGTTTTTCACAGCAATTGTGTTTATCTCACTTTGCTTTCTTTAGGACGAAATGCTTCCTTGTGTCAAATATGGAGGCAAGGATGTATTTCTCGCTAAAATATAGCTCTAAATAATGAATTTGCATTTCAAATAATTAAGTCGAAGGTTGCGTAATTTTTTAAGAACTTAACATAACTATGCAAAAGCAAAGTATGTATATTTCGAACACCCTTGAAAAACAATGAGGTTTATTTACAAGCCCCTTGCACCGCCAGTTCCTCACTTTTCCCCCATATTAAAGGTGATGCACCAGCGACGCAGGGGGCTTGTAAACAAGCCCCAGTGTTCGCACTAAATGCTCCCCAGAGCTTTGTAATGAGGTCAGAGACCACCATGTTCAAAACGCCCCCTTGAAAGGACACCAGAGATGAGTAATTACTTGACATCCCACAGGCCTCCCTTGTACATAATGTAGCATTCTTCACACGTTGTTTTCTATCAGCAGCATGCCGATCATGCCCTAGTGGCGTCACCATGGCTGTGACGATTCTGCTAACATGCATCACCAAACGTTTTATACTTATCACACTTAAAGCTAAATTCTAATTGCTATGTACCACTGTTCTGTCAACTCCAAGTTGTAAGTCAAAGAAACCCTCTAAAAAATATTTCAATTAATTATACATGCGGAAAATAAAGGACATTTTTCATTTAACAAACACTGCGGTGATTGCAAAGATAGGCATGGCTCGAAGCCACAATGTGTGAAAGGCACTGTAAATGACATAACGATGCAAGATGGCAGCATCAACAGGCCAATGCAATACTTTGACGCATTACAAAAAAGCCTGCAAGATGATGGCTGAAGAAGAACAATGAGGGAAAAACTTCTAATGTTGGCATAGTAACAGAACCCTTTTGGCCTTAACTACTCAACTACAAAAAGTTAGTAAAGCTGCAGTCTAACTTTGCTAAATAATATTCATAAAATTTCTGACAAGTGTTTATGTTAACTCATTGTATTGGCACAAGAGCGTGACCAGGGTGACATGTAGATGTAATCGCCAGATGCTTTCTTATTAGGAACTTTAACATCCCCATATCCATCAGGATTCCTCAAACCTGCTCCAGTTTAACCTACACCTGAAAACACCCATCTTTGAAGAACACTGCACCACAATCAAGTAACGGTTCTCAGGACCAAGCTAGCTCACCAATTTCTAGTTAACTTTATTTTTGCCTTTCACTCTGTACAGTGCTCTACTGTTCTTCAGCTAGGTACGCAGTACACAAATACTACATACATACATGCATGCATTAGACAAAATATTATGAACAACGTTTCTGGTGGGCTACAACATGTAATTTCCCTCTTTCTATGATCTTCTAGTCTCAGATTATGTGGATGTCAGCTTGAAGATCAGCGTTTTGTGTTCACACTGAG
This sequence comes from Lissotriton vulgaris, assembly GCF_964263255.1. Taxonomy (NCBI): domain Eukaryota; kingdom Metazoa; phylum Chordata; class Amphibia; order Caudata; family Salamandridae; genus Lissotriton; species Lissotriton vulgaris. Next base: position 447,133,691 of record NC_141693.1, on the reverse strand, counting down.
ATATTTTGTTGGGCTGCTCCTCGTAGGTGGTTTTACTGTCACAAGATAAAGGCGTGCCAAGTCTTACTAGCGTTCCAGATAATAATAATGAGGAGTATTAGGGGTGTGGCTTACGCGCCAACAAGATGGCCGTAAAGCTCCGGAGCCCCGGAGACCGTCTCCCGATGTAAGCTTTTTCGGGACGGAACTGCCCTGTGTTGCATCTATCGGACGTCGGACATCTTCATTACACAATGCGGTGAGCATTTTCATCCCACTCTTCGCCACCTTTATCGCTTTTTAGCAATCTCTGACGGCGCAATTCGGCTCGACTTTCATAACGGCTGCCATTTTGTCTGCTTTATTTATTGCACTCAACGTGTCTCAAGATGTTCCTGTTCCTTACAGTTTTTGCTCTTCTATGGCTATATTGATACCTCATTTTCTGACTATAATGTATGGCTTTGTTTACTTGATGCAGTGACTCAGGTTTTTGGTTCTATTGCCATGTGCTAAACACGCTTTCCCTCCTCAGTGAGTTGCCATCATTTTATGTTTCACTATATGCCTTTCTGAGGAACTGTGCCATGCTCTCTTATTGAACCTTTATCCTCACCTCATTTTTTGACTACAGCATATAATACTCATTATTTTTTGTCACTGGGATACTGTTTTTTTTCTCACTAAAATGTGTTAGCTACACTCTGCCTTCTCAGTCAGCAGCCACCATTTTATGTTCACTTGACGCTTTTATTGAGGAACTACTCCACATTTCCTTGTTTTGTTTTCATTGTTACTAAACTTCATTGCATTTTTATGGAGAAAATCAGGAATCTTAAGCTTGCTGCTTCCACCAAATCTTCTGTTTGTTCAGACTCTGATTTCAATTCTAATTTCAACGACATGGATGACCTATCCTCTCAGAAATCTGATCACCCTTCAGGCACCATTGCATAAACGCAGCCATTAGGCAAACTACCAGCACTCTTTTCCAAGCGTCCAAAAAAAGTTCCTCCTTCCCCAGTGAATACTTTCTCAGCCGCCATGGATATCATCCTTGAAGAAATCTGTGCCTTGAAACCTTTCATGGAGGAAACCACCAGAACTCTACAGTCTCTGCATGGAAAATGGTCCTTATTAGACTCATGTGTGCTCATTGTGGGACAAATATCTGATTCTCTCCAAGCTTCTTGTTCTCTGATTTCTTTGTTAAAGTCAGATATATCTCTCCTCAAGAAACAGACAGAGGACCTGGAAAATCAAAATCGCAGGAATAACCTGCGACTTTATGGTCTCCCTGAAAATATTGAAGGTTCCAACCCGATGACCTTTTTTCTGTCTTTTTTGCCCAAACTCTTAGACTTAGCTCCCACTACCTCTCTTAAAATCCAACGGGCTCACAGACTTGGCACTAAAATTTCAGTAAAACCTTGTGGTGCCATCTTGCTTTTCCTACAATACACGGACCTTCTACAAGTCCTATCTGCTGTCAAGGTTAAAAAACAAATCTTCTGGGAAGGCCACCTTCTTTTTCTTTCACAAGATGTAGCTAAAGTTACAGCGGACGGCCAGAAGAAATTTCTGTATTTACGTCCCCTACTGTGTGCCATTAACACCAGATTTGGACTTCTTCACCCAAGTCTCTACAAGGTTACATACCAAGACAAGACTACAACATTTGAAGATCCAGTGGTACTGCAAGAATTTCTTCGCCATCATGGAGCTGTTGTTATGGACACTTCCAAACCTTCTTAGTTGGTCTATTTGCCTCATGTTATGTTGTTATCTTCTCCTCTCAGTTGTTCATTGATTGTTGTTTCGATTTTATATGTGTTTTGTTCTCCCTATTTTCCTTATCTTTCTCTATTCATTGTTATTAATATACCTTTACTAATCGTTCTTCTTTGTTTTACATACAGGTGTCTTTTTTCTACAATTCATTCCTTGTTGACCGTCCTGTTACCTTGCAGTCTTGATTGTCCCTCATCTGGTTTCGGTGGCGTTCCGTTGCTGTCGTCATCGTCTTCTGGTGCAGTCATTCCCCATTTTGTTTTGTATTTGTAGGTATGTTTTTCAGTTGTCTTTTGTATGACATGTACTGTCTCTTTGTTTTCCATCTTAATGTATCTCCTTTTGTCTTTTCTTCTTTAGTTCCTTTCTTACTCTTTCTTTTTTCTCTTTATTTTCTCTTTCTCTCTGTCCTTTCCCTTGCTCTCCTCGCTAACATGATTTTTATATCCCCTTTACCTTCTTCTCCTCTATTTGTGTCAACCAATTTTAATTCCTGTTTCTTGTAAGCATGATATCTGTTCATGCTCTTTTTTCACTAAGTCACATTTCGGGTCACTACCTGGAACGTTAAAGGGTTAAACAATCCTATCAAAAGGCAACGGGTGCTATCTCATCTAGCCAAGCTAAAAACTGATATTGCCTTACCCGAGGAATCTCATATTCCAGCAGATGAAGCTTCCAAACTAAAGAGATGCTGGGTGGGGCATGTGTTTAACTCTACTGCTATGGGTAAGAAAAACTGAGTTTTGATTTTATGTCATAAAAAATTACATGTTTCCATTGTTCACCAAGTACATGATGCTGAAGGTCAATGGGTTATTGTTAAACATCTTGTTGATAAAATTCCTTTGGTTATTTTTAATTGTTTATGCCCCCGCTGGAGTTGATAAGTTTTTGATTCCCATTTTAGATAGACATTCTAAAGTTAAGTTAATCCCTTCCAAAATGCATTCACAGTTCACTTCCACAGTCCGCCGCAAAGCTTTGGTAGACATATGGAAATTATGTGACCCTGACCTTAGAGAATATAGTATTTTTTCAGCCTCCCATCATCCTCAATCCCAAATTGATTATCTTTTTCTAAGTAAATCCCTGGCCCAACACTCCATTCATTCAGAAATTGGTTCTATTCTAATTTCAGACCATGCCCCTGTAAGTGTAAATCAGGACCTTTGTGGCATACAGTTAAGGTCAGAGCAGGGTCACACAATAGTTGCAAGTAGGCAACCGAATTCTGGAGGGCCCCCTCAGGAAGCACTACAGGGAATTGTTACAAATCATGAGATTGACCTTTTGCACCTGCTCATTGGTTTTGCTTTTGCAAAAATCGTTTTTCAGTAATTTTGCGCTATTCGCGAGGCTCGGCGTCGTGCGAAACCGACCGCGGAAGCCGCCAATTCGTGCGAATGAGCTTTATATTTTTTTGTGGCGTGTTATTTTGCGATGTTTTTTGCAGTATTCGCGAGCCGATTGCAGCGCAACACGCGAATTTACCCCAAGGTTGAGTACGGGCGCGGCCATTTTGTTTGTGTGACGTATTTCCGTTTCCGTCCGCTAGGTATAATCTCGCGAAGTAAGCGCATTGCGAGTACAAGTTCGCACGAGATCGCGAGGAAAATCGTGTGCGAACTTACTTTCGCGCTCGTGAACGGGCGGCCATCTTGTTTTTCATTCATTTCCTGTGTCTGGGCATGGTGTTTATCCTCTTGCTATCTTTGCCATCCTTTGCTTGTTTTCAGTTTTTTTTCGAACGATTTTGCTTCTTATCTATCCCTCTCTTTTCCTACCTGTATATTTTTGTCTTTTCTGCTATTTTTGTTTACTTTTAAACTACTTTTTTAAACTCTTTTCTTTTCTTCTTCCCTATCCTATTCCTTCTTAATTTTCTACTTCCTACCTTACCTGCCCAGACCATGGTGAAGCCAGGCGCCGTGAAGCTGCCCAGGCACTTGAGGGCCGCAGCGGCGGCGGGGAGGAGGAGTCCTGGACCCCGTGCCAGGACAGCATGCGGGCGATTGAGGGGGGAGCAGGTGATGCGACGGGAGATCTTCAGCCCGGAGGAAGTGGGCGCGCTGGTCTACTTCGTCCAGCGCCGCCTGCCCAGGACCATCGCGGGAGGCGGCAGGCTACAACATCCGGGAGCGCCGGAAGCGGTGGCAGAAGGTGTGCTGGGCCATGTCCCAACTCTCCGGGGTCCAGCGCACCTACAGCCAGGCCACCCACCGCTGGACGGACCTCCTGGACTGGGAGCGCGACCTGCTGGACCAGCTCGGCTTGGGGATCCCCGGACTTGGTGAGTAGTAGTAGCTATTTCATCACTCACTACTATGTTTTCTCCTGCTCTGTGCAAATATTGTTTTTTTACATGGAGCAAGCCAATAATGCTGCTGACGATTACATTGTAGTTAAATTATATTTCAAAATCTTGTGTGCATTTCAGGTGCACTGCTCTCCTTCTCAGTGGCGTTGCTACTATGCTTATTTGTTTTCTATTTTGTGGTCTCATTGGCCTGAGTAACTATTATGTATGAGTGTAGTTTTCAGAACTGCGTAATGCTAGACACTAGGGGGCAGATTACATTTACAAGCCCCTTGCGCCACGTTTACGTTGCCTTGCGTGACGCAACAACGGCGTGGCGCATCCCTGCGAGTCATTTACAGCGTGACGCATCTAGGGAGATGTGTCACGTTATAAAGCCATGTGCCTGCGCCACAATGGGCGCGTTCTTAGTACGCAGGGTGGGCGGTCCGGCAGCTGTGCGCCTCGCAAAAGTGCCTGCGTGAAATCTACAAGATTTAACGCAGGCACTTCTGCGACGCTGCTACTTCAATTCAATTCCTTATGCCTGCTTGAAGCAGGCGTAAGGACTGACACAGCATGTTAAGTATTGGGTGGCCCTGAGCATTACTGGAGTTGCATTGCATTGGCGACGTGACTCCAGCGATGCGCCGCTCTTACGTGACGAGATGCGTCACGCAAGTGCCTACCCTTGCGCCAGGGTGCGCCGCATTGTAAATGAGGCGCATCTGCCGTGTCGCAAGGGTAGTTTTGCGTGACGCATTTGATCTGGCGCATCTCTGGAGATGCGCCAGAACGCATAAGTAAGTATGCCCCTAAGGGGCAGAATTGCAATTACCGTCGCATCCCTGCAAAGTAGCAGGGATGCGCCAGTAATTGTGCGGCCCGCTACCACCACCAAACATGGTGCGCCGTATTTGCAATGCGGCGCACCATGGGCCCAAAACGTCACCGAAGCTTTACTGCTGGAGTTGCGTCGCAACGATGGCGCAGCTCCAGCAATGCTCTGGGGTACCCTATCTCCCCAATGCTGGGTCAAGCCGTACATCTGCTTCAAGCAGGTGCAGGGTTTGTGTGATGCATCATTGTCCTAAAGGTGACTGATTGAAATTTTGTAGATTTCCCTCAGCCACTTTTAGGATGTGTTCCAGCGCAGGAATGCCCTTCCTTGCGCCGGAACTCCCCCTGATGGTGCAGGGCTTTATAACAGGATGCATCTCCCAAATGCGTCACGTTGTTATAATATTATACGCCGCACCATGGCGCCTCTTTTGTTCAGCTGCTGCGTCACAAAAGTCACGCAAGAACGGAGTAAAAGAGCCGCAAGGGGTTTAAATCTGCCCCTTCCTTTGTACCCCTGACAATAAGAAAAATAGTTGCGGTGGATTGATAGTTTGACTATTTAAATGACTGGTTATGTAGCAGGCAACTGTTAGTGTTGTCACTGATCTGACTGAAATCACAATGGAGTTTGTCTGTCACTTTGCGTCTTGCCTGCGGACTGCTGCCTGCCAGTCCTAGGTGAACCTTTCAGTACTTTGTTTAGTGAGTTATGTGACTTTCGAAGTCGCAGGTCCGCAAATCAATGAAAACTAACCCTAATCAATATAATTTCGCAGAAATATTTTGTTATTGTTGTTTTGAAATGTTTGATTTGGTTGACATTGACAAGCAACAATCATCCATGTTTTCTGTTCTTTCGTTCAAGTTGTACGTCAGCTCCCCCCAGGGGCGAGGGGACACAGGAGCAGCAGGCGGCGGCTGATGCTGTTGAACAGGGCCAGGATCAGGCAGGCGAGGGCTCCTTTGCTGGCCCCAGTAAGTTTTCATTTTAGACTAGTACCTATTTTTCCTAGCGTTCCTCATTTGATTTTTTCAAAATCGTCTTTGATCTTCTTGTAGACTGTATCTAAATTCTTATCCTGCCTCTACTATGACTCCCTGTGGTATTACTAGATTATTCTTATTAGTCTGTCTGTGTAGCTAACTAAGATTGCACGGTTGGCGAAACTCCCATTCTAGTCAGCAATAGCTCTATCAACTTAGTGCAGTCCTCTGGGATTGTCCATAATGTCTTTTGAAGTGTTCTATCTGCTTGAAAATTCCCAACTATAAAATGTGAATGACCACCAAGAAAGAATAAGATACTACCTTTTGGTTTGGATAGGAGGACAATCCATACCACTACTGTTGCGGGGACAATTCTTCTGCAGAAACAGAACTATGGACAATAAATAGTGCATTGCTTATCAATTATAATAGGCGCTGTTAGAGTTTCCACATACCTCTGTGATAACAGACTTTGAACCCCCAATGTCCTTACTGACTGACTACATAGTGTGGCAGAGTCATTTACCTCCCGAATTCATCAATGATTGATCCCCAATGATGATTATCCAACATAGCTCAAGAGTACGGAGTCAGAGTCAAGAAGTGTCAGAGGCACGGACTCATGCTTGCAAAAACTGCAAAACCTTTCGCTCAGTCACTCTAGTCTAGACCAAAAAACACAGAGTCTATTTAAGTTTAAAAGCTTTATTAAAAGTTAACAAATTTATTAAAATGAAGTCATAATAAAACTAAACGTTTAACTGATAATGGAAAAGTGGTTAGTGCTGACGATTAATTGAAGACATTTCTTGTGGTCGAGCCGAGCTCTCACCTGGTTTCAACTTGATCTTGTTGTTAGAAGTCCATCTTCTGTCTGTGTGGAGAAAATGGTGCATGTTAAAAAGCCAGCCTTCATCAGTTGTGCCAAAAAGTGCAGCAAGACAACACCCTTCCCTGGAAAAAGGGACATTTTTTTTAACTTTTGAGTAGACAGTCACAAATTACATTGTTTTCACATGTCTTCATTCCTAGACCAAATACTAGTGAGTGGTTTATTCTAACATTCTTAAATGAACTTTGTAGGTGGAACATCTGGTGGCGGGGCCAGCGCGGAGGTGGTGGTGCTCGACACGGAGGCGGAGGGCAATTCTTCAGGGGAGGAGGCGGCGGCTGTTATGCCGGCTGTGAGAGTTGAGACGGTGGTGGTGGCGGGCAGAGGTAAGCTCTTATATATTCCTTACTTATTGAGATTGAAGACGTGGCTGGGAAGGAAAGAATATGATGCATGGCTGGGTGAATGATGAAGCAATGATGGGTGGAAGGACAACAGCCTGGGTGGGTGACACAGAAACTGTATGTGTCCATATACCTGGATCATGCTACTATCTGATTCTTAGATAGCATATGTGTATCTAGAGCAGGGGTACTCATAGTACGGCCAGCGGGCCGGTGGCGGCCCGGCAAGCCTTCCTTGGCGGTGCGCAGACCTTGCAGACAATCACTGCTCCCCCGGCCCCCACAGAGCAGAGGCTTTGTTGTATTTCACCTGTTAGCGCCCCTGCATCTCCACTCTGACAATCACTGCTCCCCCGGCCCCCACAGAGCAGAGTGGAGATGCAGGGCCACAAAGAGGTGAAATAGAACAAAGCCTCTGCTCTGTGGGGCCGGGCGAGCAGTGATTGTCAGGGTGGAGATGCAGGGGCGCTACAACAAACAAAGCCTCAATAATATGTTAATGGTCTTTTAAAGACCTGTTAAGTACTTTGGTGTGGCTGTCTGTGTGTGCGCGTTGAGGAAGCTGTCTCAGCCCGGGCTGAAGGCTGACACAGACAGACACACACACAGTGAGATGACAGAGGGGGAGGGAGAGGGAGGGCAGGAGGGAGAGAGAGATGGAGAGGGAGGGCAGGAGGGAGAGCAGGAGGGAGAGAGATGTATGTAAATGCTGGGTCTGGTGGCTTAGTGGATGAAGGCATCTGCTGCAGGGACCTGTGTGCAACCTCATGGTCACAAGTTTTCGTTTTGCTTTAGCCCCGCCCCCTCTGACTCCGCCCCCACCAGTGCGGCCCTCGGCCACAAACTAAACTGTAAATTTAGCCCCCGAGAGAAAGTTTGTGAGTACCCATGATCTAGAGAGAGTAGACGGTCAGTGGATGAACTAAGTGTAACTTTGAAGAGCATGTAACACTGCACCCGCACGTCCGTTCCAGTGTAGGAAAGGCAAGGAAAAGAAGTTGTAATTTTGTCCAAATACTACCATCAATAGTAGCAGTAGTTTGTATTGCAAGCACAGCATAGATCCGGTTATTACGGTGGCCACTCCCTACCTCTCTTAATAAGTTTAGTAGTACTCAGTCATTCATGTGTGGATGTATCACTGGTCACTCAATAAAAAGCAAAGCACCTAAAGTCATCCCATATGTAAGCAAAAACATCCCATGTGAAGTGATAGATAATCAGATTATTTATCTTCTTCATTTTCCATTTCTAGTACTCATTTGCACTGTAGGGTGAAAGTTAAATTAATTAAATAGTAGCCCTTGTAACAGAGTATTCTCAGTGCCACCCGTAATAGAAAAGTAAGAGCTTCACCACCTGCATGTACTGGACCGGTACAGTAACGCAAGTCTAGGTCACTCATCATGGCGTGCGTCTCTTTTTCTCGGGTGCAAGTTCACTGCGCTGGCATTATGCCGGCTTGCAGAAGATAACGTACCAATTTTCCTAAACAAGAGACAAGAATAAGAATAAGACTGGTGTACTTTCATAGTCGACTCCAATGGAAGTCCATAGTGCTCGTAGAATTTGTTCCTTAAACTCCCACTAATGTTAGAGCAAGGATGAAGAAGTGGGAGGTTAGATAGATACTGGCCTCAATAGTTATGTAATGCACTTGCAAGTTGCTAGTTGACCTGTAACACAAATTTCTGCTGAATGATTGAGTTAATCTTAAAGAGCATTGGTTACAGACTATGTCTTTCTTTCTTCATATAGATGCTCCTTCCAAACCAACAAGGAGGAAGGAGCTGGCTAGAGCGGCCCGGCAACGGAGGATCGATGCCACTGTTGCTGAATATCGGCGGCTGGTGGCCCTGGAGGACGACGAAAGTGCGCAGCCGACCACGACAACAACGTCGGGTGCATCGGCCTCCGTGCCCCCACGGGCTACCACCCAGCACAGTGCTCCAGCCAGACCGAGCCGGGCTGCCAAAGCCAAACGCCGAACAGCAAGGACAACAGCTGCCTCTCACAGCCATTGCAACTACAAGGCACGCCTGCGCCGCAGTACCCTGAGGGTGTCCCGCCTTCAGCAGGAGCTCCACCACTTTACCAACGTTTTGGAGGGTCTCCGCTTAGAGCACGCCTTGCTCCGCGAGGAGTTTGATGCCCTGGCCCAAAAAGTCAACAGCATCCACCCATAGTGTCCCTTGCCCCTTTTTTAGAGACTTTTGGGGGGTGGGAATCGGGAGTTGGGTTTGGGACTTTTAAAGGACAACCGTTGGGGTTAGGGAGGGTCTTGCGGGAGATTATTTTGTTAGGGATATAAATATACTTTTTCAAACTTTATCTGAGCATACCTGTTTTTTTACTGCTTTTGAGTCTGGTGGGTGGGGGTTTAACAGTAGGTTTGTTTTCCTGAATAGTCCTAGGACTTTAGTAGTACTACCGTCAATCTCTCGTCTCTCCTAATACTCCATTATACTACCTCCAACCAAACGCTTATCTTACCTGTAATTTGTGTTTGAAAGTAGGGCTAGGCCCAGGGCTGGCTCCACGGGAAACAGCGAATAAGGTTGGCAATCCAGGGCAGATGAAATGTCCTCACTGCGGTGGTACTAGTGGTGTGACACAGTGGCAGTTGCATGCCTATGGAAAAAAGAAAATGAAACCTGGTTTGTCCTTACTGTAGCATCACAACGGTATGATAGAGAATATAGCAGGTGACAGTACATTAGACTACAACAGTGCCACAATGTAGCCTAACAAATGGTAAAGTATTTATAGTATAACTTGTACTTGCGTAGGATTTATTTGACATTGGCTAATACTACAAGAAATAGTACTGAAGCTGAGTAAGTCTAGAATATATCCTCGGATTCCTTCACCAGCCTGTTGCTATGACCTTATCCTCCCCAGCAAGTGTGTGGAATTATTGATGTCAGTTAGTCACACATCAAGCAAAGCCACACAACCCGGGGGAAGAGGGTTAGGGTTTGTAAAATGGATAGGAATGGGGGTTTCTTTTTGGGTAGGTTTTGTTGAGAGAAAAAAAAAAAGCACAGCATGGACAAACAATAATTGAGCATAAAGAAATTTTTAGTTACAAAGCTAACCATAAATCTTTTACGTGACATAAAGGAAGTGCATGTACTACTGAATGCATTGTTACAGAAAAGTAAGTAGTACTTTCGACAACCGTGCATGCCAGAATGCGACAGTACAGGGCTACATTAAATTAGGTTAAAAAATAGCCGAAGTAAAACATATAGAATGGCTGTAGGGATCAATTTAGAAGCAGAAAGAGATCCAAGAAATGCAGTCACACACACTCATTGAATAAAATAATGGATACTGTATCTGTATTGTTGTAGTTGTCCTGTTGAATTTGGTAAGTAAGTTGCATGCAGCAAACAATTCCTCTTATTAGCGGCACTCCTCCATTCCAGCTGGCGCTTCGTCCATCAATGTTGGTGACCAGAAGACACCCTGTACACTGCCTGCCTGGCGGATGCTGAATTGCGGCTCGCTAATGTGAAGCCTGACTCCATCCTTTTTTCCCCATTGCAGACTGAAACCCGGCCTGTAATTATTGAATGAAAAACAGCACAGATAAATAAATAAAGGTATGTACGCTGTGTAGTGCAAAAAGTCACACTTTCCTAATAGACAGTACAACATTTTTGAAAGTGCGTACTCTGTCTGAGTCACTTTTTCAAGGATAAATAAGTATGGGCGAATTCATTTAGCGGATCTTTCCCCTCAAGCTAGGTGTACTGTAAACTGTGTTTTAGAGCAAAATTAGACCTTACCAGCAGTGCTTCCACCCAGACCCTTACTAAAGCCAGTTGCAAAAATGTAGAAGACCCCCAATCAGATCTCAAAAAACGAGCCCTAGCAGAAAACTGGTGACAAAACGTACTTCAAAAGTAAAAGTAGGCCCAAATACCCCCTTACCCACCGTGGATTGTATTCAAACCACTTGCAAGCAAGTAAAAGTATCCATAGCCAGCATCGCTCCAAGACTCGAAAACCCCCCCCACCCAAACACATGCAATAGAAATACTGCAAACCCTAACGAGCCCTAAGTTAAGAATAGTGGCAGAGGCTTTCTTTAACTATGCCAAATCCCCCCTTTCCTACCATGGATTTTCTTCAAATGACTTGCAACCAAAATTACACATTCTCACGAGTGCTCTAAGACCCCAGAACTCAGTTGCAAAAATCTAGAACACCCCAAAACACATGCAATCCTGCTGCTAGGGCTAACCCTAACGAACCCTAAGTTACAAAAAGTGCCAAAAGGCTTTTCCTTATGGATTTTGTCCCAACCACTTCTATCCGGTATTAGACCTTCCCAGGAATGCCCCAAGACCCGCCAACCCACCGGCCAAAAAGCACAACACCCCCAAACAGCCCAAAAGCAAAATCTCATACTTACAATATTTCTCGGCCTTCGGTCCAAACGCGCTGTGTAGCTAGGCCATAACTCCGGTTTACCACCACGGATTTCCTGAAAAGCAAATGCAATCAAGATTAGAGTGTCCCAGCAGTGCTCCCAGACCCCGAAACTCACCCACAAACAGCCGGAACCCCCCCAAAGAGCTCCTCAAAGGCAAGCAAGTCAGCAAAAACACACAAAAAATTCCGCCTCCGATTTGGTCCAAACCACTTTTATCCGGTATTAGAGCTTCCCAGCAATGGCCCCAGAGCCGTCAACCCAGCAGAAAACGAGTAGAAGACCCCCAAACAGCCAAAGAGCAAAACTACAAAAATGGGGACTTAGTCATTTTTTGGCCAATTTCCCTAATCACTCCGCGCGCGCTCTGCAGCTAGGCCCTAACTCCCCTCTGCCACCATGGATTTGCTTCAAACCTCTTGCAAACTAAAGTATCCATAGCCAGCAGTGCTCCCAGACCCCGAAACCCACCCACAAACACCAGGAAGCCCTCCAAACAGGACCCCGAAAACGCTACATTGAGCAAAATGTCAGAAATAGCACAAAAAAAATCCTTATGGATTTTGTCCCAACCACTTCTATCCGGTATTAGACCTTCCCAGGAATGCCCCAAGACCCGCCAACCCACCCGCCAAAAAGCACAACACCCCCAAACAGCCCAAAAGCAAAATCTCATACTTACAATATTTCTCGGCCTTCGGTCCAAACGCGCTGTGTAGCTAGGCCATAACTCCGGTTTACCACCACGGATTTCCTGAAACGCAAATGCAATCAAGATTAGAATGTCCCAGCAGTGCTCCCAGACCCCGAAACTCACCCTCAAACAACCGAAACCCCCCAAAGAGCACCTCAAAGGCAAGCAAGTCAGCAAAAACACCAAACAATTTCCGCCTCGGATTTGGTCCAAACCACTTTTATCCGGTATTAGAGCTTCCCAGCAATGGCCCCAGAGCCGTCAACTCATCCGCAAAGAGGTAGAACAACACCCCCACAAGTGCTGTGTCTTTCTTCATTGGGCGTAAACCAGCCCTCTGCTTTGATGGAAATAGGAGTCTGGAGGAGGAGGATAGAGGAGCATGTTCTTCTGAACTTGTGAACCTGAGGAATGCAGACTGCGGCACCTTCAAATCAATAAGCAAACAAGTGAAGACAGTTCTGCTGATGGGCTTGTTTTTGTGATTATTAGGTGATTAAAGTTTGAATTATATTAACTGTGCACAACAAAGAAAGACAAAAACAACAAGTGATGGACTGAATGTGGATCAATGTCACACACTCCCCCAGTCAAAAGATCTGGGCCCAAATCCATCGTTTTTTTGCACTCCACACCACCCTGGGTTAGACAATGGCGATATGCAAATCAGCTCTGACCCTGTTGCCCCATGGGAACAGTCCAGTCCGAACTACAAAAGCCATGTCCTTCCCAGAACGGAATCAAGCATCTGAGGACCGGACCGGTTTCGAGGTAACACCTCTCATCAGCCCGGCTACCTTGACTCCAAGTGGTGTGGAGTGCCTGGGACCCACGTCTGGGCATCCCCAGCGCACTTAGGGCGGCAATTGCAAAAACAACAAGTGATGGACTGAATGTGGATCAATGTCACACACTCCCCCAGTCAAAAGATCTGGGCCCAAATCCATCGTTTTTTTGCGCTCCACACCACCCTAGGTTAGAAAATGGCGATATGCAAATCAGCTCTGACCCTGTTGCCCCATGGGAACAGTCCAGTCCGAACTACAAAAGCCATGTCCTTCCCAGAACGGAATCAAGCATCCGAGGACCGGACCGCTTTCGAGGTAACACCTCTCATCAGCCCGGCTAGCTTGACTCCAAGTGGTGTGGAGTGCCTGGGACCCACGTCTGGGCATCCCCAGCGCACTTAGGGCGGCAATTGCAAAAACAACAAGTGATAGACTGAATGTGGATCAATGTCACACACTCCCCCAGTCAAAAGATCTGGGCCCAAATCCATCGTTTTTTGCACTCCACACCACCCTGGGTTAGACAATGGCGATATGCAAATCAGCTCTGACCCTGTTGCCCCATGGGAACAGTCCAGTCCGAACTACAAAAGCCATGTCCTTCCCAGAACGGAATCAAGCATCCGAGGACCGGACCGGTTTCGAGGTAACACCTCTCATCAGCCCGGCTAGCTTGACTCCAAGTGGTGTGGAGTGCCTGGGACCCACGTCTGGGCATCCCCAGCGCACTTAGGGCGGCAATTGCAAAAACAACAAGTGATGGACTGAATGTGGATCAATGTCACACACTCCCCAGTCAAAAGATCTGGGCCCAAATCCATCGTTTTTTTGCACTCCACACCACCCTGGGTTAAACAATGGCGATATGCAAATCAGCTCTGACCCTGTTGCCCCATGGGAACAGTCCATTCCGAACTACAAAAGCCATGTCCTTCCCAGAACGGAATCAAGCATCCGAGGACCGGACCGGTTTCGAGGTAACACCTCTCATCAGCCCGGCTAGCTTGACTCCAAGTGGTGTGGAGTGCCTGGGACCCACGTCTGGGCATCCCCAGCGCACTTAGGGCGGCAATTGCAAAAACAACAAGTGATGGACTGAATGTGGATCAATGTCACACACTCCCCCAGTCAAAAGATCTGGGCCCAAATCCATCGTTTTGTTGCACTCCACACCATCCTGGGTTAGACAATGGCGATATGCAAATCAGCTCTGACCCTGTTGCCCCATGGGAACAGTCCAGTCCGAACTACAAAAGCCATGTCCTTCCCAGAACGGAATCAAGCATCCGAGGACCGGACCGGTTTCGAGGTAACACCTCTCATCAGCCCGGCTAGCTTGACTCCAAGTGGTGTGGAGTGCCTGGGACCCACGTCTGGGCCTCCCCAGCGCACTTAGGGCGGCAATTGCAAAAACAACAAGTGATGGACTGAATGTGGATCAATGTCACACACTCCCCCAGTCAAAAGATCTGGGCCCAAATCCATCGTTTTTTTCACTCCACACCACCCTGGGTTAGACAATGGCGATATGCAAATCAGCTCTGACCCTGTTGCCCCATGGGAACAGTCCAGTCCGAACTACAAAAGCCATGTCCTTCCCAGAACGGAATCAAGCATCTGAGGACCGGACCGGTTTCGAGGTAACACCTCTCATCAGCCCGGCTAGCTTGACTCCAAGTGGTGTGGAGTGCCTGGGACCCACGTCTGGGCATCCCCAGCGCACTTAGGGCGGCAATTGCAAAAACAACAAGTGATGGACTGAATGTGGATCAATGTCACACACTCCCCCAGTCAAAAGATCTGGGCCCAAATCCATCGTTTTTTTGCACTCCACACCACCCTGGGTTAGACAATGGCGATATGCAAATCAGCTCTGACCCTGTTGCCCCATGGGAACAGTCCAGTCCGAACTACAAAGCCATGTCCTTCCCAGAACGGAATCAAGCATCCGAGGACCGGACCGGTTTCGAGGTAACACCTCTCATCAGCCCGGCTAGCTTGACTCCAAGTGGTGTGGAGTGCCTGGGACCCACGTCTGGGCATCCCCAGCGCACTTAGGGCGGCAATTGCAAAAACAACAAGTGATGGACTGAATGTGGATCAATGTCACACACTCCCCCAGTCAAAAGATCTGGGCCCAAATCCATTGTTTTGTTGCACTCCACACCATCCTGGGTTAGACAATGGCGATATGCAAATCAGCTCTGACCCTGTTGCCCCATGGGAACAGTCCAGTCCGAACTACAAAAGCCATGTCCTTCCCAGAACGGAATCAAGCATCCGAGGACCGGACCGGTTTCGAGGTAACACCTCTCATCAGCCCGGCTAGCTTGACTCCAAGTGGTGTGGAGTGCCTGGGACCCACGTCTGGGCATCCCCAGCGCACTTAGGGCGGCAATTGCAAAAACAACAAGTGATGGACTGAATGTGGATCAATGTCACACACTCCCCCAGTCAAAAGATCTGGGCCCAAATCCATCGTTTTTTTCACTCCACACCACCCTGGGTTAGACAATGGCGATATGCAAATCAGCTCTGACCCTGTTGCCCCATGGGAACAGTCCAGTCCGAACTACAAAAGCCATGTCCTTCCCAGAACGGAATCAAGCATCTGAGGACCGGACCGGTTTCGAGGTAACACCTCTCATCAGCCCGGCTAGCTTGACTCCAAGTGGTGTGGAGTGCCTGGGACCCACGTCTGGGCATCCCCAGCGCACTTAGGGCGGCAATCGCAAAAACAACAAGTGATGGACTGAATGTGGATCAATGTCACACACTCCCCCAGTCAAAAGATCTGGGCCCAAATCCATCGTTTTTTTGCACTCCACACCACCCTGGGTTAGACAATGGCGATATGCAAATCAGCTCTGACCCTGTTGCCCCATGGGAACAGTCCAGTCCGAACTACAAAAGCCATGTCCTTCCCAGAACGGAATCAAGCATCCGAGGACCGGACCGGTTTCGAGGTAACACCTCTCATCAGCCCGGCTAGCTTGACTCCAAGTGGTGTGGAGTGCCTGGGACCCACGTCTGGGCATCCCCAGCGCACTTAGGGCGGCAATTGCAAAAACAACAAGTGATGGACTGAATGTGGATCAATGTCACACACTCCCCCAGTCAATAGATCTGGGCCCAAATCCATCATTTTTTTGCACTCCACACCACCCTGGGTTAGACAATGGCGATATGCAAATCAGCTCTGACCCTGTTGCCCCATGGGAACAGTCCAGTCCGAACTACAAAAGCCATGTCCTTCCCAGAACGGAATCAAGCATCCGAGGACCGGACCGGTTTCGAGGTAACACCTCTCATCAGCCCGGCTAGCTTGACTCCAAGTGGTGTGGAGTGCCTGGGACCCACGTCTGGGCATCCCCAGCGCACTTAGGGCGGCAATTGCAAAAACAACAAGTGATGGACTGAATGTGGATCAATGTCACACACTCCCCCAGTCAAAAGATCTGGGCCCAAATCCATTGTTTTTTTGCACTCCACACCACCCTGGGTTAGACAATGGCGATATGCAAATCAGCTCTGACCCTGTTGCCCCATGGGAACAGTCCAGTCCGAACTACAAAAGTCATGTCCTTCCCAGAACGGAATCAAGCATCCGAGGACCGGACCGGTTTCGAGGTAACACCTCTCATCAGCCCGGCTAGCTTGACTCCAAGTGGTGTGGAGTGCCTGGGACCCACGTCTGGGCATCCCCAGCGCACTTAGGGCGGCAATTGCAAAAACAACAAGTGATGGACTGAATGTGGATCAATGTCACACACTCCCCCAGTCAAAAGATCTGGGCCCAAATCCATCGTTTTTTTGCACTCCACACCACCCTGGGTTAAACAATGGCGATATGCAAATCAGCTCTGACCCTGTTGCCCCATGGGAACAGTCCAGTCTGAACTACAAAAGCCATGTCCTTCCCAGAACGGAATCAAGCATCCGAGGACCGGACCGGTTTCGAGGTAACACCTCTCATCAGCCCGGCTAGCTTGACTCCAAGTGGTGTGGAGTGCCTGGGACCCACGTCTGGGCATCCCCAGCGCACTTAGGGCGGCAATTGCAAAAACAACAAGTGATGGACTGAATGTGGATCAATGTCACACACTCCCCCAGTCAAAAGATCTGGGCCCAAATCCATCGTTTTTTTGCACTCCACACCACCCTGGGTTAGACAATGGCGATATGCAAATCAGCTCTGACCCTGTTGCCCCATGGGAACAGTCCAGTCCGAACTACAAAAGCCATGTCCTTCCCAGAACGGAATCAAGCATCCGAGGACCGGACCGGTTTCGAGGTAACACCTCTCATCAGCCCGGCTAGCTTGACTCCAAGTGGTGTGGAGTGCCTGGGACCCACGTCAGGGCATCCCCAGCGCACTTAGGGCGGCAATTGCAAAAACAACAAGTGATGGACTGAATGTGGATCAATGTCACACACTCCCCCAGTCAAAAGATCTGGGCCCAAATCCATCGTTTTGTTGCACTCCACACCACCCTGGGTTAGACAATGGCGATATGCAAATCAGCTCTGACCCTGTTGCCCCATGGGAACAGTCCAGTCCGAACTACAAAAGCCATGTCCTTCCCAGAACGGAATCAAGCATCCGAGGACCGGACCGCTTTCGAGGTAACACCTCTCATCAGCCCGGCTAGCTTGACTCCAAGTGGTGTGGAGTGCCTGGGACCCACGTCTGGGCATCCCCAGCGCACTTAGGGCGGCAATTGCAAAAACAACAAGTGATAGACTGAATGTGGATCAATGTCACACACTCCCCCAGTCAAAAGATCTGGGCCCAAATCCATCGTTTTTTGCACTCCACACCACCCTGGGTTAGACAATGGCGATATGCAAATCAGCTCTGACCCTGTTGCCCCATGGGAACAGTCCAGTCCGAACTACAAAAGCCATGTCCTTCCCAGAACGGAATCAAGCATCCGAGGACCGGACCGGTTTCGAGGTAACACCTCTCATCAGCCCGGCTAGCTTGACTCCAAGTGGTGTGGAGTGCCTGGGACCCACGTCTGGGCATCCCCAGCGCACTTAGGGCGGCAATTGCAAAAACAACAAGTGATGGACTGAATGTGGATCAATGTCACACACTCCCCCAGTCAAAAGATCTGGGCCCAAATCCATCGTTTTTTTGCACTCCACACCACCCTGGGTTAGACAATGGCGATATGCAAATCAGCTCTGACCCTGTTGCCCCATGGGAACAGTCCAGTCCGAACTACAAAAGCCATGTCCTTCCCAGAACGGAATCAAGCATCCGAGGACCGGACCGGTTTCGAGGTAACACCTCTCATCAGCCCGGCTAGCTTGACTCCAAGTGGTGTGGAGTGCCTGGGACCCACGTCTGGGCATCCCCAGCGCACTTAGGGCGGCAATTGCAAAAACAACAAGTGATGGACTGAATGTGGATCAATGTCACACACTCCCCAGTCAAAAGATCTGGGCCCAAATCCATCGTTTTTTTGCACTCCACACCACCCTGGGTTAAACAATGGCGATATGCAAATCAGCTCTGACCCTGTTGCCCCATGGGAACAGTCCAGTCCGAACTACAAAAGCCATGTCCTTCCCAGAACGGAATCAAGCATCCGAGGACCGGACCGGTTTCGAGGTAACACCTCTCATCAGCCCGGCTAGCTTGACTCCAAGTGGTGTGGAGTGCCTGGGACCCACGTCTGGGCATCCCCAGCGCACTTAGGGCGGCAATTGCAAAAACAACAAGTGATGGACTGAATGTGGATCAATGTCACACACTCCCCCAGTCAAAAGATCTGGGCCCAAATCCATCGTTTTTTTGCACTCCACACAACTCTGGGTTAAACAATGGCGATATGCAAATCAGCTCTGACCCTGTTGCCCCATGGGAACAGTCCAGTCCGAACTACAAAAGCCATGTCCTTCCCAGAACGGAATCAAGCATCCGAGGACCGGACCGGTTTCGAGGTAACACCTCTCATCAGCCCAGCTAGCTTGACTCCAAGTGGTGTGGAGTGCCTGGGTCCCACGTCTGGGCATCCCCAGCGCACTTAGGGCGGCAATTGCAAAAACAACAAGTGATGGACTGAATGTGGATCAATGTCACACACTCCCCCAGTCAAAAGATCTGGGCCCAAATCCATCATTTTGTTGCACTCCACACCATCCTGGGTTAGACAATGGCGATATGCAAATCAGCTCTGACCCTGTTGCCCCATGGGAACAGTCCAGTCCGAACTACAAAAGCCATGTTCTTCCCAGAACGGAATCAAGCATCCGAGGACCGGACCGGTTTCGAGGTAACACCTCTCATCAGCCCGGCTAGCTTGACTCCAAGTGGTGTGGAGTGCCTGGGACCCACGTCTGGGCATCCCCAGCGCACTTAGGGCGGCAATTGCAAAAACAACAAGTGATGGACTGAATGTGGATCAATGTCACACACTCCCCCAGTCAAAAGATCTGGGCCCAAATCCATCGTTTTTTTGCACTCCACACAACTCTGGGTTAAACAATGGCGATATGCAAATCAGCTCTGACCCTGTTGCCCCATGGGAACAGTCCAGTCCGAACTACAAAAGCCATGTCCTTCCCAGAACGGAATCAAGCATCCGAGGACCGGACCGGTTTCGAGGTAACACCTCTCATCAGCCCAGCTAGCTTGACTCCAAGTGGTGTGGAGTGCCTGGGTCCCACGTCTGGGCATCCCCAGCGCACTTAGGGCGGCAATTGCAAAAACAACAAGTGATGGACTGAATGTGGATCAATGTCACACACTCCCCCAGTCAAAAGATCTGGGCCCAAATCCATCATTTTGTTGCACTCCACACCATCCTGGGTT
The DNA here is from genome assembly GCF_964263255.1 of Lissotriton vulgaris. Taxonomy (NCBI): domain Eukaryota; kingdom Metazoa; phylum Chordata; class Amphibia; order Caudata; family Salamandridae; genus Lissotriton; species Lissotriton vulgaris. Next base: position 447,113,810 of record NC_141693.1, on the reverse strand, counting down.
AGACAATGGCGATATGCAAATCAGCTCTGACCCTGTTGCCCCATGGGAACAGTCCAGTCCGAACTACAAAAGCCATGTTCTTCCCAGAACGGAATCAAGCATCCGAGGACCGGACCGGTTTCGAGGTAACACCTCTCATCAGCCCGGCTAGCTTGACTCCAAGTGGTGTGGAGTGCCTGGGACCCACGTCTGGGCATCCCCAGCGCACTTAGGGCGGCAATTGCAAAAACAACAAGTGATGGACTGAATGTGGATCAATGTCACACACTCCCCCAGTCAAAAGATCTGGGCCCAAATCCATCGTTTTTTTCACTCCACACCACCCTGGGTTAGACAATGGCGATATGCAAATCAGCTCTGACCCTGTTGCCCCATGGGAACAGTCCAGTCCGAACTACAAAAGCCATGTCCTTCCCAGAACGGAATCAAGCATCTGAGGACCGGACCGGTTTCGAGGTAACACCTCTCATCAGCCCGGCTAGCTTGACTCCAAGTGGTGTGGAGTGCCTGGGACCCACGTCTGGGCATCCCCAGCGCACTTAGGGCGGCAATTGCAAAAACAACAAGTGATGGACTGAATGTGGATCAATGTCACACACTCCCCCAGTCAAAAGATCTGGGCCCAAATCCATCGTTTTTTTGCACTCCACACCACCCTGGGTTAGAAAATGGCGATATGCAAATCAGCTCTGACCCTGTTGCCCCATGGGAACAGTCCAGTCCGAACTACAAAGCCATGTCCTTCCCAGAACGGAATCAAGCATCCGAGGACCGGACCGGTTTCGAGGTAACACCTCTCATCAGCCCGGCTAGCTTGACTCCAAGTGGTGTGGAGTGCCTGGGACCCACGTCTGGGCATCCCCAGCGCACTTAGGGCGGCAATTGCAAAAACAACAAGTGATGGACTGAATGTGGATCAATGTCACACACTCCCCCAGTCAATAGATCTGGGCCCAAATCCATCGTTTTTTTGCACTCCTCACCACCCTGGGTTAGACAATGGCGATATGCAAATCAGCTCTGACCCTGTTGCCCCATGGGAACAGTCCAGTCCGAACTACAAAAGCCATGTCCTTCCCAGAACGGAATCAAGCATCCGAGGACCGGACCGGTTTCGAGGTAACACCTCTCATCAGCCCGGCTAGCTTGACTCCAAGTGGTGTGGAGTGCCTGGGACCCACGTCTGGGCATCCCCAGCGCACTTAGGGCGGCAATTGCAAAAACAACAAGTGATGGACTGAATGTGGATCAATGTCACACACTCCCCCAGTCAAAAGATCTGGGCCCAAATCCATTGTTTTTTTGCACTCCACACCACCCTGGGTTAGACAATGGCGATATGCAAATCAGCTCTGACCCTGTTGCCCCATGGGAACAGTCCAGTCCGAACTACAAAAGTCATGTCCTTCCCAGAACGGAATCAAGCATCCGAGGACCGGACCGGTTTCGAGGTAACACCTCTCATCAGCCCGGCTAGCTTGACTCCAAGTGGTGTGGAGTGCCTGGGACCCACGTCTGGGCATCCCCAGCGCACTTAGGGCGGCAATTGCAAAAACAACAAGTGATGGACTGAATGTGGATCAATGTCACACACTCCCCCAGTCAAAAGATCTGGGCCCAAATCCATCGTTTTTTTGCACTCCACACCACCCTGGGTTAAACAATGGCGATATGCAAATCAGCTCTGACCCTGTTGCCCCATGGGAACAGTCCAGTCCGAACTACAAAAGCCATGTCCTTCCCAGAACGGAATCAAGCATCCGAGGACCGGACCGGTTTCGAGGTAACACCTCTCATCAGCCCGGCTAGCTTGACTCCAAGTGGTGTGGAGTGCCTGGGACCCACGTCTGGGCATCCCCAGCGCACTTAGGGCGGCAATTGCAAAAACAACAAGTGATGGACTGAATGTGGATCAATGTCACACACTCCCCCAGTCAAAAGATCTGGGCCCAAATCCATCGTTTTTTTGCACTCCACACCACCCTGGGTTAGACAATGGCGATATGCAAATCAGCTCTGACCCTGTTGCCCCATGGGAACAGTCCAGTCCGAACTACAAAAGCCATGTCCTTCCCAGAACGGAATCAAGCATCCGAGGACCGGACCGGTTTCGAGGTAACACCTCTCATCAGCCCGGCTAGCTTGACTCCAAGTGGTGTGGAGTGCCTGGGACCCACGTCGGGGCATCCCCAGCGCACTTAGGGCGGCAATTGCAAAAACAACAAGTGATGGACTGAATGTGGATCAATGTCACACACTCCCCCAGTCAAAAGATCTGGGCCCAAATCCATTGTTTTGTTGCACTCCACACCACCCTGGGTTAGACAATGGCGATATGCAAATCAGCTCTGACCCTGTTGCCCCATGGGAACAGTCCAGTCCAAACTACAAAAGCCATGTCCTTCCCAGAACGGAATCAATCATCCGAGGACCGGACCGGTTTTGAGGTAACACCTCTCATCAGCCCAGCTAGCTTGACTCCAAGTGGTGTAGAGTGCCTGGGACCCACGTCTAGGCATCCCCAGCGCACTTAGGGTGGCAATTGCAAAAACAACAAGCGATGGACTGAATGTGGATCAATGTCACACACTCCCCCAGTCAAAAGATCTGGGCCCAAATCCATCATTTTTTTGCACTCCACACCACCCTGGGTTAGACAATGGCGATATGCAAATCAGCTCTGACCCTGTTGCCCCATGGGAACAGTCCAGTCCGAACTACAAAAGCCATGTCCTTCCCAGAACGGAATCAAGCATCCGAGGACCGGACCGGTTTCGAGGTAACACCTCTCATCAGCCCGGCTAGCTTGACTCCAAGTGGTGTGGAGTGCCTGGGACCCACGTCTGGGCATCCCCAGCGCACTTAGGGCGGCAATTGCAAAAACAACAAGTGATGGACTGAATGTGGATCAATGTCACACACTCCCCCAGTCAAAAGATCTGGGCCCAAATCCATCGTTTTTTTGCACTCTACACCACCCTGGGTTAGACAATGGCGATATGCAAATCAGCTCTGACCCTGTTGCCCCATGGGAACAGTCCAGTCCGAACTACAAAAGCCATGTCCTTCCCAGAACGGAATCAAGCATCCGAGGACCGGACCGGTTTCGAGGTAACACCTCTCATCAGCCCGGCTAGCTTGACTCCAAGTGGTGTGGAGTGCCTGGGACCCACGTCTGGGCATCCCCAGCGCACTTAGGGCGGCAATTGCAAAAACAACAAGTGATGGACTGAATGTGGATCAATGTCACACACTCCCCCAGTCAAAAGATCTGGGCCCAAATCCATCGTTATTTTGCACTCCACACCACCCTGGTTTAGACAATGGCGATATGCAAATCAGCTCTGACCCTGTTGCCCCATGGGAACAGTCCAGTCCGAACTACAAAAGTCATGTCCTTCCCAGAACGGAATCAAGCATCCGAGGACCGGACCGGTTTCGAGGTAACACCTCTCATCAGCCCAGGTAACTTGACTCCAAGTGGTGTGGAGTGCCTGGGACCCACGTCTGGGCATCCCCAGCGCACTTAGGGCGGCAATTGCAAAAACAACAAGTGATGGACTGAATGTGGATCAATGTGACACACTCCCCCAGTCAAAAGATCTGGGCCCAAATCCATCGTTTTTTTGCACTCCACACCACCCTGGGTTAGACAATGGCGATATGCAAATCAGCTCTGACCCTGTTGCCCCATGGGAACAGTCCAGTCCGAACTACAAAAGCCATGTCCTTCCCAGAACGGAATCAAGCATCCGAGGACCGGACCGGTTTCGAGGTAACACCTCTCATCAGCCCGGCTAGCTTGACTCCAAGTGGTGTGGAGTGCCTGGGACCCACGTCTGGGCATCCCCAGCGCACTTAGGGCGGCAATTGCAAAAAGAACAAGTGATGGACTGAATGTGGATCAATGTCACACACTCCCCCAGTCAAAAGATCTGGGCCCAAATCCATCGTTTTTTTGCACTCCACACCACCCTGGGTTAGACAATGGCGATATGCAAATCAGCTCTGACCCTGTTGCCCCATGGGAACAGTCCAGTCCGAACTACAAAAGCCATGTCCTTCCCAGAACGGAATCAAGCATCCGAGGACCGGACCGGTTTCGAGGTAACACCTCTCATCAGCCCGGCTAGCTTGACTCCAAGTGGTGTGGAGTGCCTGGGACCCACGTCTGGGCATCCCCAGCGCACTTAGGGCGGCAATTGTTATGTTATGTTAGGTGTAGCTTGTAAAGCGCACTGACACCGAAGCTTCCTGGCGCTGGTAGACAGAACAGAGTGAGGAGGAGGTAGAGGTAACAGAATCTACGTGGGGGTAGGGAAAAGATAAGTTTTTAGCATTTTCCTAAAGATGAGAAAAGAAGAGCAGGATTTGATAGAGAGAGGGAGGGTGTTCCAGAGTCCAGGGGCCAACTGGGAGAACCGGCGTCCGCCGAATCTCTTAGTTTTGCCCCTGGGGATGATCAACAAGTCAAGGTGGGTGGATCGGAGATGGCGTGTAGGACAGTAAGGGTGGATGGTAGATTTCAGGAAAGCAGGGGAAGGGCAGTGAAGTGCCTTAAAGGTAAGACAAGCCACCTTGAAGGCAGCCCTTCGCTCGACCGGGAGCCAGTGCAAATTCACAAGCAAAGGTTTAGCTGATTGCCATCTGGGTGTTCCATGGATCAAGCGGGCAGCCTGGTTCTGGACGATTTGGAGGCGTTGAGTCAGGTATTGTGGTAGACCGTGATAGATGGCGTTGGAAAAATCCAGACGGGAAAGTACCAGCGAGATAACAGTTTGGGTGAGTGCTGCCGGGGGAAGGAAATGGCGGATTTTGCGGATCCTCCGAAGTTGAAACATACAGGAGGAAACCACCGCTCCCACCTGAGCCCTGAGAGAAAGCTCGGTGTCAATGATGACACCTAGACTTTTTACTGTTTTTGCAGGGACGGGGGGGGAGCCGAACTCTGGAGGCCAGAACTGTGGACCCCAGTAGGTGGAACCGAGTCCAGGTAGTAGGAGCTCAGTTTTACCGGGGTTCAGCTTCAATTGGTTCTGGTTCATCCAGAGTTGGATATGAGTCATGGCTCCATGAAAAGTTTTGATGGCATTTGGTGAGTTGAGGGGGAAGATGATCTGGAGATCGTCAGCATAGTTATAAGTGACGATGTCCCATTTCAGAAGTGATTGAATAAGTGGTCGGAGCAAAAACAACAAGTGATGGACTGAATGTGGATCAATGTCACACACTCCCCCAGTCAAAAGATCTGGGCCCAAATCCATCGTTTTTTTTGCACTCCACACCACCCTGGGTTAGATAATGGCGATATGCAAATCAGCTCTGACCCAGTTGCCCCATGGGAGCAGTCCAGTCCGAACTACAAAAGCCATGTCCTTCCCAGAATGGAATCAAGCATCCGAGGACCAGACCGGTTTCGAGGTAACACCTCTCATCAGCCCGGCTAGCTTGACTTCAAGTGGTGTGGAGTGCCTGGGACCCACGTCTGGGCATCCCCAGCGCACTTAGGGCGGCAATTGCAAAAACAACAAGTGATGGACTGAATGTGGATCAATGTCACACACTCCCCCAGTCAAAAGATCTGGGCCCAAATCCATCATTTTTTTGCACTCCACACCACCCTGGGTTAGACAATGGCGATATGCAAATCAGCTCTGACCACTGGAGTCAAGCTAGCTGGGCGGATGAGAGGTGTTACCTCGAAACCGGTCCGGTCCTCGGATGCTTGATTCCGGTCTGGGAAAGATATGGCTGTTGTAGTTCGGACTGGACTGTTCCCATGGGGCACAGGGTCAGAGCTGATTTGCATAAAGCCATTATCTGACCCAGGGTGGTGTGGAGTGCAAAAAACGATGGATTTAGGCCCAGATCCTTGTACTGGGGTGAATGTAAGACATTGATCTACATTCTGTCTATCAAATTGTTTTTTGTAATTTTCTCCCTGAGTGTACTGGGGTAGCTCAGACGTGGGTCCCAGAGCATCCACACCACTGGAGTCAAGCTAGCCGGGCTGATGAGAGGTGTTACCTCGAAACCGGTCCGGTCCTCGGATGCTTGATTCCGGTCTGGGAAAGATATGGCTGTTGTAGTTCGGACTGGACTGTTCCCATGGGGCACAGGGTCAGAGCTGATTTGCATAAAGCCATTATCTGACCCAGGGTGGTGTGGAGTGCAAAAAACGATGGATTTAGGCCCAGATCCTTGTACTGGGGTGAATGTAAGACATTGATCTACATTCTGTCCATCAAATTGTTTTTTGTAATTTTCTCCCAACAAAGAAAGACAGACACACAGGAATAAAAGTGAATAAGGACGAAAAAGAAAGTTATTGATTCATTGTCTCATTTTCAGGGCTCGGTGTCACGGTCCACGAATAAGAATAAGGCTTCATCATCATACTCTGCGAATTCAGGCAGGGTGAGCTCAGTGTCACCTGACAGAGAAGAAATTCCCTCATCTATGTTGCTGTCCACCTCGTCTTCATCCGGTGTGCTTTCTCGTACTCTGTAATCTGGTGGTATGAGGTGCTGATTCATCTTGATCATTGTTAACCTCTCCACATTTTTGGGCGAGAGGCGGCTCCGTTTGGAAGTTACAATGCCACCAGCAGCACTGAAAACACGTTCAGAAGACACGCTTGCGAGTGGGCAAGACAAGTAGTTTAAAGCCAGGTTGGAGAGCTGTGGCCACAATTCTTTTTTCCCATGCCAATACGCCAATGGGTCAGCATTAACATAGACCTCTGTTGAGTCATTCAGATAGTCCTTCACCATCGACTCAAGGTGCTCCTCCAAGGTTCCTCCACTTTGCTTAGCTGTTGCTGTGACCTTTTGAGAACCAAACCCAAGCCGAGCTAGCCAATCCTCTTCAGCCTCCAATGTTACTGTTGTGTCTGGTGGTGCAGATGATCCGGTTGCCGGTCTCTTTAACGGCTGAGAGGTCACTTGTGCAGCAGCCACAGGTGCAGAAGTGGATTGTTGTGACTGGGGATGGCCTGCTGATGCTGATGTACTGCCTTTTCCTTCAATTTTCTGCCGTTCTCTTTCAAACCTCTTGGCTGAGGAGGCTAGCCACTGTTTGTACTTTGTAACATCTTCATCAGCAAAAGGAAAGAATGCTTGGCCTGCCAGCGCCTTTTTGTGGCGTGGATCCAGAATAGTAGCACAAATGTAATGCTGGTTTGAGTGGATCATTTTAAGACGTTCATCACCTTGTAGGCGCTCTAATAATTTCTCCGCCAGAACAAAAGGGTCTTGGTTTTCTTAATCTTTTTGAAACACAGAACACACCTCCTTCAGTTGGTGCTCCTGCATGTACAACAATGGGATAGCTTTTCCCAAATTACAGTCCTCCTTGCTGACTGCACGCGTGAAGAACTCAAAAGGACGAAGCATGCGTGTCAGGCTTTTAACTATGTCCCATTGCGCCGCACCCATACTCAGGTCCTCCTTCTGAGCTGTACACTGTGTTAAGAAATAGTGATCGAGTACCGTATACTGCTCATACAGACGCTCAAGCATGTAGAAGGTTGAGTTCCAACGTGATGCCACCTCCTGGATGAGTGCTTTCACTGGCATTTGACGTTCATATAGCAGGCTCCTCAGATGCTTCCGGGCCTTAAAAGAATGGCTGAAATGTTTGCACATTTTTCGGCAGGTGTCCACTACCCTGTACGCTGCACTGTCTTTATCACTCAATAATTTTTTGACAACCAGGTTTATACAGTGCGCCAAACACGGCAGTCTGAAATAGTCACCCAGCTCCATGGCCTTAACTACATTGGCGCCATTATCCGTGGAAACATAACCAACCTGGCGTTTTTTGGGGGACAGCCAGTCAAGGACCTTTGTGTTAAACACATCCAAAATGTTTTCTGCTGTGTGACGTTTCTCCAAACCAAACATGGCTAGTGTTGCATGTTTCCGAGCAGCTTTAAAAACTTGGTCCGGGTCAACACCTGCGTTTAGCTTTGCTTTAACCCCTGAAAAAGAGACCCAGTGTGCAGTGATGCACATGTAATCAGCGATATTCAAATCAGCTCTGACCCTGTTGCCCCATGGGAACAGTCCAGTCCGAACTACAAAAGCCATGTCCTTCCCAGAACGGAATCAAGCATCCGAGGACCGGACCGGTTTCGAGGTAACACCTCTCATCAGCCCGGCTAGCTTGACTCCAAGTGGTGTGGAGTGCCTGGGACCCACGTCTGGGCATCCCCAGCGCACTTAGGGCGGCAATTGCAAAAACAACAAGTGATGGACTGAATGTGGATCAATGTCACACACTCCCCCAGTCAAAAGATCTGGGCCCAAAACCATCGTTTTTTTGCACTCCACACCACCCTGGGTTAGACAATGGCGATATGCAAATCAGCTCTGACCCTGGTGCCCCATGGGAACAGTCCAGTCCGAACTACAAAAGCCATGTCCTTCCCAGAACGGAATCAAGCATCCGAGGACCGGACCGGTTTCGAGGTAACACCTCTCATCAGCCCGGCTAGCTTGACTCCAAGTGGTGTGGAGTGCCTGGGACCCACGTCTGGGCATCCCCAGGGCACTTAGGGCGGCAATTGCAAAAACAACAAGTGATGGACTGAATGTGGATCAATGTCACACACTCCCCCAGTCAAAAGTCTGGGCCCAAATCCATCGTTTTTTTGCACTCCACACCACCCTGGGTTAGACAATGGCGATATGCAAATCAGCTCTGACCCTGTTGCCCCATGGGAACAGTCCAGTCCGAACTACAAAAGCCATGTCCTTCCCAGAACGGAATCAAGCATCTAGGACCGGACCGGTTTCGAGGTAACACCTCTCATCAGCCCGGCTAGCTTGACTCCAAGTGGTGTGGAGTGCCTGGGACCCACGTCTGGGCATCTCCAGCGCACTTAGGGCGGCAATTGCAAAAACAACAAGTGATGGACTGAATGTGGATCAATGTCACACACTCCCCCAGTCAAAAGATCTGGGCCCAAATCCATCGTTTTTTTGCACTCCACACCACCCTGGGTTAGACAATGGCGATATGCAAATCAGCTCTGACCCTGTTGCCCCATGGGAACAGTCCAGTCCGAACTACAAAAGCCATGTCCTTCCCAGAACGGAATCAAGCATCCGAGGACCGGACCGGTTTCGAGGTAACACCTCTCATCAGCCCGGCTAGCTTGACTCCAAGTGGTGTGGAGTGCCTGGGACCCACGTCTGGGCATCCCCAGCGCACTTAGGGCGGCAATTGCAAAAACAACAAGTGATGGACTGAATGTGGATCAATGTCACACACTCTCCCAGTCAAAAGATCTGGGCCCAAATCCATCGTTTTTTTGCACTCCACACCACCCTGGGTTAGACAATGGTGATATGCAAATCAGCTCTGACCCTGTTGCCCCATGGGAACAGTCCAGTCCGAACTACAAAAGCCATGTCCTTCCCAGAACGGAATCAAGCATCCGAGGACCGGACCGGTTTAGAGGTAACACCTCTCATCAGCCCGGCTAGCTTGACTCCAAGTGGTGTGGAGTGCCTGGGACCCACGTCTGGGCATCCCCAGCGCACTTAGGGCGGCAATTGCAAAAACAACAAGTGATGGACTGAATGTAGGCATGGGCGGAAAATCCGTTCCGCTCGCGGATTTTGCGGATTTTCGGGAAATCCGCAATCCGCGAGATTTGCGAATTTCCTGCAAAATCCGCAAATCCGCGAGCAGCGGATTTTGCTCGCACTGCTCGCACTGTTCGCGTGAGTTTGCGCCCCGCGAATAAGTGCGAAATTGCAGAAATACGATCTAAGCAAAACTGAAAGTAACTACTTACCAGGTTCATAAGTTCAGGCACATCATTAGTAGCCATTTCCTGTAGTGCTTCCTGAGGGGCCCCTCCAGAGTTCAGTTGCCAGTTGAAACTATTATGTGACCCTGCTCTGAACCTCAGAATAGTTACACATATGCCACAAAGGTCATGAATTACAGCTAAGGGAGACAAGCAGGAGCCAGGCTGGAAGTTAAAATCCATTAATCAGCCCCTAATTCATTAATGTCAGTTGGGGCAGGGCAGGTGTTGTAACTAATTTTGCAACAATGAAAGCACTTAGCAAGTGCAAAAGATCACTAATCAGGGCGCACTAAGGAAGCAGGTGCCAGCTAAAAAAATATTCTGTGACACATTAATCAGCCCCAAATTAATTCAGGTCACTTGAGGCAGGGAAGGTGTGCTTTGCTTTGCCGAAAATAATGTACACTGGACAACCAGAGGGTGTGGTGATGAAACAGAGGGTGGCATGGGTGGGCCAGAGGGTGGCATGAGTAGTCAGAGAGTGGCAGTGGTGACAGAGAGTGGCAGTGATGAAGAAGAGTGTCCCAAACAGGTTGGACACGTAGAAACAACAAGTTCGCAAAACTTGCGACCCGACAGGTAAGTTCGCAAATTGCGAAATTGTAAAAACCCTCGCGAACTGGCAGAAACACGGGCGAACACAAAAAAAAAAAATCCGCAAATTCGCGGGAATTCGCGGATTTTGCGGATTGCGAATCCGCAAATCCGCAAAATTCGCGAACGCGAGATCCGCAAAATTCGCTCATGCTTAACTGAATGTGGATCAATGTCACACACTCCCCCAGTCCAAAGATCTGGGCCCAAATCCATCGTTTTTTTGCACTCCACTCCACCCTGGGTTAGATAATGGCGATGTGCAAATCAGCTCTGACCCTGTTGCCCCATGGGAACAGTCCAGTCCGAACTACAAAAGCCATGTCCTTCCCAGAACGGAATCAAGCATCCGAGGACCGGACCGGTTTCGAGGTAACACCTCTCATCAGCCCGGCTAGCTTGACTCCAAGTGGTGTGGAGTGCCTGGGACCCACGTCTGGGCATCCCCAGCGCACTTAGGGCGGCAATTGCAAAAACAACAAGTGATGGACTGAATGTGGATCAATGTCACACACTCCCCCAGTCAAAAGATCTGGGCCCAAATCCATCGTTTTTTTGCACTCCACACCACCCTGGGTTAGACAATGGCGATATGCAAATCAGCTCTGACCCTGTTGCCCCATGGGAACAGTCCAGTCCGAACTACAAAAGCCATGTCCTTCCCAGAACGGAATCAAGCATCCGAGGACCGGACCGGTTTCGAGGTAACACCTCTCATCAGCCCGGCTAGCTTGACTCCAAGTGGTGTGGAGTGCCTGGGACCCACGTCTGTGCATCCCCAGCGCACTTAGGGTGGCAATTGCAAAAACAACAAGTGATGGACTGAATGTGGATCAATGTCACACACTCCCCCAGTCAAAAGATCTGGGCCCAAATCCATCGTTTTTTTGCACTCCACACCACCCTGGGTTAGACAATGGCGATATGCAAATCAGCTCTGACCCTGTTGCCCCATGGGAACAGTCCAGTCCGAACTACAAAAGCCATGTCCTTCCCAGAACGGAATCAAGCATCCGAGGACCGGACCGGTTTCGAGGTAACACCTCTCATCAGCCCGGCTAGCTTGACTCCAAGTGGTGTGGAGTGCCTGGGACCCACGTCTGGGCATCCCCAGCACACTTAGGGCGGCAATTGCAAAAACAACAAGTGATGGACTGAATGTGGATCAATGTCACACACTCCCCCAGTCAAAAGATCTGGGCCCAAATCCATCATTTTTTTGCACTCCACACCACCCTGGGTTAGACAATGGCAATATGCAAATCAGCTCTAAGCCTGTTGCCCCATGGGAACAGTCCAGTCCGAACTACAAAAGCCATGTCCTTCCCAGAACGGAATCAAGCATCCGAGGACCGGACCGGTTTCGAGGTAACACCTCTCATCAGCCCGGCTAGCTTGACTCCAAGTGGTGTGGAATGCCTGGGACACACGTCTGGGCATCCTCAGCGCACTTAGGGCGGCAATTGCAAAAACAACAAGTGATGGACTGAATGTGGATCAATGTCACACACTCCCCCATTCAAAAGATCTAGGCCCAAATCCATCGTTTTTTTGCACTCCACACCACCCTGGGTTAGACAATGGCGAAATGCAAATCAGCTCTGACCACTGGAGTCAAGCTAGCCGGGCTGATGAGAGGTGTTACCTCGAAACCGGTCCGGTACTCGGATGCTTGATTCCGGTCTGGGAAAGATATGGCTGTTGTAGTTCTGACTGGACTGTTTCCATGGGGCACAGGGTCAGAGCTGATTTGCATAAAGCCATTATCTGACCCAGGGTGGTGTGGAGTGCCAAAAACGATGGATTTAGGCCCAGATCCTTGTACTGGGGTGAATGTAAGACATTGATCTACATTCTGTCCATCAAATTGTTTTTTGTAATTTTCTCCCTGAGTGTATTGGGGTAGCTCAGACGTGGGTCCCAGAACCTCCACACCACTGGAGTCAAGCTAGCCGGGCTGATGAGAGGTGTTACCTCAAAACCGGTCCGGTCCTCGGATGCTTGATTCCGGTCTGGGAAAGATATGGCTGTTGTAGTTCGGACTGGACTGTTCCCATGGGGCACAGGGTCAGAGCTGATTTGCATAAAGCCTTTATCCGACCCAGGGTGGTGTGGAGTGCAAAAAACGATGGATTTAGGCCCAGATCCTTGTACTGGGGTGAATGTAAGACATTGATCTACATTCTGTCTATCAAATTGTTTTTTGTAATTTTCTCCCTGAGTGTACTGGGTTAGCTCAGACGTGGGTCCCAGAGCCTCCACACCACTGGAGTCAAGCTAGCCGGGCTGATGAGAGGTGTTACCTCGAAACCGGTCCGGTCCTCGGATGCTTGATTCCGGTCTGGGAAAGATATGGCTGTTGTAGTTCGGACTGGACTGTTCCCATGGGGCACAGGGTCAGAGCTGATTTGCATAAAGCCATTATCTGACCCAGGGTGGTGTGGAGTGCAAAAAACGATGGATTCAGGCCCAGATCCTTGTACTGGGGTGAATGTAAGACATTGATCTTCATTCTGTCCATCAAATCATTTTTTGTAATTTTCTCCCAACAAAGAAAGACAGACACACAGGAATAAAAGTGAATAAGGACGAAAAAGAAAGTTATTGATTCATTGTCTCATTTTCAGGGCTCGGTGTCACGGTCCACGAATAAGAATAAGGCTTTGTCATCATACTCTGCGAATTCAGGCAGGGTTAGCTCAGTGTCACCTGACAGAGAAGAAATTCCCTCATCTATGTTGCTGTCCACCTCGTCTTCATCCGGTGTGCTTTCTCGTACTCTGTAATCTGGTGGTATGAGGTGCTGATTCATCTTGATCATTGTTAACCTCTACACATTTTTGGGCGAGAGGCGGCTCCGTTTGGAAGTTACAATGCCACCAGCAGCACTGAAAACACGTTCAGAAGGCACGCTTGCGAGTGGGCAAGACAAGTAGTTTAAAGCCAGGTTGGAGAGCTGTGGCCACAATTCTTTTTTCCCATGCCAATACGCCAATGGGTCAGCATTAACATAGACCTCTGTTGAGTCATTCAGATAGTCCTTCACCATCGACTCAAGGTGCTCCTCCAAGGTTCCTCCACTTTGCTTAGCTGTTGCTGTGACCTTTTGAGAACCAAACCCAAGCCGAGCTAGCCAATCCTCTTCAGCCTCCAATGTTACTGTTGTGTCTGGTGGTGCAGATGATCCGGTTGCCGGTCTCTTTAACGGCTGAGAGGTCACTTGTGCAGCAGCCACAGGTGCAGAAGTGGATTGTTGTGACTGGGGATGGCCTGCTGATGCTGATGTACTGCCTTTTCCTTCAATTTTCTGCCGTTCTCTTTCAAACCTCTTGGCTGAGGAGGCTAGCCAATGTTTGTACTTTGTAACATCTTCATCAGCAAAAGGAAAGAATGCTTGGCCTGCCAGCGCCTTTTTGTAGCGTGGATCCAGAATAGTAGCACAAATGTAATGCTGGTTTGAGTGGATCATTTTAAGACGTTCATCACCTTGTAGGCGCTCTAATAATTTCTCCGCCAGAACAAAAGGGTCTTGGTTTTCTTAATCTTTTTGAAACACAGAACACACCTCCTTCAGTTGGTGCTCCCGCATGTACAACAATGGGATAGCTTTTCCCAAATTACAGTCCTCCTTGCTGACTGCACGCGTGAAGAACTCAAAAGGATGAAGCATGCGTGTCAGGCTTTTAACTATGTCCCATTGCGCCGCACCCATCCTCAGGTCTTCCTTCTGAGCTGTACCCTGTGTTAAGAAATAGTGATCGAGTACCGTATACTGCTCATACAGACGCTCAAGCATGTAGAAGGTTGAGTTCCAACGTGATGCCACCTCCTGGATGAGTGCTTTCACTGGCATTTGACGTTCATATAGCAGGCTCCTCAGATGCTTCTGGGCCTTAAAAGAATGGATGAAATGTTTGCACATTTTTCGGCAGGTGTCCACTACCCTGTACGCTGCACTGTCTTTATCACTCAATAATTTTTTGACAACCAGGTTTATACAGTGCGCCAAACACGGCACTCTGAAATAGTCACCCAGCTCCATGGCCTTAACTACATTGGCGCCATTATCCGTGGAAACATAACCAACCTGGCGTTTTTTTGGGGACAGCCAGTCAAGGACCTTTGTGTTAAACACATCCAAAATGTTTTCTGCTGTGTGACGTTTCTCCAAACCAAACATGGCTAGTGTTGCATGTTTCCGAGCAGCTTTAAAAACTTGGTCCAGGTCAACACCTGCGTTTAGCTTTGCTTTAACCCCTGAAAAAGAGACCCAGTGTGCAGTGATGCACATTTAATCAGCGATATGCAAATCAGCTCTGACCCTGTTGCCCCATGGGAACAGTCCAGTCCGAACTACAAAAGCCATGTCCTTCCCAGAACGGAATCAAGCATCCGAGGACCGGACCGGTTTCGAGGTAACACCTCTCATCAGCCCGGCTAGCTTGTCTCCAAGTGGTGTGGAGTGCCTGGGACCCACGTCTGGGCATCCCCAGCGCACTTAGGGCGGCAATTGCAAAAACAACAAGTGATGGACTGAATGTGGATCAATGTCACACACTCCCCCAGTCAAAAGATATGGGCCCAAATCCATCGTTTTTTTGCACTCCACACCACCCTGGGTTAGACAATGGCGATATGCAAATCAGCTCTGACCCTGTTGCCCCATGGGAACAGTCCAGTCCGAACTACAAAAGCCATGTCCTTCCCAGAACGGAATCAAGCATCCGAGGACCGGACCAGTTTCGAGGTAACACCTCTCATCAGCCCGGCTAGCTTGACTCCAAGTGGTGTGGAGTGCCTGGGACCCACGTCTGGGCATCCCCAGCGCACTTAGGGCGGCAATTGCAAAAACAACAAGTGATGGACTGAATGTGGATCAATGTCACACACCCCCCCAGTCAAAAGATCTGGGCCCAAATCCATCATTTTTTTGCACTCCACACCACCCTGGGTTAGACAATGGCGATATGCAAATCAGCTCTGACCACTGGAGTCAAGCTAGCCGGGCTGATGAGAGGTGTTACCTCGAAACCGGTCCGGTCCTCGGATGCTTGATTCCGGTCTGGGAAAGATATGGCTGTTGTAGTTCGGACTGGACTGTTCCCATGGGGCACAGGGTCAGAGCTGATTTGCATAAAGCCATTATCTGACCCAGGGTGGTGTGGAGTGCAAAAAACGATGGATTTAGGCCCAGATCCTTGTATTGGGGTGAATGTAAGACATTGATCTACATTCTGTCCATCAAATTGTTTTTTGTCATTTTCTCCCTGAGTGTACTGGGGTAGCTCAGTCGTGGGTCCCAGAGCCTCCACACCACTGGAGTCAAGCTAGCCGGGCTGATGAGAGGTGTTACCTCGAAACCGGTCCAGTCCTCGGATGCTTGATTCCGGTCTGGGAAAGATATGGCTGTTGTAGTTCGGACTGGACTGTTCCCATGGGGCACAGGGTCAGAGCTGATTTGCATAAAGCCATTATCCGACCCAGGGTGGTGTGGAGTGCAAAAAACGATGGATTTAGGCCCAGATCCTTGTACTGGGGTGAATGTAAGACATTGATCTACATTCTGTCCATCAAATTGTTTTTTGTAATTTTCTCCCTGATTGTACTGGGGTAGCTCAGACGTGGGTCCTAGAGCCTCCACACCACTGGAGTCAAGCTAGCCGGGCTGATGAGAGGTGTTACCTTGAAACCGGTCCGGTCCTCGGATGCTTGATTCCGGTCTGGGAAAGATATGGCTGTTGTAGTTCGGACTGGACTGTTCCCATGGGGCACAGGGTCAGAGCTGATTTGCATAAAGCCATTATCTAACCCAGGGTGGTGTGGAGTGCAAAAAACGATGGATTTAGGCCCAGATCCTTGTACTGGGGTGAATGTAAGACATTGATCTACATTCTGTCCATCAAATTGTTTTTTGTAATTTTCTCCCAACAAAGAAAGACAGACACACAGGAATAAAAGTGAATAAGGACGAAAAAGAAAGTTATTGATTCATTGTCTCATTTTCAGGGCTCGGTGTCACGGTCCACGAATAAGAATAAGGCTTCGTCATCATACTCTGCAAATTCAGGCAGGGTGAGCTCAGTGTCACCTGACAGAGAAGAAATTCCCTCATCTATGTTGCTGTCCACCTCGTCTTCATCCGGTGTGCTTTCTCGTACTCTGTAATCTGGTGGTATGAGGTGCTGATTCATCTTGATCATTGTTAACCTCTCCACATTTTTGGGCGAGAGGCGGCTCCGTTTGGAAGTTACAATGCCACCAGCAGCACTGAAAACACGTTCAGAAGACACGCTTGCGAGTGGGCAAGACAAGTAGTTTAAAGCCAGGTTGGAGAGCTGTGGCCACAATTCTTTTTTCCCATGCCAATACGCCAATGGGTCAGCATTAACATAGACCTCTGTTGAGTCATTCAGATAGTCCTTCACCATCGACTCAAGGTGCTCCTCCAAGGTTCCTCCACTTTGCTTAGCTGTTGCTGTGACCTTTTGAGAACCAAACCCAAGCCGAGCTAGCCAATCCTCTTCAGCCTCCAATGTTACTGTTGTGTCTGGTGGTGCAGATGATCCGGTTGCCGGTCTCTTTAACGGCTGAGAGGTCACTTGTGCAGCAGCCACAGGTGCAGAAGTGGATTGTTGTGACTGGGGATGGCCTGCTGATGCTGATGTACTGCCTTTTCCTTCAATTTTCTGCCGTTCTCTTTCAAACCTCTTGGCTGAGGAGGCTAGCCACTGTTTGTACTTTGTAACATCTTCATCAGCAAAAGGAAAGAATGCTTGGACTGCCAGCGCCTTTTTGTAGCGTGGATCCAGAATAGTAGCACAAATGTAATGCTGGTTTGAGTGGATCATTTTAAGACGTTCATCACCTTGTAGGCGCTCTAATAATTTCTCCGCCAGAACAAAAGGGTCTTGGTTTTCTTAATCTTTTTGAAACACAGAACACACCTCCTTCAGTTGGTGCTCCAGCATGTACAACAATGGGATAGCTTTTCCCAAATTACAGTCCTCCTTGCTGACTGCACGCGTGAAGAACTCAAAAGGATGAAGCATGCGTGTCAGGCTTTTAACTATGTCCCATTGCGCCGCACCCATCCTCAGGTCCTCCTTCTGAGCTGTACCCTGTGTTAAGAAATAGTGATCGAGTACCGTATACTGCTCATACAGACGCTCAAGCATGTAGAAGGTTGAGTTCCAACGTGATGCCACCTCCTGGATGAGTGCTTTCACTGGCATTTGACGTTCATATAGCAGGCTCCTCAGATGCTTCTGGGCCTTAAAAGAATGGATGAAATGTTTGCACATTTTTCGGCAGGTGTCCACTACCGTGTACGCTGCACTGTCTTTATCACTCAATAATTTTTTGACAACCAGGTTTATACAGTGCGCCAAACACGGCACTCTGAAATAGTCACCCAGCTCCATGGCCTTAACTACATTGGCGCCATTATCCGTGGAAACATAACCAACCTGGCGTTTTTTTGGGGACAGCCAGTCAAGGACCTTTGTGTTAAACACATCCAAAATGTTTTCTGCTGTGTGACGTTTCTCCAAACCAAACATGGCTAGTGTTGCATGTTTCCGAGCAGCTTTAAAAACTTGGTCCAGGTCAACACCTGCGTTTAGCTTTGCTTTAACCCCTGAAAAAGAGACCCAGTGTGCAGTGATGCACATGTAATCAGCGATATGCAAATCAGCTCTGACCCTGTTGCCCCATGGGAACAGTCCAGTCCGAACTACAAAAGCCATGTCCTTCCCAGAACGGAATCAAGCATCCGAGGACCGGACCGGTTTCGAGGTAACACCTCTCATCAGCCCGGCTAGCTTGACTCCAAGTGGTGTGGAGTGCCTGGGACCCACGTCTGGGCATCCCCAGCGCACTTAGGGCGGCAATTGCAAAAACAACAAGTGATGGACTGAATGTGGATCAATGTCACACACTCCCCCAGTCAAAAGATATGGGCCCAAATCCATCGTTTTTTTGCACTCCACACCACCCTGGGTTAGACAATGGCGATATGCAAATCAGCTCTGACCCTTTTGCCCCATGGGAACAGTCCAGTCCGAACTACAAAAGCCATGTCCTTCCCAGAACGGAATCAAGCATCCGAGGACCGGACCAGTTTCGAGGTAACACCTCTCATCAGCCCGGCTAGCTTGACTCCAAGTGGTGTGGAGTGCCTGGGACCCACGTCTGGGCATCCCCAGCGCACTTAGGGCGGCAATTGCAAAAACAACAAGTGATGGACTGAATGTGGATCAATGTCACACACTCCCCCAGTCAAAAGATCTGGGCCCAAATCCATCGTTTTTTTGCACTCCACACCACCCTGGGTTAGACAATGGCGATATGCAAATCAGCTCTGACCACTGGAGTCAAGCTCGCCGGGCTGATGAGAGGTGTTACCTCGAAACCGGTCCGGTCCTCGGATGCTTGATTCCGGTCTGGGAAAGATATGGCTGTTGTAGTTCGGACTGGACTGTTCCCATGGGGCACAGGGTCAGAGCTGATTTGCATAAAGCCATTATCTAACCCAGGGTGGTGTGGAGTGCAAAAAACGATGGATTTAGGCCCAGATCCTTGTACTGGGGTGAATGTAAGACATTGATCTACATTCTGTCCATCAAATTGTTTTTTGTCATTTTCTCCCTGAGTGTACTGGGGTAGCTCAGTCGTGGGTCCCAGAGCCTCCACACCACTGGAGTCAAGCTAGCCGGGCTGATGAGAGGTGTTACCTCGAAACCGGTCCAGTCCTCGGATGCTTGATTCCGGTCTGGGAAAGATATGGCTGTTGTAGTTCGGACTGGACTGTTCCCATGGGGCACAGGGTCAGAGCTGATTTGCATAAAGCCATTATCCGACCCAGGGTGGTGTGGAGTGCAAAAAACGATGGATTTAGGCCCAGATCCTTGTACTGGGGTGAATGTAAGACATTGATCTACATTCTGTCCATCAAATTGTTTTTTGTAATTTTCTCCCTGATTGTACTGGGGTAGCTCAGACGTGGGTCCTAGAGCCTCCACACCACTGGAGTCAAGCTAGCCGGGCTGATGAGAGGTGTT
The DNA here is from genome assembly GCF_964263255.1 of Lissotriton vulgaris. Taxonomy (NCBI): domain Eukaryota; kingdom Metazoa; phylum Chordata; class Amphibia; order Caudata; family Salamandridae; genus Lissotriton; species Lissotriton vulgaris. The sequence continues at coordinate 447,094,334 of NC_141693.1, read as the reverse complement.
ACCTTGAAACCGGTCCGGTCCTCGGATGCTTGATTCCGGTCTGGGAAAGATATGGCTGTTGTAGTTCGGACTGGACTGTTCCCATGGGGCACAGGGTCAGAGCTGATTTGCATAAAGCCATTATCTGACCCAGGGTGGTGTGGAGTGCAAAAAACGATGGATTCAGGCCCAGATCCTTGTACTGGGGTGAATGTAAGACATTGATCTTCATTCTGTCCATCAAATCATTTTTTGTAATTTTCTCCCAACAAAGAAAGACAGACACACAGGAATAAAAGTGAATAAGGACGAAAAAGAAAGTTATTGATTCATTGTCTCATTTTCAGGGCTCGGTGTCACGGTCCACGAATAAGAATAAGGCTTCGTCATCATACTCTGCAAATTCAGGCAGGGTGAGCTCAGTGTCACCTGACAGAGAAGAAATTCCCTCATCTATGTTGCTGTCCACCTCGTCTTCATCCGGTGTGCTTTCTCGTACTCTGTAATCTGGTGGTATGAGGTGCTGATTCATCTTGATCATTGTTAACCTCTCCACATTTTTGGGCGAGAGGCGGCTCCGTTTGGAAGTTACAATGCCACCAGCAGCACTGAAAACACGTTCAGAAGACACGCTTGCGAGTGGGCAAGACAAGTAGTTTAAAGCCAGGTTGGAGAGCTGTGGCTACAATTCTTTTTTCCCATGCCAATACGCCAATGGGTCAGCATTAACATAGACCTCTGTTGAGTCATTCAGATAGTCCTTCACCATCGACTCAAGGTGCTCCTCCAAGGTTCCTCCACTTTGCTTAGCTGTTGCTGTGACCTTTTGAGAACCAAACCCAAGCCGAGCTAGCCAATCCTCTTCAGCCTCCTATGTTACTGTTGTGTCTGGTGGTGCAGATGATCCGGTTGCCGGTCTCTTTAACGGCTGAGAGGTCACTTGTGCAGCAGCCACAGGTGCAGATGTGGATTGTTGTGACTGGGGATGGCCTGCTGATGCTGATGTACTGCCTTTTCCTTCAATTTTCTGCCGTTCTCTTTCAAACCTCTTGGCTGAGGAGGCTAGCCACTGTTTGTACTTTGTAACATCTTCATCAGCAAAAGGAAAGAATGCTTGGACTGCCAGCGCCTTTTTGTAGCGTGGATCCAGAATAGTAGCACAAATGTAATGCTGGTTTGAGTGGATCATTTTAAGACGTTCATCACCTTGTAGGCGCTCTAATAATTTCTCCGCCAGAACAAAAGGGTCTTGGTTTTCTTAATCTTTTTGAAACACAGAACACACCTCCTTCAGTTGGTGCTCCAGCATGTACAACAATGGGATAGCTTTTCCCAAATTACAGTCCTCCTTGCTGACTGCACGCGTGAAGAACTCAAAAGGATGAAGCATGCGTGTCAGGCTTTTAACTATGTCCCATTGCGCCGCACCCATCCTCAGGTCCTCCTTCTGAGCTGTACCCTGTGTTAAGAAATAGTGATCGAGTACTGTATACTGCTCATACAGACGCTCAAGCATGTAGAAGGTTGAGTTCCAACGTGATGCCACCTCCTGGATGAGTGCTTTCACTGGCATTTGACGTTCATATAGCAGGCTCCTCAGATGCTTCTGGGCCTTAAAAGAATGGATGAAATGTTTGCACATTTTTCGGCAGGTGTCCACTACCGTGTACGCTGCACTGTCTTTATCACTCAATAATTTTTTGACAACCAGGTTTATACAGTGCGCCAAACACGGCACTCTGAAATAGTCACCCAGCTCCATGGCCTTAACTACATTGGCGCCATTATCCGTGGAAACATAACCAACCTGGCGTTTTTTTGGGGACAGCCAGTCAAGGACCTTTGTGTTAAACACATCCAAAATGTTTTCTGCTGTGTGACGTTTCTCCAAACCAAACATGGCTAGTGTTGCATGTTTCCGAGCAGCTTTAAAAACTTGGTCCAGGTCAACACCTGCGTTTAGCTTTGCTTTAACCCCTGAAAAAGAGACCCAGTGTGCAGTGATGCACATGTAATCAGCGATATGCAAATCAGCTCTGACCCTGTTGCCCCATGGGAACAGTCCAGTCCGAACTACAAAAGCCATGTCCTTCCCAGAACGGAATCAAGCATCCGAGGACCGGACCGGTTTCGAGGTAACACCTCTCATCAGCCCGGCTAGCTTGACTCCAAGTGGTGTGGAGTGCCTGGGACCCACGTCTGGGCATCCCCAGCGCACTTAGGGCGGCAATTGCAAAAACAACAAGTGATGGACTGAATGTGGATCAATGTCACACACTCCCCCAGTCAAAAGATATGGGCCCAAATCCATCGTTTTTTTGCACTCCACACCACCCTGGGTTAGACAATGGCGATATGCAAATCAGCTCTGACCCTTTTGCCCCATGGGAACAGTCCAGTCCGAACTACAAAAGCCATGTCCTTCCCAGAACGGAATCAAGCATCCGAGGACCGGACCAGTTTCGAGGTAACACCTCTCATCAGCCCGGCTAGCTTGACTCCAAGTGGTGTGGAGTGCCTGGGACCCACGTCTGGGCATCCCCAGCGCACTTAGGGCGGCAATTGCAAAAACAACAAGTGATGGACTGAATGTGGATCAATGTCACACACTCCCCCAGTCAAAAGATCTGGGCCCAAATCCATCGTTTTTTTGCACTCCACACCACCCTGGGTTAGACAATGGCGATATGCAAATCAGCTCTGACCACTGGAGTCAAGCTCGCCGGGCTGATGAGAGGTGTTACCTCGAAACCGGTCCGGTCCTCGGATGCTTGATTCCGGTCTGGGAAAGATATGGCTGTTGTAGTTCGGACTGGACTGTTCCCATGGGGCACAGGGTCAGAGCTGATTTGCATAAAGCCATTATCCGACCCAGGGTGGTGTGGAGTGCAAAAAACGATGGATTTAGGCCCAGATCCTTGTACTGGGGTGAATGTAAGACATTGATCTACATTCTGTCCATCAAATTGTTTTTTGTAATTTTCTCCCTGATTGTACTGGGGTAGCTCAGACGTGGGTCCTAGAGCCTCCACACCACTGGAGTCAAGCTAGCCGGGCTGATGAGAGGTGTTACCTTGAAACCGGTCCGGTCCTCGGATGCTTGATTCCGGTCTGGGAAAGATATGGCTGTTGTAGTTCGGACTGGACTGTTCCCATGGGGCACAGGGTCAGAGCTGATTTGCATAAAGCCATTATCTAACCCAGGGTGGTGTGGAGTGCAAAAAACGATGGATTTAGGCCCAGATCCTTGTACTGGGGTGAATGTAAGACATTGATCTACATTCTGTCCATCAAATTGTTTTTTGTAATTTTCTCCCAACAAAGAAAGACAGACACACAGGAATAAAAGTGAATAAGGACGAAAAAGAAAGTTATTGATTCATTGTCTCATTTTCAGGGCTCGGTGTCACGGTCCACGAATAAGAATAAGGCTTCGTCATCATACTCTGCAAATTCAGGCAGGGTGAGCTCAGTGTCACCTGACAGAGAAGAAATTCCCTCATCTATGTTGCTGTCCACCTCGTCTTCATCCGGTGTGCTTTCTCGTACTCTGTAATCTGGTGGTATGAGGTGCTGATTCATCTTGATCATTGTTAACCTCTCCACATTTTTGGGCGAGAGGCGGCTCCGTTTGGAAGTTACAATGCCACCAGCAGCACTGAAAACACGTTCAGAAGACACGCTTGCGAGTGGGCAAGACAAGTAGTTTAAAGCCAGGTTGGAGAGCTGTGGCTACAATTCTTTTTTCCCATGCCAATACGCCAATGGGTCAGCATTAACATAGACCTCTGTTGAGTCATTCAGATAGTCCTTCACCATCGACTCAAGGTGCTCCTCCAAGGTTCCTCCACTTTGCTTAGCTGTTGCTGTGACCTTTTGAGAACCAAACCCAAGCCGAGCTAGCCAATCCTCTTCAGCCTCCTATGTTACTGTTGTGTCTGGTGGTGCAGATGATCCGGTTGCCGGTCTCTTTAACGGCTGAGAGGTCACTTGTGCAGCAGCCACAGGTGCAGATGTGGATTGTTGTGACTGGGGATGGCCTGCTGATGCTGATGTACTGCCTTTTTCTTCAATTTTCTGCCGTTCTCTTTCAAACCTCTTGGCTGAGGAGGCTAGCCACTGTTTGTACTTTGTAACATCTTCATCAGCAAAAGGAAAGAATGCTTGGCCTGCCAGCACCTTTTTGTAGCGTGGATCCAGAATAGTAGCACAAATGTAATGCTGGTTTGAGTGGATCATTTTAAGACGTTCATCACCTTGTAGGCGCTCTAATAATTTCTCCGCCAGAACAAAAGGGTCTTGGTTTTCTTAATCTTTTTGAAACACAGAACACACCTCCTTCAGTTGGTGCTCCCGCATGTACAACAATGGGATAGCTTTTCCCAAATTACAGTCCTCCTTGCTGACTGCACGCATGAAGAACTCAAAAGGAGGAAGCATGCGTGTCAGGCTTTTAACTATGTCCCATTGCGCCGCACCCATCCTCAGGTCCTCCTTCTGAGCTGTACCCTGTGTTAAGAAATTGTGATCGAGTACCGTATACTGCTCATACAGACGCTCAAGCATGTAGAAGGTTGAGTTCCAACGTGATGCCACCTCCTGGATGAGTGCTTTCACTGGCATTTGACGTTCATATAGCAGGCTCCTCAGATGCTTCCGGGCCTTAAAAGAATGGCTGAAATGTTTGCACATTTTTCGGCAGGTGTCCACTACCCTGTACGCTGCACTGTCTTTATCACTCAATAATTTTTTGACAACCAGGTTTATACAGTGCGCCAAACACGGCACTCTGAAATAGTCACCCAGCTCCATGGCCTTAACTACATTGGCGCCATTATCCGTGGAAACATAACCAACCTGGCGTTTTTTTGGGGACAGCCAGTCAAGGACCTTTGTGTTAAACACATCCAAAATGTTTTCTGCTGTGTGACGTTTCTCCAAACCAAACATGGCTAGTGTTGCATGTTTCCGAGCAGCTTTAAAAACTTGGTCCGGGTCAACACCTGCGTTTAGCTTTGCTTTAACCCCTGAAAAAAAGACCCAGTGTGCAGTGATGCACATGTAATCAGCGATATTCAAATCAGCTCTGACCCTGTTGCCCCATGGGAACAGTCCAGTCCGAACTACAAAAGCCATGTCCTTCCCAGAACGGAATCAAGCATCCGAGGACCGGACCAGTTTCGAGGTAACACCTCTCATCAGCCCGGCTAGCTTGACTCCAAGTGGTGTGGAGTGCCTGGGACCCACGTCTGGGCATCCCCAGCGCACTTAGGGCGGCAATTGCAAAAACAACAAGTGATGGACTGAATGTGGATCAATGTCACACACCCCCCCAGTCAAAAGATCTGGGCCCAAATCCATTGTTTTTTTGCACTCCACACCACCCTGGGTTAGACAATGGCGATATGCAAATCAGCTCTGACCACTGGAGTCAAGCTAGCCGGGCTGATGAGAGGTGTTACCTCGAAACCGGTCCGGTCCTCGGATGCTTGATTCCGGTCTGGGAAAGATATGGCTGTTGTAGTTCGGACTGGACTGTTCCCATGGGGCACAGGGTCAGAGCTGATTTGCATAAAGCCATTATCTGACCCAGGGTGGTGTGGAGTGCAAAAAACGATGGATTTAGGCCCAGATCCTTGTACTGGGGTGAATGTAAGACATTGATCTACATTCTGTCCATCAAATTGTTTTTTGTCATTTTCTCCCTGAGTGTACTGGGGTAGCTCAGTCGTGGGTCCCAGAGCCTCCACACCACTGGAGTCAAGCTAGCCGGGCTGATGAGAGGTGTTACCTCGAAACCGGTCCAGTCCTCGGATGCTTGATTCCGGTCTGGGAAAGATATGGCTGTTGTAGTTCGGACTGGACTGTTCCCATGGGGCACAGGGTCAGAGCTGATTTGCATAAAGCCATTATCCGACCCAGGGTGGTGTGGAGTGCAAAAAACGATGGATTTAGGCCCAGATCCTTGTACTGGGGTGAATGTAAGACATTGATCTACATTCTGTCCATCAAATTGTTTTTTGTAATTTTCTCCCTGATTGTACTGGGGTAGCTCAGACGTGGGTCCTAGAGCCTCCACACCACTGGAGTCAAGCTAGCCGGGCTGATGAGAGGTGTTACCTTGAAACCGGTCCGGTCCTCGGATGCTTGATTCCGGTCTGGGAAAGATATGGCTGTTGTAGTTCGGACTGGACTGTTCCCATGGGGCACAGGGTCAGAGCTGATTTGCATAAAGCCATTATCTAACCCAGGGTGGTGTGGAGTGCAAAAAACGATGGATTTAGGCCCAGATCCTTGTACTGGGGTGAATGTAAGACATTGATCTACATTCTGTCCATCAAATTGTTTTTTGTAATTTTCTCCCAACAAAGAAAGACAGACACACAGGAATAAAAGTGAATAAGGACGAAAAAGAAAGTTATTGATTCATTGTCTCATTTTCAGGGCTCGGTGTCACGGTCCACGAATAAGAATAAGGCTTCGTCATCATACTCTGCAAATTCAGGCAGGGTGAGCTCAGTGTCACCTGACAGAGAAGAAATTCCCTCATCTATGTTGCTGTCCACCTCGTCTTCATCCGGTGTGCTTTCTCGTACTCTGTAATCTTGTGGTATGAGGTGCTGATTCATCTTGATCATTGTTAACCTCTCCACATTTTTGGGCGAGAGGCGGCTCCGTTTGGAAGTTACAATGCCACCAGCAGCACTGAAAACACGTTCAGAAGACACGCTTGCGAGTGGGCAAGACAAGTAGTTTAAAGCCAGGTTGGAGAGCTGTGGCCACAATTCTTTTTTCCCATGCCAATACGCCAATGGGTCAGCATTAACATAGACCTCTGTTGAGTCATTCAGATAGTCCTTCACCATCGACTCAAGGTGCTCCTCCAAGGTTCCTCCACTTTGCTTAGCTGTTGCTGTGACCTTTTGAGAACCAAACCCAAGCCGAGCTAGCCAATCCTCTTCAGCCTCCAATGTTACTGTTGTGTCTGGTGGTGCAGATGATCCGGTTGCCGGTCTCTTTAACGGCTGAGAGGTCACTTGTGCAGCAGCCACAGGTGCAGAAGTGGATTGTTGTGACTGGGGATGGCCTGCTGATGCTGATGTATTGCCTTTTCCTTCAATTTTCTGCCGTTCTCTTTCAAACCTCTTGGCTGAGGAGGCTAGCCACTGTTTGTACTTTGTAACATCTTCATCAGCAAAAGGAAAGAATGCTTGGCCTGCCAGCGCCTTTTTGTAGCGTGGATCCAGAATAGTAGCACAAATGTAATGCTGGTTTGAGTGGATCATTTTAAGACGTTCATCACCTTGTAGGCGCTCTAATAATTTCTCCGCCAGAACAAAAGGGTCTTGGTTTTCTTAATCTTTTTGAAACACAGAACACACCTCCTTCAGTTGGTGCTCCCGCATGTACAACAATGGGATAGCTTTTCCCAAATTACAGTCCTCCTTGCTGACTGCACGCGTGAAGAACTCAAAAGGATGAAGCATGCGTGTCAGGCTTTTAACTATGTCCCATTGCGCCGCACCCATCCTCAGGTCCTCCTTCTGAGCTGTACCCTGTGTTAAGAAATAGTGATCGAGTACCGTATACTGCTCATACAGACGCTCAAGCATGTAGAAGGTTGAGTTCCAACGTGATGCCACCTCCTGGATGAGTGCTTTCACTGGCATTTGACGTTCATATAGCAGGCTCCTCAGATGCTTCTGGGCCTTAAAAGAATGGATGAAATGTTTGCACATTTTTCGGCAGGTGTCCACTACCCTGTACGCTGCACTGTCTTTATCACTCAATAATTTTTTGGCAACCAGGTTTATACAGTGCGCCAAACACGGCACTCTGAAATAGTCACCCAGCTCCATGGCCTTAACTACATTGGCGCCATTATCCGTGGAAACATAACCAACCTGGCGTTTTTTGGGGGACAGCCAGTCAAGGACCTTTGTGTTAAACACATCCAAAATGTTTTCTGCTGTGTGACGTTTCTCCAAACCAAACATGGCTAGTGTTGCATGTTTCCGAGCAGCTTTAAAAACTTGGTCCAGGTCAACACCTGCGTTTAGCTTTGCTTTAACCCCTGAAAAAGAGACCCAGTGTGCAGTGATGCACATGTAATCAGCGATATGCAAATCAGCTCTGACCCTGTTGCCCCATGGGAACAGTCCAGTCCGAACTACAAAAGCCATGTCCTTCCCAGAACGGAATCAAGCATCCGAGGACCGGACCGGTTTCGAGGTAACACCTCTCATCAGCCCGGCTAGCTTGACTCCAAGTGGTGTGGAGTGCCTGGGACCCACGTCTGGGCATCCCCAGCGCACTTAGGGCGGCAATTGCAAAAACAACAAGTGATGGACTGAATGTGGATCAATGTCACACACTCCCCCAGTCAAAAGATATGGGCCCAAATCCATCGTTTTTTTGCACTCCACACCACCATGGGTTAGACAATGGCGATATGCAAATCAGCTCTGACCCTTTTGCCCCATGGGAACAGTCCAGTCCGAACTACAAAAGCCATGTCCTTCCCAGAACGGAATCAAGCATCCGAGGACCGGACCAGTTTCGAGGTAACACCTCTCATCAGCCCGGCTAGCTTGACTCCAAGTGGTGTGGAGTGCCTGGGACCTACGTCTGGGCATCCCCAGCGCACTTAGGGCGGCAATTGCAAAAACAACAAGTGATGGACTGAATGTGGATCAATGTCACACACTCCCCCAGTCAAAAGATCTGGGCCCAAATCCATCGTTTTTTTGCACTCCACACCACCCTGGGTTAGACAATGGCGATATGCAAATCAGCTCTGACCACTGGAGTCAAGCTCGCCGGGCTGATGAGAGGTGTTACCTCGAAACCGGTCCGGTCCTCGGATGCTTGATTCCGGTCTGGGAAAGATATGGCTGTTGTAGTTCGGACTGGACTGTTCCCATGGGGCACAGGGTCAGAGCTGATTTGCATAAAGCCATTATCTGACCCAGGGTGGTGTGGAGTGCAAAAAACGATGGATTTAGGCCCAGATCCTTGTACTGGGGTGAATGTAAGACATTGATCTACATTCTGTCCATCAAATTGTTTTTTGTCATTTTCTCCCTGAGTGTACTGGGGTAGCTCAGTCGTGGGTCCCAGAGCCTCCACACCACTGGAGTCAAGCTAGCCGGGCTGATGAGAGGTGTTACCTCGAAACCGGTCCAGTCCTCGGATGCTTGATTCCGGTCTGGGAAAGATATGGCTGTTGTAGTTCGGACTGGACTGTTCCCATGGGGCACAGGGTCAGAGCTGATTTGCATAAAGCCATTATCCGACCCAGGGTGGTGTGGAGTGCAAAAAACGATGGATTTAGGCCCAGATCCTTGTACTGGGGTGAATGTAAGACATTGATCTACATTCTGTCCATCAAATTGTTTTTTGTAATTTTCTCCCTGATTGTACTGGGGTAGCTCAGACGTGGGTCCTAGAGCCTCCACACCACTGGAGTCAAGCTAGCCGGGCTGATGAGAGGTGTTACCTTGAAACCGGTCCGGTCCTCGGATGCTTGATTCCGGTCTGGGAAAGATATGGCTGTTGTAGTTCGGACTGGACTGTTCCCATGGGGCACAGGGTCAGAGCTGATTTGCATAAAGCCATTATCTAACCCAGGGTGGTGTGGAGTGCAAAAAACGATGGATTTAGGCCCAGATCCTTGTACTGGGGTGAATGTAAGACATTGATCTACATTCTGTCCATCAAATTGTTTTTTGTAATTTTCTCCCAACAAAGAAAGACAGACACACAGGAATAAAAGTGAATAAGGACGAAAAAGAAAGTTATTGATTCATTGTCTCATTTTCAGGGCTCGGTGTCACGGTCCACGAATAAGAATAAGGCTTCGTCATCATACTCTGCAAATTCAGGCAGGGTGAGCTCAGTGTCACCTGACAGAGAAGAAATTCCCTCATCTATGTTGCTGTCCACCTCGTCTTCATCCGGTGTGCTTTCTCGTACTCTGTAATCTGGTGGTATGAGGTGCTGATTCATCTTGATCATTGTTAACCTCTCCACATTTTTGGGCGAGAGGCGGCTCCGTTTGGAAGTTACAATGCCACCAGCAGCACTGAAAACACGTTCAGAAGACACGCTTGCGAGTGGGCAAGACAAGTAGTTTAAAGCCAGGTTGGAGAGCTGTGGCTACAATTCTTTTTTCCCATGCCAATACGCCAATGGGTCAGCATTAACATAGACCTCTGTTGAGTCATTCAGATAGTCCTTCACCATCGACTCAAGGTGCTCCTCCAAGGTTCCTCCACTTTGCTTAGCTGTTGCTGTGAACTTTTGAGAACCAAACCCAAGCCGAGCTAGCCAATCCTCTTCAGCCTCCTATGTTACTGTTGTGTCTGGTGGTGCAGATGATCCGGTTGCCGGTCTCTTTAACGGCTGAGAGGTCACTTGTGCAGCAGCCACAGGTGCAGATGTGGATTGTTGTGACTGGGGATGGCCTGCTGATGCTGATGTACTGCCTTTTTCTTCAATTTTCTGCCGTTCTCTTTCAAACCTCTTGGCTGAGGAGGCTAGCCACTGTTTGTACTTTGTAACATCTTCATCAGCAAAAGGAAAGAATGCTTGGCCTGCCAGCACCTTTTTGTAGCGTGGATCCAGAATAGTAGCACAAATGTAATGCTGGTTTGAGTGGATCATTTTAAGACGTTCATCACCTTGTAGGCGCTCTAATAATTTCTCCGCCAGAACAAAAGGGTCTTGGTTTTCTTAATCTTTTTGAAACACAGAACACACCTCCTTCAGTTGGTGCTCCCGCATGTACAACAATGGGATAGCTTTTCCCAAATTACAGTCCTCCTTGCTGACTGCACGCGTGAAGAACTCAAAAGGAGGAAGCATGCGTGTCAGGCTTTTAACTATGTCCCATTGCGCCGCACCCATCCTCAGGTCCTCCTTCTGAGCTGTACCCTGTGTTAAGAAATTGTGATCGAGTACCGTATACTGCTCATACAGACGCTCAAGCATGTAGAAGGTTGAGTTCCAACGTGATGCCACCTCCTGGATGAGTGCTTTCACTGGCATTTGACGTTCATATAGCAGGCTCCTCAGATGCTTCCGGGCCTTAAAAGAATGGCTGAAATGTTTGCACATTTTTCGGCAGGTGTCCACTACCCTGTACGCTGCACTGTCTTTATCACTCAATAATTTTTTGACAACCAGGTTTATACAGTGCGCCAAACACGGCACTCTGAAATAGTCACCCAGCTCCATGGCCTTAACTACATTGGCGCCATTATCCGTGGAAACATAACCAACCTGGCGTTTTTTTGGGGACAGCCAGTCAAGGACCTTTGTGTTAAACACATCCAAAATGTTTTCTGCTGTGTGACGTTTCTCCAAACCAAACATGGCTAGTGTTGCATGTTTCCGAGCAGCTTTAAAAACTTGGTCCGGGTCAACACCTGCGTTTAGCTTTGCTTTAACCCCTGAAAAAGAGACCCAGTGTGCAGTGATGCACATGTAATCAGCGATATTCAAATCAGCTCTGACCCTGTTGCCCCATGGGAACAGTCCAGTCCGAACTACAAAAGCCATGTCCTTCCCAGAACGGAATCAAGCATCCGAGGACCGGACCAGTTTCGAGGTAACACCTCTCATCAGCCCGGCTAGCTTGACTCCAAGTGGTGTGGAGTGCCTGGGACCCACGTCTGGGCATCCCCAGCGCACTTAGGGCGGCAATTGCAAAAACAACAAGTGATGGACTGAATGTGGATCAATGTCACACACCCCCCCAGTCAAAAGATCTGGGCCCAAATCCATCGTTTTTTTGCACTCCACACCACCCTGGGTTAGACAATGGCGATATGCAAATCAGCTCTGACCACTGGAGTCAAGCTAGCCGGGCTGATGAGAGGTGTTACCTCGAAACCGGTCCGGTCCTCGGATGCTTGATTCCGGTCTGGGAAAGATATGGCTGTTGTAGTTCGGACTGGACTGTTCCCATGGGGCACAGGGTCAGAGCTGATTTGCATAAAGCCATTATCTGACCCAGGGTGGTGTGGAGTGCAAAAAACGATGGATTTAGGCCCAGATCCTTGTACTGGGGTGAATGTAAGACATTGATCTACATTCTGTCCATCAAATTGTTTTTTGTCATTTTCTCCCTGAGTGTACTGGGGTAGCTCAGTCGTGGGTCCCAGAGCCTCCACACCACTGGAGTCAAGCTAGCCGGGCTGATGAGAGGTGTTACCTCGAAACCGGTCCAGTCCTCGGATGCTTGATTCCGGTCTGGGAAAGATATGGCTGTTGTAGTTCGGACTGGACTGTTCCCATGGGGCACAGGGTCAGAGCTGATTTGCATAAAGCCATTATCCGACCCAGGGTGGTGTGGAGTGCAAAAAACGATGGATTTAGACCCAGATCCTTGTACTGGGGTGAATGTAAGACATTGATCTACATTCTGTCCATCAAATTGTTTTTTGTAATTTTCTCCCTGATTGTACTGGGGTAGCTCAGACGTGGGTCCTAGAGCCTCCACACCACTGGAGTCAAGCTAGCCGGGCTGATGAGAGGTGTTACCTTGAAACCGGTCCGGTCCTCGGATGCTTGATTCCGGTCTGGGAAAGATATGGCTGTTGTAGTTCGGACTGGACTGTTCCCATGGGGCACAGGGTCAGAGCTGATTTGCATAAAGCCATTATCTAACCCAGGGTGGTGTGGAGTGCAAAAAACGATGGATTTAGGCCCAGATCCTTGTACTGGGGTGAATGTAAGACATTGATCTACATTCTGTCCATCAAATTGTTTTTTGTAATTTTCTCCCAACAAAGAAAGACAGACACACAGGAATAAAAGTGAATAAGGACGAAAAAGAAAGTTATTGATTCATTATCTCATTTTCAGGGCTCGGTGTCACGGTCCACGAATAAGAATAAGGCTTCGTCATCATACTCTGCAAATTCAGGCAGGGTGAGCTCAGTGTCACCTGACAGAGAAGAAATTCCCTCATCTATGTTGCTGTCCACCTCGTCTTCATCCGGTGTGCTTTCTCGTACTCTGTAATCTGGTGGTATGAGGTGCTGATTCATCTTGATCATTGTTAACCTCTCCACATTTTTGGGCGAGAGGCGGCTCCGTTTGGAAGTTACAATGCCACCAGCAGCACTGAAAACACGTTCAGAAGACACGCTTGCGAGTGGGCAAGACAAGTAGTTTAAAGCCAGGTTGGAGAGCTGTGGCCACAATTCTTTTTTCCCATGCCAATACGCCAATGGGTCAGCATTAACATAGACCTCTGTTGAGTCATTCAGATAGTCCTTCACCATCGACTCAAGGTGCTCCTCCAAGGTTCCTCCACTTTGCTTAGCTGTTGCTGTGACCTTTTGAGAACCAAACCCAAGCCGAGCTAGCCAATCCTCTTCAGCCTCCAATGTTACTGTTGTGTCTGGTGGTGCAGATGATCCGGTTGCCGGTCTCTTTAACGGCTGAGAGGTCACTTGTGCAGCAGCCACAGGTGCAGAAGTGGATTGTTGTGACTGGGGATGGCCTGCTGATGCTGATGTACTGCCTTTTCCTTCAATTTTCTGCCGTTCTCTTTCAAACCTCTTGGCTGAGGAGGCTAGCCACTGTTTGTACTTTGTAACATCTTCATCAGCAAAAGGAAAGAATGCTTGGCCTGCCAGCGCCTTTTTGTAGCGTGGATCCAGAATAGTAGCACAAATGTAATGCTGGTTTGAGTGGATCATTTTAAGACGTTCATCACCTTGTAGGCGCTCTAATAATTTCTCCGCCAGAACAAAAGGGTCTTGGTTTTCTTAATCTTTTTGAAACACAGAACACACCTCCTTCAGTTGGTGCTCCCGCATGTACAACAATGGGATAGCTTTTCCCAAATTACAGTCCTCCTTGCTGACTGCACGCGTGAAGAACTCAAAAGGATGAAGCATGCGTGTCAGGCTTTTAACTATGTCCCATTGCGCCGCACCCATCCTCAGGTCCTCCTTCTGAGCTGTACCCTGTGTTAAGAAATAGTGATCGAGTACCGTATACTGCTCATACAGACGCTCAAGCATGTAGAAGGTTGAGTTCCAACGTGATGCCACCTCCTGGATGAGTGCTTTCACTGGCATTTGACGTTCATATAGCAGGCTCCTCAGATGCTTCTGGGCCTTAAAAGAATGGATGAAATGTTTGCACATTTTTCGGCAGGTGTCCACTACCCTGTACGCTGCACTGTCTTTATCACTCAATAATTTTTTGACAACCAGGTTTATACAGTGCGCCAAACACGGCACTCTGAAATAGTCACCCAGCTCCATGGCCTTAACTACATTGGCGCCATTATCCGTGGAAACATAACCAACCTGGCGTTTTTTTGGGGACAGCCAGTCAAGGACCTTTGTGTTAAACACATCCAAAATGTTTTCTGCTGTGTGACGTTTCTCCAAACCAAACATGGCTAGTGTTGCATGTTTCCGAGCAGCTTTAAAAACTTGGTCCAGGTCAACACCTGCGTTTAGCTTTGCTTTAACCCCTGAAAAAGAGACCCAGTGTGCAGTGATGCACATGTAATCAGCGATATGCAAATCAGCTCTGACCCTGTTGCCCCATGGGAACAGTCCAGTCCGAACTACAAAAGCCATGTCCTTCCCAGAACGGAATCAAGCATCCGAGGACCGGACCGGTTTCGAGGTAACACCTCTCATCAGCCCGGCTAGCTTGACTCCAAGTGGTGTGGAGTGCCTGGGACCCACGTCTGGGCATCCCCAGCGCACTTAGGGCGGCAATTGCAAAAACAACAAGTGATGGACTGAATGTGGATCAATGTCACACACTCCCCCAGTCAAAAGATATGGGCCCAAATCCATCGTTTTTTTGCACTCCACACCACCCTGGGTTAGACAATGGCGATATGCAAATCAGCTCTGACCCTGTTGCCCCATGGGAACAGTCCAGTCCGAACTACAAAAGCCATGTCCTTCCCAGAACGGAATCAAGCATCCGAGGACCGGACCAGTTTCGAGGTAACACCTCTCATCAGCCCGGCTAGCTTGACTCCAAGTGGTGTGGAGTGCCTGGGACCCACGTCTGGGCATCCCCAGCGCACTTAGGGCGGCAATTGCAAAAACAACAAGTGATGGACTGAATGTGGATCAATGTCACACACTCCCCCAGTCAAAAGATCTGGGCCCAAATCCATCGTTTTTTTGCACTCCACACCACCCTGGGTTAGACAATGGCGATATGCAAATCAGCTCTGACCACTGGAGTCAAGCTCGCCGGGCTGATGAGAGGTGTTACCTCGAAACCGGTCCGGTCCTCGGATGCTTGATTCCGGTCTGGGAAAGATATGGCTGTTGTAGTTCGGACTGGACTGTTCCCATGGGGCACAGGGTCAGAGCTGATTTGCATAAAGCCATTATCTGACCCAGGGTGGTGTGGAGTGCAAAAAACGATGGATTTAGGCCCAGATCCTTGTACTGGGGTGAATGTAAGACATTGATCTACATTCTGTCCATCAAATTGTTTTTTGTCATTTTCTCCCTGAGTGTACTGGGGTAGCTCAGTCGTGGGTCCCAGAGCCTCCACACCACTGGAGTCAAGCTAGCCGGGCTGATGAGAGGTGTTACCTCGAAACCGGTCCAGTCCTCGGATGCTTGATTCCGGTCTGGGAAAGATATGGCTGTTGTAGTTCGGACTGGACTGTTCCCATGGGGCACAGGGTCAGAGCTGATTTGCATAAAGCCATTATCCGACCCAGGGTGGTGTGGAGTGCAAAAAACGATGGATTTAGGCCCAGATCCTTGTACTGGGGTGAATGTAAGACATTGATCTACATTCTGTCCATCAAATTGTTTTTTGTAATTTTCTCCCTGATTGTACTGGGGTAGCTCAGACGTGGGTCCTAGAGCCTCCACACCACTGGAGTCAAGCTAGCCGGGCTGATGAGAGGTGTTACCTTGAAACCGGTCCGGTCCTCGGATGCTTGATTCCGGTCTGGGAAAGATATGGCTGTTGTAGTTCGGACTGGACTGTTCCCATGGGGCACAGGGTCAGAGCTGATTTGCATAAAGCCATTATCTAACCCAGGGTGGTGTGGAGTGCAAATAACGATGGATTTAGGCCCAGATCCTTGTACTGGGGTGAATGTAAGACATTGATCTACATTCTGTCCATCAAATTGTTTTTTGTAATTTTCTCCCAACAAAGAAAGACAGACACACAGGAATAAAAGTGAATAAGGACGAAAAAGAAAGTTATTGATTCATTGTCTCATTTTCAGGGCTCGGTGTCACGGTCCACGAATAAGAATAAGGCTTCGTCATCATACTCTGCAAATTCAGGCAGGGTGAGCTCAGTGTCACCTGACAGAGAAGAAATTCCCTCATCTATGTTGCTGTCCACCTCGTCTTCATCCGGTGTGCTTTCTCGTACTCTGTAATCTGGTGGTATGAGGTGCTGATTCATCTTGATCATTGTTAACCTCTCCACATTTTTGGGCGAGAGGCGGCTCCGTTTGGAAGTTACAATGCCACCAGCAGCACTGAAAACACGTTCAGAAGACACGCTTGCGAGTGGGCAAGACAAGTAGTTTAAAGCCAGGTTGGAGTGCTGTGGCTACAATTCTTTTTTCCCATGCCAATACGCCAATGGGTCAGCATTAACATAGACCTCTGTTGAGTCATTCACATAGTCCTTCACCATCGACTCAAGGTGCTCCTCCAAGGTTCCTCCACTTTGCTTAGCTGTTGCTGTGACCTTTTGAGAACCAAACCCAAGCCGAGCTAGCCAATCCTCTTCAGCCTCCTATGTTACTGTTGTGTCTGGTGGTGCAGATGATCCGGTTGCCGGTCTCTTTAACGGCTGAGAGGTCACTTGTGCAGCAGCCACAGGTGCAGATGTGGATTGTTGTGACTGGGGATGGCCTGCTGATGCTGATGTACTGCCTTTTTCTTCAATTTTCTGCCGTTCTCTTTCAAACCTCTTGGCTGAGGAGGCTAGCCACTGTTTGTACTTTGTAACATCTTCATCAGCAAAAGGAAAGAATGCTTGGCCTGCCAGCACCTTTTTGTAGCGTGGATCCAGAATAGTAGCACAAATGTAATGCTGGTTTGAGTGGATCATTTTAAGACGTTCATCACCTTGTAGGCACTCTAATAATTTCTCCGCCAGAACAAAAGGGTCTTGGTTTTCTTAATCTTTTTGAAACACAGAACACACCTCCTTCAGTTGGTGCTCCCGCATGTACAACAATGGGATAGCTTTTCCCAAATTACAGTCCTCCTTGCTGACTGCACGCGTGAAGAACTCAAAAGGAGGAAGCATGCGTGTCAGGCTTTTAACTATGTCCCATTGCGCCGCACCCATCCTCAGGTCCTCCTTCTGAGCTGTACCCTGTGTTAAGAAATTGTGATCGAGTACCGTATACTGCTCATACAGACGCTCAAGCATGTAGAAGGTTGAGTTCCAACGTGATGCCACCTCCTGGATGAGTGCTTTCACTGGCATTTGACGTTCATATAGCAGGCTCCTCAGATGCTTCCGGGCCTTAAAAGAATGGCTGAAATGTTTGCACATTTTTCGGCAGGTGTCCACTACCCTGTACGCTGCACTGTCTTTATCACTCAATAATTTTTTGACAACCAGGTTTATACAGTGCGCCAAACACGGCACTCTGAAATAGTCACCCAGCTCCATGGCCTTAACTACATTGGCGCCATTATCCGTGGAAACATAACCAACCTGGCGTTTTTTTGGGGACAGCCAGTCAAGGACCTTTGTGTTAAACACATCCAAAATGTTTTCTGCTGTGTGACGTTTCTCCAAACCAAACATGGCTAGTGTTGCATGTTTCCGAGCAGCTTTAAAAACTTGGTCCGGGTCAACACCTGCGTTTAGCTTTGCTTTAACCCCTGAAAAAGAGACCCAGTGTGCAGTGATGCACATGTAATCAGCGATATTCAAATCAGCTCTGACCCTGTTGCCCCATGGGAACAGTCCAGTCCGAACTACAAAAGCCATGTCCTTCCCAGAACGGAATCAAGCATCCGAGGACCGGACCAGTTTCGAGGTAACACCTCTCATCAGCCCGGCTAGCTTGACTCCAAGTGGTGTGGAGTGCCTGGGACCCACGTCTGGGCATCCCCAGCGCACTTAGGGCGGCAATTGCAAAAACAACAAGTGATGGACTGAATGTGGATCAATGTCACACACTCCCCCAGTCAAAAGATCTGGGCCCAAATCCATCGTTTTTTTGCACTCCACACCACCCTGGGTTAGACAATGGCGATATGCAAATCAGCTCTGACCCTGTTGCCCCATGGGAACAGTCCAGTCCGAACTACAAAAGCCATGTCCTTCCCAGAACGGAATCAAGCATCCGAGGACCGGACCGGTTTCGAGGTAACACCTCTCATCAGCCCGGCTAGCTTGACTCCAAGTGGTGTGGAGTGCCTGGGACCCACGTCTGGGCATCCCCAGCGCACTTAGGGCGGCAATTGCAAAAACAACAAGTGATGGACTGAATGTGGATCAATGTCACACACTCCCCCAGTCAAAGATCTGGGCCCAAATCCATCGTTTTTTTGCACTCCACACCACCCTGGGTTAGACAATGGCGATATGCAAATCAGCTCTGACCCTGTTGTCCCATGGGAACAGTCCAGTCCGAACTACAAAAGCCATGTCCTTCCCAGAACGGAATCAAGCATCCGAGGACTGGACCGGTTTCGAGGTAACACCTCTCATCAGCCCGGCTAGCTTGACTCCAAGTGGTGTGGAGTGCCTGGGACCCACGTCTGGGCATCCCCAGCGCACTTAGGGCGGCAATTGCAAAAACAACAAGTGATGGACTGAATGTGGATCAATGTCACACACTCCCCCAGTCAAAAGATCTGGGCCCAAATCCATCGTTTTTTTGCACTCCACACCACCCTGGGTTAGACAATGGCGATATGCAAATCAGCTCTAACCCTGTTGCCCCATGGGAACAGTCCAGTCCGAACTACAAAAGCCATGTCCTTCCCAGAACGGAATCAAGCATCCGAGGACCGGACCGGTTTCGAGGTAACACCTCTCATCAGCCCGGCTAGCTTGACTCCAAGTGGTGTGGAGTGCCTGGGACACACGTCTGGCAATTGCAAAAACAACAAGTGATGGACTGAATGTGGATCAATGTCACACACTCCCCCAGTCAAAAGATCTGGGCCCACATCCATCGTTTTTTTGCACTCCACACCACCCTGGGTTAGACAATGGCGATATGCAAATCAGCTCCGACCCTGTTGCCCCATGGGAACAGTCCAGTCCGAACTACAAAAGCCATGTCCTTCCCAGAACGGAATCAAGCATCCGAGGACCGGACCGGTTTCGAGGTAACACCTCTCATCAGCCCGGCTAGCTTGACTCCAATTGGTGTGGAGTGCCTGGGACCCACGTCTGGGCATCCCCAGCGCACTTAGGGCGGCAATTGCAAAAACAACAAGTGATTGACTGAATGTGGATCAATGTCACACACTCCCCCAGTCAAAAGATCTGGGCCCAAATCCATCGTTTTTTTGCACTCCACACCACCCTGGGTTAGACAATGGCGATATGCAAATCAGCTCTGACCCTGTTGCCCCATGGGAACAGTCCAGTCCGAACTACAAAAGCCATGTCCTTCCCAGAACGGAATCAAGCATCCGAGGACCGGACCGGTTTCGAGGTAACACCTCTCATCAGCCCGGCTAGCTTGACTCCAAGTGGTGTGGAGTGCCTGGGACCCACGTCTGGGCATCCCCAGCGCACTTAGGGCGGCAATTGCAAAAACAACAAGTGATGGACTGAATGTGGATCAATGTCACACACTCCCCCAGTCAAAAGATCTGGGCCCAAATCCATCGTTTTTTTGCACTCCACGCCACCCTGGGTTAGACAATGGCGAAATGCAAATCAGCTCTGACCACTGGAGTCAAGCTAGCCGGGCTGATGAGAGGTGGTACCTCGAAACCGGTCCGGTCCTCGGATGCTTGATTCCGGTCTGGGAAAGATATGGCTGTTGTAGTTCGGACTGGACTGTTCCCATGGGGCACAGGGTCAGAGCTGATTTGCATAAAGCCATTATCTGACCCAGGGTGGTGTGGAGTGCCAAAAACGATGGATTTAGGCCCAGATCCTTGCACTGGGGTGAATGTAAGACATGGATCTACATTCTGTCCATCAAATTGTTTTTTGTAATTTTCTCCCTGAGTGTACTGGGGTAGCTCAGACGTGGGTCCCAGAGCCCCAACACCACTGGAGTCAAGCTAGCCGGGCTGATGAGAGGTGTTACCTCGAAACCGGTCCGGTCCTCGGATGCTTGATTCCGGTCTGGGAAAGATATGGCTGTTGTAGTTTGGACTGGACTGTTCCCATGGGGCACAGGGTCAGAGCTGATTTGCATAAAGCCATTATCCGACCCAGGGTGGTGTGGAGTGCAAAAAACGATGGATTTAGGCCCAGATCCTTGTACTGGGGTGAATGTAAGACATTGATCTACATTCTGTCCATCAAATTGTTTTTTGTAATTTTCTCCCTGAGTGTACTGGGGTAGCTCAGACGTGGGTCCCAGAGCCTCCACACCACTGGAGTCAAGCTAGCCGGGCTGATGAGAGGTGTTACCTTGAAACCGGTCCGGTCCTCGGATGCTTGATTCCGGTCTGGGAAAGATATGGCTGTTGTAGTTCGGACTGGACTGTTCCCATGGGGCACAGGGTCAGAGCTGATTTGCATAAAGCCATTATCTGACCCAGGGTGGTGTGGAGTGCAAAAAACGATGGATTTAGGCCCAGATCCTTGTACTGGGGTGAATGTAAGACATTGATCTACATTCTGTCCATCAAATTATTTTTTGTAATTTTCTCCCAACAAAGAAAGACAGACACACAGGAATAAAAGTGAATAAGGACGAAAAAGAAAGTTAATGATTCATTGTCTCATTTTCAGGGCTCGGTGTCACGGTCCACGAATAAGAATAAGGCTTCGTCATCATACTCTGCGAATTCAGGCAGGGTTAGCTCAGTGTCACCTGACAGAGAAGAAATTCCCTCATCTATGTTGCTGTCCACCTCGTCTTCATCCGGTGTGCTTTCTCGTACTCTGTAATCTGGTCGTATGAGGTGCTGATTCATCTTGATCATTGTTAACCTCTACACATTTTTGGGCGAGAGGCGGCTCCGTTTGGAAGTTACAATGCCACCAGCAGCACTGAAAACACGTTCAGAAGGCACGCTTGCGAGTGGGCAAGACAAGTAGTTTAAAGCCAAGTTGGAGAGCTGTGGCCACAATTCTTTTTTCCCATGCCAATACGCCAATGGGTCAGCATTAACATAGACCTCTGTTGAGTCATTCAGATAGTCCTTCACCATCGACTCAAGGTGCTCCTCCAAGGTTCCTCCACTTTGCTTAGCTGTTGCTGTGACCTTTTGAGAACCAAACCCAAGCCGAGCTAGCCAATCCTCTTCAGCCTCCAATGTTACTGTTGTGTCTGGTGGTGCAGATGATCCGGTTGCCGGTCTCTTTAACGGCTGAGAGGTCACTTGTGCAGCAGCCACAGGTGCAGAAGTGGATTGTTGTGACTGGGGATGGCCTGCTGATGCTGATGTACTGCCTTTTCCTTCAATTTTCTGCCGTTCTCTTTCAAACCTCTTGGCTGAGGAGGCTAGCCACTGTTTGTACTTTGTAACATCTTCATCAGCAAAAGGAAAGAATGCTTGGCCTGCCAGCGCCTTTTTGTAGCGTGGATCCAGAATAGTAGCACAAATGTAATGCTGGTTTGAGTGGATCATTTTAAGACGTTCATCACCTTGTAGGCGCTCTAATAATTTCTCCGCCAGAACACAAGGGTCTTGGTTTTCTTAATCTTTTTGAAACACAGAACACACCTCCTTCAGTTGGTGCTCCCGCATGTACAACAATGGGATAGCTTTTCCCAAATTACAGTCCTCCTTGCTGACTGCACGCGTGAAGAACTCAAAAGGACGAAGCATGCGTGTCAGGCTTTTAACTATGTCCCATTGCGCCGCACCCATCCTCAGGTCCTCCTTCTGAGCTGTACCCTGTGTTAAGAAATAGTGATCGAGTACCGTATACTGCTCATACAGACGCTCAAGCATGTAGAAGGTTGAGTTCCAACGTGATGCCACCTCCTGGATGAGTGCTTTCACTGGCATTTGACGTTCATATAGCAGGCTCCTCAGATGCTTCCGGGCCTTAAAAGAATGGCTGAAATGTTTGCACATTTTTCGGCAGGTGTCCACTACCCTGTACGCTGCACTGTCTTTATCACTCAATAATTTTTTGACAACCAGGTTTATACAGTGCGCCAAACACGGCACTCTGAAATAGTCACCCAGCTCCATGGCCTTAACTACATTGGCGCCATTATCCGTGGAAACATAACCAACCTGGCGTTTTTTTGTGGACTGCCAGTCAAGGACCTTTGTGTTAAACACATCCAAAATGTTTTCTGCTGTGTGACGTTTCTCCAAACCAAACATGGCTAGTGTTGCATGTTTCCGAGCAGCTTTAAAAACTTGGTCCAGGTCAACACCTGCGTTTAGCTTTGCTTTAACCCCTGAAAAAGAGACCCAGTGTGCAGTGATGCACATGTAATCAGCGATATGCAAATCAGCTCTGACCCTGTTGCCCCATGGGAACAGTCCAGTCCGAACTACAAAAGCCATGTCCTTCCCAGAACGGAATCAAGCATCCGAGGACCGGCCCGGTTTCGAGGTAACACCTCTCATCAGCCCGGCTAGCTTGACTCCAAGTGGTGTGGAGTGCCTGGGACCCACGTCTGGGCATCCCCAGCGCACTTAGGGCGGCAATTGCAAAAACAACAAGTGATGGACTGAATGTGGATCAATGTCACACACTCCCCCAGTCAAAAGATATGGGCCCAAATCCATCGTTTTTTTGCACTCCACACCACCCTGGGTTAGACAATGGCGATATGCAAATCAGCTCTGACCCTGTTGCCCCATGGGAACAGTCCAGTCCGAACTACAAAAGCCATGTCCTTCCCAGAACGGAATCAAGCATCCGAGGACCGGACCAGTTTCGAGGTAACACCTCTCATCAGCCCGGCTAGCTTGACTCCACGTGGTGTGGAGTGCCTGGGACCCACGTCTGGGCATCCCCAGCGCACTTAGGGCGGCAATTGCAAAAACAACAAGTGATGGACTGAATGTGGATCAATGTCACACACTCCCCCAGTCAAAAGATCTGGGCCCAAATCCATCGTTTTTTTGCACTCCACACCACCCTGGGTTAGACAATGGCGATATGCAAATCAGCTCTGACCACTGGAGTCAAGCTAGCCGGGCTGATGAGAGGTGTTACCTCAAAACCGGTCCGGTCCTCGGATGCTTGATTCCGGTCTGGGAAAGATATGGCTGTTGTAGTTCGGACTGGACTGTTCCCATGGGGCACAGGGTCAGAGCTGATTTGCATAAAGCCATTATCTGACCCAGGGTGGTGTGGAGTGCAAAAAACGATGGATTTAGGCCCAGATCCTTGTACTGGGGTGAATGTAAGACATTGATCTACATTCTGTCCATCAAATAGTTTTTTGTCATTTTCTCCCTGAGTGTACTGGGGTAGCTCAGACGTGTGTCCCAGAGCCTCCACACCACTGGAGTCAAGCTAGCCGGGCTGATGAGAGGTGTTACCTCGAAACCGGTCCAGTCCTCGGATGCTTTATTCCGGTCTGGGAAAGATATGGCTGTTGTAGTTCGGACTGGACTGTTCCCATGGGGCACAGGGTCAGAGCTGATTTGCATAAAGCCATTATACGACCCAGGGTGGTGTGGAGTGCAAAAAACGATGGATTTAGGCCCAGATCCTTGTACTGGGGTGAATGTAAGACATTGATCTACATTCTGTCCATCAAATTGTTTTTTGTAATTTTCTCCCTGATTGTACTGGGGTAGCTCAGACGTGGGTCCTAGAGCCTCCACACCACTGGAGTCAAGCTAGCCGGGCTGATGAGAGGTGTTACCTTGAAACCGGTCCGGTCCTCGGATGCTTGATTCCGGTCTGGGAAAGATATGGCTGTTGTAGTTCGGACTGGACTGTTCCCATGGGGCACAGGGTCAGAGCTGATTTGCATAAAGCCATTATCTGACCCAGGGTGGTGTGGAGTGCAAAAAACGATGGATTTAGGCCCAGATCCTTGTACTGGGGTGAATGTAAGACATTGATCTACATTCTGTCCATCAAATTGTTTTTTGTAATTTTCTCCCAACAAAGAAAGACAGACACATAGGAATAAAAGTGAATAAGGACGAAAAAGAAAGTTATTGATTCATTGTCTCATTTTCAGGGCTCGGTGTCACGATCCACGAATAAGAATAAGGCTTCGTCATCATACTCTGCAAATTCAGGCAGGGTGAGCTCAGTGTCACCTGACAGCGAAGAAATTCCCTCATCTATGTTGCTGTCCACCTCGTCTTCATCCGGTGTGCTTTCTCGTACTCTGTAATCTGGTGGTATGAGGTGCTGATTCATCTTGATCATTGTTAACCTCTCCACATTTTTGGGCGAGAGGCGGCTCCGTTTGGAAGTTACAATGCCACCAGCAGCACTGAAAACACATTCAGATGACACGCTTGCGAGTGGGCAAGACAAGTAGTTTAAAGCCAGGTTGGAGAGCTGTGGCCACAATTCTTTTTTCCCATGCCAATACGCCAATGGGTCAGCATTAACATAGACCTCTGTTGAGTCATTCAGATAGTCCTTCACCATCGACTCAAGGTGCTCCTCCAATGTTCCTCCACTTTGCTTAGCTGTTGCTGTGACCTTTTGAGAACCAAACCCAAGCCGAGCTAGCCAATCCTCTTCAGCCTCCAATGTTACTGTTGTGTCTGGTGGTGCAGATGATCCGGTTGCCGGTCTCTTTAACGGCTGAGAGGTCACTTGTGCAGCAGCCACAGGTGCAGATGTGGATTGTTGTGACTGGGGATGGCCTGCTGATGCTGATGTACTGCCTTTTTCTTCAATTTTCTGCCGTTCTCTTTCAAACCTCTTGGCTGAGGAGGCTAGCCACTGTTTGTACTTTGTAACACCTTTATCAGCAAAAGGAAAGAATGCTTGGCCTGCCAGCGCCTTTTTGTAGCGTGGATCCAGAATAGTAGCACAAATGTAATGCTGGTTTGAGTGGATCATTTTAAGACGTTCATCACCTTGTAGGCGCTCTAATAATTTCTCCGCCAGAACAAAAGGGTCTTAGTTTTCTTAATCTTTTTGAAACACAGAACACACCTCCTTCAGTTGGTGCTCCCGCATGTACAACAATGGGATAGCTTTTCCCAAATTACAGTCCTCCTTGCTGACTGCACGCGTGAAGAACTCAAAAGGACGAAGCATGCGTGTCAGGCTTTTAACTATGTCCCATTGCGCCGCACCCATCCTCAGGTCCTCCTTCTGAGCTGTACCCTGTGTTAAGAAATTGTGATCGAGTACCGTATACTGCTCATACAGACGCTCAAGCATGTAGAAGGTTGAGTTCCAACGTGATGCCACCTCCTGGATGAGTGCTTTCACTGGCATTTGACGTTCATATAGCAGGCTCCTCAGATGCTTCCGGGCCTTAAAAGAATGGCTGAAATGTTTGCACATTTTTCGGCAGGTGTCCACTACCCAGTACGCTGCACTGTCTTTATCACTCAATAATTTTTTGACAACCAGGTTTATACAGTGCGCCAAACACGGCACTCTGAAATAGTCACCCAGCTCCATGGCCTTAACTACATTGGCGCCATTATCCGTGGAAACATAACCAACCTGGCGTTTTTTGGGGGACAGCCAGTCAAGGACCTTTGTGTTAAACACATCCAAAATGTTTTCTGCTGTGTGACGTTTCTCCAAACCAAACATGGCTAGTGTTGCATGTTTCCGAGCAGCTTTAAAAACTTGGTCCGGGTCAACACCTGCGTTTAGCTTTGCTTTAACCCCTGAAAAAGAGACCCAGTGTGCAGTGATGCACATGTAATCAGCGATATTCAAATCAGCTCTGACCCTGTTGCCCCATGGGAACAGTCCAGTCCGAACTACAAAAGCCATGTCCTTCCCAGAACGGAATCAAGCATCCGAGGACCGGACCGGTTTCGAGGTAACACCTCTCATCAGCCCGGCTAGCTTGACTCCAAGTGGTGTGGAGTGCCTGGGACCCACGTCTGGGCATCCCCAGCACACTTAGGGCGGCAATTGCAAAAACAACAAGTGATGGACTGAATGTGGATCAATGTCACACACTCCCCCAGTCAAAAGATCTGGGCCCAAAACCATCGTTTTTTTGCACTCCACACCACCCTGGGTTAGACAATGGCGATATGCAAATCAGCTCTGACCCTGGTGCCCCATGGGAACAGTCCAGTCCGAACTACAAAAGCCATGTCCTTCCCAGAACGGAATCAAGCATCCGAGGACCGGACCGGTTTCGAGGTAACACCTCTCATCAGCCCGGCTAGCTTGACTCCAAGTGGTGTGGAGTGCCTGGGACCCACGTCTGGGCATCCCCAGCGCACTTAGGGCGGCAATTGCAAAAACAACAAGTGATGGACTGAATGTGGATCAATGTCACACACTCCCCCAGTCAAAGATCTGGGCCCAAATCCATCGTTTTTTGCACTCCACACCACCCTGGGTTAGACAATGGCGATATGCAAATCAGCTCTGACCCTGTTGCCCCATGGGAACAGTCCAGTCCGAACTACAAAAGCCATGTCCTTCCCAGAACGGAATCAAGCATCCGAGGACCGGACCGGTTTCGAGGTAACACCTCTCATCAGCCCGGCTAGCTTGACTCCAAGTGGTGTGGAGTGCCTGGGACCCACGTCTGGGCATCCCCAGCGCACTTAGGGCGGCAATTGCAAAAACAACAAGTGATGGACTGAATGTGGATCAATGTCACACACTCCCCCAGTCAAAAGATCTGGGCCCAAATCCATCGTTTTTTTGCACTCCACACCACCCTGGGTTAGACAATGGCGATATGCAAATCAGCTCTGACCCTGTTGCCCCATGGGAACAGTCCAGTCCGAACTACAAAAGCCATGTCCTTCCCAGAACGGAATCAAGCATCCGAGGACCGGACCGGTTTCGAGGTAACACCTCTCATCAGCCCGGCTAGCTTGACTCCAAGTGGTGTGGAGTGCCTGGGACACACGTCTGGCAATTGCAAAAACAACAAGTGATGGACTGAATGTGGATCAATGTCACACACTCCCCCAGTCAAAAGATCTGGGCCCACAACCATCGTTTTTTTGCACTCCACACCACCCTGGGTTAGACAATGGCGATATGCAAATCAGCTCTGACCCTGTTGCCCCATGGGAACAGTCCAGTCCGAACTACAAAAGCCATGTCCTTCCCAGAACGGAATCAAGCATCCGAGGACCGGACCGGTTTCGAGGTAACACCTCTCATCAGCCCGGCTAGCTTGACTCCAATTGGTGTGGAGTGCCTGGAACCCACGTCTGGGCATCCCCAGCGCACTTAGGGCGGCAATTGCAAAAACAACAAGTGATGGACTGAATGTGGATCAATGTCACACACTCCCCCAGTCAAAAGATCTGGGCCCAGATCCATCGTTTTTTGCACTCCACACCACCCTGGGTTAGACAATGGCGATATGCAAATCAGCTCTGACCCTGTTGCCCCATGGGAACAGTCCAGTCCGAACTACAAAAGCCATGTCCTTCCCAGAACGGAATCAAGCATCCGAGGACCGGACCGGTTTCGAGGTAACACCTCTCATCAGCCCGGCTAGCTTGACTCCAATTGGTGTGGAGTGCCTGGGACCCACGTCTGGGCATCCCCAGCGCACTTAGGGCGGCAATTGCAAAAACAACAAGTGATGGACTGAATGTGGATCAATGTCACACACTCCCCCAGTCAAAAGATCTGGGCCCAAATCCATCGTTTTTTGCACTCCACACCACCCTGGGTTAGACAATGGCGATATGCAAATCAGCTCTGACCCTATTGCCCCATGGGAACAGTCCAGTCCGAACTACAAAAGCCATGTCCTTCCCAGAACGGAATCAAGCATCCGAGGACCGGACCGGTTTCGAGGTAACACCTCTCATCAGCCCGGCTAGCTTGACTCCAAGTGGTGTGGAGTGCCTGGGACCCACGTCTGGGCATCCCCAGCGCACTTAGGGCGGCAATTGCAAAAACAACAAGTGATGGACTGAATGTGGATCAATGTCACACACTCCCCCAGTCAAAAGATCTGGGCCCAAATCCATCATTTTTTTGCACTCCACACCACCCTGGGTTAGACAATGGCGAAATGCAAATCAGCTCTGACCACTGGAGTCAAGCTAGCCGGGCTGATGAGAGGTGTTACCTCGAAACCGGTTCGGTCCTCGGATGCTTGATTCCGGTCTGGGAAAGATATGGCTGTTGTAGTTCGGACTGGACTGTTCCCATGGGGCACAGGGTCAGAGCTGATTTGCATAAAGCCATTATCTGACCCAGGGTGGTGTGGAGTGCCAAAAACGATGGATTTAGGCCCAGATCCTTGCACTGGGGTGAATGTAAGACATTGATCTACATTCTGTCCATCAAATTGTTTTTTGTAATTTTCTCCCTGAGTGTACTGGGGTAGCTCAGACGTGGGTCCCAGAGCCTCCACACCACTGGAGTCAAGCTAGCCGGGCTGATGAGAGGTGTTACCTCGAAACCGGTCCGGTCCTCGGATGCTTGATTCCGGTCTGGGAAAGATATGGCTGTTGTAGTTCGGACTGGACTGTTCCCATGGGGCACAGGGTCAGAGCTGATTTGCATAAAGCCATTATCCGACCCAGGGTGGTGTGGAGTGCAAAAAACGATGGATTTAGGCCCAGATCCTTGTACTGGGGTGAATGTAAGACATTGATCTACATTCTGTCCATCAAATTGTTTTTTGTAATTTTCTCCCTGAGTGTACTGGGGTAGCTCAGACGTGGGTCCCAGAGCCTCCACACCACTGGAGTCAAGCTAGCCGGGCTGATGAGAGGTGTTACCTCGAAACCGGTCCGGTCCTCGGATGCTTGATTCCGGTCTGGGAAAGATATGGCTGTTGTAGTTCGGACTGGACTGTTCCCATGGGGCACAGGGTCAGAGCTGATTTGCATAAAGCCATTATCTGACCCAGGGTGGTGTGGAGTGCAAAAAACGATGGATTTAGGCCCAGATCCTTGTACTGGGGTGAATGTAAGACATTGATCTACATTCTGTCCATCAAATTGTTTTTTGTAATTTTCTCCCAACAAAGAAAGACAGACACACAGGAATAAAAGTGAATAAGGACGAAAAAGAAAGTTATTGATTCATTGTCTCATTTTCAGGGCTCGGTGTCACGGTCCAGGAATAAGAATAAGGCTTCGTCATCATACTCTGCGAATTCAGGCAGGGTGAGCTCAGTATCACCTGACAGAGAAGAAATTCCCTCATCTATGTTGCTGTCCACCTCGTCTTCATCCGGTGTGCTTTCTCGTACTCTGTAATCTGGTGGTATGAGGTGCTGATTCATCTTGATCATTGTTAACCTCTCCACATTTTTGGGCGAGAGGCCGCTCCGTTTGGAAGTTACAATGCCACCAGCAGCACTGAAAACACGTTCAGAAGGCACGCTTGCGAGTGGGCAAGACAAGTAGTTTAAAGCCAGGTTGGAGAGCTGTGGCCACAATTCTTTTTTCCCATGCCAATACGCCAATGGGTCAGCATTAACATAGACCTCTGTTGAGTCATTCAGATAGTCCTTCACCATCGACTCAAGGTGCTCCTCCAAGGTTCCTCCACTTTGCTTAGCTGTTGCTGTGACCTTTTGAGAACCAAACCCAAGCCGAGCTAGCCAATCCTCTTCAGCCTCCAATGTTACTGTTGTGTCTGGTGGTGCAGATGATCCGGTTGCCGGTCTCTTTAACGGCTGAGAGGTCACTTGTGCAGCAGCCACAGGTGCAGAAGTGGATTGTTGTGACTGGGGATGGCCTGCTGATGCTGATGTACTGCCTTTTCCTTCAATTTTCTGCCGTTCTCTTTCAAACCTCTTGGCTGAGGAGGCTAGCCACTGTTTGTACTTTGTAACATCTTCATCAGCAAAAGGAAAGAATGCTTGGCCTGCAAGCGCCTTTTTGTAGCGTGGATCCAGAATAGTAGCACAAATGTAATGCTGGTTTGAGTGGATCATTTTAAGATGTTCATCACCTTGTAGGCGCTCTAATAATTTCTCCGCCAGAACAAAAGGGTCTTGGTTTTCTTAATCTTTTTGAAACACAGAACACACCTCCTTCAGTTGGTGCTCCCGCATGTACAACAATGGGATAGCTTTTCCCAAATTACAGTCCTCCTTGCTGACTGCACGCGTGAAGAACTCAAAAGGACGAAGCATGCGTGTTAGGCTTTTAACTATGTCCCATTGCGCCGCACCCATCCTCAGGTCCTCCTTCTGAGCTGTACCCTGTGTTAAGAAATAGTGATCGAGTACCGTATACTGCTCATACAGACGCTCAAGCATGTAGAAGGTTGAGTTCCAACGTGATGCCACCTCCTGGATGAGTGCTTTCACTGGCATTTGACGTTCATATAGCAGGCTCCTCAGATGCTTCCGGTCCTTAAAAGAATGGCTGAAATGTTTGCACATTTTTCGGCAGGTGTCCACTACCCTGTACGCTGCACTGTCTTTATCACTCAATAATTTTTTGACAACCAGGTTTATACAGTGCGCCAAACACGGCACTCTGAAATAGTCACCCAGCTCCATGGCCTTAACTACATTGGCGCCATTATCCGTGGAAACATAACCAACCTGGCGTTTTTTTGGGGACAGCCAGTCAAGGACCTTTGTGTTAAACACATCCAAAATGTTTTCTTCTGTGTGACGTTTCTCCAAACCAAACATGGCTAGTGTTGCATGTTTCCGAGCAGCTTTAAAAACTTGGTCCGGGTCAACACCTGCGTTTAGCTTTGCTTTAACCCCTGAAAAAGAGACCCAGTGTGCAGCGATGCACATGTAAACAGCGCCTGCGCCACTGGTCCACATGTCTGTTGTCAGATGTATAGTGTGAACAGCACTCTTTGGCAAAGCTGCCCCAATCACCTCCAGAACATCTTCATGTAGTGCTGGAACCGCAACTCGGGCAAAATAGAACCGGCTAGGAACCTTCCATTTAGGGCAGAGCGCTGCCACCAATTCTAGAAAACCAACCCCTTCTACAAAAGAAAAAGGGAGAAGGTCCAGAGCTAGCATTTTAGCCAGCTTAGTGTTAAACAGACGCATCAGTGGGTGGTTGCGTTCATATTGCGCTTCTGTAAACAACATCTTTTTAATGTTGCCCTGGACCAAGGATTTACGGGATGATGATATCTTCGACCCAGTTACACTCGCTGATTAACTTTTTCGCATTGGTGTATCACTCTCTCCCACACTCTTAGTGTGGCTCACATGGGGTGTGCTGCTGACAGGGGTACTGGGTGTAAGTGAAGTGTTTGACACATCTTCTTCCTCCTCGTCATCATCAGATGAAACATCAACGTTTTCATTATGTGCAATTCGGGCTTCCTTGATCGCCTGTAGGTGCACAAGCCATTGGACAGTGTGCTGTCTCCTAAGATGACCGCTCTGGCCTCCGGTACCATAGTTGGTACCAAACTTACCACGACTAACTCAAAGCTTACAAATGCTACAAATGGCTATGTTTTCATTTTTTGGGCAAACACTAAAGAAGTCCCAAACTGCAGACTTGAAATGTCTTTGGGGGCCGGAGGAGGCGACGATACTGGTGGTGGTGGTCCTGCTGCTAATGCCAGATGAAGTGGAGGATGTGGATTGCCGAACTTTAGTACGTTTTGCACTTTCACCACCACTAATTGAGGTCGAGGTGGATGGAGGTCCCTTCTTGCGAGGAAGAAATATGGAAGCGGTAGGTGTTGGTGTACTAGTTAACTCCAATGATTGTTGTGTTTCCATTGCCTCCTCGTCGACATCATCATCACGCTCAGCAGCTTCTCGGGATAGGGTCAAAATGTCTCTTTGCTGCATGCCCGCTGGGGCTGCATTGACCTTTATGATGACTGGCTCGTCGTCGAGAGAGGCTTCATCAGCAGCAGTATCCGTCACTTCTTGTTGAGCCTCATCACTCTCCATAGCTATGAGTTTTTCGACGACCTTCCTTTTACGCTTAGGTATCTTTGTCAGATCATGGTGTGCCTCACTCTCAGACTGCCGTGATGGTTCCCAATCTTCATCCAGATCATCAGAAGGAGGTGGGCTTGAAGAAGATGTAGACACCCCCCTTGATCTTTTCCTTGCTAGGGATGTGGAAGACAATGAATGATCATCAGGAGGAGTGGCTTCCTCAAATGATACCTCGGTTTGATTGTCAATTTCCTGATGTGCCCCTACTTCGGGAAGAACAACTATTGTGGGCACTTGTGACCCTCCATGCACCTCTGCTTGCGCATCTCCTTGCGCTGCCTCTCCTTCCACATGTACTTGGGCTTGTACTTGTGAGGTTCCGTGACAATTGTAAGTGGTGTTTTCGACTCGCACGAATATGGTCGAGTCTGGTATCTATGAACCGCAAATGACGAGTTTAGTAAGTGTGCGCAGTTTCGCTGTGCTAACTTAAACCGTTCGTTTGTTAGGTGGGTTTTTCATCTGTACCCACGGGTTCCATCTTAGATACGGCATCCATTTTGTCTCTTGCCCTCAAGTAGCCAGCGAACGGACGCTGTCCGCTTCGCGACCCTGGGACTCCCAAGATATTTGCGGAAGACACATGTTCTTTGTAAGTGTCTTTATGACGAGGGGGATGATACTGTAAGGCAGATGGCCCCGCTCGAGGATCATCTTGCCGTACCGGTTTATTGTCTCAGCCGTGCATCTCATTAGGCACGTCCCTTTGATGCCTGTATCTCGTGTTTCCCGATACCTCCCCTTTTACACCCTTTTCTGATTTCCCCACTGTCTCCGTCTTCCTCTGCACCTGTCTTTGTTCCTATTTCGATCTGTTTTACTGCCGATTGGAATGCACTAATGTTGGGAAGATGGGTTTTTACAGTTGGGAACCGCCAAATGTTTCCGCACTTATGTTCCGGACCTTATGTGTATCAAAGCGACCAAAGCGACCCCTCTGGGGGATAATGGTGGGAACTGGGTTGTAAACCTTTGTGTACCATGTTGTCCTATGGGTAAAAACTGTATAAAAGGAGCGATCCACAGAACCAATTTGAAGCAGTCTCCCCAAGTTGCACGAGTTGTACTTGTCGTGATATCTGTGTTCCCTGCAGCAAATAAACCTTGAATCTTTGACGCCGAAGGAAGTGTCCCGTGTCTCTGTCATTCGTACGCCGGAGCAGGTTACCCACGAAGGTTTCAGGTGTTGTGCCCTGGCACCGCTGGGTCTTAAAGAACCCAGTCCTTCAGTTGGCGCCCAACGTGGGGCTGCATCAGTGGTACCGGTCCAAGCCCGACGATCGTGAGGAACTTCGTGTGAAATCTCCGAGGGAAGGTGCACTCCGCTTCATCGATCCTGTTGTCGAAATAAGTGGCCCGAAGACTTTTCCCGCGAAGATTCCCGCCTCCTGACGGCTGCGACGGACTGCTGCCCTGACTGTAGACCTGTTTTGGCGCCTGGCGTAGACCTTGGTATAGCGAGACGATTGACGGGCCTTCCTGGAGACGCCATCGATCTTTGAGTTAAGTATTTGTGGGTCGCTCCCAGAGTTCTTGGTTGTTGACACTTTAGCGAGTGTTTTTGTTGTTGACGCTGTGTAAGTGTTTTTGTCGGTGACACTTTGCTAGCGTACTTTGTTGTGTTGTTTGACGACTGCAGCCGCCAAAAACCGAGGGTTTTTGTTCTTTGCTGGGACTTGGTAAATCCCGTAACCCTTGAAGTTTGTGAAACTCGGCTAGTGTGCAAGATGCCTGGTCGCAGTACTCTGTTCAGTTGTTTCAGACCTTGTGGTATGGATTCCCGACTGGAGGACTCGTGTCCGATACCTCCGGTTGGAACTCCCACGTATGAACTATATAGCAAACATGGGCTAGGCCCGATTACTTTTAATGAATACTGGATCAAATATACGAAGAAAGATGGTGACCTTCGTTGGCCACCACATGGTAGCTTCGAGGCCCCGATCTTAGATAATCTAGAGGTTAAATTGTTCGCGAAAAAGTCAAGGCCGGCCATGTTTGATGCCTTTCGGTTGTGGCGTAAAGAAGCCCGACAGAAAGAAATCAGACAGACTAAGCGAAATCAGAGAGATAGTGCTGGTACCATTGTAAAGAAAGCAGAGCAGTTTCAGCATGATAAGGAGGTTAGGGAAAAGGAAGTGTTTGACAGATTACAGCGTATGACTATAGATAAATGCTATCCTACTTTGCCTACGGAGTCGGAAAAGAAGGATGAGTCAGTTGAGGATCCTTTAATGTCCTATCTTATGAAATCGCCACCTCCATACGTACAGGGTACCACAGCCCCTGTGATTCCCCCTGTACCTGTTCCTGCACCTATTCTTCCTCCGCCTGTTCCTCAACCTGCACCCGTCCTTCCGACTGTTCCTGCTCCTTCGTCTGTTGCTATTCCTACTGCTCCTCCGCTTCCACATACTCCTGCTCACGCTACTGCTCCTGCTCTGTTAACCCCTACTGTTGTTTCTGTTTCTACTCCTTCACTTGTTAGTCCTGTGTCCTATACTTCTCCCTCTACTCGTAGTCGTAATTCTCCTCTTGCGGCTAGCTTCTTTCATTCGCTCGGACCTGTTCTTGGGTCCGCTGGTTCAGATGGTCCTCAGAGACGTAGTCAGCTTCCTGGTAATAGGGAACGTGCTTCGCTATATAATATGGCGATGGGTTGGATGATGCACCCCCTTAGAAATCCACCACGTGTTGTACTCGACACATTTTGTCAGTTCAATATACCAACCCAAAGATTTGTGTTCGAGGAAATGTGTAAGGTCCTTCGTGATCAGATATCGGCCGACGCACCTGACGAGGTGCTGACCGCGTTGTCTGATCTACAGCTTCAGTTTTCGACTGGACTGATAGTGGATACCAACGTTCGACGCGCTGTTGAACGGTTGTTATCTTTTCGTCCCACTCCTATACCTCAAGCCTTGTTTGTTGAGGATGTCGAAAGACTGCCAGATGAGTCTGGTCAATTTCCTATGCGAGAAGTTCCACCGGTTTGGATACCAGCTGATCCTAATGCTCAACCCCCGGTGTTGGCGCATTTCCAGAAAGTATGGATACATCTCCCATGGAAACGCTCGGAAGTGTTACAGGTGAAGCAATCTTTGCCTGATCCACGCAAAAATCCTACAGGGTATTACAAAGAATTATCGCAGCTCGTAGATGCTACGGTAATGAATCTTGCCGATATCGATATGTTGTTCGGTAATGTTGTACCACAACCGGTATGGGCTAAGATTCGTCATGAAAACCATCCGAATGAACTAGGTGGTGCTTGGGCTGCCATTGTAGCGGCAGATGCCGGACAAGCGGCTGCTACTAAACCCGACCAGTTGATTATTGACCTTCCTCAAAGAATAATAACGCTAATGAAAACTCTTATGCCAGCTATGAAGGTGAACTGGGACAAATTGTCAGCTTGTAAGCAAAAAGGATGAGAGTGTTTCCGACTACTTTACGAGGTTCGAGGAAGCATTCATTGATCATAGTGGTCAGGATATGAGCACTGAGGGTGGTCAGAGGTTGTTCGTAGATAAATTTGTTTCGAACTTACTGCCCGATTTGAGCAATAAATTGAGGAATTCAGAAAGTGCATGGGCCGTTTCTACTTCAGCTCAGATATTGGCTACAGCACAATATTATGAGAACAGAGAGAAAGAAGAGACCGACCGTGCTGATAAAAAGACCAAAGAGCTAAAAACTAAAGTGCTGCTTCAGCAAGCGTATCCTCCACGTTCGAATCAGAATAATTCGCAACAAAATAGATCGCAGCCGCAATCGAACAGATCACAAACTCGCAATGACTCTTCTTCCCAAAGATCCTCGTTAGGGTACAATTAATGTGCGTATTGTAGACAAGAGGGTCACATTAAATTCAATTGTCCTGTTCTAAATGAACGTAATAGTGGTAACTCATTTAGAGGAGGTCGTGGTGGTTCACAGCAGGCTCCACGTGGTAGAGGTCGTGGTGCTCAGAACGATCGCTCAGATAACTCATCAAATTCCGATAATTGTTTCGATCAACGTGGATCGTCGCAAGGACGATCTGCGCAGTACAATGTAGACGATTATTACGTCGATCAGGGAACTGACGACAGTAATTACTAGGACAGCCTTAGACAAGGAGAGGGAGTGGTATCAGTTCCGGTTGATCAGAGAGGGCCTTACGTCGCAGTTGCTACATCGGGCGTCGTTGAGCCTTTTCGGTTGGACACTGGTGCAGCGAAAAGTTCCATTAAGCATTCGAAACTCCCTGGCGCACCTTTGTCTGGCTTAACAAATGTTTCCGTTGGATTCTCTGGCGCCCCCGTTAGCAATCCAGTTTCCTGCCCATTGCCCCTTAAAATTGGGCCTCGTGAGCTCGAAGCTCCGTTGATTTTGACTACTGGCTGTGGTGAAAATCTTTTGGGCCTGGATTTGCTTAAACGTCTGTATGCAACTTTGTATTGTTCTCCTGCGGGTGTCAAGCTTACGTTGGGAGAGAGGGTTGTCTCTCCCATGTACTTGTCTCTCGATGAGCTTCCACCGGAATTGAGTTCTCTTCCTGCGTCTTTATGGGCGACAGGTCCCAACGATGTGGGCCTACTTGATATCTCACCATATGTTGTTCAGTTGAAATCTAATGTGCGATTGCCACGTATTCCCCAATATCGTATCTCTCTTGATGGTGAACGAGCACTGTTAGCGATCATCTATGATCTGATCGAGAAAGATGTTATTGAAGAGACTCGGGGAAACGTGTGCAACAGCCCTGTACTGCCCATTCTAAAACGTACTGATCCTTCGAAACCACCTGTTTATCGCTTTGTTATCGATTTACGGGAGGTGAATAAAATTGTGGTTCCTCAATTCCCTGTTGTGCCTGACATCACGGCGCTACTGACTCTGATTCCAGCTTCTGCATCATGGTTTTCGGTGATTGACTTGAAAAATGCGTTTTTCAGCATCCCGATTGCCGAGGAGAGCAGAGACCTTTTCGGTTTCTCTCTTGGTGGACGCAGCTTCCGGTTCAAACGCGCTCCTCAGGGCTACTGTGAAAGTCCATCGATTTACAGTCAAGCCTTGAAGGGTCAACTGGATGCGTTTAGGTTGCCGGCTGGTGCGGCCTTAATCCAATACGTCGACGACTTATTGGTGGCTGCAGATACTCAGGACATTTGCAAAATTGCTACGGTGTCGTTGCTGCAACATCTCTGCGAGTTGAATCACAAGGTGTCACCTACTAAACTCCAATATTGTTGTCAAGAAGTAACCTATCTAGGTCACTTATTGTCAAAGGAGGGAAGGAGGTTGACCCCAGAGAGAATTGCAGCAATTGCACGCATGGCTGTGCCAACAACCCAAAGAGATGTGCGTGCCTTTCTAGGTATTACGTCGTACTGCAGGCAATGGATTCCGAATTTTTCATTGCTAGCGAAACCATTAGTGGCTCTTACGTGCAAGGATGTTTCGACTCCTTTACCATGGACGGACGAATGTCAGAAAAGTTTTTCTGAACTGCGTGATTCATTATGTTCGGCTCCTGTGTTAGGTACTCCTGACTATAGCAAGATGTTTACATTATATGTTCACGAGAGAGAAGGTTGTGCTTTGAGTGTCTTAACGCAACCTTTTGGTGGTAAGCAACGTCCATGTGCATATTTTTCCTCGACCTTGGACCCGGTAGCTAGAGCATTGCCGAGTTGTTTGAGAGCAACAGCGGCAGCCGCGGTCTCCATCCGACAATCAGCAGGACTGGTCATGGATAATATGCTTACGGTGATGGTCCCGCATGCAGTCGATACTCTTTTGAATCGGACGAAAACTCAGCACTTGACGAGTGCAAGGTTGTCTGGGTACGAGTTGACGCTGTTGGCAAGCCACATTCAAATAAAACGTTGTAATGTTCTGAACCCGGCAACTTTGTTACAAATTAGCACAGAGTCAGATGTAGTAGCAGAACATGATTGTTACTTGAGGACTGAAGAGGAAACAAAGGGTCGAGTGGACCTTAAAAACACCCCATTGGAAGATCCGGATGGTACATTGTATGTGGATGGGTCATGCTTTAAGCTGCCGAATGGCGATGTGACTACTGCTTATGCTGTGGTAACGTTGAATACTGTTGTTGAGACTGCAAGATTAAATCAGAATTCTGCCCAAGCTGCAGAGCTGATTGCTCTTACTAGAGCGTGTGTGTTAGCGAAAGGGAAACGTGTGAATGTGTTTACCGACAGCCAATATGCGTTTGGCGTCGCACATAGTTTTGGACGATTGTGGAGAGAGAGAGGTTTCTTGACGTCGCATGGTACGAAGATTCAGCATGGCCAGCTTGTGAATGATCTCTTGGATGCACTGACGTTGCCTAAGCAAGTAGCGATTGTTAAATGTAGTGCGCATCGTAAGGTGACGGATGATGTTGGTCGTGGTAATGCGTTTGCGGATGAAACTGCTAAGGAGACTGCCCGGAACCTTAGCACTCGAATGTATGTGACGAGTTCGGTTAGGTGGCCTACAGAATCGAGTATGTGTGAGGACACTATCGAGAGTGTGAAAGCAATTCAGAATGAGGCCACCGACACTGAGAAGATGAAGTGGAAAGAAAGTACAGGAAAGTTGGATGCGAATGGTTGTTGGATTGATTTGTCTGATCAGAAAAGATGGATGTTACCGGATGCGTATGTGCTGGCCGTTGTGACTATGGCGCATGGGTTAGCACATATTAGCTCAAAAGGTATTTGCAAATTGTTGTCCCCTGTGTGGAAGAATGATGGTATCACGAAATGTGCTGAACGTCTGGTGAAGAATTGTATGGTGTGTATGATGTACAATCCTGGCAAGGGAACCCCAACTCCTCCTGGCAGTTTTGCTCCCCCTTCATGTCCCTTTGAGGTGATTCAATTGGACTTTATCCATATGGAGCGATGCAATAACCTGAAATACGTTTTAGTTGTGGTTTGCGCATTCTCCCGATGGATCGAGGCTTATCCTCTCAAAGACAATACTGCTTTGTCTACTGCGAAAATCCTACTGAAGGAATACTTTCCTCAGTATGGAATGCCTCGGATTGTATGGTCTGATAACGGAAGTGAGTTTGTGGGGAGTGTGATGAAGAGTGTGTGTAAGGGCCTTGGAATTAATCAGAAATTCCATAGCGCCAATCATCCCCAGTCAGCTGGTTTGGTTGAAGGGTATAACGGCACCCTTAAACTAAAGCTAGCGAAGATTCAGGCTACGACTGGTCTTTCGTGGCCTGACGCTTTACCTTTGGCATTACTGTCAACTAGGGCGACTGTACACTCCCGAGTAGGGCTTAGTCCCTATGAAATAGTGTTCGGTCGTCCTGCGAATATGTGGGGGGTTCCTAGGCCAGGTATTTTCTGTGATCTTGAGTACCCAATGTTGATCGATTATCTTCATGACTTGACTGCTAAACTGAGGTTAATTCACCAACAGGTTCACGAAGCATTGCCGACGCAGACGGAGGGTCCAGGCCACCAGCTCCAGCCCGGAGATTGGGTGGTGACGCGGAACTTTTCGCGCAAGAACAACTTGGACCCGAGGTTTACTGGACCCTATCAGGTCCTCCTTGCCACGAGAACTGCAGTTCGTCTTGAGGGGCGGAAGAATTGGGTGCACGCCACCCACACCAAGAAAGTCCCCATTCCGTTGCCAGCAGACTCGTGGGTGAGGAAAGGCATTGCATCAACTGAAACCGAAGGATTGCCGGCGTTTGTACCTTTTAGCGACGCACAACCTGTCGGAGAATCCTCAGTGCAGCAGAGAGACATTGTTGAACAATTGTCAGAGAAGGACTCAAGACCAAAACACTCAGCTGATCAACAGGACGCTGTCCTTTCAACGGATCCTTTGTTCGACGAACAGACACGTCCTGGGAAAACTCGATACTTTTTGCGATCTAGCACCAAAGACTAATAAAAGATCCTGCTTTGCTGTATTGATAATTGCATTATCCCGTTTTCCACGATCAGTTTGAACATTCGTACCACTGTAATTATTTTGTACATATTCATTGAGTTTTGTTCCTTACACTTTTTGCTTTCACAACTGAGAGATATTGTTTTGCATACATATATATATTGTGCATTGAAGGCCGTAGGGCCGCGCGCGTACTTCCTTCTGGATAGTAGGTCTTGACGCTAGGTTAAAGGCCGTCGGTTCCTGGGAACTCCTTGGGATTGACTATTGCTACACAGAACGAAGTGCGTCAAGAAACGTTGCGGACGGTCATAGGGAATGGCATTCTCGAAGTTGAAGGATTTGGAAGGAGCTCAGGCTCATAGATTCAAGCTGCAGCAACTCGGTCGTACCAAATGTTTTATATTCCAACTATTTGTATTGTTTTTGACTGCTTCTGCATTATTGGCGGGTGGGGTGTATTACACGATGTCTTACTTCTTACCTACTGCTACACCTACTCCTACCCCTGACCCTAAACTCACCTCCACTGTTTCTCCTCATTCCTTTCATATGTTACCCGAACACGAACAGGCTAGACGTGTAGAATTCCGCAATAATTCCTTTATCCAGCTCTTTCATCAGCATCAGTTAGTGGTTAATACTACTAATTGTTGGGTGTGTGGGTTGATGCCACATACTACAGATAAGGGAATTCCATATCTGGTGTTACCGTATAGTTCCCAAGGGTCTGCTCGAGCATTCCAGACAATGTTTAGAAGCGCACTGGGTTTCCACCCCATTCGAGAACCACGTTCTCCCTACTCTGGTCCTACCTCGTATCAAAAACCTTTGTCGATAGCAATAGAGGATTTAGATAACGATATCTATGATCCCTCGCTTATTCCCGAAGAAGAGGTACAAGCCTATAGGGTCCTAAGTAGAGGTGAATATAGTGTGTTCACCAGTGAAAAGCATCTTAAAAGCTCGCCTCCAATATGGGTCGTACCCCACACTGGTAATTTTTGTCTTATGGGTCGTGGCCGAAGATCGCAAGCCCGACTTGGAGCGAGTGCTTGCACTGAAAATTACATTCTGCCAAT
This sequence comes from Lissotriton vulgaris, assembly GCF_964263255.1. Classification (NCBI taxonomy): domain Eukaryota; kingdom Metazoa; phylum Chordata; class Amphibia; order Caudata; family Salamandridae; genus Lissotriton; species Lissotriton vulgaris. The sequence continues at coordinate 447,053,189 of NC_141693.1, read as the reverse complement.
GTTCTCGTCCCCTGTGTTTCTGGCTGCCAAGGGTACATACTTTATCTGTTATGATCGTGCATACGCATGGTTGCCCGCTGACTTCATGGGCTCATGTTTTATTGCAAATCTGTTGCCTCCGACGTTCACTGTAGATGCCGATTATCATAAGACTAGAGTTGTGCGAGGAGTAATTAGCGAAGAGGATACTGCCGGTCAAGAGGCAGGAGACTTTTTCAAGGGTTTCCTCCCGTTTTGGGGACCTATGGTTAATAGTAGGAACCTGAGACAATTGACTCGAGTGGTAGAATCAACCGCTAACATTACTGCCAGTGCCCTTGGTAATATCACCACAGAACTTCAGGCGGAGAGACTTATGACGTTACAAAACCGTATGGTTTTAGATGTCATCTTAGCAGATCGAGGTGGGGTATGTAAGGTGATCCATTCGAGCTGCTGCATTTTCATTCCAGATAACGCTCCAACTGTCTATCAAGCCATCTCGAGGTTGCATAAGATCTCCGAATCCATACACGTGGATGTAGGGGATTGGACGCTACTTGGGTGGTTTTGGGGCCTGATGTCGACTTGGGGTTGGAAGATTCTGATGATCATCGGAGTCGTTGTGGCGTTCCTGTTCACGTGTTGCCTTTGTGTGCAGTGCGGTCCTGCCTTATGTGGCCTCTGTGCTACAACGTGTATGAGACAGCCACCTGTTACCAAGGGGACTCGGTTGGACAGAGCTATGCTACAACAACATCTCGATGGTCTAATGAATATCGAATATGATTCCGACTAGTGCTTCCCTACATGAGGGCAAAAGGAGCATCTGAGGTTCCGTGACAATTGTAAGTGGTGTTTTCGACTCGCACGAATATGGTCGAGTCTGGTATCTATGAACCGCAAATGACGAGTTTAGTAAGTGTGCGCAGTTTCGCTGTGCTAACTTAAACCGTTCGTTTGTTAGGTGGGTTTTTCATCTGTACCCACGGGTTCCATCTTAGATACGGCATCCATTTTGTCTCTTGCCCTCAAGTAGCCAGCGAACGGACGCTGTCCGCTTCGCGACCCTGGGACTCCCAAGATATTTGCGGAAGACACATGTTCTTTGTAAGTGTCTTTATGACGAGGGGGATGATACTGTAAGGCAGATGGCCCCGCTCGAGGATCATCTTGCCGTACCGGTTTATTGTCTCAGCCGTGCATCTCATTAGGCACGTCCCTTTGATGCCTGTATCTCGTGTTTCCCGATACCTCCCCTTTTACACCCTTTTCTGATTTCCCCACTGTCTCCGTCTTCCTCTGCACCTGTCTTTGTTCCTATTTCGATCTGTTTTACTGCCGATTGGAATGCACTTATGTTGGGAAGATGGGTTTTTACAGTTGGGAACCGCCAAATGTTTCCGCACTTATGTTCCGGACCTTATGTGTATCAAAGCGACCAAAGCGGCCCCTCTGGGGGATAATGGTGGGAACTGGGTTGTAAACCTTTGTGTACCATGTTGTCCTATGGGTAAAAACTGTATAAAAGGAGCGATCCACAGAACCAATTTGAAGCAGTCTCCCCAAGTTGCACGAGTTGTACTTGTCGTGATATCTGTGTTCCCTGCAGCAAATAAACCTTGAATCTTTGACGCCGAAGGAAGTGTCCCGTGTCTCTGTCATTCGTACGCCGGAGCAGGTTACCCACGAAGGTTTCAGGTGTTGTGCCCTGGCACCGCTGGGTCTTAAAGAACCCAGTCCTTCACTTGCACATGTTGTTGTTGTTGCCTGTAGCAGCACTCAAAATGGCCCCCAACCACATGGTCTGTCCACAACAGGCCAAAAAAACGAAAATCACAGAAAAATCAGCACAATCCCAAGCCATCCAGCCCCTCCATGATATTTAAATTCAAGACAACCCACAGAAAGACTAGGCCCATGCACCACTCACTACCCCTGGGCATAATGGATGAAAGCTAGGCAAAATGGGTGCAGGCCTGAGAACACTGCCTGCATTCAAAATGGCCCCCTCCCTCACAGCACATGGCCAGGGCCTGTAGCAGCACTCAAAATGGCCCCCAACCACATGGCCTGTTGACAACAGGCCAAAAAAACGAAAATCACAGAAAAATCAGCACAATCCCAAGCCATCCAGCCCCTCCGTGATGTTTAAATTCAAGAAAACCTCCAGAAAGACTAGGCCCATGCAACACTCACTACCCCTGGTGAAAAGGCCACAACAGGCCCAAAAAACGAAAATCACCGAAAAATCAGCACAATCCCAAGCCATCCAGCCCCTCCATGATGTTTAAATTCAAAACACCCCACAGAAAGACTCAGTGCACCCACCACTGAGTACCCCTGGGCAAAAGGCCCCAAAACAGCCCAAAAATCGAAAATTCCAAAATTGTAGTTGCAGCAACTGTAATGCCCCAAACAAACTTACTTGTGAAATTTGTAATCCAAAAGTGATCCAAAGAAAGTCAAAAAGGCCTCAAATCCAAATATCCAGCAGCATCCACAAAAAGTAATCATTCCAGCTCCAGATCCAAATGAAAAGTGACCAGGAGATGGACAAAGCACTGGGAGGAGCCTGCTGGATAGGAACAGGAAGTTGAAGACTGTGGGGCACTTCCTTCCTCCCACCCCCCCCCCAAAATGGACTCCTCGCAAAAAAAGTGCAGGCAAATGTCAACCTGAGGAGTTATTCAGATAAAAATCATCATTTCCAGAAGGTTTATGCTGCTTGCTGGTGGATTTCTTGTGCAGAATTGCAAATTTTGTATTTTCGCGAGTGCGAGATTGTTGCTGCTCGCCGCATCTCCAAGCTCGCAATTGCGAAGTACCGCGATACGTGATCACGGCGTACTCGCGTTGACAAACTCTCGCTGTACAAGTTGGCAAGCCGCGATTATGTAATCGCGCTTGCCAAATTCCCGCGGGATCCCGCAGCAAGATCCAAAATGGCGCAGCACTCGCAAAATATCAAGAAAAATAACTCGGCAACGATGAATGACGGTAAGTAAACGCCGCACGCCGCACGCCGCACGCCGCACGCCGCACGCCGCAAAATTGTATCACCAAGAAAAAAAAAATCCGCTGCGTGCGAATTTGCGGATTTTGCGGGAAATTCGCGAATCTCGCGGATTGCGAATTTTCTGAAAATCCGCAAAATCCGCGAGCGGAACGGATTTTACGCCCATACTTAGCCACATATTACATCACTCATGACATGGTCAGTGACATCACTGATAACATCACTGATGACATCTCAAATGTCATCACTAGGGGGCTCTTTTTTATATTATATCAGTGCTCCACCTCCAACCTCAGGGCCAAAATTTACAAATATTTCACAAAACGGACAATTACAAGTGAAGTTCCTGCGTGAAAGGGAGAGAGAAAAACAGCGCCAAATTTACACAGTTCTACTCTCTCACTGCACTTGTGTACTTTGGGCTGCCTAGCTCCAATGTAGGCATACTTGTGCAAAAGTGCAATGGCGCCTATTTAATGGCCAAGATAGTTGTTATTTAGGAAGGGTTATCTTCCTGCTCACAAAATATCCTTGGAGGCTTTTTCCTCTTTGTGCCAGGTAGGGTGTGGCATGGGGCAAAATCTTGCGAGGCGGTGGAACGCTCCAGGAGACGCATGAACAGCTCCATGCACAAATTCTCTGAGCCGAGGGGCCTGGTATTCATTAGACACAAAATGATCCAAGAGAGGGTGAAAGGATATTTTGGAAGCAGATGGGGTACACCTATCAACAGTAGGGATGGACTTGTTCCTGTTAGACTTACAGGAAGCTTTAGCTCAGAAGGGTTGCATGTAAGGACAAGAGCGATGTAGTGGGGGCCCTGGCGTTGACGGTGGCCACCTCCAAGGCTGTGGCAGAGTTACAGGGCGATCTGGAAGCATATGGGTACAGAAGGGTACCTCAGCGCGGCACATGGGGTGCCAGAGCCTAACCCCAGGGGCCTCATGGGAGGTTCCTGGAACCTGTGTCGGTGCCCCGTTAGTCCTTCGGGCGGTTTTGGGCCTGAGCAACGGGGGCTTGCCTAGCTACGCTCCACCCCGAAAGGGGCATGATGTAAGGGACTACTGGTCATGTGATCCTGGAAGGGGATCACCAGAAGGTGCAGTACATAGGTGGTTCACCACGGTGCTGCTTGGCTCATCAGGCGGGCAGGTGGCGAGAATGATGCCTGCCCTTGGTTCGCCCGTAAGCTAACCCACAAGATTACATAATGTTGTATGTAATAAACCTGCAGCATTTATTCCCAAGTTAATACTTGTGTGGTGTGTATTTATTTGCGGGATGCATGCTATGGGGGGGTGGGGGGGGGCAGTTGCCTTGATGGTACTATGACATTTGTATTTCTCTGTAAATACCAAGATGGATTTAGGGTTGGGTCTGCAGCAAAAAAGTAACACAAACCCAAGGCAAAATCTTTGTAGACTTGGGCAAAGGTGCTGCATGGAGAAAAGTGTGTTCTATTGGAATTCCTTTCCTGGTGGCCAGAACTCCCGTTACCGGCTGGTATCTCCGTATTACGAGGTAGCCCTGTAATGGGGAATACTGCGTGGGGATGAAATTACCATGCATAATTCTGCACAGTACTGCTTATGGGGGTTTAATGCTGCAATTTACCACCTGCTCTCAGCAGATGGAAAATGGTTGCAGGTTCCTCTCCGTGGGTGGAGGTGGAGGAAGCTGGGTTGTAATGGTTGGGGGGGGGGTGCGGGGGGGGAGTGCCCTGGCAGAGCACAGAGAAAGAGGCCGGGTGGGATGGACACAGAATCTTGGCTGCTGTTCCGGAGATAAAAATTGGGTCTGGCGTTCCCACATCCAGGAACATTGGGGCATATTACCAAGCAATAGCGATAATTAACGCTATTGCTTGGTTAGAGACAAAAATTTACCGCTAAGCTGCGGCGATTTTTATCGCAGATAAACCTTGGTATTACCAAGGTTTATCGCAAATGCGATAAAAATCTGCCGCAATGCATGAATATCGCTGAAAAGTCAGCGATATTCATGCATTACCGAGCTAATGCTCTTAGCCATGTTATCCACCTCCCATTGGATAACATGGTTAAGAACTGCTCAGGGCAGGTGTTAGCTTTTGGAGATATTCACGCTTAGCGCGAATATCTCCAAAAGTTGGTAATAGGAGATAGCGATGTTAGCGACTGTTTCCAGTCGCTAACATCTTGGCACTCCCACTTTGCATGTCATTAGTGATAAATATCACTGACATGCAAAGTGGGGCCCAAGATGGTCGCTATCTCCTACTAGCTGTCGCTAACTGGTGTTAGCGACAGCTAGGTAATAGGGAGATAATTTTATCTCCGCTTTCTTGGCTTTTAAAGCCAAAAAAGCGGAGATAAACACCCTTGATAATATGCCCCATTGGGTGTAATACAATGGGCCTAGTAGAATTCTAGGATCAAATTCGGCTCCGTCTCACACAGAATCAGAGCCTATGTGTGGAATCTAGGGCTCCGCTAGCCAGAGACGGTGCAATACATTCACAGAATACCGTCCCGTACCTGCACTCGGAACGCCAAATACTAATTCAATCAGTTCAGCACACTAGACTGCTGTGCGTTGATGTCATCCGCCATTTTAATAAACAAATATGTGGTACAAAAGCTTTCTATTTAAGGGTAATATTCTGAGAGTCGTTTCCCTAAGTGATTTCTACTCAACAAACCAAACAATGATCTGATTGGCTTCTCATGTTCTGTTTATTTTCATATATTCAGCCTAAATGAGAGGCGCTCTGATAAATGGATGGGAAGCATTCCAGGGCGGTGTGATAACCAATGAGCGAGATACTTACTCGGCGCACTAAAAGCCCATCTATTAGAGATTAACTGCACTGCGAGTCTTTCCTCGCAGCTATGAATGATGTCCCATTATTACTATCTGGTTTCACATGCTGACTGCTTTAAAAAGGCCGATCTCCTTTTCTAAGTGTAAATTAATTAGATCTACGTTCCGCATTTAAGGCTGCATCTTTTCCTGAGAATCATTTGTCATCCTATGACTCTTGTAAATTAGGCTACGTCAGTTCTGCAGTTACCGCTGTTGGAGTCATCTCCTCATCTTTTCACCAAACACAGGCCAATTTACGTCCGTCTTAAGGAACATGACTAATAATATGAAACGAAGTTAAAAAAAACTATGACTGTTACTCTAGCCTTAGTTCACCTGTTTCATAAATACGCTTAAAATACACAGGTCCTCATTTATGAAAAGGGACACATTGCTGCGTGAAAACAGCGATGCTTCACTTTTCACTGCGCACTCCTTGCGACATTCCTCATGCGTCATATTTAATGTATGACGCATCATGTCGCAAGGAGTTACAGATACGTCAGTATATCTGACGTATCTGTAAGCGCAAAAGTGACGCATTGCTGGAGTGTGTCACAAAAGGGACGCAACTCCAGCAATGCGTCCTTTCACATGGGGAAAGCCCCATGTGAAAGGGCTTGAATCAGTCCTACGCCTGCTGTGAGGCAGGCGCAAGATTTTGACGCAACAGCGTCCTAAAAGTGGCGCAGTGAAATCTCATAGATTTCACTGCGTCACTATAACGAGGCTTTTTGCGGGGGAACGCCCCCTCTGCATACATTATACCTGGCGCAGGTATAATGTGGCGCAGGGGTTTAAAAAGTGACGCATCTACCTAGATGCGTCACTTTTTAAATATGGCGCAACAGGGCGCATTTTTTACACCGCTGGTGCCTCACAAAAAGTGACGCACCGGCGGCGCAAAACTGACGCAAGGCCTTCATAAATAAGGCCCACAGTGTTGGACTGAGCATTTTTAAACAATTTGACATTAATTTTATAAAACTTTTATTTCGCTCAGTTTAAAATACTTTCCCCTTACATGTCCTTTCTTTCCTCACCCCTTGAGAAAATGGATGTGATCGGTGTTTGTTCCCAAACTTTCCTTGGCAGTTACGCCTGGACATTCTAGCATAACATTCATCTTCAGATAATTGTGAGCAATGCAGTTAAAGCTTTGTGAGTAGCCAAACACATACATCTGAAGTGAGTGTTCACCTGATTTTCATGGGATTGCCCTGGTCTCTGTGACACACCCATAGGGATAACAATTGGTGACTCATGAGAGAAGAGTTGACTGTATAAGTTACAGACATGTAAGTATGTTACATATACCTAGTCGCAGATGGCATAGCTTGGGGGTGGGGAGGGCGGGTCGCGTGGGGAGTGGGTTCGAGCGGGGAGGGGTGAGTTTCATTTATTAATTTTAAAAAAATCAAACTTACCTTTCTGCCAGTCGTGTCCTGCATCTTCTCGGCTCCTGCTCTTGCTCTCCTGCCTCCGGCAGGAACTGGAAGCAGATAGCCCAGCTCCCACCCCATAGACAATAAGAACGCTGCAATGGCAGCGTTGTGATTGGTGGGGACGCCGCCCAGCTTACGGGGAGGCCATGTTCCCCATGAAGGCTGGATTGCAGCGTGCATGGAGAAAGGGCGGAATGCACATGACTGGTTCGGGCAGACCCAGAGGGCCAACCCAACAGTCATTGCTCCCTCAGGAGTAGGCACACCACTCCTCCCCTGCCTGCTTGCAGAGCAGCCCTACCCGCCCGCCCGCCCGCCCACAACCAAACATAAAATGGTAATAAAGGAAAGTTATTACCATTTTATGTTTTTGCTTCTCACACTGGAGAAAGCAGTGAGGCGATGCTCCTATGCCCTAGTGGAGGAGCCACCCCTGCTTATACCAGGCTTACAACTTTATCAATGGGATCTTTTGGTCTTATGTCTTTCCATTTACAGTTGTAAGTTGCAAGTCTGTAATTTTTCTTTGTAAATCAGGCACTTCATTGTGACGATAACTAAATCATTTAAACTGAAAATTTGGGACAAAACATTATATTTAGGTTACACAGAAAAGTAAACAAAGTCCACTTCTTCAGTGGCTAGATTCAGAGCAAATAGTGTTAAAATTGGATACTGATCACCTGATAAGCTGGCCTAATTAGGTTTCTGGACACAATAGATAATGTGTTACAGTTGAAAAGATTATGGGCCAGATGTACGAAGCCTGTTTGAGGTCACAAGTGACCCGATTCGTAGCATTGGGCTGTTTGTGACTGCAGAAAGTCTTTTTCTGATCTTTCAAACTCAAATCGCGATTTGATAACATATTACCGAATCGCAATTTAGTTTTGAGACCAAATACCGATACAGCATTTGGAAGAGGTGTGTTTGGGGTGTCCCTTCCAAACACTAAATTAGTTTGGCATGTATTAATATTTTGCAACTGAATTCCGATTGTAAAACATTAATTTTTTACCATCTTCTCAAAGGAGGAGGCCAGCGATTTGCAAACTGGATGGTGATCCCTTCCCCTTTTTGAATGTTAAAAGAAACATTTATTAAGAGTAGGCATTGGCCCAATGGACCACTGCCTACTCCTAAAAAATTAAAATGACACTTTTCATTTTTTGTTGTTGTTTAAATGCAACCCATATTCTTTTAAGGGAACCAGGCTGCATTTAAAGAAAAAAATGTAAATTGCGTCTAGTATTTTGCGACCAATTGTGAATGTGCAGTAGTGAATATATTAGCATGATCAAGAAATATGTAGTGTTAAAAAAGCTAACCTATACTTCATGTATAGTTAAGGAGTCCTAAAGTTAGGAGTCCTAACTTTACTACTCCTAAACTGAGAAAAATCCTAACTTTAAGACTTTCAGTATTCACAGAAGGCATTTAGGAGTCCTAAAGTTCGGACTCCTAACTTCTGTGAATACCGAAAGGCGAGGTCGATTATGATGGTGGACGGATTGCCTCCGCAGGGCTGGCGGGGGCAATCCGTCCACCATTCTCCCTGCAATGACCCCCGTCACATTAGGATGGCTGGGGGGGTCAGCGGCGGACAGCAAGACTCACATATGGTGGCGGTGTCTGCGGACACCGTCAACCATATTATGATGCTGCAGGTCCAATGGAAAGGCATATGGTATTTTCTTTGGGCGCCCGTTGTGGGCCCCCAGGGTGAAGGGGGGTGGGGGGTGCACATGTGGGGTACCTATGGTACCCCCCTGTAGTTGCATGCACAATGCGGCAGGCACCGCACGGTGCCTGCCGCTTTGTGCATGCAAATGCACAGAATGCATTTTTAACTTTGCGGCGGGTACTGCTTAAAGGAGCACTCGCCGCAATGTTAAAAATATAGGATGTGACGCCAGGGTGGCGGTCACATCCTAATTCCAATGGAGGGAACGCCGCTGCCCCTGCGGACGGTCCCTCCACCTCGGGAGTGGCGGACAGACGCAGGTCCGTCCGCGATCATAATCGACCCCTACGTAAGTGCCTTCTGTGAATACCAAATTGAGTAAGTGCCTTCTGTGAATACCAAAATGGTAGTAAGTTTAGGATTTTGTCTTATTAGTTCTATGAATCGGTCCCTATATTTATTTATTTGTTTTCCCCCTTCTTGTAGCAGAGTTGATTAGGTTTCTCCTTGGCAAGAGTGGTATTCAACCCTGAAGGTAATATAAATGATGATATACAATTGTAAAAAAGGTATTAGGTGGGTAATCTCTTGCTTTCATCGACTTTCCTAATGTCCAATTACAGGTTTGTTGGAAGATACCCACATCCCCCTTTATCGTTAAATGAGTGGCATGGTTTTGTGTACCCTCAAAGAGATTAGAGGAGTCCTACTCTACTGGCATTTGAAAAATGTTGTAACTATTATAACTTTGTAACAAAAATTTCTAAGTGAACAATTATGGCAGTAGGAAGGGCACAGGGTAGTAGAAGATGGTAGGCCAGGCTGGTGAAAAATTAGAACAGGTCGTTACCATTGACAATCTAGAACATACCTGAAAATCGTGAAATGATCTCATTGAAGCCCACTGTGCATTAAGATACTTTAACAGCAACTTTATAATGCAAAAACCCAGGCTTGTGCTTTGAATGGGGCTGAACCATGGGGACATAGAAAGACAGATTTCTTAGAGATTATGAAGAATCATAACCGAGGTCTGGTCTCATTCTGCCTCACTCAGCTCCTAACCAATATCTCTATAGAAGGTTTGGTGGACGGATACTGGAAGGTACGACTAGACTTCTCTAACTGCTTCACTGGGTCCATATTTAGACCATTCCTCGTACTGCAACTTACATAGATATCTTAAGAGATCACCTGCGTATAGAGAGGGCACATGGGATCGAAACGTGAAACCCATGGTCCAAAGTCAGGTGCCCTGGCCAGTGTGCCACAACTCTTCCCTTCCTCTTCCCAGTATAATATTTGGACTGCTTATGTGGGAGGTTATACAAACATAGGGCCTCATTAGGATGGTGGACGGACCTTCGTCTGTCCTCCACCCCAGATTAGGAGGGACCATCCGCAGGGGCAGCGGCGGTCCCTCCGTGCAGATTAGGATGTGACCGCCACCCTGGCAGTCACATCCTGTATGTTTAACATTGCGGCGGGTGCTGCTTGAAGCAGCACCCGCCGCAATGTTAAAAATGCATGCTTCGCATTTGCATGCACAAAGCGGCAGGCACCGCGCGGTGCCTGCCGCTTTGTGCTTGCAAATGCAGGGGGGTACCATAGGTACCCCCCATGTGCACCCCCCCACCCCCGTCACCCTGGGGGCCCACAACGGGCCCCCAAAGAAATCACTGTATGCCTTTACCCGGCGGAGAAGCTGCTGCGGAAAGGCATCTGTGTACCCCCATCCTAATACGACTGGCGGTGTCTGTTAGACACCGCCTCCATATTAGAGCTTTTAAGCCGCAGTCGTAAAGCGACCGCGGCGGAAAAGCGGCGGACGGTCTTCCTGACCCCCCAGCCATCCTAATCTGGCAGGGGGTCTTTGAAGGCTCCGCAGCGGTTTTTCCGCATCCTCCGGGCCGGCGGACACTTCCGCCGGCCCGGAGAATGCGGAAAAACCGCAATCCTAATGAGGCCCAAAGTTATCCAAAGTTATCCAAAGTGTGAATACTTTGTTTAATGGAGTCATCTTATTTGAATAAATAAATTGAAAAAAAAGGGAAATGTTGGTGTTTTATAAAGAGCCAATTGTCATCTTGCCATAAGCTTGAGAAAACTGAAGACAAAAAGGGCTAATACAAAACAGAAGGACAATGAAATGAGTGATCATCAGAGTTCAGTAGGGTAAACATCAACACCTTGCATTCTTTGATCATTAAGATACGTTCCTGGCCAATTCTTTTTTTTAAATAATTTGGTCTATTTGGTCTTAGGAGCTTTCTCTGAACTGGAGGGACTGTGGTTCAGCTCTGCATTGTAGGTTTAAGCTCTTCCATAGCCAAGGATCCACCCCTTAATAAGGCTGACGTGTTTCTGTCTTAAGTGGTAGTTGCAGGACCAGATCCAGCACTGTTGGGCAGACATTTCTGCAAGGCATGTATTGCGGAGCTTTTCCAAATATATCAGGCCTTTGTTACTGTAGATCCTATAGATAATGCAGAGTGAGTTAAAATGTATTCTAGCAACTACTTTGAACCAGTATAGCGCTTTCAGAGCTGGTTTAACATGGTGAGAGTTATGACTTCAGGCACATCTTGATGGTTTGATTTTTGTAGTCTTTTAAATCTGTCTAACAATTACTTTTGGAACTCATGTTTCAATTGTGTTGTATCCCCAGATAAAGCATATTTGTAGTTGTATCCAATAGCTTTTTTTCGGAGGTGTTGAAGTCAGCAAAATATGCTTTGGTACATGTTGGCACTGAAGGAGCCGAGTTTCCGCATTCCAGATCTACTCTAGAACCTTGAGTTGATGGTACTTTTTCTCAGCATGAAAGCATGGGAGGGAGAGAAACCATTAGCGGGTCAATCATTTTAGTTTCAAATTACCATGACCCCTAAGAAACATAGACGACCAAATAAGGTTAGTTGATTATTACAAAGCCAAAAATAACTGGGCATTGAGACACCACAAGATGAAGGTGTTGAAATACATTGTATCTACTACACAGGCAAATCTGTGGATGAAATTAAGGTGGTGCAACATGAACAGAATAATTCGTTCCAGAATCGGGATACAAAATATCAGGGAACAAATGTCCAAGTTCCCCTGATCCAAAGTTTGTGGAAATAAAGTATTCCTCTGTCCTTACACTAGCACTAACGCGAAATCCCTAAATAAGCACTTTGTGGGACAGGTTCAATTAGGTGTCTGCATGTGAAGCCTTCCTAAGAAGTCTCTCCACATCAGTTGGGTCAAGTAGCATGAAGTTACTAAAACAGAGCTTGTTTTAAGATGCTCTATTTCTCTCTCTCTCTATTTCTCTCTCTCTCTCTCTCTCTCTTTCTGCAAGGCAGAAGTCCCCGGGGCTCTTTCCCTATTAACAATACTTCAATAGCACAGGTGGTACCCAAAGATCCCTCGTGAGTCACACTATCCAATGAGGCCACCTCCTCATAGGTACTTTTCAATTGGGCAGCGATGCTCCCGAGCTTGGTGAGATGACCTTGATTCACAGGCTCTCTCTGAAGAGAAAGTACAACAGTTATCCACTATCCATATCAACGCTCAATATATCACCTCTCCTTGCCTAACTCCTAAAACAAAGACATCATTCTAACTAACAAGGGTGATTCTTCCACCTGCAACAGAAACATGAGAAAGAACAAAATCCAAAGTGCACATGAAATTCTAATAATTCTGATGTGAAAGCTTCCAGGAAAAATGCATTTCAGGGCTACAGAATTTAGCTAACATAAGAAAGGTGGAACATGATTTTTACAAATGTACATAGAAAATAAAGCACCTTCGATTAGTATTCCTACCTGCACATTCGATTAGTATTCCTATCTACATATAAAATGACACAATTCATGAACACATTCACCAATATATGGTTGTCAGTTGCACAACACAAGTGCTTCTGTGAGTTTTTCTGATGGCTACATTGTATTGTATATAGTGACCTAAATACATCATATAAGAGTATATGCGGATGCCATCTACAAGTGTGATAATAATGCACCACTACAATGAAAAATGTATTTTTCGCTACATCAGCATCTTACCCATAGAGATAATTTTTCCAGATGATGAGTCACTAGTGGCATCAATGTGTAGTTTGTGGGGTACAGTAGTTGTACTCAGGTATGAACCCAGGTAAGAAGCTTCACCATGGCTCTGTACTAATTGAAGTCTCCACAGTACTAGTGTACACCAACAGTTTCCTTAAGAAGCACCAGGCAGAGCCTTTTGAGGAACTGTACCAAAAACAAAGGGAAAATAAAGGGGAAACTCCAGGACAAAAGAAAAAAATGGTAGCATTGCACCTGCTTCACAGATGCTGACTGACCTTTGTCTTGGCAGTGATGCATAGATAGTTACTTTTAATTAACAGGAGTCAACTATGACTTCTTGGTGACATATAAACTTCTCCAGATTTCCTGTTGTTATATGTCACATCACTGAGAACCTACTTACTGAAACACCCCTGCTCTTTGAAAAAAGGCCCCCCAAACTTTGTCTGTTAATAAACACGTTTACTAAAGGAGCAATGTAATTCTGTCACTCATAATGAATATGGTATTTCTCCTTACTGTTGCAGAAGCAACCACTTCTCTAATAAAATATTCTGCACGAACAAGAGAAAAACAAATATTAATGTAAAAGAAATACAATGCAGAAGTTCATGCTGAGAAAACGGCTCAGCGGTGATCGCTAATATTATTGAATTTGTTGCCTCATTAGGGGTATCAAACAGAATATAAAAACAATTATAACATATTAAATGCGCTACATTATGGGGGATCACAACACTAATTTTCTTTATTTGAAAATATTTTTTATTTATTAAAGCCAAAACCTAAACAGATTCTCAGTGAGGACTGGCGCCGGCCCCGGAGTACAGAGGAGTTAAGCCACTACAGGGAGGAACTGATGTCGTTCCTACAGTCACCGGGAGCAGTCAGGAGTATATCCTGGCTGTCTTTCGTAAGCGATTCCTGTAAGGCGATTGGGAGAGAGGATCTCTGGGCAACCCCGGAAAAAGCTTGCTCGACCATCTCGAAAAAAACTCTATCTAAAATTCTGAGAGATTATAAGTTGTTGGCCCTAGGTCAGGTATACTCTGCAACAAGTTTGACCTGGGTGTTTTTGAATCATAAAGCTAGCTATTCCATTGAACCAGCACTGGATATTATCCATCCGGCATCGACAAGAAAGCTCTATCTTCAATTTAGATATGGCACCCTTCCACTATTTGCACTAATAAACAACTGGAGGAATGATTCACGCTATCTTTGTCCTAGGTGTCATATGGTGGAAGAAACAGAAGCCCATGTGGTCTTTTTTTGCCCGGCCTACAAGAAAGCTAGGAAAAAGTGGATTATCCGCGTCTGTAGGAATCTGGGTATAAGGAATTATCAAGCTACATTCAGAATTTTAAAATCTGAGATGAATCCATTAATTGCTATTGTAATATCCAAATTCCTGCAGGAAATGTGGAGAAAGAGAGGACTACTTTTAGAAATTGATGTATAATCTTGGACCTTTATCCGAAGTCTACGTTTGCGTCTAACCGACCCCAACTCAAATGTTTAATAGATTTTTTTATGGTTTTTATACTAAATTATTTTTTTAAATATCTTGGCCTAAATACTATTTTGTATTAACTTTGTGAATGTTCTGGACTTTGTTGTTATACTGCTTTTTTATTCCCACATTTACAAATTAATTCTTGAATGATTAACTTGAACTGTTGTATTTTAATGTATGTACTTTTATGACTCTAACAAGTCGAAATAAAGTTGCTATGATGATGATGAAAACAAACAGATTCTCAGTGAGGACAGTCCACCCATTTATAAAAGCAAAAGAAGCAATCCGAGAGCTGCCCTAAAATTAAGCCATGGCAATTGGGTTTTTTGTAATCAAATCTCCATAACATTTCATATATGAACCCATCCTAGCTCTTACAGAACATTTAAGGTGGAAAGGTATCACGAGGATTCATCATGGAGTGAGTCCGGGCACGTCAATCATGCATTCTAATTAATTTATTGATTGATTTTATTTGTAAACTGCACTAACACTGTATAAAATTGGGTTACTGGTTGATCTGAGTGAAACTCTACTCAAGCAGTAACCGCTCAACCCTATCATAGCTAAACACAGAGAAGTCAGGCTTAAATTAAATAAATTGTGTACAATAGGTGTGTAACAGTTCAAACAGTAATAAAGTGAAACACAGCACAAGAAAAATCCCACACCAATTAAAAAATATATAGGAACACTTAATAACTAATTGAAGAACAATATGCCAAAAATCTAATCAGTAGATCTGGAAATATGCAATTTTGAAGAGTTCAGTGAAAATAGCACCAAAAAGGAGAAAGCACCAACTGGGGTTATCTGGTCGCACTAGATCAGTCGTGACCCTGTGCCTCATGGGTACAGTTCAGCCCGAACTGCTAAGCCAGGTCTTCTCTAGGGGTGACATATGTATTAAAAATGAAGGTTTGGGCCTGGCAAAAGGTTTATTTTGCCTGGTTCGATTGATAGTTTAATAGGGTATCACTTTATTAGGGACTTACAACTAAATTAAATGTACTAATTGTGTATAAGCCAATTCTACCATGTTTCAGGGAGGGAGCACATGAACTTTAGCACTAGTTAGCAGTGGTGAAATGCGCAGAGTCCTAAGGCCAACAAATCTAATTCTGCAAAAATAGAAGGGGTGAAAGCAAAAACGTTTGTGCAAAACCAACATAAAGCTGGTAGGGTTAACAAGCACCAAAAGACAATTTAGCACTAAAGAAAAGAATACAGTTACACTTGAGATAAGAACTGACACGCCCCCACGAAGAACTAGGGAAAAAGGGCTAATGCTTCCATGATTAGGAGTCAATAGAAGAGGTAGAAATGTAGTTCAATGCGACAAAAATGTTGTCCTCCCATGCTCTGAGCTCCAGTATAACGGAGATCCACAAGCGAGGTGCCAAAAATCAGAAGGAGCATCCACTTGATTATGTTCACTTGCAGTAATGGCAGATTACCAGAGTGAAAACTGCGGAATGGAATATATGGTAACACCTGGGGAATTTCAGACTTCTATCACTCAGAAAACTCTGTAGATGCAATCCAGAGAGCCTGAGACTCTGGGCTTGATTGAAGAACTCTTCACACAGCTGCTAATCTTTAATGGGGTTCTATGACTACATGTTCTAATCATATGCAGTTCTACTAATGTAGTCCATTCTGGTATATCTTTGTGCCCTAATTATAATTTGGGTTCAACGTGTTGCAACCACTACCTTGATGTGTGGGGTGACAGGCCAACAAAAGGCAAAAAGTCACAAACGTAAGTTGGATTTTTCCTATCTTAAGCTGTATGCTGTCTTGCAGATTGCTCAACTATTCGGTCCATTGTATGAACGCTATTTTACCTAATGTCAAACTGAGTCCTGAATTTGAAGCAGTCAATAAATGCCTTGAAGTTAACATCATTTTCTAAAAAATAGGATTGCTGTCTTTTATTTTTGGAAGCTCCAGCTGTGCTTGAGCAAATGTTTACCCGGCTCTTTTGGTCTGGCCTACACAGTGCATGCTCTCTGCTGCAAGAAGTATTGTTTAAAATTCAGTGGAGTTACAGCCCACCCACAGCACACGATTAGTTGTTTTCATTGTCACTTTCACTTGCCATCTGTCAAGTGATTAGCTCACATAGGCTTCCCCTCCTTCCTTTCCTTTCTTGTGATAGCTCCTCCATCTAGTATGGATCAAGTACGTGTTCCTCCTCTTCTTTGTTATTTTTCTTTTCTTTTTTTTGCAAAGCACTAATGGCTTTATTTTTATTATAGTTTCAGTATTATTACTAGACTTACAATGTGCTTTTCTACTTTTAACACAGGCATATGGGTTCTTATTTATGTTGTCACAATTTACTCACTGACACACACAACTCTACTACTATATGCCACTCTTCTCTATGCTACTCCACGTCACTTCATTCAACTCTACACAACTCTACACCACTCCACTGTACCTCACTCTATTATAAGTCACTACACTCTACACAACTCTACACCACTACACTCTACTCTACACCACTCCATTTTACACTATGCCACTCTATGGTATGCCACTCCACTCTACTCTATGCCACTTCATCCTACCCTACTACACTGAACGCCACTCCACTCCACTCCACTCCATGCCATTCCAGTCCATACTCTAAGCTACTCTACTCCACGCCACTTTACTCTGTGCCACTCCACTCTACTCTATGCCACTCTACTCTAGCCCACTCAACTTCACACAATGGCACTCTACAGTACTCTTATCACTCTACTCTATGCCACTCTACACCACTCTCACCACTCTACTCCACGCCACTCTAATCTATGCCACCCCACTCCATGGACCCGATTCACAGAACTAACTTAAAACAAAATCCTAAACTTACTACCATTTTGGTATTCACAGAAGGCGCTTACTCATTTTGGTATTCACAGAAGTTAGGAGTCCTAACTTTAGGACTCCTAAATGCCTTCTGTGAATACCAAAAGTCTTAAAGTTTGGATTTTTCTCAGTTTAGGAGTAGTAAAGTTAGGACTCCTAACTTTAGGACTTCTAAATGCCTTCTGTGAATATCAAATGTCTTAAAGTTAGGATTTTTTTCAGTTTAGGAGTCCTAAAGTTAGGAGTCCTAACTTTAGTACTCCTAACCTGAGAAAAATCCAAACTTTAAGACTTTCGGTATTCACAGAAGGCATTTAGGAGTCCTAAAGTTAGGAGTCCTAACTTTACTACTCCTGAACTGAATTGATGTCGGGAACCGCTGTCAAACCCAATGGAAGACTTAAGGAAAGTGCCACTGCTGCAGAAGGGGAAAGTGTTCAGTGGAAATCGAGGATGGATTCTAGATGAGAGGTACCTGCAAGCAGAGTGGACATAGTCTATGTCACTCAGGGGTGACCAGGAGACTTGGAAGACGAATGCCCTCCAATGTCGCGTGTTGCAGGATGATGACAATGACTTTGACTCTGCAGCTGTGAGGACAATGCGATGCTGACGGGACCAGGAGCCATGCATGACCTGTCCTGCGAAGGATGTTGAGTGCTGAGGAGTCGGTGCCTGGGGAGAGCATCAACAGGTGTTGGCAAATGCATCCAACGCAGGAAATTAGGAAGGAGCAACATCGGGAACAGCGAGGTCCAGGGGACTCACCAAAAGCAGGGGGGTCAGTGTAGGTCCCAAGCAATTAGGGGAGCCCAAAAGAAACAACAGTGATCCTTAAGTGACCCACAGGCTAGAGGCACTGGAGTCGTGAGAGGACCTCAAGCAGCTTACCAAAAGATGAAGGCCACGATGCACACAAGTGTGGCTGAAGATTCTGGTCACTGGAGGTGCTCGAGGTTGGGGCTACTTGGAGCCCAAAGATCTTCTTAGAAAGACGTCAACAAGCCTTTGCAACTGCAAGTTGAGACAGTGCACAGGTGTTCAGTTATTTATTGCAACCCCCATGAGGGATACTGTCCTCAAACTTGGTGAGAGAGCAGGGCAGGCCGCGGAAGCTGTGGAAAACCACCACCTGTGTTGTAGAGCCTTTGGAGTCCAGAGGAGCTCAGGATCAGCAGACTAGTCAACTTAGTTGCGGTGCCTGCGAATGTAGGGGAATGACTTTTTCACTCCAAGGGAGTTTCCTTCAAGTGTCTTTGATGCTTCACAGGTCTTAGAAGGTTCCTGTATGATGCACAGACACAGACAATGCAGCAGACTGGAAGGGAGACAAAGTCAGGCCCAATCAAAGGCCAGTGAAGTCCAGAGTGCCCAGACGGTAGAAGGGTAATGGTGTCTGATCTGAATGTTATCCCATACGGAATCTAGGGACCTACACACAGGTAAGCCCTTAAGTACCCTAGGGAAAGGGTTGGGATGATTCAGTGGACCCTCCCAGGGGAGTGTCTGGACAGAGGGGAGGTTACTCTCATCTCCTTTGTCCATTTTTGCGCCAGAGCAGGAGCCGCTCCCAAGACTGGTTTGAACTGGATTATGCATGGAGGCAACAAATGTGCCCCACATGCAGACTGAGCGGCGCTGGCAAGTGCATCCACCCTGCCCCAATATACTAAATCCTGTCTGGGAGGTGGTCACACCTCCCTGTGACAGCATGCCTATTGTTCTGCTTTCCTCTGCTCAAGCTTGGCTCAGCATCAGGAGGGCAGAATCTGACTCTGGTCGTCAGCAACTATTTTGTGCTGTCTGGCTCTAGAAGACTGGGACCAGGGACAAGGAGAGCACAAGCGAGGGCTCTTCCAGTGCTTGGAATCATACCTCCCACACCGTGTACGTTAAGCGGGTATGATTCCAACATTTTTGATACCAAAAATGATAGGATCCGTTGCAGCCGTTTTCAAAATGGTCATCGTTTAATAACGTGGTGCCCATCTCTATATAGTATTTGGCTGCTTCACTGACAACCTGGGAGAATGGACTCCCTAGGCTGCAGGGGTGTCCTGCAGGGGCACCCTCTCAATTAGAACCAAGCACCCTCCCTTCTGGATTGCAAAGGCCTGCTATAGGGGTGACTTATAGTTTTAAGTGCAGTTACCCTAGATATAGGAATCCTATATCCTTAGTAAGTGGTGCTAGCACCAGCCTACACAGGCTGCAATGGCAGGCATGTAGTTCCATTTTTAATGGTCTCTCATGGGTGGCATATTACAAGCTAAGCTGCAGCCCATTGGAGACCCGTGGGGTAACTATGCCCTGGGTACCATAGTACCATATACTAGGGACTTATACCCCCATATCTAATCTGGGATGTACTTAAGTACTTATCACAACATTTAAGGGACAAAGCAGCGAGACTGGGATCCTAATTAGCAGGATCCCAGTCAGACTAGTCAGAAACAGTTTAGCACCAGGCAAAACGTGGGGGTGACCATACAGAAGGATTCTACCTTCCTACACCCCCACCAAACTAAAGGAGATAGGGCTAACCTTGCCCAGTTGAGAGTTTATTTCCTACGTGGCCATATAAGGAAGGTCCTGCATTTGCTTGGATACTCCATACCCTATGATCCACTGAGAAGTTCCTCCCTGTAGGGTCTTGGAGCCTCTCAAAAGTTTGGGGTGTTTACCTGTCATGAGTTTGAGCCAAGAAAGAGGCTGGTGGGGTGTCTGATTAGGGAAGTGAGGCCCTAACAGGGTTGGTCTCATCTTCCTCAGAGCACTGGCCACCATTAAGGCCTTTCTCACCATGACTGTCCTGTATCTATCCCTAGGGGTCAACCTCTGGCTGCTTACTGCTTTTGGTGGATCCCTTCTGTTTGGAACAATGGTGGGCCAGTGAAGGTTTGGGACAGCCTTGTCCCAGGTGTTCCTTTGCCCAACAAAGTTCATCTGAGGGATGTCACTGCCTAAGGGTAAGAGGGATCCCTCAGTATGCTGAGGGTCATCCACCTGGCTAGTACTACGAGGCTGGGGGACCCTAATTTGTGGATGAGGGGATTCCTCTTGACAGTGGGTCCTGTGGGGTCCACTGACTTCCCTGACCTTTGTAGCCCTAGGCTTTTTAATGCTGGGTAGAGAGGGATAGGATACCTGCTGCAGACTGAGTGAGTACCTCATTTGAAAGTTCCCCTGCCCTCCGTGGCTCTGCCAGGACAGGCCTTAACTCCTCAGATGCAGTTTCTTCACAAGGGGTAGGGCCAGTTCGCTGAGGAGGCTGACCCTCACCTAAAGCCTAGGGGTAAAAATACTTTTCTTCCTCCCCTGTGCCCTCTACTGGAGCAGAGTGGGCTATTCTTTCAGGCTTCACTGCTCATGAATTTCCCTGTGGTTGGACTGGGGCCCACAGGGTCACACCAACCTTCTCAGGGAGGCCTAACATATCTAGATGGGCCTTCAGCTCTACTTCAGCCCAGGCTGAAGTTTCCAAGTCATTGCCCACGAAGTAATCTACAGGCAAGTGTGGGGGCAGTGCAACACTTTTGGGACCAGTGACCCCTCCTCAGCTGAGACTGACTATGGCCATGGAATGATCAGTTCTAACACCAACAGTGTTGGTCTCTTGGTACTTGTACTCAGGTAAAAGCTGAAGTGGGGGCACCAGGTTTCCTGTCAGCATGGTGACACTAGCTCCTGTGTCCCTATAGGCTACAGCTTTCTGACCATTGATAAGAGGCTCCTGTCTGTTCTTGCCCAAGGTATTGAGACTTACAGTAAAAGTGGCATACCCTATGCCACCATCACAGACTAAGGTGGCCTATGTGGAGGATCTGGCTAGGCCAGTAGACACCTCAGTACCCAATGAGAATCCAACTAAATCTTTGGGTCTGTGACTACAACCTGGGGGAGTACTGCCAGGAGCACTAGGGGGTGCTGTTGTAGGAGGAGGAATTTTGTCCTTATTGCTGGCCTTGGGGCAATCAGAATCGCATTTATTGGGCCTTGCTTTTTACAAACAAAACAATAAGGTTTTTTTCCACTGGAAGGAGTTTGTGACCCATCCCAAGAGGAGGACTTTTGGGGACCTTCAGAGGACTTCTCTTTAGACTTATCCTCACCTTTATCTTGGTCTTTAGAAATATATTTGTTCTAGTCACCACCATCTTAGATCTTCTGTTGAACCCTGGTTCTGGCCCATGTATGTGCCTTCTTTCAAATTCTTGGGGAAAAGTCAGATCTGAGTCCACCAGGGACTGGTGCAAAAGCTGGATCTGGCAAGTATTAAGGATCTGCTCCCTCATAATCAAAATGTACAATCCTAAGTAGTCATGCACATTGCTGCCATGTAGCGGTACAAAAGGGGGTGGTAATGGACGGAGCATTTGAACCAATCAAACACTCACACCCAGTCAAAAGATCTGGGTTTAATCCATCACCGTTCTTTAGCCCACTCTTCCACCCCAGTTCAGACATGGCTAAATGCAAATCAGTCTGACCCTGTGCCTCATGGGAACAGTCCAGCCCGAACTGCCAAGCCTTGCCTTCCCTGGAGCGGAAACAAGCTTCTGAGGACCGGTTTCTGGCATTCCAGCCGTCTTCAGCCCGGCTTGCTTGAATCCAGTGGCAAAGTGAGCAAGGGACTCACGTCTGAGCATACCCTGCCACACTTATGGCGGCCAAAAGCGGTACAAAAAGGGGTGGTAATGGACGGAGCATCTGAACCAATCAAACACTCACACCCAGTCAAAAGATCTGGGTTTAATCCATCACCGTTCTAAAGCCCACTCTGCCACCCCAGTTCAGACATGGCTATATGCAAATCAGTATGACCCTGTGCCTCATGGGAACAGTCCAGCCCGAACTGCCAAGCAATGCCTTCCCTGGACCGGAAACAAGCTTCCGAGGACCGGTTTCTGGCATTCCAGCCGTCTTCAGCCCGGCTTGCTTGAATCCAGTGGCAAAGTGAGCAAGGGACTCTCGTCTGAGCATACCCTGCCACACTTATGGCGGCCAAAAGCGGTACAAAAGAGGGTGGTAATGGACGGAGCATCTAAACCAATCAAACACTCACACCCAGTCAAAAGATCTGGGTTTAATCCATCACCGTTCTTTAGACCACTCTGCCACCCCAGTTCAGACATGGCTATATGCAAATCAGTCTGACCCTGTGCCTCATGGGAACAGTCCAGCCCGAACTGCCAAGCCATGCCTTCCCTGGACCGGAAAAAAGCTTCCGAGGACTGGTTTCTGGCATTCCAGCCGTCTTCAGCCCGGCTTGCTTGAATCCAGTGGCAAAGTGAGCAAGGGACTCACGTCTGAGTATACCCTGCCACACTTATGGTGGCCAAAAGCGGTACAAAAGGGGGTGGTAATGGACGGAGCATCTGAACCAATCAAACACTTACACCCAGTCAAAAGATCAGAGTTTAATCCATCACCGTTCTTTAGCCCACTCTGCCACCGCAGTTCAGACATGGCTATATGCAAATAAGTCTGACCCTGTGCCTCATGGGAACAGTCCAGCCTGAACTGCCAAGCCATGCCTTCCCTGGACCGGCAACAAGCTTCCGAGGACCGGTTTCTGGCATTCCAGCCGTGTTCAGCCCAGCTTGCTTGAATCCAGTGGCAAAGTTAGCAAGGGACTCACGTCTGAGCATACCCTGTCACACTTATGGCGGCTAAAAGCGGTACAAAAGGGGGTGGTAATGGACGGAGCATCTGAACCAATCAAACACTCACACCCAGTCAAAAGATCTGGGTTTAATCCATCACCGTTCCTTAGCCCACTCTGCCACCCCAGTTCAGACATGGCTATATGCAAATCAGTCCTACCCTGTGCCTCATGGGAACAGTCCAGCCCGAACTGCCAAGCCATGCCTTCCCTGGACCGGAAACAAGCTTCCGAGGACCGGTTTCTGGCATTCCAGCCGTCTTCAGCCCGACTTGCTTGAATCCAGTGGCAAAGTGAGCAAGGGACTCACGTCTGAGCATACCCTGCCACACTTATGGCGGCCAAAAGCGGTACAAAAGGGGGTGGTAATGGACGGAGCATCTGAACCAATCAAACACTTGTGGAATTTTAGTTTACGAGCTGAACATCATCTGCGCCAGCTTGTCACCCACGAACAACGTGCACAACAGCCATTTTAGGTATCATGGTCTCCCTGTCCACGATCGATCGCCAGCGTGCTCCTCTGACCCTGCAAGCACCCTCCGCGCACCCTGGCTCCCCCTCCCTCCCTCACATGAGCATAACCCTTCTCCTCCAGCATGACCCTGTCCTTGGGAGTCACGCCCGCGCCTGACCAGCACCTCCTCTCCTTCCATGAATACCCCTCTGTTGATAAACCATCCCTCCGCGCTTGATTGTCCACGCGGCATGAATACCCCTCCTTTGATGACCCCTTCCCCCGAGTCCGACTGACCACACAGGTCCGAGGCCATCACCTAAGCCGGGAGATACCGTTTACTGCCCCTTATTGTATGGAGTCACCCCTCTTCAAAGGACCCACTATTGATCATGGCCTCCCCACCCCATAGGATACGATCAGGCGCACACATCCTAAGAATCGGCGGAACACTCAACCGCATGATAGCCCCCTCCTGTTATCAGCAGGGTGAGGACCTCTATTGTGGATGTATGTGGGGGTGGGCTCGACACGAGGATTATGGGGACGTCATTTCATAAGTCTAAAGAGTCTTTTATGCAATAAAGAATGCTCACATGTCATAAACCAGGGTATAAGAGGCCAGGCCTCAGAGAGGCTGTTAGAGCACCTCGAGACGATACCTTGTTGTCTGATCTGATGTGTTCTGCTCCGTCGGAATAAAACTTCTGTTTCCTGCCTTCTGGTCTCCGGCGCCTGCCTCATTGCTTGGTAAATTGAATGGTACAAAGGCGGTTAGCGCCGGGCAAATCTTGAAAAAGGTCATAGCCCTACCCTTTTTCCACAATTGGCGTCCCAAAGCGTGGGGCCCATCAGCGACACGTGGATCCAGTGGGAGAGGTCCCGACGACAGAGTGAACGACTGCAACGATCAGGAAAGCTTGTGTCCGATAGACCCTCGTCTGACAGCCGATCATCCGACCTTCACTAGTTCCGAACAGACCTTTCTCGAGTGATCTACGGTCCTGACTGGGAACCATCAGGAGTGCCACGAACATCACGAAGAATAGAGGACGATCGGGCGCTGGATTCGGAAGACAGGAAACCGTCCATGCGGTCCGGGTAAGGTCGTGTAAACACGACAAACTGAGGAATGATTGTTTGATTTGGATAATACTAGTATTACTCTTTTGTTGATCCCTCTGGAGATTCACCGTCTGCAAACGGAGAAACAACAGGCTCTCTCTTTGCAAGCAGTGAAGGATAGGTAACGCAGACTTTTGTCCCCATTGTAATCCGTCGTGCCTATCTTTCTCCCCCACTGTTTTCCCGAACTGCCGTTCGTGGATTGTTGTCTGGAGATTCTCTGTCTGCAAACAGGGAAGAACAAGGACTCTCTTTGCAGGTAGAGAAAGAGTGGGTAACGCAAACCTTTAACACGTCGTACCCACTTATTCTCCCCACTGATTGTTTGATTGACCGAACACTGATTGTTCGATATTGGTTCTTTTGAGGTATTCACCGTCGGCAAACAACGGAGAATAGAAATATTCTGTCTAGTCTTTGCCCGCCGTGATAAGATAGGTAGTGCAGACCTTTGTCCCCGTTGTAACCCGTCATGCCTATCTTCTCCCCACTGATTGGTAGCCTGTTCAGCCCGGACCGATTATTAGAGATGAACCATCCAGCTCCACTGGAAGGCACCCCTAATAAGGACATGTTCACTAAGCATGGACTAGTCGTTATTGCCTATACTAGGTTATGGCATAAATACACAAAAACGGACCTCAAAAGTCAGTGGCCACTGATAGGTTCCGTTGATGATCATAAAATAAAAGCATTAGAAATAGCGCTCCAGAAAAATAAGACTACGCCCACTATGCTCGACAGTATCGGCATGTGGCGCAAAGAAACGGAACAGCGAAGAAAAAGAGAAGAAGCAAAAATAGGGAAAGAATTATGAAAGGCAGCCCACCTAGCCGCTAAGCAACTAGAAGAAGAAATAAAAGCAAGAAAGGAAGCTAAACAAAACTAAGAATCAGGATCGACAGGTCAATGTCCCGTTAGGACCCCCTCTGCGCTCTACCCTGAATTGCCCTCCAAACAGCGGGCGAACGATGAGTTACTACTAGGTCCCCCAATCATCTACATGCCCCTTCCATAGGCCCCCTGCCAACAACACCTGCAGGCCCTGAGTGCGAACGAGAACGACCTTAGCGCTAGTGCACCAGCCCTCACGGCCTCCGCACCAGCCACATTAGCAGCACCACCTGATGACCTCGAGGTTAGCAAGCACCCACCAGCCAGACCAAATAGGTTGAGCAAAGATGAGCGGGATGGGATTGACAAAATAGCAAAGACACTAGTAGAACGAAGGGAGAGCGAAGAATACACAATGAACATGTATAACTCGCATGCCGACAGCCATAGACGGCATTTCATTTTGCGATTCAGCTACCACACCCTGAACGCATATGAGGATAGGTATCAAAGTAAGGGCCCCGCTAACCTGACAACGCTATATAGGAAGGTTGATGTTGGAGATGGGACTGAATGTGAGGCGACGGAGCTCTTCATGCAGATGCTTGAGGTCTTCCGCCACCTCACGGAACAAAAACCAGAAGCCAAGGTTACAGTCCCTGAAACGACCTCAGTAGAAGTAGCCAATACTATGATGCCCATCAGAGAAGCAGCCCCTTACTGGATTCCACCACGTGGTCTGGGAACAAACAATGATATTAATCACACAGATGCAAAAGGGAGGGTTGTGTACAATTGGGTTTACCAACCATGGGACCGACAAGATATCCTAACTTTTAGACAAGCTCTGCCCGATTTAAGAAAGTACCCGACAGCATTCTATACCGAATTGGCCACAGCCTTGGGTTCGACGATAATGACTTTAGCGGACATTGACTTGTTTTTCGGGTTATGCCTGCCAGCTGACGTGTGGAAGCAAATCCGGAAGGCTGACCACACAGATCTGTTTGGGCATACCTGGAACCAACTCAGTGAACTAGATAGACAGCGGGAGCCTGGAAGGAAACCAGTAAAGGACATATTAGAACTCCCAGACAAATTAGTTCAGAAATTAAAGACACTGATCCCAGAGAAAAAGGTAGATTGGTCGATAGTCACGGCCTGTCGTCAGAAACCCCAGGAAGATGTATCAGAATACTTCTCCCGATTCGAGACAGTGTTCTCCGACTACAGTGGCCAAGACATGACCACCGCAACCGGACAACACCTGTTTGTACAAAACTTTGTGAAGGGCCTATCACAAGAGGTCTCCCAAAAACTGCAGACGAGTGAGAGTAGTTGGGGGGCCTCCAAACCCGCAGCTATCCTTCAGATGGCTCAGTATTACGAGCACCAGAAAAATGAGAATGACAGGGCGTCCGAGAAAAAGAAGAAAGATTTGAAAGAAAGGGTGATGATAGCCCAGATACAAGGTATAGCGGTCGGACGGGAACCCCAAAGGGGGAACTACCAATCGACCATCCCTAGAAATCCACCTCCTAAAGATCACACCCCAACACCCCACGCTGGACGTAGAGACATTAGCGATGACCAATGTGCCTTCTGCAAAGGATTCGGCCATTGGAAATCCCAGTGTCCGGTCCTGCTAGAGATGAACAGAAATAGGGACCCCAAGGATGTAGCGGGTGGACCGAGAAATAGGGGACAAGGACGAGGGCACACAAACGACACCAACAATGACAGATCAGGGAGATCGAACACATTTGACCGCCCCCGACAGAACCAGTATCAACTATCCGACGGTGAGAATGCCCCCGATTTTGCATAGGACTGCCAGGGGCAAGGGAGGGATCCAGTCGAGCTCTGTGTTGACCAGCAAGGTCCTTATGTCACTGCTAAGGTCCTGGGTACAGAGTCTCCATTTTTGGTAGACACTGGGGTGACACGTAGTGTGTTATCAAAACGACTGATTCCAAGGGCACCCTTGTCTGGCTCACACATTACATCGATAGGTTTCGATGGGACGCCCTCCACTAACCCCCTGTCCGTACCTGTCACCTTTGACCTAGAAAGCAACACCACTGACACAACATTTCTGCTCTCCTCCAACTCCCCTGACGCCATTATGGGCATTGACTTACTGAAGCATTTTCGAGCTACCATTAGGTGTTCCCCGGATGGAGTCCGAGTCATCCTGTACAATAACCCAGACATACCCAAATCTTGCCCTGCACGACACATGTGCTCCATAACTGATGCTGACCTGTCCTTGCTTGATACCCTGCCTCCGTACCTATGGGCCAAAAATGACTCTGATGTGGGACGAATGATGATTGACCCTATTCATATAACTGTGAGACAGGACGTTATGCTCCCAAAACTCCCGCAGTATCGGATATCGCCCGAGGGTGAGAAGGCACTGGTAGCGATCATTCAGTCTCTGGTAGATGCGGGAGTGGTCGAAGAAGTGGTTAGCAATGTCTGCAACAGCCCTATCCTACCCATTGTCAAGAAGCAAGACGAGGGAGATGAGAAAGCGTACCGCTTCATCATCGACCTGCGAGAGATCAACAAAGTGGTTGTACCCCAATACCCCGTAGTCTCAGATATCACCACCATCCTGACCCTCATCCCGTCCACTGCCACCACCTTCACTGTTATCGACCTCAAGAATGCGTTTTTCTCTATCCCCATCCATCCGGACAGCCGTTATCTCTTCGGCTTCACCCTGAAATCCCGCTCGTACCGATTTTGTAGAGCTCCCCAGGGGTACACTGAAAGTCCCAGTATTTACGGCCAGGCCCTCAAAAGACAGCTGGACGCCGTCCAGCTACCGGATGGAGTGGTGTTGATCCAATATGTCGATGATATCCTTTTGGCGGCCAACACCACCCCACTTGCAATCACAGCCACTGTCCAACTCCTACACTTTCTTGCAGAAAATGGCCATAAAGTTTCCAAAAAGAAATTACAGTTCTGCCAGCCACAAGTGACATACCTAGGCCATCTCCTGTCCAAAGAAGGGAGGAAACTCACACCTGACCGAATCCAAACCATCCTAGACACCCCCGTCCCAAAAACACAAAAGCAAGTCCGCTCTTTGGTTGGCCTAACCTCTTTTTGCAGACAGTGGTTACCTAATTTCAGCCTCATTGTGAAACTCCTACTTGCCCTGTTGACCAAAGATGCCCCCTTCCCGCTCCCTTGGACCCCTGAGTGTCAAGCATCCTTTAAGGAATTACGAGATGCCCTCTGTTCAGCGCTCATCCTGGGAACCCCGGATTACTCCAAACCCTTCTCCCTCTTCACCCACGAAAGGGAGGGGTGTGCATTGTCTGTCCTGACGCAGTATATAGGTCCAAAGCAGCGCCCTTGTGCCTACTTCTCCGCCACTCTTGATCCTGTAGCCAGAGCATTGCCTGCCTGCCTTCGAGCAGTAGCTGCCGCTGCTGTCTCTATCCGTCAGAGGGAGGGAATTGTACTTTCAAACTCTCTCACCGTGTTAGTACCCCATGCTGTCGACACCCTTCTGAACCAAACCAAGACTCAACATTTGACTAGCGCACGACTGACTGGGTACGAATTGACGCTACTTGCACCCCACATCACACTAAAGAGATGCACGACTTTGAATCCTGCCACATTGTTGCCCCTGCCTGAAAATGACCCCGACGTTCCTCCCATACACGACTGTGTGACCCTCACGGACGAACAAACTAGGAGTAGAGTTGACCTCCGAGACACTGCTTTCACCGACCCCGATGGAGAGCTATGGGTAGACGGCTCATGCATCAAACTCCCAGATGGCACCACCTCAGCTGCCTATGCAGTAACGACAGCCCGAACAGTAGTTGAGACAGCCCGCATCACCCAACGATCTGCCCAGGCAGCAGAGCTGATAGCCCTCACACGAGCATGCATCATAGCCACAGGGACCACCGCGAACGTATATACAGACAGCCAGTATGCCTTCGGGGTGGTTCACCATTTTGGGCTCCTGTGGAGGGAAAGGGGATTCCTGACGTCCCACGGCACCCCCATCCTTCCCGGAGATCTGGTTTCTGCCCTGATTGAAGCGGTTCTCCTCCCCAAACGACTAGCAGTGATCAAATGCCAGGCACACAAGAAGGTGACAGACTTGGTCGGACAAGGGAATGCACTGGCTGACATCACTGCACGAACCACAGCTGAGAATAGGACGGTGACACGCATGTATGTGACCAGGTCACAAGCAGAGAAATGGACTGACGCAAGGGAAATGATCAGAGACATCCAGTAGGCCAGCACCCCTCACGAACTGACTAAGTGGGCAGGGGTGGGTTTGAAGGATGATGAGGGCTGCTGGCGAACAAAAGATGCAAACAAATGGTTGCTGCCTGACTCATACCTGATCCCCATACTGACAATGGCTCATTCCCCCGCACACATAGGATCTGCACCCATGATCGAACTCATTTCCAAAGTCTGGCACAACGACAAAATCCCCGACTCAGCCAGACGCCTAGTCCAGCAGTGCCTTATCTGTCTGCAACACAACCCCGGGAAAGGAACTGTGGTACCCCGGGGAGGGTTTGGGACCCCCAATCACCCCTTTGAGGTCCTTCAGATGGACTACATCCAGCTAGAGAGATGCCAAGGCTTGAAGTATGTACTAGTCATTGTATGTGCCTTCAGCAAATGGGTAGAGGCCTACCCAACCCGTGACAACACTGCCATGACTACTGCTAAAGTACTACTGAAAGAATTCTTTCCTCGCTACGGCCTTTGTCGAATTTTGTGGAGCGACAATGGCCCCCACTTCATAGCTGAGGTTATCCAACTAATCCTAAAGGGGTTGGGGGTGAAACAGAGATTTCATTCGGTCTTCCACCCCCAATCCGCCGGCCTGGTGGAGCTCCATAATGCCACACTGAAGTTAAAATTGTCAAAAATAGTGGCCACCACCGGACTTAAATGGCCGGATGCCCTCCCACTGGCTTTGCTATCGATGCGCTCCACTCCCACCAAACACCATTTGACTCCCTACGAGGTTGTATTCGGGCGACCGATGAACCTCTGGACTGCCCCCAAACCGACCTCCATTCATGACGTCCCGGACGTCCTGCTGTCTGATTATTTGTGCAAGTTAACTAAAACGTTGTCTGTCATTCATCAACAGGTGCAGCAGGCCATCCCCGATGCTTCCAGGGGCCCAGGCCACGACATCCAACCGGGGGACTTCGTTCTAATCCGAAATTTCCAACGGACCAAGAGCCTGGAACCCCGGTGGACGGGCCCCTGGCAAGTGCTTATCACCAAACGGACGGCGCTTCGAGTGGAGGGGAAGAGGCACTGGCTGCACGCACACCACTGCCGGAAGGTCTCCGCGACCCTGGCCACGACAGAAAACGTCAACACCCAAGAAGAGCTCCTGAACAAAGATCGAGCAACATTGAACTGCTATCCCGATACTGAGGCACTTGAACTTGCAAAATTCTCTGATCCCACTGTGCCAACCAGAGAAGGGTATTTCCTGTGTCGAAAGGAGGGAGCTTCGGCTAAGTAGGCCACGGACTAAGTTGAATCTCAGAACGGTGACCTAAACACAACCAAGGGTTACCGGGAGAGAAGCTAAACGAAGTCTGTGGTTCTGCCCGCTACCGAGCACCTTGAAGATGATGGAAGCGCCAGATAAGAAGATGATGGAAGCGCCAGATAAGAAGATGATGGAAGCAACGGGAAATACCCACTATAGGAACCCAAAGACTGACAATTTGCACAAATCGAAGACAATCGCCCTCTTTATTGTCATCCTCTTTTGCCTCCTCCTCATGACCTCCTTCTGGATCCTGGAGGAAAGCACACCGGCTCATCAAGCATTGCTGCCCACTGCACAACCGACCCCCATGAAAGAGCATCACCTGATCTCCCTGTCGCCTCAGCTCCGAGAAAGGCGCAGGGAATTCTGGAACAATTCCTTCGTGCAACTGTTGCACCAACACAACCTTGCTGCAAATGCTATGAACTGCTGGATCTGCGGGCTGCTCCCGCATGCCACTGGACACACCATCCCCTTCATCCCTTCTCCTTTCTCAGTTCACGGCTCCTGCCTTGCCTGGTTGATCCTCATGCAAGAGAGCCACAAGGATAACGCCACTTCCGGTCAGACAGTGTCGCGCTTCTACTCTGGGTTTTGGCTGAACAAAACCGGAAAGACCTCTGCTCCCCTGTGTCCTGCGCTCACGGGCGCCACCTTCCTTAAAGACATTCCAGCCAAAGAACGTGTCGAAGTACAGATGCTCCACAACCCAGCTAGATCCACCTTCTCTCATCTGCAAAAACAAACTACCGCCACTCTGACTGTGGCTCTGTCTGTTATCAATGTCACTGGTCTTGTGTGTCTCGAAGGCCAGGGAACACAGCTGGTGGGTCACAGTTCCTGCCGAATCATCAAAACATTGGA
The DNA here is from genome assembly GCF_964263255.1 of Lissotriton vulgaris. Lineage (NCBI taxonomy): Eukaryota > Metazoa > Chordata > Amphibia > Caudata > Salamandridae > Lissotriton > Lissotriton vulgaris. The sequence continues at coordinate 447,021,247 of NC_141693.1, read as the reverse complement.
CTCAGTTGATCCCCCTTCCTTTGTTGCTTCTCCAAACATGTACTTTGTGTGTGGCACCAAAGCTTACACCTGGCTCCCGAAAGGTTGGAAGGGTATCTGCTACATTGCCTTCGTTCTCCCCCCCACATATGTAGCCCCTGCTAACCATCACCGGCAGAGGCGTGCAGATGACATTGGACAAGCCGACTCCACTGGAGCACAGTTCTTGGATGCAGCAAAGGGACTCGTTCCCCTGTGGGGCCCAATGGCAAACAGTCGCGCTATCCGACACCTGACCCAGGCAGTAGAAACAACGATCAACATCACGGCTGGCATCCTCGCTAACAACACGGCTGAGCTTCAGGCGGTCCGCCTTGTGGCCCTTCAAAACCGCCTTGTTCTAGATGTGGTTCTAGCCGATCGAGGAGGAGCATGCCGCATCATCGGATCTAGCTGCTGCACCTACGTGCCAGATAACTCGCCTTCAGTCTACAAAGCAATTGAGCACCTCCACAGACTTTCCTCGGAGGTTCACCAAGAACAAGAAGGATGCTCGCTTGGGAGCTGGTTTTGGGACACTTTGAAGGACTGGGGTTGGAGGTTGTTTTCCTTCGTACTGATACCTGTTGTGATATTACGTGGGTGTTGTTTGGGTATCCAATGTCTGCCATCTTTATTCGTCCTTGTTTCCAACTGTATGTGCCCAAAGACTTTGGACTTCCGAAATGAGCACATGAGTCCCCTCTATGAAGTAGAAATACGTGGCCTTATGGGGATAAATCCGAACTGACAAGTTGGCGAGACATGTTGAAAGGGAGGACTGTGGAATTTTAGTTTACGAGCTGAATATCATCTGTGCCAGCTTGTCACCCACGAACAACGTGCACAACAGCCATTTTAGGTATCATGGTCTCCCTGTCCACGATCGATCGCCAGCGCGCTCCTCTGACCCTGCAAGCACCCTCCGCGCACCCTGGCTCCCCCTCCCTCCCTCACATGAGCATAACCCTTCTCCTCCAGCATGACCCCGTCCTTGGGAGTCACGCCCGCACCTGACCAGCACCTCCTCTCCTTCCATGAATACCCCTCTGGTGATAAACCATCCCTCCGCGCTTGATTGTCCACGCGGCATGAATACCCCTCCTTTGATGACCCCTTCCCCCGAGTCCGACTGACCACACAGGTCCGAGGCCATCGCCTAAGCCGGGAGATACCGTTTACTGCCCCTTATTGTATGGAGTCACCCCTCTTCAAAGGACCCACTATTGATCATGGCCTCCCCACCCCATGGGATACGATCAGGCGCACACATCCTAAGAATCGGCGGAACACTCAACCGCATGAAAGCCCCCTCCTGTTATCCGCAGGGTGAGGACCTCTATTGTGCATGTATGTGGGGTTGGGCTCGACACGAGGATTATGGGGACGTCATTTCATAAGTCTAAAGAGTCTTTTATGCAATAAAGAATGCTCACATGTCATAAACCAGGGTATAAGAGGCCAGGCCTCAGAGAGGCTGTTAGAGCACCTCAAGACGATACCTTGTTGTCTGATCTGATGTGTTCTGCTCCGTCGGAATAAAACTTCTGTTTCCTGCCTTCTGGTCTCCGGCGCCTGCCTCATTGCTTGGTAAATTGAATGGTACAAAGGCGGTTAGCGCCGGGCAAATCTTGAAAAAGGTCATAGCCCTACCCTTTTTCCACACACTCACACCCAGTCAAAAGATCTGGGTTTAATCCATCACCGTTCTTTAGCCCACTCTGAACCTGTGCCTCATGGGAATGCCAGAAACTGGTCCTCGGAAGCTTGTTTCCGGTCCAGGGAAGACATGGCTTGGCAGTTCGGGCTGGACTGTTCCCATGAGGCACAGGGTCAGACTGATTTGCATATAGCCATGTCTGAACTGGGGTGACAGAATGGGCTACAGAACGGTGATGGATTAAACCCCGATCTTTTGACTGGGTGTGAGTGTTTGATTGATTCAGATGCTCCGTCCATCACCACCCCCTTTTGTACCGCTTTTGGCCGCCATAAGTGTGGCAGGGTATGGTCAGACGTGAGTCCTGTAAACCCTGGGTACCTCGGGATTGAGCTCTGAGGGACGAGGACCTGAAGGAAACAAGAATCCGTGGCTGTGATGCAAATGAGGTTTATTAGCAGGACACTTATTACAGGGTGAATGTCTTGCTTTGCTTGATTATTGTTAACGTCCCCTGCACGAATGCCGGTCCTGGCATTCACCAACAGAGGACACAGAAAACGTAGTGGCCGACAATACCACTTGAATAAACAAAAGAAATAAGGATTAGCTTCTTGGCTCGTCCTCCGCAATAGTGTCGGTCCTGACACTTTCCAACGGAGGGCAATAGACACAGACTAGTGTTTTCTCTCTCTCTGCGGTTAATTCCAAGGTCTCTCACACTTGCAAACGCTAACGTGAAGGTCCGCAGGTATGGCGCTCTGTAGCGCGAGTCTCTGAGCTCATGAAATCCTCGAGCGGGGATTAGGGTTATAGCGCTAAGCAGCGCGAGTCTCAATGCTCTTAAACCCTCGAACGGGGACTGGTTTCACAGCGCTATGCAGCGCTAAACGGTGTGCTCGAAAATACCCTCGAGCGGGGACTGGGTTTAACGCGCAAAGCAGCACTGGTCTTCTTGCTCGAAAACCCTCGAGCGGGGACTGGGTCCAAAGCGCTAGCAGCGCTAGACTGTTTGCTCAAAAAACCCTCGAGCGGGGACAGAGGTTGGAGAACAGCGTTTCTCCACGGAAGTTCCTCTCAGAACACTACGTCGGCACTAACAAGCATCAAAGGCTCACCTTGCTGAATCTTCGAGTCTCTGATACGAGCGGCATTATCCGACGTCTTCTCCTGCTCCCTTTGGCGGTTTTATGCCGGTTTGAAAATGCACTGTTACCGGCTCGGCATTCTGGGAGTTGTAGTTCTGGGGCTAGCGGTTCTGGATGTTGTAGTTCCCTTGACGGTCTTGCGGCGCTGTGGTCCCGTTCTGTGTCTTAACAGTACATCCCCCCTCCCCCGCAGAAGACAATCCCGGACCGGGCTTGTCCGGATGTTTCCTATGGTAGGCCGCCACCAACCTCGGGGCGTGAATCCCAGACACCGGCTCCCACGACTCCTCCTCCGGGCCATATCCCTTCCACGCAATCAGGTACCAGAGCTTACCCCTGCTCCACTTGGAATCCCTGATGCCTGCGACTTCATAGTCTCTTTCCGCCTCCACCTCAACCCCAGAACAGGGGGCATGCCCTGCCGCATTCGCCGGTTTGAGCAGCGACACGTGGAACACCGGATGGATTCTCATGCTGCCCGGCAATGCCAACCGCATATTCACAGGGCTCACACACTCCTTGATGCGTTATGGGCCGATGAAACGCGGGTGAAACACGCTGTGCTTGCGGAAACGTAAGTTCCTTGAAGAAACCCATACATAATCACCTGTTTTGTAGAGAGGCCCCATCCGCCTTCTCCGATCCGCGTATGTCTTGTACACCACCTTGGCATCCTCTAAGCACTTCTTGGCTTGCAGAATTGTGGTTTTGATATGGGCCACTCTAGCACGTGTGGAAGGTAATCCAGCCATAGCCCTAGGACTGACCAAAGGGAGGAATCTGGGATGATGACCGCAGTTGTTATAAAATGGCGACATCTTGGTGGAACTATGCTTGGCGTTGTTGTACGCGACTTCCGCAAGCCACAACTTGTCCACCCATTCCTCCTTGCCTTGATTCATGAAACAACGGAGATACTGTTTTAAGGTTTGGTTGAGGCGTTCCGTCTGGCCATCCGTTTGCGTGTGGTAGCTGGTGGACAAGGCCGTGGTAACATGGAGAGCTGAACACCAGTTTTTCCAGAACCTGGCTGTGAATTGTGACCCCCTGTCCGACACAATCACGCTGGGCAGGCTGTGGATCCGCACCACCTCCTTGAGGAGTAGTATTGCCAACTGCCCTGCTGTGGGCACACTCTTGCAGGCGATGAAATGGCCCATCTTGGTCAGGTAATCAACCACCACAAGAATGACTGTATACCCCTGGTCCTTTGGCATGCCCACGATGAAATCCAAGGAGATGCGCTCCCATGGCTTCTCCGGCGTGGGCAGTGGACGCAGGAGTCCCTGCGGACGGCCGTGACTAGATTTCATGGATGCACATATCGAGCAGGATGTGATCCAACCATTCACATCTTTCCTCACAGACGGCCACCAGAACTGTCTTAGCACATAGTCCACAGTTTTGTCCAACCCTAGATGACCAGCGCTTGGTGATTCATGACACCATCTGAACGCTTGCTTCCTTAGTCGGAGCGTGGGAACCAAGATGCACCCCCTATGTACAGGTATACCATCCTTCAGCTTCCATTCCTCATGTCTACGAAGCCATGACTTCCACTCGAAAGAACAAACCCCTTTTTGAATGCCACGGAGGAAAGTTCCCGGCTGAAGGGCTCCGACCACCGCACCCGGAGAAACGATGGACTGGATGGTGGGTGCAGGTTTCACCGAGTCGCTGGACTGCCTTGACAGCGCGTCAGCCTTCTGATTCTTCGATCCCGGTCTGTAGGTGATGGTGAAATTGAAACCAGAGAAGAACAGCATCCACCGCATCTGACGAGGGGAGAGCTGTCTGGCCGCTGTCATGAATTGGAGGTTGCGATGGTCAGTGAACACCGCCACCACTTGCCTGGCACCCATTAACAAATGTCTCCATTCACCGAAGGCATCCTTGATGGCCAGAAGCTCCTTTTCGGCAACATGGTAATTCCTCTCCGCCTCATTTAGCTTCCTGGACATGAAGGCCACTGGATGCAGCACTCCTGACACCGGATTTCTCTGAGACAAGATTGCCCCAACTGCCATGTCCGAGGCGTCCGCCTCCACAACGTACTGTAGATCAGGGTCTGGATGAGCCAACACCGGTGCTTCCGTGAATGATTTCTTCAAGGCCTCGAAGGCCTTCTGTGCTTCCTGTGACCATAAGAAAGAAGACGATTTTCTTAGGAGGTGTGTGATGGGAGCAACCACACCCGAGAATCCCTCAATGAACCTCCGGTAGAAATTGGCAAAGCCAAGGAAGCTCTGCACCTCCTTAACACTGGTAGGGGTTGGCCAGGCTACCACTGCTTTCACTTTTCTTTCGGCCATTGTTTGTCCTTCCGGGCTTAGCATTACTCCCAAGAATTCCACGGAGGTGACGTGGAAGTCGCACTTACTGAGCTTACAGTATAAAGAGTTCTCCCTCAGTATCCTTAAGACCGAAGACACATGCCTCACGTGTTCCTCTTCGCTGTCGGAATACACCAGTATGTCGTCGATGTAAACCACAACGTACACATCCAGTATGTCTTTGAGCACGTCGTTCAGAAAATACTGGAACGCTGCAGGAGCGTTGCACAGTCCGAAGGGCATGACTCGATATTCGTATAAACCGAATCTTGTTTTAAGCGCCGTCTTCCATTCGTCACCACCCCTCATGCGAACAAGGTGGTAAGCGCCCTTTAGATCCAGCTTTGTGTATACTTTCGCGCTTTTGACTTGTTCCAATAGTACATTTATGAGTGGTAATGGGTATCCGTTCTTCACCGTGATGGCGTTAAGCGCCCTAAAGTCCACACAAGCGCGAAGTTCCCCGTTGGCTTTCGAAATAAAGAAAAGGGGGGAGGCCGCCGGTGACTTTGAGGGCCTGATGAACCCCAGCCGCAGCATCGTGTCCAGATAAGAACGTAGGTGGAGGTTCTCCGGCTCAGACAACGCATATATTCTCCCACTCGGTATGTTGGCTCCTGGAAACAAATCGATCTGGCAGTCATAAACCCGGTGGGGCGGAAGGGTCTCCGCTTGTTTGTCATCAAAGAAGTCACGGTATTCGCTATAATCGAGGGGAAGGCTCACCTCCTTCTCTGCTGCCGTGGCCACCGTGTACCCAGTCGTCCTCTCTGCTGGTAGATTTTCCGGAGTGCATCCGCAGAACTGCGAACAATAGAGGGAGTTCATTCTTATGGTCATTGATTCCCAGTCTATGGAAGGGTTGTGTTTTTTCAGCCACGGTAATCCAGTATGATACCGTATTGCGGAGCACATATAACGTTGAAGTCCATCAACTCCTGATGACGGGCTCCATAGTGCACCTCCATATCACCAGTATGTTGGCTAATTGGCCCTGAAACCATCCTGCGTCCATCCACCGCGTATACTTCTTCTGGTCTGGGACACTGCAGAAGTGTAAGCCCCATACGACAGGCTTCTTTTTTGTCCATAAACAACCCAGTGGCCCCAGAGTCTATCATGGCATCAGCTGAGACCCATTGATTCTGCACCCTTAACCGCAGCGGAATAAACATGTGGTTGGACCCATTCAATGCGCTCTGTTGAATAGAAGGGATGTATCCGTGACTCCAAGAATTCCCTTCAATGTTCCGGGAGTCCACTAGTTTTCCGCCTCCTTTTCCACCGAGGCTGTTACCATTCGGCTGGATCGAGAACGGCCTATCTTGGGTTTCACAGGGCACTCACGGACGTAGTGCCCCTTTTTTCCACAGTACAAACAAAGGCCTTGTTTCCTGCGGGATTCCTTCTCAGTTGCTGTTAGGCTGGCTCTCACTGCCCCAATATCCATAGGCTCGTTCCGCGTGGTTGTAGGAGCGTCAGTGGACCCCTGATGACCGGTATTGGACGTGGCCTTCTTATTTCCCCCTCCCTTCCGTTCGCTCAACCTGTGTTCAAGGCGAAGGGTAAGACTGATTAGGTCTTCGCAGAGCACTGGTTGTGGGTCGATCTGTGCTATGACGTCTTTCAGCTCGTCACTTAATCCTTGATGGAAGATCGCCGTTTGTTTAGCTGGTGGCCACTTGGTTTCGGCGATGAGACGCCTGAAAGCGTTTAAATATTTCACGAGCCCCGTAGTTCCCTGCTTCAACTCCAGGAGTTCACGGTCGGCCGTGTAAGAGTCTGCTCTCCTGTCAAACACCTTGACGAATTCCTCCTGGAATGCTTCCCAGTCATACAAGAGCGGGTCATCCCTGCTCACCAAAGGCACTGCCCACTGAGCTGCATTCCCCGCCAAATAGGATATCATAAAGGCTACTCTTGCTTGGTTTGTGGGAAAGGATTTCGGTTTGCACGAGAAATGAAGGGCCACTTGCGTGATGAAGACTTGTACCGTGGAGGGGTCACCACTATACCTTTCAGGTGTGGCCAATGGTATGGCCACCGCATCTCTACAGTGACAGCCATTTGTTGACCTCCGGTGTGCGCTCCAGCGTTAAAGGGGTTCCTCTGCAGGTGATCTACTCGGGTCCTCAAATCAGCTGTTTCCTGTCTGGACGCTGTTAACTCATTCCGTACATCAAGCAACGCAGCCAACACGTCCTCTATAGATGCCATGTTCTCTCTCTCAACCGGGAGGTTGTTTGGAGTTTGTAGAGGTCGGATATTATGTAAACCCTGGGTACCTCGGGATTGAGCTCTGAGGGACGAGGACCTGAAGGAAACAAGAATCCGTGGCTGTGATGCAAACGAGGTTTATTAGCAGGACACTTATTACAGGGTGAATGTCTTGCTTTGCTTGATTATTGTTAACGTCCCCTGCACGAATGCCGGTCCTGGCATTCACCAACAGAGGACACAGAAAACGTAGTGGCCGACAATACCACTTGAATAAACAAAAGAAATAAGGATTAGCTTCTTGGCTCGTCCTCCGCAATAGTGTCGGTCCTGACACTTTCTAACGGAGGGCAATAGACACAGACTAGTGTGTTCTCTCTCTCTGCGGTTAATTCCAAGGTCTCTCACACTTGCAAACGCTAACGTGAAGGTCCGCAGGTATGGCGCTCTGTAGCGCGAGTCTCTGAGCTCATGAAATCCTCGAGCGGGGATTAGGGTTATAGCGCTAAGCAGCGCGATTCTCAATGCTCTTAAACCCTCGAACAGGGACTGGTTTCACAGCGCTATGCAGCGCTAAACGGTGTGCTCGAAAATACCCTCGAGCGGGGACTGGGTTCAACGCGCAAAGCAGCACTGGTCTTCTTGCTCGAAAACCCTCGAGCGGGGACTGGGTCCAAAGCGCTAGCAGCGCTAGACTGTTTGCTCAAAAAACCCTCGAGCGGGGACAGGGGTTGGAGAACAGCGTTTCTCCACGGAAGTTCCTCTCAGAACACTACGTCGGCACTAACAAGCATCAAAGGCTCACCTTGCTGAATCTTCGAGTCTCTGATACGAGCGGCATTATCCGACGTCTTCTCCTGCTCCCTTTGGCGGTTTTATGCCGGTTTGAAAATGCACTGTTACCGGCTCGGCATTCTGGGAGTTGTAGTTCTGGGGCTAGCGGTTCTGGATGTTGTAGTTCCCTTGACGGTCTTGCGGCGCTGTGGTCCCGTTCTGTGTCTTAACAAGCCCCTTGCTCACTTTGCCACTGGATTCAAGCAAGCCGGGCTGAAGACGGCTGGAATGACAGAAACCGGTCCTCGGAAGCTTGTTTCCGGTCCTCGGAAGCTTGTTTCCGGTCCAGGGAAGACATGGCTTGGCAGTTCGGGCTGGACTGTTCCCATGAGGCACAGGGTCAGACGGATTTGCATATAGCCATGTCTGAACTGTGGTGGCAGAGTGGGCTAAAGAACGGTGATGGATTAAACCCATATCTTTTGACTGGGTGTGAGTGTTTGATTGATTCAGATGCTCCGTCCATCACCACCCCCTTTTGTACCGCTTTTGGCCGCCATAAGTGTGGCAGGGTATGCTCAGACGTGAGTCCCTTGCTCACTTTGCCACTGGATTCAAGCAAGCCGGGTCAAAGACGGCTGCAATGCCAGAAACCGGTCCTTGGAAGCTTGTTTCTGGTCCAGGGAAGACATGGCTTGGCAGTTCGGGCTGGACTGTTCCCATGAGGCACAGGGTCAGACTGATTTGCATATAGCCATGTCTGAACTGGGATGGCAGAGTGGGCTAAAGAACGGTGAAGGATTAAACCCAGATCTTTTGACTGGGTGTGAGTGTTTCATTGATTCAGATGCTCCGTCCATCACCACCCCCTTTTGTACCGCTTTTGGCCGCCATAAGTGTGGCAGGGTATGCTTAGATGTGAGTCCCTTGCTCACTTTGCCACTGGATTCAAGCAAGCCGGGCTGAAGACGGCTGGAATGCCAGAAACCGGTCCTCGGAAGCTTGTTTCCGGTCCAGGGAAGACATGGCTTGGCAGTTTGGGCTGGACTGTTCCCATGAGTCACAGGGTAAGACTGATTTGCATATAGCCATGTCTGAACTGGGGTGGCAGAGTGGGCTAAAGAACGGTGATGGATTAAACCCAGATCTTTGGACTGGGTATGAGTGTTTGATTGATTCAGATGCTCCCTCCATCACCACCCCCTTTTGTACCGCTTTTGGCCGCCATAAGTGTGGCAAGGTATGCTCAGACGTGAGTCCCTTGCTCACTTTGCCACTGGATTCAAGCAAGCCGGGCTGAAGACGGCTGGAATGCCAGAAACCGGTCCTCGGAAGCTTGTTTCCGGTCCAGGAAAGACATGGCTTGGCAGTTCGGGCTGGACTGTTCCCATGAGGCACAGGGTCAGACTGATTTGCATATAGCCATATCTGAACTGGGGTGGCAGAGTGGGCTAAAGAACGGTGATGGATTAAACCCAGATCTTTTGACTGGGTGTGAGTGTTTGATTGATTCAGATGCTCCGTCCATCAACACCCCCTTTTGTACCGCAATTGTTGCCATGTAGCCAACCTTGCAGAGCCTTTGTGCCACTAGCCACAACATCTACCTAGTCCTGCGTGTGTCCTTTCTGGGTGTCTCTGAACTTAATCCTGTATTGTTCAGCGGTTAAGCCAAACCCATCAATAAGAGCACTCTTCAAAACTTAGTAATTATTATCATCCTCTTCTCTAACAGTGAGGAGCTTATCTCTACCTTTGTCTGCAATGAAGAGCCACAAGATAGCTGCCCAAGGGGACCCTCTGAACGTTACGGGCCATTTCTAAAGTAGGTATTCATTTGTGGTTGTCATCCCCAACAAGTTCCTATAGTCAAAATAAGTTTCTGTACAGCTGGGGACATTTTTGCTGCCACCATGGGACGCTAGTCCCAATTTCTTCCTAGCTCTCTGGACATCTAGGGACTCCTTGTCACGGGCCAACTGCACTTGCCTGAGCCTAAGCCTAGCTTTCTCAAGTTCAAGAAGTTGGTATTCCCAATCCAAAGAGTTCTCCCTCTTCCTAGATATGGAGCTCTCTAGAGTCACTCCTGAGGAATTATATTCTGCAGAGGATGGTCTAGACCTCCTTGGTCTACTCTGCACCCTCCCAGGAGGAACAAAGGGGGCCTCCTCAATGCCACCTGCAGTATCATCTGTGAGATCTGAGTTGTCTAGGTGGGAGTCATCAGGCTCCACCTGGTCAGGGTTAGATTCTAGGTTAAAAAGGAGCTCCCCTCCTCCATTCTCTTCCCCACCCACTCTTTCCTGCTCATCTGACCCAGTGGTTTTCCTGAGGTCATATAACAGTAACACCTCTAGGAGGTTTTGAGTGTGGGCTCCTTTCCCTGTCCTCAACTTTCTAGAGGAACACAGTGCTTTCAGTTCTTGGAACGAATGTTCACTGTATCTAACAGTTAGTGAGCCACTGGCATCTCCTTTGGAAGACATACTAGGTGTGGTGCAGTGTTGCACCTACCTAACCTAGTGGGAACTAAACTCTCTGAGGTTGGAGAAAGGGTGTGCTATACCCTTAACACCCCCAACCCTACGTTCAGTAGAACTTACTTATTCTAAGCTTGTATTATCTGTGGCTAGCATTAGTGATGGTTTTTCAATTAATCGACACAAAAATGTATTGGGTAAAACAATGCAGGCTTGAATCCCAACCACTGTACACCAATGTGGGAGGCTAGCCTGGTACATGATGTACACTTATATAAGTGTACAACTTGCACCAGTCCAGACAGCCCTTATGGTATTAAAAGAGGTCTTAGACAACTTTAGAAAGCTCTCTAAGTGGTAGCTATGGAGAGCAGCCTGCAGGCTTTGTCCAAAAGGAGTGTAAAGCAGCATGTTTTACCAAATTATAATCCTATAGTACATATTAAGTGAAAAAGAACCACACAAAGTATGTATTAAAATATACATTTATTAAATAATACTCTCTAAAACATAGAAATATCTCCGATCCGGAGATACGCACAATGCACACACTACGTTAGCAAAGAAACACAGTAAATAGCACGAAATACACAGTGGACCCAGGGGGGATCAAACCATATACTAAGAAAGTGGTATAAAACCACAGCTTGGGTCAAGACAATATTGAGAGGACGTAGAAGTGCTGGGGACCCTACGAACTATCCAAGGTGAGTAGATAGGGACCCCATGGAGAGTGTGTGCAATGTGGGAACACGACTGTGTGCTCTGTACAACTCTAAGTGTAGGTCACGGTTGGATTTTTCAAGGTTTAGGACCCTTTCCAGTCGACCTTGAAGAAACCATGTGAAATACAGAAGGTTGGATAACCACCCCACCCGGGGATACCCTAGTACCCATGTTACCTACACCAGGGAAGCCGGGTGCCTAGAGTGGTGTCAGAAACCGCCTTTGAACCCAATGGAGGACTTTAGGAAAGTGCCGTTACTGAAGAAGGTGAAAGTGTCCGGTGGAATCTGAGGATGGATTGTAGATGAGAGGTACCTGAAAGCAGAGGGGACAGAGTCTATGTCACTCAGGGGTGACCAGGAGAATTGGAAGACGAATGCCTTCCGATATCGGTGTTGCAGGATGGATGACGATGCATCTGTGAGGACCAGGCCGTGCTGAGGAGGACCAGAAGCCATGCACGAGCTGTCCCACGAAGGATGTCGAGTGCTGAGGGGTCGGTGTCGGCAGTAGCACCAACACGCCTTGGCAAATCCAACCAATGCTGGAAATGAAGAAGGAGCAACGTCGGGACCAGCAAGGTCCAGGGAACTCACCAAAAGCAGGGGAGTCAGGGCAGGCCTGAGCAATCACGGGAGCCCAAATGAAATAACGGTGACCCTTAAGTTGACCAGCAGGCCAGAAGCACTGGAGTTGGGAGAGGACCTCAAACAGTTCATCAAAAGATGCATGCCAAGATGCGCACAATGCAGTGTGGATGAATATTCTGGTCACTGGAGGTGCTTGAGGATGGGCTACTTGGAGCACAAAGATCTTCTTGGAAAGCAGTCCTAAGTACCCTAGGGAAAGGGTTGGGATTGTTCAGGGGCCCCTCCCAGGGGAGGGTGTGGACAGAGGGGAGGTTACTCGCATGTCTTTTGTGCAGTTTTGTGCCAGAGCGGGAGCCAATGGCTCCGAGGACTGGTTTGAACTGGACTATGACTAGTGCAACCAAATGTAGCCCACATGCAGACTGAATGGTGCTGGAAAGAGCACCCACCCTGCCCCCATACACTAAATCCTGTCTGGGAGGGGGACACACCTCCCTGTGACAGGATGTCTATCGCTCTGCCTTCCCTTGCTCGAGCTCGGCTCAGCAACAGGCAGGCAGAATCGTGTCTCTGGTCTGCAGCAACCATTTTATGCTGTCTGGGTCGGCAAGACCGGCATCAATATATTTTTGGGTCTTTCTTTTAACATTTTTCAGCCCAAAAATGCAGCCATAAAAACAACCTCAACAGGGCCCTGAGCTCCAGCTTAACAGCATAAAGTTCAAATAGGAGAGCTTTAAAAAAAGATGATAAGCCCTCCTGGGGCAACAGATTTAAAGACCCAGCAGACTTTTTTTAATGTTGCTGGGGGGCTGCTGCTCTTCCTCCCTGCAACCCCACACAGCATAAAAAAAATGCTTGCTGGTGCTAATGCCCCTTTTTCCCTTCTAGGAGCACCACCCGCAATATGAGGCGCTCCTTGCTAGGCGGAGTGAATAATAAATTAGCGCCTTCAGCTGCTTATTTATTATTAATTTATTATGTTTTTATTCATTTTTTGGCTGTCCGGGGTCCAACCGGAACACACAAATGTTTATTGCTTGTTGGTGGCTATTTTTATGTTGAGGTCTGTGGGGGAGCACCAGTACTAGGAATGCTTTCTTTCTTTTTTGCACTTTAACTTGGTTGCCCAGTGCCCACCTGGGCACTCCACAGCATTTTTAAGGTTCATCATCATATTCTTTATTCGGAAATTTGCAAATACCATAAAAGTACAGTGTTTAAAATGTTACAAAATTTCTATTAAAAAAGATGATCAGTGTATAACATCACAGTAAATCCATCAATTAAAAAACAGATGTTCTCTCCATATGTAACAGTTTCAGCTTTCATATTCCAATAGTGGTCCTTAACCTAACTGAGATTCTTAAAAAATGTATCACACAGAATAAAGTCAGGGGGTCTCTAGACATTTTTAAAAAAACAAGGGCATCTCTCACTGTTCTAAGATTGGCCTTCTTAAAAAGCACTATTAAAAAACAGCTCCTAGGCATTTGATAAAACGGACATATTAATACAAAATGATGGGTATCCTGCGGAGATCGATGATCGCAGCCGCAGGGACCCTTTGACTCAACTGAATTAGTGAAACCTTCTGGTACAGCTCATAGATGGTGAAACAGATTGAGCCTAAAACGTGTTAATAACAACCTATCATGTGAGTTGTGTACAAGGTCTAGATAGGGCTCCATCCCACTACAGGACCTCACTGACAAGTAGTCCTGAACTGTCAGCTCACCACTTACATCAGTTTTGCGTGCTATAGCTGTAAGTTTAATAAGCTTCATGTTCACTCTGGCTTGATCCTGCTGATAATGCTCTGTGGACTTGAGAACAAATTTCGACAACCAATGCTCTCAAAGCCCCTTCTCACATATTTCAGCCAGGGGATGGACATACCTTTCTCTCTACCCACACAATCCATAATTATCTGCTGGGTCAGGTTTGCTTCCTGGTTAACCCATATCTTTAACCAGGCAACAAGGGGCCTATTCCTCACCCTGTCCTCCAAATGCTTACAGACTAGTTCTTCATGTGCTACATACGATGGTACGCATTGGGGGACTTTAGGGAGCCTCCTTAGGTATTTGTTTTCCTGTATCTGTAATTTATTTACATTTGTCATCCCCCACAACTCTGCCCCATACACCACTTTAGCAACCGTGACCGAGTTATACATAGTCATCATTTGCTGTGGAGACCATCGGTCTAATCTGCGCCCAAAATTCATTACCGCTCCTGAGCTAGATACTAATTTATTTCCATGCATCTCGATCAATGGCTTAAAACTCAAATTCCTTTCGAATAAAATGCCCAGATATAAAAAAGTCTGTACTTTTGCCAGACTTGTGGAGCCTATTCTATAATTAAAATTAGAATTTTTTTTCACTGTATCTTTTGGGCCCACCTCCATGATATATGATTTTGTCAGATTGGCGGACAGGTCTAAGCTGTTCATAAACTCGATGAACCCGTCAATCAGACGCTGCAGTCCCAGTGGCGTACGAGCCAGCAGGACTGCGTCATCCGCATAGAGCAGAACTGGTACTGGTCTACTTCCTATTCTTGGGGTGTCCGCTTTTAGATCAGTTAAAAAAATTTCAAGGCCATTAATATAAATGGAAAACAGAAAGGGTGCAAGTATGCACCCTTGCCTGACCCCACTTGTACATTTAAAAGACTTGTCTGGCCTCCCTCTAAGTTGTACCTTACTTTTGCAGATGTATTGAAGGAAAGGGTTCTCAATATATGGATAAGACCAGCATCAGCACTGAGACCAAACAATATGGCCCACAGCTTCGAACGATTTACACAATCGAATGCTGCTGCCAGATCCATAAAAGCTAGATATACTTTCTCATTACTAGCTACTGTGTACTTTGTGACCAATTGATATGAGTTTATAACACTGGTCAATCGTGGATCTTCCAGCCCAGAAACCATACTGAACCTCTGTAAGGATGCGTTTTTCTTCTTCCCAGCTCATGAGTCGATTTAGGATGGCCCTGCCCATTACTTTAGCTAAAATATCTATTAAAGAAATGGGCCTATAACAGTGGGGGCTGTCCCGACTACCCTTCTCAAAGATTGGAACAATTGTAGCCATCAACCATGAGCGAGGTAGAGTTGTGGCTATAGCCGCATTTATTACTCTGGTCAGCACCGGCCCCCATAGTTCTATATTACTTAAAAAGAGGTCCGGCGGTATCCCATCTGGGCCAGGGGCTTTATTTCGAGTAACTCCCTTTATACCACCCTCAATCTCTTTTAGGGTAAAAACTATCACCTCTGTGCTAGTCCCCCTGCAGTCACCCTTAATTTCTTCCATCAGGGTTCCTCTATTATATAGGCTAGCAAAATGTTCCACCCATTGTTCGGAGAGTACATTTGATGCCATTCTGGGGTTATTCCAATCCTGAAAGCAGGGTCTATTAATTATTGACCAGAACCTAGGAAGATCTCTTTTTTCTGCTGCCTCACGTAAATCTTCCCATGTTTCAGTTTGGAGGGCTTTTTTCCGACGTCTAACTTCTTGTTTATACTTTGACCTACAACGGGCAACCCTTAAACTATCTCTGGGTTTAAGTCTTAATGCGGCTCTTAAATTTCTTTGGGCTAAGGAGCATCCTCTATCAAACCATCTTGGGTTAGTTGATGCGTTACCTATCCCTGTCAAGTGCATTAGGCTATCCACTAGCCGCCCTATTTCCTCAAAAGCCTCGACCACCGCGGACCCACTTATCTCAGGGTCTAAACACACCTCCAGATGCTGTTTCCCCTTGGTCACTAACGATTTATAGAAGCTTGCCCCATCCAGTTTTGCCCATTTTAAACGTCTGCCCTGGTCCATAACCGTCTCCATTACATCTATAGCTCTTCTCCTTTTCTCTTCATTTGCGTGAGACACTACCATTGTCAATGTAAGGGGATTGTGGTCACTAAAGCCACTACAATCAATATTAAATCCTAGAATTCTGTCTTTTAATAACTGTGACATGATTACAAAGTCAATATAAGAACTACACCCTCTTCCTTTAAAGGTGGGATTAACCCCACCATTTCTGTTGAGGGATATGAGATCCATAGAGTGTGTCAAACCAAAATGTGCCATCATAGTGTTAAGTTTGGCCCCCTCTATTGAGTGATCAAAATGAGCTTCCTCCTCCAGATTACAGAAAGACCAGTGTTCCGTAAAAGGTATCAACTCAGGGCATAAATAACAATTGAAATCCCCTGCAATTAAAATTAGTGGAGCTAACACATCTTTCTTCTTCTCTCTTTGTATTCCAAGTTGTTCTACCAACTCTTCCACTGGACACCCCCCTGCGTTGTAAAAATTAACTATAATTAGATTAAGATCCCTAGTTTTACACTGTACTGCTAACATACAGTCTGACTTCTAGTTAAGGGCCTTCCAGGTCCCATCTAGAGTCAGACTGACCCATAAAAGGAGACCCCCTTTTGCTCTACCTACCCTTGTTCTGGCTGCCGGGGTTCCGAACAGTTTGTACCCTTCCCAATTAAAATTGGTTGGATTAGCTTCCCAAGTTTCTTGGGCACAAATTACATTGTATTTTTTTACATACTCCAACCACTCATTATTTCGAAATTTAGCTGATAGTCCCGCCACGTTCCAGGACAGTAGTTCTAGGGTATTCCACTCGCTCACCTGTATTGAACCTATCCCTACAGGAGATCCTTGTACTGCGTTACTTTTGATTACCAGTCTTTCTGATGTAATGACCACACTATTACAGCCTTTTTTTATTTGCTGTCAATCATAGTCCTCCAGCCCTGAGAGTGCATCAAACCTATTTTGTAGCCTTATGTTCTGTTGGGTGTGGTGGTGTGGTCCTTGTCGCCCTATGGAATTACCCCAATGTGGGAACAGTACTGTTGAGTAGAAATACATGAGAGGGAGTGTTGTATTCGTGACATAAGATCTTTTTGTGCCCAGTTACAAATGTGTTTGACACATCTCCTATCCCTAAAATTAATGATAATACAATTCCCCGACAGACTTCTCCCCTCTCCCCACCCAATTAACTCTCCTGGCAAACAATATCTCGGCACTTATATTGATTGGTAAAGGCCGATTGGCATTAAGCCAGTAAATACACTTGTTTTTTAGATCCATGTATGACTCCCTCTTCCCCTCTTCTAATGGAGGGACCCCTACTAGTACTACCACGTAAGGGGCTAACTCTGGAGGGAGATCAATTATTTGCAAACTTGGTACAGTCTGGGTTATGGGGGTTTGGGTCGTTTGGTGGGGTGGCACTGCGGAATTACCTACTTCCACAGTGTTATTCCTAACTGTCTGGGCTTTTTGGAGGGCCCCTACTGAGTCAATCGGTAAACCAGTAACACTTGGTACCATTGGGATATTTGCTACCAAGTTATGAGAATTCTTTCGGGATGCTTGAGGAAGTGATGACTCATATAAGTTTGCATCCCCGACTGGTTGCCCTGGTGCACTAGACTGCGTGTGTTTTGTATCACTACCCTTATTACCCCCCTTTGCTGTACAGCAACAAGTGAGAGTTCCATACACACCAATCTTGTTTCAATACGATCTAGTCTGTCATATAATGGATGTGTTATTTTTTTGACAGTACTTTCAAGTTTGTTCCAGAAAGACTTATCCACCTCTCCTGGTACTTCTCCTTTTCTTCGCAGTGGGTTACCCCCATCATTTAATGCCAATGTATTAGAACAAACTGGGGTGCTTGGTTGCGAAAACTCCTGGGGCGCACACTCCCTTTGTTTTTTTGCATTTCCTTCTATTCCTTGCGATTGCACCCCTGTGCGTTTCATTTTTAATGCTGGAGCTTGTGGTTGCTTAACAACTCCTGGTTTTGCACTTCTGGCAGACCTGGTCCTTATGTTAAGTGAGGGCAGCCTCTTAGAAGAACTTTTCAGGTTGGGCTTGGTATTTGAAACAATAGGTTTTGCTTCCTCTAATACTACAGCAGGCCCCACTGCCCGTGAAATATCAATTATCTCATGTTCTTCTGTGGAAGACACCGTGTCTTCACTATCAATCTCTTGGGGGACAGGTGCCCTTACCCTTGCCAGACTACCCATGGATGATCGCTTATCTAGAAGGGTGTCGAGAGATAGTCTTTTTTCAGTCAATTCAATATCTTTAGCCAGAGAACTTGACACTCTTATTAAGAAATTGTCTAGTGTGCCCATTAATGTTCTGCCTGTACTTCTCCTGCTAATCCCTCCTGCCTCTGGCGATATAGCCATAATAATCCGGCTTGCTATCAGTCCTAAAAGTATGAATTATATTTCTTAGCCCAATCAATCCAACAAGATTAGTTTAAGAGGGTATATACAAGCGTGGGCCCACTGACCTTGTCGATGTAAGGGGGGTGGCCCGTTCCGTCCTTGTCCAGTCTTGAACGGGCTTAAACGGGCCCGCCCTTGGCCCGGGCTTCGCCCGGCGCATCCCGCGACGCGGAGGGCTAAGCGTTTAAGTGTGCCTCCTGGCGCGTCACTTGTGCGCGCCGCCGCTGAGGATACCGGGAATTGCAGTTCCGGGCGGCGGCACAGGTGCTGGTGGCGTCCGGTGGTGCTGGCACTTGTAAATGGCCCCCGCTGCACTTCCGAAGGATGTGTGACCCTTGACAGTGTCGGCAAAAGGTAGGCTCCCCCCGCTCCACCGAGGGCTAAGCGTTTAAATGCGCCTCCTGGCGCCTCACTTGTGCGCGCCGCCGCTGAGGATACCGGGAATTGCAGTCCCGGGGAGGCGGCGCAGGTGCTGGTGGCGTCCGGTGGTGCTGGCACTTGTAAATGGCCCCCGCTGCACTTCCGAATGATGTGTGACTCTTGGCAGTGTCGGCAAAAGGTAGGCTCCCTCTTTTTAAGGTTAATGTTGTGGGGGGAGCCTCAAGGCTCCATAGCCCTGCCCACTCCCTATGTGCACCCATCTTAGGTGTGGCGGAAGCCGGCATTGCTCCCTTCCGGTGGGTGCAGCATTTCTTTTGTACCCATAGAGCAGGAACAATTCTGTGTCTCCATGCAAGTAACAAACATTTGTGCTCCCACCCACCGGGGAACCTTCCTGCTCCCGATGGGCGAGAGCACAATAGACATTAGAGATTGTGTCCTGGCCGTTGGGGCCCCGGGGACACAGTACAAGAGCCGGCCCCATGGAGTGGTGTCCCTGGATCCATAGAAGAGCTCTCGGATGGGGGCTGCATGCCAACGCCCCTTTAATCTAGAAATCGGCTTCAGGTGAAGGGGTACTCAGTGGCTCAAGAAGGCTTGAGGAGAGGACTGTGCACCCCCCTACCCTCCGGTAAAATAAAAAATAGATCTTTTTTTGGCCCTGGGTGCAGAGTTTCTCTACCCTGCCCCTTATATCTTTACTTATGCTTTTTTTCAGTAGTGGGGACTTACTCCCTCTGTCCTAAATACCTGGTGCCACATCCTTGTTGATGAAGTAGCATTATCTCAATAATGTCAGCTTCAAGGATTGTCTGCGGGATAAAATATCTATATGTTTTCAACCTTAATTTCTCAAAAATACCAATTAATGGGTTTATACCAAATCACAAAAAGCACACTTTCTGGACCAAGATTTAGCTTTCTGTCCTATTTAGTTTAATTCCATGCAGCATATTTTGCTGTTTCACTTTTCATTTTTCCTATTGAAAAATAATATGGAAAAACACCCTGAAACTCTCCAGGAAGGAGCTATGGTAGAGATTTTTTTTGGGGGGAAGTTTCGTGAAGATTAATCAAATGACGCCAAAGTTATAAGTGAAATAAAAAACAAAAAAAATGCTTTTCCTATAATCACTTGGTCCTAACTATAACACCCAAGTGGTAAATAGACCGAGATGCATCAGGCTTGGAGCTAATTTTTTTTATGTATTTGGTGTACCTGGAACATCTGCATACCGCCGTCAGCAAGCAAGTAGGCAACTATGACTGAGGAAAGATTGATTTAGTGTATGTATATATATATATATATATATATTCACAGAAAAAACCATAGGTTTCAGACATGTTATAGTTAGAAATTAGCATCTAAAAAACCTTAAAAATTCACTGAAAAAAACATAGGTTTTAGGGAAAGTTATAGTTAGTTGGACATTTCACTCATACAAAACCTGTGAAATTCCCCTGTTATAGTTAGTTCAGGTAACTATAACTCACGCCCCTGCAATGCACTGCTGATGACGTCACATATTGCATCACTCATGACATGGTCAGTGACATCACTGATGACATCTCAAATGACATCACTGATGACATCGTCCAGTGACTGTGTGTTTCTATAACATTTAATTATGGTTAATATATATAGATACAGGCATATTGAAGAATGAGTGAGTGTATACGTGTCTGAATGGATGATTTAGTAGGTTCGTGACTGACTCTATAAGTGAGTGATTAAACAAATCTTACTGAATGCCTGGGTTAGTGACTAAACTGTGTGAATGTCTGTATCGGTCTGTCTGTTGGTGTGTAAGCGGCTGCATGGGTTTGCGAATAGCTACATGAGTGTCTATAAGGGTTATTGATTGGTTGTCTGAGTATCTGTATGGGGGCCTGAGTGTTTTCTTGTGTATGGGGTGTGTGTGACTCTGTGCATAGTGTCAGTGGGTGATTCACTGGGTGCATGGTTTCAAGAGTGCATCTGTGATGGACTGTATGGGTGGGTGAGTGTGTGTATGGGTGTGTTAGTGAGTGAATGTATATCTCAGTGGTACATGTGTGAGTAACTGCATATGTGAAAATCAGTATATATGTGTTTTAGAGTACATAAAGGGCTATATGTGTGAGTGTGGGATTGTGAGAGTGGCTGTATGGATATGTGTGTTTGTATCATTGATTGTATAAGAATGTAAGAATGTGCTAGTATTTGTATGAGTAATTGAGCTGGTATGCGTATAACTGTATAGGTGTATCTAAAGTTATATTAGGGTGTGAGAAGATGCATGAAATTATTACATGGATTATGTCATCAGTGATGTCATTTGATTTGTCATCAGTGATGTCACTGACATGTCATGAGTGATGTAATATGTGACATCATCAGCAGTGCATTGCGGGGGCATGAGTTATAGTTAGCTGAACTAACTATAACGGGGGAATGTCACAGGTTTTGTATGAGTGAAATGGCCAACAAACTATAACTTTTTCTAAAACCTATGTTTTTTTCAGTGAATTTCTAAGGCTTTAAAAATGCTAATTTCTAACTATAACATGACTGAAGCCTATGTTTTTTTCAGTGAATTTCAAAGGTTTTTAAATGCTTATTTTTAACTATAATTTGCCTGAAACCTATGGTTTTTTCAGTGAATTTCAAAGGTTTTTAAAATGCTAGTTTCTAACCATGCCTACAGAGGTAGGACATGTGAAGAAAGAAGAAAAAACACACAGAAAAAAGCAAAGGAAATGCAGAAAGAAGCAACAGAAGTCCACAAAGACGAAGAAAAGTGCAGGAAGAAGCAAGACATGTGCATAAAGAACCAACAGAGGAGCAGAAAGAGGCCTTGTTCTAAAATCATCCTGTGCCCACAACTTTTTCAAACGGGTACTGGTGGTAACTGACTCTGACTAACCAGGCCTAGAGCCAGTGCTATGCTAAAAGACACTAAGAATACAGTGAAAATACCTACATACACTAGGGAACACTATGCCTTGGGGTACGCCTGTGATTAGCATGACCTCCTCTGTTAGTCCCTCGTACATAATAGGGCAGGGGGATTAAAACTACCTCTTAAAATGCACTACGGGGCGCGTTTGTACAGTGGTGAAGGGAGGGGGGCCTGAGGTGATATGTGTGCAAACACGCCCTGTGGCCGTTTTAAGTTGGGAGATTAAGTCCCCTTGAATCCTGATGGTCCCGGGAGTCCAACTAGCCAACCAGGTACCTCCAGTAAGCGCCACAGAGCTGCGTTGCAGAGAGGTGTAAAAAGGGGCGTAGCCTAGCCCACCTCTCTGCAATGCAGCACTGTGGCGCTTACTGGAGGTACCTGGTGGGGTTTTTGGATTGAAGAGGAATTAATTCCCCAACTTAAAACGCGACACAGATCGTGTTTGCACACATGTCACCTCAAGCCCCACCCCCTCCCTTCACCACTGTGCAAACGTGCCCGCAGCGCCTTTTCAGTTGGGAGATCATGTCCCCTTGAATACTGAGTGTCCCTGGGGTCCACCTAGCCCACTAGGTACCTCCAGTAAGCTCCACAGAACTGCGATGCAGAGAGGGTGTTAAAAGGGGTTTGGCCTGGGCCACCTCTCTGCAACAAAGGCTTGTGGCGCTTACTGGAAGTACCTGGTGGCCTAGTTGGCCCCCAGGGACCCTCAAGATTGAAGGGGAATTAATTCCCCAACTTAAAATGCACCACAGAGCGTGTTTTCATACATATCACCTCAGGCCCAGCCCCCTCCCTTCACCACTGTGCAAACGTGCCCGTGGCGTGTATTAAGTTGGGGGACAAAGTCCCCTTCAATCCTGATGGTACCTGGGGTCCAACTAGCCCATGAGGTACCTCCAGTAAGTGCCACAGAGCTGCGTTGCAGAGAGGTGTAGAAAGGGGCGTGGCCTGGACCACCACTCTGAAACGCAGGCATGTGGTGCTTACTGGAGATACCTGGTGGGCTAGTTGGCCCCCAGGGGCCCTCAGGATTAAAGGGGAATTGATTCCCCAACTTAAAACGCGCCACAGGTTGTGTTTGCACACATGTCACCTCAGGCCCCGCCCACTCCCTTCACCACTGTGCAAATACGCCCCGTGGCGCATTTTAAGTTGGGGCATAAAGTCCCCTTGAATCCTGAGGGTCCCAGGGGTCCAACTAGCCTACCAGGTACCTCCAGTAAGCGACACAGAGCTGCGTTGCATAAAGGTGTAAAAAGGGGCGTGGCCTGGACCACCTCTTTGCAAAGCAGCCCTGTGGTACTTACTGGAAGTACCTGGTGGGCTAGTTGTCCTACAGGAACCCCCAGTATTGAAGGGGAATTAATGCCTCAACTTAAAACGCGCCACAGGGCGCGTTTGCAGAGTTTTACTGGGAGGTGGCGGGGCTTCCGGCACAATCGCATGGTTTTTTTTTTGAAGTGGGTCTGTGTGTCCCCCATTCTTTTTACTTTTTTGGGGCCCTGGGGACCCCATCCCCCAGGGCCTGACCCCCATTAAAAAAATATATAAATGTTAACAGGAAGGGGGCGAATTCCGGTCCTGGAGACCCCGTTCCCCGGGGCATGGTCAAATTTTCTTTTTTTTATTATGGAGGGGGGGCTTCGTGGACCCCCTCCTAAGGCTTCTATTGGCCCTGGGTAGCCCATTCCCCGGGGCCAACCTTTATTTATTTATTTAATTTTTTTAAATCCCCCCTCCCGGGCCACTTCTGGCCCTGGGGACCCCATCCCACAGGGCCTGGACATTCCTTTTTTTTTGGGAGGGGTGGACGCGTAGCCCCCTCCTCAGGCCTATTATGGCCCCGGGGACCCAATCCCCCGGGGCAGGCCTGTCTTTTTTTAATGTTTGTAGGGGATGGGGCTGCGTGGCCCCCCTCCCGGGCCAATTCTGGCCCGTGTCCCCATCCCCCGGGGCCGACCCTATCTGTTGGGGACTGTGGGGGGTCCACAATCCCCCCATGGTCCTGCCGGCTCCCCGCGTCCTGCAGGAGCCGGTATTTCTTTTCCACAAGGGGAGCTGCTGACATGCAACTCCCCTTATGGAAAGCAATCTGCTCTGCTTCATTGAAGCAAGAGCAGGTTTCCGTGCTCTCGCTTCAATGAAGCAAAGCAGTTTGCAATGATCATTGCAAAATGCTGTGTCCCGGGGATGGGCACCAGGGATATCACTGGCTCCAGGAAGGGGGCCGCGCGGCCCACCTCCCAACGTGTGTGAAGCCCCTGGGAGGTGGTGGTCCCCAGGGCTCGAGGGTCCATAACGGACCCCCGAATTAACATACTTACTGCCCCGGGGAGGTGGCGGTCCCCAGGGTGTGTGCAGGTGCTCAAGCCATACCACAGGGTGTTTTAAAAAAAATAAAAGCCCTGGAGGTGGCGGTCCCCTGGGCCGCAGGGGGCTGTGTGCCCCAGACAAATTATTAATGAAAGACCCGGGGGTAGTAGTCCCCGGGGCTTGGTGGCCTTGGAGGCCCCCACACATAAAAAAACAAAGCCCCGGGGGTGGCGGTCCCCAGGGTTGCGGGGGTTGTGAGCCCCAACAAATGTTATATATGTTATATATATAAGCTCATATATAACATCATAACAAATAGTAGTGAAAAGCCCCGGGCTGCAGGGGCCTTCCTGGGCCCCCGCTATTACATTTTCACATGCCCCCGGTGAAGTACCATAGCAATAACATAAAGAGCTATACCTACCAATAGCCCCAATCTCATTTACAAATAATCAGTCAGTTGGCAGTGAAGAAAGTTCAAAGGTTTATTAGACAAGATACTCTATAGAGGAGCCTCTTCAACTCTCACCCACCAGGTGCGCGGAGAAGACTGCTGGCTATCAGTCGAAACAGAACATATACACTTTCAGATCAACACATGAAGTCTCCGTAAACGGAAAAACACCACTTGGCTCTTGGGCCCCGAGGAAGGACCATATATGACACACATGATTAGTTCAAAGCTTTACTTAGTTATTACTGGGAAGGTCAGGGGGAGACTCCATTTCGTCCTGGTGCCCGGGAGTGCAGGCACGGCGCCTCCAGGAATGAGCTTATCGCACCCAAAGCCTGATGCGATTTTGATTCCCTGGACAGAGGGAGAGCGGCTCGCTTTCAGCTGCTCTCTGTAACTCAAAGGAATTGGGACTTGACAACTACTGAAGAATAACACGTGATCACCGTTCGGTCTGACACTAAAATAAAAGTTGGCGTCTGTGTATTTCTCGGGGTACTCTATTAACATGTATACAATTGAAAGAATTACTACTGGCTAATGCACATAAAAGGCATGTGAGGCAGGTGGTGTATATATTAAAACGAAAATATATAGATGCATCCTGCTAACATAATACATACATGTGTCTGATCTTTCTCGTGTAGGGGGAAATCTAACTTTATCCCTCAGAACAGCCCTTTTAGCATGATGTAGCTAAAGAAATGGTTCAATCTTCAAATATCCCTTCATCTATTTGCATCATGTCCTGTATTTCTTGTTGAACCAATTGGGGTTTTACCCCTGCTGGCGAAGGACCGGTTACAGAGGAGGTGAGTGAGTTTAGCATCACAATAAGAGCTTAGGAAGAAAGGGGCCCCTGCCTCATAGGATGAACCCTGGCAAGGAAACAGCATGTGGGGGTAAGGACAGAGCAAATGTGCACCGGGTTATGTGCCTGGTAGAAAAAGGGAAAGAAAACTAACTAACTAATGACTGGAAACACTCTAGTGTTAATTTCTTATGATATTTTATTTTTATAACATCTTTTTTTCATAGCAATTATTTTTCTTAATTCATTATAAGTACAAATTATTATATATAAAAAAGACAATACATGTGCAAATGGTGAGATAATAAACAATTAAATTGATTGTAAAAAAATACAGAAGTGCATTCCTTTTTCAACGCGTTTCGGCGTGAGCCTTCTTCAGGAAGTCTGTATTCATGCACCAATATCTTAAACTACTGGCGGATGAAGCACGGCCGGTTGCTTGTATTCTGAAGTATAATCTGGGAATCAGTCCACCAGCTGGTTTATAGTTGTCGGGTAAGTGTTCTGACGGTGGTCTATGGATCCAGTGGGGACTCCATCTATAATTTTGGAAATCCGTCCGACGCCCGTTTGTCTATCCGCAGGATACGCCAATGGCTGACATCTCTCCCATATAAAACCAGCGTCTTCTGATTGATGGTACCATACACCTCTATATAGAGTTATTTCCAGTGGAGTGAATACCACGTTACTCAATCAATGTAATCAGTGAATATAGGAGGATTTACCGACTGCGCATCCATAGACCACCGTCAGAACACTTACCCGACAACTATAAACCAGCTGGTGGACTGATTCCCAGATTATACTTCAGAATACAAGCAACCGCTCGTGCTTCATCCGCCAGTAGTTTAAGATATTGGTGCATGAATACAGACTTCCTGAAGAAGGCTCACGCCGAAACGCGTTGAAAAAGGAATGCACTTCTGTATTTTTTTACAATCAATTTAATTGTTTATTATCTCACCATTTGCACATGTATTGTCTTTTTTATATATAATATTTTGTACTTATAATGAATTAAGAAAAATAATTGCTATGAAAAAAAGATGTTATAAAAATTAAATATCATAAGAAATTAACACTAGAGTGTTTCCAGTCATTAGTTAGTTAGTTTTCTTTCCCTTTTTCTACCAGGCACATAACCCGGTGCACATTTGCTCTGTCCTTACCCCCGCATCACAATAAGAGCAACATACCGGCCCACATTGTATACAAAGGCAGCAGGTAAATATAATACTGGCTATACCTGCCAGTGCAGTCAGGATTTTCCATCCCCAGGTGGATAACAGCCCCCAGAACCAACAAGAGAGGGACCAGGTACCAGTTTCTGCATGCACCTCAGACGCCAACCGATGTAGCTTCTGAATGGCCAAATGAACAGAGGGGGCCGGAGTCAGGAATATATATACACAACAGGAACTGCAGATCACTCGACATGCTCCTCACCGATCAGCCACGATAACGTCTAAAACCATTCTGTTCTGCAGCGAGACAAGTCTTGTCGCTTGAAGCTCTACAGTTATATTGGTCAATATACCTGCAGTAGTGTTGATCACTCTCTCAACTACCCTGGACAGATGCCGTACTTCCTTACAGGTGATGATGGGTCCCCAGATAGGAAATACCCCCTTTACAATGGAATCTATGAAATGCTGTTACGGAGTATCTGTTTGGTCTATATCAGTGGTATCGATCTCTCTCGTATTCAGGATAATCGACAGGCTTCTCTTCTTCAAACTATGATACCAGTGATAGTTGGAAGGGGCTATATAAACCGGAGGGTACAGGAAATAGCAGCAGCCAGACCACCCTCGAGGAAGCCAAGTATAGGCATTTTCTCCACAAACAAAATATACATTGGGTGGAGTCAACAAGGGCGGGCTACTAAAGGTACATAACCGGTAGGTGTAATTGCATCAACTTTCCCCTACTGAAATAGACCCTGCGCCCTGAACACAAAAGGCAGAAGTACTGTTTAATATAGGCACTGGAAAAGCTCTGTCATCTGTAACATTTCTTTCTTTAAATTGTTAGAAATACTAGGTGAAATTGAATTCTGCAAAATACAGGATTTCATTTTGCAACCAGGTAACGTTTTCATGTTCATTATACACATTCATTCACGCATTTGGATCTAAGGATCCCTCCCCATTATTTTCCTTCGCATCAAATCCTTGGTGTATTTCTATATAGGCCAGAATCATCTCATAATCTTTCTCTGAGTATCTCTGAGTATCTACCGTGTAATACATATACGTCATAGAGAGTAATTTAAACCAAGCTTCACAACTTCCTAAGTAAGAAAGGGGTAGGGATATAAACAAATCATGCTTATGCATAACAGAAGGTAAAAAGCCATAAACCAAACAATTTGTAGTATTAGTAGCACTGTGCGCTTGATGAAGCATTTCAACAAATACATTTTTCGTGTAAGTCTGATGATGCCTTTCCTTATGCGGGGCTAAAGTATAAAATACATGTTTCGGGGGCTGAGCAGTAGTTCCTAAGACAGTATGAATAGGGTGGCAAAAATTCTAAGTATATAAACACACTCATTAATATTATTAGCAAGGTTGCTATAGTGACCACAAATGCAATTTTAACACGTTGTGTCCAACTAGAAAAAACAGGCATATTTGCAGAACAATGACGTGGTGCAAAAGGACGCTCATCTTCGGGAACGAAACGGGCAAAGGCATACATGCTAACTAAAAGTCCAAAAATAAACTCGGGCAAAACTCGAGCGATGCAGTCCAACCTGCCAGAGGGTGCTTGTTTCCGGTGTCCGTCTAGAGCCTCACAGGAAGGCTCCTATCGTTAATCAAAAATGAATAGACCAAAACAAACTTCTCCCGTTGTAGTTCTGTCCTCAGACAACCTTTGAAGAAACACAATCTGGGCCTTTTTAAAACCACGAATTCAGTCTTTCTTTCTGAACAGAGCAAACAAATGTTCAAGGCTGTCAGCGCGTTTAGCCAAGTGTCTCGCTCAGTACCCCAGAAGCGTGCCTTACAGACCCTATTACTCAAGTCTCTCCCTATCTCCTGTGGTCTTCACCTGGGGTACTGTGTCATTTTCTGGGCCGCAGATTGTATCAAACATGGCCAGGCATTTCCTGAAACAAAACACAGGAAACACAGGAGGATTGACCCGCTGCAACAGGACTATCACAAACCTCCCGTTCAACTGCAGAAGCAACAGAATCCAGGGCAATCACCTGTGCAGACGACAAAACCCCTTTCGAGCCAGAGCTCCTTCCTCTTGCCCTTCTCCAACTCTCAGGGCATCATAAAAAGGGGCAAAACAAGGGGCCCATTCACTTTCCTGAGTCAAGATTCCTTCCTCATTTCGCTGATCATAAGGAAGCGGCAGGGGCAGCTTTTTAACATGGGAGGCGTGGATCCAATGCCTCTTTCCGTTTACCTTCACCGCTGTCCGCGTGGCCAGTAAAATTTGATGAGGCTTGGACCAAGGAGGGTCCAGACTGGATTTCCGTTGATAGTTGCGGATCAAGGCCCACTGTCATGGCTCCAAACGATGTCCGGGACCCTCCGGCAGGGGCTGCAACTCGGTGGAGATCTGTTGATGAATGGAACGAAGATCTTTAGTCAAAGCATACAAATAATCTGTCATCATAGGATATTCCATATCACAGAATGCTCTGGGTCTTGGGATGCCCCAGACATTGGAAGGGCGTCCAAAGATCACCTCGTAGGGAGATAGACCAATTCGAGAATGTGGGGTAATTTGTATCAACATTAATGCTAATGGTAAGGCATTGGGCCACTTTAACCCAGTACTTTCTTGAATCTTTGCCAGTTTGAGTTTCAGTATTCCATTATACTTCTCGACTAAGCCAGCTGACTGGGGGTGTCGAGCCGCATGGAATTTCTGCTTAATTTGTAACCCATCACAGACATGCCTGATAAGATCTGCATTAAAGTGCCCCCCGTTATAACTCCAGATCACCCGGGACAATCCATAGCGTGGGAAGTATTCCTTTATCAACACTCCCAATATACAGGAAACTATGACTGTAACACAGAACTTTGCGTATATTGTTTAATTTGCCCTTGCAAAAAACTGTACATTGGGAGTACAAAAAAGAAAGCTAAAATGAGAGTCTTAGAACACAAACGAGCAATAAGAAATAATAATGAGTTATACCCGGTGGCTCGCCACTTCAAGACTTATCATAAACAGAATGACAAATTGTTAGCGTTTGTTGTCTTAGATGCGATCAAACCTCTAAAAAGAGGAGGGGACAGAGAACACCAATTAAGAGTCTTAGAGTCTAAATATATAATAGACTTTGAGACTCTTATGCCAGTAGACCTCAATTCCAGTGAGGAATTGGCAGTCCATCTTGGATAAATTGTACGGTATTAAGTTAGTGTTATGAAATAGTGGCCCTTTAGAGACCTCCTGTATATAACTGAATATATATAATGTTTTAACTGTATGATATATTTATTGGTTTTATTCTCTTCTGTAAATGTAGTTTTGCACTTGCACTTAGAGCACTTTTGTTATTTTTCTTTTTTCATTAGGACTTCGAATCATGGGTTTCTGATAAGAAATAATATTGTTGACCGTCAACCAAGACCTTCTGCTATTTAAGGTAAATCAATTTTGATAATTAAACGATGGGAAATGTATATTTGAATCATTGGAATGAAACAGTAATCAAGCCAAAGAACATGTGATGTGATTAAAGCCCACTGGGGCGAGACAAACGCATATTGACACTCAGATTAACTGTTTAAATTTATAATTGTAAATATATTGAATTCTAACCATGAGTTTAAGTCGATAGTCATTACAAGATGGCGACTGTATTTTCCAACTGCTGGAAACCGTGAAAGTCCTATGTTTATCACTATCACTGGGTGTATGTAAACGGAAGTACGATGTGCAAACCTTACCGTGACCAAGCCTTATGGCGAAACGCGTCGGTTTGTGACCACTTGTTGCAAATGAAGTTATTTTGAAGCATCCCGGAGTGTATATATATATATATATATATATATATATATATATATATATATATATATATATATATATATATATATATATATATATATATATATATATATATAACAGCTCCACTCGCACCAGCCTGTCACACTCCAAGGCGGGTGCCTGCCAGTCGGGGGTGCACCCGACGTCAATGTCAGCTCCGACAATCCCTCCCCACAATCCTTGGGAAATAGGAGGCAGCACTCCGAAGATAGATGCACAAAGTAATTTTAATCTCACAAGCGCTTTCGGCACTCGGCCTTCGTCAGGTATGAGACGCTGATAACAAACAATAGATTGTATTTAAACTCCCGCGTTGCACGGGTAATAAACATAAAGATAGGACTAACCTCAAAGGATAATTCAAACATAGAGTGGCGGTCGCCATCTTGTAATAGTAGTGGTTGCAATATGTTATACATATATATTCAAACATCCATGAGTAATATCTCAATATGTTTCCACATAATGCAACAATATCAACTAAATCATAGCGCCCTGTATGGGCATATTAACACCACGTTTGAGGTCCCTCTCATTTCTTTATGCTATATCGCCCTGGATGGGCATAAATCCATAATAATATCTACAACGTGCCACAACCCTTATGGAATTAAATTATTTACATGATAGAAGTTCATTCATCCTTTCATATGGACACAGTAAGTAAACATGAAGCAATGTTACAGTCAATAAGAATCAAATCATCACAGGTGCACAGCTAAGTCCTCATGCATGTTCGTTCCGGCCGGCGTTTTACTTAGCAAATCGATTATATATCGTGATTCCAAACGCCTTAATTTCAGGAGTCTGTCGCCACCCCTTACATTCACCGGGACAGAGTCCAAGCAGAAAAAGGTCAACAATTCTCTGTTGCGTGCGTGCTCCTTGTCAAAATGTCTTGCAACCGGATAAGTTGCATCTGCATTCTGTATCGCTCTTTGGTGCTCCAGTATCCTTAGTTTTACTGGATTGGTGGTACTGCCCACATACCTTCTGCCACAAGGACATGTTAGACAATACACCACGTAAGGCGTAGAACATGTGAGGAATTTCAAAATTCTTTTGGGCTCTTTGACGTCTGGAAGAAAAACGTGAAGCAATGAAAAAAAGATTAAAGAAATATGAAGAGAAAATCAAACTGAGAAAGGAGGAGAAATTCGAGAGGGATGAAAAGGACTATCGGATGGGAAGAGTACTTACCTTCTCAAAGAAGTATGACCAACCACGCAAAGAACTAAGAATGAAAAAGAAGAAGCAATCTGGGGCTAGTATTCCTGT